>NC_083110.1:4013765-5407305 GCF_949774975.1 Lagenorhynchus albirostris | reverse complement strand
TTCTCTGCCAGGAGATGATATACCTGTTTTAAAAAACCTGTCTTAATGTTGGAGTGTGACTATCCTTGCTTTGCGGATGGGACAGCTGAGGGTCTGACAGTTACTCTCCCAAGGTCACAGACTAGTGAGGGGCTCAATGCAGTTCCAAGCATCTGTCTGACTCCAAAGCAACCAGAGGAATGCAGAGCATCCTTAGTCTTCCCTTTGGAAGTTGATCCGGGCCATGGTGCTGAACACCCCAGTCAGAACTGCCGATCACTAAAGAGGGACTTCAAGATTCCAAGAGGACAGACTCTGTTTTTAAATTTGGAACATCCTGAGTATGTATGGAACTCTGGGCTGGGACTCACCACCACAGAATGAGGGCTGTTATGAGGTGAGTGTCTGTGTCCTCCCTCAGTTTATATGCTAAGACTATAACCTCCGGTATGGCTGTATTTGCAGATGGAGCCTCTAAGGATATAATGAAGGTTAAATGAGGTCATAAGGGTGGGGCCCTGATCTGATAGGGTTGGTGGACTTATATTCTCCTGTCTTCTCTTTGTGCACATAGAGGGGAAGCACGTGAGGGCACAGCAAGGAGGTGGCCATCTACAAACCAGGAAGAGAGTCCCCACCAGAAACCAAATTTGCCCACACCTTGATCTTGGACTTCCAGCCTGCAGAACTGTGAGAAAATAAATGTCTGTTAAGTCATCCAAGCTGCGGTACTTTGTCATGGCAACCTGAGCAGACTGACCTGAGGGTATTACAGAAGGGACTGTGCTGTGTTTGTGAAGGTGTGAGGCACAGACCGAGAGCTGTCACTGTGCTGGACAGGGTGAGGTGACGAGCTGTGGATGACTATTTACTGTGACAACCTCTTAGGAGAAGAAATAATTACCATATCATAGCCAAGAGAAGACTAGAGCGACACGCAATGTGCGATCCTAGATCGGATCCTAGAACAGAAAAAGGACATATGGTTAAAAACCAAAGAAACCCAAATAAAGTACGAACTTTAGTTAATAAGAAAGCGCCAATATTGGTTCATTAATTGTGACAAATGTACCATACTGAGAGAAGACGTTAATAATAGAGGAAACTGGGTGTGAAGTAGTTAGCAACTCTTTGCAGTGTCTCTGCAACTTTTCTGTAAGTCTAAACTATTCTAAAATAAAAGATATATTAAAAAAAAGAAAGAAAGAACTGCCGCAGATGACTAGATTAGAAATATCAGGTACTAATATTTGTCTGCCTTCTCTGAATTGCTTAAGTCTTTGTTGTCATTCCTGGAGATCAGTGTGTAGAGACAGAAGAAAACCTGGCAGCTGCAAAGTTGTTTTTAAAAACCCAAATTCTTTCCCTGGTGTGGATACAGAATTGGGAGGTGAATGAAGGCTGCTTTTTGCGGGGTGGAGTGGGATGATGGGAGGTTTGTCCGAGATTCCCCGGAAGTTCCACCCGGCTGCGGAGCTAGTCTGAATCAGGCCCAGATCTGGTCCACTCTCCTGCCATCACCACCACGCTAGTGAACAGACACTTGTACCGGCCTTTCTGCCCCACTCCTCACATCCTTAGAGGTCCCCGAATAACTCCCAATGTCCAAATCACAGTGCCTCTTGCAGTGGATTTAAGACAATTCTGGAATGTTCACAGCCCAAGGCGCACGTGAGAACGTGACTGGATACGGGTAAGCTTGAAATAATGCCCTTTGCGCCTTGAGGGAGGGAAGAGGCCACTTGGGAGGGGAGCAAGGGCCTGTTTGGACCCGTGGTCTGAAGACACCTGGGCTGGAGGGGATCAGTTTTAATCCCCGTGCCTGCCAGTCGTGGCCTGTTCAGCCTCCCGAAGTCTCACCGTTTCCACCGCCCGCCCGGGCACATGGCACCTCTGTACACAGCAGACGCTCACCAGGGACCGATCAGGAGATATTCCAGCGCTGCCGGTGACCCGCACACAAACACCGACACAAGCACACACCCCTCTTCTCTGCCATTTCTATTTATCAGAGGATATGCCCTCACATCCATGTGGTGGCAATCTGGCTGCCACGTCTCACGGGGAGAGCGGGGCTCAGGAGGGCAGACTGCGTGCAGCACGGCCCCCCAGGAAGCAAGGGGTGCATGGAGCCTTCCCCCCTGGAAGGGAGCAGGGGAACAAGGGTGATATTTTAACTGGCGGCCTGGGGGGTTACACAACTCATCTTGATGCACAAAGCATTGTCTTCTAATACATCCTGTTCTCAGTGGAGTCGTGTAACGTACATCTGTAAGGCAGGACTGAGCTTGCGTGAGGTATGACAGGTGTCGTCCTCGGCTTCACTCCTCCCCGAGGGCAGGCCCTCTGCGTGGGCTGAGGGTGAAGGGCTGAGCTCATCCCGGGCAGAGAGCCTTTGCTGTGGAAACGCCTGGGCCAGCCCCAGGCAAAGCTGAGAAGTGGCATGCTCCTCTCTGGGACCTTTCTAGACGGCTTTTTGTACCCCCGTCATCGGGGGGCCACTGCCTGGAGTCCCGTGCTTTCCTGCTGCTGAAGAGTCACAGAATCTAAGTGCTCACCTAGCTGGGCTTTCCTCTTCCTGCTCCAGCGCCAAATCCCACCCCTGAAACACACACACACATGCACGCGCATATGCACACGTGCACACGCACACGCACACACAAGCAGACAAGCACACATATACACACACAAGCACATAGGCACATATATACACACATGCACACACGTGCACTTACACACATGCACAAGCACACAAATGCACACGCATATGCACACACACAAGCACACAGGCACATATATACACGCATGCACACACACAGACACATGCACATACATAAGCACATACACACACCTACTCACATGCACAAGCACACACATGCACATACACGTGTGCACACACATGCCAAATTTCTGGCTTGTCCTGGGTCTAATTCCCTCAGATCTCTGCTCTCTGGTTAGAGCTAGTAAAGGGTTTAATCAAATAAACCAAGCTCTGGTAATGAGTAAGCTACTTACTAGACTCATAGACTCTTCCTGCTGAAAGAGCCAATGGAAGATCTACTCTAATCCCCTTTCTTTTCAGAAAAGAGAAGACTGGGCTCCAGGAGATGAGGAGACACATCCCATACATGAATCAGCTAGTGGCGGAGCAGGACACAAAAAGTGTCCTGCCCCCAGGCGGGGCTCTTCCCCTGCACGCTTCCCCCAAGTGACACGGTGTCTTCACCAGTGAGAACGGGTCACTCGCCTAAAAGGCTTTTAAGAACTACATCTCTTCTTGCCTCTCCCATACAGCTCCTGCGAACACTGTCCCACCTCTGCGAGCCTTCCATCCATCACTTCTGGGAGACAGTGCCACTTCATACATGACAAAGAAGATCCAAGTCAGCAGCGCAGGTCCTCGGCTTCCCTCCCCCGCAGCCCACATTTCTCTGTGTCTTTGCCCTCATCTCTTCCCTTCTCCTTTGCTGGGCTAACCACCCCTTCTCTGGTCCGTTCTGCTCTCCCAGGGCCCCCCTCCACCTCCCCCCACCCCTGCCTCTGGCTGCGTCAATCACATTCTCCTGGGGCCACCACAGACCTGTCCCGGCACCAGCCTCCTTCCCCTGGTTTCCAGAACCGCCTGCTCTCCCCAAGTCCCTCCCCTGCCCCCTAAAGAGAGCATAACTCCCCCCACCTCTCTCCCTGCTGGACACCTTTACCTGCTTTTCTTCTCCTTCCCCAAACACTCACCCCTTGCCATCTGGCTGGGGGACCAGCACCCACTTAAAACTGTTTCTACACAACCACATCCTTTGGCCGTACCTGATGCTCCACCACGCTTCCTCTTTTTTGGCTTTCTTCCTGGGGTCTCCACGATGCCCTAGGATCTGGGTTCTGCCTCCTATCTCCCTGGCGTCTGTGGCCAGCAGGCTTCTGGGCCAGCCTGTTCACCTCCACGGGGCCACCTCCCACCTGAGCTGTCACTCGGCCGCCACCGCCTCTTCCTCCTGGGTCCTTGTCTCCTACACGCCACACCTGCCCTTGAAGGAACCGCCAAAGCCTCCCCTTCAACTTGTCTCAATTGGACGTCCCCTGTCCCTTGCTGTGACTGCCAATGGCATCTTAATCTTTATCATTTTTTTTTAATTTTATTTTTTTTGGCTGTGCCGCACAGCTTGTGGGATCCGAGTTTCCCGACCAGGGATCGAACCCGCGCCCCCTGCAGCGGAGCCGCAGAGTTCTAACCACCAGACAGCCAGGGAATTCCCTACTCTCATTATCAAGAGGGATATATTGTAACTGTCATTTCCATACCAAAAAACGGATTCCCAGAGAGCTCTAATCATTAAACCAAAGTTACCTGCTTCAGCAGGAGTGGCGGGCCCCAAACCTAGTCCATCTAACTCCAAAGCCCTCATTCTTTCCGCAATTCTACGTGTGGCCGGCCTCTTGGGGGAATTTACTGTCTTGTTCTCAACCGTTAATTCCAGTGCACGTAATTTTACTGAACATGAATTAGCTGGTTGTGAATATAGATGATGCGAGTAAATACTCTACTAAAGATGTGTTACTGATCAATATTCAGGGTCTGAGTCCAGTGGGAACGCCAGGAAAGGAATATGAAAACAAGGTGTGCTGTCCGACAGGACAGACGCCATCACCCTGGCCGGAAGTCCCTTTTCAAGCCTCGACTCCTACCTGAGGCCCAGCTGCAGACGCCTCGTGCTTTCTGGCCAGACCTGTGCACACGCCATTCCCTCTGCCCGAAAAAGCGTCCTCTCCCCTCCTTGCCTGACAAGTTTTCTCACTCCCATTGCAATGCCTCTACCTCAGATTACCCAGTTATCAGTCTCCCCGTAATCCTCTGTCCCCAGTTCTGAAGCACAACTTACTACCTTGTGCCGGATAATTTATTTATCTGTAGGTCTCTTTCCCACTAGACTGAAACTCCCTTAAGAGAATGAAGCTAGCGTTGCTCCTCTTTGCATTTCCAGGGCTTAGCTAAGTAGACAAAGGACACAGAGCAGGGTCGGAGGAGGTATTTGTTGGGTAAATGAAGTCATCTTGTCCACCTTCCTGTGTTTGAGTTCCACTAAGCGCTGTATTTTCTATTTTGGTTTTATATGTACCACATGCTGGTGCCTTCTTGCCTCCCCTTAGAAGACACACCGCACAAGCTAATAAATATTCCTTGCTGGCTGTGTTCCGTTCCTGAAGCCTGCCTGCCATCCACACAGAAACAGCCACAGTATGGGGACCACCTTATCCTGTGCATCCAAAGCAAAACAAAATGATTCAACACTTCCAAAACAAGCATGCAAGATGCAAATGGTTTCAAAAAATAGACCCAAAGCCAAATTGAACACAAATACCAAGGGAAAAAATGCAGGCAGAGAGAAAGAGCTATATGAAAGTCTAGGCATACCCAGGGCAGGTTTAATCAGCCTTGCCCTGCAGACTCTTGCTGACACACAGAGGTATCCTATACAAAAAGGCCATTGGAGACTTTCTAGTATCACTGGAACGCTGCTTCTAGATACTTCTAGACGCTTGTAGATACTTCTAGATACCCCACACGCGCACTCTTTGAGAACAGCAAGAAGGTCTGCTGAAGGTGCGAGACAGTCTGTGACTGGAGGATTGCCAGATATTTATTAAGCACCTACTGTGTGCCAGGCCATGTGCTAGGTATTGTCACCTACCTACCTTCCTCACTGCATTCGTTCCCCAAATTCTGCTGAGGTAGATTGTTAGTTCTCTTCTACAGCTGAGGAAACCGAGGCTCACTCAGTGTTTATGATTTATACACATCACACTGCAGAAGGGGAGTCTTCATCCCCAGATCTGTCCGATTCTTAGTTTAATACACTTTCCACTATCCACAGACATTTACATGCAAATGTTGGTTTAAAAACCAAGCTCGTGGGCTTCCCTGGTGGCACAGTGGTTAAGAATCCGCCTGCCAATGCAGGGGACACGGGTTCAATCCCTGGTCCGGGAAGATCCCACATGCCACAGAGCAACTAAGCCCGTGCACCACTACTACTGAGCCTGTGCTCTAGAGCCCGTGCGCCACAACTACTGAGCCCACGAGCCACAACTACTGAAGCCCATGCACCTAGAGCCCGTGCTCCGCAACGAGAAGCCACCGCAATGAGAAGCCCGCACACCGCAACGAAGAGTAGCCCCCACTTGCCACAACTAGAGAAAGCCCGCGCACAGAAACGAAGACCCAATGCAGCCAAAAGTAAATAAATAAATTTATTAAAAAAAAAACAAAACCAAGCTCGTGGTTTGCCATGACTGTCCCTGCGAACAGGAGGCTCAAAGCTCACCCGGCAGTAGCCCTGAGAGACTTGGGGGAGGGTATCCCCATTTTCACCCCCTGATGGCAAACCCCAGGCCTGGCTAGAGGGAAGCACCTGTGCTTGGCATGTCACCCCCCCCCGACCCCTGCAGCACATGAGGTCACAGTGCCCAGCCTCGGAGGCCCGCCATACATGCCCAGCCTGATTCCGAGGGCTCCTGGGACCGGTCCTGCCCGAGGTGGGCCGGGGGCTGCCCGGGGAAGGTACCCGCTGCTGAAGAGCAGAGCTGACCTGGCTGACTTAAACAGTGCGGGCAGAGCAACTTCCTATGAAGACCGCATGAACGAGCAGACATTTCCAGTTTCCCCAAGGGAAGCGAATATCCAACCCTTCCCCTTCCCAACCTGCGCATATATCTAGGCAAGGTCCCTGAGAAGGCTTCAAAATGCAGTGCCTCACCCCGACCCCAGAGGTAACACGTGCACTGAATCCAGGTGTAGCTCACTGATACCAAGTCTTTCCTAAGACTGGGATATGGGGGAAGGGAGGAGACAGCCACTCGAAGGAAAAAAAAAAAAATCAACCTCCTAAAGGTAGGAAATGAGAAACAGGTAAGTAGTTGCAGGTTAGTGCAAAGTGATGTTCTGAAAAGCATGTATCCAACAGCCCGGGATTCCATTCCTGCTTCCCCACCTACTAGCTGTAGGTCTTGCACAAGTCCATCCACCTTTCTGGGCCTTAGAGTCCTCATCTCTAGGATGGGGGGTAATGGTACCAGGCCCGCTACTGGCGGACTTCTGTGGACCCGCCGAGTGCGGAGCACACAATTGCCCTGCTAGCTTCCGTCTTCCTCTCAGTCTCACTGTAACAGACATGAACTCGCGAGGGGATACAGGGTCCTCGGAGACCATCACACAGAGGTCCCAGCTCCAGGGTGCCGTCCCAGGGACATAGCAGAAGCCGGGCTCACTCTCAGAGCCCACGGGCTCCTGTTTGACTGGGCTCCTTAGTTCAGGAAAAGTGAGGGCCTGGAACTGAGGGGTCTGCTTTCCTCTCCCTGCTGCCGGTCCCTTCCCAGCCCCCCACCTGGCCAACCTGGCCAGCTCTAGGGAGACTCGGCCACTTCGCCTCTGCTTCCTGGGAGGAGGAGTCCGGGGCTGAGGCTGGCTCTCTCTGCTGCCCGTCCCATGCTTGCCACGGGAAAGCAAGGTCTGTGCTCCTGCGGGATGCCCGCTGGGTCTGAGTAAGGCACAGCTCTCCGGGGCCGCCGGGGCCGGGGGTCTCTTCCTTCCCCTGGGTTCTGCCTCAAGTCCCCGGACTGGGGGGAAAGAAGACGTTTCCAGGCTGCTCGTGGCTTTGCGCTCACCTGCTGGCCCTGCCACGGAGCGGGGCATCACTGGGCTGGTGGGCTGGGGAAGGCTCAGAGCGAGCCGAGGCGAGGCGGGGCGTGGGGGGGGGATGTCTCAGCCTGCGGCAGCCAACCCTCTCCCGCCTCGCCTCCGGCAGCTGAGCAACGCCTCTGGTCAGCCTGGGGGCATGGGGGGCGGCGGTGGGATGCTCCAGACCCAGGGGGCTCAGGACAGGCCTGGAAGGAGCCGAGGAGCCCGGGAATGAGGCAGCCGGGTGGGCAGCCCGCGGCATCTCGGGGCAGCCGGGCGGCCGAGTCGCCAGCCCCGCAGGCGCGCGGCGCTGCCCGGGGGCCACAGGTAACAGGGTGCCGGGCTCCCGTTCCAGGCCCCGCCGCCCCGGGCCGTTACCTTCCACTTTGGTGAGGGTCAGGACCGGACTGTTGCAGGCGCTGAGCGGGGCCACCCGGGCCGAGTGCTTCTTCATGATGAGCCGTCCGCCTGCAGGAGCGCCGCCGCCGATCGCCTACATGCTGGGGCCGGCTGGAGAGCGCCTCGCGGGCCCGGGGGCCTCCTCCGGGGAGGAGCGCGAGCGGCTGGCCGCCCCGGCCCTGCCTTCCCGGGCTGCCGTGTCCGCGCGGGGCTCACTGCGGCGGCCGCCCCGCGGAGCGCATCGCCTCCGGCCGCGCAGCCACTCCGCACCCGCGCGCACAGCCTCCCGCTCCGAGGTTGCCGCAAACTCCAACGTCACGTACAAGTGCGCTCCCCGCTCCCACCCCGCGGGCTCACCTGCTCCGCCCCCCGCCCCGGGCCGCCCAGCCCCGCAGCCCGGCTTCCTCCCTCGGAGCCCGGCGCCGGGTGCAGCCTCCGGGCAGCGGGCCGGCCCGCAGCTCCCCGGCAGCCCCTGCCCTTTCCTGTGACCAGCGCAGGGGAGGGAGGCCCTGCAAACTTAGCCTCAGCGCTTCACAAGTTTAAACGGGGAGTTGTTCGACTTCGGACGGAGAGCCGCCTCCTCCCTGCGCAAATTCCTGAATTATTGGTTTACGGAGCGAAGCTTCCCGCGGCTGGCATTAACGTCTTTGAATGAGTCTAGGGCACCTTTTCTGCCTGACCCCGGTGGCCAGCTCTTTTTTCTTTTGGAGACGATGCCAAGTCCAGAGAAGCAGGGCAGCCACAAGAAAACCAAGCCTTGAGATTTCTGCCCCTGCCCCTGCCCCAGTCCGGAGAGGCCAAACTCCCTGGGAAGCGGGGAAAGCTTCATTTCCGCCCAGATCCCAGGTTTTCGCTGCAGCTTTTGCCTCTGCAGGCACTGGTCTCACTGCTCCCACTCAGACCCACCTGTAAGCCACTGACCAATGATGCTTGATAAAAAGCAATGACATACCTCTTGCATCACTAGCTGGGCGATCCCTGAGTGACTCCCTGGTACCCAGGACGTTTATCCCATGATAATGCACCATCAAAAACACCCTGCCATCATCTCTGCAGGTAGGATGCACAGGACTTGTGTGGCCCCCAAACTCCAAGGGTTTTATGGGCATCTCATTCACGCACGCGCAGCCATCAGTGATCCGCTTTGGTCTCAGTCTCCACTGGGAATCTGAAGGCTCCGTAGTGACTCAAGGTGGGTTTCGTTGTTATTGTTAAGTCCTTACCCAGACTTTCGGACACCCCCCCCCACTCTACCTGGTTTCCTGTCTCAAAGTTGATGTTCTACTCTGTGACGGCATTCTCAGCACCCATCAGGGTAACTCAGTGGCATGGCAGAGGCGGAGAGTGACCTCAGAGCTACAGGGTTTCCCTAGCCTGGCACCTACCAGCTGTCTCTGGTGACATCCACCTGCATGCTCCCAGGTCTCTGGTAAAAGTGGTTGCTACAAGCTGCTCTTGTAGGCTTCTTGTTATTACTTGCCCTCTTGAACAGCCGTGATGAATAGAATGGCTCCTGGGTCTCCAAAAAGCCAGGGCTTCCCAGGGTTGCTGCCTCATCATTATAGCCAAGGAAAGGTTTTTAGGGTCTCCTCAGAGCCCTCTAGTGGTAGCCTCCACGCCGTGCGCCTCTCACAGGGAGCTTGTCCCCAGATCCCGAAATGACATTACAGTAAGTCACTAAGCCATTCCTTTCCTCGTAAATGTTAAGCACAAATAAGCTTAAAGCAAAAAAAAAAACAAAAACAAACCAAAAAACAAACCTCTTCTATAATATTCTTATGTGTTATTTCATCAAGTTCATCAATCAACATTTACTATATACCCAGTAACTAAAATAAATATCACATCATAACAGCACCCATTTTTTGAGCACTATGTTTCAAGTACTGTGCTAAGTGTTTTACATAAATCATTTCATCTTCTACTCACAAAAGCTCTGTAAAAATCACTGTTACCTTGTTTTACAGATGGGGAAACTGAGGCAAGGAGAGGTTAACTAAAATGTCCCAGGTCAAACAGGCTGAGCAGGGATTTAAATCCAAGTCTGAACGAATCAAAAGCCTACACTTACCACTGCTCTGCTATTCTCTTACATTATAAATGTAAAATGCAAAAATTCCAAGTAACTATTCCAGCTGAGGTGGGAGGCACAAGTCATCCATAATCCATTTCCTTTCATTTGAATGTGGTTTTGGAAAAGCTCATCATGCTCACGCTTGTCTGAACTGTCCACACTCATTCTACTGCGCAGGTCACAGCCAAACTGTCCAATAAATATCTGTCTGATTGTTTTTTAGGTTATCTAGTTTCTATTTATCACAATGTTACGTACAAGCCAAATAGGTAATTAAATGTTATCAATATTAAATACCCCTGTCATTAATTTCACTCATTAACTAACTGTTACCTAAACTTCTTTTCCCCCTGCAGGATACCCCAGGACCTTATGATACCTGAGAGATCATCACGTCTTCATGGCTGTCAATTTCTGCTTACCAAAGAGGCAGTACCAATTCTCAATTTCCTCCCCTTAATTTTAAGTACTCAGCGCTGTTCTTTTTTTTCTATATTCAACTCGATCAGCCTTGGGTACTCCCTCACCTTGTGTTCCAAACAAACAAACAAAAAAACTTACTCTCCCTCCTGAAATAAAAAACAAACTTCCTGCACTCCATTTTAAATCAGGAGTCCCTGCTGATTTCCATATGAGTACTGCTACCCCTCAGCATACATCTTTTTTGGGAGTAGGTGTGATGCGGATGCAATTTAAAAACTTACATACGTAAAATTATTCTAGAAAGTTAACTGTGTACTGGTGTATGAGTACACACTAGTATTTTGAGAATTCCAACAAGTTAAAACTCTGTGCTGGAGTTAGGCTATGATGATCTAACTCAGGGATATCTAGAAAATCACCAAGTTCCCCACTTAACACCTACATCTCAAATTACCAAAAAAAGGTGCTAATAATTCTTTCAACAAAGAGAGAGACATGATCCCTGAAATATCAATGGAAACAACTTTGTATAAGTAATATCCAGGCCAGAGGATGGAGCATTTGACCTCTTACCTCCGTTTCTCTTTGGAGGGTAGGAGTGTGAGCTAATAACCGAAGGATATCATTGGGCATCCACCTGTCTTAAATTTAGTATTACAGGGATTTATCTGAAAGGAGTGACTTTTCGGGTCGTATTCATTACCAGATCTTCCCTGTCATCTTCTGAAAACGTATGGTATGGTGGTTCGCCCAGCAAAGCCAAGCCTTCCCTTAGCTCTACATGAGATGACAGCTGTTCGGACAGAAGCCTGTTCTTTGTCACTAACCCCACTCCCTCGTTTGTTTTTCTCTTTTCATCAGTGCAGTTGAGGAGGGGGGATATTTAATGGAAGTTTGCGGCTGCCTGGTACGGTGCGCTCATAAAGACGAGATGGTCTTTGTGTCCTTAGTGTTACGGCCCGATCACTGAAGTTAAGTTCACTGAATAGATACGAGGGTAACAAGGCTTTGACGCAGAACTTACACACCACAAGCCTGACTGTTACACTCCCTGGCCTGCCCCCAACAGCGTCTCTACCGTCTCCCCACTTCCCCCTCGCAAACCAGAGAGGAAGAAGTAAAAAGAGGGGGCCCAGAGAAGAAAGGAGGTGAAACAGCCAGGTTTTCCTACCACCAAGTGGCTCTATTTCAATTGCAACCCAGCGGTGGGGATCCACCCATGACCCTGGAGGGGTGAATCACGAGGAAGGGGCTGCTATGCAGGGCCTGGCTGACTCCTCAAACTCTGGAGGCTCACCATGCTTCCTCCTGGCACTGAGCTCCCAGCTCTGGGCTTACACTCAGGCTCCAGCCTCCCGAAACAACTCGCGTTGCCCAAATACCCTGTCCTGCCTTCCTGAGCAGACTCGTACTTCTGACATCCATGGGGGTCACTGGCCTGGTTCTTTCCTCTGTGCTGGTATACGAATACCCACAGTCCAACTGTACTATTCCAAGAAGGCATCCAATCTCTTTGGTGGGGTTAAGTGGTACTTATGATTCTCTTGAGGCCAAGACAGCATGGAAAATGTCTTGACCAACAGCCAGGAGCTGGAGTTTGAACTCCAGCCTTGCCAATCGGAGGGGCCAACCTTGAGTGGTCACTCAGCCTATCTCGGCCTCGGTTTCCAAATTGGGGCCTGAGAGGGTTTTCAAACTGTGTTTCCTGGTCTCTACGCAAAGCAACTCTACTTTGACCTGTCGGGGTTCCATGTTAGACTTGGTTTATAAAAATGTTGTCACTGTAAAAAGAAAGTTCTGAAAACCACTGACTCTATAGCTTCCAAGATCCTGTTTGGCTTTAAAATTTGGGGTGTGTGAAATTATCTTCTTAGATAAGACAATGGTCACTGCCTCCAAAGGCCTTAAAAGGATCTTATTCTTTGTGAATATCTCCACTTAGTTAAGTAGACTCTTGCTTTAAGTGGTTTTCTCACTTTTTGGACAAAGTTAGAAACACATTTACATTTGTCAAAATTCATAAAGTTGTACAGTAAAAAGGATGAACGTTACTGTTTGTAAATTATATATCATCTTTAAAATTGGGAAAATATGTTTTATATATACAAACATATATATAACTGACTTTAATATTTAATAAAATATACCTTTTACCATGTTTTGGCTGTTCTATTTTTTCTATTCATCTTGTTCTATTCTTTTGTGTTCTTTCATTGCAAAAAAATGCCGACTGTGATCACCTTAGTTGGTTTTATACCTTCCTCATGGGTCATAATCCACGTGATTTGAAAAATATTGTTAACAATAATATTCTTTGTATGTGAAGATCTTTACTTAATCGGTTCAAAGTAAATAATAAAAATGTAAAATCCAGCTAAGATTTTCAATAGCCAGAAAGCAGACCACTTCAATTAATTCACTCTGAACTATTAACACTGTTTCATCGTCCTCCTACAGTATTAAGTAGAAGAGTAATAAATTATTTTTGTGGTTACCAGCATTTAAAAATAATCACTTAAAGTCGTTCCAGGAACCAGAAATGGACTTTTACCCAAGTAAGTCGGTCTGCAGCATTCAGAGTGGAGCAAACATTGGTATTTCCAACGGGAGAGAAAGTCTCATGATTAAAAGAAATTAACTCTCATGCACTGGGCAGCTCATTGCCCTGATCCGGCAGGAATAATTGATAACCCTTTTCAATAACTTCAAGTGCAAGTGCAGGAAACAAGATGGTGACCTTCCCCATCCTCACAGCTCCCTTCTCTTCTTCAGCAATGTGTATGACCAGGATGAACTCAGACTCACTGCGGTTCCGTAGGATTTCTCCTCTTTCTCTAAGGAGAAATGTCAAGGTTGGATAACTCCAGGCAGGACATCAAGAGGCCAGATCACTGGATGTCACCAGTGGGCTTCCAGACACATCCTGTCCAGGCACCTCCAAGCTTTCTCCATGGTGATTAGACAACAGCTGGCCCTGTGGTCACGCCGGGCCCAGAGCTGGGATCATGATGAACGATGGGGGAGGCACAGAGGTGGGAACAGGATGTCCGGTAGTTTCCTTTGTGGATCCTAGGCTGTCCTGTGCTCAGGGAGAGCAGCACAGCCGGGGGCGCTCCTAGCTGGACGCCTGGATTAGCCTGGGGGTCCCCCTCCTGGGACTTCGGAGACCTAGCCAGGTGCCAACACAGTTGAGGGGTGTAGAGGGACCACACAGTGTCTGGTCCCCAGTAGGTACTCAAGAAATGACTGTTCTCTTCCACCTTGGGAAATGGACATGCCAGCTGCCACGAATTCCTTCCGACACCTGAGTCAGTATAGAAAGGGGCACTGCTTATAAATGTTCTCATTAGGGCAAGTTGTTCAATCTCTCCAGGCTCAGCCATTTCATCCTTAAAATGGAGATAGTACTGGTAGATACCTTATGGTGTTGTTGTGAAGAGTAAAGGAACTGACACTATGGTAAGTGATTACAATAGCATGTGGCGGATGGCAGGCACTCAGAACACATCAGGCGCTATTTTCAGTCTCTCCCACTAGGTTCTTTAATGGGGAGGGGCCATCTCTGTTTTGT
The DNA here is from genome assembly GCF_949774975.1 of Lagenorhynchus albirostris. Taxonomy (NCBI): domain Eukaryota; kingdom Metazoa; phylum Chordata; class Mammalia; order Artiodactyla; family Delphinidae; genus Lagenorhynchus; species Lagenorhynchus albirostris. Next base: position 5,393,190 of record NC_083110.1, on the reverse strand, counting down.
TGTTATCTCCAGGGCCGAACACAGTGTATGGCTTCTGTAGTAGGTGCTCAAAGCAGGAAGGAAGGCAGGAAGGAAACAAGGGAGAGAGGGAGGGAAGGAGGAGGGAGGATGGAGGAGGGAGGGGGGAAATTCACAGGACCCAGAGTTCTTCTAGAATTGTCGGCTTCACCCTCCTCCAGGACTGTGCCTTCCGCCCGCGTGGTACCAGGGGTGACTAACCGCGCTGATTCCCCTGTGCCCAGGGCTCTCTGGCCCTCACTGGCTTCATCTCAGAGGAAGTGCTTTAGAGACCAGGACAGTGGACTCAAGGTGCGGAGCCCGATCAGATGGCATTTAGCTCAGAAACAGCTGCCTGCCGTTTTCCGGATGATTCGTCGACCCCAGCTGGCCTCCCGTCCGATCCCCCTGCTCTTCCTCCTCTGCGGGGTGGGAGCTAGGATACTGACCTACATCACATCCCTGTCAACACCCGGGGCAGACTTCCTTGGCTGGTGTTTGTTTCCAAGGGTGAAACAAAGCGACTGGCCTTCAGACTCGGCTTGAAAAGAGGAAAGATGTGTGGGTTTGGGAAGGAGCCACTCCACTCACGAGTTACTAAGCACAGGACAGGGCAGCGCCCACAGGCAAGGGTGCCGTTCCCTGAGGGCCATTCAAGTTGGGCGGACAGAAGTTCAGAAGTTCTGATTTCTGAGATCGGGGCCTGCTCTGACTCAGAACGCCCTTTGCATTTGTCCCAGGCAGTGATCACCTCTGCCCCGCCCTGCAGTTAGCTGTATACTCTTCAGCTTCCTGCTGGGGACCTTGCCCACGAACAGGGCCTACGTAAGCCTCATTGAGGGAAGGAATGAAAAATCACCAGGGCAGAAAGAGCTGGAACCTGCCAGTGGTGGAGAAGGACAAGAAGCTGAGTCCAGAGCAGCAGACTGCAAGAGGCAGGTTCTGTCAGGATGCGTGTCCTGAAGCAGCCCCTGCAGGAATCAGGGAAGTCCTGCCCCTTCGTCCAAGGAGCTCCAGGCAGCACAACTTCCTGTGTGCTCTTCACGCCATCCCTGACCCCCGCTGGCTTCTTTCCTCTCCTGAGGACCTGGCTCTCCTCTTCGGTTCCTCGTTTAGGCTGGTGGATCCAGGAAAGAGCTCAGCACCCCCCCCGCCCCGCCGCGTTTTCCCAGTACCAGCAGCTGCTACACGCCCCTCACCTGCCCCTTCCTCTACCCCCATCCCCGGCTCCAGGCCCACCATCCTCCTTGCCAAGCAAAACGTCCTGGGAAGTGGCTTCTGTTGACCTGACCCTGGAATTCCTGTGCCTAAAACCCTCCTCCTTGCTAGACTGCTTTCCCCGAAGTCTTGGTCTGGCTCTTTTTTTCCCTGAGGACAAACTTTCCTCTGGCTACTGGTGCCCCCTGCTTCCACCCAGAGAACAAAGCACGTTGCTCCCAGCAGAAGGTTTCACTCTTGGCCAAGCTGCTGTCTTCAGAAGGCCTCAGGCCCTGCCCTGGCCTCTGGCTGTTTTCTGCCACCTCAGTCTCTGGTTTCAGAGAAAGGGGGGCCCTGGTGGAGGCCAGGAAAGCCAGGTTCTTGGTGGGGGAGGGACCCGAGTGTGGCTCTAGCATTCCTGCTCTCTGGAACTCACACTTACCCATCACTTCGCTGAAAGGCTTCAATGAAGCGCATATTCTGTTCCTGGGGGTGTGCTCCCTGCTCGGTGACAGTGAAGGTGAGTTCTGACCAGTGACACCCCACGCATGACATGCTGAGGCCATACCTCAGAGCACAGATGACCGAGTCCAGTGGAACTCTGTGAACTCCCTGCGTGAGAGTGACAACTGTGCCTGTCAAGAGATGATTACCAAATGATCCACTGGCCCAAAAGTATAAAGTGCTCCAAAGAAACAATTGTGTCTTTCCCCCAAAGCACTGAGAATGGCCCTTTTCTCCCTTGTTTTGCATAAGGTATCTATTGACCTGCACTGGGCATATGGGGGACTGGTTGCAGTAGTCACCAGACAAGCAGGTGCAGGACAAAGGAAGAAAGATGTTCCACGATTTAATCAGATACAAGGAACACACCTCTTTTTTTTTTTTTTTTGGCAAACGCAAACAAACCAAAATCCTGCTTAAGGCCAAGTCTGTTCTTTGCTTGGGGGCTGAAAGAGAAGGTCCCACCAATTCTGGACAAAAGCAAGAAGAGGCCAGAGGTCTGGAGGTTACATCCTCCTCCTGACTGAGGCAGTTGGTTACGCCTTCCCGCCCAAATGAGTGGCTAATGGAGAACAAGGGGACAAGCCTCAAGCTTTCCCTAAAGCTCCGGTGGGGTTTGGAGGGTTAAAGGCATGCATGGCTGTTCCTAAAATTATCTTGCCGGTATTAGAGTATTTCTGTCTTGTGGATTCCAGAAATATGTTCCAATGAATAACTCCTTGTCACTTTGACAAAGGTGAGCTTCTCAGTGCTTCAAGGGCACATCTGAGGCAATGGATCAGGGACCAGCCCAGAGCACTCGTTGGGGAGACCACTAGGCTTGGTTTACGTTCGCTAGAGCACGTCAACACAAGTATGATTTTCTAGCCAATGGGAACGTTTTGAAATTATCTACACAAAATTTGTTCTTGGATTTTTGTCAGTCCCCATTTTGCTTTTAAGATGATTGTCTTTGGAAGTTTCGTGTACTACTGATGGGAGCAAAAATATACCCTTTCTGAAAGTTGGCAGAATCTATTGAAATTCCTACAAAATAAAAGCTTTTACGGCTTATTACCCACTATTTCCATTTTTAGGAATTTCTCCCAAGAAATCACCTGATGTGAATAGAGATATATTACAAAGATGTTGATCCAAGTTTTCGTCTTAATAAGTAAAAAGTTGGAAACAACCTAAATGTTCAACCACAGGGAAATGAGAAATAACGTATGGTGTACTTACACAAAAGAGTTTACGTTTAACACAGCTGATAAAACAAGTTCAATAACACAGGGAAAGTTCTAGAGAAAAAACAAACTACACATTTTATCCAATATGATCTTCACATACACTACATAGTTCCTTCATCTGTAGACCATGTCATTCATATATATATGTAACATACATATATTATAATATGTATGTTATATATATAACATATATGTTATACATATAAAATAGATATGTTATATATATTCAGAAAAAAACTAAATAAGCTACCACTTTTTCCCCATTTTTTTCTAACCACCACAAATAAAAACAGTGATTCACTCACTTTCTCCGCGACACTTCTCTAAAGGAGAAGGTTGTTCAGTAGAGGAGGGGCTTCAGACCAACCTTGATGCTTAAGAATAGCTTAAAGGGTCTAAAAATATGTCTCTTGTAAACACACAAATGCTAATAATAACAGGAAAAGTCTTCATGTACAGGAGTGCATCAAATAATGGTGTGGTTGGTTTTTCTTCTAAAATATTTAGACAATTTCTCTTCTTTTTTATAGAAAATCTTTTTACATCCGTGCTTTTAGAGCCATTGTTCCTCTGTCTTTGCAGAAGTGTCTATTATAATATCAAAAATAAATATACAGTTCTGTTCTCTGTATTTTAAATATTTTGCTTTCTCACATCCTTTTTATATCCTTGCTGTATAAATTTTCAGAACATGCTAGTAATGAGCAAAGAGAAGGTAGGAGTGAGAAAGGTGCTTTCATAAGAGCATTGACTTCTTCATGCAGGAGGGAAGGAGTGCAGACCTTGAAAGCTCTTGAGTTGGTGAGAGGCACTGGTCGCCCTCCTACCTGGGTGGAGATCTCCTAGGCTCAGCAATGACCAGTTGGCTTGACCTGACTGCTTCTGCCTTTGCTCCAATCTCAGTGAAATCTTTCCCTGTCCTCTCTCTCCTTCACCTTTTCATTCCCGCTTCAATGTAGCTTTAGATTTTGCCCTTGAGTGTACATGAGTGAAAAGGCTAATGGGTCAGCATCTGTCTTAGACGGGAGGATGGCCATCGCCTTGCGTCCTGGCTGGGCTCCTTGCTGCCCCATGACCTCAGTTTCAGGGCCTGGGGTAGAAATTATTATTAGGCATTATTTTATTAATGGATTTGTGTATACCCATTACATATTGTTTATTAATACAAATACTTCTCAGCTTGGATTTATTTGGTCTGATCCATTCTCTCTACTTCCTGAAAGCTCAAATGTACAAAGTGTGACACAATTCACGATCCCCTCTTTCTCTCAAGCTTGATTTCTTTCCTTGATGCTGTCTAAAACATGCCCCCTTTCCATCTCCACCTTACCCCTCCTTTAAGCCCATTCTTCTTGGAAAACTATAAAAATGGAAACAAAAAACCAGACCATCAAAAGGAAACCATCATGCAAAACTATAATCCAAAAAGATACGTGCACCCCAGTGTTCATAGCAGCAGTATTCACAATAGCCAAGACATGGAAACAACCTAAATGTCCATCAACAGATGAATGGATAAAGAAGATATGGTACATATACATAATGGAATACTACTCAACCATAAAAAAGAATGAAATAACGCCATTTGCAGCAACATAGACGGGCCTAGAAATTATCACACTAAGCGAAGCAAGTCAGAAAGAGAAAGTCAAATGCCATACGATATCACTTATATGTGGGATCTAAAATAGGACACAAATGAACTCATCTACAAAACAGACCCACAGACATAGAGAACAGACCTGTGGTTGCCAAGGGGGAGGGGGGACAGGGGAGGGATGGAGTGGGAGTTTTGGATTAGCAGATGCAAGCTATTATTCTCTACAGAATGGATAAACAACAAGGTCCTACTGTATAGCACAGGGAACTGTACTCAATATCCTGTGATAAACCATAATGGAAAAGAATATGAAAAAGAATATATACATATAAATATATATATATATATATATATATATATATGAATCACTTTGCTGGATACCTGACACTAACACAACATTGTAAATCAACTATACTTCCATAAAAAAACTTTTTTTTAATTAAAATAAATAAAATAATTAAAAAAGGAAACTGTCATGGACACTTGCATTCAAGTCTTGAATTCCCTGCTTTTGGCGGTGAGAACCAAGCCTGGTACAGCTCTGTGAGGGGCCCAGCTTATGGGAAACATGAGAGCAGCTCATCGATTTTTGTTTTCACCTTGACTGCTTATTTAAAGCGGGCTGGCATCAAATGCTCTATTGACAGCGGTATTCTAATTTGGGATGAGAAGCAGCCTAAAACATCTAAGACATGATGACTATGCTTGAAAATCTGTCCCCGGCAGTGGCATTCTCAGAGTTTAAGGCACACTTCACCCGTGGCCCTGGAAGCATTATTTGGTTCATTCATGAGATGGGAAAAATAAACCACAGAGGCTTCAATTCAACTATCCTTGGAGCTCATTGAAGATAACAAACAAACAAAAAACCAAAAACAAAACCAAAAAGATAATTTAAGGTGTTAGCCTAAAATGGAATAAAAAAAAAAGTCACTTTCATTGCAAAATATGCATCCACAACCCTGTCCAGAAATGATAGAGGTAAACATAATTTGTCTCCACTCAGATACATATTTGTAGGAAACCTCTCTATGAATCTGAATGGTCGTGACAGTATCAAGCTGGGATGTGGAAAGCATGTACCTAATCCGATTCACAGCTGGGGCCTCGCTTGGACTTTGGCGAAAGTTCAGTCCTGCCTGGGCTTTGGGTATGTCTTACAGATGATACCCTGTGGCCAGTCCAAGTGGTTAAGAGCACGGACCTTCTGAGGTAGAAAGGGTTTTGGAAATCGTCTAGTGCATCACTCTTAATTTGGGCCAGGAAGGAATAAAACTAAAAGGAATGCAGAGAAACAAAAGACTATGGCTATTCTGGGAACACTAAACAGAGGCAACCTAAATATACCTCCAGAAGTGCACAACGGCCAAAATGAGGAGGTCTGTCTTGCAGCTGCTGCTGCTAGGAAGCTGAGAGTATTTTAGATCGATGGGACCCACCTGCATTTCAGAGACTCTTCTGCAGGTAAAATAAAGAGGCTATTCTTTCTTGGACTTCAATTTTAAACTTTGGACGAGATTCAGGAAAATTCTAATGCCTTTAAAATGACTCGTTTTTAGGAAAGGGAGTTGTGCCTCTAGGAAAAAAAAAATTCAATCTGAAGAAAGAAAAGACAATATGAGTGCTTCCTAGCTCCATATGGAAGTTTTCTGGGAGACGGGGGTTTCACAAGGTGAAGTTAGGTGAATTAGAGCATCTGGTAAGGTGTTTTGCCAGAAAGGAAGACATAGGAAAAATAGCAAACTCATATGCTTCTCACCAGCAAGAAAGTGAAAAGATAACAACTAGAATGGGAGAAAATATTCCCAGACCACATATCTGACTAGGGATTTTTATCCAAAATATGTAAGAACTCTGATGACTCAATAATAAAAAGACAATTCAATTTAAAAACAGGTAAAGGTGAGGGCTTCCCTGGTGGCGCAGTGGTTGAGAGTCCGCCTGCCGATGCAGGGGTGCGGGTTCGTGCCCCGGTCCGGGAAGATCCCACATGCCGCGGAGCGGCTGGGCCCGTGAGCCATGGCCGCTGAGCCTGCGCGTCCGGAGCCTGCGCTCCGCAACGGGAGAGGCCACAACAGTGAGAGGCCCGCGTACCGCAAAAAAAAAAAAAGCTGAAAATGGGCCAAAGAATACCTCACCAAACAGATACCTCTCCAAAGAAGATGAACAGATGGCAAATAAGCAGGTGAAGAGATGCTCCACATCATATGTCATCAGGGAAATGCAAATTAAGACAACGATGAAATACCCTTACACATCTATTAGAAGGGCCAAAATCTGAAACACTGACAACACCAAATACTGGCGAGGATGTGTAGCAACAGACACTCTGCCACATTCTTGGTGGAAATGCAAAATGGTGCAACCACTCTGGGAGACAGTTTGGCAGTGTCTTTCAAAACGGAACCTACTCTTACCATATGATCTGGCCATCGTGCTCCTTGGTATTTACTGAAAGAAGCTGACAACTTATGCCCACACAGAAGCCTGCACACGGATGTTGACAGCAGCTACGTTGATAACTGCCAAAACCTGGAACCAACCAAGATGTCCTTCAGTAGGTGAATGGGTAAATAAACTGGTCTGTCCAGACAATGGAATATTACTAAGTGCAAGAATCTGATGTGAAAAGGCTATATATGATAGGATTCCAACCATATGACATTATGGAAAAGGCAAAACTATGGAGACAGTAAAAAGATCAGTGGTTGCCAGAGAGAGGGTGTGGTAGAAGGGGGGAAAATGAATATGCAGAGTACAGAGGAATTTTAGGGCAGTGAAAATACCCTGTATGACGTTATAATGATGGAGAGATGTCGTTACCCATTTGTCCAGCACCAAGAGTGAACCCTAAGGTATGGACGGTGAGTGATTATGATGTGTCAGTGTAGGTTCATTCTTGGTAAAACATGTACCACTTTGGTAAGTGATGTTGATAATGGAGGCTATTTATGTGTCAGGGTCGGGGGTGTATGAGAAATCTGTGTACCTTTCTCTCAATTCTGTTATAAACCTGAAACTGCTCCAAAACAATTCAATCTTTAAAAATTGAAAAATAAAAAAGGGCAGAAGATCTGAACATCCATTTCTCTGAAAAAGATATACAAATGGCCAACGGACGCACATGAAAAGATGCACAACATCAACAGACCTCAGGGAAATGCAAATCAAAACCACAAGGAGATACGACTTCACACCCATTCGGATGGCTAGAACCAAAAAGTCAGACAACAACAAGGGTTGGAGAGGAGGTAGAGGAATTGAGAGGAAAACCTCATACACTCGGGTAGAATTGTAAACTGTGCAGACACTTTCAGAAAACAACCTGTCCTTCCTCAAAAGGTTCAACATAGAGTTATTATTATTACCCAGAAATCCCACCTCTAGGTATGTACCCAAGAGAATGAAAACACGTGTCCATACAATGACATGTACATGCATGTTCACAGCGACATTGTTCGTAATAGCCCCACATGGAAACATCCCAAATGGCCACCAACTGATGAATGAATACCGAAAACTTGGGTGTATCCACAGAAAGGAGCAGCATTCAACCGTAAAAAGGAATGACGTGCTGATACGTTCTACAACATCGATGAGCCTGAAAACAACATGCTAAGTAAAAGACTACATCTTGTATGACCCCATTTATATGAAACGTCCGGAACAAGCAAATTTATATAGAGACAGAGAGTGGACTAGTGGTTCCTAGGGGGCTGGGGTGGGGGGACAACTGGGGGGACTGCTCATGGGTAAGAAGTTTCTTTGGGGGGTGATAAAAACGTACTAACATTAAAGGTGGTGACGGTTACATAATTCTGTGAATACACTAAAAGTCACTGAATTGCACACTGTAGGTGAATTGTATGGTTTGCGAGTTACATCTCAATAAAACTTATTGAAAAAACTTAAAATCTTTAAAAATGCTTCTTAAAATCTAATATAAAAATTTATTCTGAACTATGGTCACACATATCTATTGGTATCTATTATCAAATAGTAAGGTTTTTTCACAAAAATATCAATCGTAGTTTACTGTGTTCCGTGGCATTGCGAGGTGACTTTGAAAATCATTTCTCTTGTTCCATTTTTTGGGACTGATTTTTCTTAAGCAAATATGTGCTAAAAATGTTGTCATGAAAACAAACAAAAGATTGGTCAGGTTTTAAAACTGACTACATACAGCCTTCACACCAAATGTTCAATACATCTACTCACTACCCGTATACTCCTTAGGCCTTTGACATTTTTGTTTTTTAATATTTTTTTAGTTCAGTTAATGAATTATTTTGGCTGTACTGTGGCTTAGTTGCGGCACACAGGATCTTCATTTTGGCATGCAGGATCTTTCTTCAGTTGCGGCATGTGAACTCTTCGTTGCGTCATGCGTGCGGGATCTAGTTCCCCAACCAGGGATTGAACCTGGGTCCCCTGCATTGGGAGCGCGGAGTCTTACCCACTGGACCACCAGGGAAGTCCCAGGCCTTTGACATCCTTAAGCGTTTGTCCTCAGAGCCCATTAAGTCACTAGAGATGATTATAATCCGTACCTAAATATTTCAGCTCCTGCCTCTGTGAAGCGGGCCTGTCCCTATCTTCCTGGCACGGTGGTGGTGGGGACTGAGTGGGACCCTGCATCAATCAAAACTGCCCAGCAGTGCAGCGATGTGGCCTGGAGCCAACTACTTCGTCCACTCATGGGCTGGGCAAGGTCGCCAGGTGCTGGCCTGGTTCCCCATGCGACTGTTTCAGCTCTGTCCCTCAGCAAAGTACAAGCCGCCCACATCATAGGTGTCAAGGGTGCTTACAAATGGCCCCAATGCAAGAGTTAAGTCTAGGAATGCCAAGGGCTGCTGTAGATTTCCAACAAAAGTTCTCTCATCAGTGCTTATCCCAGACTTTATTTTCCCCCTTTTCTATGTATGTTTTCCCTGAAGGCCAATATAGGGAAAATAATGCCAAAAAATAGGGACCCATTCTTCCCTTTTTTCTACAGTGAATGATTTTCGACAGTATAATTACTTCTTTTTCTTTCCAGGAAATCAGAATATCTACCCCTTCACAAAGGCGATCAAACTAGGCTGGACGCATGCCTTCTACCAACCAAGCAGGAGGCTTCCCAAGGGAACTGGTTTATCAGAGCCGCTCAGGACAAGGTTATACCGACCAAGCACAGAGAAAACACCTTACAGTGAGTTTTGTATGTTTTCCCTTTTTCAAAATCCTTGTAGGCCACACACAGTCCAATCCAGACGATTTACTCTATATCCTGGGAAGTGCTAAACCAGCTCTCCAAAAATAAAAGCCCCGATGTGCAGCATTTTCCAACTGCCCTGATGTAAGCACGGATGGTACAGTCCATTTCAGGCTACCAATATGATGTCACTGGACTTGAAATTGGGAGATGTGTACAACTGCCTCTTGTGAACTGGCATGAGCCCGCTTCGGCATGCCACTAGGTGTTATTTAAGAGCACGTGAACGATAATAAAATTTTAGGCCACCCAGTTCAGTGATTACAGCACCACAGTCTGAGCACCTGTCAGTAAGGGGGTGAGCGAATCAACTAAAGCATATACATCTTCAATCTTAACTGCCCGTCATGGACTCTGATGCTCTCATGACCCCAGTTATCCATCACATTTTAACCCGCCCTGGGCTGGCTGGCTGCAACGGCGAGGACTGGGGAAGCCCAGTCCTTTGACAGCTATATCGAAACCCAGTCTATCGTAGCTTCAACGTTCTTCCTTTCTGATGTAGCTTTTCACTAAATTCTGCTGATTCTCACGGATATATTTTAAACTGTCTTGTCCCTCCTCCGTCTCCACTCTCATTCATTTTCCAAAGCGCCCTGGCCGGCACGGTTGCTGGTTTCTTAACTGGTCCCCTGGCATTGAGTCCTAGCCTCTCATGGCCGCTCGCTGTCACCAGAGGGGTCTTTCGGAAACGGAAGTGCTCCAGGCTCAGACGATCCATGCCAACCATCACCCACCTGCCTTCTCCCTGCAGACATGCTCACCTTCCCTGCGCACCTTTCCTTCCTGTCTGTTGCTTTCTACTCCTCTGAGCTCAGCTTCAGTGTCACTTCTACCGGGATGCCTCCGCTGGCCCTCGGCCCTCTGGGCCATGTCTCACACACACACTCGTGGTGGTCGGCCGCCTTCTGCAGCATCCATCACCCTTTCCCCAAATAGGCCGCCATGCACGGATTCTTCGAGCCTCGGTTCTTCCTGATTTGAGTGAGCTCCAGGAGGGCAGGAGTCTGTCCAGCCTCATCTCTAGGGCTTCGATGATGCAGGGCACAGGGGGAGCTGCTCAGTCACTGGCATGAGGACAGGTGCGAGGCGCTGAGAAAGGACTCTGAACTTGTCCACTTAACCCCCCTGATGGCTCTCCATCATCTGCAGCAGGAGTTTGCAACTCTGTCTGCTCACTGGATCACGTGAAAATACAGGTACTCAGACTCCTATCTCGGACCAACCAAATAATCTCAGGGAGGGAGGGATAAGGCATGCCTAGGCATCTGCACCCCTAAAGAGCATCCCAGGTGACCCTGCTGCAGAATGAGGACACAGGACCACGCACCTAGCAGATAAACCCCTACACCTCAGCCTTCCCCAGACTCCACACCCACCTCTCACATCCCTGACTGCTAGAACCAGCTGTATGACCTTGGAGATGCCTTTCTTCCACCTCCACCATCCTCTGGATGGAAAATTCCTCCTCCGCACTTTTGAAGACCCAGATCAGATGCTCTCTTCTCTGAGAAGCCCTTCCTGATGCTTCCAGGTAGAGCCGCTCTCTTGCATGCTTCCAGCAACACTGTGTTGCATGTGCAGTTCCCAAAGTGTGTTCCTTGGAACTCTAGCTTCTAGGGGTGGGGACTATGGGAGACGGGAAGGGCTGCACAACACATATCCACCGCCCCCCAGAAGATCCACAGTGTACATTAGCTTATTAAAGGCTCTGAGAAGATCTGCAATAAAAACAATTAACACAAAACAAAAACCCGCTGAAATTGATTTAACCCGTTGTCTCTTACACTTATTTGATCATGGCCCATTTTCCTCAGCCCAACACTTAGGAAAATTCCTCAGGAGTTACTGTAATTGTTTGTTTAAACACAGTTCTCTTCTGGACTGGTCTCCGAGCTCCTGGAGGACAGGGGTCGTGTCTATTTAGCTTTCCATCTTTGCTACTTGGCAAACTTTGAGCATCAGCATGCGTTTCTTGAACAAATTGTTGAACACCTTGTTACCTCTCGTGACTTTTCTCTGAAAATCTCAACTCTCAGGATTTCCGGCATTTGCTTTTTCAAAATATTTGCTCAGAACGGGGATGCTGAGTTTCTGCTCCGTTCCTACAAAGACCAACTCCACGGCAATTTAGAAACTGGAGTGTAATTCTTGCCTCCTCCATCCAACTGTCATGAATGTTTTATTCTCTTATCCATCACAGTTTCCTGGGAACAGTTTCATCTTTTAAAAGAAATACATAACCCTGGTTATCAACAGGAAAATGAGCAAAACGCCTTCACAGGAACTCATTTCTTACTTCAGCAAAAGGTGTTACTCAATATATTAAAACACCGATTGAGGGCTCTTCTATTTCTTCTCTTTTTCCTTTGAAAGGAAAAGATATTTACTTTCTTTTTCCTCTGAAATTGCTCAGCTGCCAGAGCTGATACTCAAGAGGGTTAACGGTCTACTAAAAATCTCTCCAGTGCCTCTGGGGTGTGAGTTGGTATCCATGTGTCAATACATCTTCCTATGTTTATATTTACAGTGTGAGGGGAAAACCTGGAGGGCATTTCTAACAGCTCATTGTTAATGATGATCATGGTGTGTACAGGATATCAGAGAAGTAAATCTATTTAATCTTGTTAAGAATAAAAAATGTGGGTGTCGTTCAGCTGCCTGCGTTTTTCTGGTTGGTCTTTCATCACAACAGATGTGTTATTACTGCAAATACGCTCCCATTACAACCTGACGTTGGTTCTTTTAAAACTTCTGTTCTCTGGAATCAGTGATATTGAGTCAAGGTCAATGAAGATTTGGAAGCATCTCTGCAGATGCTCTTAAACAAGGACTGCAGTGCTCTCTGGGGGAGCAACAGGAGGCACGTGGCCTGATTTCACAGCCTGGAGTCTTCAGAGATGTCACCCTCCTCCCTGGGGCTCTTCATGGGTAAGAGAATGCCCTACATTTCTCCCTGCACCCACCTGCCAACCTACACCAGGCTGTTACTCGTTCACTCCTTTGTTCCTTGATTCAATGAATGTTTACTGAGCACTTACTTGTCGATTGAAAAGAAATATGTACAACCTGAAAGTTGAGAGCTATGTCTTATTCAGTGAACGTTCTGAGGACTTAAGCCCAGGACACGGCATCTCAGAGAACTCTGGGAAACTGTTCGGAAGAGGCAAAGGGTGCAGGGTGCGGGGGCAGGGAGAAGCCAGGATATAGAGGAGTTTTTGCAACAAAGACCAGTAGTCGGAACCTCAAAAGATTACTGTTAATAAAAGAAAACCAGAGAGCTTAAGGTAAAGAATTTAGTGCTTTTAGTGCTTTTCTCTGTATGGGCAGATGCAAGAGTCTGGGTTCACTGACATCACCCCTTTGATAGGCACCTCAGCTACCTGGGGCCAGCATCCTATGCTTCTCATTCTGAGTCTCCAAAGGGTGCGCCGTCGGGGTGACTGCAGCAGCTGCCTGCTAGATGGGGGAGCATCCTGTTTCCATCCTGGGTTCCCCCAGGGCTCACGGTCAGGGCGGCTGTGATGTGATGGCTTGGTGGCTGCAATATCCTTTGTTTACTGATACGGCAGGCAGGATTTTAGTTCACACATCAGGCACTGTGCTGGTGGCTGGAGCTTGACAAAGACTGTCCCTGACCGAAGTCCAGCCCAGCTCCTCTGAGCCCACTTCTCAATTGGGCCCATAAAGACTAGAACAGGGCTTCCCTGGTGGCGCAGTGGTTGAGAGTCCGCCTGCCGATGCAGGGGACACGGGTTCGTGCCCCGGTCCGGGAGGATCCCACATGCCGCGGAGCAGCTGGGCCCGTGAGCCATGGCCGCTGAGCCTGCGCGTCCGGAGCCTGTGCTCCGCAACGGGAGAGGCCACAGCAGTGAGAGGCCCGTATACCGCAAAAAAAAAAAAAAAAAGACTAAAACAAACACTAACATACTTTAAAAAAATTTTTTTATTGAAGTATAGTTGATATACAATGTTGTGTTAATTTCTGCTGTACAGCAAAGTGACTCAGTCATACATATATATATTATTTTTCATATTCTTTTTTTAAAAGATTTTTTTAACGTGGACCATTTTTAAAGTCTTTATTGAATTTCTTACAATACTGCTTCTGTTTTACGTTTTGGTTTTTTGGCCGCGAGGCATGTGGGATCTCAGCTCCCTGACCAGGGATTGAATCCACACCCCCTGCATTAGAAGGTGAAGTCTTAACCACTGGACCACCAGGGAAGTCCCCTCTTTTTCATATTCTTTTCCACTGAGGTTTATCACAGGATATTGAGTATTGTTCCCTGTGTATACTTTCTAACAGCTCCAAGGCACATCCCTGGGATGACGCCCCCTCCCTTAAAGAGCCTGTCTGCGAAAACTGAAGGCTGCCCAAAGAATTTACTGTTTGCTCCAGCCAACCCCTGATGATACCGCGTCTCCTGGTCTCTGTGGGAGGGTAGGAGTCAGATTTCAATAAGTGCCAGGTAACACACCCAGACAGGTTTCTCAGGAACCACCCCCGTCCTGCATTTTCTAATTCTTCACTTCCCTGCCTCTACTGTCTACTGTGCTTGACGCTGCTGAGTCCCACACCCACCCCTTTCCAGTCACCTCGGTGTGAACTAAGAATGCCACGTGCCATATCAGTAAAAGAAAGGATGTCGCAGCCACCAAGCCGTCACATTACAGCCGCCCTGACCGTGAGCCCTGAGGGAACCCAGCATGGAAACAGGATGCTCCCCCATAAAACCATCAGATACTACAGCCACCCCGAACAGTGCACTCTGCGGAAGCACAGGATGGGAAAGCACAGGATAGGGGCCCCAGGTAGGCGAGGTGCATGTCAAAGGGATGATTTCAATGAGCCCAGACTTTGCACCTTCCCATACATAGGAAAGTGCTAAATTCCATAACTTGAGATTTCTGGTTTTCTTTTATTAACAGTCATCTTTTGATGTTCCGACTGCCTGGTCTTTTGTTGCAAAAATTCCTATATATCCTGGCTCCCCCACTTGCCTCTTCGGAAGAGTTTCTCAGCATTATCTGAGATGCTGTGTCCGGGCTTAAAGTCCTCAGAATGTCTGCCGAATAGAACATAACTCTCAACTTTTAGGTTGTGCTTTTTTTTTTTCAGTCGACATCTGTACCATCCGAGTGGAGCTCAGTGCTTTCCCCTACCATCAGCGGTCACTGAATCAAACCCGTTTTCCTGCTTTTACTGACATGCAGCTGTGTTCATGTTGGACAAGACCAAGCATCTGCCCTCGTGGGGCTTACACTTCAGCGGGAGACAGTGAAGAAGTAGAGCAGGAAGTGGGGTGATGTGCTAGGTCTGTGGGGGTCAGGGAGGCTCCCTTTGAGAATGTGAAAACTTAGCTGAAACCTGGAGGAAGAATAAGCTAAGAGCTGGGAGAAGAACATTCCAGCCAAAGGAGACACGAGGAAAGGAGGTGCACGTCCCAAGAACAGAGCGAGCAGGACATGCGTCAAGGGGTGAGGCTGAAAAAGCAGGTAGGGATCCAACCCACCTGGTCTTGAGGCCTCGATACCTCCGGACTATTAAAATGTTCCTTTACCTCCTTCTGCCCCCGGCCAGGGTCACGGTGGGAAGCCAAAAGTGTGGGAAACCAGGTGGAATAAAGTCAAATTTGAATCAAGACATTGTACTGTGGGAACGGGATGGAAATAAGGCAAGAGGTAAATCTGCAGTGCAATAGGATCATCGCATGCCTGGGGGAGGCTGGAGTGAAGGGGGTGCTGGGATGGTACGTGAGTTCTTTGACAAAGCCCGTCTTAGCAACTGCTCCCTGGAAGGCCTGGCCGGGACAGCCGCGGGGCAGAGAAAGCAGCAGAGAGCAGAGGGGCTCTGACCGCATGTGCCCTCTGGTCGCTCCTTCCCTTTCCACTGGTCCACTTGCTTGTGGTTGGTCTTCCTTGCCCTTCTCAGTGCCGCGTGCAGTTTTAAGAGGCAGGAATGCTGAGCTGTTGTTTTATCCCCTGCTTAGAGAGGAGTGTCTCCAAGCTCACGGAAAGGCTGGCAGGAAGGATGCTCACAGGGCTCCAGGCATATGTGCTCTTTCCAAACATGCAGACACCTGTTGTTTTTTTTTTTGGCTGCGACATGATGCAGGTGGGCTCTTAGTTCCCCGACCAGGGATCGAACCCGCCCCCCTCTGCATTGAAAGCACGGAGTCGTAACCACTGGACCGCCAGAGAAGACCCTCTTGTCTGTCTTTCTAACTGCTCTTCTGCAGAACTGGGCATGGTAGGAAACAGGGAAATGGGTTGAAAATCACCAGAATCGGAACATTCTGGGACCCAGGATGCACATAGACAAGTCACCTCCTATGACAGAGAGAGTCTGGAGATGCCCAGGGTCTCTTATGTAAGTGCTCACGTCTGTTCCTTAGCCCTTAAGGGGTCCTGCTGACCCTCTGTGTATCCAGGAGCCGCTTATCCTCACTTCCTGTGTCTGGGATCCTCTCTCCTCCCCACCTGAGTCACTTCCTGACAGCCCTGTGTTTGTATGGGCAAGCCTGGCTGGTTCTCCGTTTATCTAGGAGGTAGGAAGCTTTAGGTAGAGCATCTGATTTAAAAATCTTTCACACAAGGTGGGATCAGCGGGTAATAACTGGGGCCCCTGCAGAGGTGCTGATGGAAAGTGACAAGAGCCCCAGAGTTAAGAACCTAAGGAACTACCGTCAATTTTCCCCTCCCGATAGAAGAGTTGCTATGTGTATGCAATATGTATGCAATTTACCTTGTGCTCCAATAATCCCTCTTCTAGCCATCAATCTCAAGAGAGGTACCTAAAGACATCTGTACAGGGTATTTGTTGCCGCGCTATTTTTAACAGCAAAGGACTGGAAAGAACACAAATGTTCACCAAGAGGGGATGGAGAGTAAACCAGGGCATGACCACATGGCAGAGTCTGAAGCGGCTAACGAAAGCAACAAGCACTGCCAGCGCGGTGACTGGGGTCTGTGAATACAACTGGAATATCAATAAGGGTAATAACTATAATGGATTCAAACACACCAAATGCGTTTGAAACCATGAGTTTATAAAAATACTTGGGAAAAAAGTCTTGGTTACTTTTGTTCTGTTTTGTTTTGTTTTTTGGTACGCGGGCCTCTCACTGTTGTGGTCTCTCCCGTTGCGGAGCACAGGCTCCGGATGCGCAGGCTCAGCGGCCATGGCTCACGGGCCCAGCCGCTCCGCAGCATGTGGGATCTTCCCAGACCGGGGCACGAACCCGTGTCCCCTGCATTGGCAGGCGGACTCTCAACCACTGCGCCACCAGGGAAGCCCCCAAGATGGTTTTTAAGAATGAAAAATAATTAATTGTCCTCCTTCTAAACAAGGTGAGGGGAAAAAAATTAGCTAATATTGTTCTTTTTGATCCATATGAAGAGGATTTTCCCAGGGTAGATACTACCGGAGCTTCTTGATTAGAGATTTGAATAAAATAATACATGGAAGTTGAGAGGCATAGAATGAAAAAGTTTACTGGACGGGTTAACTATGGTGACATCTCCACTGGAGATACAGAACCTGTAGGCTTGTTTCTGAGCCCAAGAAAATTCTGAAATTCACAAGAGATCTAAAAACAAAAAATACAGGATGGTGAGCGGTAGCAAAACCCACCTTCAAATCTGCTGGTCCAAGCGAGAGACTGGCATGGACATATATACACTACCAAACGTAAGGTAGATAGCTAGTGGGAAGCAGCCGCATAGCACAGGGAGATCAGCTCGGTGCTTTGTGACCGCCTGGAGGGGTGGGATAGGGAGGGTGGGAGGGAGGGAGACGCAAGAGGGAAGAGATATGGGAACATATGTATATGTATAACTGATTCACTTTGTTATGAAGCAGAAACTAACACACCATTGTAAGGCAATTATACTCCAATAAAGATGTTAAAAAAAATAATCTGCTGGTCCAGCAGCAGATAAGATAATAGGATCTTTCAGTCCCCACTGGGACTGAAATCTTTGTTGGAAAAGGACCTCAGCCTTCTCTCCCTCACTCCCTGCCTGACATTCCCTGACAGCAAAAGCTTTTCCCCTGTGGCTAAGGTGAGAACATTGCTCTTGGTGGGCAGGCATCGGGGCTGTTCCCTGAGTCAGGCTGACAGGTTATCAAGAATGACATTTCCTACAAACGTTTTCCAAGACTGCCGGTTCAAAGAGGGAACTTATACCCTCCTGTTGTGGACCTTTTGGGTTTTCTTTGGTGATGGGGTTTCCCTGGGGCCTCTGGCTGGGAGGTATGAGTTTTTGCATCCGCACAGACGCTCGTGTACATGCACACGCTGGAGTGGAATCTATTTCAGCACCTGGTACCTGGCCTCAGGCAGGTCGCTGATGCTCTGAATCTCAGGTTCCTCGTGTGCAAGATGGGGACCATAATCACCTCTCTCCTAGAGACACTGGGCGGTTAAATAAAATGATGTCTGTACATAGAGAACAGACTTGCGGTTGCCAAGGTGGGCGGGGTGGGGGGCTTGGGATTAGCAGATTAGCTCCCAAGATTGGGAGCTTGGGATTAGCAGATGCAAACAAGCTATTATATAGAGGATGGATAAACAACAAGGTCCTACCGTATAGCACAAGGAACTATATCCAGTATCCTGGGATAAACCATAATGGAAAAGAATATGAAAAAGAATGCATATCTGTGTATAAATGAATCACTTTGCTGTACAGCAGAAATGAACACAACACTGTAGATCAACCATGCTTCAATAAAATAAATGTTTAAAAATGGTGTCTGTAACACATCCACACAATGTCTGGCACATAGTAGGTGCTCAATAAACAGCAGCTATTATAATCATTATGCATCCAAAATGGCTAAAACTACCGTTTTTTTAATCCACTGATGCAAGGTCAGGTTGTCATAAGCTAACAGGAGGAGGCGGGATGGCGGGTACTGGAAGTGCTAGGGACTCCATCTCCACTGGGTCTTGTTAGAGGTCTTGTCTGCTTGCCCTTGGCGTGAGCACAGGGCAAGCAGGGGCCCCAGGAGCCTCCCTTGATTGGTCCTACATTCTTGTCACAGATGTGCAGTGAAGTAGCAGAGCAGGTGGCCACATGGAGGCCGCCCGCACAGGGACAAGGCATCCGTGGCACCATGGCAACGGCAGCACAGGAGTTCCACGTGGTTGCCCAGGTTGGAGCTGCACCAGGCGAGGATGCATGGGGGCTGCGCCTGCCCAGGCTCTGCTGGCCAAGCCACCCCTACAACCCCAGCCCAGGTCTTGGTCTAATTACCCAGGGAGCCCTCTGCTACTTGGCAGGAAGGATCCAGATGCCTGCAGCAGCTGTGAGAACAGGAGGGAAGCCTCCCCTTCTTCAGCGCCCATGGGCACCTTGCCCAGCGTCCAGGGCAAAAAAAAAACACTCACAAGCCCATCTTCTCACTCTTACGTCTGATGCATCTGTCAGGGCGAAGAGGAAGCCCTTGCTTCCCACGGAGAAAGTCCCAATGGCCTAGCGGGTGGCTGTACGGCCCCTAAAGGCAGACGCTGTGCTCAGAATGACCCTCGGTCAAGGCAAAATGTATTTAAAAATCCCACACCCTATCCTCAAAGTTCCCAAGGACTTTGCATTCTCCTCCTCAAGACGACTACTTTTGGAGTAATATCCGATATTCCACCCTCCCCAAATCTGGCCCTGCGGTAAACAGTGCTTTTGTTTCCCCACCCGTGGCTTTCCACTCTGCGACCCCAGGGGTTGTGTGTCCCCCAGGTTGGGAAATGTGGATTTAACAGTGTGAGAAGGAGAAGGGCAAAGGGTTGAAAGGCAAAGACCCCGCAGCCAGGCTGCCCGGCTGAGATCCCGGCTCCCCGCTCCTTACTGCTCTGTGACTCGGGGTCCATCACTTAACAGTTCTGTGCCTCTCGTTCCTCATCTGTGATCCTGGGATGACAGCAAGAGTATCTACCTTACAGGACTTCTGTAAGGACTAACGAATCAATATACATGAAGTACTGAGAACCATGCCTGGCAAGTAATGATATCATGAAAGTGTTTGATATTTTCATGATTCTCGTTCACGAGCTTTTAAGTGGGAAGCAGAAGATCATAGTTTCTATTTCAGCCCCTCCACTAGCTCTCGATGGAAGGCTGGACTGGGAAATCCACTCCTCGGTAAGCTAGCTATCAGAACCCTTAGGAAATGGGACACAGGCACTACGAAAGCACACACAGAAAATGACTGTTTGGGGAAATGGGAATAAGGTCTCGAATCTAGTTAACACTCTTGTACCTATACGACTCAGCTACAGGCAGGTAAGATGCGACCACTGGGGCAGCTGGATGGAGGCCACTCGGTACCTCTTCATCCCATTTTCACGACATCCTGTGAGGCTAAGTGATTTCAAAAGTGATCGTCACAAAAACGATAGGTTCTTGGGGCTGCGACACTGACCGCATTGCAAGGCATCCTGAGATTTCAGGTCAGGAACTAGTTAGAAGGGCAGGTGGCCGCTTGAAACCTAGGAAGCAGTATGGCTCAAGGCTGGAGGTCAGGAAAAGGTCAGGATGCAGCAATCCATGCAGGCCACCGTCAGGTGCAAACCTGTGCTCACGCAGAGATGGCCCAGACACTCCTGATTGCTCTGCACTGGGGAGAGATGGGCATCAGTCAGGGGGTGCTGAGGCCTTCCTCATGGGCCAGAGCTGGCGCCAGAGGTTCCATCTCTGCCCCAGCTCTGTAAGGAATGGCTTTCGGTGTCCTCTCATCCAAACGTAATGACGTGAGGAACACGAGTGGCCTGGGTTTGTTTGAGAAGAACCAGACCAGACAAGAGCGCTGTGTCATTCTGTTCTCTTGCTTGGCAGGACTGTCTGCTCTGCAGATAGGACGTAAGTGCCAGGAGATTTCACAGGAGCAAACAGGGCTGGAGAGAACGCAGAGGAGTGTGGGTAGGGAGGGCCCAGCACTCACCAGGCCAGTGCTTACACAAGGCAGGAGTGACGCACTCTTACTCTGGGGCCTTCACACTCCCCACACCTCCCGCCCCACCTCTCCCATGCCCTCCGGCATCTAAACATTTGGAATTCACTCAAACCTGGCCCACGGCTGGGGTTGAATTGTGTCCCCCCAAAAGACATGTTGAAATCCTATCCCTCAGCACCTCAACACGTGACTTGATTTATGGTACAACCACTATGGAGAACAGTATGGAGGTTCCTTAAAAAACTAAAAATAGAACTACCATATGATCCAGCAATCCCACTACTGGGTATATATCTGGAGAAAACTCTAATTCGAAAAGACACATGCACCCCAGTGTTCATAGCAGCACTATTTACAATAGTCAAGACATGGAAGCAACCTAAGTGTCCATCGACAGAGGAGTGGATAAAGAAGCTGTGGTACATATACACAATGGAATATGACTCAGCTATCAAAAAGAATGAAATAATGCCATTTGCAGCAACGTGGATGGACCTAAAGATTATCATACTAAGTGAAGTAAGTCAGAGAGAGAAAGACAAATATCATATGATATCATTTATCTGTGGAATCTAAAAAGATAATACAAATGAGCTTACTTACAGAACAGAAACAGACTCACAGACTTCAAAAACAAACTTCTGGTTACCAAAGGGGAAAGGTGTCGGGGGAGGGATAAATTAGGAGTTTGGGGTTAACAGATACACACCATTATATATAAAATAGATAATCAGCAAGGACCTACTGTACAGCACAGGGAACTCTACTCAAGATTCTGTTATAACCTACATGGGAAAAGAATCTGAAAAAGAATGGATATATGTATAACTGAATCACTTTACAGTATACCTGAAATTAATGCAACATTGTAAATCAACTGTAGTCCAACATGAAATAAAAATTAAATTAAAAACAAAAAAGAAACGTGACTTGATTTAGAAACAGGGTCCTCGCATGTACAATTAGTTAAGATGCAGTCATACCGGAGTCAGAAGCCCCTAATTCAATAATCCTGGCATCTTCATAAAATGAGGAGGAGAGACACAGAGACACACACAGGAGGGAGACAGCCAGGTGATTCAACTGAGGCAGAGACTAGAGTTTCACGGCCGCAAGTCAAGAAATACCTGGAGCCGCCGGAAGCTGGAAGACGCAAGAAAGGATCCTCCCCTAGAGACTATGAAGAGAGCGTGGCCCTGAGAACACCTTGATTTCTAACTTCTGGCCTCCAAAATTGTGAGAGGAAAAAATTTCTCTTGTTTTAAGCCACCAGGTTTGTGCTATTTTTTTACAGCAGCCCTAGGAAATGAATACATTCGTGTTCCGTAGTCTGTAAATCAAAGTGGGCATAAGCACAGCTGGGTGTTCTGAGCCTGTGTTTCTCAGATTAAGGCTGGCAGACCATCAACGTCAAAATCATTCTACAGAGTGTATTCTGAGTGCGGATTCCTGGGGCCATCCCTGCTGCACAGAATCAGAATCCCCGAGGGTCCAGCCCTGGAATAGACATGCATTCTAGGCCTTCCAGGTGATTTTTACATACATACATCGTAGTCTGAGAATTCCTTGCTGTGTCCAGGTGCCCCCAAGACCAAGTAAACAGGACCTCTGAGACCGGGGCTGGGGCGTTAGATACTCTTCAGAGGTCACTCGGTGATCCCACGCGCAGCCACGTTTGGGCGGCGTGCATCAGAGTCCCCTGGAAGGCTCGCTGCAATCCGGATTCCTGGGCCCCAGCCCTGGGGATTCTGACTCAGGACGTCTGGAGGGAGGCCTGGCAATGGGTGTTTCTACCAAGCTCCCAGGACATACTGAGGCTGCCGGTTCGAGGACCACCCTTTGAGAACCACTGCGCAGAAAGAGTAGTCTCGCGGCTGAGATACTTAACCGACTTACATCATCACAGGATGTACGGAAACGACTCTGAAGTGAGCTAAGCATGAATCTGCAAATTAAATTCCTTAATTATACTCTTGGTGTCACCCAACAAGGACCAGTTTGGCTTGCCAAGATCCTGAGAGGGTGACTGTCCCCACGGCAGGGCCACGTCAGAGTGACTTGGGAGGAAAGGAAATGCTGCTTTATTGCAATGTAAGTACTTGCTGTAAATGCACTTCCTGGAACACTCCCTGGACGCCTCTGTACATGCCGTGGATCCTGCCACTATAAAGCTGGATTCTGGGGCTCCTAGGAGCCAGGACACACACAAGGCTGCAGCGAGAGGGTGGAGGACGCCACGGGAGCCGGAGCTTTCGCCTCTACGCCCAGGAAGGGGTGGGCACCTGGGCAGGGTCCGCTGTCTACTTGGGGCTGGACTCGGGTTGGAATGGGCGCTCCCTACCCTGGGGTCTGCCTGCCAGTGGGTGGCCTAACCACCACGGAGCCCCCTAAGGACCACCAGCTGCAGTGCCTGAAGTGTCACCTTTGTGCCGATCCCTGGGCTTCAGTCCCTACTCGGAAGGCGGCATGGTGAGGGAGAAACCGCTTTGTTCTGGGCATCAGTTAGATTAAGCCTGAGCCCAAGCACCTTCCCTTCCCAGCACGTGATTCATCCTCCGGGATCCACAGTGTCCTCCTCTGTGATGGGAGCAGGCTACCTGCCTCTCAAGGTCTGCTGAGGATGAAATGAGATGGGGATGCATGTGATGTCCCCAGCACAGGGCCCGACACACAGGGGCCTCATGTCTGCCTAGGGCTATTTTAAAGAACTGGTTCACGTGATTGTGAAGCCTGACCCGTCCAAAATCTGCCAGGCCAGGCCAACAGACGGAGACCCAGGGTAGAGCTGACGCTACAGTTTGAATCTAAAGGCAGCCTGGAGGCAGAATGCCCACTTTCTTGCGGGAGGTCAATTTTTTTCTCTTAAGACCTTCAGCTGATTTGATGGTGTCCACACACATTATGGAGGGAAATCTGCTTTTTCCGCAGTCTACTGATTTAAATATTAAGCTCACCTTAAAAAAAAGCTTTCACTCTATGGAGATTCCTTAAAAAAACTAAAAACAGAGTTACCATATGATCCAGCCGTCCCACTCTTGGGCATGTACCTGGAGAAAACTCTAATTCGAAAAGATCCATGCACCTCAGTGTTCATAGCAGCACTATTTACAATAGCCAAAACATGGAGACAACCTAAATGTCCACCGACAGAGGAATGGATAAAGAAGATGTGGTACATATACACAATGGAATACTACTCAGCCATAAAAAAGAATGAAGTAATGTCATTTACAGCAACTTGGATGGGCCTAGCATATTTAGTGAATTAAGTCAGACAGAGAAAGACAAATACCATAGGTTAACCCTTATATGTGGAATCTAAAAAAAGGATACAAATGACCTTATTTACAAAACAGAAATAGACTCACAGACATAGAAAACAAACTTATGGTTACTAAAGGGGAAAGCAGGGGGAGGGATAAATTAGGAGTTTGGGATGAAAATATGCACGCTACTATATATAAAATAAGTAAACAGTAAGGACCTACTGTATAGCACAGGGAACTATATTCAATGTCTTGTAATAACCTATAATGGAAAATAATCTGAAAAAGAATATATACGTGTATATATATAACATGTATAACTGAATCATTTTGCTGTACACCTGAAACTAACACAACATTGTAAATAAATTATATTTCAATAAATTTTTTTTTCAAAAGTACCTTCACAGCAACATATACACTGGTGTTTGACCAAACAGCTGGGTACTGTGACTAGGCAAGTGGACACATAAATTAACCATCATAGAGACTGAGGGCAGGGCTGGAGAAGACACAAAAGGCTGACGACATAAAGTGATGCTCACTCAGGGATAATGTGCTTCTCCTTTATTGCTGGGCACCTGGGGGCTCTGCACCCATCCTCTGGACCAGCGACTGGCAGCCTCTGAGCACGGACTCCCTGTGGGGCAGGTGGGTGGCTGCCTCCCACGGTGGGACTGTCAGTCCCGTAGTTAACAAGGCATCTGGGAGCAGGAAGGATGCCCCTGTTCAGGGCATTATTCTCAGGCAGTCACAGCCAGGACCACCTGCGAACCCAACAGAGCTTCCAGGCAGAGGCCAGCAGCCCTTTGGCGGCCCGATGCTACAGAACCACAGAATGTCAGCGCCCAGAGGCCCTGATGGGAAAACTGAGGCCCAGTGGGGATCAGGGAACAGCTTTCCCAAGGTGATGTCACTAACTGGCTACAAAGCTGGTGTGAGCCCAGGCCCCGTGACTACGGCTCCTATACCCACTGCAGCCACAGGTGGGGAGCCCCCCAGAGGCAGCCACACCTCCTGGGGGAGGGCCTCCCCTGGGGCCTGTCTACATGGGCATCCGTACCAGCTCTAGCTGGTGGTCCAGGAGAGATACCTGACCAAAGCCAGGCCAATCAAATTCCCTCTCGGCGGGACTAGAACATGGGCCGAGACACACAGACTGGGAGTCTTAGGGCCGGGTTCCTGAAGGCGGCCGTGCGATGCCATCACGCTGCGGGTCACGCATCACAGCGGTCCTGTCCTCTGCTCCCTGGCCTGTCTGTGCCCTAATTCTGTGGACTCCGGGGAAACACCTCAGGTCCTCTTCCAGAATTTCCTTTGTGCTTAGGGCAGCCGGAAGCCCAGCCCACGTCCCGATGCTGCGTGTGCAGGTGCGGTACCCACAGCCCTGGCCCCTGAGCCACTGGAGGCAGGTGGGCAGACGTGTGCCTCCTCTGTGTGGACGAACCCTGAGTCCCTCAGAGGCAGGGGTAGGGCCTTTGGCAGGGTGTCTGCTCCAGCCCCGAGTCATCTGGTTGGAGGGCGTCCCTAGGGGGTGGGTCAAGCTCCTGATACCCCAGAGGCTCCCCCTGCAGCCGTCCCACCCTTACCACGCACCGCACCGGGAATGGTAAATCGCAGCCCTGAACCCGCCCCCTGCATTTCCTGTTAGGCAGTCAGCAGCAGAAGCACAGATGCTGTGCTCCACAGGCCAAGAGCCATTAACAGCCACTGCGGTAAGTAACGGTGACCCTCCGGCCAGCTGTCCTGTCCTGTCCACTTAGAATGCCTGTGACCGGAACGGCACGAACACTTCCAGGATGGGCTGAGCCACAGCCCGGCACCTCCGCCTCATTCATCACGGGAAGTGAGGATGCAGGTCTCTGGATGTCCCTGGAGAGGTGACTGCAGCCTGGCTGGGCTGCGTGGGGTGACCTGGAGGAACCCCTGAGGGAGCATGTTGGCCACCATCGGTTCTCTGAGAGGCTCGATGACATGAAGCCGCAGCAAATCTTCAGATCATCTGAAAGTCATATTCCGGCCCTAAGGTGCAGGGTTCTGGTGCCGTGGCCTCAGGACAGCCTGAGGGCAGCTCAGCTACATCAGAGGTTCTGGACTCCAAACAGCTATGCGGACCAGGGTCTGGCTCGCCGTTTGTTTGGTCGGTGCCGTTTCTTCAGACACAGCCATACCTTCTTGCTTAGGTATTGTCAATGGCCTTTCTGGGCTGCAAGTGCAGAGCTGAGTCGCTGTCACTGGGGACCACACGGCCCACAAAGCCTAATATATTGACTATCTGACGCTTTCCAGAAAAAGTTTGCTGTCCTCTGGACTGGGGGACAGAACATGGGCTGGGCAGCAGGTCAGCTCCTTCAGGGAACCTTAGCCAAATTAGCCTCCCCACGGCCCCAGCTTTCTCATCTGTATAATGGGATCATGATATCCACTTCAGCAAGTCATACGAGGGGGTTAGATGCTGTGATTTGCTGGCACAAGGGACGTTCTCAACAGTCATCTTTCCCTCTGCTTGCTACGAAACGGGGCTGCTGAAGGCGGCCCGATCCGCTTCAGAAGTGGCTATTAGTTTATCATGGATGTGAAAGCGCTCTGAAAAGTTAAAAGTGTTCTGTATTTGTAAGACCCCACTACGAGTATTATTCCTGAGATGAGAAGTCTGGAGCTGCACGCCAAGGTGGATCTAAATAGTTCTGTGTCGATCAACATGTCAGTGAGAAACCTGGCCAGCCGTGGACGTGGACTCGAAGCCCCTTTGTATTACTTGTTCACTTGCATCCTCACGGGGCTTCCTGGAGGCGGCCTGCCTTCCCACCAGGGCTCCAGCCCTTGTGAGCCGCGAGGCCATGGGCCTTTCCTTTGCCTCTCCGAACCTCAGTTTCTCACTTGAAAAACAGTGATGTCCATCACACTTTTCTCAGAGAAGTGCCGTAAGGACATAGTAAGATGTAATGACACACAAAGAACTCCAGACAGGAAGTTGTAAAATGTTAGTTATTAGTTTCATTGTCATTCTAGCCACAGTGGCAGCGAACAGCTGGCAGAGTGGGAGTGATCTGCACGGGGCCTGAGATGGAGGGAGAGAATGATGAAGGATCCTCCACCCACAAAGGTACGTGGTCCTGATGCGGCCCTTGCAGTGGGTTCGACCCCGAGGGACAGGCGCCATCTCTCCATCTCTGGGTGGACCCCTGAGCGACCGGGGACCCTAAGTGATCCTCCCACACACTAGGGGCGGCCAACACCAGTAAGAGGAGGTGAAAAAGCCTTTACAATCCTGCCCCCATGGAATTGGAGTGGGGAGCCAGGCAGGTTTTAAGTCTTTGCTGGTCGTCGGGGATATTTCTTAATCCCCTGAGACCAACACTGAAGAACCGCAAATTCAGACGGGAGCCTCAAGGAGGATTTTTCAGCTTCATAAAAAGACCATAAAATGCCTCGGCGTGAGCCAGGAGGCCTTCCCTCATCCAAAACTGTTCAAGGGTCCCTGATTTGAGTGCCACTGACATGATGCTCTGTCTGATCAAGGTCAGAGGGGCTTCCCCTGCCCCCTCCTGTCTTGGAGGGATACAGAAACCCAGGAGCTGCGGCCCCAGGGCCACCCAATCCCCCCTTCAGATTCCCAGGGCTCCCCCAGCCTCTCCTGCCTGACTCATCCCTGGAGAGAAGCCCCCGCCCGCATGGGACAGGCAGTCAGTCACACAGCCCCACTCAGGACAGGGCTGCTCTCCCTGCCAGGACAAGACGAGGGCATGGAAATGGACTTTCCTATTTCTTCTTTTATTAAAACTGAGGCTTCGGGGCTTCCCTGGTGGCGCAGTGGTTGGGAGTCCGCCTGCCAATGCAGGGCACACAGGTTCGAGCCCTGCTCTGGGGGGATCCCACATGCCGCGGAGCGGCTGAGCCCGTGCGCCACAACGACTGAGCCTGCACTGTAGAGCCCATGAGCCACAACTGCTGTGCCCACGTGCCACTACTACTGAAGCCCACGCGCCTAGAGCCCGTGCTCTGCAACAAGAGAAGCCACCGCAATGAGAAGCCCGCGCACCGCAATGGAGAGTGGCCCCCGCTCGCCACAACTAGAGAAAGCCCGCGCGCAGCAACAAAAGACTCAACTCAGCCAAAATTAAATAAACAAATAAAATTTAAACAAAAAAACAAAAAACTGAGGCTTCCTCATGGCATGATCGTGATGGACACACATCATTTCACATTTGTCAAAACCCATGGAATGTACAACGCCAAGAGTGAACCTAAGGTAAGCCATGGCTTTGGGCTATGATGGTTTTTTGAGGGTTGATGGGGGGCAGGGGATGTCTAGGAACTTTCTGTAACTTCTTCTTAATTCTGCTGTGAGCCTAAAACTGCTCCAAAAAATAAAGCCTCTTGTTTTTTTAAAAAAAATCGAAGCTAGAGGCAAGCTGACCACAAAATGAAACCAGCAACCCCCCACCAGGAGGCCGTCCTAGTCGCAGTATTTGGGGACCTCCTCCTCTCGGTGGAGTTCAGTCAACAGCTCAGATGCTCATCTCTTTACAGATAATACGATGGGATTGTGGTTGTTTTTGTTTTTTTAATTAGGAGCCTTTTTCAGAAAGACATCACCACTTTTTCTGACATTATTTTCATAAAATAAAGATGGCCTCAAAATATCACAGCATCTTCTTGAGAAATGTCAACAAAATATCTTTCTCAGTGTCTCAGGCGTGCTGAGTACAACTGCGCTTGAGAAAAGCGCCAGCGATAACCGTGCGATGTTCCTACAGAGGGCAAAGGTGAACTGCCCCACCAGATGTTCCATTCCGAAGGGAGGATTCTTTCTTCATCTCTGCTGCCCGGGATGGGCCAGCAGGAGTGAGGCAACCCTGCACTTTGCTGAACGAGAAGGCAAAACGACAACTGGAAAAGCCTGGGCATCTGTATTTAAAGCCTGACTGCTTAAACCGCATGAACCAGGGTTCTAATCACTGTGCCTGGGGTGACAGAGGTAGTGAGAGGCTCAGCTGTCACTCACAGCCTGGGGGAGGGGGACAAGAGGAGGGGAGGGGAGGGGGAGAAAGATGGGAGGACGGACCGGTAAAGAGAAACAGAGGAGGGGGAAGAGAGAGGAAAATTTCTACAAGTGAGATCCCTTCTCTACCGTTTCTCCTGCATTTTAATCAGACTTTTTTTTGTGTGTGGCGTTTTTTTTTCTTTTGGCTGCGTTGGGTCTTCATTGTTGCGTGCAGGCTTTCTCTAGTTGCAGGGAGCGGGGGGCTACTCTTTGTTGAGGTGTGTGGCCTTCAGTAGTTGCAGCTCGCGGGCTCAGTAGTTGCGGCTCGCGGGCTCAGTAGTTGTGGCTCGTGGGCTCAGTAGTTGCAGCTCGCGGGCTCAGTAGCTGTGGTTTGCAGGCTCAGTAGCTGCGGCTCGCAGGCTCAGTAGTTGTGGCTCACGGGCTCTAGAGCACAGGCTCAGTAGTGCCTGTGACGCGCGGGCTTAGTTGCTCCACGGCACGTGGGATCTTCCCGAACCAGGGCTCGAACCCGTGTCCCCTGCACTGGCAGGCGGATTCTTAACCACTGCGCCACCAGGGAAGCCCTTTTTTGGTATTATTAAGGAGAGATTTTTCCCCCCCTTTCTTTTTGAGGAGTAATATTAGTTTGACTTTTGAAACAGAGAGAAGAAAGCTGACAGTCTCTGAATAAGCTCTTTCCCCCGGGGAACTGAGCAAAGGGAAGAAGATAAATGATTCTGAGGACACTGGAGGGCAAAGGAGAACCCTCTGAGGAGGAAGGCCTGGCAGAGCTGGAGGACAATCAAAGTTCAGTTCAGAGGTGGCTCGGGAGAGAAAGGGCCTTGCCCAGTCTGGTCAATGCACTTAAAAGCATGGCCAGCTCTTGGATGGAGCGCAGACAAATCTGTTTGGTTCGTGGTCTCCTCCCCTCTAGAAAGAATCTCCTATGGGAAACCTGTCAAGATGAGAGAGTTTCCTAAGGATGAACAGAGGCTCCAGGCCGCCCTTCCTCTTGGCAAGTGCATCCCTTTCACCGGCCCATTTGCTTTCCTTGCCCGTCCCTCCATCACCAGCACAGTCAGCGTCCTGTTGCCCCGCCCCGAACACTCCCCCTCACCCCCTCTGCCTCAGCAGAGCAGACCCTGTCCTGCAGGACACCTCCTCCTGTCTTGCCTGGTCCTACTTTCCATCCTGCCTGCAATCACTCCTGTGCCACCCACCACACTGTTCTTCTCCACTTTCCCCCGAACATCAGCAGATAAGAGGTGTGCTGCGTTCCCAACACCCGCTGGTGTGTAGGCGAGAAGGAATATATTAGTATATGCGGCAATCTGTGGTAGAAATATCGAATACTGCCAGAAAAGAAAAATGATTTAAGTTCAAAATGTCGTGAGGCCTTAGAAATAAGACAGTCTTTTGGGGCAAAGGCATCAAAAGCAAACTGCAAGGCAGAGAGATATTCCCCAAGGGGCAAAGCTGTCTGCAAACAGCTACAGCAGCTGTGATGGGGACCCGAAGTTTACAGACGTACAGCATGAAACCTAGGTCACTGTTCTGATTACCTCCTACCTTTCCAGTGTTAGCACACTCAGCACTGTATGGAAATCCAAGAGAAGTAGCACACGGGACACCTCACTCTTAATTAGGAGAAACACGGCCAGCGGAAGCCACCTTCGCACGTCGGGTTCCCAAGAGAATTATGCCACGGGAACCTCAGGCCAGCAGACCTGGCTTGTTACATAGGGCTGTGGCTCCTTATCTCCTGCTATCCTCCCAGCAAGCCGCACAGAGCCGTCATGATTCCTGTGACTTTCCTGCTCTCACGTCCCTGGTCCCTTTTTCTAAGGCCTTGAGGTATGAAGGCTTCAGTAGCTGGAAAGGGCAAGTGAAGAGGAACCCCACGTGAGATGGTCCAGGGCAGGCAGAGGTGGCCTCAGCCGCTTACTCCGAGCATCCTTTTCCTGGCTCCATCTCAGCTTTGCTGGCCTTTGGCGGAAGTTGGGGGAAGGGGTTGAGGGGGGAGAGCAGAGGAGTGCCAGGCAAGGGGCGCAAGGAGGTGGTGGCCCTGTCCCACAGGATAGACAGCCTTCCACCAAAAAGGACAAGACTCAAGAGGGTGTCGCCCAGGTTCCCCTTCTGACGCTCTTCTCCTCCTGGCGTGGATTCCTGAAATCCCTGGGTACCCCTCCCCTCTTGGGGTGCGGTGAGCTGGCAGCAGGGGTGAGAGGCGGTGGGTAGGAGAAAACACCTTGAGCACTCACGGGAGGGAGGGCAGGCGCCAGCGCTCCCAAGCTCCTCTCACTCTGGCAGCTGGCATTTCACTGAGTCTACACCTCGGGCCCGGCTGGCCCCCAGGAGCTCTGAGGGCTCCTGGGTTGCCACTGAGGAGGGTTTCAAAGCTTGCCTTCCAGGAATGACAAACCCTGCCCCCAGGGAAAATAAAGTAAAGAGGCAGGTGGGAGCCCCAGACAGCAGGGACAATTAGACAAGGACGGCACCGGGACAGACAGAGCACAGGCACTGCGCACACAAGGCCAGGGCGGCAGGGGCTGGGGGGATGCTGGGCGCAGGTACCGATCAGAGCGGAGGTGTTAGCCTGCGATTACTCGGAGGCAGTAAGTGGGTGCGGACAGAGGAGGGCGCACATCAAAGCCTCGGCTCAAAGGCAGGTCCAGGCACTTTCCTGGCGGTCCCGTGCTTAAGACTCCACGCTTCCACTGCAGGGGGTGCAGGTTCCATCCCTGGTCAGGGAACTAAGATTCCCGCATGCTGCGGGGTGTGGCCAAAAAAAACCCCCAGCAGGTCCAGAAAGGATACACAGGGGTCACAGACCAGGAGTTTATGTACAAACCAACGTGTCTAGGTTTGATGGGAGAGCCAGTGATAGTCACTCTAAGTTCCCAGGAAGAGGCAGAATTTGCCAGATGATGGGAAACAGGGTAGCGTAGCACAAAGAGCTCCACATCTGGAGAAAGACAGCCTCTCAATTTACTATCAGTTTGATCTTGGACAAGTTACTTAACACCTCTATCCCTGTTTCTCCATTTGTAAAATCGCGATAAAAATGCTACCTGTCGGGCTTCCCTGGTGGCGCAGTGGTTGGGAGTCCGCCTGCCGATGCAGGGGATGCGAGTTCGTGCCCCGGTCCGGGAAGATCCCACACACCGCGGAGCGGCTGGGCCCGTGAGCCCTGGCCGCTGAGCCTGCGCGTCCGGAGCCTGTGCTCCGCAACGGGAGAGGCCACAACAGTGATAGGCCCGCGTACCGCAAAAAAAATTAAAAAAATAATTGAACAGAAGCTGGTGATTCTTCTTGCCGATCGTAGACTAGATGGTAGACGTGGGAGGTGAATGTCAAGCGCAAGGTCTGGGGCCTGGACCACTGGGGCTACAGAAATGGAGAGAAGCAAGGAAGACGGAAGCCACGAGAGATGGAGGAATAACCTGGAGTTTGACAGAGATAAATGCTCATCCACACACAGAGAAAGAATGCCCATTTGTATATGTCACAGATGTATTCCAGCTTCGATGTATATACCACATAAACTTGGGTTAAAGTTTTATCACTGAGCAGGGAACAGCTGCAGAGAAACCTGGTGAGAAATTCTCGTTAACAAGGAGCTAAGAGCATCTTGACGTTCTTGGTTGGCTGGGACGAGGGAGAAGATTTGGGAATTATTATAAGGAAGATGACCATATGCCCTGGTCCTCCTGGGACAGTCCTGGTCTATGCTATTGTCCTGGTGAATATTTTTTTTTATTTTATATTGGAGTACAGTTGATTTACAATGTTGTGTTGATTTCAGGTGTACAGCAAAGTAATTCAGTTATGCATATACACGTATCTATTCTTTTTCCAATTGCCCTGGTCAATACTGATGGTGTCTCCTTTGCTCTCTCCTGCATCCCGGTTTGGATGACCCACGTTTAATCTAACTCTAAAGGGAAAGACTACACGTGAAGCCCCCATGCTCGCTCTGGGCAGGATGGAGCTGTGAGCTTCACCTCTGGAGTTGGGGTACCAGCCTTCAAAGCTGCTGTCCCTCCGACTGCCAGAGCTGGCAACAGTCTTGTGCCCAGCAATTCCCATCATCAGTGACTGCTGTCAGGTCTCTCCGACTTCCCTTCAAAGTACGGGCCTGGGTCCTTCGTGGTTTCTGTATTTGTGTTGGTCTGTCTACTCCAGGACCGTAGGCAGCGGGCAGAGGGGCAGGGGTCATATTTTCAAAGTTGTTATGTATGGGCGTGCTATATATTTCAACTCTAAAAGATAATCATGTTTGCTTAATGAGGCTCCTGAGTTTCCATGGCAATTCTCCTTAGCCCATATGGCATGAGGCTGGGCCCTTGATACAGAAATAGAAGGCTTTATCCTTGAATCTAACTCCTGGTTGATAATAGTGATCTTGGAATTCCTGAGACCCATCCTGGTCTAGAACTTTAAGAGAAATCAGTCCAGACAACAGGGTACGCCCTTGTCACCCTCATGCCCATTTCTGGTCATGACCCTGTATGGTGATTACTGTTAACCTTACCAACCAGACTGTGAGGGCAGATATGTGACTGACTAAAGGAACGAAGGAAGGAATGAATCAGAGGTCTACAAAGTCAATTCTAGAAGGAAAATTCTAGAACTGGACCAAAATCTGCTTAGATGGAAAAGCAGGTCATCAAAGGGGTGAGATGACGCATAGGGAGAAATGATGGTCCTGGTTTGTAAAGCATATCGGACAATTCCTAAGGTAATGTCATCTTAATGCTTTATTTATTTCTAAAACTTTCTTCTCTCTGTAGATTTGATGGTTCTTCAGTACTGGAAGTACCAGCAGTTCTTTTTATTGGTTGTTTTCCTTGGCAGGGAAGAAGGTTTTTCAGAGACACTGAGACATGCGGGAACCGGGTTCAAGTCTCAGTAGCACTGCTGGGTTAGGGAGTGTGCACTTTTCAAAGGCATCAGATATATATTGCAAAATTATCTTTCAGAGATGTTGTACCAATCTGTAATGGCACAGACAGTATGTAATTGACAATTTCACACATTCTCAACAACAATGAACAATACTATTCTTTTTAATCTTTTCGAATCCAGTATGAAAACATGCAATCTCTGTTTCTGTTATATTTCTTTGACTTATTGTTAATTTAAAATATATTTTAATGTGTTCGTTTGGGTTGCTCTTTACCTTATTTTAAATAATATTTTCCATATATTAAGGACAGAAACTTTTTATTGTATAAG
The DNA here is from genome assembly GCF_949774975.1 of Lagenorhynchus albirostris. Lineage (NCBI taxonomy): Eukaryota > Metazoa > Chordata > Mammalia > Artiodactyla > Delphinidae > Lagenorhynchus > Lagenorhynchus albirostris. Next base: position 5,358,964 of record NC_083110.1, on the reverse strand, counting down.
TTAGAAGTCATTTTTCCAATTTGTTGTTTAATTTTCCCCATGGTATTCTTCACCAAACAGAAGTTTAAACTTTTAGGTAGATATATTTATCAATATCATTTTTTTTTTTTTTTTTTTTGGGTACGCGGGCCTCTCACTGTTGTGGCCTCTCCCATTGCGGAGCACAGGCTCCGGATGCGCAGGCTCTGCAGCCATGGCTCACGGGCCCAGCTGCTCCGCGGCATGCGGGATCCTCCCGGACCGAGGCACGAACCCGCGTCCCCTGCATCGGCAGGCGGACTCTCAACCACTGCGCCACCAGGGAAGCCCCAAAATCATTTTTATTGTTTCTACATTTGATATCACGCTTAGAAAAGTCTTCCCGCAACAATACACAAATATAAAACTATTTTCTTATAGTAATTTTAAGTTCTCATTTTCACATTTAAAAATTATTCTACCCTCATTCTTTTATTTTTTTTTTTTGGATATGGTATGAAATAGAGCTCTCGTTCATCTCTGAATAATCCATCCTTTTCTCACCATTTTTTTTCAGTAATTGTTAGCATTTACTTAATTCTTACATGTTCATGAAACCCTTTACTCTCTATTCTTTTCTATTAAAATATATATGTTCAGACAGTTCCACAGTATTTCAATTACTGTATTTTATAAAGGATATTTTAACATCTGTTAAGGCAAATATCCCCTTAGTATTTTCCCCTCTCCAGAGTTTCCTGATTGTCTTCTGTTTTTGTTATCAAGTGAATTTTGATATTTTTCAGGCTCCTACCTAAAAAATCCAGTCATAATCTATAAATTAAACACTACTTAAATCAGACTAACTTAGGGAAGCACAGCCATCTTTATAACATGGAATTTGCCAGTGCAAGGATGAGAGAACTCTATTCACTCATGTTTTCTTTTATGGTTCTTAGATGTCTTGTTCTTTTATCGTCATAGATCTTACACTCCTCTTGCTAAGTTTAAACCTTTACATTTGTGTCTACTTTGAACAGGATTTAAAATTAATGTATTTCGTACTGGTTATTTTTAGTAGGTAGGAAAACATTGATTTTTTTTTTCAAATTTCTTATGTCATCAGCTATATTACTACACTACCTATTATGTTAATAAATTTTAGTTGATTCCCTTGGGTTCCAGGTAGAGAGTCCTTAACACCCACAAATGGTAGTCCTTCAGCTTCCTCTCCAACACATAGCTCTTATTTCTGTACTGGCCACAGGTTTCAGGACAACAGTAAATAAGGACGATCCTAGTGGGCGTGCTTGGCTGCTTTTTCTTCAGTAGGAGTAGGAATTCCTCTACCGTTCCCCATAAGGTCCCAGTGTGGGCCTTGGGTCTGAGACACACACATTTTCATTGGATGGAAGAAGTATCTGTTAATTCCTAGTTTAATGAGAACTGTTTTAGTTAAAATTGGGAATCAGCTCTTATAGTGAAAGCATTTTAAGCATCTAACAAGAGAACCCTACGGATCGTCACTGTTGATACATTAATATAACCATCATGAACAGCTTTCCTAATTATCAAATGATTCCTGCATTTTTGGATTTAGCCCTACTCGTTCACGCTACATTACCCTTTTTATTATACTGCTGGGTTGGATTTGCCAGTCTTTTGTTTAGAATTTCTACATCTATCTTTTCCTTTAAATTTTTTTGAAGTACAGTTGATTTACAATGTTGTGTTAATTTCTGCTGTACAGCAAAGTGATTCAGTTATACACATATATATTCGTTTTCATATTCTTTTCCATTATGGTTTATCACAGAGTACTGAGTATAGTTCCCTGTGCTGCACAGTAAGTCCTTGTTTATCCATCCCATATATAAATATTGGGCTGGCCAAAAAATTCGTTCAGGTTTTTCGTAAGATGGTACGGAAAAACGTGAACGAAGTTTTTGGCCAACCCAATAGTTTGCATCTACTAATCCCAAATTCCCAATCTTTCCCTCCCCCATCCCCCTCCCCCTTGGCAACCACAAGTCTGTTCTCTATGTCTGTGAATCTGTTTCTGTTTCATAGATAAGTTCATTTGTGTCCTATTTTAGATTCCACATGTAAGTGATATCATATGGTATTTGTCTTTCTCTTTCTGACTTACTTCACTTAGTACGATATCTCTAGGTTTATCCATGTAGCTGCAAATGGCATTATGTCATTCTTTTTCTTTTTTTTAAATAAATTTATTTATTTTTGGCTGCGTTGAGTCCTTATTGCTGCGCGCGGGCTTTCTCTAGTTTCGATCAGTGGGGGCTACTCTTCGTTGAGGTGCACAGGCTTCTCATTGCAGCGGTTTCCCTTATTGTGGAGCACGGGCTCTAGGTGCGCAGGCTTCAGTAGCTGTGTCACGTAGGCTCAGTAGTTGTGGCTCGCGGGCTCTAGAGCACAGGCTCAGTAGTCGTGGCGCATGGGCTTAGCTGCTCTGTGGCATGTGGGATCAAACCTGTGTCCCCTGCATTGGCAGGCGGATTATTAACCACTGCGCCACCAGGGACGTCCCACGTCATTCCTTTTTATGGCTGAGTAATATTCCATTGTATATATACCATATCTTCTTTATCCATTCAGCTATCAATACACATTTAGGTTGTTTCCACGTCTTGGCTATTATAAATAGTGCTGCTATGAACACAGGGGCGCCTGTATCTTTTCGAATTACAGGTTTTTTCTGGGTATATGCCCAGGAGTGGGATTGCTGGATCATATGGTAGCTCTATTTTTAGTTTTTTGAGGAATCTCCATACTGTTCTCCATAGTGGCTGTATCAATTTACATTCCCACCAACAGTGTAGCAGGGTTCCCTTTTCTCCACACCGTCTCCAGCACTTATTATTGTAGACTTTTTAATAACGGCCATTCTGACTGGTGTGAATCGGCATTGGTGGTACAGTGGTGAGCACAGCTGCCTTCCATGAATGGCATGAGGTGGTACCTCTTGCTGTTTACATCTATCTTTCTAACAGGTTTGTTTTATGTTTTCTCTCTCAGGCTAGGCTCATCAGGATGGGTGGTGGCTTAGGTAGTTGTGCCCTTTCCACTGTCCCAGTCCATTCTAACCCTGGCATTTCCTGCCCCATGAGAAGAGGCCTTGGTCTACAGCTCAGCTGTCTGGAGGAGAAGAGAAGTGACATTCACTGCAAGCCAGCGCCGTCCAGCAGCATTTGCTGCAATTTAGAACCGAGACTTACAGATCCCGTGTGCCCAGGAAAAGTAATTTGGATGAAGCTGGGATTCTAGACCACCTGAGCCACTCAGAAACTGGACTCCTATTCATTACCATCATCTTTCTGGCAGTTATTAACACAGTCAAAATCATTACCAAACTCTGTCCAAGCTAGGCACCTCATTGATATTCACGGATTAATTACAATCAAGAATCTGTCGACTCCTCAGAGTACACGAGCTGCTCAGCTGAATGAGTATGAAATGCAGACATGCGGACGCTCGATGTTTTCTTGTAGCATCCTCTGGAGCCAGGTAAGCCCCCCAGAGAACATGCCCCAGGCCGGGTCATTAAAGAGGCTGGCAAACCTCTTCACGCCTCCTGGTTTTCTGCGATCAAGAGTGCCTGTTTGGCTGCAGCCTTTATTAACCGGAAGCCTGTGTCCACTCAAGGGTCCTGCATGAGGCACTGAAACTTTAATTGGTAGAATTCAATTGAAGAGGGAAGCACTTTGTCATCGCCATGGTGACCGATCCTCTGCTGCAGGCGCGGGGACTCCACGATCGAGGCACTCCTGCTACAGCAGTGGCTGGTGCCCCTTTGTGGGCTGCAGGCTCTCTTGAGCATGTGTTGCAAACCACGGCTCCTGCTGCCTGAAAAGCTGTGCACATGCGCATACACACACGTCAACAGCCGACTAAGACGTTCATGGCATCCTCCAGCCCAGACATGGAACCTGGTCAGGGGTCTCTAAATCTGGCTGTGCCTCGGATTCACTGCCTAGAGAACTTCTGAAAACACATAATTGTAGGCCTTACTTCTAAAGAGATGGATGACAACCTCACATGGTGGGAAGATGTGCTCTTGACCCCCTGGTACTCAGGACAAAGCAGGCTGCAGAACGGCACGCAGGCCCAAGGTCCCACGGGTCACTGACTGAGCCCCATGTTAGGACCCCGTGCTGCAGAGGCAAAAGGGGTGCAGGGGAGAACTCATCGGACAACCCGATTCAGAGAATCACATAAGCTGGTCTGCTCAGGTCTTCTTGGGCTATAAAAGAATCCAAGAAATGTTATAGAACTCTATGCTAGCATCTAAGATGTAGTCAATCAACTATGTGGATATGAAGATCTGACCTCTTAAAGTAGACAGAAGGACATGAACGAGGTTTGGGGGGACTGCTAATAAAAAGAAAGGAAATCCTTTTAAACCTTACAGTGAAGAACTGACTCGGCATAAGAATGAGAAACTAACAATTTTCAAAATCTGTTAATATCGGTGATGGAACGTGCTTCCAATGAAATGACTCCAATTTAAATTCCGATCAGTTGCCTTGGATGTTTTGAGAGTGTTTGTGTTCGTAATTGATAAAGCCTGGGGGTCAGCCAGCGATCTGATTCAACATGTAAGCTAATAATCAAGCGAATAGCAGTTTTCACTTAGAAAGACAGGGACATTTATCAAGACCCTTTAAAAGAAGGGGACAAGGAACTAGTCATGACAGAAACCTTCAGTAGACAATCTGTCCCCAAGTAATATTTCTCCCTGAAGTAAAGTTGCCTTAAAGCAAAACCAAACAAAGAAACAAAAACAAGGAAACGAACTCTGCCTGTACTTGCTTATATTGCCCCCTGCTGGATTTCTTTTGTCATTACAGCAGGCAGGGGCCCCTCTAAGCGGTGGATCAGGGCTCTTGGACAGGCTGAAGAAGGCTGGATTAAAACCTTTAGAATACCAAGCACTAAAAATGCTTATGAGGGCATTCTGTGCCCATGTATAAAATAAATTTTGCTGACATGAAAGGAAGTGTAAGGAAATCTGACAAAGATCTGATTTTTAAAATTTTAGTTTTGATGGCTACTTTGATTTGGGGGCAGCGGGGGGAGCAATGTCAAACATCTAATTTGTTCTCCTTGAATTTGCTTTTGGTGCCCCTGCATGACCATGCTTTGTTTTATGCTTTCTCAGTGAAACCTTGATTGTCCAGAAAATGAAATAAAGTCCATTTACTGCCACCCATATTCATTCTCATTGATGGTTTTTATGCTTTTAGTGACAGCAGAGTATGACTGTGATTTCTGACGGCTTCCTCACTATCCGATATTCCAAGAGAATCCAGGTTCATTCTGTACCTTTCCTGCCCAGACCTGGAATCGGCTATTCCTGCAAGAATCCCTGGTTTCTATTAATGAGTGAGAGATGCTCACTGCTCGTGGGTTGGCCAGTGAACTAGTAAGTATCCATATGGAGACATATTGGACAACACATCTGTGAAATACCTCATGAGTTCTTACTGAGACTTCCAAGTCACGTGCAAGATTCAGGGCTCTTACTTACCATCCCCTGCTGTACCTGATGTCCTTTCTTGCACACACAGAAGGTGGGCTTTCCAAGACTACAGGGGATGACAGAATTAAAATACAGCCTATCATAATCACTCACTTGTTTCATCTAATAGTACACACACAACAGTCTCTGAATAACGGTCTGATACGACCTCCCACGTGATTGCTGAAAACACTCAGGTTTTGAATGTGTTCTTCCCAGCCTTCCCCCTTTTCTTAGTTGGGTTCTACCTGCACTGTCAGAGCATCACCCCAACACTCTGAGCTCACCTCAGATTAATGCTCCACACCAGTCTTTACATCAACGTCATGCTCGTCATTTGGTTGTCTGAAGCCAGTGTTCTAGAAGATTCCACAGAAGTGTTCATGGAAACAATGTGCCCTGAGTTCTCTCATGCTGATAAGAGTTTTTGTCCTTTATACTTGATATAAAACCCTTGGATCACACTTTTTTTCACTTGAGTAGATAAATATGTTATTCCATTTTTTTCTGGGATTTCTGTTGAAAAACTGATGATAAGCAATTTTTCTTTCCCTCTTACATTATGTATTCTTTTTCTCCTAAGTGCCAAGGGATTTATTTTCTTTGTGTCTAAAATCCAGTTGTTTTATTGATACAAGACAAAGTCTTGGTGTTGGCCATTCTGGGATCATTCTTCTTAGACACACATCATGCTTTTTTCACATGTAGTTTCAATTTTTCTTTATTTTGGGAAAGTTTTCTTCAATTATAATCTTCAGTATTTGTTCTGAAATACTTTGTTCCATCGCTTTGGTTTTTCTCTTAAGGAAATCCTGTTAGCCATAAGTTTGATCTTTTTTTGTCCATCTTCCATATCTGCAACTTTCAAATTCTTTTCGTCTCTTCATTTCTTTTTGGTTGTAACATTTTTCCCTTTTTAACCTTCTATGTCTTTTAAGGCATCATGTTAGGTTTGTTTGTTCCTGTGTTCCTTCTAGATTGATGGTAATCTCTGAAATGACTTTTCCTTTTATTTCTAATTCTTTCCTGAATTGTGTGTCACCTCCTTTCTGAGTTTGGCTAATTCTGACTTATGTTATTTCTTTCATATCTTATAGAATTTCCCACTATTTTGAAATTCTAGGTGACATTGTTATTCTATTTGTAAGCATGTCTTTCCATCATGCTTTTATTCTGTAGGGTTTTTATTCTGCTCCTTAGTCTCTTTTTTCTTATAATAACTCTGTATGGGATTTGATTATTTTTCTGTTGTTCATTTTGATGTGAAATTGTTTTTTGTTCCCTGAACTATTTTTAAAATAAATTTATTTACTTTTATTTATTTTATTTTTGGCTGCGGTGGGTCTTCGTTGCTGCATGGGTTTTCTCTAGTTGAGGTGAGCAGGCTTCTCATTGTGGTGGCTTCTCTTGTTGTGGAGCACGGGCTCTAGGTGCACGGGCTTCAGTAGTTGTGGCTCGCGGGCTTCAGTAGTTGTGGCGCGCAGACTCTAGAGTGCAGGCTCAGTAGTTGTGGCGCACGGGCTTAGCTGCTCCACAGCATGTGGGATCTTCCCAGGCCAGGGCTCCAACCCATGTCCCCTGCAATGACAGGTGGATTTTTAACCAGTGCGCCACCAGGGAAGCCCTGTTCCCTGAACTTTTAGAATGAGATGGGATTTGGAAAAGCTTCTCTAGCTCTACAGGGCTTCGTTTTTGTGTGTAGTTTATATATATGGCAACTTGTCTCTGGGTTGTCCTGGCTCTGTCCCCCTCCCCGGCTGTGCTCTGGAATTTCTCTTTTCTTCCTTCCTGTTTGTCCCCATCGTGTTCAATCTTGACCCCTCCCAACAGCCCCTCCTTGTGAGTTTTGTCTCAGGAGGGAGCTGAGGGGGGTCGTCTACAGTATCCACAGGGGCTCTGGCTCCAGCCCCTTCAGTCTTCCTGGCCCTGGGCCCCCTACACTGACTTGGTATCAGAAAAGGCAAAGCCCCATTCAGTGCTAGGGAGGTTCTTAAAATGGCCTGCTCCTTCCAGAGAATACCTGTTGGCTATTTGCAGTCCCCTTGTTCTCGCGTTCATCAGCAGCTGCCCATCGCTTCTTTCTTCCCCTCACAGGTGCCAGGACCAGGCAGGACCCGTGGCTTGTTGAGCGTCGGTCTCTACCCACCTGTATTCTGGGGACCTGGGATATCTTTTCATTTCGTTTTGTTACAAATTCCCATGGGCTTTTGTCTTTGCTATCTAGTTATTTTATTTTATTTATTTTAAAAGTTTAGTTTAATTTTTATTTTATATTAGAGTATAGTTGATTTACAGTGTTGTATTAGCTTCAGGTGTACAGCAAAGTGATTCAGTTATACATATACATATACCCATTCTTTTTCAGATTCTTTTCCCATAGAGGTTATCACAGAATACTGAGCAGAATTTCCTGTTCTCTACAGTAGGTCCTTGTTGGTTATCTATTTCATATATAGTTGTGTGTATGTGTTAATCCCAAACTCCTAGCTTATCCCTTCCTACCACCTTTCCCCTCTGGTAGCCATAAGTCTGTTTTCAAAGTCTGTGAGTCTGTTTCCGTTTTGTAAATAAGTTCATTTGTACCATTTTTTTAGATTCCACATATAATGATATCATATGATATTTGTCTTTCTCTGACTTACTTCACTTAGTATGATCATCTCTAGGTCCATCCATGTTGCTGCAAATGGCATGGCATTCTTTTTTATGGCTGAGTAGTATTCCATTGTATATATGTACCACATCTTCTTTATCCATTCCTGTGTCAGGGATACAGACAGATAGAAAAACTACACTGTCACTGCTACCATCTTCCTGGAATCTTCTCCACACCTGGCCAACCTTTAGATAATCACTGGCAGATTTCAGTGGGATATATTCTGATGAGATTATCCAACAAGGTAAGATATGGGAGGGGAGAAGGATGAAAAAGAAGGTGAACACGCATCTAGAAAAATAATCTTGGGATCGCATAGAGGTCTTTAAGTATGCCTAGACAGCACAGGAGCAGACAAAGTATCGACTCATGGACCTGACAAAAATGTATGAGATGGTGGTATAGCACTGTTGGGAGATAAAGAGAAGCCCAGAGAAAGCCACGGTCACCAGTCCTTCCTACCCCACAGTCTGAAGACCAATAGCATCTTTCCCTCCAGCTGGGTCATCAAATAAGGCTAGCCCTTAAGAAACTCAAAGAAAATTGGTTGCTTTATTTACAGTGAGTTTCCATTCACACATGTTCTGCCTCAGGAAGTACAAATAATTACCCCTTAGGTTTGAGCGAAATTTAAATGCAGACAATTAGCTGAAACTCGAAAGAATAAATCTCGTTCCCTAGACTTTGTGGCTTTGAGTATTGGGTTTGGGTGAGCAAGCTGTCCCAGAGAAAACCTGAATGAACTTCTTGGCCAAAACCCAATAGTATCAGAGGGTGGATTCACTTCCAGTTCCATAGGCCACAGGAGGGCCAAAGCCCACGGGGTCAGGATGTGTGGGGAAAGCTGGAGGCCCTGGAGCCCTTCCATGGCAGAGAATCAGCACTAGGCATCTCTGGAGAAAGGCATGACATGCCGCCCACACCACGTGCTCACCATTAACCCTGCTGAAAGGATGTGATTTCCAGGTACCATCTGGTCTGCCGGAGATCGGACTGTTCTGGGCAGTTATAATCAATTGTGCATGACCAAAATACAGAGTGACTCATTTACACTGTAAATGCTTCTTATAGGAACAATGCAATGACTTCTTATAGGAAAATTCAAAACCACGTATAGTCACCCAAAAAGGCTGCTCCTGATTCCACTGATTTTGGCCAGGGACACAAGGCAGCTCACATTCCCTCTGAAATATCAATCATGAGAACGTAGCTCTCTCAGGGTGTTTCTCAAGGGGAGGAAGAAAAGAGCATATGAAACGGATGTCCTGGAATTCACAGGATCACGGCCGCTTTTGGAATATCTCCTAACAATCGGTAGGCACATCACCGTGCTCGAAAACCATCACTAAGCCTTTAATGATGCATAACGACTAAAAACGTCAACGCTGTAAAGAAAGATTGAGCATTCGGATTGGACTTTAAGAAAAAAAAGGCTCACAGAAGCTTAGGACTTGAAAGTCACTTTGTCCAACTTTTTTTTTCTTTTCAATTTTTACTGGAGGGTGGTTCACTTACAAGGTTGTGTCAGTTTCAGGTGTACAGCAAAGTGAATCCGTTATACATATATATGTATATCCATTCTTTTTCAGATTCTTTTCCCATATAGGTTATTACATAATATTGAGGAGAGTTCCCTGTGCTATACAGTAGGTCCTTATTATTTATCTACTTTATATATAGTAGTGTGTATATGTCAATCCCAATCTCCCAATGTATCCCTCCCTGCCACCCGCTGGTAACCATAAGTTCGTTTTTTACATCTGTAAGTCAGAGAGAGAAAGACAAATATCATACGCTATCGCTTACATATGCAATCTAAAAAAGGGTACAAATGAACTTATCTACAAAACAGAAACAGAGTCACAGGTGCAAGCATTTCTTAAGGCTGCCTTCTAGTAGCGTCAGCTTATTCTTGATCAGCTACCTTTATTCACTACATATTTGCTGAGGGGTGACCGTGACCAGGCTCTGTGGAAGGCTGTGAGGGACAGAGTGGTGAGTAAGGCAGATGTGGTCTTTTGTGTGTGTGTGTGTGGTACGCGGGCCTCTCACTGTTGTAGCCTCTCCCGTTGCGGAGCACAGGCTCTGGACGCGCAGGCTCAGCGGCCATGGCTCACGGGCCCAGCCGCTCCACGGCACGTGGGATCTTCCCGGACCGGGGCACGAACCCGCGTCCCCTGCATCGGCAGGCGGACTCTCAACCACTGCGCCACCAGGGAAGCTCCAGATGTGGTCTTTGAAGTGACCTGGCTTATGTCTGATGGGGGAAAAGGTCACCACGATACAGTGAAGCAAATGCTAGGATAGAAAGGGGCTGAGGCCGCCGCGGGGGCTCCCAGGAGGATGGGGATGGGAGGAAATGGTACCCGGCACACGTCTGAAGGATGAGTAGGTGTTATCCTGGGGCTGACAGGATGGAGGGGGGAGCTAGAGAGCAGTGTTTCAGGCAAGGGCTCACCATGGCCGACGGTCTGGGAATTCCAGAGGATTTAGCAAGTGGTTCACCGCGTGGAACTTGGATACAAAGAGGGGTTTCTTCAAAGAAGAGCTGGCGGGTGTAAAGACCCTCGTGGACTGGTTTGGAATTGATCTGAAAGGCATCGTGGGGCCACCGAAGGACAAACAGAGGTGAGGTGAGCTGCTCATCGCGTGGGACCAGCAAAGGGGCAGTGCCGGGCCCAGGACCTGGGTTTCCACCTACACCAGATGCAGTAGGAGACGCACTGAACACCCGAAAGGCTTTAGAAAGGACGTCGCTCAACAGCTTATAATGCTCTGTTATTATCTCGAGTTTTACTTCTTCATTTATTAGAGGCCTTCTTTTGGCAGTACATTATCCAGGAAGAAGCCAGGGAAGTGACACCACCAGCATATCAAACAAGAGGACGCTGACTGCCCTTCTGCCAGGCCCAGCCTCAGTGACTGCCCTGAAAAATGGCTTCTGTGAACCGCACGGCCGCTGCATAATTGAACTGCCACCCTGTGCAAAATGCCCCGTGATAAATTCCATCTAGTCCCATTAATAGCTGCCGCATCCCTTGTCATCCTTCCCTCTTTGAAGTTTCAGGCCCACCCGTCAAGGATTCTAAGGAGCTTATTACCCTGCAGTGAAACGTTCTGTCCACCCAGGAGAACAGGGATCCCTGGGCAGCAACTCCAGGCGTAAATCAAATTGCCTTTGGGCAAAACCGACGGGGAAAAGGATGTGAGACAGACCGGCTCAATCTTATTAATCTTATTTTTTAGATAAAGCAAGATGGCTCAGTAATGCTCCCTGAACCCAAAGCAGAGATAAAGGAGGAACGAGTATGCCAGCACATCAGATTGTTTCCACGGCTGAATTTCTACTATGAACATCTTACTGAGGGCTCACCTGTCGTTTCTGAACTTCTGTATGATTTACTAAAGCCTACATTCTAGAAAGGATGGGAAAAGCAGTTCAGTGGAGTGGACTCATTTCGTTCACTTACAAGTATTTCTGAGGGCAGTATCTCATTTTTCTTTTTTAAAAATTTTTATTTATTTATCTATTTATCTTTTTATTCATTTATCCTTTTATTCATTGAAAAAAGGATGAATGAATATAAAATGGTGATATAAAAGCTGGATGTCCTATACTCACATGTCCTATATGATATTTCTATAGAATATTACAGAGTGCCTTTACCTGGAGGGCTGGTTTTTTTCAAGGGTAACGTACCTATCTTTGGGGACCATACAGCACTGTTTCCGCAAGAAGAACTATGGTTCGCTGTCCATTTGAGGCTCCTACATCTTACACAAGAACCTGAATTAGACCCTGAACTGGAAGAGATATCAGAGGTGACATATCACATTTCTCTAAAACTGTCCTAATATCTCAAGGAGGGAAAAATTTGGAACTGTACGTAGCCATGCGGTAACGGATTTTAGTCTTGTGAAACTTTGAAAAATGGTCCCTCTGGGAATTACATAGGGTTGTTATAAGACACAGAGAACCCATCTGACCCTTGGTACATGGCACCGTGCAGAAAAAGGGTTAACACAGCAGGCCTGAGACTGCTCTCCTAAGAAAGGCCGGCGTCTGGGGACTCAGGTTTCAGAGAGATCACAAACAAGTGGTTTCTACTGAACACCTGCTTTCCTTCTGGGAGTCTGGAATCTTGGTAGGTGTCAGACGAGGGCGCCTACAGGACCAGCCCCCAAGAAAGACCCCGGGCACTGTGTTGCACGAGATTCCCTGGTGGATGGCATTTCACACGTGTTGTCACGACTTGTCCCTCCAGGTCTTATGCGTGTCCTGTGTGACTCCACGGAGGGAAGCCTCTCAGAAACTTGCAGCCAGTTCCCCTAGATCTCACACCATGTGCTTTTCCCCTTTGCTCATTTTGCTTTGTATCCTTTTGCTGTAAGAAACCTCAGTCCTGCGTACGACCATACGGTGAGTCCTCCTAGGAAATCATGGAATCTTGGGGTGGGCTTGGCAACCCCCAACCTAAGGTGCCCAGTTAATTTAATCCTCTCCAAACAAGCTTCACTGACACCATCCCATATACTGATGCAGTCTGTCCATTCGTTCGTTCACTCTTCCATGACTCCTAAGTGCTGGATGTCGGGCCGGATGCTGGCAACACAGGTTTCCTGGATATCCGCGTGGCCTGTTCCTCCACCCTAGTCTCTGCTCAAACAGAGAGGCCCTCTCTGACCAGCCCTTCTAAAGGGCACTGTCCTCATTCTCTGACTTGGTGCTCCTCACCCTGGCTGCACATTAGAAAATGTCACCTCCAGGGTCCACCCCGGAGGTTTTAATCCCCTTGTCCTCAGGCAGGGATCTGGGCATCACTGTTTTCCAAACCTCTCTGGAAGATTCCAGTGTGCAGGCAGGGTTGAGGCTGAGGACCACAGCTCTCTCTCTTCATCCTATTTTATTTTCCTTCATCGTACTTAGTGTTACCTGATAAGTTATAATTTTAAAAAATTTTGCCTGTCTTCCCCACTAGAAAATACTTTTTGTAAGAGTAGAAATTTGGTCTTTTTTTTTTTTTTCACTGCTATTTCCTTGGTGCCTAGAATGGTATCTGTCATCCAGTAGATGCTCAGTAAATAGTTTTCAAGTGAAAGAATAAATTAAGAATAAATATCTTAATTTATTAAGAATAATAAATATCTTAAAGAATAAATTATCCTCTGGTGTGGCATTCAGAGCTCTCTGTGATCTGAAAAAGCCAGCTTATCCCGCCTTTCTCATTCTCTTCTCTCAAATATACTCCATGTATCATGGGCTATACTGGCTCCCCTCATTTTTCATATTCATCCCGGTCTCTCCACACTGGACCCACCTGGGCACATACCCATCCACCTCCTCCACGAGACAGGAGATCCGTCTCCCACGGCTCACTGAGGATGCTGCCTTGTTCAAAGCAGGGGTCCCGCCTGTGGATTGCACTGAATGTGTTCTGGATCCAGAAAGTCAATGACATTTCAGAGAAAGGATAATTCAGCCACTGGATTAAGCCGCTGAAGGAACAGCTTACCAGAAGAGAAGGTTACAGCCTCTATCTTATTCCTAACTTGGAACCCCGATCGACTGCTACATGCCTGACATCCCTGTCCAATGCCTGCTTTCTTTTCTCCTACATTCAACTCTTTGCGGTACGCGGGTCTCTCACTGTTGTGGCGGAGCACAGGCTCCGGACGCGCAGGCTCAGCGGCCATGGCTCACGGGCCCAGCCACTCCGCGGCACGTGGGATCTTCCCGGACCGGGGCACGAACCCGCGTCCCCTGCATCGGCAGGCAGACTCTCAACCACTGCGCCACCAGGGAAGCCCTCCTACATTCAACTCTTGATCAGCTGGGCCAGGTTTGAGACCCTGGTGTAGAAAATGGAAAATTATGAGTCTTCCAAGAGGTCTTAGTGGTAGTTCCAACACTAATCCCATGTCAAATTTCTCTGTGTTTCACGTGCAACAGGGAATCTGAATTCTGAAGAGCTGGGGACCCTTTGGTGGAGGACGCTTCCTCAGTACAGCTGGTCCTCCAGAGCATGGAAGATCTTCCCTTAGGTCTCCGGATGCCTCTTCAAACGAGTCAAAGGAAAGCTGCCTCAGGAATCCAAGTGACATTTCACTTCTCTGGGTCTCAAAAATTTACATTGTTTTTCTTGTTGTAGAGTGGATTTGGAGATTTTTATGCTTTCAAAAAAATATGTCCTTATTCCAAATTATTCCAGCTATTTTGGGATGAGTTTTCATTAAATACAAAAGGAAGTTGCTATAATTCTTTGAAAAGGCACTCCCAGGAAAAAACTGAAAGAGGGAATATCATGCGCAGACTTACTACATTAAAATTCCAGCTTCGTTACTTACTAGCTTTGGACCCTAGACAAGTTACTTAACCATTCTCTGCCACAGTTTACTCATCTATAAAATGGGCACAATAATAATAGACTACCTCATAGATAGTAAGGAGGGTTAAATGATTACGTACATGTAAAGCACTCCCAACAGTGCCCAGCACAAAGTTAGCACTTAATAGCTGTTGGCTATCACTAGAAATTTAGTGTGAAAATTAAAACATAAAAGTTCTAAAAGAAATATGTGTGAATAGTCATATAGTATTAGAATGGGATTACCATTTCTAAGTATGACAAAACAGATTGAAATCATAAACCACCATGAATAAAATTCAAAGACAAATGCAAAGTAAAGAAAAAAATTTGTAGCATAGGATGAGATTCTTAATATGTAAAAAGCTCCAACCTATCAATAATAATTAAAAAATTAACACCATGATAAAATAGGCAAAAGATTGAGAAACTTAATTCTTAAATGAAAACTATGGTCAAAATGTGAAAAAGTGTCATAAAAAGATAAATATTTACATCACAACATACAATATTTCCTCTATCAAATCAAATTGCAAAGATCAGATGAAACGTTAATTTACAATGTTGTCAAGAGGGCAAGGAAACTGGCGTGCTCACACACTGCTGTTAGGAATTATAACCTCAGATGCCAACTTGGCCATAAGGTCAAAAATTTTTTAAATCTACATATTCTTAGAGTCAACAAATCCACTTCCAGAAAGTGTCTTAGGAAAATAACTATGGACGTATACCAATGTATACTCATCACAGCACTGCTAAGTGCAATGAAACAGTTTAAATAACCTAAATATATAACAAAAGGAGATTGTTTAAATAAGCAATTTATTAGACAGCAATTACAAATGGTGTTGAAGTGGGTTATGCTACAATGTGAGATGTTCAAAACGTATTTTTCAGTAATGAACGCAATTAAAAGACAGGATTGCACAACAGCAAATTTTTCTTAAAAGGCATATGCAAACAGAAAGAAATACTGGAAAAACAAACAGTGGCGCTCTCTGAGCAATGACATGGTAGGTGCCTTTTTTCTTTTGTTTGTCTTAAATGTTCTCTAGTGGGCATGAATTAATTTTGTGATAGGCAAAAAGTAAAAAGATGCACACCCCCAGAGAGAGAGGGAAAGAGAGACAGACAGACAGAGACAGGAAGGCAGCAGGACAGCAGTCCTCTCTGACCCTCACCTTGTTAGATGAAGTAAGTTCATGCTCCACGTGCTCCAAAACCCCTTCCTAGTATTTTCTTTCTGACCTCTGTGTCCTGGCAATGTTTGTGATGTTCCCAATCTCAGCTGCTTCTAGGGAAAAAGAACTAGGGGGGCAGCCTCTCCTCCGTCCCACTCCCCCGAGCTGATCTATAGTCTAGAATAAACAAAAAAGTTGTTTGCACAAGACAGCCTTATTATTATTACTTAGTATTTGCTAAGCATCAACATTGCAGCTCTATTTACAATAGCCCAGAGATGGAAACAACCTAAGTGTCCATCATCGGATGAATGGATAAAGAAGATGTGGCACATATATACAATGGAATATTACTCAGCCATGAAAAGAAACGAAATTGAGCTGTTTGTAATGAGGTGGATAGACCTAGACTCTGTCATACAGAGTGAAGTAAGTCAGAAAGAGAAAGACAGATACCGTATGCTAACACATATATATGGAATTTAAGGAAAAAAATGTCATGAAGAACCTAGGGGTAAGACAGGACTAAAGACACAGACCTACTAGAGAATGGACTTGAGGATATGGGGAGGGGTAAGGGTAAGCTGTGACAAAGCGAGAGAGAGGCATGGACATATATACACTACCAAACGTAAGGTAGATAGCTAGTGGGAAGCAGCCGCATAGCACAGGGAGATCTGCTCCGTGCTTTGCGACCGCCTGGAGGGGTGGGATAGGGAGGGTGGGAGGGAGGGAGATGCAAGAGGGAAGAGATATGGGAACATATGTATATGTATAACTGATTCACTTTGTTATAAAGCAGAAACTAACACACCATTATAAAGCAATTATACTCCAATAAAGATGTAAAAAAACAAAAAACGAAAAACACAAAAAACAGTTCTTTATAAAAAGAGACGAGCGATCTGTTCTAAATTAGGCTGACTAATAAGTGCCTGGCTCTCAGCAACACGGCCACCTGCCAAATGCTTTCTAGTCTGGGGTCTATTAAAAGCTCTTCCCCTCCAGACTCCTCTCTCCAATCAGAAGGAAGACGGCATGGTTGAATCTGTTACAGATTCTAGTTGGGAAATGATGTGCCCGCCAACACGGACGCTGATGGATGTCGGGCTGGATCCCTTCTCTCCACAACCATGAGCTTAGACCGATGGGATGTATGACGCTGATAGTCTTCAACCCTAGTTCCAGATCTGGTTTGCTTTTGACCTTGGCTTAATTTATGCATTCACATGGTGTCCATAAATACGCCATGAGGATGTCAAGCAAGGGAATAGCTGCTGCTGAGACAGGGCGGGGGAGGATGGTTCACGTGCTTGAAGGCAGATAGGTGGTGGGAGCAGCAAACAGCCTTTCTGACTCTCCTCCCACAGTGGAAAACCAGAAAGATAGATGTGCAAATAAGACATGCATGAACCGGTTTGCAGGGCAGAAACAGAGACACAGAAGTAGAGAACAGACATATGGACACCAAGGGGGGAAAGCGGCGGGGATGGTGGTGGTGGTGGTGGGATGAATTGGGAGATTGGGATTGACATGTCTACACTAATATGTATAAAATGGATAACTAATAAGAACCTGCTGTATAGAAAAATAAATAAAATTAAACAAGAGCGAAGCTGTGAAAAAAAAAGGACATGAAAATATTCAGTTAACTATTTCCCACAGTTTCTAAGCCTACAGATTCGTTTTGCCTCTTTTTGAACTATATAAACATAAAATGGTACCGCATGCTTTTGTCCGTGAGATTTTTTTTTTCATGTTTCATTTAACCATGTTTCTTCATTTTCATGTGTGGTATTCCAGTATATGAATAGACCACAATTTATTTACCCATTAGATTGTTGCTAAACATTTGGGTGGCTTCCATGTTTCAGCTGTCATGAGTACTGCCTTTTACATAGGTTTTTTGGTCCACTTGCGCCTGCATCTCTAGTGGATTAAGCTTCAGAATGGAAGTGCTGGGTCATTTGGCATCTTCAACGTTTGTGATACTGTCCCACATTTTTTACAAAGTGACTGTTATCAACTGACACTCCCACCAGCAGTATGTGAGTTTCACTTGCTCCACAGGCTTGCCAACACTTGGTATTGAGAATCTTTTAAAATTTAAATTAAATTTTAAATACATGGTAAGATACTTAGAAAAAGATAATTTAAATGTGTCCTTTAACACAATAGCCAAGACACGGAAGCAAACTAAATGTCCATCGACAGACAAATGGATAAAGAAGACGTGGTAGGTAATATACAATGGAATATTACTCAGCCATAAAAAGAAGGAAATAATGCCATTTGCAGCAAGATGGGTAGACCTACAGATGCTCATACTATGTGACGTAAGTCAGACAGAGAAAGACAAATATCATATGATATCACTTACATGTGGAATCCAAAAAGAAATGATACTAATGAACTTATTTATAAAACAGACTCACAGACTTTGAAAACAAACTTATTGTTACCAAAAGGGAAAGGTGGGGGGGAGAGGTAAATTAGAAGGTTGGGATTAACACATACGCACTACTATATGTAAAACAGATAACCAACAAGGACCTACTGTAGAGCACAGGGACCTATACTCAATATTCTGTAATAACCTATAAGGGAAAAGAATCTGAAAAATATATATGTATGTATAACCGCATCACTTTGCTATACACCTGAAACACCACACTGTAAATGGATTATACTCCAATATAAAATAAAAATTAAATTAAATTTTAATAATTTAAATTATTGAGTGGGTGTGTGTGGATGTGAACTGGTGATCTAGTTGGCAAAATACTCATATTTTTCCGGGTTCTGTGAACCACTCTAGCAAATTAAACCTAAGAGGGGGTCACTGAAACTTCCAATCTATAGCCAGTCAGTCAGAAGCATGGGTGACAACCTGGACTTGTGATTGGTGTCTTCAAGTAGGGGGGTTGGGGGACAGTTTGGTAGGACTGAGCCCTTAACCTGTTGGGTATGATGCTTTCTCCAGGTAGATAGTGTCAGAATTGAGTTCATTGCTTGGTGGTGTGTAAAAAAAAAACACACTGGGGCTTCCCTGGTGGCACAGTGGTTGAGAGTCCGCTTGCCGAGGCAGGGGACACGGGTTCGTGCCCCGGTCCGGGAAGATCCCACATGCCGCGGAGCAGCTGGGCCCGTGAGCCATGCCCGCTGAGCCTGCGCATCTGGAGCCTGTGCTCCCCAACGGGAGAGGCCCGCGTACCGCAAAAAAAAAAAAACACACACTGGATTTGGGTGCAGAATCACTAGGTGGCATAAGCTGTGTTTTATTATTATTGAGGTATAGGTTACAATGTCGTGTTAGTTGCAGGTGTACAACACAGTGATTCAGTTATATATAGTTTTATATACATATATATTCTTTTTCAGATTCTTTTCCATTATAGATTATTACAAGACATTGAGTATAGTTCCCTGTGCTGTACAGTAGGTCCCTGTTGTTCACCTATTTTATATATAGCAGTGTGTACATGATAAACCCCAGCTCCTAATTTATCTCCCCCGCCCCTCCCACTATCCTCTCTGGTAACCCTAGTTTGTTTTCTACGTCTGTGAGTCTTTTTCTTATAAACTGTGACTTTAATGCACTGTTATCTGAGAGCAATGACGCCGAACAACTTTTCATACGTTTACTGTCCATTTAGGTAATTTTGTAAAATGCCTATTCAAGTCTCTTGCCCATTTAAAAAAACCAGGTTGTTTGAATTCTTATCATTAGTTTAAAGCATTATTTATATACCGGGGAATTTCTTGTTCAGATGGACACACTGTAAATATATTTTGCAGTTTGTGGTTGGTTTTGCTTAATGGTCGTCAAGTTTTTATATTTGGTGGCATGAATTTATCACTTTTTTCTTCCATGTTAGTACTTTTTGTGCCCTTTCTAAGAAACATTACCTCAAGGTAATAAAGAGATTTTTCTATCCTTTCTTCTAGAGGTTTTATAGTTTTAGCTTTTTCGTTTAAGCCTAGGATTCATCTAGAAGGAATTTTTGTTTACGGTGAGAGGTACAGGTCAAAGTTTATTTTTCCCCCCTCATGGGTATTCAGTTGTTTCAGCATCATTTATTGAGAAGACCCTCTTTTTCATATTATTGTGCCATTGGCATCTTCATGAAAAATCAAGCAGCTTTGGGGGTTGGCTGTATTTATGACCTCTGTATTCTTTTCTGTTATCTATTTGTTTATCCTAATACCAATTCTATACTCTTAATCAGTGTAGCATCATAATTTTTAGAATCTGGTGGTCTAGTTTTCTAAAGTTGTTCTTTGCTGGTCTAGATTTTCTGCTATAAATTTTATAATGTCTGTCAATTTCTAAAAAGTTCTCAAGGACTTTGATTGAGATTTCACCGACTCTATGAAGCAATTTTGGGGAACCGACATCTTAATGTTGATGTCATAACAGAAACATGATGTTATCTTTCCATTTATTTAGGTCTTCTCTAGTACTTCTCAGCAATGTCTTACGGTTTTCATCAGAAAGTCTTGTACATCTTTTATTTGCTGTATTTATGCCTACGTATTTGGTGGTTTGGGGGTCTGTTGTATTATTACTTTCTTTTAAACTATGACCACTGGATGGAGGTACTGGTATATCATTTTGGTTTTGACTTGTATTCCCCTGATGACCAATTGAGGTTGGGCACCTTTTCATGTGTATTAACCAATGGAGCTCCTCTTGCAAAGTGCTTGTTGATGTTTTTAGGTCATGTCAACAAAAACGGTCTGTGTTTTTCTTCTTTATTTGCAGGGATTCTTTATATATTCTGAACACATGCCATTTTTAGGGTATACATGTTGCAAGTATCTTCTTCTGCTCTGTTGCTTACCTCTTTACTCTCCTGACGAGCAACAGTTCAAACCCACCACTTCACTCCGTGTTCAGCTGCAGAAATACTGACGTCTTCCAAGGCTGGAGGAAAACATGTTTGTGCTGAATTCACAGCATTTTATGGACATCTTCAGAGAGTTTTTCAAGAGCAACTTTAACCTCTAATTTTTCCCTTGCACACTGCCTTTGGAGCCCGTCCCCTACGTTATGAGTCTACTGAGATATCCCAGATTTTATGATAAAGCAAAAAAGGTGTGAGGTGCAATCCTTGATCTCCAGACTCTCAAAATTTAGGTGAGGAAACAGATTCCACATTACAGCACCAAGGAACTATTATAATTCCCTGAACATAACCTGCCTTTTCCATACCGTCTTTTCAGAAGTTCTTTCTTTGTCTTAGAATGCCCTTTCCACTTGATCTCTACTTATCTTTCAAAATTAAGCTCAAATATCCCCTCTTCTTCGTATATTTCCCCACTGAAGTAGGTTCTCAGCTGTATCTCTTGTCCATTTACAGTTTTTCTCCAGCTCTCTGTTAAGTCTACCCTGATTCTCATCCCTCATCCCACCATCCAAGGTCCTGACTTTCGGAGTCAGCACCTTCCACCCCAGAGACCCCGAGGATGTGCCTCTCCCCTGACTAGCCTCCTCCTGGAGAACTCAATCCACAATGACGGTGGCTTTCAGGGCTGGCCTTTCCAATCTCCTTAGCCAGGTGAAGAGAGAGAGTGAAGGGTAGAACATGGCCCTGCTGTGCATTTGCATCCAACAGTTGGAAATGAAATCACGACGCACCCCAGACACAACGGCTCCCTGAAGAGTCAGTTCCTTGAATCTTCTCGCTTTCTTCCTGACTCCTACTGTGTTTCTGAACACACTTCCTTCCTGACCTTTCTAGACTTGACTCTTCTTTCTGATCATGATGCCAATTCATTTTCTCCGGTTTTGCTCTCGCCACTTTGAGGAAACAGCTGGCTAGCACTTGCCCTTTGGCTCTGCTGACTTCTGTTTACCATCTTGCCTCTCTGAGCCCTCCCGGGACCCCAACCTGATGTCCGGCCTGCACAGTGTGCCCTGGTCCTCTAGATGGAGCAATGGACAGATGGTGCTCGAATGCATGTTGTAAATCACCAGGCATAGCTGACTCATGCCCTGTGAGGACCTCAGCCCTAAATGTATGTGTGTGGGGGGTTATGTATGCATACATGATGTTTAAGTATATTTTTATGTTGACACTTCCAGTGCATTCGTAGGCAACATATCATCTTTCCAGATGTATGCTAAAAAGGAACACGGCCACGCTTACTAATCTCTTCTGCTCTAAACCGGTGTTCAATTGATTCCCTTCAAAGACAACCTGGGGCATCGTATTTTTAATACTCTTCTTTTACTATGGTAATACTTGTACATCACAACACCTAAGCTGTCATCCCCCAAAGGAGGGTTTTAAATCAGTGTATTTATGATATCAGCTTCCTTTTTTAAAAAAAATCTCCTTGTTCTACAATTTTTCTTCTACACAGAGCCAGGAACATCTGTTCCTTCAGCTGTACCCAAATGACAGGATTATTCAGGCTTCTTGAATCATACCAGGAGATGGCTTCATACACAAAATACGTCTCAAAGAGTCTCACCATTAGCAGTTACTGGGGGCCTACCAGGAGAGGTGCTGCCCTTGACATTCACAAAGCCAGGAGAGGGCACAGCTCTTCTGTATCAAGACGCGCACAATGGCACTCTGAGAGAGGCTTTTATAGGAAATGACGTGAAATGCAGAAATACCTTTAAAACCCTGAAGAGTTATGCAAATATAAACCCTGGCTATTATATAGCTTTGAATCACAGAGAAGTATTCAAGGTTGGTAAGCGAGCACAGAACAAGTGATTAATTCCAATCGGGGGCCCTGAGATGGGGTCATGAAGCCTTCAACGATGAGTAGGCAGCAATAAAAAGGAACAAAGTATGAATACCTACAACAACTTGGACGAGTCTCCCGGGAATTATGCTGAGAGAAAAAAGCCAATCCCAGACGGTTGCATCTTGTATGGTTCCCTCTATGCAGCATTTTTTTTTTTTTTTTTTTTTGCGGTACGCGGGCCTCTCACTGTTGTGGCCTCTCCCGTTGCGGAGCACAGGCTCCGGACACGCAGGCTCAGCAGCCATGGCTCACGGGCCCAGCCGCTCCGCGGCACGTGGGATCTTCCCAGACCGGGGCACGAAGCCGTGTCCCCTGCATCGGCAGGCGGACTCTCAACCACTGCGCCACCAGGGAAGCCCTGCAACTTCTTTTCTAAGTCTCAAATTATCTCAAAATAATTTGGCATGTAAAGTGGTGTTAGTAACTAGATCTTGGCTTTACCTTATTCTCCATCATTTGGACTTCAGAAATGGGTTGTAATTTAGGGCAACAAATTGGGGTCCTAAGCCCTGAGACAAAACTGAAAGCGAAGCACAGGGTAAACACGGGAGTAGAACAGTCCCAGGGAAAGGCTTTGGGTTGGCAATCAGAAAGCAGCCAGGACGTTTGGTCCTCTGAGCAGCGCATATGTAAGTGCATACAGGGACCAGATGACAAAGAGAGACAGAAATGAAAACCACAGATTCCCAAAGCACCTCAAGTGTAGGCATCTACATAAACAGACATATGGGCAGCAGTGGGCAAAAGGGGCAGAGATATGAACAAGTAAAGACGGGATGGGTGGTCAGACTAAGAAGTCTTCCCCAAGGCAGAGAGAAACCTTGCACATCAAGGTCCTTCCAGGAGATTCTGACACGCTTCCCTCCTGGAGCAGAAACCAACCTGAGCTCTTAGTCAACTGCAAGCAATAGCAGGAAAGATGAATGTGCTTCTCTGCAGGGAAGGGAAGTCGGGGGACAGAAGCAGAGCCTTTAGCCCTCCTCACATTCATCTGCTCATTTCACAGACTTTATGAATTCTTTTCCAGCAATTTTTATATTGACCCAGTACCAATCTCCGCTTTAAAGATCCTTAAAAAACACACACACACAGTGACACGTAGATCACATCTTAAAACTACTCATTTCTAAATACTCTTTCAAAACAAGAGAACCATGCTTAAAGACACTCCTTTAGCACCATCTTGTGTCTGCATTTATGTGACGAAAAATTTCTCTTCCCAATTCTCCCCCGAAAGGTCCAAGAAAGGACATTCCTTCTCAGGCCAACCTAAAATTCTGCTAGGTGTTTAAATCTCTTGTTCTGAGGCTGAATTAGGAGAAAAAAAAAAAAACAGATTAAAAACAATCAGATCTATATTCTCAATAAACAAGGACATCATTTTCAATGTCAAGTGTACATGAACCCAAGGAGAGATTGATGGTTCTGTACAAAGCAAGATAACAAAACCAAATCATTGCCTCACAAATATTGTAACTACCATACTGTATTTTGCAATTCTCCCCTTAAACTAAGAGTCCTCCATTAAAACGGAACCTCTCCTAAATATGTCAGTTTATAATTAGAGATAAATCAGCCACATTAAATATGTAGTTTTATTCACTTTCCTTTTCTCACATCTAAAGGAGCAAATAAGTAATCTTAAAAAAAAAAAGAATTATAAGTCTTTCACAGAAATTCAAGTGATTCAAGTGCACATTTTCAAATTTGTTTTCTTCCATACTTAAGCAAAAACTCAGTATATTTCTATCAGCAATGAAGACACATCCTATAACCTTCCACATAACAGTAGAAATCTATTAATGGTTTGCAGTGATGTGTTCAAGCTAATTCCTGCTGGTTTGTGAGACCACTGTGTACAGCTTTTCCCAAACACACATTTGGCGACATCACACTGGACGTTTGAAATCATCTATGGTGGCAGCATTGCCGCTACGGAAACTGACGAATGCTACGAAGCAGAGCTCCCCCTCCACTCGGGGAGATCTGGCTGTGAAACATTTACCAATGCGTCACTGCACAAGGCGGGCAAGAGAACACCCGCACCAGCCTGCGTGCTCTGGCGAGAAGTCATCTTACATGTCACCATGTGCCACGAATTAATAAAGCCAAGGAAAAGAGAAAGACTTCATGCCAGGGTATATTATAATCAAACAGTTAAATATCTTTAATCCCAATGATACCCTCCAACACTATATCTACATATATCAGCTCCCTCCTCCTCTATCATCTTTTCTCAACGTGAATCATAAAAGACCGTAAGTATCAACCTGTAGCAAGTATATTCAGAGCTTTCCCCCCAAAATCAAATTTCCTGGAAAGGCAAGCAAAAAGCAAATGTTTAAGGGATCTCCTGAAGGGCTCCGAGGTTTTCACTGGTCCCATCCTACTTCTTTTGTGTCCTGGGCCTCAGTCCCAGAGCTTGTTTTCATGACTATGGCAATTATACCTGTAGCTGGACACAGAGGATACATGTGGGAACCAGCAGAGGCTTACAAGACGTCTTTGCTTCTGAGAAACTTTATTTTGATATCATTATTCCTGGAACCGGCCATTAAGAAGGCAAGTTATAAACTTCTCCCTAAGACTGGGTAGAATTCCCAAGTAGTACAGTGTGAAGGACTTGTTGTTTAATGCTGGAGAGGGTGTGGAGAAAAGGGAACCCTCCTACACTGCTGGTGGGAATGTAAATTGGTGAGGCCACTGTGGAGAACAGTATGGAGGTTCCTCAAAAAAGCTAAAAACAGAACTACCATATGACCCAGCAATCCCACTCCTGGGCATATATCTGGACAAAACTATAATTCAAACAGATACATGCACCCCAGTGTTCATAGCAGCACTATTCACAATAGCCAAATCATGGAAACAACCTAAATTTCCATCAACAGATGAATGAATGAAGATGTGGTACATAAATACAATGGAATACTACTCGGCCATAAAAAAGAACTAAAAATAATGCCATTTGCAGAAAGATGGATGGACCTAGAAATTATCATATTAAGTGAAGTAAGTCAGAAAGAGAACGACAGGTACCATATGATATCACTTATATGTGGAATCTAAAATATGACACAAATGAACTTATCTACAAAACAGAAACAGACTCGCTGACATAGAAAACAGACTTGTGGTTGCCAAGGGGGAGAGGGGGTGGGGGAGGGATGGATTAGGAGTTTGGGGTTAGCAGATGCAAACTATTATATACATGATGGATAAACAACAAGGTCCTACTGTAGAGCACAGGGAACTATATTCAATATCCTATGATAAACCACAATGGAAAAGAATATAAAAAAAGAAAGTATATAAATATAGATATATAGAGATATATAGATGAATCACTTTGCTGTACAGAAGAAATTAATGCAGCATTGTCAATCAACTATGCTACAATAAAATAAATTTTTTTAAAAAAGAGTGGTTGTTTGAGATTTCTTTTGGAAATAGGGGGTAGAAGATAAATTCTGATATATGATTTTTCTGAGAGAAGAGGGGGAGCAGGGTGTTCTGAGCACTGCTTTTTTTGTGTGTGTGTGGTACGCAGGCCTCTCACTGCTGTGGCCTCTCCCGTTGCGGAGCACAGGCTCCGGACGCGCAGGCTCAGCGGCCATGGCTCACGGGCCTAGCCGCTCCGCAGCATGTGGGATCTTCCCGGACCGGGGCACGAACCCATGTCCCCTACATTGGCAGGCGGACTCTCAACCACTGCGCCACCAGGGAAGCCCTGAGCATTGCTTTAATGGTAAGAATACATTTCTGTGTGTCTCAGCACTGATTAAACCAGGCAGCCATGGCAAGGATGGGAGCAGACCCGAGGTGCTGCAGAAAGGATGGCCTGCATTGAACTCTCCCCACTCCACTGCAAGGGTGAGTGACTACCGATTCCCCCAGAATCCTGACAGGGGTTCCACAGGACACAGAGAGACAAGGTCAGCCTCCCCCTAAATGTCTCACTATGTCTTGGAAGCCCCATTTTATTGTCTCCTCTATTTTTAAAAAAGAGTCTTTTTTCCCTTTTCTTTTTCAAATGTATTTTATTGAAGTATAGTTGATTTACAATGTTGTGTTAATTTCTGCTGTATAGTGAAGTAATTCAGTTATACATATATATATTCTTTTTCAGATTCTTTTATATTACAGTTCATTACAACATATTGAATATAGTTCCTTGTGCTATACAGGAGGTCCTTATTGTTTATATATTTTATATATAGTACTGTGTATTTTTTAATCACAAATTGCTTATTTATCCTTCCCCCTGCTTCTCCCCTTTGGTAACCATAAGTTTCTTTTTTATGTCTGTGAGTCTGTTTCTGTTTTGTAGATCAGTTCATTTGTGTCCTATTTTAGATTCCACATATAAGTGATATCATATGATATTTGTCTTTCTCTTTCTGAGTTACTTCACTTAGTACGATCATCTCTAGGTCCATCCAGGTTACTGCAATTGGCATTATTTCATTCTTTTTTACAGCTGAGTAATATTCCATTGTATATATGTACCACATCTCCTTTAGCCATTCCTCTGTTGATGGACATTTAGGTTGTTTCCATGTCTTGGCTATTGTAAATAATGCTGCTATGAACATAGGGGTGCATGTGTCTTTTTGAATTAGCATTTCTCTTAAGGCAGGTCTAGTGGTGATGGATTCCTTCAGCTTTTGTTTGAAAAGTCTTTATCCTTTATTTCTGAAAGATAACTTTGCTGAATAGAGTATTCTTGGTTGCCATTTTTTTCTTTCAGCCCTTTGAAAATATTATCTTCTCAGGTTTCTGCTGAGAAATCTGTTGATAGCCTAGTAGGGGTTTCTTTGTACATTATATTCTTTTCTATTACCGCCTTTAGGGTTCTCTCTTCGTCTTTGATTTTTGACAGTTTTATTATAATGTGTCTTAGAAAAGATTGTTTTGGTTTGAAATAATAGGATGATCTATTAGCTTCATGAACTTGGAATACAAACCTGTTCCTGGGTTTGGGAAGCACCCGGCCATTATTTCTTTGAATTAGTGCCCTATCCCCTTCTCCATCTCTTCTGGAATGCCAATGATTTAGTTATTGGTTTTCTTAATATTGTCTCGTAGATCACGTAGGCTTTCTTCCCTGCTCTTCATCCTTCTTTCTCCTCAAACAGGGGTATTTCAAAGCCCCCATTCTCTACCTCACTGCCTGTTTTCTTCTATTTAATCTACGTAATGTTGATTCTTTCTATCGCATTTTTCACTTCATTCACTGAATTCTTCAGCTCTGGAATCTGTTTGGTTCTTTATCCTGATTACTGTTTCTTTGTTAAATTTCTCATTTTGATTGTGTATTGTTTTCCTGATCTCATTGACCTGTCTTTCTGTGTTTTCTTGTAGCTCACCGAGTTTCCTGAAAAGAGCTGCTGCAAATTCTTTATTGGGTAAATTGCAGACCTGCATGTCTTTGG
This sequence comes from Lagenorhynchus albirostris, assembly GCF_949774975.1. Lineage (NCBI taxonomy): Eukaryota > Metazoa > Chordata > Mammalia > Artiodactyla > Delphinidae > Lagenorhynchus > Lagenorhynchus albirostris. Next base: position 5,331,065 of record NC_083110.1, on the reverse strand, counting down.
GTTCGATGACTGGAAGATTACTGTGATCTTTTGGTGATGTCACGTTTCCTTGGTTTTTCACGGTCCTTGGAGTTTTGCGTTGTTGTTTTCATTTTGTTGCTGTTTTTGCTGTCTGCGCCACTTGGCTTGTGGGATCTTAGCTCCCCCACCAGGGCCTGAACCCAGGCCCTGGGCAGTGAGAGCCCCGAGTCCTAGCCACTGGCCCGCCAGGGAAGTCCCCTTGTTTTCATATTTGGGGTAACAGTCACGTCGTCTAATTTGTACTAAGTGCCTTCGGGGTAAAATACCTTTTGTCAGCCCTGCTCCAGATGCTGAGGCTTTCTCAGACCGCGTATGCATATACCTGCTCCAAGCTTCCGGCTCCCTCTCTGGTAGAATTCGTAAGCTTGCGGGTCTTCTCTCCCTCCTACAATGCACGAGGTGGGCTGCTGACCGCCTTTCCTTTGTCTTCCTGAAGGTGGCGCTGCGACTCAAGTTTGTGGCTTCTCCCTTGCCGGAGGACTCCGCCAGCTTTCTGCCTGTGTTCCAGGTCCACCAGGGCTCATTCCTGCCACTGCCCTGGGGCCCTCACACAGGGAGCCGGGCTGCAAAGTGGGGGGCTGTGGGCTTGGCACATCGTGTGCTGGGGGTGCGCAAGGCCAGCTGGGGAGATCTGTGGGTGAGATTTTCCCCACAGCTCATGAGCTGGCTTCCTGATGGTACCCAGAAGGCTGTCAGCAGGAACCATTTCCTTTATTGCCCTCCAGGAATCTTAAATGCTGCTCTCCCAATGTCCTCCCTCTCGCAGCCACAGAGCTCCTAATTCAATAGTCTGGACGCTGTGAGAGATAGAAATGAGTCCCTCTGGCAGCATCCTGCCAAACTGGAGGAGCGGGGCTTTCTCACTGGCCCTCCCTTCCTCCCGCAGGAGAGTCACAGGCTGTCTCGTTTATTAGCCCTAAGTGTGCTGTCTTGGGAGGGAGGTGATGCTGGTACATTCACGCTGTGTCCAAACTCTTCTTTTTTTTCCTCCAGTGAGGTGCTGGGATTTCTCCTCTGGAAACCTGGGCTTCCACAAAGGCTCACTCGTCCACAGGTGACCGCCCAACTCAGTGCTCTGCAGGCCTGGACCACAGCCCAGAGGGGCCGGAGCTGGTTCACAGTCTCCTGCAGGGACCACAGCCCATAACAAAATCCATCTGCCCATCACCCAGTGCACTGGTGGGCGAGATTCGTCCCGGGCCCCTTGGCACATGTTGCTGGGTCCCACGACTCTCAAACATTTCTGTTTGTGGATGGATGCCAAATTTTTGCTGTGGAAGGGGGGAAAATTCGGGGTGTCCTATGCCACAGTCATGCTTATATCACGCCCTTGCCCAAGGGTTGTTTTAAATCTGGAATGACACGAACTCCGTAGTCCAGGCTGGTGGTTCATTGGTCAGTGTCACTTTCTCAGCCCGTCGTCATATTTGTACCAATTTGATTCTTTTAAAAACATTTTTTATTGGAGTCTAGTTGATTTACAATGTTGTGTTAGTTTCTGCTGTACAGCAAAGTGAATCAGTTATACATATACATACATCCGCTCTTTTTTAGATTCTTTTCCCATATACGCCATTACAGAGTATTGAATAGAGTTCCCTGTGCTCTACAGTAGGTCCTTATTAGTAATCTATTTTATATATAGTAGTGTGTATATGTCAGTCCAAATTTCCCCATTTATCCCTCCCCTGCTTTCCCCCTTGGTAACCGTAAGTTCGCTTTCTACATCTGTGACTCTCTTTCTGGTTTGTAAATAAGTTCATTTGTAGCCTTTTTTAGATTCCACATAGAAGTGATATCATAGGATATTTGTCTGACTCACTTCACGTAGTATGATCACCTCTAGGCCCATCCATGTTGCTGCAAATGGCATCATTTCACTCTTCTTTTATGGCTGAGCAGTATTCCGGTGTCTGTATTATACCAATCTGAGTCTTAGTCAACGCCACACGCTGGTCACCATGCCTACATTTTGTTTTTTGAGATGTGCGGTCTCCATAGACGTAACGGATCGTACCCTGAGACCGGCACAGCCGTGCCCTTAGTCCCTTTCACTTGAACCATTTTGCTCAAAGGAATATATTTACTAGAGGTCATCTCGATGAATTCAGGTGTTTTACCCAAGGGCACCATGGCTACATCACTGATGTGGGCCTCAGCTCAAGGCTGACTTTTAATTGGCCATTGTCATTTGAAAGCCTACTCAGTCTGACCATTTATCCTTTGCATCATTTCATGGTACACGTCCCTGAACTTCTGGGCACTCTATTCCCTTTCAATCCCATTTGCAGACAGAGCAGTTCGTCCTTTTCTGATCGTTTCTTTCTTGTACTTTGCTAACTACACCCAAGAGCAGTGAAAATTTGCTATTAACGTTGTTTTCCCACCTTTTCGCCTAAAGCCACAGACACATTAAGGACATTATCTGCCTTCCAAGGTATTTCAGGTGAGAACTTGACCTAATTTTTTCCCCACTGCACAACACAGGTTGTCATCCTTCCACCTTCTTACAGTTAGTTCCCTCTGTACCCACTTCCCAGAACCAAAGCCAACGCTGTCCATGTCCGGGGCCAGTTATGGGGGTAGGCAAGGTTACAGCCAAATGTCAGTGGCTAAAAAAAAACAAGTTACATGTTTCTGGTGGGTGAGCTGTGACTGGGCTCCGTGTTGACTTCATTCTGTAACCTCGGCTGATGGGACTTCTCTCTCTGAAATGTTGCTGATCTCATGGCTGAGGGAAAGTGACATGGTGGCCCACACGCGTGCTTTCCTCGCTTCTGTTCAGAAGTGACACCCATCACTTCTGCTCACACTTCACTGGCTAGAGCAGGTCCACGGCCAAGCTGCCGTCAATGAGCAGGGAAGTAGAGTCCTCTCCCAAAGGAAGGACAGTGCATATTTGGAAACAATCATGCAGCCTAGCAGGACGTTTCTGTTAACAAAGAGGGAACAGCTGTTGGGCAAGTAGAATCTGCCCCAGATCGGAGGGTCTTGCCTAGACAGAGACACTGGACTCAGTACTTCAGCTTGGATTTCAATCATTCTAAGAGCTATTACTAAAACTTCCCCAAGTGGAAAGTCTGCTGCTATGGTGTCGGACATCCCATGTTGTACCTACACACCTGTGGCCATGACCCAGCCTGCTGATGCGTGTGAGTAACTGTTCCAGAGCCCATCACTCGGAAGACACGGTCCTTGATAACTTTTGCTTAAGTACAGCCCTGAAGATCGGGCCCCCTCTCCCCCTACCCACAAGCTCTACGATCCTCGGCCTCCGAGGGTGGCCTTGAGGGCCAGATGTAGCTGTGATCAGAGGCAGATGCAGTGCATTTCTCTCATGAATAATAATGAAATGGAATTGCCAAGGCAACATCAGGGAAGCGTTGAGAAGGGGTGGGAGTGAGAAGTTACCAAGGCAGATGAATGCACATCCTTTCCTGCGTCACCTTTCCACAGACACACGGACAGGCAGGCTGAACCATAATAATGCACTGCTGTCTCTCTCACATATTAACCAGAAGGCTGGGTTACCAATGTTGCCCAGAAAGCTACATTCATCTTTTGTGCCTTCTCCTCCAACTTCCATGTATTTTATGGTGCGTCTAATCTTACATGTATATTTTGTTTGTTTTTATTTTCCCAAAGCACTTGAATGCATGTAGAGAGTGACATGTCACTTTGCACAATGTGGATTTAGGCAGATAACACTGCCATCAGTGAGTTTCCCAGGCTCTGCCCCGTCCACTCTTCCTTCTCTCCCATGTGTCTGGCTTCTGTTTCAGTTACAAGCAAATAAATGGGCTTGTTGAGCCATCTGTGGGCGTTTCCTGCCAAACACTTTTTCAGAAGTTCAGACTTCAGCTGCTGCGGTTTGGAACCTTCGCGTGGAAAGCCGACAGCTGCTCGAGCAGCCTAACTCTTGGGCGTGTTTACTGGGGTGTCTAATTGCAGACGGAATGAGAGGGGACATGGAGGGACCTGAAGATGTTACGTCACAGGCAGCAGTCACAGCTGGGCCGACATCTTGGGTTTCTGTGTTTTTCACCCCAGTTTGATTCTCACCTCCCAAGCAACGAAACACGTCGGAGCCCAGGCCCTCACTCACTCATTCATCTTTTATCCACCCTGGGGAGGATGTAACGTTCACAGTTTACAGACTAGGAAATTAGCACGTGTGCTGAAAGGCTGAATCTTGCATAAGGCTGGATTCTTCTAGAAAAGGCCTTCCATCCCCTTCCCTGCTCAGACAATCCAAGACACATCCCTAACCTTGCTTTTCTGTCTTCTCCCAAACAAGGAATCAAGATAAGAAACAAACAACAGCAACAATAACGACAAATATTCCCAAACAAAACTGAGCCAGATAAGAATCTGGGCTGAGATCCTGTTCTCAAGTTTCCAAGAATGCAAGGGCAGATCTGGCCTCAAAACACAAGCTTCTATATACACACTATTCTATATAAAATAAATAACCAACAGGGACCTACTGTACAGCACAGGGAACTCTACTCAAAATCTTGTAATAACCTATAATGAAAGAGAATGTAATAAAAGAATATATATTAATACAACATTATAAACATTATATTAACACAACATTGTAAATCAACTATATTTCAATAAAATTTTTTTTAAAAATAAAAATTAAAAAAAAAAACCTCAAGCTTTTATTCGACAGACAGGGCATCTCTTTTCTGAAGCGCTCCCAGGAAACAGAAGCTATGAGGTTCCTCTTTTCCTCCCACATGAAGAAGGGAAGAGTCATAAATTCATTCTACATAACTATTGGTACTGATACTTTCTCTTTTTTTTTCTTTTTATTTTATATCGGAGTATAGTTGATGTACAATATTGTGTTAGTTTCAGGTATACAGCAAAGTGATTCAATTATATGTGTACACGTATCCGTGCTTTTTCAGATTCGGTACTGATGCTTTCTGAAGGGCTGGAAGCTGGACCCAGAAACTTCCACAGCAGTTACGTGTGGCATGGCAGTCCCGCACTCCTCCGGTGAAAAGCCATGTGGGGTTAAGGCATTCTTCTCTCTGGTGAGCAGAAGGGGCCTCCTCCAACCTATGTTTTAGGCTTTTTTTTTTCTTTTTTTTTTTGCGGTACACGGGCCTCTCACTGTTGTGGCCTCTCCCGTTGCGGAGCACAGGCTCCGGACGCGCAGGCTCAGCGGCCATGGCTCACGGCCCAGCTGCTCCGCGGCATGTGGGATCTTCCCTGACCGGGGCACGAACCCGCGTCCCCTGCATCGGCAGGCGGACTCTCAACCACTGCACCACCAGGGAAACCCTGTTTTAGGCTTCTTGAATCCGAGGCAGAAAATGCATGTGGCCAATTGTAAGCTTATCTAGGTGTTGCCACAACAAAAATCAAATGCTTTGCCCGGAGTTAATCGACTCTGAAGGATGAAGAACGTCTGCCATGGTTTGACCGACGGGCCTTCCGATACATTTCGGGAAGGATGTGGAAAGACAACGGGCCCTGACTTGTTTGATAAATTTTATCACAGTGCTTCCGCCTCCAACCACTGCGCCTGAGAATTCTTGATCTGGAGGATGGCTATAAGCATCTTCCTGGGCTCAGGAAAATAACCAACACTTATTGAGTACTTACCGTGTGCCGGGAACCATCTGAAGCTTATAGTCGTACTTAATCCTCACAACAACCCAGATAAACTCAGAGTAATTCTGCTAAGAACAGAACATGTGTGCTAACTTCCCAAATTAACTATAATTTGTAGAGACTAACAACAGACGTAGTAGGTGAGCAAGTGGCATGACCGGGACATCAGCCAGGTGAGGGTCTATTGTAATGTCTGTGCCATCCAGCTCTCAGATGCACTGAGGCCAAACCATGACGGCATGTTTCTTGTACACAGGCAATCAACAGGCAGTATTCATTGAATAAGAGTATTTACTGAGTGAGAAAGGGAGGCTGTCGCCCACATGGAGCTCAGAGTGTGCAAAGGAAGGCACACCCAACTGCTGAATGAATGACCACTGCAGGGAGTTGCTGGGAAGTTCCGAGGCTGAGGCTGTCCCAAGGGTACCTGGCTGCCTTGGTGGCTCAGGGATGGATGTCTTCTCTGAGCCCTTCCAGGGCAGGAGGAGTTTAGCTCATCTGCGATGGAAAGGTTAGACTAAAAAGCATTCCCAGCAGAGGGCAAGGCATGGGTGGAGACCTTCTGATGGGAAGTTGCTCATGTTCTGGGGACTAAAAGAAGACCCAAGAGGTTGAAGTATAGTTGGTGAAATGAAGAGGGATAAGAAGGGAGGCTCACGAGACTGGTCACCACCAAAGAAGAGCTCTAGAAAACTCTGAGGATATGTAACAAAGGGCATGAACAACAGAGTGGCTTAGCTCAGGTCCCTGCCCCATCCTGGCAGTGCCCTTTCTGGCAGAAGTTACATGTTCTGGAGGAAGAAACACATCCATAGTCCAAGGCACCAATTTTGGGCTCCCTGGGAAGACCGCACTTGACTTAGAGTTCATCGTGTCAGGCAGAGATGAAAGGACCCCCCCCTTCCCCCCACTTCTTGTCTCCCTCCCACAGAGTAGGAATGTGCACGTGTGTCCACACTTTCACTCTATTTACTTCCAAGTTAGAGCACCAAGTTGCTCCAGGACTGTTTGGATTCATTATAACGACAAACAGATTTAGGGAAGATTCTGAACATTTCTTTGAGAAATATATAGAGGGACTGACCAAAATCTCCCAGGGATTCCAAAGGGGACAACTCACCAATCCTCTTTAATTATCTATTAGGCGACACCAGCTTCCTGGGAGCCCTTTTACTTTTCAGAGTGGGTTTCACACAAAAATACCCCTTGAGGAGCAACATAGAGAAAATGAGAGGGTACTGTGGGTGCATATACATAACGCTATCCATTGTAACTGTTACTGGAGATGCTGCAGCAGAGGCGGAGGGGCTGCTTCCTTTGAGGGGTGCTGCAGGAAGAAGTATCTGAGAAGGTCTGGTTCTTTCCAGGAAAGTTTTATTCGGAACTGTGACCCAAAGGTAACTGTTGTTTAGGGAAAGCTAGCGTGCGATGGTGGTGATCATGCCATTCCCTTGTTCTCATTTTGTTTCTTTCTCTTCTTTTGAGTGTTATTTAGCTGCCATGTTTTATGAACACCACAAAACCTAGTTCATATTTACTTCATTAAGAAGTAAGATCCACACACCCAATCATTTAGAATACACGGGGTCTTCATGTCCTACGACTGCTGTGTATTACAGAAAGCAATTGTCAGTCAAAGCACACTGACACTCTAAGAACTTTCTTTGTATTAACTCTGTTAATAGCGTTGTAGGATGCTCTGGGCTGTGAACTCAGTGGCTATTTCTAAATCAGGTTTGTGATAACAAATTCACATCAACTCAAAGGTGCAAAATGTTTCCATTTTACATTCCGCTTGGATGTTTCCCTATTTGTTCCTTTGGTCATCCAACAGTTACTGGACATCAGCTTTGTTCCACACACTAGGATTAAATCTACTCCCTCATTACACGGTATCAAAGTATCCTCTGGGGCTTCCCTGGTGGCGCAGTGGTTGAGAGTCCGCCTGCCGATGCAGGGGACACGGGTTCGTGCCCCGGTCCGGGAAGATCCCACATGCCGCGGAGAGGCTGGGCCCGTGAGCCATGGCCACTGAGCCTGCGCGTCCGGAGCCTGTGCTCCGCAACGGGAGAGGCCACAACAGTTAGAGGCCCGCGTACCGCAAAAAAAAAAAAAAAAAAAGTATCCTCTGATTACAAGAGTGATAGCTAATACTTCCTGAGTATTCATGATGTACCAAGCACGTTTCTAAGTGCTTTACACCCATGAACTCCTTCGTCCTCACCACCTCCCTATGAGAGTTACTGTTACTATTCCCATTTCACAGATAAGAAGACTGAAGCGCAGAGAAGTTGAACAACCTGCCAAATTCCTCCAGTGGGTAAGTGGCAGATCCATCACTGGCCTCCAGGCAGCTGGGCTCCAGGGAAAGCCCTTATCAACTTATGACAACTTGCTTCCCTTCAGAATACGATTCCCACGTTCTGACACATCAAATCCTCTCTCATTTAAATAGAGTGTGCCTAAGAAATTCATATGGTCTCCAACTCACTAGTACTGACTTATAAGGAGTGCAAGCCACCTGGAGAATAACACACGTCAAGTCACATCGCTTCTCCTGGCTTTGAGTCCATCAGTCTTAACTAATTCACACTCTGTTCCCTTTTCACGCCTGCCCTCCCCTCATCCAGCTTGGACCACATGGCTCGTCATCATATGCATGTGTTCTTAGATACAGTCCCACCTTCACACTCACCAAGGAAAAGCCCCAATCTGGTTAATCACACAGCACACGGCCATACTGGCTGGCCTGCTTGAAGTGAATGACCATCAACTTCATGTGGGCCCTTGGTGCTTTCCTGCAATCTTGCTATAGTTTGCTGAGCTTAGATGGTTTGCTCCCTTCTCTGGGGGTAATTTCAGGTCCAATAGTAAAATTCATGGAAAATGATAGCAACCTGAAAAAGGCGGCACCACTGACAATGCAGGCCTTTCAGGAATGAAGGTTTAAGACACGCCATCAGATAAAACACCCCAACGAGCCAAGTACCTGGCTGAGGGTAAAGGTCATGACGTACAGTGTAAGGAGGAAGTTGTAACACCAACAATGGCCTTCTGACCAGTTAGTGCAGCAGGTAAACAGGCATGCTTCTTCCCTGTCTCTTTCATGTATGGATGGAGATACATACGGTTACATAAATGTACAGGTGTGTATATCCATGTAGATAGATAGAGTGAAACAGCTGTTCACCCTCCTGCCATTTTAAGCCATCACTTGCCATACCTGCCCCTTTAGATAAAAATCTACTTCCACAATTGCCACTGGAGACACCAAAGTCCCTGATGTTGTCGAAAACGCGGCCTCTGTGCACCTGTGTCAGATCAAATCTCAGAGGCAGAGTTCTGGGTGAAGCAGAAAAGAATTGCTTTATTGCTTTGCCAGGCAAAGGGGGACACAGGGAGCTCGGGTCCTCAACACTGTGTGTCCCAACCTGGGGGGATTTGGTGAGGAGTTTTTATAGCAACAGTCCGAGTTTTTATAGCAACAGTGGGCTTGCTGATAAGATCAGGGCATGTGCAGAGCCTGCACTCCTTTAATCTGGTCTCAGGTAATCTCTTGATGAGCTTCTCTGGTTCCTTTAAGCTGGCCTCAGGCGGCTTCTCTGGAATGAAGAATGCTGACATCTTCAATTTGTTGAGGGTTTTAGTTCTATAAAGAGCTCAAAGATACTGTTCTGTGTGTCCCTTGAGGCGGAACCAGGACCTGCCCCAAGGCTGCGCTATTGTCTCTTGGCTGTTTCTCCCTTGTCTCTGCATCCCCTCCCTTCCCTGATCAGCAACTGTTCAAATCTGCCCTTTGGAACTCTGGGAAGTTCATGGAGGCTGGAGTCTGTTCCCTACAAACAAGAAACAGGCGACATGGAAAAGGCATCTGTGCCCAGGAGCCCCACAGGGTCCCACTCGGTTTCACCACCAAGCCTTCCTGATGTTCCATCACCCCCAACTCCCATGCTGCCATGAGATTCAGAAACGGATGAAATAGAGAGGCATTTGGAAATTAGTGGCCCTCAAACCCTGGGGCTCTGGATCAGTGCACAGTTCCTTTAAGGGTTAGGTAGTGCTGTCCCCATAAACGACCATCAGTTACATGCTGTTTCTATGGAAACTACTAACACAATCAGGCATCAACTGAGAATTGCCTGTAGCACCCAAACAGCCTCTCTGATAGCAGGGCATCTTTCCTCCGATGCAGAGCAGGCTTAAGCAACTCAGCCATGAGCACTTGGTGCTTCCACCATCTGAGGCCCAGCTTCAAATCACTGCATGAAGCATGAACTCAGAGGATTTAAAAGGCAAATCAATTTCCTACCAGTTCCAGTTGGATTCTGAAGCTGAGTATCATTTAGCTGGCCTCCCTCTAAAAATGGAGGCAGAGGAGGGATGAGCACAGACTCCTTCATTTGTCTTAAAAATAACAGGCTTCTAGGGGGCTTCCCTGGTGGGGCAGTGGTTAAGAATCCGTCTGCCAATGCAGGGGACACGGGTTCAAGCCCTGGTGTGGGAAGATCCCACATGCTGCGGAGCGACTAAGCCCATGCGCCACAACTACTGAGCCTGTGCTCTAGAGCCTGCAAGCCACAACTACTGAGCCCACGAGCCAGAACTACTGAGGCCCGTGTGCCACAACTACTGAGCCCGTGTGCCACAACTACTGAAGCCCACGCACCACAACTACTGAGCCCACGGGCCTAGAGCCCATGCTCCGCAACAAGAGAAGCCACTGCGGTGAGAAGCCTGCGCACCGCAACGAAGAGTAGCCCCTGCTGGCCGCCACTAGAGAGAGCCCGCGCGCAGCAACAAAGACCCAACGCAGCCAAAAATAAATAAATTAATTAATTTTAAAAAATAATAGGCTTCTAATAAGTTCTCTGAAGTGGAAGTTCCTGCTATTAACAGAGAGAACCAAATTCTGGGCAAAGACTCAGCTCCGAGAGGCAAACGCAAGTTCGCACTGCAGGAAATGAGACAGAGGAGACCCAGCTTGACCGGCCCTCCTGGGAGTCTGACCTGACAGCTGAACGCACGTGACTGCAGGTCTGTGCGCAGGAAACTCTGCTGCCCCACCTGCCTGTCGCCTGGGTGGTCCACCGCTTGCACAGAGCTGGTGGAGTGAGCATCGGCCTTAGCTAACATGTTTGCATCTGGCAAAAACATCCCTCAGCTGCAGATATCTCCTCCGGCAGCGTTCCAGTTTTTCTGGCCCTCCTCAGCCTGTTTCGATCATCTTGGTACCACAGGCACAGGGGAACTGGCCAGTCCAGAGGGATGAGTCTTTACACCTGCTCAGAGCACACTGAAGAGGCCGGCATGTCCTTCTTCCTCAGCTGGATGGGTTCTCCCTCTTGAGCCGGGTGGAAGGTGTGCTGGTGAGGCCCAGGGCTGGAGATGGGAGAGCAGACTTCCCACCCTTGTCCCAGGAGTCGGGGAGGCAGATCTGAAAGCCTTGGAGACTCTGCAGCAGTGAGATGGGAGCCACAGTAGAGGATGGACCTTACCTGACAGCCGCAGTGATGAGGAAAGGCCTGGGGAACTGGTAGCTGGAGATAAAACCATGGTCCCGGCAACTCACAATGTTTCTCTTTCTAAGTCCTTAAGCAGCCCGATACAGGACCCCCCCAAATCATTCCCACTGACATTTAAGCAAAGCAGGAGACTGACACCAGGTCGGGACGGATCTAGCTCTGGCCTCAGAGGACCCGGGACCGCCCATCACGGCTCTGCTGCAGGAGCTGGGCTCGCTAGGTGGTTTCATTGACCTCATAATAATGCAAGCCCACGTCTTATGCCACTGAAATTCCTGGACCCCACAGATGGTGAATCTTGACTGTATCAATTTGTTTTCATTTTAATTTTTCATTCACTGGATTTCCTGAAACAGGAGCGCACTTAGCTAAACTGTCATTCATCAAGAGGAACGGTCAGTGTTGGAAGTAAAAAGTTATGTTCGTGGAGAGCCGCAGGAAACGGACTATCGTGACGGTGTGGTCAAGCCAAAACACCCAGAAGGTTATACCTAGAGTTCTTAAACGTTTATGTTAAATTTACACACCCACCAAAGGAGGACATGGTCTATTTTCTTCACAGCACTCACAGTAGACTTATATATTACGATATGTAAACCTTATTCTAAAACAACAATGAAAGGAGATGTCTATAAAAGCCAATTTTCCATCCTCAAGTCCTGAATCTTCCGAGACCTGAAAATGTAAATGTCAAACCAGAAGCCTATTTCTTTTAAAAAGAAGCACATTTTATCAGCAGATCTCATATCCCTTTCACATTCTCCCTTCCCACACCCAAGACTGCAAGCACTTGGATCATACAGTCAACCCTTTCAAAGACACACACCAAGTGCGCTACTATTCTTTCTCTCATCATAGAAATGCTCCATGTTTTTTGTTGTTTTCAGGTTACTTGAGGCAACTGGCATTCTTTTTCCTTGTCTTCTTTTTAAGTTATTCTAAAATAAAATAAAGTAAAATTTTACAGAAATAAAGGCTTCAGTGTTTTGATGCTGAATCTTCTAATATCCTACTCTGGCTTTGAGTGTCTGCTTCCCAAACTGTCAGGGATAAAGGCACCAGGATCCCCTAAGAGAAGAAGAAACTTTGGTAATAAACAGTCCATGTCCCCAGATACTACAATGCCTAGATTATACATGACTCACCCTAGGATTGGTTTGGACACGGTATTTTAAGACAGTTACGTCAAACAATTTTCATGTTTTAACTTGATTTAAGAGCACACGTGAAAATCCTATGGAATTAATTCTGTAAAACGAATAGAATTAGCCACAGCACCACAATTACACAAAGATATTACATGTGACTAAGTGTGTCACGGTGAGCCTTGAGTCCCTGGGGGAGTATCTGCAGTTTTGTTATGTGACACAACCTGCTGGGAGAAAACATGTAGGACTTACTTATAATCTTGGAGCAGAATCATGATGACTTTACTGAATCGTGGAATATAATAGCTGTAAAAGATCTTAGAAGAACTTTCTAAAACCCCGATAACTAAATGGAAATTAGAACAAGATACTTTTTTTTGATCTGTTGAATGTTAAACTAACCTCTGAATAAAGCCCTTCTCAGTCGAACACTTGGAGCTCCAAACCCCAACAATTTCCCAGTAAAAAAGTCCCACCCAACCACAGAGCACCAGAATATTAATACATGATGGAGACACTGAAAGAAATGGAGGGAGAAACAGACAATTCAACAATAATAGGTGGCGACCTCAATATCCCACTTTTAATAATAGATACAAAAACTAGGCAAACGAAAACAAGGAAGCAGAAGAAATGAACTCTGAAAACCAGCTACACCTAAGATATCTATAGGATGTCCAACAGTAACACAATACACATTCTTCTCAAGTACACATGGAACATTTCCAGGACAGAACACATGCTAGGCTATAAAATAAATCTTAACAAAGTTTAAAGTATTGAAATAATACAAAGTATATTCTCTAAACACAGTGGAATGAGATTATAAATCAGAAATCAATAACAAAAAATGAATTGGGGAAACTCACAAATAAATGGAAGTTAAAACACTTCTATATAACCATAAGTCAAAGAAGCAATCAAAAGGGAAATTAGAAAATACTTTGAGATGAATGACAATTTTGTAAGACGCAACTTACAAAACTGTATAGGACACAGGTAAAGCAGTGTCTAGAAGGAAGTTTATAGTTGTAAATGCCTTTGTTAAGGAAGAAGACAGATATCAAATCAGTAACCTAACCTTCCACCATGAGACAGTGGGAAGAGCTGAACAAACTAAACCTAAAACAAGCAGAAGGAAGGGAATAAAAAAGATGAGAGTGAAATTTAATGATATACAGAACAAAAAAAAGATAGGGAAAAATCAATGAAACCAAAAGCTATTTCTTTGAAGAGGCCAACAAAACTGACAAACATTAAGCGAGATTGTCCAAGAAGAAAAGGAGAGAAAACTCAATTAGAATTAGAAATGAAAGAAGGCACATTACAAATAAACTTACAGGAAAAAAAATCATAAAATATACTATGAACAGTTGTATGTCAATAAATTAGGTAACTTAGATGAAATGGAAAAATTCCTAGAAAGACAAAAACTACTGAAACTGACTTAAGAAGAAATAGACGATCTGAATAGAACTATAATGAATAAAGAGACTGAATAAGTAAAAAGAAACAAAAAACCCTAAAAACTATCCACAAAGAAAAGCTCAGGACCAAAGAGCTTAACTGCTGAATTCTACTAAATACAATTATTCACAAATTCTTCCAAAAACAGAAGGGGAGGAACACTTCCCAACTCATTCCATGAGGCCAGCATTACCCCCTCAGACTAGAACAGGACAAATACATCACAAGACAACTACAGACGAATACTTCTAGTGAAAATGAGGGCAAAAGAGTCAACAAAATACTAGGAAATGAAATTCAGCAGTATATACAAAAAGTATTATATACCATTGCTAAGTGGGATTTAGTCTGGGAATGCAAGGTTAGTTTAATATCAAAAGTAATTACTATAATACACCATATCGATGGAATAAAAAAACAAAAACCACATGATCATCTCAATAGGTGAAAAAAAATTCACAAAATCTAATACTCTTTCATGATAAAAGCACTCAGTAAACTAGAAATACAAGGGAACTTCCTCATCCTCATAAAGGCACCCATGAAATTCCATAGCTAACGTCATATTTAATGGTGAAAAAAATGGATGCTTTCTTGCTATGATCAGACACAGGACACAGATCCAGATCACTCTCACCACTTCTAGTTAACATCACACTGGAGGTTTTAGCCAAGGCAATTAGGTAAGAAAAAGAAACAAAAGGCACCATACTGGGGAAGGAAGAGTTGTAAAACTATCTCTATTCACAGATGATTTGAGCTTGTCTACCGAAAATCCTGAGAAATCCACCAAAAAATATGGATAATTTAGATAAATAAATTGAGGGATACTCCATGATTGTGGTTAAGAAGACTCAATATTGTCAACATGTCATTCTTCCCAACAGTATCTATAGCTTTCATGCAATCCAAATCAAAATCACAGCAAAACTGTTTTGTAGATGTGGACAAACTGATTCTAAAGTTTTTATAAAGAGGCAAAAGAGGCAGTATAGCCAACACAATACTGAAGGAAAATAACAAAGTTGGAGGTCTGACACTAATTGACTTCAAGACGTACTATAAAGCTACAGTAATCAAGGTAGTACGGTACTGACAAAAGAATGGATAAATGGAACTGAATAGAGAGCCCAGAAATAGACCCATAAATATTGTCACTAATTTTTTATGAAGGAGCAAAGGCAATAAAATAGAGCAAAGATAGGTTTTTCAGCAAACGGTGCTGGAACAACTGGACATCCGTATGCAAGAAAATGAATGTAGACACAGACCCTACATCCTTCCCAAAAATAAACTCAAAGTGAATCGTACACCTAAGTGTAAAATGCAAAACTATAACACTCCTAGAAGGTAATATACTAGAAAACTTACATGACTTGATTATAGCAATGACTTTTTAGTTACAACACCGAAGGCACAATCCATGAAAAATATAGTCAATAAGCTGGACTTCATTAAAATTTAAAATTTCTCTGTCAGAGACAATGTCAAGAGAATTAGAAGACAATCCAAGGACTGAGAAAAAATATTTGCAAACGACATATCTGATAAAGGACTGTTATCCAAAATATACAAAAACCTCTTTAAACTCCACACTAAGAAAACAAGCAAAAATGATTAAAAAATGGGTCAAAGACTTTAACAGACATCTCACCGATGAAGATACACAGATGGCAAAGAAACATATGAAAAGATGCTCCACATCATATGTCATCAGGGAAATGCAAACTAAAACAACAATGAGATGCCACTGCACACCTATTGGAACTGCCAAAATCTGGAGCACTGACGAAACCAAGGGGTGGAGAGCGTGCGGAACAACAGGGACTCTCAGTAACTGCTGGTAGGAGTACAAAATAGTACAGCCACTTTTTTTTTAAGGGCAGTGAGAATATTCCATGTAATATTATAATTGATGGATATATGTTTTTATACATTTGTCCAAACCCATAGAACATACAACACCAAGCGTGAACCCTAATATGATAAACTATGGACTTTGGGTGATATGATCTGCCAATATAGGTTCATCAATTGTAACAAAGGCACCATTCTGGTGAGGGATGTTAATAATGGGAGAGACTGTGCGTGTGGCAGTGGGGCAGGGGTTATATGGGAAATCCCTGAACCTAACTCTCACTTTTGTTGGGAACCTAAAACCGCTCTGAAAAAAGTAAGTCCTTAAAAATAAACTATTAGATCTAATAAATTAGTTCAGCAGTTTTGCAGGATATAAGCCCTATACATAAAAATCTTTTTTTGCACTTGTAAAAAATAATCAGAAAATGAAATTAAGAAAACACATCCTTGGGGCTTCCCTGGTGGCGCAGTGGTTGAGAGTCCACCTGCTGATGCAGGGGACACAGGTTCGTGCCCCGGTCTGGGAAGATCCCACATGCTGCAGAGCGGCTGGGCCCGTAAGCTATGGCCGCTGAGCATGCATGTCTGGAGCCTGTGCTCCGCAACGGGAGAGGCCACAACAGTGAGAGGCCCGCGTACCGCAAAAAAAAAAAAAAAAGAAAACACATTCTTTTGCGGTAGCACAAAAAATACTCAGTAATAAATTTAACAAAATACATCCAAAAGTTATACTCTGAAAACTACAAAACACTGTTGAAAGAAATTCAAGAACACCTAAATAGAAAGACATCCCATGTTCCTGGATCAGAAATCTTAATATCGTTAAACGGCAACATTCCCTAAATGGATCCACGTATTCAATGTAATTCCTATAGTAATCCCTGCTGACCTCTTTACAGATATTGACAAACTGATTATAAAATTCAGATTGAATAGCAGGAACCCAAATGCTCAAAATAATCTTCAAAAAGAAGAACAAAATTTTAAAAGTCAGACTTCCTGATTTCAGAGGTTACTACGAAGAAACTATCACCAAGACATCATGGTAATGGCATTACAATAAACATATCAATCAAGGGAACAGAATCAATGGGACTTCCCTGGTGGTCCAGTGGTTAAGACTCTGCACTTCCAATGCAGGGGGCACTGGTTCGATCCCTGGTCGGGGAACTAAGATCCCACATGCCGCGCAGGGTGGCCAAAAAAAAGGAATAGAACTGGGAGTCCAGACATAAACCCATACATCTAATGATTAACTGCTTTTCAACAAGCGTGCCAAAACCATCCAACAGAGAAAGAACAGTCTTTTCAACAAAAGGTACCAGGATAACTGGATATCCACATGAAAAAGGATGACACTGGACCCTTACCTCACACCATATATGATATTAAATCAAAATGGATCAAAGACCAAAATATAAGAGCTAAAACTATAAAACTTTTAGAAGAAAACATAGGAATAAATCTTCATGACTCTAGTTTGGCAAAGCATTCTTAGATTTGACACCAAAAGCATGAGCAGCAAAAGAAAAAACATACATTGGATGAAACTTTAAAACATTATGCTAAGTGAAAGAAGTCACTCATAAAACATCACTTATTACTTGATTCCATTTAAATGAAACTTCCACAACACTCAAATCTATAGAGACAGAAAACAGTGGTTGCTTAGTGCTGGTAGATAGAGTGGGGAAGAGGGTAAGGCTAAAGGGTAAAGTGTTCTTTCTGAGGTCATGAAAATGTTCTAAAATGGACTGTAGTGATGGTTGCATATATCTGTGAATGTACTAAAAACTACTGCATTATACCCTTTGGCAAATTGTATATGTGAACTATATCTCAAAAAACTGTTTAAAAAAACCCCAGATGTTTCAAGAAACAGAAAATTTTAAAAATTAATTGTGATCAATGTGCTCAAAGAGATTTAATAAACTCTGGGGATTCATAAATATTATATATCTGTTAAATAAGAATATACTGTAATAAAAGAGAATGAATGAAAAAGTTTTTAAAAATAAAATGAATCAATAAAGTGGAGAATAAATTAATACTTAGAGTCTTGGGCAAAACACAAGGGAAAGAAAACATTAAAAAAAATCATAAAAGAGATACGTGAATCAATTCAGGAGACCCAATTTTGAACTAATAGGGGTCAGAGAGTGAAAGAACAGAGGAAATAGGGGGAGAAAGAAAGAAAGAAGAACATTTTCCCCAGAGCTAAAGTACACAGCCTTTCAGAGTAACAGGCTCACCGAATTCCTAGCACAAAGAATTCAAAGAAATAAACAAAACAAAACTCAAAAGACAAAACCTGTAAGTCTACGTAATCTTATGTCAGGAGAAAGATCCTAAAAAGCTGCCACAGAGATTAAAAAAAAAGTCACTTCAGAAGGAGACATATCATCCTGGAATCTACAAAACTGAATGACAGACGAAAAATGGACAACTTCCTTCAAAGTCTGAAGAAAAATAATTTTCTAACCTAAATTCTATATCCAAATATCTGTTAATGTAAAATAAAAATATATATATTTTTAGACAAGAAAAATCTGTGTTTTCTTTCTGGCATCTGAGACATGATCCTCTGCAGCTTTGCTTTGATCCATCTCCATGTGGGTCTGTTCACTACTTAGGGTGCACTTCCAATCTGAGAACTCCTCTGTCTTCAACTCTGAACAACTCTCAGCTATTTTCTCTTTAAATATTGTTCCTCTGTTATTCCCTTTATTCTATTCTTCTGGAACTTCTGTTATAATTGAATGGTGAATTTTCTCCTTGATCTGTTCTCCTTGTCTTTTAACTACTATTTCTAGTTTTTAAAAAATTGTTTTCTCTCTTTTTGTTGCTTTTCAGGTGAATTCCTCAGTACTACCTTCATATTACTAATCATCTTCAGTTGTATCTAGTCGAGAGAACTTCTCATCTATAGCATTTACCTATCGCAATGACAGAATTTTTCTTTTCTAAAATTTATAATTAGATATCTACCTGTTCTTATTTTCTCTCTTCCTATTTTCCCTATAATTTCTTGGGCTTTTTATTTATTTTTTTAATAAATTTATTTTATTTATTTTTGGCTGCGTTAGGTCTTCTTGCTGAGCGCGGGCTTTCTCTAGTTGCAGCGAGAGGGCTTCTCATTGCGGTGGCTTCTCTTGAGCACGGGCTCTAGGTGCATGGGTTTCAGTAGTTGTGGCATGCGGGCTTCAGTAGCTGTGGCACATGGGCTTCAGTAGTTGTGGCACACGGGCTTCAGTAGTTGTGGCACACGGGCTTAGTTGCTCTGTGGCACATGGGATCTTCCTGGACCAGGGCTCAAACCCGTGTCCCCTGTCCCCTGGATTGGCAGGCAGATTCTTAACCACTGTGCCACCAAGGAAGCCCTCTTGTGCTTTTTAGATGGAGCTTCTGTCTTTATCTTTAGCAACTTTAAATTTATTTTAAAGTCTTTGTTTTTCTACTCTAGAAAATTAATTCCATTTGGAGTGAATTCATATTCTTATCGCTGTCTTTGCTATTGTACCATTAGATTTGCCCATGTATTTTGCTCTTTCGATTGGCATGCCAACTTAGAAAGGGAGGGGTTTTTCCTTGTTTGTTTGTTTAGTTTTTGCACTATTTTCACTTTCTTCTTTCCTGTATTTTAGTGAGATGTTCTGTGTGGCCCTTTGGCATTTAATCCATAATCAGATCTTATAATGACTTTTCAGAGTTTTCTGCTCCAGTGTATTACCAGCCAACACGTGGCCTGATGCAGCTCCTTGTCAGGAGGTTAAGTATCTGACCACCACCCCTCCCAGCCGCTGGCCCACACATTTTCTGACACAGCTCTTGGCAATAAGTTTACTACCTTGTTTTTCCTTTCATGGGCAAGGGGTTGAACCTCCCCACCCCAGTATCTTGCTTTTCTTTTTCCAGATTTACTGAGATATAATTGACATACAATATTGTGTGAGTTTAAGGCGTACAATGTGGTGATCTGATACACTGATGTACTACAATATGATTACCAGCATCGTGTTAGCTAACACCTTCAACACTTACGTAATTACCATTTCTTTTCCATAGTGAGATTTAAGCTCTACTCTCTTAGCACCTTTCAAGTATTTAATACAACATTGTTAACTACAATCACAATGCTGTGTGTTAGAGCCCCAGAACTTATTTATCTCACAGCTGGAAGTCTGTACTCACTGATCAACATCTCCCCACTTTCCTCACCACCAACCTCTGGTACCTACCATTCTGTTTGTATGAGTTCACTATACACATACACACACATATATACACACATACACTACATCACCATACACATATATATATATATATATATATATATATATATATAAAAATAATATCTTCTTTACCCAGGATCTGGCTTTAAGCTGTAAGCCTTACTCTTTTCTTCCTTATTGAGCAAAACAGTTTCTTCTTCCTCACCCCGCAAAAGCCAAGATCCCTCTCTCACTGCCCGCCCTGGGTCCTGCACTGGGCTCTGTGTACCTGTGGCATCAGTTACACCCATCACCTTGAGTTTCCATTCCATTTTTGGACCACAGAGCTGTTTAGCACATTCTGAGCGCAATCTTCCTATTTCAGCCAGCTCTTTCCAATTTCAGCTGTTGCTGGCATGACTTTGGAGCAAAGGAATGTTCTGTAGCTGGGTCTTCATTTATGAAGGTCACCGAATGAGAACAGTGAGGTCAATGGCATCGAAAGGAAAGTTTACATCACTCACAGTCCCCTTGGCACGGGAGGAACAGGTCACCAGGCAGGGCCATGGGAGGGCACCAGGTTTTGGTCAGGAAGCAGAAGCAGGAGTGAGCGACTGGTTTAGGCAGAGCCTTTACTGGGGTCTCTGTGGGAAAGGCAGGGCAGGGCAGAGTAAATGGTTTAGGACTGGCTCGTTTGAACAATTTTGAAGGCTCTAAGCTCTGGGGGGTGTCCTCAGTTGCCTGGTCCCTGGTCCAGGGATGATTAAGAACAGTTGACTCCTCTATTCACAGTAGTGACAACTTAGGTGTCCATCCGCAGAGGAATGGACAAAGAAGGTGTGGTACATATACACAATGGAGTACTACTCAGCCATGAAAAAGAACGAAATAATGCCATCTGCAGCAACACGGATGCACCCAGAGATGATCATACTAAGTGAAGTCAGTCAGACAGAGAAAGACAAATACCATATGACATCACTTCTATGTGGAATCTAAAATAGGACACAAATGAACTCATCTACAAAACAGAAACAGACTCACAGAGACAGAGAACAGGCTTGTGGTTGCCAGGGGGGAGGGCCGTGGGGAAGGGATGGATTGGGAGTTTGGGGTCAGCAGGTGCAAACTATTGTATATAGGATGGATAAACAACAAGGTCTTACTGGATAACACAGGGAACTAGATTCAATATCCTGTGATAAACCATAATGGAAAAGAGTATGAAAAAGAATGTATATATATGTATAACGGAATCACACTGCTGTACAGCAGAAATTAACACAACCTTGTAAATCAACTGTACTGCAATAAAATACATTAAAAACAAATAAATAAAAGAACAGTGCCTCTTCTGCTGTTGGCACCAGGTAGAGGAGTGTGACTCTGGATTGGTGAGTCTGCAGACCAAGGACCCGCTGGGGCTGAGCCCTCCGCAATCTCTGAAGACTGGCTGGCCAGTCTCTGCCCAGCCAGAAAGGTTTATTTTTATTTTTTTGTCTGAGTTGGGTCTTCGTTGTGGTGCGTGGGCTTCCCATTGCAGTGGCTTCTCTTGTTGCGGAGCACAGGCTCTAGGTGCGCAGGCTTCAGTAGTTGTGGCATGTGGGCTCAGTAGTTGAGGCTCGTGGGCTCTAGAACACATGCTCAGTAGTTGTGGCACACGGGCTTAGTTGCTCCGCGGCGTGTGGGATCTTCCCGAGCCAGGGCTCGAACCCATGTCCCTGCATTGGCAGGCAGATTCTTAACCACTGCGCCACCACGGAAGCCCCCAGAAAGGTTTTTTAAGATGTCAAAACATCATAAAGAAAACAGAAACATGATTAATATAGGAAGTGTTTCAAAGCATGAACTCACAGATTTGTCCTGGCCAAAATTCTGTTTCTAGAATAATCAGCCTTAGATTATCTATTGTTCCTTCAATTTGAAAGATGGGCGTCCAATTCATTTATACTTCCCCTTTCCTCTTTCAGTGTATATATGTGTGTGTGTATATATATATATGTACATAAATTATTTATACATATATATAAATAATGATTTCTTTATTAATTTTAAATAATATACCCACACTTACATTTGATCCCATCAGTTTTCAGTACGTCTGATTTCCTGATTCCTACCATGTAGGATGAGGACATTCAAGCCCCCATCCTTTGCTCCCTCTTTCCCACCCCCCTCTGTCAGACCACACTTGTACTATTAACATGTCAAGTCTAGTGACATTTACATTCTGACCTGCAAGTACAGCCATGCCTTTCTAGCTCTTTGTACACACTGATGCTAAAAGCTGAGAATAAAAAAAGAGAAAAATCTACTGCAGCAATAACAACATTATGATTCAGGTTCATGGCCAAAGAAGTGCTTAACATTTTCAAAATATGTAGAAGCATATTTTTATAATCTCAGGGGACTGAATTCTTAGACAAGAAACATGTATTGATAAACCACAAATGAAAGTATTCATAAATGTGAACGTATACAAATAAAAAAGACCCTATAGGGCTTCCCTGGTGGCACAGTGGTTGAGAGCCCGCCTGCTGACGCAGGGGACGCGGGTTCGTGCCCCGGTCCGGGAGGATTCCACATGCCGCGCAGCGGCTGGGCCCGTGAGCCATGGCCGCTGAGCCTGCGCGTCCGGAGCCTGTGCTCCGCAACGGGAGAGGCCACAGCAGTGAGAGGCCCGCGTACCGCAAAAAAAAAAAAAAAAAGACCCTATAAACAAAGTACAAATAAAACCCACAAAACCTCACAATACAAAAAATTATTTTGCAATGCAGATAATTGACAAAGGACTTACCCAGACTATATAAAGAATTACAAATCAATACAGAAAAGACAACTTAATTGAAAAGTAAACATAGCAATTTGCCAAAGAGGACATCCAAATGGCCAATAAGCATATGAAATACGGTCACCCTCACTAGTAAGGAAGAAATTGCTAATTAAATCTATAAAATACCATCTATTTCATAAGCATCAGATTGGCAAAATATCCAGTCTTTAATATCAAATATTAGTAAGGATATAGAATAATCCTCTATATTCACCCTTATACTCCTTTTACATATTTCCAGTGTAAACTCAGATAGGTATAAACACTTTGGAGATATTAATTGTTAGATGTATCTAGCTTGATAATTAGATAGTAAGATATTGGTCACTGGGAATACTTTTTTTTTTTTTCTTTTTTTTCCGGTACGCGGGCCTCTCACCGTTGTGGCCTCTCCCGTTGCGGAGCACAGGCTCCGGACGCACAGGCTCAGCTCAGTCAGTCAGTTAGACCGACTCTGTCAGTCTAACAGTTGTTTGCTGGATAAAAGCAGAATCCCTGGAGTCTGGCAGTGAGAGAGAGGAATTTACCAGGCAGCTGGCCTGGCTCTATATTCACGGGCTGGCCCGAAGCAGTCAAGGTGGACACGCATGTCCGTAAAGATGATGGCTTGAGCTCAGAGCGCACTGACCAGCACCCCTTCCCGTGCATCATGAGAAGCAGTGACCAAGGAAGGGTCTAGGAGGTTTTGCTTTGTCTTTAGTATGGAGCATCTAAAGAACAACTTCCAGGGTAGGAGATAAACTAAGGGAAGGCAGTTTCACGGAAGTCTCCCAAAAGGTGGAGACAAAGGCTCTATTTGGGCAAAGTTGAAAGGACCATGCCTATGCTGTGGCCAGGTTAGATTAAAAAATGAAGAAAAGAATTTCTACATATGGAATCATAAGTAAATACTTTTTGAGGAAAAAGGAACATTCAATGGGTGATCCAGGGGTGTATCAGTTTCCTAGGACTGTCAAGACAAATGACCACTAATTAGGTAGCTTAAAATAACAGAAATTATTCTCTTAAGTTCCAGAGGTGAAAAGTCCAAAATCCAGGTGTCAGCAAGGTTGGCTCCTTCTGGAGCTTCCGAGGGAGAATCCGTTCCACCCTCTCCTGGCTTCTATTGCTGCCAGCATTCCTTGGCTTATAGCTGCATGACTTCAATCTCTGCCTCCTTTGTCCCCTGACCTTTTTCTCTGTGTCCTCTTTTCCTATAAGGACACTAGTAGTCATTGGACATACGGTCCACACTAAATCCAGGATGATTTCATCTCAAGATCCTTAATTAACTGTATCTGCAGAGACGGTATTTCCAAATCAGATCACATTCTGAGATTCCAAGTAGACATGAGTTTGGGGGTATAGTACTCAATCTACTCGAAGGAGCCAGGCAAAATAAAAGTGTTAAAGGCACATGCGCACTGAATCCAATTCTTGTCGCCAGTGAAGGGAAACTGATGAAAGACAGGCCATTTGAGAGAACTCTGTATTAACAACACTCACCGCAGGGAAAGTCCTTTAACTCCTCCAAAGCAAAAAAAAAAAAATTTCTGCTTTGTTCCGTCTACTCGTCATCCCATCCAAGGATCTACTCATCAATATGATTACTGAACACCTGTATGTTTTTGCACTGTGCTGGGTACGATGTACTTATACTGGAAACTGAGGCTTCACAGGAATCATTTAGTTGTAACAGAATATAACCTCATTCGCCTTCAGATAAGCTGTAATGGTGCTTTGATTTGCAAACAAAACTTCTGCTATAAAATGGGCACAGGACTAGAAGAGCATTTACAAGAATAACTGTAAAACATGCTACTGTTTACTCTGCTGTGTGTGTGCGTGTGTGTGTGTGTGTGTAGACAGATGATAGATAGACAGATAGACCGACAGATAGGCAGATAGACAGACTGGATGGATAGCTCAATATATGCTTTCAAATCTCATTTTCTCTTCCTGGACAAGCAAGATTACATTGCACCTTCAGTCTCCTTTGCAGTTAAGCTGGGAGCATGTTACTGGATTCTGGCCAGTGAAATTAGGTGACAGGGATGTACGCCATTTCAAGGTCTGGAAAAACATTCTTCTTTCCCTTCCGTGTAGACCATGTGCCAAAGGTCTTCAGCTCAAGATGGAAGAAGCATGGATCCCCAAAGAACATGGAGGAGAAAGGCCAAGCAGACCCACTGGATTCACATCAGACAGTGATAAGAGTAAGAAACAACCTTTAATGTAGGAAGCCATTGAGGATTGGGGGTTATTATGACAGAAGTTGTGGTGCTTCCCCGTGGGTACCTAACCTTCTCCTTCCCACCTGCTACCTGATGCTGCTTTGCTAATCAACCCGCTTGCTTTCACCATCCGAAATTATCTTGCTTTTATATTAGCTTATTCTTTTATTGTCTGTCTCTTCTCCTTAGAATGCAAGCTCTGAGTGTGGGAATACTAGCTTTTTTCTCTCCTGCTAAATACCTAGTGCTAAAACATGGTAGGTTCCCAATAAAGTTTTGTTAAATGAGTGAATAAATGAACAAACAAACAAAATGTCCTTCTCTTCATCCAAAGAACTGGTCAGCAAGTTTTACCAACTGTATTTCTTAAATATCTCCCCCACGTGTTCCTTCCTCTCCATCATCTGTGACCACATTAGTTCCAGCCCTCACTTTTTCTTGCTTAGGTGAGAAAACAGCCTTCTGGTCTAACTATGGCTGCCCTAACACTCTATCCTCCCTTCTCTACATCACCACCAGATGGGCTGAAACACAAAACTAATCATGTCACTGCTCTGCTTAGAGCTTTCCCAGGACTCCCCATGGTCTATACTAGGCAAGATCTGATGCCCTGAACGTGGTATAAAAGGCCCTCTGAAAAATGGTTCTAATGAACCTAGGGGCAGGACAGGAATAAAGATGCAGACGTAGAGAGAGGACTTGAGGACACGGGCGGGGGGGCGGGGGGGGGCGGGGAAGCTGGGATGAAGTGAGACAGTAGCACTGACATATATACACTACCAAAGGTAAAACAGATAGCTAGTGGGAAGCAGCCGCATAGCACAGGGAGATCAGCTCGGTGCTTTGTGACCACCTAGAGGGGTGGGATAGGGAGGGTGGGAGGGAGACGCAAGAGGGAGGGGATATGGGGATATATGTATACGTATAGCTGATTCACTTTGTTATACAGCAGAAACTAACATAACACTGTAAAGCAATTATACTCCAATAAAGATGTAAAAAAAAGAGAAAGGTCCTCTGTGACCTGGGCCGGTTCTTTTTCTCGGCACCCTCCCGCACCACTTTCTACCTCACCCTCTCGCTGCTCCAGTTAAATCGAACGATCTGCATTACTCAAATAGTCCATGCTTCTTTTTTAAAAAATTAACTTTTTACTTGAGAATAGTTTCAATTTATAGAAAAGTTGAAAAGATAATACAGATATATCTGTATATCTGCACACAGGCTTCACATAGTTTCTCCAATTATTAACATCTTACATTACTTTGACACACTTATCACAGTTAATGAATCCATACTGATATATTACTAACTAACATCCATACATTATTCAGGTTTCCTTCGTTTTACCCAACGTCCTTTTTCTGCTTCAGGATCCCATCCAGATCCCAGAGTACAAGTAGTTTTCACGTCTCCTTAGACAACTCTTGGCTGTAATAGTTTCTCAGGCTTTCCTAGGTTTTGATGATCTTAAGATGTACTGGCCAGGTGTTGAAGTGTCTCTCAGCTGGGACCTGTCTGATGTTTTTCTCATGATTAGACTGGGGTTATGGGTTTGGGGAAGGAAGACCACAGAGATAAAGTGCCCTTCTCATCACATCTCATCAAGGGTACATGCTACCAACATGACTTACTGTGATGATGACCCTGATCACTTGGCTACGGTCGTGTTTGTCTGGTTTCTCTACTGTAAAGTCACTACTCCACTCTCCTCTCCTCCTTAACTCTCCTCTTCAGAAGGACATCACTGTGGACATCACTAAGACACCTCCTTAAGGCAGAGTGTCTACAAGAATTATCTGGAATTTTTCTCCAAGGGAGATTTGCCTTCTCCCTCATTTATTAATTTATTCAACTGTTTATCTGTATCAGTAGGAATTCGTGCATATTTATTTTATACTTTGTGTTATGATCAAATACTGCTTTGTTTATTCCGTTGTTCACCTGCTGCAACTTTGTCCACTGGAAGCTCTTTCCATGGGTTCCTGTGCCCCTAAGCCATACCCCCATCATTTTGTTAAGCACATCCTTAGTTCATGTTCTTGGCGTGACAAGACATTCCAGGCTCAGCTGCATATTGCTACCCCAGCCCTAAACCCAGCATGTCTCCAGGGGGTCTTGGTTCCTCTTACTGGAGAAGGGTACTGGAAGTGAAGACGCGTGCACTGCGCCCACCCAGTGGTCTTCTACCTCCGTGCTCCCTTCGCGGGCCGCCTCTCTCGGAACCCCTACTCCCCCCTCCGTCCCTCTTCCCTGCGAAATAAGTCTGCATTATCTTCAAGGCTCAGTGCAGGTACCTCTTTTAACAGGGAAACCTCTCTGCCTTCCCTCCAAGGTGGAGGGTTGGGTCCTCCTCTGCTGTCACATGAGCCCCTTTTGCACTGCATTGTACTCAAGTGCATTTGTTTGACTCTTCCACTGGCTGAGCTGCCTTGGGGCACAGACTCTGTTTTCGGCCTCTAAGAAAGAGTCCGACTCAGAAAGGCCCTACCACTAGATATTTCTTCTGGCAAATGCATTCATAAATGCCTAACTAAATACTTTGATGCTCTTCATGGACCTTGTTGAGACTAGTGAACAACGTCATCCCTAGAAGCACTTCCCAGAAATGCCTGAGCTACGAACTAATGAGTTTGCTTAAACTAAGAATCAAGCCAGGGTGCTGTATGATGGGAGGAAAGCTGGGCATAAAACATCCTCTTCAGACGGTATAAATCTGAGGCTAATCCCACTACGTGTCACCAGCAACATCTTTCTTTTTTAATTTTTCTGGTAGATAAACGTTTGAGAAAATGACACTTAACCAAGAATAAAAGTCTGAATGGTGTATGAAAGAGCAAGGCCAGTGGTGACCAACAGTTCCAGACCTGACAAGATTCCCAAAGGCAGCATGAGAGCCCTCAAGCTCTTGCCCGTAGTTTCAACAACCTGGCAGACAGCATAGCCTCATTACATCATTAAGTGTCTGCATCTGGCCAGGTTATAACACTCTGGGTGGCAGGCCTGGGTATCACACTGGTCAACAGTTGTTAAACACAGTTACGTATGGCTTTGACGGATGAACAATGAGGCAATAACTAGTCACTCAGTAAATCCAGTGGGTAGATAAAACTATTTCAAAATGTAGAGAGCCCTTGTGAAGCTCTTCTACTTCTTCATTTCAAAGAAATGATAATATGTGGGATGAACGATTTTGCATGAGTGATGGTGGGTACGCCCATCTAGAAGACAAGAAGCCTATTCTAGAATCCAACAGCAGAATCCCTTCCTTCACCCTTGCTGTCTGCTTCCTTACATTACTGCCCAGTACCAGAACACATCTTATCAGAGCACCAACTTAGGGTGATTTGCCGGCCCCAGAGGTGATCTTCGTGTTCAAAGTCCTGGGGATACTGTGGACGGGGCAGTATCTTGTAGGGTCACAAGCTCTGTCTTGGCATCAGAAGACCTGTGTACAAGACCCATTCTGCCTCGCAGGCCAGGTGGCCTGATGTATCCCATGGGCAACCTCAACTTCCTCGCTACAAAAGGAAAGGATGGATGGGGGTCTTTCCCAAATCTAAATTCTCCATAGCTATGCCTTTAGGAGGCTTTCTGAGAACGAGCTTCTCCTTTACTGCATCCAGCTTGCATTCCTAGGATCCTGAAGCAGCAGCTGAATACCCTGGGGCCATGTGCTAATGGGACCTCGAGGAGCGAACTCTGAAAGGAGCCCGACAATCCTAGGAACAGTGTGGTGAATTTGCAGGGTTCAGGGAGGGTCGGAGACCTGTGCTCAACTTCCGAAGTCATTTCCCAGCCTACCATGTTGGGCTCTTTCTTTCTTCAGAAGAAAGAAAATAACTCACGATAGAAAAAACTATGTAGCACCCAATGAATTCCTCTGCTAATGACAATCTTCTACAACCTAATGTTCCTGGGCGTTGCTAAAAGAGAAAGAATGAACTTCTGAAGAGCAGTCTGGATTCAAGCCAACTTCTAGCAAGCTAGTCCTCCTACTGCCAGTTTAGAATACAGATAGCGCACAATCTAAAAGAGAAAAGCAAGGAAGGGAGGGGAAGAAAGAAAGGGAGGGTATCCTACTGCCAGAATATCTGACTGCTAACTTCAGGAAGAACAAGGAACAGCCTGCTTCTGCCCATGGATCTAGCTAGATTTCTAAGGACAAAGAGAGCACTTTGCTACCATGAGAATGGAAATGTATCATACTAGAGAATCCACCCAAGGGTAAATAAATAACTACAGAGGAAGGCGAAATCTTCTAAAGCCAATAAATAACGAATAGGAACCAAAAACATTTAAAAAATTGGTCAGGATGAAATCCCCTAAGATAACAATAGAGTAACTACTTCTGCAAAACTGGTTTTCCAAACTTCTGCGGGACATAGAATGGTATGCAAGAGCTTACCCACGTGGCCTCAGGAATCCCTGCAACGATCCAGTCTCACTTTCAACCCTGTCGTCTAACTTGCTATCACCAACCTAAACATACATCTTCTCGCTCATGAGCTTCTCGGAGCAATAGTTACGAGGCCACGCTGCATCTCAGACTGCCCTTGAATGGACCGTCAGAATGTGTCAACTGATTAACCCCTGGCCCTTGGCATTTACGGATTTCACAGTTGTCATTTTAGCCACCCAATCCAGCAGGAGTTCCTAAATGCTTAAGATGGTGGAAATGCATGGCTTTTTTTTTTTCCCCTGAGGCTTGAATTTTAATCACATTTGCTGAGCTACAGATGGGTCTGAAGACATCTAGTGAGGGAGGAAATATGATGGTTAAGTGCCCACTTGACTAGGCTATGGTACCCAGTTGTTCAGTCAAACACCAGTCTAGATGTTGCTGTGAAGTATTTTTCAGATGCGATTAACTTTTAAACCTGTAGACTCTGAGTCAAGTAGATTGCCCTCCACAATATGGGTGGGTCTCATCCAAGCAGCTGAAAGCTTTAGCAGAAAAAAGACTGAGCTCCCCTGAGCAAGCAGGAATTCTGCCAGCAGATGGCCTTTGGACTTGAACTACCACTCTTCCCTGGGCCTCCAGCCTGCCCGTCTGTCCTGTAGATTTTGGACTTGTCAGCTTCCATAATCTCAGGAGCCAGCTCCTTAAATTAAATCTTTCTGTCTCTGTCTCTCTGTCAGTCTCTGTCTCTCTCTCTCTCCACACACACACATACACACACACACACACACACACACACACAGATACACACACATCCTTACATATGCATATCCTATTGGTTCTGTTTCTCTAGAGAACCGTGACTAATACAGGGAATAACCACACCTCACCCCCTCAATCTTGTAACTAAACAGTTTAGGAAACTACATCTTTCCTGACCACCTTGACCTCTGCCTGAAAACCCTAGTAACAGAGAAGTCACCACCCCATGAATTCTGGAGGAGCTGTCAAGAAGGTTTCCTCTTAGACTCGGTGAAGTGCCTCCCTGTTATTTGGTCTCGATTCCAGTTCTGGCAGACGTGCCGGGCAGTTCCTCTGGGCCAAGTGGAAGCCTGCTCCCACCTGGTCAGGTTGGAACAGGAACCCGATGGAAGCCGATTCTGATCTTCTTTCATCTTCAAAGATCTAGCTGCTATTCCTTGAATGACCAATGGAACTGATGCATGCAACTGACCCCTCTCCAGAAAGACAGCATGTAATCACTGTAGGTCAATGAGGAAATTATATTAGAAAGAAAAAACAATAGAACCTTAAATAAATGGACAGAAAACAATTTCTAATTTCCCAAATGACACCCTGGACCGTACTGCCAACGTAAGTTCTGTGCCAAGGAAAGGTGAACTAAAATGAATTTTGGGCAGAGATGCTGTATCACTGCTTCTCATGACTGACCTTATGAACAGACACGGGAAGGCGAGGTCGCGAGGATGGATCTAGAGATCTCTGACCAGATTCAGTGGTGTGTTTGCACCAGTCCCATGGCTGCTGGTATTTCTCTACCTTCCCAGTACCTGGTACAGTAATGCCTGGATGGAAGGGGCAATGTCATGGGGTCTTTGCATCCACTGTCACACTAAGCTGACCCTTGCACATGGTAAGAAGTGTGGAGGCAAGGAAAGAAAGAAGAAGGAGAAGAGAGAGAATACACGGGTAGGAGAGACGGGAGACAGCCAGCAAAGAGAAATCAGGAGGATCTCTTCCACTACTGTTTCCTGTGTTTCTGGCCACACCCCCCTGAGAGCCAGCAGAACGGACGAGGTGGAGTAGTTGTGGCTTCAGAGACACCAGGCTGGGGCTTCTTATCTCCTGTGCCACAGACGCCTTTGGCAGACTGAGAAAGCCTATGGACTCCTTTCCGGAATA
This sequence comes from Lagenorhynchus albirostris, assembly GCF_949774975.1. Classification (NCBI taxonomy): domain Eukaryota; kingdom Metazoa; phylum Chordata; class Mammalia; order Artiodactyla; family Delphinidae; genus Lagenorhynchus; species Lagenorhynchus albirostris. Next base: position 5,299,834 of record NC_083110.1, on the reverse strand, counting down.
AAGTTTTTAACCTCTTGAAAGAAAGCACATAGGATTACAAAAGAAATCCATTTTATTGAAATTCACTGATCAAATTACTAAAAGGTTCTAGAGCACAATCATATATGTACTTATTTATGAATGCATTCAACAATAAGGTCTTGCAGAGGCCCCCATAAGGACTCCAATTTTGGAGTATTGATTAATATAAAAAATACCTTCAACTAATATAATGTGATATGAATATGTTATTTCTGTTGGTAACAAAGCCATGGCCGCTGTGCATTCCAATGTAGTGTCTGCAAACAACCAAAATGAAGGAAATACTAAATTTTAGTCTGAATTTGGCAAAATAGATCCTGTCTTCCATCTCCCGCCCAATGCAGGTTCCCTCTTCCCATGAATTCTTTCCACGGATGCCTCGGTTGAGGTTCCCTGCACCAGCCAAAGTCAGATCTGATTGAGGAAGATGGCTAAAAGCCGGCAGTGTATGGAAGTTTTTTTGGCTTAGAAATCATTTCTTCTATCTTTACTAGTCCGTCAGGGAATAGAATAGTTTCTGTCTAGCGCCCTCTCAATCCTCTGCCCCTTCATTTACAGCACAAGGTGTGAAAGAATCAAATGGATTGAGCGAGTGGGCTTGGTGGGATTTCATAGATATTTGACTTGTAGGATCTGAGGAGTATTTCTGGAATAGCAGCAAGTATGCAGCAGGAAGGAAGCCAAAAGTCACTACATCCTTCTTTCTGGATGTAAGGGAAGAAAAGCACCTCAGACTATACACACACAGTTCAGAGGGTTGACCGGATCTGTACGCAAACTCATAAACCAACAAACATTTGTGCCAATGATCTCAGCTCACTATGGTGACTCCAATTTCTTATCGATTTCTCACAATGAAGACTGATTTGTGAAGGGTAGCAGTTTCTGTGAACTGCCTCGCATATGAAATTAACAGAAATCTCACAGAGTACCGCGAATTCCTCATGTAGCTGAACCCCTAAAAGGGAGGGCTGTTCAGTAAACTGCACAGTTCTGGTGCTCATGTGTATAATTATTCAGCAAAGCTGGAGAAGGCAGCTGGGAAGGACGTTACACCCCCCAGAGGCAGACCAGGGAGTGAGTGTTAATTTCTTTGCCCTGATGAAAAGGGCAGAAAGCAATTTTAGATTGGGATAAGCAAATTAAAAGAAAATTCTGGTTTAGAGGAGCCCAGGATGATGGCATGCTCTGCTCTTAGCCGGTGTGGGAACAGTCACCAACTGAATGGAATTATGAGTGGGGCGCTTGAATCCACTTGAAGGTGAACTAAATTGATAACAAGTATCTAAGAAAATTAAATTCCACAAGCATCTGCAAACACAGAGTCGCCAGTGGCATCTAGCTTGGAAGGCTGGAGTGTTTTGCAAAACACATCTAAAAAAATAAAAGCGAGGAAACCTGTGTCATTTCCTATTCAAATGCCTCCCCTTCCTTCAAAAATTAAATGGAATGGTTCTGGGGTGCTTTTGTTCAACAGACAGGAATGTGGGGACTCCTACAGAAAGAGACCCATGTTTCAGTGAATTTCAGTAGCACATAGACAACGGTGATGTTAAAACAAAGACAAATACTGTTTCGAATATTTACCTTAGGTAAACAGTATAGGCAAGTGATATGATATTCAAAAATAAACTTTTACCCTTTTACCTCCGTTAAGAACTAAATGAAGGTTTTCTTCCTATCCCCTCCCCATCTTGTCATCAGAAACTGGGAAGAGAAATTTACCAGGCAGATTTCAGGAGTCTGGGGTCACAGTTGGGAGATGGCTGGGAGCAGATCTGACAGAAGGACTCCTACAGGCGCTGGGTGACAGCCAGCAGTGGTTGCAGAAGCCAGGGCCATCCTCGGGAGCTCACAGGAGTGGGCAAAGGTGGCACTGCCGGCCACTCCTCCAAGATAGGCTGGAAACTTCCTCAGCACCTGTCTGAGGAAATGGCTAATTCTAGGACTAGGGCAGGAAGCATATGAAATGTGCCCTGGGGTGTCTTATAGTATCAGGAAGGAAGGAAACAGTCAAAACAAAACAATAACAAAAATCCCACCCACAAGACGGAGGTGAGTCAAAGTGACACAGAGACTACCTGAAGGAACTCCTGATGGACCAAGTGCAACAATCTGGGCAAGCGTATAGAGTGCTGGATTGTAACCCAAAGGATAAAATAAATATCCGAGTCCATTCATAACTGACTGAATAAATAAATAAACAGGGGACGAGAGACCATTCTGCCTTGAAGAAGAAACCCAAATGATTTATGCAGACACTCAGCCTTCAAGGAGATGGAACACAACTCCCCACTACATATGTGAGGGCTAAGCATGGTGATGTCTTTCCAAAGAGGCTGGTACGGAGATGGGGTGAGGGGCAACTCTGCACAGGGGAAATGTGATCAACACTACCTCGGCCAGGTGACCAAGGCCAATATATACAGGGCAACGTTATGTTGGTGGCATGCCCTCTTGACGCGATGTGATGGAAATGGCATGTATGGTCTTCTCCAAACCCACAGCCCCAGTCTAATCATGAGAAAAGCATTAGAGAGATCCCCACTGAGGGGCAGTCTACAAAATACCTGCCTGGTCGTCCTCAAAACTGTGCAGGTCACCAAAAACAAGGAAGGTCCAAGAAACTGTCACAGCCAAGAAGAGTCTTAAGGAGACGTGACAACTAAAGGTAACGTGGTGTCTTGGATGGGATCCCGGGACAGAAAAAGGACATTTGAGTAGAACTAAGGAAACATGAATAAAGTATGGACTTAATAATAAAGTGTCTGTACTGGTTCATCATTGTGACTAACATAACACACTAATGTACGGTGTTACTCATAGGAGAAACTGGGGCTATTAGAACTCTGTATACTGCACAATTTTTCTGTAAATCTCAAACTCTTCCAAAATAAAATGCTTATGTAAGTAAGATGGAGAGATACGAGACTATCTTTTCATGCAGACGTCACTGACAGACAGGTCTGAAAACCCTACAGCCAGGAGCCCAACTGGTCCCCAGGCAGAGGCTGGTCCTCCTACAGAAAGAGACAATGCCTGCTTCTCTGCACTTGGAGCAAACTCATTTAAAGTGGTTTGCCACCCTCCCACTGCTCTTACCAAGCCTTTAGAAATTTAGGACAGCTTGATGACTGATGACAGCCAGCAGGGCACATGATGGACACACCAAAACGGACAATCAGGCAGGGATTATCTCCCCCAAGATGGGGGATCAGGGGATTGATTCGGGACATTTCAATATATACAGCCGCACGCAGAATGTAACCAAGCTATGGATCTGCCATCTTCCTTGCTAAACTCTTTTCTTTTCCACTGAATGGAAGAAAGATTTCTTAAACTGTAGGACCTAGAGAGAACTGACTACCAGAAGTAATAATATCTTTATTGCATCAGTCATACTCGTGAAAACCTCTGTAAGGCTCAATTCTCTTGAGTGTAAAATGGGGATGGTACCCACCTCGTTTATCTGCCACGGTGATTGTGAGAAAAGAGGGACTATTGAGGTAAAGACACCTGGAGTCTGATAAAGCACAAAACAAATGAAAACTTTCAATGGCATGACTGGCAAAAATGATGCCAAGAGCCATTCAATACTGGAAATCCAATTTCCAATACCTGTGGCTTGATAGAGGAACAGCATGTAGTCCTGCCTTATCTATATTTTCTGGAGCTTATCCAGAAAGTGTTGCTTGTTTAGCAAGTGGTGTCTGAGGAGAGGGATACCACATGCATTACTGGCTTCCCCGTTTCATTAAGAAAATGATCATGAATTTAAGATCCTGCTATGTCACCAAGCAGGATTCCACCTCTGATAGCGCAAAATCCTTTGAGGTTGGCAGATTTCTTCCTTGCTGCCCACCTTGATCGAACAGGCCAACCGCAGGCATCACCCCAAAGAAAATGGTTTTATCCAGGGCTTTGTCACGTGGCCACACGTTTTAGGGTCCAACTCCCCAATCTGGGTTTGATTTTCAAGAAGCCAGCCTCTGCAAGGACCAAATTCTCTGAACTCCTGCCTCCAGGCTTAAGACTTGCTCCTTTTGTCTCTCCCTAAATTCAAGTATTAGCCCCTCAAGGGGAATGTCCCCGTCACCGTTAAGCAGTAGCAGCCACCCTCTCTAGATGCCACTTACAGCAAAAATCGCCCGAGGAAGCAGAGCTCACCCTGAATAAAGAAATTAGCTTCCACGACAACTCATCCATTCTGGCCTGGCCCCCCCTCCAGGCTCTGGCAAAGGTCTAACTGAGAAGCTTCATTTCTAAGTTCGATCATGTGCTAATTCCCTTTCCACTCTAAAAATCAGAAACAGCTGGATTTTTAAATTTCCATTTGCAGTGAATTCAGATCTTTCTTGGCTTCTGTTCCATTACTGGTTTTGTTCACAGAGGGGCACTCCACAGTTGCTTCTGGACTCTAATCCAGCAATCAACAGCACCCTCAGACGTAACAATGGCTTATAAAACCATCTCCTGTCTGACATGATGGGTGCTCCTGGGTCTTTCTTAACGATTCTTTATGGCCCCTAGTACCAGGTCACACCCACCAGGATGTCATGAATACACTGTCAATTTCAGATAGGCTTGCTAACCAGCAGTATGTCCCCCTGCCATGCCTAAAATTGGGAACAAAAGTAGGCTATTTTCACATTAATGACAACACCAAACCTAAATCTAAATCAAAGTGAAAGGCAAAGACTTTGAATCCATCTCTAGCTTCTGAGTTAGAAATGGTTTTTCTAACTGCATGCACTCCTAATTAACTACATATATGCTTATTACACCAGGAATAGGAAGCTGTTTATTCACCAAAGAAATGAAAGCAGTCCATGTTTTCTACTAAATGCATACATGAATTCCTCCCTGAGTTAGACCCTTTGCCATTCACCGGCAGTGTTCATATTCCTTTTAAGAATCTTCAAATATCCTAACTACATAGAGATCAGACTTCCTGTGATGAAGAGGATGTACTTTGTGATTTTATAAACAAAGGGTTTTCCTAGGAAGAGGGTCCCACTGTGAGTGAGTGCCTGGGGTAATTCTCACTATAAAAGGACTGCTTTAGAAGAGGAATCATATCATATCGTAAATGTTGAACTATTCTCCTTCATTTATTCATTCATTTTCATTAATCTTTAACATCTTTTGGGTTTGGTATGGTGATACTGTGAGGAACACAGAGAGTTAAAGACACCAGCCCTGTCTTTGTGGATTTTAAAGTCTAGAAAGGAAATGTATGCAAATACAAATGCTGTGAGGCAGTACAGACACACAAACAGAGGTATGAAGGCGCGTGGGAGGGGAGCATATGAGGTCCCAGCACCTGCCTGTCAGGGGCAGCCTCCGAGCTGGGCACAGGGGCACAGAGTCTCAGTAGGCAGGAGAGAGACGGGCACTGTGGCAGCCAGAACAGAACAGGCGCTGCAGACAAGAAGCAGAGTAAGCAAAGCGGGGAGAGGAGCATGAAGGAACATGGTCATAGCTGCTGTTCTTGCAAAATGTCTAAAGGATGGGTGGGGGCAGGTGAGAGAGGCACACAGGGCAACAAGTCCCAAAACGCATGAAAAAGAAGGCAGAGAAGAGGAAGACTGTCCCGAATCTCTGCTATGAATGGGCATCCAGAATTGGTGCTAAACCCCTATGTTCACTGCAGCACTGTTTACAAGAGCCAAGACATGGAAGCAACCTAAGGGTCTATGGACAGATGAACGGATAAAGAAGATGTGGTATATATATATACAATGGCATACTACTCAGCCATAAAAAGAGAATGAAATAATGCCATCTGCAGCAACATGGACGCACCTAGAGATTATCAGACTAAGTGAGCTCAGTCAGACAGAGAAAGACAAATACCATATGATATCACTTATATATGGAATCTAAAATAGGACACACACGAACCTTATCTATGAAACAGAAACAGACTCACAGACATAGAGAACAGACTTGTGCTTGCCAAGTGGGAGGGGCCTGGGGGAGGGAAGGATTGGGAGTTTGGGATTAGCAGATGCAAACTATTATATATAGGATGGATAAACAAGGTCCTACGGTACAGCACAGAGAACTATATTCAATATCCTGTGATAAAACGTAATGGAAAAGCATGTAAAGAAAAAATGTGTGTGTGTGTGTGTGTGTATGTATATCTGAATCACTGCTGTATAGCTATAACACAACACTGTAAATCAACTGTACTTCAAAATAAATAAACAGGAATTGGTGTTAAAGTACCCTGGGGTCCACACTCTAAGCCAGTGGGTACACAGGACGCAGAATGGAAAAGTGAGATCACCCCAACTTGTGCAGGAACACAGATCAAGGGGGAACCATGGCTCGTGTCTACCCCATCTGTCTTCCCTCCCAGACCTGAGGCCAGGAACTGTAAGTCACATCCAAATCTCTAGTGCCCACTGTAAGGTAATAATGGAATGACAAGAAGACGAAGAGCTGCATCTTTCATGGACACCAGGCTGAAAGGCTTTGCCTCTATCATAGTCCTAGAAAGCAGGCATCCCAGGCCCTATGCTACAGACAAAGAATCTACCTGGCATCCAGTAGGCTGACACTTGCTAAATATCTGTCAAATTACTCAGCATTCAGCAAAACTGGTCATTTAGGGACACATCAACAGAAACACAGTCTTTTCCACTATCAGCAGATATTGAGTTAACATTTTTATTTATTTTTTCCAGCTCTACTGAGATATATCACTGACAAAAACTGTATATATTTAAGATGTAGATGTTTTGTCATATGTGTACATTGTGAAATGATTACCACAACCAAGTTAATTAACATTTTGATCACCTCACATAGTTACCTTTGTGTGTGTGTGTGTGGAGAACACTTAAGAACTACTCTCCTAGCAAATTTCAAGTATATGATACAGTATTATTAACTATAGTCACCACGCTATAGATCAGATCTGCAGAACTTAGCCTGCAGAACGAAAACTTCGTCCCCTCTGACCCCCATTTCCCACACCACCCAGCCCCCTACAATAACCATTCTACTCTCTGCTTTTCCAAGTTCAGCTCTCTTAGATTCTACGTATAAGCGATACTACTCAGTATTTGTCTTCCTGTGATTAGATGTTCCTTTAAGTCCTGCTTCTAAAACTGTCCAATACAATAGCCGCTAGCCGTATGTGGCTATTTAAAGTAATTAAGATGAAATGAAATTTAAAACTCAGTTTCTCAATAAAACCAGCCACATTTCAAGTGTTCGGTAGTCACATATGACCAGTGACTGCCGAGCTGGGCAGTGCAGATTTGGAACACTTTCATTACTGCAGAAAGTTCTTTTAGACAGCACTGCTCTATAACCTCAGACGATTTCCTAGGAGAAAAACTTTCCCAGGTAGAAAGTCATTGCCCTAGTCAGGCAGACCACCTTCTCTGAAGCGCCCTCCACATTCTACACCCCAGTGACACTGTAGAATTTCAACAAGCAATTGTTCTGCATCTCTTCTCCATCAGGTATAATACTCATTAAGTGCGGGGGACACAAACCAAAGTCCAACATGATTTCTGCCCTGAAGGAGTTACAGCCTAAAAGAGGAAGAAGAGCTTGACGAGGGCTTCCCTGGTGGCGCAGTGGTTGGGAGTCCGCCTGCCGATGCAGGGGACACAGGTTCATGCCCCGGTCCGGGAAGATCCCACATGCCGCGGAGCGGCTGGGCCCGTGAGCCATGGCCGCTGGGCCTGTGCATCCGGAGCCTGTGCTCTGCAACGGGAGAGGCCACAACAGTGAGAGGCCCGCGTACCGCAAAAAAAAAAAAAAAAAAAAAAAAAAGAAGAGCTTGACGAAATATAATTAGATGTTGTCATAGTTCCAACATACATGACAAACGATTGATACCTGAAATATGGAAACCACCTCCGTCGGAGAATGACTGAATCGTGGCATATTCATAGCACAGAATACCACAGGAGCAGTGTACATGACTGAACCATAATGACACACGTCAACATGGGTAGGTCATACAATCAAAACATGGAGGGGAATAATTAAATCACGGAACAATATTTCTGCTGTGCTGTGGTGGAGACATGAATCCATTTTAAATAAAATTAATAATAGAATCTATAAAATTTTAAATTAAATTTTAATAAAATAAATATAATATTAATAATAAATAAAATATTAATAAAAATAATAAATTAATAAAATTTAAAGACACAGAGCAATAGCATATGATGTTTGTAGATATCTACCCAGAATGTTTTTGTGTTTCATTAAAGATAGCCCTGAAGCAAATATGAACATGTGAGCAGTTGTGCATCCCAACTGAGACTACTTATTACATTACACAAAATCAAAGAAGGAAGCGAAGGAGCACAGAAAAAAGAGAAAAGAAAAGAATCAGTGTTCCGGTGAATGAAGGAGGGAGCACGTGCAGAACAGGAGGGGAGAGCAGGGGCATCCAGACAGGCTTGAAGGGGAGGTGACATGAGGGATGAATCACTGAAGATAAGTCACGTGGGAACAAACACCAGGACAAAAATGAGGCGTAGGAAGAGGCAGTGGTGTTTCGGGAAACCCCAAAGCAGTTTGGTCTGGATGGAAGCAAAGCAGAGAGCTGGGCGGTGGAGACAGACACTGCAGAGGCACGTAGCAGCTGGGTCACTGGAGAGCTTAAACACACCACTAACCATCCAGTCCCTTCCCCTGCGGGCAGTGGGGAGCCACTGAGGCATTTGGGGCTGTAGGATGGCAGGACCGTTACACTAAAGACCATCTGCTGCAGGGTCTTTCTAGAAAGACTGCTGAGAGAGTCCCTCTCTGCTCCTGTGAGCAGTCACAGGACAGTCTAGCCAACTGGAGAGTCAGAAAGAGTCAGAAAGGCCAGAGCCGACCGGCAAGGAAAGTTTGCAAAGCTGCTAGGCGCTGGAGGATGTGCTCAGAGAGTTCTTCAAGGCTCCTCTCAAATGTTACTGCCAAGCTGTTTCTGAATGAACCTCCAGATGGTTAGGCCAGGTGTGACCTCTCAGCTCCAAATGCCCCCTTCCTCTGCTCCGTGGCAGTGAGCGGAACGGATTCATTTAGGTATCTGTCTGTTGCCACGAGCACAGGGTTACCGTTTCCCAGTGGGGGATGCTAAGGGAGCCTGCAGGAAGCAGGGACTTCTCTGCCTGACTCCAGGGCTGTACCAGCAGCCAGCGATTGGCCATGAGGACACGGAGGGTCGGGGCGCTCTGTCCCAGGCGTACCCCAGAACTCAAGGTCCCCCTGGAACCTCACGGCACTGGCCCAGCCTGGGGACCTTTCCCGCAGACCGCTCAGTGCAGACCCACCTGTACCAGCGCCCTGACTCCCTGTGTCCACCTGCCCCCATCCAGGAAGTCGGTCTCCCATGGCCCTACCTGCACAGACACTGGGTGCCCCAGGCCTCCCGCCCACCCTGGTGCCCTCACAACCTCTGCACACCACGCAAGCTCCATTCACCTGAGCCTTGCAGGGCTGCTTGTTGCTTGCAGACCACCTCTAGCCCTAGCAAACCAGGAAACTTCTCTGCTGCCTGGGGGGAGGCTACCAAACCTTTTCCAGTAGGGTGAGCCTTCCAGCCTTGGAGAGGGGGCCTCCATCCAAGTTTGTCCTTCCCTGGGTAGTCTCTCTCAGCCCCAAGGTACCCTGTAGAGCTCTCTTACACCTTATACTTACTCTTTCATCACAGCTTAATAAATGGTTACATTAAACTTCTCTGTTGAAATCACTGTGTGGTTTCCATCTCCTGACTGCACCAGACTGATAACGGTATCTTTAAAATTGTACTTATATCACATTTGCTATTCTGATGCCATCTGTCTGTCTACTAGGCGGTGAGCTCCCTGGGGGCAAGGACCATCTTTTACTCCAGGAACACAACAAAGGGAAGGGGGAAGGGGGGTCCCAGGTGTCAAAAGAGGCACCATAAGGACACGAGTTTTGGCAAAATGCATCCCTGTGCAGCAGTCAGGAGAGAGGGTACCAACGCACTCATTTACCCCGGGAGCAATTTATCCTCCTCTGCTGTTTTCTTATTCATCTTCGGATGCAGTGAGTCTCATTCAGCACCTCGTTCATAGCAAATGTTTAATAGAGCTTTGTGGCAAACAGAGTGCTTTATATGGGATGGAATCATGTCCTTCCCAAGTAGTTAAAATAGAGGAATTATGAAAAACATGCCCTGGGTCTTTATATGAAGTCCCAGGGCTTCCCTAGGAACAGACATCCCTGAGAAGCTAAGTAACTGAACGAAAGTGTGGGCCTTGCTCTCCGGAAGCTTAGCATTTACATGGTGTTCTGTGAGTTTACATGTTAAAAACACACAGCCTTTGTATTTCACTGGGAAAAAAAAACCCTGAAGCCCCCAAAGATTAGGGAATAATCATGGCCAGGAGAAGCAGAGCCACAACCCATGAAAGCAGGAGAACTTAGACATATGACCCTGGATTGCAGGGTTACCCCACAGAGGGTCACACCTCATTCCACCGCTTACCGAGTTTTGACAAGTGTCTGAACGAAGTCAAGCTTCAGTTTCTTCACCTTATGAAAAGGGGATGAGATTACCTGCTTGCTGTCAGTATCAAATGAGAGGATGCAAAGAAGTACCACTCGGCACAGGGCATGGACCCCCACCAGCCCCTAGTGATGGTGAATCCGTGTTAATCACTGTAGAATGGGGTGTCCTCAGACACACTCTACATGTGGATGAACACAATGCAGGGCACTGAGACGCTCATCACAGGAGCCGATAAATGCCTTCAGCGGCACTTGCCAGAAAGGGAATTTCTTTTTTTTTTTTTTTTTTTTTTTTGTGGTACACGGGCCTCTCACTGCTGTGGCCTCTCCCGTTGCGGAGCACAGGCTCCGGACGCGCAGGCTCAGCGGCCATGGCTCACGGGCCCAGCCGCTCCGCGGCATGTGGGATCTTCCTGGACCGGGGCGCGAACCCGTGTCCCCTGCATCGGCAGGCGGACTCCCAACCACTGCGCCACCAGGGAAGCCCCAGAAAGGGAACATTTTGATAACCAGTGTGAGGGCTCCGGGGAGTCCTCCAAGTCCTCGTCCTCCCAGAGGACCTCTCCTAGCTCACTGTTTGTCAGCTGAACTATCCTTCCAAATTCACCCTTGATGAGTTCAGCATTAGAACAGAAAGTGTGTGTGTGTGTGTGTGTGTGTGTGTGTGTGTGTGTATGTGTGTGTATCACTGATAAAATGTTCCATGTGCTCAAAGATGACAGTAAAATGCCCACAAGTGAAGACAATTCAATTTAGTTCGCTGAAACTCTGTGCAGGCATCCACAGTAGAGTCCAGATAAGAAAAACTTCGTTCACCTACCTCGTCTCTCAGGCTATGCTCTTCCTAAAGTACCCAGAAAGACGTACTAGAAAAATGTACTACAACGGGCTTTTACCAAGAGGCTGCAGATGTTGGATGTCAGCAGAGGCAGGGGTCCCATCTGCCTCCTGAATCCCAGCCCTGCCTCCTTGCTAGGGGCGGGGGGATGCCGGTCACACACAAGGCCCCTCCCGTGACTTCTAGATTCTGTGAGGCTGGTGAGCATGTGAGCAATGGCGTGCCCGGCTGCTTGCTGTTACACGTGTGCTACTCACCAGGGATGAGCAGGGAGGCTTCACGTTCCCTTCTCTTCTGCTGTTGGTACCCCGAGACTTGTCTAAGCAAAGCCTCCATTCTCAGGGCATCACAAAGTATTTAAAAGCAACTCAGGTGATGACTGCCTGGCCGGCTTTATCAGAGACCAAAGCAGCTTTCCCATTAAAGATCGGTAATCAGTCTTCACACAAGTGGAGGGTCCGGGCACTGCCAACAGCTCATCTCAAATAAACAGCGTTCATGCATATGCAGGCTGCCGCTCCAGCCAGGCACTGCTTCACCCTTCTCATCAGGGGCTCCCTGCTCCTATGCCCACAATTTTCAATCATGCTGTGACCCACTGCCTGATTCTCCCTCCGTCTCCTTCTCACCAAACCATCCTCTGTTGTCAGAAACGCTAGCTGCAAATCCTTACTACACTAACCTGTGTATCTGGCTCTGTCCTGTAGGAAAAAATGTGTACATGGGAAAGTTTTAGATATATTTTTAGTATTGAGCGCTACACTATTTTTTATCTCACATTGTCCATTAGTCGTGATGATGACAGTGGTGATGATGGTGATGGTGATGATAACGATGATGATGATAGCGATAATGGGTAATATTTATTGGGCGTTCATTGAGTGGCTGGTACTGTGCTGTGCGTATTAGCTTGTTTAATCCCCCCAAGGACTCTGTGAGGTAGACCCCTCTATTCTTACACATGTGAGGTCTGTAGAGATGAAGGAATCTGCACAAGAGCACACAATTAGAAAGTGAAAGCACAGGGACCCAAACCAAGGGGAGCTGTCTCCAGAGCTGGCTTTCTTCCCATCAGCTTTGAAGTACTTTTATAATTGGAGGGTTTTTGTAAGAGCTTGAAGGACCTTAGAAATCACCTCTTTGAAAATCTTCCATTTCAGAGATAAGGAAATTGAGGCCCAGGGAACTGTCTTTTCCAAAGTCACAAGGGAGGCAGTGGTCGAGCCTGGGCTGCAACCCAGTCACTTGGTTCCCACGAGGTACTTTTTACTTTATACCAGGAAGACTCTCCAGCCACAATATTTGACTGCATCATGGGAAGAAGGGAAAGAAAGCTAAAGAGGTCTGATGAATTCCCCTTGGGGCTGAGCAGTCTCTTCAAACGAAAGGCAAGAAAGGAGTATGGCAGATTGTTTCTGTTCCGGATCACAACTTAACCAGTGTCTAGTGGCCTCAGAAAATGGGCCGTGTGCCCATGAGGGTTAACTAATCCACACCACATTCTGCTATATTTATAGAGAGGCTGACGAGTATTGTGGTTAAGAGTTTGCACGCCAGAGTTACATCAACCTGAGTGTAAATTCTTACCCTACCTCTTATGACATCTGCCATCTTGGATAACCTTCCTCATCCTCAGTTTTCTCGTCTGTAAAATGGGGATATAAGAGTACATGCCACAAAACGCTCTTATAAAGTTTCAAAGATCAGGCCTGGTCCACAGTGAGGGCCCATCAAAGTTTATCCATCATTACTATGAATTGCATTACTACTAACTTCTCCACTGGCCTATCTCTCACTTAGTCCTGTCTCGGTGGCCTGTCTCTGCAATGGCACTGGGAATAGGTGCTGACACCGCGGCAAGATAAACCCACCGGAAGCAGCAAGTGTTTCCCATCTGTCAGGGATGTGGCCTCTGACTCCACTTCTCCAAATTCATGGTGACAATTAAATACCCTGCGCCCCCATGGCCACAGAGAAGCACAATTACTTTGTGTTTGTCACTCTGGTAACCAGGCAACTGACAGTCTTTTCACACAATAAACTTGTTGCAAATGCTTCACTCTGATTCATTTTAGCAGGCAGCCAGTTGGGCAGCTGAGTCATCTGTACTTCCTGAGAGGTACAATTAGGGACCATGGTTTTTAGCAGAACCACTCATCATTCCCCAGGTATTAGGCTAAGCTGAGAACAGAGGCAGAATGCCCAGTGCACATGAACTCCACGCGGTTCCGGGGCCTAGGAGTAGAGCTTTTCAGGAGGTGGTGTGTTTTTGGGAATGAACGTTGGACCAAACTTCAAAAGACTGGCTCTGCCCCCCACCAAGCCATATGGTCCTAGACAAGTCATTTAATGGCCTCGGTCTCCGTTTCCTTACCTGTGAAACAAGGGTGTTAAAGTAGAGAACCTCTTGGGACTTCTCTGGCAGTCCAGTGGTTAAGACCTCGTGCTCCCAGTGCAGGGGGCCCAGGTTCGATCCCTGCTCGGGGAACTAAGATCCCACATGCCACATGGTGCGGCAAAAAAAAAATAATCATAAAAAAATAAAAGTAAAGTAAGCTACCAAAAAAGGTAGAGAACCTCTCAAAGAGCCTCTTAGCCCTCGATCTCTGTGATTAAATAACAACGGCTATTTGCATGGGAAAAACCCATTCCCTTACAGAGGATGCCCTTCAGATTTAAAAGAGATTTTTGATCAACCTATTATAAACAAACCCATGACTTTTAGCTAGTGGGTTGGGGCTTCAAAGCAGGTTCCCCACAAGGTTGAAGATGGGAGATCTTCAAATCCATCACATTTCGTCCTCTTCCAGGGCGGACTCTGACCTCTACCACCAGTCCAGAAAGACAGATCAAGCTGCGCTCACTCGAGTTGGGTGACAGGATCAATTGTATCCTTTGGACTTTCTTTTTCTTTCCTTTGAAGTTAGTGGCAGGCTTTGATGAGCTAAGAACTCCCCGTGTGAATAGCAAAGGGCGCAGCAGACAGGGCACGGGCATGTCAAACGTGTTCGAATGACGAAGTGTATTAGTGAACACCTCTACTGCACGGGGAGCGAAGCTGTGGGAAATATTCTCAGCGCTTCCACAGGAGCCCAGACAAGCGTCCCTCTCACCTTCCTTCCTTCCTTCTCTTCTCTCCGTTGCCCCAGCCCCACCCCACATGCCCTGTTTTCTAAGAAGCTCTTGCAATCCCCTTGCTATGCTGTCCACCTATCCAGACTCTTGTAAGAATAGCTGCATGACTGGATTGTCCAAGATGGGCTCCTATACCAAATAAAACAGTATTTACTTATTGTTTTTACAAAGTGATGCAGTAAACAATTCTCGAGGGAAGTGAGTGGAAGAGGGAACCCTCCTCCTGCCCTCTGCCTTTTGTCCACAGACCAGTCCTTTCACATTTTTGTCCAAAAAGCACCCTGGCCTCCTGTGTCAGGAAGGTCCCTCACCTTCCTGTGAGTGAAATGTCCACTTCTGGTCTTCCATAGACTTTACCAATTCCTTCCTTTACTCTCTCCTCAGTAGTCCCAGCTCTTATCAGTACAATGAAAGCTTTAGCAATTAGCCATTAAACATTTAAAGGGAAGAGCTGTTGTTTTTCTTCCTATCGGGAGAATGAACAGATAGACTTTTTTATTTTCTTCAATCTGGTTCTCCAAAAAAAGAATTTGAAGTATTTCATTAAAATATATAATGCAGTAGTATAATATTAGATAGATATGGTGATTAAAGCAATGAGAAAATAGTAATAATATATTTTTTAAGTAGCTACAGGCAAGGTTTATCCCTCCAAATGCATGCTGAAAGAAGGTTCCCAGAGGGTTATAAAATATGGATGACGTTAGTTGCTGAGCTTCCTGGTGGCCAGAGCAAAAGGAGAAAGTATAATTAGTTAAAAGATTCATAGAGTCTAAAAGTAAAAACCAAGTCAGCCCAACGTTTCCTTAAAGATATTCTATTTATAAGGAAGCTGAATGGTGTGGCAAAGTCCATAGCTTTCCGACGGGAGAGCACAACCCAGGGATGAAAGAGCAACTGAATACTCTTTGGGTCAAAGTTGGCAACAAAATTCTACCTCTTCAGCTCACTCTAGTGGTTCCCAGAGGATTCCAAGGCCATGATAGGGCTCTGTTCCCAAGAAAGAAGGGCACAGCTCTCCAACATGAGTTTAGGGTAAGAGGTGGGACATTTGTCTTCTCTCTTTGGGAGAGCCACATTATTTAACACAACTCAGCTTTTGAAAAAGTAGGGCATCCGAGAGTTCAAGATACCAGGTGTCCAGTTTTACCACATGTAACCGGGTCCACATGCCATGTCACCATTATCACCATCAACATTTCATAATTATTAATAGATGTCAGTTACTGAGCACTTTTCTAGGCATTTAATTAAATACTTTAATATACTGTGTATATATTATTTGGGTTGAGGAAACAGAAAACTGCATGCTAATTTTCCCACCTTCACATTGCTAGTAAGTAACAGAGCTGAGATCTGAATCTAGGTCAGTCTCCTCCCAACCCTTGGCTTTAAACTCAGTCTTCATTTTTTAATTCAGTTCAGATACCCCTAACACTAAAAATGCAATTTGAGCATGCCCTCCCATGATATGCATATCACTTACAAATTTATATGTTAATAAATGAATAATTATGTCCATTGTAAAACTGCTAAAACATATATTTTAAGGCTAAAGATGAAATAAACATTTAAGTTTTCAAAAATTTATTACCAGTACAATATTTCGCTGTCACTAACATTGTGAACAATATATCATTTTTTTTTAAGTGTTGGTTTACTACTTTATGACGCCATAATCCAAGATCTGATTATGAGTTTACTTTGACAGATACTCACCACTAAAATATGGTGATAAAAATGCAGTACGTCTTTGTTCTTATTAAATGACATTCATTTTTCAATCTTTGCCACCAACTAGGGAAAGATTTTTGCCATAATTCAACTAGAAAATTTCCATTTTTTCTTGAACTCAGCTGTGAACTAATCACAAGGAAAGATGTTTTTGTATTTTTCATAGTTTCAAAAGCTACTGACACTCTTCATTTGGAATATCCTTAAACTGGTTAGAAAATCTGTTACCAAGTTTTTGTTTTAAAGTATGTAGGCATGAGTTTAACGTGTGAAATATTGTTTTCAACAAAAACATTTACATAATTCCAGACACATTTAAAACATTGAGTTTCATAACCAACAAGGACCTACTGTATAGCACAAGGAACTAAACTAAATATTTTGTAACAGGGCTTCCCTGGTGGCGCAGTGGTTGAGAGTCCGCCTGCCGATGCTGGGGACACGGGTTCGTGCCCCGGTCCGGGAAGATCCCACGTGCCGCAGAGTGGCTGGGCCCGTGAGCCATGGCCACTGAGCCTGCGCGTCCGGAGCCTGTACTCCCCAACGGGAGAGGCCACAACAGTGAGAGGCCCGCGTACCAAAAAAATATATATATATATTTTGTAACAACCTATAAGGGAAAAGAATCTGCAAAAGAATATATATATATATATATATTTCTCTGAATCACTGCACTGTACACCTGAAACTAATGCGACATTGTAAATCAACTATACTTCAATTAAAAATAAAATAAGAAAAGAATCCAAAAATAAATAAAACACTGAGTTTCAAAATGCTCACTAAAGACCACCAGTTCCTTTTAAAATTATATTATTTTCTCACTCAGTGTTAAAACATCACCTCTGCCTTAGAGACAGATGCCTGTGTTTGTTTGTTTGCAATATTTGCTTAGCATTGTATTCCCACAGCGCCTCTTGTAACAGAGAAGGCCACCGTTTATATTTTTTGCCTTCTTGTAAAACAAAAAAATGTACAACATCCTTAAGTTCAGTAATATTTTTAAGTACTTTGTTATGACCAAAGACTCTTAGTATGGAACAAAAGATTTCCATAGTGATTCTCAACCTCATTATAAAGTGCAGTGTAAATATACTATGCCAATCCTGTTTTTATAAAATTAACCAGATCCAGAAAACCTGTAGCACTATAAGGGCAATATATTTCGATATTCCAAATGAGAATGAAAGGGGCCCACTGCCCACTTTGCCTAGACTCCTTTGTTATCAGGAAGTCCTGTGCACCACGGGTAATTCATGACCATCTTGACAAATACATCAAATCAGAAAAAGTTTATAATATTAACAGTATTAGCAAAGCTTAAACTCTTTTCATTTTTCGATTAAAAATATAAATGGAAATTCTAATATCTTCCCTAATGCCAATGATACGATTGGAGACCACTGCTCTAGACCATGATGTCTTACAGCCCCCCAAGCACCACTACAGCCTACTTTGACCATCAACCAGGCAAAGGGCAGAGCTGAAATTCTCCTGTGAAAATTAAAGGGAGACTTCTGATAAGCACTGGCAGAGTAAATCCCTGTTCAACCTCAATTTCTCTGGAATCACACTTAAATGATAGTAACAGGATAACAAGGGCAGAACTCCACAAGGACAGAGAGAATAGGAGAGAAACCCGTAACGGTCAAGAGACGGCCATATAATTTTAGAAGCAGAAAAGCAGATGGATAAATGGTAACTGACTTAGCAGACCCAACAAAGTGTGTGTAGGGAGGGAAGTAAACCAGGAAGCAAGTATGTTTGAGTGACAGGACCTCTGAAGAGCTCCATCTTTATCAGCACCCAGTACTTCGGAAGGCAAGGGTACATACAGATGGCAAAGAAAACAGGGGAACTGGTAGAAACTCTGTATAAGAAGCAGTCAGACCCTAGATCATCGTGCAACTAGGCAAGACCTCTGGATGCCAAGTTCAGCTTGCTCAACTGGAAGTATGCAATTAAGTTCAAGTTTACATATCTGACGGTAAGACGCTGCTCGGCCTCCCTCCCCACTCATTTCCTTAAAAAAACAGCAGCCGGATCCGTATTTTTCAGGCAAAGAACTGAATGACTGCTCTCTGGAGAAACTGATACAATCAAGAGATGAAATTCCCAGCTACTGACAACTTGGGAGTCCTCCAACGACACCGCTTGATCCTTAGCTACTAACCCTAAAATGAAGCTCACCGCTTGCTAAAAGACGACCCTTGCACTTGGAGCTCCTTGTACACAGACTTTGTGTGCTTCTGCTTTAATCTGAATGACCAGCAAGTCATCAAACATGAGAGGACATATTCTGACCTAAAAGACAGAGATCAGATCAAACCAACAAAGAATTTGGAAGAAACAGAATCAATGGAGGAGCAGAAGAAAGCTTAAAAGCTATTTCTATAACTAGAAACCTTCAACACTTGAGAGACGGGAAGAAACTGAAGCAACAATATAAAAGAGCTCTTTAAAATTAAAATATGATCTCAGGAGGAAAGAAATTAATAGGAGAGTTAAAAGATAAATTTGCAGAAACCTTCATAAAAGATAGATATTTGGAAAATGAGATAAAATGTAAAAAGATTAGATTATAAGATTAACCCAGGAGGTCTAACATCTGAGTAACAGGTGACCCAAAAGAAGAAAAGAGAGAAAATTACAGGGGGAGAAATTATCAAAAATACTAAGATTATTCCCCAAATCTGAAATAAATTTTTAAAAATCTTACAACCAAGACATATTATTGAAAGGTGTCAAAGTATCAGAGATAAAAGTAATATCCTAAAAGCTGCCAGAGAGAAAATGTAAATCAAAGTATGGAGTGTATATGTGTGTGTGTGTGTGTGTGTGTATAACTGAATCACTCTGCTGTACACCTGAAACCAACACAACATTGTAAATCAACTACACTTCAATTTTTAAAAAATCAAAAGATGGGGGTGTCAGAATAGTTTCAGACATCCCATTAGCAACAGTGAAATCCAACTAAAACACAATGGACAATGCCTTCAAAATTCAGGCAGAAAATGGTATGCTACCTAGAATCCCATCCTTAGCGAATCTTTCAGTCAAGAAGAGGTTCACAGAAAGGCATTTTCATACACCCAAGTTCACAAAAATTGTACCAATCTCACATGATTTCTCAAGAAGCTACTAAAGGACATGGTTCAACAAAATAAGGAAGAAAAGAGAAAGGGAAAAATGAGCCCAGGAAACAGGGGATCCAATACAGAAGGGAGGTACAGGGCTTCCCTAGTGGCGCAGTGGTTAAGAATCTGCCTGCCAATGCAGGGGACACGGGTTCGAGCCCTGGTCCGGGAAGATCCCACATGCCGCGGAGCAACTAAGCCCATGCGCCACAGCTACTGAGCCTGCACTCTAGAACCCGCGAGCCACAACTACTGAGGCCGTGTGCCACAACTACTGAGGCCCGCACGCCTAGAGCCCGCGCTCCGCAACAAGAGAAGCCATGACAATGAGAAGCCCGCGCACTGCAACGAAGAGTAGCCCCCGCTCACTGCAACTAGAGAAAGCCCATGTGTAGCAACGAAGACCCAACACAGCCAAAAATAAAAACAAAGAAATAAATAAACTTATTTTTAAAAAAAGAAAAGAAGAACAAGGGAGATATAGGGAATTCCCAGGAGGAGGATGATGATGGAGAATTCCAGGAGGCCTGGAGAGTAATCGGCCCAGGCTGGAGCAAAACAAGGGCTCTGGAAGGGAAGTCTGCAAGAAAAAAGGTAAAACCAAGAGATAATTCTAGACGTTTGAACCCATCAAGGGGAGATTTTCATGTCTGTTGGAGAGTGTGGGCTCAGTTAGTAATATGTAAACAAAAAATAAGTAACCATTAAAATTATTCAATTATAAACCTCAAGGGAAAAAGAAAATATACCCATATTACACAAGATGACTCGGGGACTTCCCGGGTGGTGCAGTGGATAAGAATCTGCCTGCCAATGCAGGGGACATGGGTCCGGTCCCCGGTCGGGGAAGATCCCACATGCCACAGAGCAAGTAAGCCTGTGCGTCCCAACTACTGAAGCCCGCAGGCAGCGACAAAGACCCAACGCAGCCAAAAACATTAAAATAAAATTAAATCTTTAAAAAAAAAAAGATGACTCGGACATATGTATATGATAGCCAACCAACACAAAAGCTACTCTAAATACTGATTTAATATCTAGGGGATGCAAGGACTATGAAGCCAACTCCTTATTTTTTATATTTGGAAATCAAACAGTCATTTTAAAAACTGGGAAAATGTTCAGAATGGAAGTAATTAACAAGACAAAAAGACAAGAGTTGAAGGCGGCCGCCTCTCATAAGTGGGAAACTTGGGGTGGAGAGAAGGTGGGTGAAACATAAGCCTCAAAAACTTCCACGGATTTAAGGTACTTGTATTATTTTGATAATAAAAATTAAATCAAAAGAAAAGCAAAAAGAATATTAAGGGCTATATGAAAGGATAATAGCTAACATATACTGCACACATCTTTGAAGCACTTTTCAGATATTTACGTATTTTCTAAGCCCCACCACCCAATGAGGAAAGCCTTATTATCATAAGACCCATTTTCAGACCAGGACACTAAGGCTTACAGATCCTAAGTGACTTGCCCAAGGTTGCCCAGTTAGGAAGCAGTAAAAGCAGAACTTTAACCCACACAGCATGGCTCCAGTGCCTGCACTGGTAACCACTCTGCTATACTGAAGTGCAAGATATTTAAAAGGCAGACTGTGAACGTTTGTCTGATTACAAGTCCATCCACCTCTGCAAGGGGTTCCTGCAAGCCGGAGTTTTCTCCGAGAACGGTTCTGGGTCTGTGCCCACACATAGATGGGTGAGCAGCTGTGGTTCCAATATTCTCTGCCTTATACTTTTATGCATGATTTTAGCTTAGTGAATTATCCAACACAGCCATGTAAAAGGCCTAACAGGGGCTTTCCTGGTGGCGCAGTGGCTGAGAATCCGCCTGCCGATGCAGGGGACACGGGTTCGAGCCCTGGTCCGGGAAGATCCCACGTGCCGCGGAACAACTAGGCCCGTGAGCCACAACTACTGAGCCTGCGTGTCTGGAGCCTGTGCTCCACAACAAGAGAGGCCGCGATAGAGAGAGGCCCGCGCACCGCGATGAAGAGTGGCCCCCACTTACCACAACTAGAGAAAGCCCTCGCGCAGAAACGAAGACCCAACACAGCCAAAAAATAAAAACTATATAAAAATAAATAAATAAAAAGACCTAATAAAGCACCCCTAGAATATCTACAGAAAGGCAGACTGCTAAGGGCTGTGCTCAACACACACCCTCATTAACTTACA
Organism: Lagenorhynchus albirostris; assembly: GCF_949774975.1. Classification (NCBI taxonomy): domain Eukaryota; kingdom Metazoa; phylum Chordata; class Mammalia; order Artiodactyla; family Delphinidae; genus Lagenorhynchus; species Lagenorhynchus albirostris. Next base: position 5,278,283 of record NC_083110.1, on the reverse strand, counting down.
CGACGTACCAGTAATTGTAAAGAGAACGAAGGGGAAGAAAAACTGTGTGGTCTCAAAAGCACTGCACACCCACACGAAATATTAAGAAAATACAGACAAATCAGTCTTCCATATGTCTAGGTTTGGAAGCAGCTGATAGATTCTTCCAATACAGATTCAATCATGGTGGGACGACCAGAGAAAAGCAAACATGACTGCATGATTAATATAATATTTAACTGACATGACTCAAAGAATCCTCACGGAGCACAAAGAGAAATGGCATGAAAAGCCTCACTGGGTCGATTTTTCTCTGTAAACCATCCTGAGCGCTGTTTGGTAAATGTTGTTATTTCGGAGAGGCAGAGGCTCCTCTAGAATCATGATGTCATATGTCATTGCGGGGTCTTATTGATTTGCTAGGAGAGGGAGCTGGATGAATTCACGGGAATTCTTCCTATCCTTCAAGCGCCTCTGAGTGGGCCTCATACCAGGAGAGCTGTCATCATTAACAGGCTTTCACACCCCACTGTACACTTTTCAAAATATGTGTTGCTCTATTTGGGTTCTTGCGCAGTTCTACAGAGCGGTGGCAGGGACACAGAGAAATGCCCACCGTGAGTCTGCTCAGGAGCCCAGGAGGGAGAGTCACGGGGCTTTTGAACCCCTGACCTCAGGAAAGAGAGCACCACGGCTCAGCCACCACGCGTCCGGGGACCAGCTCTCGATCTAACCTCTCTTGAGGACGTGGAAGGGCAAGGGCCCGAGCAGAGGCAAGGGGGGGACAATGGAGGGTGCATCAGAGTAACAGAGAAGAGCACGTCAAAGGCCTTGAGTACGGGCACCCCGTTTCCTGAACTGTCACAGACAAACCTCCTTCTACTGCACTCTGACTGACTGCATTTCACAGATACTGTGTTTGATACAAATTGAAGGTTTGTGGCAACACTGCGTTGTCAGATGACAGCATTTTTTAGCAGTAAAGTATTTTTAATTAGAGTGTGTACATTGTTGAAACAGAATGCTATTGCACACTTAATAGACTACAGTAAACCTAACTTCTTTATGCACTGGGAAACCAAAATTTCGCGTGACTCGCTGGATCGCAATATTCATTTTATTGCGATGGTCTGCGACCCAACGCACAATATCTCCAAGGTCTGCCTGTATTGTGTCTTGGCGTCAGGCCACGCGGCCTGATTTCAGCTCAGGAAGCGCTGTCTCCAAATCTAAAGGAAACCCACACATGCTTAGATATTCCACCTCTGGGATTCTTCTACTTGCTTCTAAAATTCCAATTGCGAGAAATGGGCCCTGTGTATCGCTTATGACTGTGAGGGAACCAGTGGGGGGTTTTCACTTTAATTTGAAACTACGCATATTGGATCCAGACCCTCTTAAATGCTGTTGAAGTGGTTTCTAAAGGAGTCAGCTGGTGAGGATTGCTAGCAAGGGGAGTATGAAGTCAGCAACCCTGGAGACAAGAGAGAACACGCTGTGAGCAATTCTACCTGTAAAAAAAGAGATAAGTTAAGAAATAGTGTGCATCGAGGTCAAAGTTCTTCAAATTTTACACTCCTGAAGCTCGCTAAGCTTCTATGGAGGTACTGAACAGAAGTAGACTCTAGATGTTTGGTGAAATCACTCAATTTTCAAACACTAAAGTTGCATGAGGTATATTATTTATGAATCCAGTTCTGTTCTACAGGAAATGATCACCTTTCCCCTGTACTAGGGCACTTGCTCCCAAATTCAACTAAGGATCGGGTCGTAAAAAGAACAAAACAGTAGTTCTTTTGGCTTGGTCAGCCTGTTGTCACATTTTTTATCTTAGTATCACAAGTTTCACGATGGCAAAAAATGTGAAGTGTACTTTTTGATGGCTGAGCAGTTACAGAGAGGGGGAAGGGCGATCTGATCTCAGAGGTGAAGGAAGACATAGTTCTGGGGTTTCTTTACTGCTGTGTATGCATTTCTTCACTGGGGACTAAAAATCAGTTCCAGGCAAGAGCAGGGGAAGATGCAAAGTCACCTGGAGGAACCCCACCCCTACCTACCCCACTCACACCTGTTCCAGGTCACCTCCTCCTCCTTCAGTTCTTGGTTCAGTTCCTGGACTCCCCAGCCCCCAGGTCAGGTGACGTCCCTCTAGCCACTGCCCGTTCTCAGGTACCACGGTTCTCCTTCGTGACCCTTCATGACCACAGCTAAAAATCTCTAACAGTGTAATAAGCAGTTGTTAATGTCTCCCTCCCCACTAGAGTAGAAGCTCTCCGTGGGCAGAGAGAAAGACCATCTGTTCATTGCTGAATCCCCAGGTCCTTGCATGTAGTCAGCTCTCAATAAAAATGAATGTGGGTACCTGACAAAGGACTCATATCTAGACTATATAAAGAGCTCTCAAACTGAACACTAAAAACAAGAAAGAAAGAAAACAATCCAATTAGAAGATGGACAAAAGAGATGAACACATACTTCATCAAAGAGGATATCTGAATCCAACTAAGCACATGAGAAGATGTTCAACATCATTTGTCATTAGGAAAATGCAAAGTAAAACCATGATGAGTATTACTACGTACCTATCAGAACAACTGTTTTAAAAGGTGACTTTACATCAAATGCTGATGAAGATGCAAAGAAATCGATCACTCGGGCTCCCCTGGTGGCGCAGTGGTTGAGAGTCCGCCTGCCGATGCAGGGGACACGGGTTTGTGCCCCAGTCCGGGAAGATCCCACATGCCGCGGAGCGGCTGGGCCCGCGAGCCATGGCCACTGAGCCTGCGCGTCCGGAGCCTGTGCTCCGCAATGGGAGAGGCCACAACGGTGAGAGGCCCGCGTACCGCAAAAAAAAAAATCGGATCACTCACACATTGCTGCTGGGAATATAAAATGATACTGCCACTCTGGAAGATGGTTTGGTAGTTTCTTCAACAACTAAATATGTATTTGCCATATAACCCAACGTTTGCATTTCTGCATTTTTCTGAAAAGAAAAAAATCTGTCCACATAAAACCCTGTACGTTAATGTTCACAGCGGCTTTATTCATAACAGCCCCAAACTGATAATGACCCAAACGTTCTCAAGCAGGTGAAAGGTCAGATGACCGTGACACAGCCACACCATGGAGTCTTACTCAGCGAGAAGAAGGAACGAACATGCAACACACAGCCACCTGGATGCATCTCCAGTGCATTCTGATGAGTGAAAGAAGCTGATCTCAAAAGGTTATGAAGGCCATTTGTACAGCATTCCCGATATGACAGAATTACAGAGATGCGGCAGAGGTCAGTGATGGTCAGGGGTTAGGGATGGCAGCAGGTGGATATGACTGAATATGATTATGAAGTGGTAGCATGAGGGAGACCTTTGTGGTGAGGGACTTGTTCTGTATCTTAAGTGTGGTGGTGATTACACAGATCTACACACACACACACACACACACACAGACACACACACACACACAAAACTGGTAGGATCTGATTAAGGTCTGGGGATGGTATCAATGTCCATTTCCTGGTTATGATACAGTACTATAGTTATGCATGATGTTACCAGCATGGGAAACTGGGCAAAGGTTGTACAGGATCTCTCTGTTCTCCTTCTGCACCTTCCTGTCCATGTTTAACTATTTCAAAATAAAAAGGTAAAAAGAGCTGAGCACAATGAACGTAGAGAGGGAAACCGCAGGCTCAGAGGGAAAGCAGTATCCCTGGTGAGCCACGGGGGCTTGCATGCGAGGGTACACAAAGCAGGGTTTCCTGGGTGAAGCAGGAAGCTGGTGGGAGCATGAATGCAGGTGAGGACACAGGCTTTATCATGAGATTAAACGTGCTCCCAAGGATGTGCCGAGCTTGGGCTCAACCGGCACGGGCACCAGTACCTCTGGGTAGAGGCAGTCAAAGCCCAAGGGCTCAGGCTAAGTAAGGTGGCCCCATACCTCAGTGCACCTCAGCGCACCTCAGCGTACTTCAAGGGAACGTCAATTAACACCTGTAACGATGTTTAGCAACATCTTTCACATTTAGGAGGGCCCGGGGGTGTGGCAAATTATTTGGACACCCTTAGAGGTGACCCCATCATGGTTTTATGAGGATAAAAAACTTTAAAGCAGGATGAGGGTGAGGACATGCCAGGCCCTAGAAAAGAGGGCCTGGCAGGGACTCAGGAGATGGCTGGGGGCAGAGTCAATAAGCAGGGGCCATATGAGCCACATGGGAGTCTAGGGCAAGAGGAGAACTCAGTCACTCTAATCCTCTCTTGACTGAAAATTTTCTATTTTATTCATCCTGGATTTTTTGGTATTAACTCTGATTCTTTAAAATATTGCATCAAAATACAGTCCATCCTCATTATTTGCAGATTGCCTACTTACTAAATGTATGTGAAACCTCAAAATCAATACCTGCAAGTTTCAGGGTCATTTGTGGGCACGTGCAGGGGGCGACAGATTGAAAGCCCCAAAGGCTCAGGTTCCCAGCTGGGGATGAAACTTTGGTTCTCAGGTGTCCTCTTTGTGATCTACTCAGTGCCACATTTTTCACATTTTTGTGTTCTGTAATGGTGATTTTGCTGTTCAAAATAGTCCCCAGCATGATCTTAAAGTGCTGTCTGGTGTTCCTAAGTGCAAAAGGCTGCGATGTGCCTTATGGAAAAAATACATGTTAGATAAGCTTTACTCAGGCATGAGTTCCAGAGCTGTTGGCTGTGAGTTCAGTGTTAACGAATAAACGTAATACATTAAATAAGGTGTCATTAAAGAGAAAGACACACAGAACGGGATTATGTATTGATGGATAAATGTACTGTGACCAGAGGCTCTCAGGGGCCTAACCCTATACTTCCCCTGGGAACATGGTTCACTATTCACAGACTCAGTGTTCGCAGCAACTTTATAGAACATAATTACTGTGAGTAACAAGAATTGACTGTATTATTGATCTTGATTACTGGTACACCAACCTTAGCCCCCATGATGGAGACCCATGGCTTAGGGTTCCCAGACCAAATTTCTCCCAAAATGTTGGGTATCAACATATGCTCTCAATGAAAAGGGACCCTCTTACACTGTTGGTGGGAATGTAAATTGGTGCAGCCACTATGGAGAACAGTATGGAGGTTCCTCAGAAAACTAAAAACAGAGCTACCAAATGATCCTATAATCCCACTCCTGGGCATATATCCAAACAACGCTACAATTCAAAAAGATACATGCACCCCTATGTTCATAGCAGCACTATTCACAATAGCCAAGACATGGAAACAGTCTAAATGTCCATTGACAGATGAATGGATAAAGAAGATGTGGTACATATGTACAATGGAATATTACCCATTCTAAAAAAAGAATGAAATAACGCTATCCGCAGCAACATGGATGGACCTAGAGATTATCATACTAAGTGAAGTAAGTTCGAAACAGAAAGACAAATATCATATGGTATCACTTATATGTGGAACCTAAAATACGACAGAAATGAACATACCTATGAAACAAAAACAGACTCACAAATATAGAGAACAGATTTGTGGTTGCCAAGGCGGGGGCGGAGGGAGGGATGGATTGGGAGTTTGGGGTTAGCAGATACAAACTATTATCTATAGGATGGATAAACAAGGTCCTACTGTATAACACAGGGGACTATATTCAATATCCTGTGATAAACCATAATGGGAAAGAATATATATATGTGTATAACTGAGTCACTTTGCTGTACAGCAGAAATTAACAACATTGTAAATCAACTACACTTCAATAAAATTTTTTAAAAACTATGTTCTCCGTCATTTCATTAGGCCAAGTAAGATATCTGAAATACCCAGGACCATCTACAATGACTATACATTAACAAATGAAAAAAAATTAACATAAAAAATGTGGGAAGGACAAGATCTCAGAAGAAAGGATAGCCCTTCTCCAAAAAAGACAGTTAGCAATTTTACGTTGTTTTAAAGGATATGATTTTTAAATTTTAAAATGCAGGCAAAATAAAATTTTATTTCAGAATATTACTTTCCATGTTACCTTTTTTCTTGACTTCTGTCAGTTTCAATATTTAGGGTGAGGTCATCTTTTTTTTAAATTGAGGTATAGCTGATGGACAATATTATACAAGTTTCAGGGGTACAACATAGTGATTCACAATTTTTAAAGGTTATATTCCATTCATAGTTACTATAAGACATTGGTTATATTCCCTGTGCTGTACAATATATCCTTGTAGCTTATTTATTTTATATATAGCAGTATGTACACCTCTCACTCCCACACCCCTTATCTCGTCCCTCCCTCCTTCCCTCTCCCCACTGGTAAGCACTAGTTTGTATCTGTGAGTCTGTTGCTGTTTCATTATATTCATTAGTTTTCTGTATTTTTTAGATCCCACATATAAGCGATAGCATAAAGTGTTTCTCTGTTCTTAAATTTATCTCCGGCCAGACCTAAAAGAAGACAAGACAGGATTCCCCAGACTGCCTGGGTTCAAATTCTATCTCTGCCCCCTTCCAGCTATGTGAGTTTAGGAGAGGGGGAAAAAATGACTGATCTATGCGATCTTTCTTCACTTTTGAAATGGGGGAAATAATATGACCTACTGGCTAATGCGTAAGAAGATGCTAAGACAATGCTTGGCACAAACTAAGTGCCAGTGAATGCCAGCTGCTATCATTTGATGATAATAATCAGAATTATCATTATTACAGTTGATGGTACAACGTGAAGGGAGCTCAAATTTCCACCTTATTTCAGTATATTACCCCAAATCACAGTCATTACGAAAAAATGTGGTTTCACAAAAGTCCGATGATGAAAATATTTCATTCCGTTTGGAAATTCTGGGCTGAAATAGGCTGGGAATCCACCACCCGCCCTCAGTCTTTGGTCTTGTCCCTTTCCTCCCCTCAGGAAGGTCAGAAAGAATCTTCAGGGGATGCAGGCTTGGGAGCCACAGGCCCTCAGCGGGTAGCATGATGTGGTGGAAAGAGACCAAGGCCAAGTCCCAGCTGGCCGCTGATCTATCCTACTTCTAAGCGCCCCCCGCTGCCATCCTGCGGGCTAGGCTGGCCACTCTTGAATCCCTAGAACCCAACAGAGGGTCTGGCATGTAGTGAGTACAAAGTAAACACTGGCTGAATCGAGGCTGGGTAATGCCGCCCGTGTTGCTTCCAACTGGCGAAGTCCTACCCATCCTTAAAGGTAAATCATATGTTCCTATGAGGCTGCTGTGAGGATTAAATGAAATATATGTGAAGGCAAAGCTGGCAAGGAGCTGGAACTCTCTCTCTCTCTCTCTCTCACACACACACACACACACACACACACACACACACACACACACACACACACACACACACACACGAGCCCTCCCTGTCCCTGCCAGGAAGCTGAGCTACATGGTAGAAGGCACAGCTGGTGCGGACCAGGTGTGCAGGTGACACTTCTGCTTGCTCTGTGAGCCCACCTAAGCCTCACTGGGTCAGCAGAAGTTGATGGTGACAAGACAGCCCCTGCTGCCACTAGATTCCTCACCTGTCAAACTACAGAACAAGACCCTGTCGATGAGATTCCCTCAATCTTCACATTATCCTTCCATTTTAGACGGCGTGGCCCATGCAGAACCCACGACGACCCGCCCACAGGAGCAGGTGGTCCAGATGTATCACCCCCACAAGCAAAGCATGACAGTCAGCATCTCAGTGCATCGAGCCAGGCTGCTCCTTTCTGCTCTGGTACCTCGGCCAGCTCACCGACGACAAGACAGCGCATCTGGGCACAGAGCACGCGCTATTTAACATCGGGCCACCTTGGTCAGGTCTCCGCAAGATGAATGAGCCTCTGTGGTCATTTGTCGAAGTCAGGGAGCAAAGACAGGCTGCCAGACATCAGGACACCACGACCTTCTTCCAGTCACGCTGCCTGACAGGCTTGGGTCCCGTGTGGCCTGAATAATTCACCATATGTTTGTTGTTATTATTCCCGTGGGCTTTCTGACTCAAGTTGCTTTTCTAATCATTTGGGGGAGTTAAAAACCTCCTACTGGGCAGGGAGACTTGAAGTCCATGTGGAATCACTTCCTCCACTTTACAGATGAGAACACTGAGGCTGGAAGGTCAGATCTTCTGGCACTCAGGGTGGAACAGGTGAGTCAGGATTCAAACCCAAGTCCTCCGAAACTGCGCCCTGCGATCTCTGCCCTGAATCACACCATCCACTTCATTTATTTCTTACTAACCACACCACACAGATCGGCCCTCTTCCCTCTACCTCCTGCATGAAGTCAACAGAGGTGATGTTCCATAAACATCACGGATACCACACTCCGTCACGGACAGAACGACGAGGTGAGACCCCGGGCGCTGAGCAGTGACGAAAGTAATTCACACACCCACGCTCAGGAGCCCTAGATGCTCCCTCCACAGGGCCCCTGATCTCTGTGCGGCTGCAGTCCCTGCATCACTGAGGTTTTGTCCAGGAAGCCTAGCTATTTACAGAGTCATTCTGTGTCTCACTGTCTTACACTAAGGAATGGCTTTAGGTAATAACCAGGTTCTTTTGAAGACGAATCTATTCTAGCCACAATCTATGCAGAAGACGACCACTCATCCCCTCATCCCCTTACATATTTTTTTTAGGAAGGCTTCTTTTCAAAATAAGAAGGCTGCCATCTCTGCATTGATGAAGGAAGCCGTGCTTCCAAATACACAAGCCACCTCCAATCTCTATGGTAGGGGTCACGCAGATAGTGGCCAAGAAGGAGTGAGGTGTGCTTGGTCCAACCAACCACCGTGCACCCAGCTCCTCTGCTCTGTCCCGGCCCCCTTCCTTCCCCACCTCTCTCCTTCTTCAGAGGTTTAGCTTGTTGGTTGGCAGACACCTCCTAGCCTCTAGTCACTGTGATCAGCCTCTCTGGAATCTAGCCCCTGCGACATCTCAGCCACCTGCAGAAACAGTGACTAGACGTGTACACATCCTGTGGGACCCCTGACTTACAGCTGAGAAGGGGACCTAAGGGTCACTATCATTTCTCGTCTCTGAACCTGCAGAACGCACACATGCAGCCCCTTCCTGCCAACTGAGGTCATCAGAGTCCCTTCTCGTTTTCACTGTGAAATGGACAGCATTCACTGACCCAGCCTAAGCATCCTGGCTTGACCATCGCAGATCTTGCCTAGTGTCGTACGTAAGACCTTGTACCTGCATCCAGTGCCCGCAAAACGGTGGGCACTCAGTGACGGAGGAACCAAACTGCTATAGTGAGTGTAAAGCAAGGACAGGCTTGGTGCCATGACTTACGCAGGCAACTGGCCCAAAAGGCTTCACGACTGATGATGCTATTCATGTGATTATCAGCACAGAGCAACAGTGCCTGACATATACGATAGGGAGCAGCCCTCAGTAAGTAGTATGAATGCAGGCAGGTCATTATTGCAGCAGAAAAAGAAATCCACCAGCAGCGGCCCTACCGTGTAGCGTACTTCCCTAGGAAGGTCTATCTTCACTGTGAATTTTCTCCTCTAAAGCCAAAACCGCAACTCTGTAATTCCATAGGCACGTGGAGGTGGATGATTTGCTCAAACCTCCAATAAAGTTACTTGCAAGGAACAGCTATTGTGGGAAGAGAAAAGAATCCTTGCAACTACGTAAGGCTGAGAAACACAAGCCCAGAGGGGTGCCTGGCTCCAGGATGCCAGGTAGAAGCCCAGCTCTCAGACCGGCAGGGAGGAGGTGGACGAGACACAGCCGGGCTAACCACGGGGCGGGCGCAGGATCCTGTCCGCCAAGCGATATTTGAATGTTATCGCCTTTGCCTTTAACAAGGATGCTTTGGGAAAGGACTCAGGGAGGTGGCTCCCGTATTTGCTGTAAACCCACTATCAGATCAATTGTCAAAACGTTACCAGGATCACATCTGGGTGATACCTTGTTTTTAAAATTTAATGCCAACCATACCATGAAATAAGGCACAACATTACACATTATGTTTTAAAAAATTTTTTCAATGACATGGCAGTAAAAATAAACTCACAATCGGAAATTAACTGAGAAAACAAGAGGTGCATCTTGATATATAGTCTGGAGCTTAAAAAGCTGTCAGAGCACAGCAGAACACCGGTAATTGCTGCATGTCTGATACATGAGAAATCACTACTCTGCTCTCTATTTCTGCCTTACGTCTGAAATTTTCCAGAATAAAAAGTTAAAAAGAACTCAATAATCTGCAATGCAGTGAAATGCCAACTGTGTTTAATACTGGGTAGTAGGATTAGTAATGATTTCTATTTTTTCTTGTTTATATGCAGTTTCAAAATTTTCTACAAGACTATTATATTTTATAAGAAGAAACCAGGCTACTTTAAAAATGTGTGCCACAAACATAGATTTTGAAGTAGTTTTACATTTTTTTCTTCTTCTCCCTTCCCCTCTCCCCTTCTCCTTCTCTCATTTTGTTTTAAGATAAGAAAAATTACACAACCAAGATATTTTCTTCTTTGCCCCTGGCTCCTTTATGGTAAAGGCCTGAGCTCTCACAGTTACCTGATTTTCTTCCCTTTCCCATGACTCTGACAGTCTATCTCTATACCACACACATTGCAAACACTCACCACGAACATGACACATCCATGTCATTTATCCACGCACACCCCAAAGCCTTTTTGGAAAGAGACAGGACTACCATATACAAGGCAGAAGCCGGGATACCCAGGGATAAAAGATGCCACAGCCCTCCTCCATGCCAGCAACGTGTACCCCCAAATGAACATGTGAGCTTGGTCAGGGAGAACCCCCAATCCTTCATGCGTCTGCTCGAGTTTCTGGCTGACTACATCCTCGACGGATGGCTTCTGGTTCACCTTCCAACCATCACCCTGCCCACGTCGGCTCAAGAGGAAGAGCCTGGGGCCCTTCCATGGCCAGGCTCTTTCTGGGTCCCATTACTGACACCGAGTCCATCACTAATGGACAGTAATGGTGGCCCCTTCTGGCATGGTGATTTCCTCGTTTGTCAAATGGGAGAGAGAGAAACTTCTGTCTTCATTCTCTGCCAGCAATCCTCCAAACGCACGGGACTATGACCTGCAAAGGTTATTCTAGCTTCTTAGAGGCGGTGCATGGCACAGATATTACATGGTAAGATCATTTTTACAAGATCCCAACTCACAACCCAGAGGGTCCCATCAGCAGGTGACATCCCCAATGACGCAGACACAGGCCGGCACAACTGCCAGGTAGCTACGATTTCCCAGCAGAGTGCTTTGCTTTTAACATCAAAGTGCCTTCCTCTACCTTCTTCATTTACAGAGGCTCTCTCACTGTTTTTTAAAGCATTATTTCTCAAACTGTGGTTTATGGACCACCTATAGGAGAAGGACAGGGGGCAGGCATTACAATGCAGATTCTTAGGTCCCAGCCCTGACTTCCTGACTCCCAATCTCTGGGAATGGGGCCTGGAAATCTTCATTTCAGCTTTTCTATAAATGATGTGCTTCACATGTTCAAAGCCTCTGCTCTGCAGCCTTCCACGCCTCTGGGCTCTGTCCACAGCTTCCGCAGCCCCGCCTGGTGTCTGTCCTCCTCTCTGAACTGTCTGGCATTTGCATCTGTAATGCACAGATTAGGATCTGATGACACGGATGTTTCTAACACTAGCTATTGTATGTAGTTATGTCTCCTCAAGTATTACAGTCTCAAAATAATTAAGCTCTACATCTCTTGTGTGTAGTACAAACCCCTTATCTGTGTCATCACATTTATCTGAGACACAGAATGAACTAAACTGTGGCTTCTGAGGAAACTCAGGGGCCTTTGCTGGATGTTCAATCTGTTACTGTCACTGCCCTGTTGCTAGAAAACAAAGTCAGTGCTCAAAAAATACAGAAAGTAATTCCAGAAATCAAGGAGAGCAAAGCAATACAAAACAGCAAATGCATGCATACTTTTTATTAGAACTGAACACTGAGTAAAGGGAGATGGTAGATCAAATAAAAGGACTGAACCCCTCTGAGGCACCCTGATTTTGTGTAAGGAGGAAGAACCCAACATGGTTATAGGGTCACCAATCAAATTAGCTTTATTCAAAACCAAACGGAAATAGATCCTGCAAAGTTATAATCACCTGCCTCTGGAATGCATTTAGCTTTTTCCTGAAAAACTAGCTTTCTAAGAGAAAACTGCCATCAGAGAGGGTCTCTATAATGAGCAAACACACCAAGTCATCGGCAAGGATTTCAGTTTAGCCAGAGGCCTGGAAAAAAATTAAAAATCAGTATGAAGGTGTTAGAGGGATTAAAAGGTTTCTTCAGAGTCGACTGTCTAGCCAGGTCTGTTCAGACTTCTGAAAAATGTACCAGCCATCAGCCTTGTAATAAAAGGACAGTCTGCACTGGTTTAAAAAAAAGAAAAAAAAGAGCCAAAGCAAAAACTGCCTTAGCTCTTCCATGAAGCCAGTTTGCCTACGTGCATTTGAACCCACCCTCTTTCCGCATCCAGGGGAGGAGGGCCTCCACCCTGCTTCCCCATCCACGTGGCTACGGCCGCCTGCGCTCCATCCTTCTGGGCTTCCCTGTCTGCATCACAACCATGTCCTTTGTCCTCAGTCTCCCTTCTATATCACAAGCTTCTCAACAACAGGAAACACACATTCCAAACAGGAATTTGAATCCTCAACTCCTCCCAAGACCTTGGGATGTAAGAGAAGATCTATAAATGTCTGAGCACTTTTGAAGGTCAGTTTATAATCAGGGTCGACCCCGTGATGTGCAAGTTGGAGGGGTTGGTGGTCCACCTCACCTGCACCGACGTGGTCCCCCAGGACCATACTCAGGGGATACAGAGCATCTGTAACTTCTCCTGGTAACTGCTCACTTCTCCATGGCACCTCCCCTCAGCTGGAGGTGCCCCGACTGTGACCTCAAGTCCTACGGCTCTGCTTCTCAACCTGGGACTATCAGGGATGGTCAGTTTCAGCACCAAGAGAAGATATTACTCTAGACTTCACAGGAGACATTGGAGTCACGCCCCCAATGACAGAGGGGACTGCAGATGTGGCCCCCGAGCCACACAGCTGTATTGTTACCCATGGTGACAATGTCTTTAGGCCCTAATGGACATCCATTCATTGCCAGGGACAAGAATGGTGAGGTCTGGACACAGAGACATGATGAGTCCAAGATCTGTCTTGCGGTCACAGTGGAGACCAAGGTGTCAGGGCAGCTCACGGGGCAGTGGGGTAGGGTGCTCTGTCAATTTGTGACACACCTGAATCTTACTTCTCTCTTCTCTAAAATAAGGTAGCCAACAGCTAACCATTTAGCAACGATGCAATTATACCAGCTGTGTAAGTCACCAGGATGCCTTGTTCAATAACCCCAGTAATGCGTTTGAACGTAGAAACAAGAAAAAAATGGTCGCTGTACATCTTGACCTCTCCTGTTACTCTGCTGTGACAACAATGATGGTGATGATGATGATGATGGTGGTGATGACAGTGATGGTGATGATGACGATGGTCATGATGATGGTGATGATGATAGTGATGATGATGATGGTCATGATGATGGTCATGGTGATGACGGTGATGATAGAGATGGTCATGATGATGGTCATGATGATGATGGTAATGGTGATGATAGTGATGATGAAGATGATGATAATGATGGTGATGGTGACAGTGATGATGATGATGATGATGGTCATGATGATAGTGATGATGATGATGGTAATGGTGATGATAATGATGGTGATGGTGATGATGGTGATGACAGTGATGATGATGATGGTGATGGTCATGATGATGATGATGATGGTCATGATGATAGTGATGATGGTGATGATAATGATGGTGATGGTGACGATAGTGATGATGATGATGATGATGGTAATGGTGATGGTGATGATGACAATGATGGTGACAAGCATGATGTCTTGAGCTCACCAAGCTCTGCATGTTTGGCCCATTTACTCTAAACAACCATGAGATAGTTATGAGCATCACCCACGTTTTCAAGACGAGGAAGCTGAGGTATAGAGAAGGTCGCACAGCTACAGGTGGGGGAGCTGGAATTCAAACCTGACTGTGCCCTTAATCACTACCTTCATTTTTACCCCCTCCTTGGAAAAAGGGGGAAGTAAAATCATAACAGAGAGCTCACAATGACTGTTTATAATGTGTCAGACATTGTGTAAAATGCTTTTAGACATGTTATGCTGTTTAAGACTCAGACAAGTCCTTTAACTTTACCAGTACAATCCTGGGGAAGCCGAGGCAGTATGTGAAGCCTAGCAGTCAAGTGCCAAAGCTCCTGGGCTTTACCACCCACCACACTGCCTCCACAGCAAATGCTCAGTCACACATTTGGAGCCAGCAAGGTTGGCAATTAATGGCCAAACTGCCTTAATACAATGCTTCAAATACCTCCCCAACACGTCTGGAGGCACGGCTGGGAGGAGAGTGATGGATGTCGGGAGCATCTTGTACTTACGGCCACTGCTCCCTGAAGGCCACTGACTCAGGGTGAGGCTTGCGTGGCCAAGGGGCCCCTGCCAAGCCCTTGGGGCCACGGGAGATATCCATTCCCATCAGGTGACAGACCTGGGACACCCAGGGTTTATGTGGGTGTTTGGTCCTTTCCAGGATGGCTCTGTGTCTCTTCTCGTCCAGCCGGTACCCACACCAACGAGGCCTGGTCCAAGACTAACTGTGGCCTCCTTGCTTACAACAAGGGAGCCAGCAGAAGAGACCTGGACATCTTCTGATAACCCTACTCATTATCGTAGGATTTGACCTGAATGATGATTTTTTTCTCCATTCTTTTATTGCTGTCACCAGATGATACATTAAACTTTTATTAGCCAATGTCTCTTGGAAATGGTCTTTCCTCTTTGTAACGATGTTGAGTTTTGGTCAGAGAGAACTCTGACGAGGTGGGTATGGGAAAGGGGCATCTCTTCTCTCTGGGCATCCAATCCTTCCTCCACACAGCTGACAAGTCTGTGACTGGAGAAGGTGCCATGGACACCAGTGTTATTCAAACGTGCTCAGCAGTCAAATTCTGCACGTCAGCTTCGAGTGCCCTGTATCCGGAAGTGCCCTGGATTTAGACATGCTGCCTCTGAACCAGGGTCTAGATATGAGTGAAGAGAATAGCCACAGACATAAAAAGAAAAACAAAACCACTCTTGCTGTTCATGTGCCATTGAACAAGCCCAGCTGAAGATTATCAGGCAAGTTTAGGAACTGAATATAGTACAAACCCCTCTTCTTGGGTTAGACTGGGTTAGGGCCCACCCTACTAACCTCATTTGAACTTACTCTTTAAAGACCTCATCTCCAAATACCATCACACTCCGAGGTACTGGGGGTTAGGACTTCAACGTATGAATTTGCGGGAGGGCACAATTTAGCCCAAAACACTGCCCATTGTGCCCACAAAATTCATGTCCTTCTCAAAAAACTTTCAGTCCCATCCCCAAAGCCCCAAAGTCTTCATCCATTGCAGCATCAACTAAATCGCATCTAAATCTCATCTAAATCAGATTTGGGTGAGACTTGCGGTATGGTTCATCCTAAGGCCACAGGTCTTATCTTTCTTTGCGTCATAGACCCTGGAAGCGTGTAGCTTCTTAGAAAGCTCTTACTGATTGTTCGCCACTAGGCCCTTTCCAACACCCCTAGAGGGTGGCTGGGTTCTAACTACGATGTACACTCAGCAGACAGGAGAAGGAAGAGGCTCTGTGGTGCAGCTGGTCCCCAGGGTCACTGCAAGCCTGGGCCATGCTCGCTGTGGCAGAGGCCACCAGCATCTACCCATCACCTCCTCTCCCCCCTTCTCACTAACAGGAAAGTGTTGGTGAAAGGTAGCAACCTGCTCCACAAGAAATATATTTCCAAGCGTCCTGTAAGGGGAGGGGGGTGTTCAATGAGACTGGAAGCCCAGGAGAGCTCTGTAAGGGGGTCAACCTTGGGGAGGAGAGAGTCCCCTTCCCCTCCACCTCCTTCATTGCTCCTGCTTCGAGCAAAGATCCCATGACTTGATAACAGAAGCCAGCCTCAATGAAGGTGGAGCAGAAAAGCAAGAGGACCCAAGTCTCTCGTGGTCTCATGGCACTGATGCCAAAAACTTGGCCTCTGTGCACCAGTGCCAAATCAAATCTCAGACGCAAGAGTTTTGGGTGAAGTAGAAGAGAAAAGCTTTATTGTTTTGCTGGGCAAAGGGGGATACAGTGGGATCCTGCCCCTCAAAACTGTGTGTCCCAACCCAGGAGGATTTGGTGAGTTTTAGAGCAATGGTTCAAGGGTAGGGCTGCTGCTAAGATTAAGGTGTGTGCAAGGCCTGCACTCCTTTAATCTGGTCTCAGGTAATCTCTTGATGAGCTTCTCTGGTTCCTTTCATCTGGCCTCAGGTGGCTTCTCTGGAATGAAGAATGCTGACATCTTCCTTTTGTTGGGAGTTTTAGTTCTATAAAGAGCTCAAAGATATTGTTCTGTGTGTCGCTTGAGGGGGAACCAGGACCTGCCCCAAGGCTGCGCTATTGTCTCTTGGCTGTTTCTCCCTTGTCTCTGCATCCCCTCCCTTCCCTGAGTAGCAACTGTTTGAATCTGCCCTTGGGACTCAGGGAAGGTCATGGAGGCTGGAGTCTGTTCCCTACAAACAAGAAGTGGGGCACACGGAAAGGCTTCTGTGCCCAGGAGCCCCACAGGGTCCTGCTCGTTTTGTGTACCATCTCACTAGCTCTGTGTATTTCTGGAACTCACGTTAAGTAACAGAAGACAGATACCTATCTTTTTTTTTTTTTTTTAAGGGACTATTTCTGGTCTCTTAACAAAGCCGTTAAAGAGAACTTGCCTTCTGACACTAGGCGTGCGCCACAGTCCACACTCAGGACTTAATTAGTTGTGGCTTTCATGTGACAGTTTGTCTTTGAAGAATCAGGGATGCTGCAGAGAGAAGCCTCACCCAGTTAATCTGCCTCTCACTGTCAAACGTGGGGTGCAGGGACACCAGGAGAGCAGAGCGGCAGGAAGGGCACAGGGGAGGAGAAAGGAAGGAGGAAGGGCAACCAGAGAGCAATGCCACATGTAGGAGGCAGCGTTGTTGGGCAGCACCCACAGGCCTTCGAGCCCTATACCTGCCCAGCCTTGAGACCAAAGGAAGCACTCGAGTCAGCAACAGAGACATCACTGCCTTAAAGGATGGGGGAGCCTACAGGTCTGAAGCAAGGCCCTGGGGGAACACGCCGTGCCACCATGTACAGCAGACGGCGGGCAGGGTGTGGCAGTCTTTGCTACCAGGGGGAGAGGGAGGTTACCAGTTATAGGGGAACTGATGTCAGGTTGGCTCATCAGTTACCAGGGAGACCAGCAGAGGAGCACGCCCCTCACACCACCCCTCTGATAAGCTATCATGGTGGAGCCATTCCGATCTAGAGGTCAGAACAATAACTGGAGGGGCTGGACGCATTTACTGATTAAGAAGGTCAGTCATGGGAGTGGGGTGTGGGTGAGGCACGGAGTGTCCAAGCAGGGGTTGTACAGAGAGCAAGAGAACAGCCATGCTGGGGGGCCTGACCATACCGGCGTCCAGGCCAGCCTTCGAGTCAGGCCTCCTGATGGAAACCAGATCACCTCTCTGTGGGCAGTGCCACTGATGACCACACTCATGGCTGCCACAAGGAACTCTGTCCTAGTGCAGGAGAGAGTGGGCCACTGAAAACCAGCCCTCCCTACAGCTCCTCTGAATTGACAACGCTCACGGAAGGGTAAACATTCCAGGAGAGCCACATACACAGCCATCTGAAAACCTGAGAATTGCAGAAAGAAGGGAAAATGTAATAACACTGCCTAAGTTTTCTCTGATTGCAACATGCATACTCTATGTGATGGGTTGAAATGTGTCCCCAAGAAAGATACATCAGGACCTCCCTGGTGGTGCGGTGACTGAGAATCCGCCTGCCGACACAGGGCATACGGGTTCAAGCAATGGTCCAGGAAGATCCCACACGCCACAGAGCAACTAAGCCCATGCGACATAACTACTGATCCTGCGCCCTAGAGCCTGCAAGCTGCAACAACTGAGCCCGCGAGCCATAACTACTGAAGCCCACATGCCTAGAGCCTGTGCTACGCAACAAGAGAAGCCACCGCAATGAGAAGCCCGCGCACTGCAACGAAGAGTAACTCCCGCTCGCTACAACTAGAAAAAGCCCGCACGCAGCAACGAGGACCCAACGCAGCCATAAATAAATAAATAAACAAATAAATAAATAATATATATACATATATATATGTATATATGTGTGTGTGTGTGTGTGTGTATATATATATATATATATACACACACACACACACACACACAAGATACATTGAGGTCCTAACCCCCAGGACCTCGGAATGTGACCTTATTTGGAGGTAGGGTCATTGTGCAGATGAATTATTGAAGGTAAGGTCATACTGGAGTAGGGTGGGCCCCTAATCCAACATGCCTGGTGTCCTTATGAGAAGACAGCCATGTGAAGACACAGCAACACAGGGAGGACGCCATGGGAAGACGGGGGCAGGGCTGGAGTGATGCGTCTAGAAGCCGAGACCACCAAGGATCGCTGGCAACCCCTGCAGGGTCTACAAGGGAGGTCTGGCAGATTCTTCTCAGAGCCTGCAGAAGGACCCCACCCTGCCAACACCTTGATTTGAGTCATCTAACCACCAGATGAATGAGACAATAAATTTGTGCTATTTTAAGCCACCTTGTTTGCTGTACTTTGTTGCAGCAGCCCTAGGGGAAAAAATTCACCCTATATTCCTAAAACTTTCCATTCAGTGGAGAAATTGTAGCTTCAGTTTGGAGGCAAGGTTTTCTCTTTTTTTTCCCCCTTTTTAAATCAAAAGACCTAATTTAACATTAAAACATCAAAGAACTTAGTTTTTTCCCGATGGTAATTAAATCTATCTTAGGCTTCAGAATAAATAAATGCCTTTCAATACTCCAGAGCAGAAAAACTGATGGAGGCATGGGCTGGAGTTTTTCAGACTCACTTAAATCTGCTTTAAAACGATTCTTTTAATGAAAAGTCACCTGCATGTAGTTTCTAGTATAAAATTTCTTCTGATTCGGTTCCATATTGGTCTCAACTCATAAGATGCTATCACATTAACTAATTAGCATAAACATGATCATTAAAACAAGGTTCTCATATTGTACAGAATGCGGTAATACTGAAGTTCAACGTCAAATTTTACATTTCCTTCTTATGTAAACAAAGATTGAGGAAAAGATATTATGAATCATTCTTGGGTTTCCCTGGTGGCGCAGAGGTTAAGAATCCGCCTGCCAATGCAGGGGATACGGGTTCAGGCCCTGGTCCCAGAAGATCCCACATGCAGCAGAGCAACTAAGCCCGGGCGCCACAACTACTGAAGCCCGTGCACCTAGAGCCCATGCTCCACAACAAGAGAAGCCTCGGCAACAAGAGAAGCCACCGCAACGAGAAGCCCACGCACCGCAACAAAGAGTAGCCCCTGCTCGCCGCAACTAGAGAAAGCCTGTGCGCTGCAACGAAGACCCAACATAGCCAAAACTAAATACAAATAAATTTTTTTAAATCATTCTTACCTAATAAAATAAAATTAAAACTACATATGGATACACAGAATTCCTTACCAATGATCCTGCTTCCTTTTTTACAGCCTTTAAAGTGGAATGGTATTTCTAAAAGATTGCTTAAAATATATGTCTGAGGCAACTTTCCAATTTTCAGATGAAATGACTCTACAATAGGATTGCCAGATCAAATACAGGATGCTCAATGAAATTTGAATTTCAGATCGACAGTGAATTTTTTTCAGAATAAGGATGTCCCACGCACTATCTGACACAATTATACGAAGACATGACTTGTTGTTGATCTGAAATTCAAACACACCTGGGTGTCCTATATTTTTATATGCTAAATCTAGCAACCCTACTTTGAAAGTATAGATGGAAAGCTGAGTCACTGCCATAGGTAAATTCCACTGATGGAAAGGAGCTTTTAATCCAGGAAAAGCCAATCTCAGTACCACGTCATACAGAGCTGGAGGTCTGTTGATCCTTGTTCATTCAAGGCCGGCATTGATGCTTTCTCTCCAAAGAAAACAAAGGAACTAAAATATAATCAAGAGTTTCCTTTGCTTTTCTATCAAATTCCTAGAACCACCCCCATAAATCTGTATTTGACCCTCAGCAAAATTAGCATGTGAGAGGAGGAAGGCTTTCTATGACTTAGGAAATACTAAAGTCATTCTTTAAATGGATGACTTCTGGTTCTCTTCTAAGAGTACCAGAGACTGTTTCTCTACTTTTGTTATTTTTTTCAAAGAATCCTTAGAGATTCTTGATGTGGGCAGTCTTGAGGCTATTTTGCTGGTCAAATAGTGGTACTAAGTGAGCACCCCCATCCAGATTAGGTCTGACAGAGTCCAGATCCATTTCTGTTTATTGAAAACTTCCCCAACTCTTCCTGCTACTGCATAACAAACTACTACATATTTAAAGGTTTGTACATTTATTAGCACAATTCTATGGGTCAGGAATCTGGGCACAGCTTAATGGGATCTTCTATTGCAACCAAGCTGGGGTCCAGGGCTATGTTCTCGTCTGGAGACTCGACTGGGTTAGAAGCCACTCCCAAGCTCACTCAGGTTATTGGTAGACTGTATTTCCCTGGGGTTGGAAGAATGAGGGCCCTGGCTTCTGGCTGGCTCCTGGCTGGAGGCTGTCCTCAGTTCCTAGAGGCCACCTTTAGTTCCTTGTCATGTGGGCTTCTCAACATGGTCACTTGCTTCATCACATCAACAAGGACAGCCTCTCTAGCGTCCGCAAGCAAAACAGAGTTTCATATAATGTAACATGACCGCAGGA
The DNA here is from genome assembly GCF_949774975.1 of Lagenorhynchus albirostris. Taxonomy (NCBI): domain Eukaryota; kingdom Metazoa; phylum Chordata; class Mammalia; order Artiodactyla; family Delphinidae; genus Lagenorhynchus; species Lagenorhynchus albirostris. The sequence goes on along the minus strand of NC_083110.1, from coordinate 5,257,410 downwards.
GTGAGAGCCCATCATGTCTGCCATACTGTACTGGTTAGAAGCAAGGCACAGCTCTCACCCAGACTCAGGGGAGGGGACCAGACGAAGGGATGAGAAACAGGAAGAAGAAGGTTTTCAGCCCTCAAGCTGTCAGCCTGGGGAGCTGCTGAGACATCTCACTGTGGATCCCAAGCACAAGTAATTACTTACAAGTCTTGCTTCTCTGAGTCACATATCTGAACCACCACCATGTACTGTCCCTCTAAAAGTACCAACTCTTAGAGAACTTCTTTAGTTGCACATTTTCAGAAGGACCACAGACCCAAAGCCTAAATTGGTTTAAAAGGAACCAGGCTATAGGTAAAGGTTTTATCAAAAACAATTATTGGAATTACTTTTCTTTAGACCCCAGTGTTCAGAGTCTAACAGTAATATCAACTTGGTGACATCAGTAAGGCAGAGGGCTGGGGACAATTTTACTGATAAAAATCTTGGTCCAGATCAATTTCCTTCCACTTCCACAAGAGGGTGGTGTATGTACCCTGAGCTCCTCTAACGATGGTGTGGTCTTCCTAATTCTCCACGGCAGTGGTGGGTACCATGTCCTCAGTGGGGAAACATCACGGTCGGGGCAACGGCAGGACAAGCAATGGTGGCAGCCAGGCTGGGAGGAGCTCGTGAGCATGACACAGGGCGCACCATCAGGACCACATCATGCTGCTGCCTCCTGCACAGCTGTTTCACTTGTTGGCCCCTCTGTCTGGAACATGTCCTCTGACCCTGGGTACAACTGGCTGGCTTCTCTTGTTGTCCAGGTCTTGACTTGAATTCAGCTCCTTGGAGAGGTTTCCCTGAACACATGCGCCAAAGCAGCCCTCTGGTCAGTCTCATCACCCTGGTTTGCTTCCTTCACAGCACTGACCTTGGTCCTGGAAGCAATCTCCTCCCTTATTTACGCTGTCATACGTCATTGGACTCACTCCACATTGCCTCACGCACGATCGGGTCCTTGATGCTGACGACGCGCCTGGCACTTAGGAGGCTCCGGTGAGTATTTCTGGATGAATGAACAAGTGGACCAGAGCCTTCGTTCCACTCCTGGCCACTTCAGAAAGAAGGGCCAACAGCAGCTTCTAAGGGTCGATGCACCTGTTTCAAGTCACATCCCACATCTATCTTCTGATGTGGTTTTCTCCTCTGGTAGATGAGAAACATGATTTTCGCCCTTTAACAAAACATGAAACAGTTCAAAGTGGCCCAAGTGTGGTCCAAGGCAAATCTCTTCTTAGCTCATGGGGTTGGAGCCCAGCTTCACTAGATGTGAAAGTCGGGGGCAATAACTCAGAATGTTAGAAAGTTTTGGTGACACAGATGTGTCCAGGAGCAGTTTGATAAGTTTTAACTGCCATATTTATATAGAAAGTGGCCTTGGTTTGTGTTGAACTCTTTAGAAATGATGACAATTCTTTCAACCTGCTCTGAGTGGGTGAAGCCCTCCTCAGGGTAGGGAAGCCCAGATCTGGGGTACGGGTCCACATGGGTATCAGCCAACCTGATTCCAGGAGGAAACGAGGTTCAAACCCGGAGTATCTCCAGCTGACCTGGAGAGCAAACCTTAAGCGCAAAGCTGGGGTAGTAACTGGGTTATAGTAAATGACCGACTACAGCTTTGCAGTAAGATACTCCAACACGGTTCTAGATTTGTCACTGGCAAGTGGCAGAGTAAGACCTTCACCTCCTGAATCTACAAGGTCAGACAGCTTACAAGGTGCCTCTGTTAGCCTGTGAAACTCTGCACTTTCTCTGCACTTTCTCTGATAGGAGCTGACATGGATTAAAGGGTGCCCAAGCAGCTGGCAGGAGCCCTCACCATCCCAAAAGGCTCTCCACACTGGGGACAGACAGAGTGGGCAAAGTGAGTCGGGTACGTGAAAGACACTGTTATGAGCTGAGCTGTCCATCACTTAAGATGTGGAGAGAGAAGTCCCAGTGATACCAATGCAAGTTTGCAAGAGCAAAAGTGGAGACGGCCACAGAGAGCTCCCAAGAGCCATCTGCCTGATGTCTGCCTCTGTGCCCCAGGAGGGCTCACAGTTGAGGAATTCGGACAACATCCTCATCGCTGTTGAAACACCTTGCAGTTACGCACAAAATTCACTCTTCCAAAATGCTAAGCTATTTTACTATGCAAGTAACAGCTTTCTTTGTTATGAGTCCTGTGAGAGCAGTGTCAATGAATTCTTCACTGCCAGGCCCCCAGATGCCATATTCCTCTTCCAGGGCCTTCTAAGTCACTAGGCTCAACTATGAAAAGGGATGCGCTGGAGAGGTCTGAGAACATCCTGAAAACGTGATGTTTAGGTTCTGTCTGAGTCATTAACCATTGTATGCTCAAGGATAAATTGTTATCAATGTTGTCTACTTTAGCAATGAAGGGCTGTGTCACCTGTGAAACGTCAGAAGAAGCAGCTTCTCAAGGAAGAAAAACACACACAAACACACAGGGTAGAATACTAGCAGACCGGCTCTGACCCTCTGTGGAAACTACCAAAGCACTCAATCCATTTTACTACGAACTCTCTGCCAATAAGTAATTAGCAGCTTCAGGTTCAGTAGGAACTCGATCCACGTGCCGTGTTCCCAGAGATTCACGGACATGAATGATGAACACAGTGTTACTTATACAGGAAGAGGGCTGGAAAGAAAAAACACTGAATTTCCAGCAACGACGACATGGATGAGCAGTAACACAACCATTTAAAATCTCACTCTGGTCCAGGCTAAGATAGCGACGAGGTGGCATGGAAGACCCGGGGGGCACAGAGCTCCCTTCAGCCTTCTAGCAAGCTGGCCCTGGGACAGGAAGCAGCTGTTGCTCCCAGGCCAGGCGGATGCAGAAAGTGAGTTTTACCCGAGGTCAAGGTCGAAGGAACTTACATCTTATCAAGCAGCCCACTGTACCCGTGCCTTAAGGGGATGCCAGCAGTGGGTCTCTGTTCTGGCCGCTTTTCCAAACATGCCTTCCCTCAGGAAACACAGAGTGAACTAGGACCTAATGTGGAATTTATAACGAGGGGAGTCTGCTGGGGCAACGTGAGAAATGATCTAACCTAAGAAGGACCACTGATAACTAGCGTCATCCAACAGCTGACTAGGCTGCGCTGGGAGAAACGACTCCTTTCTCTGCGGGCATCCAAGCCTGAGCCGGAGAGCTATCCGCCAGGCGTGCAGAGAGAGAACTTCTGCCCAGCAAGACATCAATGATCTTCAAAGCCCTTTCCAACTCTAAATTCTGGGTTTCAAAGGGACACGGGGTTACCTGCCTGGGGAGAAAAATGGTCCTCTGTACTGGAACATAAAGAAAAAAAAGACAGGCGTTTAACTGCCTCACCTGAAGGTCGCAGAGGCACTTCCGTACTCTGTCATCTCCTGGCAAGGTCACGGGTGAGGGGGAAGTAGTAAGAAGGTACGGCTGTTCACATAGGTGAGGGAAGGAGAGCAAGAGTGAAGCTGCAGGTACCAATCAGCACACAAAATACACAGTTTGGGGGCTTCCCTGGTGGCGCAGTGGTTGAGAGTCCGCCTGCCGATGCAGGGGACGCGGGTTCGTGCCCCGGTCCGGGAAGATCCCACATGCTGTGGAGCGGCTGGGCCCGTGAGCCATGGCTGCTGAGCCTGCGCGTCTGGAGCCTATGCTCCGCAACGGGAGAGGCCACAACAGTGAGAGGCCCACGCACAGCTAAAAAATAAATAAATAAATAAATAGGGGGACCCACCCCCAGAAAGACCAACTGTGATCCCAATTTTAATGATCTTGTTCAGGCCTGAGACCCAGAGACGAGTCTGTAGGGATATGAAAACGGGATATGGGAGCAGACATGTGTCTGTATGAAGGGAAGAAATATACGTCCTGCCAACCACAAAATCCTGCACAGAACAGACGATGCCAGGAAAACAAACTGCAAAGGAAGGCTGGTGATGCAGGTCCCCCAATGTGCAGGTCACCCCCGACCAACTAACTAAGAATGTCCGGGGTGGACCCAGGCATCAGGACTGCTGAAACTCCCACTTGACTGCAAGGTGCAGGCAGAGGTGGGACGTGTGGATCTAGCCCCGCTACCAACTAAACAACCCAGGTCAAGTCACTGGACCCAAGAAAGACCCATCTGTAGGGTCTCCTTCAGCAATAAACATTCCATTGTTCCACGAAACTTAAAGCTTGCAGTTATTTCTACTCATTTAGTCTTAAAATTTGACTGACACCCATAGTACTTACAGGGATCAAACCACAGAATTCCATTAGTTTCCCAGGGTGACCCTTTACTGAAAAAAATTGTATCTTTTTTCACCCTTTAATACTGCTGGCTGCAAACCCTCCCTATTTCTGCTCCCCAGTGACTTCCCTCCTGGGCAGAGAGGAAATGGAAAGGCCACTGGGGAGAGATTTCCATTATGTGTACTTACTGCATGTTTTTCTTCTCCGCAACAGCTGCAAGCAAAAAGTCCTTAAGTATTTTGAAATATCTGGCTGTCAAAATATTCAATGCTGGAACTGCAGATAAGACTAAGCTGCCTTCTTAAAAAAAAAAAAACAAAAACCTAAATAAGTGATAAGTAACTGATGCATAACTACTGTATTGGGGAATAAATTAGGTCATTAGAAAATAAGAATAACCGTTAGAGTTAGCCGTACATGCAAATGCCATTAAAAACCATTTAACTGGCTGTTCAAATGTGTATTATAATTTTATAATAGCCTCTAGAGATGTCTGGCAAATGGAAAGTAAACCGTGCTCCCTTGGGAAGCAAGGTTGCTTTTTTTTTTTCTCATTATTTTTGTTCATTTTGGAGGTACCTGATCATATCCATAGTTCAAAAATAAAAAAACAATATAAACAGTTGTTTGAGATGTTTTTCTACTTTCTACCATGGAAAAAAGGGTAAGGGCTGGGGCAAGAGCTCATGTGTTTCTTGAGTCTTCAAAGGTCAAGTAAAACGTGAGCCAGTTTGAAAGAACCTGCTTGTATTTTCTTATTTTATATTTTGTAACTTGGAACTAATCTTTAACTCTCTCCCCCTCCAAAAATTCTGGGGTAACTTTGGATTTATGCCCTGGAGTATAGCTATCAATGGGTATACTGAAATTCACAATCACAGAGCATTTTGCTTTTATATTTTGTAATTTTAAAAGTATTTCCTCCTGTATTATTACATGTAATATATTGCCTCACTCTTGTCTTGAAACTCTCTCTTGACCAAGATTCATGAAATCTTTAAGTTGGAAAGGACCTCAAACATCACTTGGTCAAACATGCAGGGGTACATCCTACAAAAACCCTTGTGATGGTCCTATCTCCCCTACTGGAACAGGCCTCACAGGTATGAATGGGCTCATTCACGCATTCATTCAACACTTAATACATGCCTACAGTGTGTCCAGAGTGAGAAAGTCAGGACCATTCGAGAGATTATAGTCTAACCAGGGAGAAAGTGGCAATGAAACCAAAATCTATGTTCAGGGCACAAAAGGTTATGGGAAGGGGGAAGGGTAAGCTGTGACAAAGCGAGAGAGAGGCATGGACATATATACACTACCAAACGTAAGGTAGATAGCCAGTGGGAAGCAGCCGCATAGCACAGGGAGATCAGCTCGGTGCTTTGTGACCGCCTGGAGGGGTGGGATAGGGAGGTGGGAGGGAGGAAGACACAAGAGGGAAGAGATATGGGAACATATGTATATGCATAACTGATTCACTTTGTTATAAAGCAGAAACTAACACACCATTGTAAAGCAATTATACTCCAATAAAGATGTAAAAAAAAAAAAATTAAAAAAAAAAAAAGGTTACCAGACCTGAGTTGAGTTGATAAGTGTTATTCAGAGAAGACTTAGGGACCAGGTAGGATGTGTCAGCCAGAAGGATTATTACAAGCCAAAACTCAGAAACATAAAATAGAGGAGGGTCCTCAGCAGGAGGAATTCAGCAGCAGGGATACTGTGCCCATCCTGAACTAGCCTCTAAGCGGCAGCTTCTATTTCCTCCCTTTGGGATACTGAAGGAGCCACGTGGAGATGCTCCATGAAGAGGCCATGAGGCCATGAAGGAGCCATGGAGATGCTCCATGAAGAGGCCACGTGGAGTGAGAGGTCCTCAAATTGGAAGAGATCTGGTCTCCCCAGCATCCTAGCTGAGCTTGCAGATGTGTTTAGTCCCAGCCTCCACCTGACCACAACCGCAAGAGACTCGAGAACTACCACGAGAAGAACCACCCAGCAGAGCCCAGTCAACCCATAAGCCACAAACAACAATCAAACGGTGGCTGCTTTCATGCCACGCGGTTTAGATGTGGCCGGGCTGGTCATGCAGCAATAGATAACTGAGATGTTCAGAAAACTTCACACTATATAGTAAGGCTAGAATATGGAGTATCCTGAAAGAAGGAAAGTATGGAGGCTAGAGGGGGACAAGCCCAGATCTAGCAGGACCGAGAACACCAGTTAGTGGAATGATGACACAGTGGTCTCACTTCCGCCTGTCACTCCTAGCTGTGTGTTCTTAATCTTCCTTTACCCTTCAGCCTCCTTTCATTAGTGAACTAGTCCGGCTTAAAACTCCAATTTCATATCTGATACAACACCATCTCTACCTGCTCAGGAGGCCAGACTGTGGACAGGAAGTCTTGGAGCAGGCATGGGGGCTCTTTTATGCCCCTCCCACCTGACGCTCTGAGCTTCTTGGTTCTTCAGGGTAACAACAGGACAGCAGAACAGGCAAAGGCCCCTTCATTTAACTGGGGGCAGTTGTCATCCATTCCTGGTTAGTCACCACAGCTGACAGAGGTGGGTGATGCCCTCCGTACACGAGGGTCCCCGGGGGCCCTGGAAGCCTCCCCACTGCAAATACCCCTGATGGGGAAGTTTAGGCTTCTCTCCATCACTTCCACACTCCATCCCCCAGGCATTTCATCCACAGCTTGCTGCTGGAGTGCCCTCCCTGGTGGGCAGCCTCCTTGGTGGGGTACTGGTAAGAGGTCTCCAATCTAGTTACCTTCCGTGGAAAACTCACACATCATCAACTCTGTGTATGGTGCATGAGGGCTGTTCCCTGCTGCCCTCTCTCTGCCCTGCCACTTCCTTCCGATTCATCTTCCTGCTCAGATGGGCCCAGTGCATGAGTAGATGTCCACTCTCCTCTTCTACTGGCACTTGTCTCCCCTCCTGTGGCCTCCGGAGAGAGGAAGAACCCGAAGGAGGGAAGGGAAGTCTCAATACAAACACCGCCCTTCCCCCGGGCCCAATAACAGCTACATCTACAAGGCACAGCCTTCTCCTCTTCCTCTATAACTGCTGTGGGCTGGGGGGACGTGATGGTAGCAGGGCCACTTCTGTTGCTTCCTTAGTGACACCTGGTTGGCTGCGTGTGGGCAAGCAGGGTGCTCTGGCTCCAATGTTTGCTGACTTTGTTTAAAGTACAGACTCTGCTGCCAATTCCAGGGAAACACAAAAAGTTATAACTTTTGACTTTTAAACAAACTTAATAACTTTTGACTTTTAAACAAACTTAATAGTTTGGGTGGGGGAGATGTACTCTGTAGGATTTTTAAGCAGAGATGTAACAGAAACAGATGTGGAAGTTTCTTAACATTAATGTGAAGGATTAGAGGCTGGGAGACGGTTAGGAATGTCCTTTAGTCGCACACATAAGAGATGGTAAGAGCCTGGACCAAGGCAGAGAGAAGAGGGACTACGGGGTGACCTGAAAATAATGTCATGCACTTCATACATGTCATCATCATGTGTATACTTTCCATCACAACCTCGCAAACATTACGGAGATAAGTTCAACCTAAGTCCACAATTAGATTTGCAGGTTGTAGGAGAGGGAGCGATGGTTGACTCCTAGTTTCTGGCCTGGTCGACCAGATAGCTGGTGGGGACATTCATCAAGTGGGGATACAAGGTGGGAGTTACAGGGGGGGAAGAGCTGTTTCAGAGAAAAAGATAAAGGAAGTCCATTCGATCGCTGAACTACCCCAATCAATAGAAAGGCCTTCTTTTTTTTTTTTTTTTTTTTTTGTGTGTGGTACGCGGGCCTCTCACTGTTGTGGCCTCTCCCGTTGCGGAGAACAGGCTCCGGATGCTCAGGCTCAGCGGCCACGGCTCATGGGTCCAGCCGCTCTGCGGCATGTGGGATCTTCCCGGACCAGGGCACGAACCCGTGTCCCCTGCATCGGCAGGCAGACTCTCAACCACTGCGCCACCAGGGAAGCCCAGAAAGGCCTTCTTGATTGAACTTAAATCTTTCTTCCTGCAATTCAGAATAGGATACCTGTCTCAGTTAAAAATGAATTCAGTCGCAAATAACAGAAAGCCAGCCAACATTGGCTGAAACAGATATGGTCGATTTTTCTCAGGTGGGAACAGGACTGGAGATGCACAGTCCCAGGCTGGTGTGGCTGTTTATGGATGTCAGCAAAGACCCAGACTGCTTCCACCTTCCCAGTATGCATCATCCTCAGGGAGCTTTCATCCTCGTGGTTGCAAGAGGGCTACTGCACTGTGTCCAAATCTCAGCAGGGTGGATGGAGGTGGGAGGGCAAAGGACACAGCATTTTCTCTTAGAAAGGCTTCTTTTTATCTGGTAAGGGACTCCTCTCCCAGGCATTCCCATGGATATTTCACTGCCCAAAACTACGGCAGCCACCCTGAGCTACAAAGGATGCTTAGAGATTGAGTTGCTTGCCAGTATGGAAAAGAGACAGGTCAGCCAGAAAGGCCCTTCAGTTTTCTGAGACTCCTTCTAGCACCTCTTCCCTGATACTCTCTTCTCCTGACCTAACTTCTGCACAGGGCAGGGCTCACCGTCTGGTCCCTGCTCCTACCCCTTTCTGGCATACCCTATGTGGTCAGAATTTCAGTGTCTTTCTTTAAAAGAGGTTCTAAGTTTTGGAGCTATGTTCAGATGAAGCCTAGCACTGAAGAAATACAATGGGTTTATTATCTATCATGATTGCCTGGAAATGCCACCTTCAGTGATGCAGCCTGGCCCTGCCTTAGCTTTCTCAGCAAGATGCATCTTCCAACTGGCTCACGTGGTTTGCATTTCTTTTTCTTTTTGATGTTGCACCTTTCTAATACTATTCCTGCCTCTCTGACTTGGCTCTGATCCAGGTCCTCTTCCTCCTGCCATTCTGCAAATACCATTGCTCCGAAAAGAGCTATCTTTAGTCGCTGATTTTCTCTCTCATCCTAGCCTGTGAAACTTCATGGATTCCTCATCACCTGTATTTGTGCCGTTGTCGCCTCTCTGCTAAATCTCGCTCCTGCTGAGACAGATGCCACCAGCCAACGCAGTGCAGGGCATCAATCTCCTCCACAGGGATGACAGTGCCAACAGAGCCATGATGGATGGCCCACCAAGACTGCTCTCCTCTGGAATGCGACTAAAGGACATCTGTGTCTCTCTGATCTATCATTTTAAGGTAATTGTACGGCTCCACGATGATTACTTTTGTGTTGACTTTAACTCCACTCTCAGAGGGTAATCTTATTTCTTTTATCCAAAAGTACTAAGCCTCAGTGAAATCCCAGCGATTATGCCACAGGCTCATGTATTCTATTTCTCCCTTAGTTTCAAACTTGAAATCATTCTTAACTCCTCCTTCCCCCATCAAACCTAATACACCTTCAAGCATTACTGATGTTTCCGTCTCGCCATTTCTTGTATTTTTCTCTCCTTGGCAATCCTATCACCCCTGACTCGGCTCGGTCATTACCGTCTCACACCAGGATGCTGCTACCTTAGATTTCAGGCTTCTCGCCCAGGCTCTAGTGTTTCTTACCTTGAACTGATACTTCACAATCCAACCACAGCGTTCACCCTCAAGCTTTTCTTCCATTTGGTTTCACTATTCAAGTGTTTTAATGGCTATCCATCATCACAGGCTAAAGGGCAAAGCCCTCCACTTGGGAGGACCACTGTCTTGGGTGGCATAAAGTTAGTGCTTTCTCCTTATCCCCCTGGAAATCACCCAAAAGCAGCCCCCCAAAGGAGGACAAAACTCCATTTCTGGTGAAATGAAGAGTTAACATCCCCAATTCCAAAAACTGGTGGAAAGTCTACCTCGAATCAATGGCAAATGAACAGGAGTCCACGTGAGAGGAAGAGGAGAGAAGAATCAGAGGCTGAGGATTAAAAAGAGCTGAGAAGGCATCATTCTCAAAGTCAAGAGGCGTTTCTGGAGGTGCAAAACCTAAAGGCTGCAGCTGCTGCAGCAGCAGTGTGGCATATGGCAGACCCTGGGCCAGGCGTGGAAATGGGTAGGTCAGAGGAGAAGACACAGGAATGAGGCTGCAGTGGGGAAAAGAGACACTTCACTGTGAAAAACCACACTGCTGGGCTTCCCTGGTGGCGCAGTGGTTAAGAATCCGCCTGCCAATGCAGGGGACATGGGTTCGAGCCCTGGTCTGGGAAGATCCCACATGCTGCGGAGCAGTTAAGCCCATGAGCCACAACTACTGAGCCTGCGCTCCAGAACCCGAGAGCCACAACTTCCGAAGCCTGCGTGCCTAGAGCCCTTGCTCCGCAACAAGAGAAGCCACTGATGAGAAGCCCGTGCGCTGCAACTAGAGAAAGTCTCACGCAGCAATGAAGACCCAATGCAGCCAAAAATAAATAAATAAAATAAAATTTTTAAAAAAGTCTTCATGGCCAAAGCACCAAAATATAGTCAAAAGCAAATGACCAACTGAGAAAATTATTTATTATTTTTATTACAACTTAGTATTTTGGGGGTTTTGGTTCTTTTTTGGGGGGGAGGAGTGGGAAAGGCCACAAATTAATGGCTTAGCCGTTAACCATTTATTTGCTCGCTTTCCTTGAGTTGGCAATTCAGGCTGGGCTCAGCTAAGCAGTTCTCCTGCTGGTGTCTTCTGGGTTCACTTATACACAATCACAGTCAGCTGGTGGGGAGAACGGCTGGATGGCCAAGGTGACCTCACTCACAGGCCTCATAGTTGGCAGTACCTTGTCATCGCTCGTCCTGGAAGAAGCTAGCCCAGTTCTCTCTGAAGGCGGCAAGGGATGAGAGAGAAGTTCTCTTGAGGCCTTGCTTAGAATTCAAACAATATCACTTCCTTCCACAATCCACTGGTCAGAGCAAGTCACAAAAGCAGGCCCAGTTCAAAGCATGGAAACAGATGGAAAAAGCTGCCTGGAACGTGGAGGCATTTTTAATCCCATCACACATTTGATAGATAACTTTAATAATGCCTGTGAATCAAATTTTAAAAAAGCAATCGACTGAAAGGGCAATAGATACAAAGAAAGAACTCGCAGAAAGGAAATTCAAATAGCTCTTAAATATATAAAAACATACTTAAACTCAATCATCAAGGGAGAAAAGAAGATTAAATTCCACCAAAGGTTCTATGTTTCACCAGATTGTCAAAATTTAGTTAGGGGCTTCCCTGGTAGTACAGTGGTTGAGAATCTGCCTGCTAATGCAGGGGACACGGGTTCGAGCCCTGGTCTGGGAGGATCCCACATGCCGCGGAGCAACTAGGCCCGTGAGCCACAATTACTGAGCCTGCGCGTCTGGAGCCTATGCTCCGCAACAAGAGAGGCGGCGATAGTGAGAGGCCCACGCACCGCGATGAAGAGGGGCCCCCGCTTGCCACAACTAGAGAAAGCCCTCGCACAGAAACCAAGACCCAACACAGCAAAAATAAATAAATTAATAAAAAAGAAAGAAAGAAAGAAAAAGAAAAAAAATAGTTAGATATCACTACTTTGACAGTGGTATGGGGGAAAGGCACTCTCATACACTTCTAGTAGGAGTGCTAACTGATATAATCTTTATTAAGAACAATCTGGCAGTACCTATCGCCACCACCAATGCATACTCTTTGACCAGCAGTCTCACTCCTAGGAATACATCTTAACAGATAGAAACATGGGAACAGGGTGTGTACTGGCTATTCTTTACAGCCTCGTTTGTGTTAACGAAAGATTGTAAATGGTCCAACTGTTCTTCAGTACGGGCTGGTTAAACAGATTATGGTTCTGCCATACAGCAAATATGATCCGGCGATAAAAACGAATGGGGAGATTAATTACGTACAGATGCATGTACCACTGTGTGTGTGTGTGTGTGTGTGTGTGTGTGTGTGTGTGTGAGAGAGAGAGAGAGAGAGAGAGAGAGAGAGGTATAAACACAACCCATTTCTTTGGTAGGCTAAATAAAAACCAGGTAACATTAACAGTACTGTACGCTCTCTTGTTCGTTTAAAATTTTGAGCTATGTGAGATACAAACTACCATATATAAAATAGACAAACAACAAGGTCTTACTGTATAGCACAGGGAACTATATTCAATATCCTGTAATAAACCATAATGGAAAAGAATATGAAAAAGAATATATATATATATATGAATCACTTTGTTATACACCAGAAACTAACACAACACTGTAACTCAACTATACTTCAATAAAAAAAATATAAATTTAAACAAAAAAAGTTTTTTGAGCTACATGAATGTATTACGTATTCAATAAATAACTCATTTTTTTCAAGTGCTCACTCTGAAATGGAAAGCCATCTCCACTCTGGCTACAGGTTTCCTGCCTAGAATTACTTCTCTCCACCCTGCTTTATGGTACACTGGCTTTCACCAGGATGCTCTAATTACTGCCCTCTTAACTTACCTAGAATCTGGCTTCCAAGCTTCTGGGTATCTTTCTCTAAGCTGTGATTTCCTCTCCTTTGTCTATGTGAAGGTACCCAGCCTCCCAGATTCATCTCAATGATCCCTGAAGCTTTCATTGACCACCTCAGCCTCAGAGCTCCCTCCTTTATAAACTCCTGAAGCTCTACTGTCTGTTCTGATTCACCCTTAGCACTTACAATCATTTTTTCATTCTCTCCTTCTTCTTAGTCGTTTATACATGTCTTTGTTCCCCAACCGCACTGTATCCTCTTGAGGGTGGGACTGTATTCATATACCTTTGTTTCTCCATTAAACCCAGCACAGTACCTTGCATGGAGCAGAACATCAAAAATGTTTCCTAGTTTGAGACTGAGATGATCCTGGTGGGCGGGGCCGATAATAGCTCCCAAAGTCCTGGAACCTCTGAATGTTCCCTTTTATAGTAAAGATTCTGCACATGTGATTAAATTAAGAATTCTAACATGAAGAAGTTATGCTAAATGATCTGGGTGAGCCCTGTGTGTCCTTATAAGAGACGTGGAAGGAGATGAGATACCACACACAAGACAAGACAATGTGACCACAGAGGCAGACACTGGAGTAGTGCAACAAGCCAAGGACTGCCAGCAGCCACCAGAGGCTGGAAGAAGGAAGGAACAGACTTTCCCCTTGAGCACAGACGGAGCACAGCTGTGCCAACACCTTGATTCCAGCCCAGTGAAACGCATGTTGATCTTCTGGCCTCCGGAACTGCGAGAGAATCCATTTCTGTTGTTTTATGCCACCAGGTTTGTGGTCACCTGTTACGGCAGCCACAGGAAACGAACACACCTAGTGCTAAACTGTGGTACCACAGAGGGACAGGTACAGGACAGTCAAGGTAACAGAGATAGTGAAGCCAGGTGACCTGCTCCAGGTCAGACCCTGAATGAGCACAGACAGAATCAGAACCCAGGTCTCCTGACACGCAATCCAAGGTTTTTCGTGACTCTGCCTCAACCCCTCAGACTCGTGCAGTGTGTAATCCTAGAGCCCATCCTTCTCCTAGGATTTGGAGAAGATGGAAGCAAGGCCAACTTGTCCTGTGTGATGGAGCTGCCCCTCTTGATTACCCCCCTCTTGGAAACGATGACCTTAACAGCCCATGTCTTCCTATACTTTGAGAGTTCACTGTTTTTATGGAACAGGGGATCCCAGCCATTCACAATGGGGCATTTTAGAAGTAGCGCCACAAAAGTCCCTGCTCAGATACCCAGGGCATGCTGCAGCATGAAACACCTTAAACCTCGTGCTTACGCTAATGGATGCCTTGTTTTTCAGAACTATATTCCTTCAAAGCCCTCAGCTACCACAGCTAGACACACCTGCTCTAAGAGACATGGCATCACATATTGCCAAGAACGAGGATGTACACTGTACATGAAAAGCATTTCTCGGGCTTCCCCGGTGGCGCAGTGGTTGAGAGTCCGCCTGCCGATGCAGGGGACGCGGGTTCGTGCCCCGGTCCGGGAAGATCCCACATCCCGCGGAGTGGCTGGGCCCGTGAGCCATGGCCGCTGAGCCTGCGCGTCCGGAGCCTGTGCTCCGCAACGGGAGAGGCCACAACAGTGAGAGGCCCGCGTACCGCAAAAAAAAAAAAAAAAAGAAAAGAAAAGAAAAGCATTTCTCTGCCTCAACTCTCCCTTCTTCCTCCCACCTCAAACTGTCCAGGGAGAAATGTGTCTATTAGAAATCTTTTCTAAAAGGGAACCCTCCTATACTGTTGGTGGGAATGTAAACTGGTGCAGCCACTATGGAAGACAGTATGGAGGTTCCTCAAAAGAACTAAAAATAGAGCTACCATATGATCGAGCAATCCAACTCCTGGGCATATATCCAGAAAAAACTATAATTCAAAAAGCTACATGGACCCCTATGTTCACAGCAGCACTATTCACAATAGCCAAGACATGGAAGCAACCTGGATGTCCATCGACAGATGAATGGATAAAGAAGATGCGGTACATATATACAATGGACTATTACTCAGCCATAAAAAGAACGAAATAATGCCATCTGCAGCAACAGGGATGGACCTAGAGATGATCATACTAAGTGAAGTAACTCAGAAAGAGAAAGACAAATGCCATATGATATCAGTGATATGTGGAACCTAAAATATAACACAAGTGAACTCATCTATGAAACAGAAACAGACTCACAGACATAGAGAACTGACTTGTGGTTGCCAGGGGGGTGGGAGTTGCGGGGAGGGAAGGATTGGGACTTTGGGATTAGCAGATGCAAACTATTTTACAGAAAATGGATAAACAGCAAGGTCCTACTGTGGAGCACAGGGAACTATATTCAGTATCCTGTGATAAACCATAATGGACAAGAATATGTGTGTGTGTTTGTATGTGTACACCTGAATCACTCTGCTGCACAGCAGAAATTCACACGATATGGTAAATCAACTATATTTCAATAAAAATTTTTTAAAAAGAAATCTTTCCTATTTCCTCATTTGGGGTTACTATCGTTAGAGCTTACTACTCTAAAAGCTAGGTTTGTCCAGAGTGTCCTTAAAATCAGACACTATTCTAGATACTGCAGAGAACAAACAAAAGTTACCATTCTAGGGAGGTAAGGTAGACGACAGATAAACAACTAAAAATATATAACATCAAGGGCAAAGTTCAATGAGGAAAAAATAAGGCGAGGTAAAGGGATAGAGCATAATAGGGGATGCTCTTTTAGACTTTTTTTTTCCCCAGAAAAACCTGTTTTCTGTGCAGTTTTTGGTTTGAGGTGCCCTTTAACACAAGGAGGGAGGGACGGAAGGAAACATTTCTTGACTGATGTCCGTTTTCTAGCTTATTTTCTCCTGTCCCTCCGTGGAGTGTTCCCTCTGAGAACTGATCAATACAATGGAAACAGACGGCTGGCTGTCTGATGTTCACAGGCTTTCGTACCTCGTGTGCAGAGGTGTCTGAGAAAACCAACTTGGGACTAACAGACTGTTTCCAACCAGGTCTGACTAGAGACCGCCTCTGCTTCTGAAGAACAGCCTTGCTGTCTGCACCTCTGCCTGGGGACTGCTGTGTGCCCTTTGGGTCTTACAGTGCTTCCTTGGCAACATCTGGTTGGGGGCTGCCTCACCACGAGCAGCAGCTTAGGTTCCCTGATGTTGGACCTTCTCGGTTCTCGTTAAGTTTAGTCTGAAACTCAGATTATGAGAAAACAAGCCAGCCATCAGCGGGTCAACAGGGCAGAGTGGGGTAAAGGGCAGAATTGCTGGATGAGGGTCACATTAACGCCAATAGAAGGGGTCCTGGAGCGGCAGGTGGGGGTGGTTTGAAGGCTCTAGGGCTGGTTCCACCACGAGCTGGGTGTCCTCAGCCAGCTCCTCCCATCTGAGAAAGCATCTAAGCTGGGGCTGTATTTGTATTCAGGCAAGACTAACTGGGAAGCGCCTTAACTAAATTTCTGCCTCTTCCTAGCCTAGGCTGCAATCGTTCCTCTAAAGTTTCTTCCTTTACATTTTAACTACTGTGATGCCCATCTGAGCTGTTGACTTCCCAAGACACTGACCTCGACTGCAAACCACAGAGGTTAATACGGAAATGGCCCCTTCCTCAGGGGGTGGGGGGACAAAGAGAACCTAAGATGGCACTGGAGGAAGAACAAATTCAGAGAGTGATGCGCTAAGATTTCTCTTTGTTTGGCTCTTCGCCCTGAGAATATGTCATCTTGCTACTTGTTTATACTTGTTTTCAAGCGATAGTTCTTTTCAGATTCTCTTGCCATATAGGTTATTACAGAATCTTGAGGATACAAAATTAATACACAGAAATCTGCTGCATTTCCACACACGGACAACGAAAATCAGAAAGAGAAATTAAGGAAACACTCCCATTTACCATCGCATCAAAAAGAATAAAATACCTAGGAATAAACCTACCTAAGGAGGCAAAAGACCTGCACTCCAAAAAGTATAGGACGCTGATGAGAGAAATCGAAAATGACACAAACTGATGGAAAGATATACCACGTTCTTGGATTGGAAGAATCAATCTTGTCAAAATGACTGTACTACCCAAGGCAATCTACAGACTCAATGCAATCCCTATCAAACCACCAATGGCATTTTCCACAGAACTAGAACAAAAAATTTTTTACTTTGTATGGAAACACAAAAGACCCCAAATAACCAAAGGAATCCCGAGAAAGAAAAATGGAGCTGGAAGAATCAAGTGGCAGATCTTCATATTCTCTTAGTTTTTTTTTTGTTTTGTTTTTTGTTTTTTACTGCTCAAAGGAGTGTGGACACACACGCCATGGGACACGTTAAAATTCAGGTCACATGAGGCACAGTTGACTAAGAAGATCAATTTTCATAGATTAAATATTTATTTGTGTTGGAACAGACGTTAAATTACTTACCAAAAAACAGAAGTTGGCAGATCTCAAGAAGCATCCAGCTCACGGAAGTGTTCTTTTCGGCTAAGTTTTTTATAGTATTTTTTAAAAGCCTTCATTAGTTGCAAATATTAAAGTTGAAGAGTTTTTACTCACAATGCCATGGACAGTCCCGAGAGTCTCAATACCGCCCATCTTGCCTGTGTACTCGAAGGATAGCCCAGCCCTCATCGTGGAAGAACAGTTTTGTACCTGCTTCCTATTTCTTCCTACACATCCTCAGAAAAGAAGTACACTTCCTGCTCATGAGGTAACTGAATTGGTCATTTTCCCTCTTTCCTTCTTGCTGAATCACATTCCAGAGGCCTTCTGTGGACCACAGTCTGTGCTCTTATGAATAAGGCTGCGTGAAGCCTGGCTGCCGGGGGCGGGACAGGGAGGGGGAACCGGCGGGTAACCGGCTTTTACAGCAGTGCCCTTGCAGCTTGCGCATTTCAGTGGTGCTACGTCAGTACTGACCTTGAACCGCCTTCTCAGGTCTACATCAGAGTTCGCAACATAATCATTAACCAAATGGAAACCTCCTCTTCTTTTTCTAAAATTTTTATTGAAATATAGTTGATTTACAATGTTGTGTTAATTTCTACTGCACAGCAAAGTGATTCAGTTATACATACATAGATTCTTTTTCAGATTCTTTTCCATTATAGGTTATTACAAGATATGGAGTACAGTTCCCTGGGCTATACAGTAGGTCCTTGTTGCTTATCTGTTTTATACATAGTAGTGTGCATATGTTAATCCCAGACTCCTAATTTATACCCCCCAAACCTCTTCTACTTGTATAGATTTTCAATTTTGAACAGAACCACCAAAACCCACCAAGCCTTTGCCCCTCCTATACATGTGCAAGTATATTAATTCATACTCTGCATATAGGTGGTTTCATCCCAGTGAAAGCAAAATACCTCCAAGGATACACAACCAATAGCAACCGTTCTTCCAATTAGATGTGGTGCATATCATCCAAGTTCCAACAGTGTCCTTTAACTGAGGAGTTCTGGCATAGTTCCTTCTATTCTCTCCACAGTCATAAAAACATAATTTATCACTAGCTTTGTAGCTGGTTTTACAAGCTTCTCGGCAGTGGGACGACTTGTATGTGTTTCTGCCATGAGGAGGCCACTAATGATGGATCCTACCTTCCTCAGTTTGGATCTCTTCTCTGCCATTAGCAACAAAATTCAACCCTCTCGCGGTGGAAAATACGTACTCTGTGCTTCTCTGGAAAGGACTGATTTACAGCAGGTCAATGGACTTTGCTTGAAACTGACCAACAACAGACTCTAGATGCCTGCCCCAGACCCTGGGTGTCACCAAAGTCAACCCCAAGGACTGGAACCTGCTCTTTCCCAGACGTGAGGTTCAAGGTGTCACACTTCCTACTCAATGTGGAAGCCCTGACCCAGAAACTAAAGTGAAAACTGGAAATCACAACAGAAATTAGGTAATTGGCTAATATTTACAACTGAATGCCCACATAAGCATCATAGAGCAAAACACAGAATGTAATTAGATTGGTACTTAGCGCCTTAGATACATATTTTTAAACAGAATCACTTTTAGAAATAGATGAAGCAAGTGTTCAACCCAGGAAGCTGAAACAAAAACAAACAAATATAAAACAACTATGGCAGGAACCTCCCCCAAATTAAGGAAGCAACTAAAATTGATGCTGACTTTTTAAAAAATATATGTATCCCAATATTTGTAAAGTTTTATCATGACACACTTCAGCCTAGAGGCAAATGGATTGGTTATCCAACAAATTTCAATTTTTAGCTATTCATCAAGGTTCATCTTTTTACACTTTTCCTTTCATTTGCTTATGTAAAGTTATCACGTTAACAGATATACATGGCCCAGCCCATATAAATTTGTTCTACATTTGCACTGGGGTCTTCTGCATTCTTTAAATTCAACAGATTATCCTAAAACCATAGTATTTATGTTATTCCTTTATCCATGCTTTTACACTTCGATGAACCAGAGTTGCATCACTTATCCATTTTTTAGTATCAGGGATACAACTGAAACAATGAAAAATGCAAACTTAGTAGAAATAGTAACAGGAAAATGACACATAAACATACTAGCCAAATCTACTTTCATTCTGTTAACTAAACATGATTTGTGTTATCAGCTAACCAAGCTTTAAAAAACAAAATAATCAATCATTTAATGAGACCATGGAAAAATCATGTGCAATTTTACTCTTCAAATTGGGAAAATATCTGTGAAAAAGATTATTTCACCATTTTTCACACAGATAACTACCAAATTCCCCTTGGACTACTGATGATTGATAGAGATCTACAGACTCCAAATGAGATCAATAGTCTTCTTGCTTTGTAAGCAAGGTTTGTTTCAAATGTCAAAGAGCCTTATCCACTATGGTCTCCCATTTTCATCACCTGCATTACCTCAGAACAATGTTTGGCTATTTTCTAAAACCAAATTTAGCCTCCATTCTCCTGTCAATGGACATTTGGGTTGTTTCCATATGATGGCTTCTGTGAATAACAGGAAATCCTGCCAGAGAAATAAGCCAGACACAGAAGGGCAAATACTATAGGATTCCACTTATATGAAGTACCTGAAATAGTACTTATAGAAGCAGAGAATAGAATGGTGGTTGCCCGGAGCTGGCAGGGGAAAGAAATTAGAGGTTGTTCAAGTCTCAGTTATACAAGATTAGTAAGATCTAGAGGTCTGCTGTATAACACAGTATATCTACGGTTAACAATACTGTATGGTGCACTTAAAATTTTAAGAGAGGGGCTTCCCTGGTGGCGCTGTGGTTGAGAGTCCGCCTGCCGATGCAGGGGACACGGTTCGAGCCCTGGTCCGGGAAGATCCCACATGCCGCGGAGCAACTAGGCCCATGAGCCACAACTACTGAGCCTGCGCGTCTGGAGCCTGTGCTCCGCAACAAGAGAGGCCGCGATAGTGAGAGGCCCGCGCACCGCGATGAAGAGTGGCCCCCGCTTGCCACAACTAGAGAAAGCCCTCGCACAGAAACGAAGACCCAGCACAGCAATAAATAAATAAATTTTTTTAAAAAATTTAAGAGAGTAGATTTCATATTAAGGGTTCTAATCACAAAACAAAACAAAGAGGCACAAGGAAGTTTTTGGGGGTGATGGATTATGTCCAGTACCTTGATAAGGGGATGGTTTCATAGCTATATGCATATATCCAAACCCATCAAATTGTACACACTAGATGTGTGCAATTTTTTGAATATCAACTATACCTCAGTAAAGCTGTCAAAAAAAATCTACCCTCAACGGTTAATGATTTGCCATCCCGAGGATAATCAAAAGAAAAGTATTCCTGTGATGCAATTTATCAAGGAAATTCCCTTCAAAGGGTTCTAAAAATAGTCTGAGTACTGGCAGCACAGATATAATTAGGGGTGGATCTCAACTTGACCACCATGTAGCTGTGATAGTCATCTGGGTGTCCAATTTGTAGAATAATTGGTTTTTCAAAACCCACAACGCTTTAATTGATTTGATTAATTTATTCCACCAAGATGCTGTGAGCACAGACCATCTGTCAAGCACTGTTCTAGCTGCCGGGGTACAAAAATGCACAGCAAGGTGATCCCTGCCTTTCCGGAGGGTCCTCAAATGGGGTTGGTCTAATGGGAGAGATTCACATTAAATAAACAGTCATTCAGCAGCAGTTTTTCTATAGTAGCTTTAAAGACACACCTCTTCCCTCTTCCCAGCAAACTGTTATGAGATTTTAAAGCTTGTACTTATTCCAGTAACAGAGTTATGAGGTTAAGATCACAACAGCTCCAATTAAATAGTTTTCCAGAAAAAGGCCCTGATGTGCTGTGAAGAATAATGAAAACATCAGTAGAATCACGGAGGGACAGAAATACCATAGTTACAAAAATGAGAGAAAGGCGTGCTTCCTGGGACTCGGCACCTTAGCTACATCCATACAGGGTGCGTGGAAAGAGAACAGCTCATTCCCTTAACTGCTCCAGCCACCCACACTAAATGCAGGCACCGTGCGGCAGCCAGTCGAGTGATTGTTATGGTGGCAAGAATCCTTATGGAGGAAAAAGAAAGAAAAAGAAGCTACGGCCTATCCAGTACCCAAGGAACTGGGCATCCTCATGGACACTTAGTGCAAGCATTGTAAATCTGTACACGCTTTCTGGAAGGCATTCCGCAGTGATAGCATCTTATTGGTAAATATTAACATGCATTCCCTTCAACCCAGTAATTGCGTTTCTATGTATCTGTCTCATGCAAACACCAAAGACAAATACACAAGATAAACGTGCAAGGATGGTGGCTGCAGAAATTTTAATAATAGTTAACAAAAAAACAACAACTGGAAACGACCTTACTGTCCCTCACCGGGGACAGGCTTAAATCAACGACAGCCCCCTGCCAACAGGGGGACCGAGGCAATACACCTTCCATAGGAGTGAGGTTTGACTGAGTCAAAATGACCTCTGATGGCTGTTTCCTCGGGTGAGTAGGAAAGGCAGGAGTTGGTTTGTGCTTAGGAATCCTGCTTAGGGATCCTCAGGAAGGGAGGCTCAGTGTGGCTGAGCGCCCACAGCAAGGATGCGGGGCCTGAGCCCTGCTGGGGATGGCGGGTAGGGGTGGGGTGGGGGGGGCAGAGTGGAGAGCGGATAGAGCAGCGGGGAAGCATCAGCCCAACCTCTTAAATCGTGTTTCATTCCTGATCTCCGTGCAGGCATCTCTGCACCTCTTTGCCTTTTTCTGGGTCTCCTTCTGTCAAGCCCAAACAATTAAATGGAAATAAGTTCAGTATGCATAGGATGCTCTTTCACCGTATGGTTGATAGGTACTAGCATTATCGTGTGTGTGTGTGTGTGTGTGTGTGTGTGTGTGTATTATTAGGTGAACAAAAAGCACAACAATGTGCCAATTATGATCCCGTTCTAAAAAAATACAGGTGTGAATACATGCATATGAGTGTAAACGCCTATGATAAGTGAGTTAGGCTCACATCACTATATAAACAGTGGTCACCTCTTGGGAGCAGTTTCAGAAAATTGGGCAGGGTACTTACGTTATGTTATTCCTTGTGTGCACTGCTTTAATTTAACAGAATACTTTGATGGTCTTTAAAATTTTTTTTTTTTTTTTTTTCGGTACGCGGGCCTCTCGCCATTGTGGCCTCTCCCGTTGCGGAGCACAGGCTCCAGACGCGCAGGCTCAGAGGCCATGGCTCACGGGCCCAGCCTCTCCGCGGCATGTGGGATCCTCCCGGACCGGGGCACGAACCCGTGTGCCCTGCATCAGCAGGCGGACTTTCAACCACTGCGCCACCAGGGAAGCCCTAAAATATTTTTAAAATATGGAAACAAAGGCCACTGTAGCCTTTTGGTGGTTTCTAGAGCTCCTCAGCTTCTTCCTCCCTGAATGTCATGCTCGGCCTTGCTTCAAAAAATGTTCGGTCCCAAGAGAGTCTAAGTGAAGAACCATTCTTCTAAATGGGATTCACGCTGATTTCTGTAAGTGGTTCTCCCACAAGTGAAGCCGCAAGTGTCAGAGCAGGACTGAGCCATGACTATGATTCAGGCACTCTGACACCTCCCAGCTGTGGCAATGATGCTCTTCAACTCTCTGTGACACACGCATCTCATTACTATTCGATGTTATAAAGACACTTCCAACACAACCTGAGACGTCACCTCGTCTTTGCAAATAGAGATTCCCAAAGTTCCCAACAATACTTAACTTGTACTATTATCGAAGCCAATTAGATGTGAAGTAGGATTTATGCACTTAGCTCAGTGTTCCAAGCACTAGCTACCACTTTTGAGATCCTGGTAACCTGAAAGAAACTGAAGCATCCTAAGAAAGATTGGGAAGTATAGATAGGCTTGCCGTTCCAAATTCTACAGTCGATAATGGCGAGTGGGTGCTCTGAGATTCAATAATCTACTAATAAACCAAACGGATGCTTTTTAGTCCTCATCTTCCTTAAATGCCACATTGCATTTAATGTTATTAACCAGTCCTGCTTCCTTATCACCTTTTCCTTTCCTGGCTTCCATGAGCCTATATTCTTTTATTTGTTTTCCTTCAGTCTTTCTGACTCCATTTGCCTACATGAGTTCCTTTACCTCGGTATGTCTATACATCCATCGGTCCAGCCACCCATCCATCCACCCATCCATCCATCCATCCATCCATCCACCCATCCACCCATCCACCATGGTTTTAGCTTTTCTTTCCTCTTTGGCCGTACCTTCCTTAGTTATAATGACCCTTTTGTTGTTTTCTGAAAGCCATTCCCTCTATTAGTATCCCAAAATCCATTTGGGGGGAAATTCTCAGTGCCTATCATCTTGACAGAAGGCAATATTCTGAGCGTGACTCTCAATGCATCTTCCAACCACCTAAGCTAGGGCCCCAAGATTCTTCAACATCTTACCTCCCGGTACAGCCAGAGGAAGATGCCCTGACCCAGATTCAGCCAATCAGATGTCTGTAAATCTTGCGCAAGTGAAGCAAAGACAGAGGGACCAACTGGAGATCAGATTTATCAGTTGCAGGCCTTCTTCTTAGGTATGGACTTTGCTGTGGTCTCTGCTTCCTAGTATCTGGAGACCCAGCATCACTTCCGTTTTTCAGGCTTGGCCATTTGATCACCTTTGGTTTATATGAGTCTTCAGTGCTCTTCCAGAAAGTACCTTTTTGCATATGATTGACAGATTGGATATCTGTTGCTTGTGACCAAGAACACCAACTAACCCATAAGAGCAGTGGCACTGATACACTTCATTTATCTCTAGTCACCTGTAGTTCGGTAACAAGAGTCGACCCAAACCTCTCTTCTGAATTCTGCAAACTACCTCCAACTAATTATGGCTGTTCATTACCTGACGATCACCCGGTCACCCCAGTCAGAAATTTGAACGTCAGCCTCTCCTCATCCCTAGTGACCTGGCCTTAGTTGTGATGTTTATTTTCTTCCGCCTAAATTACAGCATTTTAAGCTTCCTAACCGGGCAATGCTTTCAGCCCAGTCTCCATGCTGGTTAAGTGGACTTTCTTAAATGCACATAGGATCCTATCACTTCCCTTTTCCAAACACTTCAAAGGCTCTTCTTTGCCGACATCAGAGAACCTCAAACCTGTTTTTCCAAACGTTAGACGATTCCAACAGGGCACTTTAGTGTTAATACAAAATAACTGATATCTTCAAATTCATAGGAAAAGTCTTAATTTTCAAAATAATGGGCAAGCATAAACAGAGAGCTAATCCGACGGGCTGGGATTATCTTTACTAGGGCAGAGATCTACGGACAGACAGCCCTGGACAATTTTTCTCCTTACTCTTTCTTTTTTTTTTAAATCAAAAAGGTATATCCCATCTTGAATATTTAAACCCTCTTTACCCACTCAGTTTACGTTCAGATCATTTTGTATCCTGGCTAAAGCCTTTATCAAAGATAATCACTTTCTAAAATGCCCTTCATCTCCTTTTCTAAGGCTACGTCCTCACATACAGGGCCTTCTAATTCACCGAAAGGCTTTTCCTTGCCTCCTACTGCGTGAAGGTGGTGTTCTTTATCTTTTTCCCTTTCTATGAAACTTCTGGGAGTGTCTCATTTTGATGTGGCGGAAGCATCTGGTGCCAAATGTTGTGAACTGCTGGCTTCATGGGGGTAGATGGGAGGAGAGAGAGGGATCATTCAGTGCTAAGCGGCAGGTCTTGCTATCACAAAACTACAACAAGGCTCTGGATGGGAATCAGGAAAGAAAGCACCAAATGCCCCCCCAGCCCTTCCTGTCTTGGTCTGAGATGTAAGTTTTGATAATGACAGGCAGGGACTACAAGACACGTAGCGAAGACAGGATACAGACCAGACAGTAAGTAACCTATAAAAATTTACCAAACCAGGAAAAGCTTACTCCTTTGACCTGAGCTGAAGATGTCACTTTGTCTGCTCCCCTTTTACAAACAATTATCAAAAGGTCAATAACGTTTCCTAAGATGTATCTCTGTCTTCACTAGGCTAACACTAGGGACTGCAGAGAGGTCACAGCAACCTAGACGGAAGGATGTGTAGTAATACTCATCATCCCTTACCTCTCGGTAAGTTGGTGATATTCACCAAGACCAAACACAAACTATATAGGGACTTCCCTGGCAGTCCAGTGGTTAAAACTTCCCCTTCCAATGCAGGGGGTGCAGGTTCGATCCCTGGTCAGAGAGCTAAGATCCCACATGCCTCGTGGCCAAAAACACAAAAAACATAAAACAGAAGCAATACTGTAACAAATTCAATAGACTTTAAAAGTGGTCCACATCAAAAAAAAAATCTTTAAAAGACGGAAAATACATAATTAATATTCATTTAAAACTTAGAACCAAGTTTTACTTCTCCTCAAAATGCAGAAAGACTCAAGAGAACGTTATTCTAACCAAACAACAACAAAGGGTTGGATAATATACAAATTATACTATTTATTGAGCCCAGCAGACAGCAGAGGTAGGAAGCAAGTAAACTGATTTCCGAAGGGGGACAAGTGCCTCAAAGCTGACATGAAAACACCACCTGTTTCACCTTTTGCACAGCAGGGAAGAAAGAGGAGGCTTCCATACCAGTGGGTAAGAAGAAATCACCTCAATGTTTAATGAATTCTTAAAGGAAAAATACAGACTGGTGTATCAATTTGGAAGAGCTGGGAGTCTCAGACACAAGGGGAGTTTGTTCCCTGAGCCTCTACCAAGTAGCTCTCTAGAAGCATTAGGGGCAGGCAGGAGACAGAGAGAGCCTTTCAGGGCAGCAATGGCTCCTAGGAGGCGACCAGGGGCTACCGGGAGACAGGCACGAAGCCCCCTGTCCACTTCCCCATCCCTCCTCTCATACAAAGAAAAAGTCTTAAGCCACTGGGCAGCAAACTCTCTTATGCCAGCGCCAAGAAAAACAATCTCTTGCTTCTAGGGTAGAAGGAGGAACAAAGCCAGCTCACTCTGGGGGTGAAGTAGGAAATCCTCTTGACCCCAGGACACAAGCAAAGATCCACTGCCACAGGGGGAGAGAGAGGGTTAAAATGGAACCCCCGCCCCCCAAAAAACACCCAAACCCAGATCAGTTCCCAGCTAGATTGGCTCAACTCCCCATGCTAATGGCCTGACACAAGAAAATGTGTGCACGTTTCTGGGCATCCATCATGTATAACCCAGTCTCTTTTGTCCTTATCCACATAGTATTTAGTATTCAATCAGCTATTACTAGATACACAAAAAAGCAAGGGAAAAACAACCCGCTATCAAGAAATAAAGCAATCAATAGAACCAGATACAAAGACTACCAGACACTGGTTCTGTCAGAGAGGAACTTTGTTTTAATAACTATGATTAAAATGTCAAGGCATCTAATGGAACAGGTGGGCAAACATGCATGAACAGATAGGAATTTCAGCAGAGAGATCTGCCTGGAAGACAGCGCTTCCAAAGGGGCATTAACATTACAAAGTAAACCTAGAGCTTCCAAGGAGCGTGATGGGATCCCATTTTTCATATGATGCTCATATTACAATGTATGAAAGATGCCTTCCTTGATCATTGCAGCAAATATCAGTGCTAGACAAAAGGCTTCCTTATAAAGGACAGGATACAGCCAGATTTTCATCAGAACATCTTTCACGTCTGCAGGAAGCCACCTTCGCAACAGAATGAAAGCTTGTGGCTTTTTTGATCACTTTAAAATTGAGGAGAGCACCCATGCAGGTGTCACAAAAATAAACAGTCTACATGCCTACAACATTCTGTGTCTTGATCCGGATACGGAAAACACGAGTATATTCGTTTGGTAAAAATTCATCCATTGAGCTACACACTTAAAACTTACACTCATTTCATTATGGATATTTTACTTCAATGAGAATGCCTTTTTTTTTTTTTTTTTGACTGCGTGGCTTGTGAGATCTTAGCTCCCAGAAGAGAGATCGAACCCGGGCCCTAGGCAGTGAAAACACGGAGTCCTAACCACTGGACCACCAGGGAATTCCAGAGAATGTCTTTTTAAAATAGCTCATTTTCAGTAGAGCACAGGGGACTCTACTCAATGTTCTGTAATCATCTATATGGGAAAAGATTCTGAAAAAGAACAGATACATGTATATGTATAACTGAATCACTCTGCTGCACACCTGAAACTAACACAACACTGTAAATCAACTAGACTCCAATATAAGATAAGAAATTTTAAAAACTTTTTTAAACAGCTTATTAAAATATTCCTGGTAAAATTTTAATTTTTATCTTGTCTAATGGTAGTTGTTTTAAAAGCAACTTAAATACATATGGGCTGTGCAACTCAATAGTGTAACCCATCTAGCTGACTAGTTAGTATCAGGGAAACTATCTGGATGACATAAGTGGCTTTATAAAGACTTCTTTTAAGAATAAGGAAGTCAAGTGCATAGAAAAGATCTAGTATCAAACGTAATGGAAACACAAGCAGCAAAAATGTCTTGGGGGGCTTCCCTGGTGGCGCAGTGGCTGAGAGTCCACCTGCCGATGCAGGGGACACGGGTTCGTGCCCCGGTCCGGGAAGATCCCACATGTCGCAGAGCGGCTGGGCCCGTGAGCCATGGCCGCTGAGCCTGCGCGTCTGGAGCCTGTGCTCCGCAACAGGAGAGGCTGCAACAGTGAGAGGCCCGCGTACCGCAAAAAAAAAAGAAAGAAAAAAAAAAGTGTTGGGAAGTGAGGATCTGAATATAGATCCCTGGGGCCTTCACTTTTCTCTAAAACTTTACTCAGGGAAGCTCCCATGGATAGAGGCCGCTTGTGATTCATAGGATAAAATATGTATCCATTCTATAGCCTGGGCACATCTGAACCTGAGGACATACTTCAACTCCTTAGATGAATAATTGATATCCTATATCACCCTTCTTAACATGTAAAGAATAGTATTAAAAGTATGGCTCTAAGTATATTGAGTATATTCTGCAATTTTTTAAAAAATCACAGGCTTGTTAGCAGCTCTTTGCAGGAAACCACCCTCAGCAGGAAGCCCCTTTTCTTGTCACTTTAGCAAAGCTATATGGTAACTAACTTTTAAACACGGCACCCCCATGCTCTACTCATCTCCTGCCCAAGCACAGCTTTCAAATCTTTAAATCACACGTTACTTTGCCTAACTTGTCGGTTCTTTCTGCAGGTCAAAGTGGAAATGAAGAATAAGTAATGAACAGATGGCCGGATCTCTTCCCTAGCTTCCCCTTCAGTAATCTTGCGAACAAACTGTGTCGCCAAACCATGTGAACAAGATAACATCTAGGGAAAATCACAAGACGTCAACAAGCCTGCACACACGCCTGCACGCAGTGGGGTATGGCGACGACTCTGACCCCCTATTCTCAATGATCCACTGAGATGACCTCCCTGTTTCCCTTTAAAAGCTTTCATGGCCGAGCAGAATCTTGGGAGGTAGTTTTGGGGGGACACCGAGTCCACCACCTCCCCAGATTGCCGACATTCCGATTCAAGGCACTTTTCCTTTCTGTGAGTATTAATTTTGTAAGCGGTGAGCAACAGGACCTGATTCTTTCGATAACAGGCGTTTAGACTACATTTTGCAAACTTCCGCTTTGCGTGTGCAATTTTCTGAAGACCAGACTTCACAGAGAAAATGGTATCCAAAATTATAGCCAACAGTAAGTTGGCTGGAGTTAATTGAAGCACAGAAATTTAAACAAAGAAAAGCCCTCAACCCTTAGCTTTAGCTGCTTCTTCTATAAACAATTTGCAATTAACATGGATAAAACTCTTAAGTGAAGCAATTTGTGCTTCACCAACCTCTGTCATCTCCTCGGGGAAAACTAGTAAGTAGTAAAATGATGGTGAGGTACGGCACAAAGGGTCATATCCAAAGTCCCAATTATTTTTACTATGGCCTCGCCATTACTTAAAGAGCCAGGGCTTCCCTGGTGGCGCAGTGGTTGAGAGTCCGCCTGCCGATGCAGGGGACATGGGTTCGTGCCCCGGTCCAGGAAGATCCCACATGCCGCGGAGCGGCTGGGCCCGTGAGCCATGGCCGCTGAGCCTGCGCGTCCGGAGCCTGTGCTCCGCAACGGGAGAGGCCACAGCAGTGAGAGGCCCGCGTACAGAAAAAAAAAAAGAGCCAAAACCTATGGTTTTCCTTAGGCACACGCTTCTTCAGAACTTTCACCGCACTAAAGCAGTATCTAAATCTGTGAGTTGACTTTGCAAAAAAGAGAAGAAGAGTGGCCTTCCTTTAAGAAGGGAAAAATGAGACCTGCTTCTATTTACAAACATCTAGATGTCCAAGACAGGTGGGACTATGTTTTAGAATGACCCTGCTATTCAGGATTTCAGTGGAGCCATGACAATGACAACAGCAGAGCCAGAGTTGTAATTTCCGGTTCTGATTTCCAGAGGTCCTCAACGGTCACCATCCTCCATAAACAACCTGACCCATCCAGGCACCAACGTCTCCATAGAGACTAGTCCCCTCCCCCCAGTGACCCCCTTTTTAAAAGAGATGTTTACGGTGTTATAACACAAACAGCGAAGCACGTGATACACTTTTACACCCATAGACCCTTTTACACACATATACCCTGCCACCCAGATTCCCACATGGGGTATTTGCACCACACCAGAAAGAAGGCTCCCTAACGCCCCTTCCCAGCCCATAAACCCTAAGTGTAACCACTCTTCCAAACTTCCTCACCACAGAGCAGCTGTGCCGGCTTTTGAACTTTATATAGATGGAATCATACAGTATGTGTTGGGATAATCCTCTGTTGCAAAGCTTACCAACTTCAAAGGTACTCAGAGAACCACCTAAAAGTACGAGGGTTCTATGAGTGGGTTGTTCAACGGTCCTTGTCCCAGACTTCTGGCTTCCACAGCTGGCCGGGTGGGAAATTATAACACCTCTTTGCAGCGAGAAGAGAAAAAAAAAATCAAAAAGCCAATCATACCTCACTTTCCCGCCAGAAGTCAAAGGAAACTCTTGCTGCCCTGGCAGAGGGGGATGGAGACCAAGGACAGCTGGGTCCTTCCCCCTCTGACACCTGATCAGCTGCTCCCAGGGACGACTGCGTATAGGAGAAACTGGCAGTGGTAGAATAAAGCACTTTCTGTCTGGGGGGCAGGAGCTTCCCTTATCAATTGCTCTTAAAGGGGCGACTCCCCAGAGCTGGGCCTCTCAACAACCTCTCAAATTTTCTCCACTTCTATTTCCTCTCTCACCCCCAAGAAGAGCTCCCCACCAGATTTAATCTGTCGGCACCATCTCCGCAGAGCTGCTCATCACAAAGGCTGCAAGGAATTTATTCAAAGCCCTAAAAACTGTCTTACGGAAACAATGCAGTGAAAGCCACGTTAAGTCTCCTGGTCACCTATTCTGCTCCCTAAGAAGTGTGACCCCAGGCCTGGGTACTCCTGTGGCCCAAAAGGAAATCCTCATTTTCTTTAAGAGCTGCGTTAGAAACTGGAACTGCATTTTCTCTTATCTGCCAAGCTCTGAAATGCAAATGCTGAATCTACCATGGTTGAGTGTTCAACATAATTAATCAAAGATTTGGTCCAGGACTGGTTCTCACCTCAAGGCTCAGCTAGGGAAGGATTTGCTTTTCCACTCGTATGGCTGCAGGGCAGCCTTCAGCTCCTTGTGGCTGTAAGGCTGAGAGCTTCCGTTTTGCCAGCCAGAGGCCATCCTCAGGTATTAAAGGTCACCTGCAGTTCTTTGTCACACAGGCCTCCCAATATGGCCAATCCTTTCATCAAGGCTGGAGAGAGAAGATCTAAAGCAAGTTTGCTGGCAAAATGGAATCTCACGTAACACAACACAATCACAGAAGGGATATCCCATCACCTGTCATATTCTATTGGTTAGAACCAAGTCACAGGTCCCACCCACACTCAGAAAGAGGGATTACTCAAGGGTTGAACATCAGAAGCGGGCATCAATGCAGAACACCTTCAAGTTTGTCTGCCATGACACTACAACCCTGGGATTCCCCTCTTGGATATATATCCAAAAGAAATGGGTGCCAATACTCTTCTAACACAACCACAAAGATGTCCACAGCAGCTCTATAAGGTACCTGTCACCTCTCCTCCCTCAGCTTAGCACCTTCACACAGGCTTCTTCTCATAAAAACTGTTTGAAATTCAAACCCCACTCTTGCCTCCCGCTCAATACTCTTCCTGCAACCTCGCAAGCAGACTTGATTCTGAAACCAATCTCTCCCACCCCCAGCTCAAGGAGCCTTGGCCTTAATACACTTTAGCATTTCTGCTTTCTCTGTTCCATTGAGGATTCCAAAAGAGTCTCCCTTTTTCTTATTCTTAAGGAGAAGATCTTCCCTTTTTTAACAAGGGAACCCCCCCATAACTTATAATAATGCCTTTAATTCTCATGCATTCACCTTGAGGCAGAAGTAATATGATCCCTGAGTGGTTGAAACCTAACAGAACCCTGGGGGGCTCCTGGGCACAAAAGCCTTTCTGTGTCCCCCATTTCTTGATTACAGGAAATAGGCTTCATTCCACCTCTACGACCTTCTCTGAGTTCCAAGGAGCAGGTTCAAACAGTTGCTAATCAGGGAAGAGAGGGGATGCAGAGACAAGGGCGGAAGAGTCAAGAAACAAGAGCGCAGGACTTCTCTGGTGGTGCAGTGATTAAGAATCCGCCTGCCAATGCAGGGGACATGGGTTCAATCCCTGGTCCGGGAAGATCCCACATGCCGCAAAGCAACTAAGCCCGTGCACCACAACTACTGAGCCCGCGTGCCTAGAGCCCGTGCTCTGCAACAAGATAAGCCACCCCAAGGAGAAGCCCGAGCACCTCAACGAAGAGTAGCCCCCACTCACCACAACTAGAGAAAGCCCGCACACAGCATGAAGACCCAGTGCAGCCAAAAAAATTTAAAAATTAAATTAAAGGTTAAAAAAAACACACTTTATATTGAGGTATGATTAACATACAAAAAGCCATACATATTTCACGTATACAAATGGATGAGCTTGGGGACAGGTATACATTGATGAAAACGATCTATGCCACAAACACATCCCGCTGAAGAGCATGTTTGGGGGACAGTGACGTGGCCAGAGGTGGGGGATGGGGACCAAGGCAGATGCCCCTGAGGGTCTTGGTCGGTTTGGGCTGCTATCACAGGTGCCACAGACTGAGCGGCAGAAATTCATTTCCCACAGTTCTGGAGGCTGGAAGTCTGACATGAGGATGCCAGCACAGTTGGGTTCTGGTGAAAGCCCTCTTCCGGGCTGTAGATGGCCATCTTCTCATTGTGTCCTCACATGGTAGAAAGAGAGTGACCTAGCTCTCTGCACTCTTCTTAGAAGGGTACTAACCCTATTCATGAAGGCACCACCTCATGACCTAATCACCTCCCAAAGGCCCACCTCCTTATTCCATCACACTGGGGGTTAGGACTTCAACATGCACATTTTCTGGGGACAAAAACACTCAGACCATAACACTTGGGTTCAGTCCTGCCTGAAGACCGCACAAGCACTGAAATGCTGGAGGGAACCAGTGACAGCACTGCCTGGGAAGTGTAGAACCTCCACCTTCCCTGAGACAACATGTCAGAGTGCACACAATCCTCCCTGCTTTTTGGATAAATTCTGATATAATAATGTTACAAGTCCCTGTACCCAATGCACAGCAAGGCTAAAAAAACCGAAACGTCAGAGTTTGGAGCAGAGAAAGGCCTGTAGCAGGGCCGAGCAAGGAGAACGGACGGCTCATGCCCCAAAAGCCCCAAACTCCCCAAAGGGTTTCAGCAAAGCATTTTTAAAGGCCAGGTGAAGGAATGGGGGGTTGCAGGGTATGTGATGAGCTTGTGCACAATTCTCTGATTGGCTGATGGTGAGGTAACAGGGCGGTGTCACAGGGGTCTTTAGGTACCAGTAGGTCTGGGGGCTCCTGATCATTGAGTAGTGAATTTCTTCCATTTGGTGGTGGTTTTAGCATCTGTAGAACTACTCACGAAATATGCATGAGGTAGTATTATTTGGGTGCTTCAGAGAGGAGCTACAGCAGAGGATATGGGGGAAGGGTCTGTCCTGGGGAGGCCCCGTAAGGTAGGGTCTCAGTTACAATAACTCTAACCCTTTAAGGCCTGGGCTATGCTATGCCATTGGCTGAAACAACGACATTTTTATTTCAAAAATGTTCACATTTACCGAAAGGCTGAGAAAACAGTCCAATGAACACACATATATCTATTATTCAGATTCACCAAAAATTACAATTTCGCCACATTCTGTTCATCTGTCATTCAATCTAACTAACGATCTATAATTGATTTTGTTGAACTACTTAAAGTACATGACAAACATAACAACACTCTATCCCTAAATACTTCAGTATCTCTTAGGAATAAGGACATCCTCCTATGTGACCACGCTAATATTATTAAGCCCAAGAAAAATAACAATATTCCATAAAATAATTTAATAAACTGTAGGCATTCAAATTTCCTCCAATTGCCTCCAAAATGTCTTTCATACCTATGGGTGATATTGTGATTTATAGTAAAAAATATTTATTTGGTTTTCATCCCCATTTCTGGCACTGAGCTCCTAAACCCCTTGGAATTTCCTAAGTGATAAAAACAGGAAACATGTTTTTGTTATTCACAGCAAGCCTCTTTCAATCACACCTGAGTTTATGTTAATGAAGTGACTTTTGGAAAGCCCCTAAGGATGGCGGCTGGTTGCCAGGGGAACCAATTCATTAGAGGGTTCTTACTTTCTGTCCCACCTACCCCCATCTCCAGGAGAGGAGAGGGACTGGAGGGTGAATCAACCACCACTGGCCAATGATTTAATCAGTCACACCTAGGTAATGGGGCTTCCAAAATAACCCGAGAGGAGGGAGTTTGGAAAGTTCCAGACTGACGGACATAGCATGTGGAGATGCTGGGAGGGTGGTGCACCCAGAGCGGGCATGGAAGCTCTGTGCCCCTTCCCACATCCCTTGCTCTACGCATCTTTCCTCTGGGCTGTTCTTAAGTTATATCCTTTCATGATAAACAGATGATCTAGTAAGTAAATTGTTTTCCTGAG
Source organism: Lagenorhynchus albirostris (assembly GCF_949774975.1). NCBI lineage: Eukaryota > Metazoa > Chordata > Mammalia > Artiodactyla > Delphinidae > Lagenorhynchus > Lagenorhynchus albirostris. The sequence continues at coordinate 5,223,163 of NC_083110.1, read as the reverse complement.
TTCTGTGAGCCACTTTAGCAACTTAAATGAACCCAAGGAGGGGACTGTAGGAATCTCTACTAGTGATTGGCATCTGAAGTGAGGGGCAGTCTTGTGGGACAGAGCCCTTAGCCTGTGGGATCTGATGCCATCTCCAGATAGACAGTGTCAGAAATGAGTTAAATTGTAGCACACCCAGCTGGTGTCACAGAATTGTCTGGTATGGGAAAAACTACCACACATTTGGTGACCAGAAATGTCAGAAGTGAGGTACTATTCAGAGAGTAAACTGTAAAGGAAAACAACAGTGTGTTTTCTCTTTATTCTGTTTCCCCCAAAGCAACACAAACACCTCTACACAGAAAATGAGGCAGTCTCAGTATGCTGCTGAGGCCTTGGGACCAGAGATGGAAGCCACTAGAAGATAACTATTATCTTGTCACCTCCTGGCCTTTCATCAAGGGCAAGGTGGCCAAGGGACCCCGGCTGACTAAGCCACCTCCCTCCCCTACAGAAGCCACAGCAACAGAAAACAGTAGAGAAATCCAGGTCCCTAGGTACTGATTCGAGGGACTTTTGGTCACTTGCTGACCATTAGGAAGCATCAGTTCCAAAGACGCACAGCCTCCTCTCCACGCTCCGACTTCCATGTGCGCAGTTCAAAGAGAAGGTGGGGGCCTAGGAAGGAGGCGAGCAAGACAGGAAAGGAGGAGGGAGCTAGACACTGTCCTCCAACAACTCAACCTCATCCTATATTTTAGCACAAACTCATCCCTGAGTCTTAGACTCATCCACACATGGGGAAGTGGTTCCAGGATCACCTAGCACCAGCCAGAAGAGCCATCATCAAAAAGTCTACAGATAATGAGTGCTGGAGACGGTGTGGAGAAAAAGGAACCCTCATACACCGTTGGTGGGAATGTAAGTTGGTGTAGCCGCTATGGAGAACAGCATGGAGGTTCCTTAAGAAACTGAAAACAGAGCTACCATATGATCCAGCCATCCCACTCCTGGGCATATACCTGGAGAAAGCCATAATTCGAAAAGATACATGCACCCCAACATTCACTGCAGACCATTCACAATAGCCAGGACATGGAAGCAACCTAAATTTAGTTCATCGACAGATGAATGGATAAAGAAGATGTGGTATATTTATACAACGGAATACTACTCAGCCATAAAAAGGAATGAAATCATGCCATTTGCAGCAAAGTGGATGGACCTAGAGATTATCATACTGAGTGAAGCCAGATAGAGAAAGACAAATATCATATGATGTCACTTATATGTGGAATCTAAAAAAAAAAATGATGCAGATGAACTTGTATACAGAATAGACAGACCCACAGACACAGAGGACAAACTTACGATTGGATCAGGGGACAGATTAGGAATTTGGAATTGACATAAACACACTACTATGTATAAAACAGATAGCTGACAAGGACCTACTGTATAGCACATAGAACTATACTCAATGTTTTGTAATAGCCTATAAGGGAAAAGAATCTGAAAACAAAACAAAACAAAAAATATATATGTATATTATATATATGATTGAATCACTTTGCTGGACACCTGAAACTATCACAACATTGTAAATCAACTATATTTCAATAAAATACATATATACATATATCTATATTCAAAGTAACAGGCACGTAAATCAGGACGTTTTGATTTTTTTTTTTTTTTTTTTTGCTGTACGCGGGCCTCTCACTCCTGTGGCCTCTCCTGTTGCGGAGCACAGGCTCCGGACGCGCAGGCTCAGCGGCCATGGCTCACGGGCCCAGCCACTCCGCGGCATGTGGGATCCTCCCAGACCGGGGCACGAACCCGCGTCCCCTGCATCGGCAGGCGGACTCCCAACCACTGCGCCACCAGGGAAGCCCCGTTTCGATTTTTTATTAACAGAGAAAAGTAGAGATGCCTCTTAGAAATATCACTCCCTTCACATCTAGAAGAACTGGACAGTGTTATGACTCTTAAGCTGAACAACCAAGAGAATAGCTTTAAAGGAGTATTTCTACGGACGTGGGGATCTTCTCTTAAAGGAACGGGAGCAACAGCATATAAGCAGAACAGGCAGCAACACGGGATAGAACACGCAGAGCTGGAAGTAAATCCCCACTCCCTTGAAATCCAGTCTACTGCTATTTCTGTTAGGACCCTAGTGAGAGGAAGAAAAACGTCTCAGGTCTCAGGCTAGCTTTGTTCAGAGCTGGAAAGAAACGGAATGCCTGCAGCAGAAAACATTAGGGAAAAAACAACGTGTGGGCTTAGTAGCTTAATCTCATCAACTCAGTCCAAAATCTTTGTTGTTGCATGATTACACGAAAAAGAAAAAATGTTTCATGCCTGGGCTAAAACAAAAGAACAAATTAGAACTCTCACTACAACAGCAGAACTCAAGTTTCCAAAGGGAGAGAAAAACAACTTCCCTGAGGCTCAGACCCTATCCTGACGCTAACTAGCTGTTCACGGTGCCTGTCATAAAATATTACGCAATAATATGTATATAATAGAGTTTAGTGTAAGGCTGCTCAATGTGCACCCAAAATACCCCAAGATGTTTAGCTGGGGAGGCACCAAAAAGAAACATGTAATCCACCTGTGAGATGGCCCCAAAACAAGGAAAGTATGGGACTTCATGGAGGAGGAGATGTCTGTCTTGTCTCCCTGCTCTGTGATTTTCTAGGAAATACGCCATATATGTAATGTATGTTTATCTTAGCAGTGAAAATATTTACTGCCTATTAGAAGCAGTGAACTATTTGACGTCTGAATGAATGAGTGAGCGAGTAAGTGATTGGAGGGATGGATGGGTAGATGAATGGATCAACGAATATGCACTCACAGCAGGTTCCATTGTTTGATCTGTTTCCAAACCACTGGCCAATGAACCCTTCCATGAGTAGTGTTTGAAACTTCATACAGTGTTTTCTGAAGCCCCTGCCTGGCCTACAGGCTCCTCAAGAGGGAGCATTGTGGCACTGGGGTCTGGTCTGAAGGTGTTCCTCTCTCCACCTTCCAGCCACCACACTGAAACTCTTCCATGTATTCTGAGAGAAACACAAGACACATGCAGGTTACAGACAGAACAAACACAATGACGCATGCACCACTACTAGTTTTCCTAGTGTTTTTAGAATAAATTCGAATTACGTAAATTTCACTGACATGGAACTGAAAACACACCCACAGCATAAAATCAGATACACCTACCAAAAATGTTCACGTTAAAGATTTAATAAAACCAAATGCTGACTTCAAAGGAAAGAGTTTGGATAAACCCTTGAAATCTGCTGCTCTGGGTTATGGCATTTAAATGGTCTTCAAACGATTTCATTCTTTCTCTTAAAAAAATGGTATAGAGGTGGGAAGTTCAAGTCCTTCCTCGGTATCGAATGCCAGCATAACGCACTTGTCGATAAAGAGTGTTTCTTAAACTCTCACACATGCGTGGCGTGAGACGAACACTGCACAGACAAAACCGAACTGTTTCATACCTACGATCATAATTATATATTTTCTTTAAGGACAGGACATCTTCATATACATTCACTGAAAATGAGCAAACAATTTCTAAAAAGAAAATGAAGGAAGGAAAGATGGTATTCATTAAGTAGCATCTTCTGGCCCTTCTGAATAAAACTCTGAGGATATATGCAAGCTTTTACAACACTACATGGTACAAACTCGATGATGAAAAAGGATAAAAATAACTCTCCTAAGAAATTCTTATCTAGTCAAGTACTATGGGTGATGTGCAGCAGACTGACAAGCAGCAAACGTGAACGTCACAGAAAACACGTATCACAACTGGAAAACGGTTCTGAGAGGTTACACTGAATATCTCTCTGTCGCAGGGCTCCGTAACAGCCTTCAGCCTTCGGGGCTGCAAATCACCTGAGAGAAGCAATTTATTTCCTACCATCTCGAAGGCTGTCATAAATTAAGGCTACCTCCAGCTGCATAAGAGAAAAATGTGCCCACGTCCCAGGCAATTGTTCAAGGGCTTGTCACCATCATTAACCAAAAGAACTGACCAGATTCCTAATTGCCCCAGTCCCTTTCTAGGCTTTGCAATGAGATAAGAAAACAAAACTGGTCTATTACGCTACTGATCAATGCACATTCACCAAAGAATTGAACCAAAAGACATCATGTATTAAAAAAAAATCGACTTCAATTCCCTGACACAGGGTAAGGAAATACTCAATGCACCTGGGGTGCTGGGTGTCCACATCTTTTTGCAGCTCTCCAGTGACGGAGGCTCCAGGACCTTCTTTATCTCAGCAGTCAGGAAGGGATTTCTCATTTCCAATGAAAAATTATTTGTTCATGTACATCCTTGTTCTGTCCTACGTGGGCCTGAGCAGAAGTGGCTCAGAAACCTTCTTCAGCTAGGAGTCTGCAGTTGCACGGGACAAAACTTAGCTTCCGCTCACTTCACAGGAAGGGACTGTTCCCTTGCAACAGTGGTGTCTCCTGGAGCTCGGAGGAGGCACTACAGCAAGATCTTGACGTTGGAGGGAAACGGTACCCAGCGTGGAGTGCAGGAAAACGTCAAGGCCCTCTCTGGGTTGCTTACACACCTGCTCTATTCTTCCCTCTACGTGGACCAGCTTTCTCTGCCTCTCCCTCCACACGAAAGCCAGGCTAGCTCCCTCATAGCTTCTCCTCCACTTAAGAGACCACACCAACTAGACCACAATCTCCTGGTTTTAATCTCAAATTCCAGGAGGGAGATATTGATCAAGTGACTGTGGGTCAAGGGTCCACCCCAATCTAATCTATGGTGTCCAAGAGGAAGGTGATGCTAAGGGCACACCCTGAAGACACGGTGCAGGGCAGTTAAGGGGGTTACAGTGAGCTGGGAAGGCGTCCACTCCAATTGTTCTCATGAAGACACGCTGTTTGCCTGATTCACCTCTCTCTCCCCCAATATTTAAACCTTGCCTACAGAACACGTTTTTAAATCCCACTGATCCATTTTCTATTCTTCCCTGTTCATTTCTTCCAAATTGCTTTTTTTTTTTTTTTTTTTTTTTGAGGTACGCGGGCCTCTCACTGCTGTGGCCTCTCCCGTTGCGGAGCACAGGCTCCGGACGCGCAGGCTCAGCGGCCATGGCTCACGGGCCCAGCCGCTCCGCGGCATGTGGGATCTTCCCGGACCGGGGCACGAACCTGTGTCCCCTACATCGGCAGGTGGACTCTCAACCACTGCACCACCAGGGAAGCCCCCAAACTGCTTTTAAAGTGAGGTTGTCAGAATGAGGCAAAACACTCTGACATGAGACTAATTAAGCTCTAGCAGTGAGATTGCTTGTCAGTGTTTTTAGGTGACCAAGCAGTGGGCGTCCCACTTCTTGACTGAGAAAGGCAATCAGAAGTGTTCTATGCAGGATAATTCTGGAAGACCCCCACAGAAATGGAGATGCTTAGGAACTGTTTCTGTGTGCGTGTAAATGGCCTTCCGTTAGTACATTTAACAAATGTTTATCGATTTAGGTGCCAGGGACACTCTGTGATCTGGGGATAGACTCATCACAGTTCTACGTTCCAAGAACCACACTGAGGGGCTGGCGACATGGGAAAGAGCCCTGCCCTCGCAGAGCTTTCCACCTGTAGGTTTCAGCCACACGATTAAACTAGCCATGACAATATGTATGGGAAGTGACAGCACCATGGGAGCCCAAACAAGGACACCTCACCGGATCCAACGCGGTCAGGGAGGCTCCCTGGGAGAAGTGACGCTCAGACTGGGCCTTGGATGAGTAAGGTGGCATTTCTGCATTAATGGCCCTCCTGATGACACACGTCAAATGACCAGAGCATAATGTCAGTTTCCATTCACAGTCCAACTTCATCTTGTACATTTCTGTGACGCTATGTTCCAGTCAAGCTGGATGACCTTCCAGTAACAGCTCGTGTACATTGCTGTGCTTATACTGTGCCTTTGCCTGAAAGCAAACCTCCCCTCCACCCATTTCCTGTGGTTTATTACTCCTCCAGCTTCTGACCTGAAACTCACCACTCCAGAGCCATATTATTTCACTTTCCTCTCCCTCCAGTCTGTAAGATTTGAAGGCAAGAACCCGTTTCCCAATACAAATAATTTGTACACTGTCTTGTAGTAATTCATGCACAGTATCAAATGGTATTTTAGACTTTTCTCATTTTTGCATAGAATTAGAAAATATGTCAGACTGAAGTTTATTATTAATTTCTTCTGTGTTTTCCTGCAGATTCAGAAGATTCAATCCTATTAAATAGTAGGCTAAGAAATTTTTAAGAATCTTCTTGTCTTTCTATTCTTGCTTTTCTTTTTTAGAATGTCTTATAAATACTGAAATTTATGAATAACAGATTACTCCACATTTCCTACTTAATAAAGAAAAAAAAAGAAGTCTTGTCTCCCATCACTTATCTGTATATTCTGGTACATGCTCAAAAAGTTTGTGAAGTGAATATATGAAAATAAAGGCGCATTTATGGATGCCAGGCAAAGGGCTAGATGCTAGATATTCATTATTTCGTTTCATCCTCATGACCATCCTGAAAAGCAGTTATATTCGCCCCCATTTTGTAGATGAGAAAACAGAGGCTCACAGAGGTGAGTAACTTGCCAGCAGAGACACTGCTGGGATGTGAAGAGAGCTCCCCGTGTGGATTCTATTCCCTCTGCTTCTCCCGACAACACAGAAAAAACTGCAGTGGTCCCCTCCTTCACGAGAGGCTACGATTCAGTCAGCATCCTTATCAACGCTCAGTGAAACACTTAACAGAGTTCAATGGCTCATACACATGTGGATTCATTGTTTTAATGCAACTCACCTGATTTTTTCCAGCTGCTTAAGAAAAGGAGAAACACTCAACACTGGAGTGTTTTATTTCAGACTAGACACTTTGTAGACACTCAGGATAGACTTGTGAAGAACAGTGAGACATCTCTTTGCCCAAGCCTCTTCCAAAGCCAGGAAGACTAGGCTTTTCCTGGAGGTGAGAATCTGGACCATTTGCAAAGGGCTTATAACTCCCGGTCAATGATCTGAGTGTACTGGGGAGAAATGTGCTCCCTTCAAAAAGAAGAGTTCTGCATTGTAACCTTCTCAAATCTCAGAAAGCTATTTACTAAATTGTTAGCACGGATTCATATTCATGAATAAAACTGATGCTCTGAGACATCAGAAAATGTTATGCTCTATGCCCTCCCCACCCTACCCCCGCCCCCTCCAACTTTTTTTCTTTTAAAATCTTTTCAATCTATAATGCCATTTGCAGCAACATGGATGGACCTAGAGATTATCATACTAAGTGGAGTAAGTCAGACAGAAAGGGACAAATATCATATGATATCACTTACATGTGGAACCTAAAATATGACACAAATGAACTTATCTATGAAACAGAAACAGATTCACAGACATAGAGAACAGACTCGTGGTTGCCAAGGAGGAGAGGGGGTGGAAGAGGGATGGATTGGGAGTTTGGGATTAGAAGATGCAAACTATTATATATAGGATGGATAAACAACAAGGTCTTACTATATTCAATATCCTATAATAAACCGTAACAGAAACTATATTCAATATCCTATAATAAACTATATTCAATATCAGGGAACTATATTCAATATCCTGTAATAAACCATAATGCAAAAGATTATGAAAAAGAATTCCATTCTAGAATAAACTTTTACAACCAAATTATACAGCTCTTCCAAGTGGGTCATTTTTGAATTGCTGACCTGACCTTTACTATCTTGGGAGGATCAAACAGAAGTTGCTCACCATGAATTCAATTATACTACGAGCCACTGTTTCAGTTATCACTGGAAACCACATAAGCAACATCTACTCATGGTCTGGTCTGAAAGGGCACACAGAAGTAGAAAGATTGTCCTGCTCCATAAACCTCCCCCCCTCACCTCACAAACCCTTCCTAACACTGGAAACCTGGAGGATCCTGAAACATGCGATTTCCTTGTCACTAGGTGAGCTATTCAATGCCCTCCCGTTTTCTCCGCTTGAACTATGAAACCTCCCCCGAAATAAACTGGGTTTTGCTCAGTAATCCTCAGGCTCTTAACCTTGATTCAACTCGCCAATGGCAGGCCCGGTGGGATAGGCCGGAGATGGGGTGGCCATTTGGGATTAGCCTACCGTCTACTCTAAAAGTGACTTACAAACGAAACCCATCAGCATTTAAAAAAAAAAAAAAATCATTTGTATTTGCACATACCAGCACCATGAAGTACTAATAAGCCCACTCAGGAGTCAAGTGTATAGCTCCAAAAGCTATTCCTAGGAAGTTTCTTTACTAGAAAAGTTTGTGAGCTCACTGTTTGAAAACGTCCTTTAGGGAAACCTTTTGCTAAGTAACGCATCCCTGCTAACTGTGAACTGTGAACAATGTGTCTGTGGATTTCTGTTTCTCGACAAGGGCACACCTCAGCCGTGGGCATCATAAATGTTCTCAAAAACTTTGCTAAATGAATAAATGAAAATAAAGGAGCATATATAGATGTCCTTTCATCCTGCACAAGAACCTGTGTCTGGGATCTCCAAGACCCACTACTTCAAGCATCCCTTCCTCTCCACAGCCATCTCCTCCCCAACTGCGATCTATCCCAGAGGAATAAGAAAGGAAGGGGGAGGCAGAAGAGATTCCAGCCAGTCATTTCTCTTCTTCTGTGGCACAGGTGGGAGGGGAAAGGAAATCACTAGAAAAGCTTTCCAAACTCTTCTGAGTTCTGAAGCACCTTCTCCAGTTCTGAAGCACTACAGTGAGTGGGTGTGGAATCATGTTCGCTGCACAAGCAACCGGGCTCTTTCAGAAAGCTGTTTATTCTAGCCTGGCCCCTCCTGGAAACCCAATCAGTGGTTCAGGAAGAAGGAAGAGAAGAGAAGGCCCAGAATTCAAAGGCAGGCCTGCTCAGTTAGCACTACTGCTCCACGGAAGACAGTTCATTTGCAGCAGAAATTTGGGGTGAGGCTAAATGAAGGCTTCTCATCACTCCTACGGGACATCTGGCATTGTTTGGAAACACTTTTGGTTGTCACAACTTGTGGGGTGGTGTGAACTAGAGGCCAGGGATGCTGCTAAACACCCTCCCACGTTCAGGATCCCCTCTCCCCATAATAAAGGATTTAAGTCGGGAAGAGAAAGGCGGATACCGTATGCTAACACATATACATGGAATTTAAGAAAAAAAAATTTCATGAAGAACCTAGGGGTAAGACAGGAATAAAGACCCAGACCTACTAGAGAATGGACTTGAGGACATGGGGAGGGGGAAGGGTGAGCTGTGACAAAGCGAGAGAGAGGCATGGACATATATACGCTACCAAACGTAAAATAGACAGCTAGTGGGAAGCAGCCGCATAGCACAGGGAGATCAGCTCGGTGCTTTGTGACCGCCTGGAGGGGTGGGATAGGGAGGGTGGGAGGGAGGGAGACTTAAGAGGGAAGAGATATGAGAACATATGTATATGTATAACTGATTCACTTTGTTACAAAGCAGAAACTAACACACCATTGTAAAGCAATTATACTCCAATAAAGATGTTAAAAAAAAAAAAAGTGTCAGTAACGCTGAAGGTGAGGAAACCCTGGGCTAACTCAAAGCTTGCCATCGAGAATTCTGGCCTATTGTGGTTGCCAAGGAGGAAGGGGAAGGGGGGAGGGTTGGATTGGAGTGGGAGTTTGGGATTAGCAGATGCAAACTATTATACGTAAGATGGATAAACAACAAGGTCCTACTGTATAGCACAGGGAACTCTATTCAATATCCTGTAATAAACCATAATGGAAAAGAATATGAAAAAGGATATATGTATAACTGAATCACTTTACTATACACCAGAAACTAACACAACATTGTAAATCAACTATACTTCAATTTAAAAAAAAACACACACAAAAACATCATAAGGGTTTGCTGTAGGCACGCCAGATTATTTAATATTAGAAAATCAGTCAACGTAATTCATTATATTTAAATAAACTAGACAATTCAAAAAAAAAAGGATTCTGGTGTAGTCTATGGTTCAGAAAGCCAAGGATGACACTTACCATGGAAGAATAAGGAAAGGGCAAAGCAATTCCAACCTAACATAAGTCTGCATAAAGAATTAAGTAATAGGGAATTCCCTGGTGGTCCAGTGGTTAGGACTCCACGCTTTCACTGCCGAGGGCCCGGGTTCAATCCCTGGTCGGGAAACTAATATCCTGCAAACCGTGCAGAGCAGCCAAAAAAGAGAATTAAATAATACAGATCACTATGAAGGTACCTTCAAAGGTTCCCTCTTCCAGAGGTCGATGTTTCAGGCCGCATCCACTCACTCATTCAACAAACATTAACTGAGCAACTAGCCAGGACATGGAAGCAACCTAAATGTCCATCAACAGAGAAATGGATAAAGAATATGTGGCGTACATATATACAATGGAATATCACTCGGCCATAAAAAGGAACAAAACTTCGCTATTTGCAGAGACGTGGATAGACCAAGAGACTCTCATACAGAGCGCAGTTAAGTCAGAAAGAGAAAAACAAATATCATATATTAATGCATATATGTGGAATTTAGAAAAATGGTACAGATGAACCTAATTGCAAAGCAGAAATAGACACACAGACGTAGGAAAGAAACATATGGACACCAAGGGGGTAGGGGCAGGTAGGATGGATTGATGTACGTACACTACTATGTATAAGTAGATGGCTGATGAGGGCCAACTTATAGCACAGCGGGGAGGAAAAAAAAGAAGGTACAATCTGTTTGCAGGACATTTATTAAAGTTAACTTTAAAAATGAATTCCAATATACATTAGGTGCAGACAAATACTGTTTGATTCCACTTATACGAGATACCTAGAACGGTCAAATTCATAGACTCGGAAGGTACACTGGTAGATGCCAGGGGCCGGGGGTGGAGGTGGGGAGGGGAAATAGGGAGTGTTTAATGGGAACAGAGTTTCAGTTCAGGAAGGTGAAAAATTTGGGAGATGAATGATGGTGAGAGTTGCACAACAATGTGAATGTACTTAGTGCCACTGAACCGTACAGTTAAATATGGTTAAAGTAATATGTTTTATGTTATGGGATTTTTACCACAATAAAAAAAAAATTTTAATCTATTTTTTAAAAAACCCAATATTAACTGAGCAACTACTGTGGACCATGTGCCTCCTGGGCTCTGGGTACACTCGCAGCTGGGAAGCCAAGGAATCTGCAGGAAAACTGCCCAGGGGTTTGGTTCAAAAACAGGTAATGTGGAATCGGAAGACTGTGGCTACTGAGAAGAGGAATTCAACCCTCCCACCTGCTTGTTTGTACCAATAGCTTAATTCTCAGTTGAATGTTACATACAAACCGACCCTCTCAGACCCAGGGGTCTTTAGGATTTTTTAAAACAATTCCTCACAAGAAGTCACTTGTCGAGAGTAAAATCTGTTCAACTCACTGACTGGGCTGAGAATCCCAAACAAAGATCATTTCTGCACTGTTTGCAATTACCTCATTTATCTTCACCACCCCAAACAAAGTCTAAAACTTAAGAGGATAACAGTGAGTATTTGGTCATTCAAATATTTTCTGCTGCTACAAAGGCAGCTAACTTACACTCTCAACTAATCCAGACACTCTCACTGTCAACTCCCTCAGTGGGGACACAGAGAAGCCACTTTGAAAGATGACTCAAAGGTGACACAACGATGTCAAGGATGAAGCTTGGAACATCCCATAACTTCCTCTGGAGACCCTGAGAAGAATATTTATTTCATAATCATCATCTCTCCCAGTTAGCTGAGTGTGATTAGTAACCGACAAACAAAATAACTCACTGATACCAACAGATAGATAAGCCTCTTTATTATTTTTTTCTACTTGGGTAGAAATAGCAAACAGCCAAAGTACTACCTTAAAACATCTTTGGCTACATTAATAAAACATAAGCTTCTCTAAATTTAAAGTCCAATTCATTCATCAAAACGTCAGGTGTCACCTAAAGCATCTTAGTAAAAAGGAAATCTCTTGGAATAAAGAAGAATCTTCACAGGAATAGAGGGGGGAGTGAGATGATTTTCTTCTGATTACAATGACCACTGTACCCTTGTCTACTGCTCTTTATTCCTTCAATGAAGCCTCAGAGAGAGGGTATTTAAGAATACCACTGGTGGTACAAGGGACTCATTTTCCAGGCCTTCCCCCTGCCTTAATTATAAAGTGTGTTTGTAGCAAACACAGTCAATCACTGCTGAAAGCTCCCCGCCAACCCTGCAGAGTCACAAGCCTTGGTGAAAATTTCTATAAAGCTCATGGGGCCAGTTGCAAATATTCAGAATTATACAATGATAAACCTTATGATTCCAGGGGCTAAACAGACGACTCTATGAAGGCTGTAATTTGTACAACTGTCTTTAGACAATTCTAATTTCTTACTAAGAAAGCTAAGAAGAGAAATAAGAAACAGACCATTTCTAAACGAAATTTAGAAAGTGTAAATAGAAACTGAGTGTCCTACCCCTATCTATAAGAGAAATGGTTTCCAATGGGTTTTCATTCTTTTATCCTATACCTGACGTTTCTCAGCTGAAAAGAAAACATGGTCCCTTGTCTCCCTTCCGGGATCCAACGCCAATTTATCAGCTACAATTTTAGCAGCAGAAGCAGATTAGAGGAGAGGCAGATAACCTTTTAAAGGCTGATACAGAGTTAAAGGCAATCACCACCGTCCTTTAAAAACAAGTAAGGGCATGAAACAAAACACTAAAATCTAATGTTTCTTCCTGCAAATAAAAGTAACCAGCTAACTGCTAGCATACCACTGACCTTCGGCTTGGAATCCAGGGTTTTATGAAAAAACTAAAGGGAGACGTATTTTTAGAACTCAATATGACTAATTTACAAAAGCCTGATTTTTTGTTCCTAAGGACCAATAAAATATGTTGCAATTTCAAGCCATGAAGGGTGAAACCATATCTCAAAATCATTAAGCTGTTAGTCTTGATTACATATGGAACGAAGCAATACTCAATTCTTTGACTGACTGAGGTGATAAACGGCTCTCTTTCTGCTTGTCAAACGACAGTGGTGAGGCCACCGAATTGTGGTTTACAGTTATAGGTTCTGGAATTTGTTATAGCCAACTTCTCCCTTCCAAAATGAGAGAAAGAAATGTCCACCACATTAGTCCTGGTCACACAGGTAATATCTGTATAACTGATCACAGCATTGCCAGAGCCATCCGCTGGGGCCCACTGGCAAAGAAAAGTCTCAGCTGTTCCACCTGGCACCGACCGTTTATCTCTCAGAGACCAAATGCCAATAGCTAGAATGATCCATATAGAACCTCCACACTGAGGACAGCTAAAGACCTGGGGCAAAGGGAGTGAATGACATCTAAAATGAAGGCCCCGAGAATCGTCCTCCATCATCGGGGCCTAGGGGACCCAGGGAAGAGTTAAAATCCAGGCGTGCTAAGTCTGCCGTCTCTAACCAAGCCAGCTGAGCCCCGACCCGGGGCGACTGACACGTTCGTACCCACAGAGAAGTCACACAGTGCAGGATACACTGAGTTCCCAATCTGTCTCCTTATTGTGACATCTCAAGCGCAAGGGGATAAAGACAGAGAGGTGTCTGTGGGAAGGAGAGGGGATTTAAGAAAATGGATCAGATATTCCCAAAGGTCCCGGAGAACCGTCTCCGGGCCTCTTCCTAAAACGTGCAAGCCGGGTCGGTGTCTGCGGTCAGGGCAGCGGGTGGGAGCGGGGCGGCTGGTCGCGGGGCTGCGCGCGCTCCCCGAGGCCGCCGGGCCAGCCGCAGGGGGAGATGCGCCGGCGGACCGGGGAAATGAGGCGAGGGGGTCTTACTTTTGTAGCTCGCCGCCCAGGGCTGGTAGCCGTAGTAGCCGGTGATGCGCAGGATCCGCTCCTCGATGGACGTGAGCCCCACGGGCCCGCTGGTGAGGTCCTCCACCGAGCGCGACCATTTCAGATCCTCCTTAATCGCCTCGTCCACCACCAAATACTTGAGCTGCCGGAGCTGGGGGCTGATGTCGGACAGTCTCCTGGGGCTGACGTCCGGTGACCTCCTCATACCACTGAGGCCGCGGGCAGGTGGGCGGGGAGGGAGAGAAGGACGGTGAGACCGGAGGGCGAGCAGGGGCGCAGCCTGGTCCCGTCAGGGTCAGGTGCGGCCGCAGGGCCGGCGCTTCCCCGCTCCCACCGCACCCCAGCTCCCTCCGCACCCTGGGCGTCGGGTCCCGTCTCCGGAGCCCGGCGCCGGGAGCTTCGGGGCAGAGCAGGTTGGGACGAGTGGAAAGGGAGAGGATGCCCTAAACTTCCCGAGCAGCTCCACCGCGCGCGCCGCCCCCTCCCGAGCCCCAGACCGCCCGGCGTCCCGGCTGCCGAGAGCCCCCGGCCGCCCGCTCGCGCACCCGCACGCGGGGCGCTACTCACATGGCGATGCTTTTGCCCCCGGGTGCGCCGCCGGGAAACTCTCGGATCCCCATAGGCAATGGCAGAGTGGGACCGGGAGCTCCCAGACTGGAGGCGGAGGGGCTGCGGGCCTTAGCTGCCCGCGGCCGCGGCCCCTGGGAAGGTGGGCGCGAGGCCGGGCGAGGGTCCCCGCGCCGCCCGTGCGCGCCCGCGCGGCGGTCCCCGAGCGCCCCCGCGGTGTGCGGCGGGAGGCCGGCGCGGCGGCTCAGCCCGGCTCCAGCCGGTCCGCGGCGCTCGCTGCAGCCTGCCGGCCGCAGGTCAGTGGGCGCCACGCCCCTCGCCTGCGCCGCCGCCGCCGCCGCCGCCGCCCCGGCACACGGCAGGCGCGGGAGCCGCCGAATCCGGTAGAACGCCGGCCGCGGAGTGCGCTCTCGAGGCACCTGGGCGGGCGGGACTTGCCCGGCCCCCGAGCGCGGGAACCAGGCGGGGGCGCTGCTGCCCCCTTCCCGCCGCCAGCGTGCGGCACGCGGCACCCGCGCTCCGCCCCGCGACCCTGGGGCTGTGGGCGCGCTCCTCCTCCCCTCTCTTAGGACCTATCAGATCATTCTGTTCCTGGTTCAGTAGTTCAGTTCAGTTTCTCTCTCTCTCCTCCTCTGTCTCCACATTCTAAAATAATGAGCAAAACCACCTGGAAATACAGAAACCTGGTTCCAAACCTGGTTCCAAAACCATGCTCAGAATGCCAAATACATAAACGGCATTTCATAGTCAAAGCTGAGACGCAGGGTGACTTGATTTATTGCGCTGTGGGCGTACTTCGGTCACACCTGGCCCTCAGAGAGCTTACATTCTCGTTGCTGACCTGGTCACTACATCAGTTCTCTCTTAGATTTCCATTTTATTCGGCCTCTAATTTTTTTTTTCTGTCTGCAAGTCATTCTTTCTAGAACACTTAATCATTTTTCATAATGTTATTTTTCTGTTATACAAAATACATATAGGTTCATTGGGGAGAATTTAGAAAATATAGAAATATATAAAGAAGAAAATACCCATTTTCCAGCCAAAAATGACTACTTTGAATTAAGTAGTCCACAAAGTAGTCCTTCCACTCTTTTTTTTTTCTTTTTTTTCAATGTAAAATACCTTTTTCACGAAATCAGGATCAAACTGTACACACTATTTTGGGTACTTGTTTATGTTAAAATTATATTGTGTCTAAGCAAACTAGGAATAGAGGGGACTTCCTCATATTAATAAAAAGACATCTACAAAAACCTACATTCATACTGAATGGAAAGAAACTAGAAACTTCCTTACTTAGGTCAGAAGCAAGGCAAGGATGTCTCTCTCACCACTCCTTTTCAATATTCTACTGCAAGTCCTAGCTAATGCAATTAGATAAGAAAAGGAAATTTAAAAGTTTATCTACTGGGGAGAAAGAAATAAAACTATCTTTGTTCACAGATGACATGATCGTCTAAGTAGAAAACCTCGAAGAATCGGCCCAAACTTGACCTGGAACAGATATGAATCATAGCAAGTTTGCAGTATACAACGTAAATGTACAAAAGTCAGTCAACTTCCCATACATCAGCAATAAGCCACTGTAATTTGAAACAGAAAATGTAATACCACCTACATTAGCACACAAAAATGAAGTATTCAGGTATGAATAGAACATAATAGATACGAGATCTGTATGAGGAAAACTACAAAACTTTGAGGAAAGAAATCGGAGATGAACTAGATAAATGGAGAGATAGTTCAGATTCATTGGTAGGAAGACTCAATATTTTTAGGATGTAGTTTTTTCCAACTTAATGTATAGGTTCATTGTAATCCCAATCAAAACCTCAGCAAGCTATTTTGTGGCTACCAAGTAAGTGATTCTAAAGTTTATATGAAGAGGCAAAAGACCCGGAATAGGCAACACAATATTGAAGGAGAAGAACAAAGTTGGAGGACCGACACTACTAGACTTCAAGACTTACTATAAAGTGACAGTAAACAATACAGTGTGGTATTGGGGAAAGAATAAACAAATAGGTAAATGGAACAGAATAGAGAGCCCAGAAATAGTCATACAAATATAGTCATGTGATCTTTGACAAATGAGCAAAGTCAATTCAATGGAGAAAGGATAGTATTTTCAATAAATGGTGCTGGAAAAACTGGACATCCATTTGCAAAAAAATGATCATAGGCCTAAATATAAAACACAAAACCAGAAAACTCTGGAATATAACATAGGAGAAAATCTAGATAACTTTGGATTTGGTGATGTCTTTTTAGATATAAGACCAAAAGTATGTTCCATGGTAGAAAAAATCAGTAAGTTGGACTTCATTAAAAGTAAAAACTTCTGCCAAGATGATGAGATGAAAAGCCACAGCCTGACAGAAAATATGAGTGAAAGACATCTCTGATAAAGGGCTAATATACAAAGTAAGAACTCTTGAACTCAACTATAAGAAAATGAACAATCTAATTAAAAAATTGGCAAGATAACACAGATATATCACCAAAGATGATATAGGGACCATCAAAAAGCATGTGAAATGATGTTCAACATCATATGTCTTTAGGGGGTTACAAATTAAAACAATGAGTGAGATACCACTACACACCTACTAGAATGGATACAGTCACACAACACTGACAACATCAAATGCTGACAAGGGTGTGGAGCCACAGGAACTCTCATTCATGGCCAGTGGAAATGCAAAACGGTACAGTCACTTTGGAAGACAGAGTTGCAGTTTCTTACACAACCAGATATATTTTTACCACATAATCCACCGATGGCATAACTTGGTATTTATCTACATTGAGTTGAAAACTTAAGGCCACACAAAAACCTGCACACAAATATTTATAGAAGCTTTATTCATAATTGCCAAAATACGGAAACAGCCAATATGTTCTTCAATAGGTGAATGGATAAAGGATGTTGCATCCGTATAATGATAGATTATTCAGTGACAAAAACTAATGAACTATCAAGTCATGAAAAGACATGAGGGGACCTTAAATGTATGCTGCCAAGTGAAAGGAGCCAATCTTAAAGGCTATAGAGTATATGATTCCACTTATATGGCATTGTGGAAGAGGCAAAGTTATGGAGACAGTTAAAAGATCAGCGGTTGCCAGGGGTTCCTGGCATGTGTAAGGATAAGTAGGGTTGCGGGGGAATGAAACAGTGAGCACAGGGGATTTTTAGAGCAGTGAAACTCTTTTGTATGATACTATCATGGTGGATACATGTCATTTGACATTTGTCAAAATCCATAGATTATACAAAACCAAGAGTAAACCCTAATATAGACTTTGGTTGATAATGATGTGTCAGTGTCGGTTCCCTGACTGTAAGAAACATACCACACTAACGCAGGGCGTTGATCATTGGTGGGGAGGCTGTGTGTGTACATGGGGGTGGCAGGAATTTGGGACCTCTCTTTACTTTCCTCTCAATTTTGCTGTGAACCCAAAATTGCTCTAAGAAACAAAGTCTATTGAATTAAAAATTGTATTTTTCAGCTTTCCAGTGTCATAATATTCTTCTAAAAGACTGATTTACTGGATGCATTTTAACTTTTATGACTGTTATGATCATCAAAGCAACAAAGCCATTATAAAATAAAGTAACAAGTAATATCAGGTATATAAATTTTAAAAGTTACTATCTTTGTATATATTTTTTAATCTTTCTGTGTGTGTGAGAGAGAGGCTTAGGAACAAGACACTTCTCTCTCCCTCCCCCCACACCCTGTGTGTTTGTGTGTGAAGACTTTCTTCTTTTTTTATTTTTTTAAAGATTTTTTTGATGTGGACCATGTATTTTTAAAGTCTTTATTGAATTTGTTACACTATTGCTTATGTTTTATGTTTTGGTTTTTCGGCCCCGAGGCATGTGGGATCTTAGCTCCCCGACCAGGGATGGAACCCACACCCCCTGCATTGGAAGGTGAAGTCTTAACCACAGGACCACCAGGGAAGTCCCTGAAGACTTTCCTCTTAATCTCTTCTTCTGAGACTTGAAACAACCCTTCTTTTTCCCTTGTACCTGACCTATCTCATCTTAAGCTGGTCTTGGACTGCCATGAACTGGTGTTTCTAGAGCATCCTCAGAGGACCATGTGATGTCAGAATCACTCAGGAATGTTGTTTAAAATGCTGATTCTGAATTATCACCTCTGAGTGTGGGCATGGAGCTCTCCAGGCCACCGATTCCCTGGATGGGCCCTAGGCACGCTCAGAACCACTCACATACATAGGAGGTGAAGTTTCATGAACTCAGAATCCTGCACCTTGCTTTTACAGACACAAATACTAACCCCAAGGAAAGATCTGGGCACAGCCAGAAGAAAAGCGGGGTCTCTCTTCATTCAGTCACCACATTCTGGCTACTGTAAGCCCGGGCAAGGTCTTTGACCGTTCTGAGCCTCAGTCCCTTCAACTGTATAAAAAAGATGACCTTGTAAGATCGTTGTGAAGATAAAATGAGTTAATGCATGTAAGGTGTTTAGAATAAGGCCTAGCACATGGCCAGGGCCAGCACTTAAAAGATATGAGCTATTATTATTAGCAATGCAGCAAAAGGTTGAATTGATTATATTTTTTTGACAGCCACGTCACACTGTTGACTCATATCCACGTTTATTGCCTAAATTGTCTACATCATTTTTACATGTGCAGTTGCTAAGCCACATCACTCCCCTCTTTTTTTTTTTAAATAAATAGCATGGAATTTATTTTATTTTTTAAATTTATTTATTTATTTATTTTTGGCTGCATTGGGTCTTCGTTGCTGTGCACGGGCTCTCTCTAGTTGCAGCGAGCAGGGGCTACTCTTCGTTGCAGCGCGCGGGCTTCTCATTGCGGTGGCTTCTCTTGTTGCGGAGCACAGGCTCTAGGCACACAGGCTTCAGTAGTTGTGGGACGAGGGCTCAGTAGTTGTGGCGCACAGGCTTAGTTGCTCCACGGCATGTGGGATCTTCCCGGACCAAGGCTTGAACCCGTGTCCCCTGCATTGGCGGATTCTTAACCACTGAGCCACCAGGGAAGCCCCTAGCATGGGATTTAGAGTCAGATAAAATGCCTTAAATACTGGCTTCTCCACTCACCAGCCAGATAACCTTGGGAACCTAATTTAACTCCTCCAAGCTTCATTTTTTCATATCTACCTCAAATAGTTATTACAAAGATTAACTAAATTCAAGTATATTGAGAATTTAGCACAGTGGAGAGCCTGGGCTTGGTACTCAATAAATAGTCGCAATAGCAATTATTGTCACCTGCTGCCCCACCAACATTATTTACTTTTCAAGTTGTTGCAATGAAACTGGTGATCTGCCAACACCTGGTACATCCTACCTGAATGTAGATGTCTTCCTGGTACTTATTTTTATAGATGGGTATTTTTCATTTTTTAAAGCAGTCATGTACTTATATCAAAGTTAACACATTTTATCAAGCTACCCTCATAAATTTGCTATGTTAACATTCTCTCTTTTTTTTTTTTTTTTCAGTTGGCTTCCCTTTGGCTCCTGGGTTAATTTGAAGGAAGGCGGTCAGGGACGGAAATGATTGTGTGCTGGCTTCATTTTGCTTAGTTGGTATTTTATTCGTTTCTGAATAATTTCAGTTCTGTGACTGAAATGGGAGTCTGTATATCTGCATGCTGTGTCAGAAGAAATCCTACTAATTTTTTAACCTGAGTGAGGTTATGTATTTTTCATTTTCTGCCCATAATAAAACCTCAGTTAGTAAGTTCATCAAAATGGGTGGTGCGTTACAAGCCAAGCTAATCAACTGCTGCTTGCTAGTAAGGGATATATTCTGCAAATATGTTTCTATAGCTTAATTGTTCAATCAGTAAATGAAGTTGGCCTCATTAACTTTTAAATATTACTTTACTAAAAGCATGCTGTTTGACATGAGAAAGATGTATTCTTCACAAAAGGTCCAAGTACCTTGAAATACTTATGATATTAAGGTATATGTTTATTTTACAATTAATTAAACATGTATTGAGTGTATACCATGCCTAGAATTCTTTCCTAAACATAGTTTTCATGTCTCCCTTGCATCTTTGCTTCTTCATCCACATCTTTCTCTCTCTCTACTTAATGGCAACTACCCTGAGGCTCTCAGAGTTGGGAATACCACATAGGTTAATCTGAGACGATTCACTCAATCTTCTTTTTCCAGAGCCTGTAAAGTCCCATTTCTTCTTCTTTGGAGTCTAGCAGCAATTGACTTTTCCAGTCCTGCAAGGCTCCAAATTTCTGGACTGCCTCTGTTTTGTTTCTTTTCCTCTTATAAACAAACTTTCTCTCTTGAGTTCATCTCTTTCCATAACGCCTTGCCAAACACAGATGATAGTAGCTAACGCAGAGGAATACTTTGAAACACAGAACATTGTCTTTACTACAGTCAAAGTGTCATAATCCTGGCTAAGGATATCTTAGCTGGTCTGGTCAAATGTCTGCGGGATCAGAGTAAAGACCTCCTTCCTATTGCATATTGTACAACATTAGAAATCTACTTGTCTTTCTGCCTGTTATTGGTTAATCCAACAACAGGATTCACTTAATCAATGAACTATAAGAGAAATAAATGGAAGACACGATCCCTATATTAAGGAAACAATGGAGAAGGGATTCCCTCCTGAAAATCAGAATCAGGATTTAATCAAAGAATTTTCCCTCCGTCGCCCCAATAGGGTGGGAAGCCATCCCAACGCCTGCCCTATAGGATTTCATTACTGCTGTGGACCAATGACTTCTGTATATTACCCGTCCTTTCCCTTTCTCCAGGAAGTATGTGTTACTGTCATCCTGTCCCTATTCCGCTACTGTGTCTTGAGTGCACTTAGGGAACCAGATAACTTGTCTTTCTACTCAAAGATTGCTTTAAACAGTCACATTTGAATTTGAGGAAGAGGAAAATTTAAAAATTCATACATCACTGGGAGGTCCTGGACTTTGATCTATAGGCAGTGACTTGATGGAACTTTGAGTTGTTTTCTTAAGGGAAAGGGTGAGCATATTCCAGACGCTCACAGAGTGATAAAATGGATATTTGGGCACTGTGGCAGAGACAGTGCTTCACGTTTGCCAAACCTATTTCGCCGACACTTTATGCCCTAACAAGGGCATATAGAAAGACCACATGTCTCAGCCTCCTTTAAAAGTGAAGCCATCTGGTATGTTCTCCTTAACGGAATGTAGGTAGAAGTCATGTGTACTACTTCCAGACTTGACCCCTAAAATTTCTTGAGAAATACTTTACGAGTTCTCTATTTGCTTTGGCGCAAGGGAATGATGGTGCCACTAGGTACAAGAAGCCTGGGTCTCAGAGTGTCCAGTTGGAGGAGAGCTGTCTTGGAGAACCACCCAACCAGCAACATCCCTTTGGGGCATTTCATGAGCAAAAAGCAAAACTTTAATTGTATTAAAATAAAAATAAGCATAAACGTCGTATGTGTGCTAACCCATGGACATTTGCGCGTGTCTCTGTCACCGCAGCATAGAAGAATCGTCCTGACTTGCTTGCCTTGGCAAATACAATGCACACCACGAATTCACTGGTTCTCCTCTCCCCTTTTACTTGGCCCTATATTTCCTCTTAGCTACAGAGTTCTTGCATTTGGCACCTTTGTTTAATCACAGAAAACTAAAAAGAAAAAAAGATTAGCTTCCGGAGAAACATAACCCACTTGTATCTTTCCAAGATTTTTAGGCACTCTGAATGACGTACAGTTGAAAGCTATGCCCTCAAGGAATGGCAGAGCAGTAGGAAACAAGACACATGCACAGCTGACTAAAATAAAAGGCAAAAAGTACAAGGTGCTTAAGTTAGACACAGAGTTCTGTAAGAATTTGGAGGAACCAGTGATTACTTCCTATACTGCAAATTAAATGCAGATAAACCCATGGCCCTGATTTTTAAGAAATTATGAATATGCCCCTCCCTCCATTCCTAATTATTTATCACCTGGACATGCAGTTTATCTGCTTCAGATTTTAAATTCTTCCCCCAGCATATATGAGAACTGTCAACTCCTGTCAGTGTATGTGAGCTTTGGGGATTAAACCAATTCCAGTTTTAACCAAGACAGATATTGGTAGGTACAGAAAACTGATTTCAAAAACAGAGCCCACAGACAAACATAAGTTCTTTAAGTATTACATACTTAGTGACTTTGCCCTCTATATGCGCTGGTAATCAATGTAAGATTCCTAACAACTAAATAAATTTAAGTTTTCTAAAAAGACTTGAGTAATTAGCTACTTCTGCTGCCTTTTCAGTGAGAAATCTCTTCTGTGACATCTCTAAGAGGGAGAAATCTAGTCTCTGCTTAAGTATCCCCAGTGTCTGGGATCTCGTGACTTCCAAAGAAGGTTTTCCTGCTGATGGACAACTTAAAACCCAGCTCCACTTTTATCAATCTAAGCAGATAGATCACTTTCATTTTGAACTCCAGTCCACTCTTCTTTGCTTTTACTTCAAATAATTCTTCATTGATTCATTGGTTCTTCAACTCTTTTGTTATTTCTAATACTTCTTCATTGAGAAAGGGTTGTTATATGGAGTTGAAAGAAAAGAATACCTACATAGAAAAAAAAAAACAAAGGAATGAGAGAAGCTATAGATATTTGTCCTCAGCCCCTCTGCTCAAGGATAGAGGTGCTTGACCCTGGTGCCTCCTACTCGTGGCTTTGCTCTTGATTTATGTTTGTTTTTTTATCCAGTAGGTCCTGGGGCGTTACATCCACTCCACGATGATCACCCTGAACCATTTCATACTCTTCCAGTGATGCCAAAGCTCTGTTTGAAGCGTTTCCAGTTTCTATCTGCTCAGGCCCACGTGCCCTTCCAGGGAGGTGGAGACCCAAGGGGGGACTGGTGACCGATGCGCTCAGCACAGCACAGTTTGCCCTCTGTTACATTGGCCCTTTAATCTCTTTAAGATGCTGCTGCCAAACACTGAAATATCCCCCAGGGGTCTGGGGGGATGTGTAGGAGGGCACAAACACACATCCATATGATTTTGAGTATCACTTTAAGAAATTCACAGACCTGAAGAGGACCTATGCACCTCAAGTTAAGACTCTGAGCCTTACTACAGAGCTGAGTGACTGACTCCTAGCATGCAGTTCAAATTACCAAGAACTTACTGAGCACGGACTCTGGTCAAACACAGCACTGGGCGTTAGTCAGACGAGGAGAAAGCACAGTACACACAAGGACACACTCCCTCAAGGGGAAGTAGACACACACTCAATTTTAATAGAGCAAGTTTTCTTCTTTTTTATTAAAGTATAGTTGATTTACAATATGGTGTTAGTTTCAGGTGTACAGCAAAGTGATTCAGTTATAGAGAGAGAGACTTTTTTTTCAGATCACCTTCCATTATAGGTTATTACAAGCTGTCGAATATAGTTCCCTGTGCTGTATAGTAAATCCTTGTTGCTTGTCTATTTTATGTATAGTAGTTTGTATCTGTTAATCCCATACTCCTAATTTATCCACCTCCCCCCCTTTGGTAACCAGAAGTTTGTTTTCTATGTCTGTGAGCCTGTTTCTGTTTTGTACATAGATTCATTCATATTATTTTTTTAGATTTCACATATAAGTGATATCATATGATATTTGTCTTTGTCTGACTTACTTCACTAAGTATGATATTCTCTGGGTCCATCTGTGTTGCTGCAAATGGCAATATTTCATTCTCTTTTATGGCTGAGTACTATTCCATTGTATATATGTATTACATCTTCTTAAGCCGATGGTGTATTGAAGGACACTTGGGTTGCTCCCATGTCTTGGCTATGGTGAATAGTGCTACTATGAACATTGGGGCACATGTATCTTTTCAAATTAGTGTTTTTGTCTTTTCTGGATATATAGCCAGGAGTGAGATTGCTGGATTATACGGTAGTAATATAGAGCAGTCTCTGATGTATAATGGTGGTTAAATGTGCTTCTAGTGAGACGAGATGGATTGCAGCCAAGCGGTCTTCATTGTGACTATTGAGGGGCTCTGTGAAAACATCCCGCAACAGCAAGGCTGTTACATTCAGTCTTTCATCATCACATCCTTGCCACCCTGTAGGTGATGAAGTTAATGAGATTGATACATGATAAATAGCTGTGTAATCTTCGGTGGAAATTCCATTAACTTCTAAAAACGTCTCAGTGTCCTCTTAAACAGAAGGGAGCATTGTACTAGAGGACTTTAAGATCTATTCCAATTTTCTTATGATGTTACGCGAAGTGATTTGAATTTTGTGTGCGTTTCCTGCTTGCTTATTCAAAGGTTCTTGGTAGTTAGGAGACCGACAAGAACGTCTGGAATGTTTTTCATTGGAGATAGTTTGTCACTGCTGGAGTTGATCGGCACTTGACTTTGTAATTTTTTTCCGTTCTACCAACTGCAGTAAAGGCCAGGCAGCTGGTCCAGCTGGCATGGCGTGGGGAGGAAGCTCTTATTCTTGAATGCAGGTGTAGGTGGATGAAAGCAAAGTCACGTCCCAGAGAGAAAAGCCTCTGAGTGTCAGAGAAGAGGACCAAAAGGGAGCTTCCGAGGAAGGGAACCGAGGCACGTTTCTGAAGTTAAGATGCAGAACCGTAAGGGCAAAGATTCAAACGTCAGTGGATTCGCACAGAAAAGCGGGAGGGTGTCCGGGCAAATAACAGGAATTAAGAGCGTTGCTGTGATGGGCTTTTCCTGTGTCACAGCAGTATGTTCTCCGTGGGTCGAATCCACTTAAATCCAGGGGTTGGCTCAGCATTAGGCACACCCCTTTGTCCATTTCTGCTTCCACTTCCTTGCTACCATCATTGACGAGTCATCTTCCAGACTCCCAAGGATCTATTTTAATAATGATTTCTTTAGAACAGCCGTTGTAACCAACCCTCAGTGATCCAGAGGAGAGGAAATAGATCATGCGTATATAATAGGATTCCCACATCATTCATTTAAACCAACAGTTTTGATTAATATCTCATCAAATCATTCAACAGAACTGCCAGTAAATTACCAAATTTGGGGGTCTTATCTCTCTTCCTCTTCCCTTGTGTCTATCTGATAGAAATTTGATGTAGTAAAGATGACCCTTTGATAACTTTAACCAGTGTGTTGCACATTCCTCTCTCTGTAAGTGACTACTCTCTAGCAGCCATTTTGCCGGAGCTCTGGGGATGGGGGTGAGGGCTGACGTTGCCGAGGGCAGGACGGGGAGAGTGTGCTGTCAGGGACGTCTTGCCTAAATAGAGAGAAGAAAGGAAACTCCCATCTGGATTGTGGGAGATGAGAGACAGAGACCAAATTAGAGCCAAGAAGTTGGAAGTCAAGTTTCCCATTAGTCCCAGAGTTGAGGCTACATCTCCAAGGGCGGGGTCAAGGTGCTGTAGAAACTTCTTGGTAAGTCTCGAGGACACCCAGAACATCGGGGCTTGTGGCGTGTTTCCCTGGGCAGAAGAAAGACAGGCTGTGGATTCCTGATAGAGGAGATGACATGACTTTGGTCCTTCTGGCAGCCAGTGAGAAGGTGGGTAGAAGGTACGTGTGCTACTTCCAGACTTAGAAGCTACTTCTCGATAAAGGAGCCAGAGAGAGACAGACAGACAGGGACAGGGACAGAGACAGAGAGTGCATTAGCCCCTTCCTTCCCAGTGTTGGCCGCATGCCCCACTGATAAGAAGACCACAGTATTGGCACAATCCTAAGGTCTGCCAGACAAAACCACTGTGCAGGGGACTCCCAATGGTTAGGGGCAAGGCAAGCCAGTGGTCAGTGGCAACAGATGCCATCACACACCAAAAGGCCAGAGGGACCAGTTGCACTTCGGAAGATACTGGTCCCAGCCCAACCAACTATTCCACAACAGAGACCAGAAGGGACCCAGAGAACCCTGCATTGATCCAGGACAGTCTCAACTGTCAACACTAAGATACTTCCTTGGAGGAGAAGGAGAAGGTATACAATTATGAAAGCAATTGTTTTAATACAAAAGGAGACCCTTTAAACTGGAAAAAGACAGATATGTTGTTAATGGGCTCGTTGAAGTTTCCCCACTATCCAGTGAGTTGGAAAAGAGGGTAGATAATTGCAAAAGCCAATTTTCTTTGCACCACTGAGGGCAGAATGGAAAACTCTACTAATCATGAGAGAAAAGACTGCCAGAGACAGTCAGCGAAGAGGAAGAATAACCAAGACAGTGCAGAGGCAGAATAATTAGCTTCTGAATAATTAAGACCTTTCGATGAACAGAACATCCATTACCCTTATAAAGAAAAAGACTCATTTCCAGAGGGTAAACAAGTTGCCTGGAGACAGTCACACCTTAACTGCAGAGCTCGGGTTAGAATTCACAAACATTGAGCCCAATCTTTAATCTCATTAAATATCTTCACACACATTAACTGATTTTTATGTAATGTGTCTTTATGTCCATGGTCTGGATGGAAAGGCTGAGGATCAGTAAACAACTGACGTGAATGATACGAACTGGCACCAGTCAGAAGGTAGGAGAACGTACTGCTGGGTTTGCATTTCACACTGGGTCATAGACCCTCCGCTCTATGGAACCAGGGCTCAACGGTATTTCTCAGAGCTTTCCTCTTACAATGGCATGCTTTCCTCTTACAATGGCATGACGTTTGGGTGACTCAGGCTATAGAGCTAACACTGTGAGTCGATCTCATTTTCAAAGTTGACAGAAGGTCGGGGAACCTTGGTGAAGTTGCTGGGAGTTGCACAGTATTGGCAATAGTAATGATTCATCCTGCCCGAGGGTAGCTGTAGAGAAAGATCTCTGCACATCACACTCTTAGAATGCAAATACCAAGAGCGTGGAGAAGAGGGTCAGGTTCTGGAAAGGAAGATAACCTTGAGAAGGATTTACAATTAGAATTATGCCAGAGAATTTTCTTAAAGTTGCTTCACAAGCGGAAGCATCCCCCAGGGTAGCATCTATTCAAGGCCACAGAGGTCCTGTCATTCTTGACTCTGACTTCTGTAAAAGGAATAGATAAAAGGGAATTTCAGGGTGGCACAGTGGTTAAGAATCCGCCTGCCAATGCAGGTGACACGGGTTCGAGCCCTGGTCCGGGAAGATTCCCACATGCCACGGAGCAACTAAGCCCGTGCTCCACGACTACTGAGCCCGCGTGCCACAACTACTGAAGTCCGTGCACCTAGAGCCTGTGCTCCACAACAAGAGAAGCCACTGCAATGAGAAGCCCGTGCACTGCAATGAAGAGCAGCCCCGCTCGCTGTAACTAGAGAAAGCCCATGCGCAGCAATGAAGAACCAACGCAGCCAAAATAAAGAAATGAATAAATAAGTAAATAAAATGAATATTTCAAAAAAAGGGAATTTCAAAGAAGGCAACTTCGTCTTCCTGTCTGGGTCCCACCAGCTCAAGCAGCTTTATCACCTGTGACAGTCCTGAGGTCGCAGCTGGAGGACCATACTAGTGCAGCCTTCAGTCCTCTTCATGTGCTCCAGCACTTCGCCACAAGGGGCGCTGCTCACTCAGCCACCTCCGCCCTCCTGCCATTGTCTCCTGAGCCCACTCGGATTTGGAACATCTAATAACAGCAAAAGGGGTTCTTGTTATTCTAGACCTCATAGAGGCAAGGAAAAGAAGGATAACTTGAGAATGGCATAACGTAACTGTTAATTTAAGGATATAAACATACATTAATATATATTTATACCTGTGCATCGAATTAAAATATTTTAAGTTCTAACTCTGTATCATATGTTATCAGGCACTGATGAAACCTGCAGCCAAGAGTGTCCAGAAAAATGAACCCGTCCAAGCCTCTCCCTCTTTGCACGTGCTTCCAGAATCCTTTTCTGAGCCCTACTCCAGTCCACGTTTCCTGCTAATCCTCGCGAGTCCACCTCTGTCTGGTCACTCTGGTGTCATTGCCAGTATGCTAATTAATTACAGAGATTTCTGGGAGAATTTGTGCAATGACCGAACGTTTAGACTTTCCAGTACCAAGTCTATGGTTAATTGCATTGCGAGATCCCTGTCTTTTCTGTTCCTATATCTGACCCAATTTTCTGCAACAAGCCTCTCTCCTTCTCTATATGGGAAGCAGTCAAGAAGTCCCATGGCCGATAGCGGAAGAGGAAGAGCTTATGGGTGGCACCTGAAAAACGTCCTCCATTACTTAAAAGCTATTTATACTCTCACTGCAAGACTAAATGCCCCATCCTGGGGCACTGGGACACTGGTGCTATGGAACAAAGTTTGGGTCTGCTTGCCCACGCCCAGTAAAGCCAATCTACTGACACCCAGTCGTGGTGAAGGAAAATGCGGTGTTCATTGCAGGTATCAAGCAAAGAGTCCAGGCAGCTACTGCTCAAAAGGCCAAAACTCCCTGATGGTTTTCAGGGAAAGGTTTATAAAGACGGGGTGAGGGAGGGGGCTTTTGGGGTATGTGATCAGCTTGTGGACCTTCTTCTGATTGGTTGGTGGTGAGGTAATTGGAAGTCAGCATCATCAACTTTCTGGTTCCAACTGGCTTGGGGCCTCCATGCTTGTGGGCAGTTAACTTCTTCCACCTGGTAAGGGCTTCAGTCTCTGCAAAACAGCTCAAAGGACATGGCTCAGAATATTATCTATAGCCCTTGCGGAAGAACTAAAGGTCCTTGACTTTGTTTAATGGCTAAACTATTATTATTTTGTCTTGCTTAACAGTTTTCCTTTCTTTCTTTATTTTTTCACCCCTGACTAAGTTTATTCTTTGCAACTCGGGAAGGCCTAAGAGGCGGAAGTTTCTCTACAGACAAGAGGAAGGACGTGGAGGGCAAGGGTCTGTCCCGAGAAGGCCCCACGGCATCCTGTTTGGTTACACTGGGACGGATCTTCACATACTGCTTCCCTAGGGTGCCGCTGCTTCATGCCCACTAGGAGGAATGTTGTACAGACATCCTATCTTCATTATTGTTACCCACTGCCCTGGAGCCTCAAGTCTGATTTCAACACAAAACAGACATGAAAGCGTAATGACTTAAGGTCATATAGAGAGAGCCTATACGTATATATAGCATATAGACCCAAATAAGTGTTATTTTCTTCAGTGCCACCCATGAGAGACTCCTTCATTTATGACTTTTTTTTTTTTTTTTTTTTTTTTTGCGGTACGCGGGCCTCTCACTGTTGTGGCCTCTCCCGTTGCGGAGCACAGGCTCCGGACGCACCGGCTCAGCGGCCATGGCTCACGGGCCCAGCCGCTCCGCGGCATGTGGGATCCTCCCAGACCGGGGCACGAACCCGCGTCCCCTGCATCGGCAGGCGGACCCTCAACCACTGCGCCACCAGGGAAGCCCCATGAGAGACTCCTTCAATTCAATCCTATTGCTATTGCTCAAAACAATTTTTTGAAATTGTTTGTAGATTCTATAGCACAAACTTTTCAATATGTTCTGTGGTGATGATCTTTAATCATGTAGTTGGCTTTGGATTTGGAAAATAGTCAAAAGTCATTTGGATCAAACTCTGATTAAAATGTGGTTGATTGAGCTAAAGTGAAATCAATTTAGGGTTTTTTGGGGGGGGGGATTTTTTTTTTTTTGGCCAAATTTTCACATGTTTGGAGAATTGTCAGGAGACAGAAGCCAATCAGTGGGCCATAGCACAGTCTTTTCCTTTTGCACAAAAATCTCTCAGATGCTTCAGTTTTTGCATGATGATTCTCCTGGACTATTTGATGGTAAAGAGTAAAATCTACGTGAACAATGCATTATGTCAAAGAAACAAATGAACATTTAACAATTTTGCCACATATGTTTTCTGGACTCTCTAAGACATTGTCATTTTTCTATTGTTAACTTAACTTTAGTTTTCAGATCATATTCAAAATAATAAACCAAACATCCTTTGCTTCATCTCTGGGCATTTCCTCAAGAGTTTGTGAAAGTCACATTAAAAAAAATAGGCTCCCTCCCACCCTCCCTACCAAGAGGGAGGAGATATGGGGATATATGTATACATATAGCTGATTCGCTTTGTTGTACAGAAGAAACTAACACAACATTGTAAAGCCATTAGACTCCAATAAAGATGTTGAAAAAAAAAGGAAAAGGCTCATGAAATTCAGGAGGCTGGTCACTCCAGAATCTGCAGGGCAGACTTCCAGTTTGAGTCCGAAAGCTGGCAGGCTGAAGAATTCTCCCTAACTAGGGGCAGGGTCAACCTTTTGTTTTACACAGGCCTTCAACTGATTAGACAAGGCCCACCCACATTACAGAGGGCAATCTGGGGGCAAAGGCTGTGACCCACACGCACGTCACCATGCCTCTTCAGTGTGGTTCCAATGATAAGTGAAGGCCATGGCTTTCCTGTTCAGCCGACATTACTACAGGTATACTCAGCATCACACATCCTCACCAGGTTTAAACACACTTGCTCGACAAATTCATTGTTCCAATGAGCTATCTGCTATAACTCTATGCTCAGTTGTTAACTATAGCCAAACATCCTTCTGCTGACTGCCTGAGAAAGAAGAATAACAAAATGATTTCCGCTTCCTTGGATGAGAATTGGGAAATCCTTTCTCTCCTTTCTTCTTTTTTTAAAAAATATTTATTTACTTGGCTGCATCAGGTCTTAGCTGTGGCTTGCGGGATCTTCGTTGTCGCGCGTGCGGGATCTAGTTCCCTGACCGGGGATCAAACCTGGGCCCCCTGCGTTGGGAGTGTGGAGTCTTAGCCACCGGACCGCCAGGGAAGTCTTGTTTCTCTTCTTTCTTACCATGGTGATCTCCATGAGAGTGGGACAGCAACACAGCTTAATGCTCATGCGTGTCTCCCAGGAAAATGCTTTTATTGCGTTATGAAAACCTCAAATCTTTGTGCCCTTGAACAACGCAGAGGTCAGGGGTGCTGACCCTTTGTGCAGTTGAAAATCTGTGTAGAGTCAGCCCTCTATGAAGTTCCTCTGTATCAGCAGTTCTTCATCCATGGATTCAACCAACCGCAGGTTGTACAGTACTGTAGTATTTAAAAATCTGCATATAAGTGGACCCACGTAGTTCAAACCTGTATTGTTTGAGAATCAACTGTATATATATTTTAACCTTGTAAAGCAGGGGTTTAGACAAAAGCAGAGAGTTGTACTTTTTTAGGCAACAAATATTTATTGAGCAGCTATAATATGAAAACAATGACAATAAACATTTTATGTACATGGTTATTTCCCTTTGAAGACCACATTATACACAGGCGTATGGAGAGAGGAAAAATAGTTGTGACCAATTATTTTGGAATTAGGATGTGTGTTTAAAGGAAAAAAAAAGCATGAGTAATCCTGAAATGAGCATTTAGGGGAGTGACTACAGTTCATCCCTATAAGAAGCAGAGAGTTTAAAGCAGTTCATGAAATGAGGTAGTTTAAGAGTATCAAAGAAAATATCAAAGAATAACCGTATACAAAAACCTGAACTTTTATGGAAAATCAACTCAATTTTCCATTAAAATACATGCTAATTATTAAGAAATAGTTGATATCTTACTAAATCATATTCCAAGTGTTCTGCTTGAGCCAAGGATACATTTTTTTTTCATAAAATAGATGTAAGATTGGATAAAACGAGCACATTTAGATTTGCACATGTCACTGGTACCATCTGAAAATTTTTTAAATGACAAAAGAGATTTACAAAAAAAAAAAAACACTGGGCTTCCCTGGTGGCGTAGTGGTTGGGAGTCCGCCTGCCAATGCAGGGGACACGGGTTCATGCCCCGGTCCGGGAGGATCCCACATGCCGCGGAGCGGCTGGGCCCGTGAGCCATGGCCGCTGAGCCTGCGCGTCCGGAGCCTGTGCTCCGCAACGGGAGAGGCCACAGCAGTGAGAGGCCCGCGTACCGAAAAAAAAAAAAAAAAATAGATAAGAAAATAGAAAAAATAAAATGAGAGGAATAAGTTAAAGCTTATCAATGAAAATATATGTGAAGAAATTAAAATTTCATTTTAAAATTGGCTTAAAAATCAAACAAAGTCCAGGTATACCCTATTTATCAGAGATATTTCAAAACACTGGCTTCAAAGATATAGTCCTATATCTGTGATGAGCTCCCCTTTTCTGTGTAAATTGGCTCTAATATGTTTATGTAGCTTTGAAACAGAATTCCTAATAAGTAGAATGAAAGCATGGCTCCTTCCCCCAACTCCATTGCAAGACCTTAACAGTAAGAAATATGTCACTTTATTTCATTCATTCATTCATTCAACTAATATTTAATAAGCACCTACTATGAACCAAACACTGGTGTAGGAGCCTAGAACAAAATAGTGAACACGATATTGAAAATGCTTATATCAGGATGTGCTACAATAGACAGGATGGTCAGGGAAGGGCTCTCTGAGAAGAAGATATTTAAATAGAAACCTGACAGAGGTTAGGGAGTAGACATTGATGCTGAAGGCAAAAGAATGATAAAGGCAAAGTTTCTGAGATGGGAACGTGTTTGGCATGTGAGGAACAGAAGCCAGAGTGGCTGGGAGTGAACCCAGAGTGTCTGGGAGTGAGCCCTTCCTCACTCTGGAGTAAGCAAGGAAAAGTGAGGTGGCAGTGGGGTTGGTAAGGAAACCTGGTGCCATGTCCCATAGGGCCTGGATTCGGATTGTAGGGTGATGGGAAGCCATGGAGGGCTTAGAGTAGGAGAGAGCCTCATCTGATAGATGCTTTTAAGTGATCATTCTACTTGGGGTGTAGAGAATTAACTGGGGTGGGAGTGGGCAGAGGACAAGCGAGATGGGGAAAAAAGAGACCAGATGGGCTGCTCTTGCAGGATCCAGGCAAGACACGAAAGGTGCTCTCACTAGGATGATGGTGAAGGAAGTGAAAAGTGGGCGGACTCAGGATGGATTCCAAAGACCGAGCTCACAGGGTCCGCCATAGATGTGATATTTGAGAGAAAAAGAGGATTTGAGAATGACTACAGGAATTTTGGCTTAAGTAACTGGCAGAATGCAGTTGCCGTTTCCTGAGATAGGAGAGACTTGGAGAGAAGCAGTTGGGTAAGAAAAACAAAGAATTATATTTTTCTTATGCTAATATTGAATTAGATATCAAAGTGAGATGTCAAAGAGGCTGTTGGATACTCATATTGGAGCTCAGAGGAGAGCAGGTTCATGAATGCTCACTTTCTTGTTATTCTTTATATCTCTTTACCTGGCACAATATTATAGACAATCTTTTGTCCCTACTCAACTTCTTTCAAAATAATTAAAAAAAAAACGAGTGAATGGTAAGCAAACATGGTGTTGTAATATCATAATCTTTAATTTGACGGTAGGATCACAAGTATTTGTCTTACGAGGTTTCATAAATTACACATACGTTGCATTTGTTCTTTTTGGGATTGACATATATCATAAGAAAAATGAAAAAAAGGACTGGGAGGTAAAGATATATAATCTCAAGTGAGAGAACTCTTAAACTTGAATCTAAGAGACTGCAGGGAACT
Source organism: Lagenorhynchus albirostris (assembly GCF_949774975.1). NCBI lineage: Eukaryota > Metazoa > Chordata > Mammalia > Artiodactyla > Delphinidae > Lagenorhynchus > Lagenorhynchus albirostris. The sequence goes on along the minus strand of NC_083110.1, from coordinate 5,189,231 downwards.
TGGGCAGCAGTTAAACTTGGATGTGGGATCAACTGGTCCATCGTGGGACGTGGAATCAACCTCATGCTGATGGGGACTGGTATCAGCATGCTCGCATGTAGATGGAACGGCCAGGGGAGAAAGTATGATGCTGTAAAGGAGGGAGGGATGGAACCCACTGCACACTCTTGCAACTGGCCTTGGTGCTGAGCGGAGACCATTCTCCTCCATCTCAGGAGGGAAGTGTGAGTGCATGGTACCCGTGGGGCACATGGAGCAGGTTGGCAGTTCCTCCTCAGCACCAGGATAGATCTGCACACATCCTAGGTGGTCCTCAGTTGGAGCTGCACATTAGAAGAACCTGGAAGCTTAAAAACAAAACCTAACGCCTAGACCTCACCTCACCCCTAGGAACAAGGGCTTTGCATCCGTATCGTTTGGAAGCTTCCCAGGAAATTGGCCTGTGGATCCAGCCTTGAGGAACAGAATTCTAGCTCCTGAAAATGCACTGAGTGGAGAAAACAAGAAAGGAAACTTCTGTAGCTGATGAGCCTTTCATATTTGAAGTAGCAAAGCATTCAATAACCTGGACACAGAAATGCTGTTTGAAAAAATGTCTCGGGCTCCAGCTAAGCTCTGCCCTGGGCTGCCTGTAAATTCTCTCTTCTCTGTCCAGCCTCTACCCCCAAATCTGCTCTCATAAAACTTCATTAGCATTCCCAGAGCACTTTCTTTTGGCAGAATATTTCACCACTTGGAAAGGAAGCACATCCTATTATACCCACAAGAGGAAAATAAAGCTCGTGGAAAGAGGAGCAAATAAGGCTTTGTGGGCAGAATCTGATGGTCAGCGTCAATACTTGCTTGATTTTCTGAGTTTTTCTCTGACTTTTGAGACCCACCCTTCCCTTTTCTCTGCAGTATCCCTTAGACTCCTGTAACATTTAGAACTGGGGCGAGGGAATGTCCACAGTGATGGCTTGTGTTTTTTTTAATTTTTATTTTTAAATTTCTAAAAATAAATTTATTTATTTATTTTTGGTCACGTTGGGTCTTCTTTGCTGCGCAGGCTTTCTCTAGTTGCGGTGAGCCAAGGCTTCTTATTGCAGTGGCTTCTCTTGTTATGGAGTACAGGCTCTAGGCATGTGGGCTCAGTAGTTGTGGCTCGCGGGCTCTATAGCGCAGGGGCTTAGTTGCTCCATGACATGTGGGATCTTCCCGGACCAGGGCTCAAACCCACATCCCCTGCATTGGCAGGCAGATTCCTAACCATTGTGCCACCAGGGAAGTCCCCTATTTTTTTAAATTTAAGCCCCAAACACGCTATGCAAGCATATCTAAGCTGGCATGGGGGCCCGAAATGTAGCTTCTTGGGTTGAGGCAGAGGGAGGACCTGGACCCCACCTCCCTCTCTCCAGGGGGCCCTAGAGAGCAAAGTGTGCAGATCTGAACAGTACAACCCCCTAATTTGTAGATGAAGAAGTGGGGCTGGGAGAGCTGATGCGTCTTGTCCAAGGACAGCCAACCAGTGAATGACCACAGTCAGCAGAGGCTCCTTCTACATCCCCAAACTGCCCTCCTCCTGCGTGGAGACACAGTGCACTGCTAGAATAAATCGGTTTAAAAGCTATGATGGGGGCTTCCCTGGTGGCGCAGTGGTTAAGAATCCGCCTGCCAGTGCAGGGGACACGGGTTCAAGCCCTGGCCCGGGAAGATCCCACATGCCGGGGAGCAACTAAGCCCGTGCGCCATAACTACTGAGCCTGTGCTCTAGAGCCCACAAGCCACAACTACTGAGCCCGCGTGCCACAACTCCTGAAGCCCGCGCGCCTAGAGCCCATGCTCTGCAACAAGAGAAGCCACCACGATGAGAAGCCAGCGCACCACAATGAAGAGTAGCCCCCACTCGCCGCAACTAGAGAAAGCCCGTGGCAGCAACGAATACCCAACGCAGCCAAAAATAAATAAAAAATAAAATAACTCATTAAAATCTATTTAAAAAAATAGGTGTGGCATGGGCCCCACCCAATCAGAATGAGCTTCTTCTGGGGTTCTGAGCCCATGAGTGCCAACTGTGCGTCAGCCCAGATAAACATACCAATAGACACCTAGAAGTGTAGGGTGAGGACATTCCATGCTCATCCCTGAGTGGGTCTAGCTGGGGAGGGAATGAGAGCTGAACAGGTAATACAGAAAGAAGTGGAGGACTTCCATGGAGTAAGGGATATACTCAGCTCCATTCTGTAAGGTCAGGTCACGAAAAGGAGAAGGTGAACTCTGAGAAGGAGCCACAAGGTGACACTGTTGAGTGACACACCCGCTATACAGCCTTGCAAGCCCACTGCTAAACCAATAGAGTGGTCAACCAAAGGAACTGTGTTCCTTTTCTGGTGCAGGGGCTGAATGTCTCTATAACTTCACCTCTCTATGCCTCGCTTGTTCCTCAACACAGAACCTCATTCATTCATTTCATTCAACCAATATTTATCGGGCAGTTACCACGTGCCAGGAGGTGTTCTAGATACCGGAGATGCGGTGGTGACACAAAGACACAGCCCCTGCTGTTGTCATGGAGCTGATGGCCTAATTGTCTTACAACGGCTTTGCAGGGAGTACCAGGGGCGTCCCCTGCTGCAGGCGCTACAGGGGGCCTTCACCCTGTAGTTAGGACCGCCTGACAGTCTCCTCTCCTTGTTCCTAATGAACTCAAATTCCCCAACTCAAGAACAGGCTAGGTACACCTGCCCCTCCTAATCGGTCAGTCTCCTATTCAGCCCAGATTCCTCTTCCATGGAGAATGTGCTGCTCTCACGTTTCTGAGGGATCCAGTTGCCTTTGGGCTTTAGTGGCCCAAGAACCTGCTCAGCAGCTCCCCTACCCTGAGGCTTATAGTGGCCACTTCATTTCATGAGACAAGGTAATCATGGACTCCTGGTCCCCCAGGGACCTCTTCACTCCCAGGCTCTAGTGGCCCCTGGAAACCACATCACCAAGTTTAGCCAGGAGAGCCTGCAGACATAGTTAGTGAGATCTCCCCTGCCAACAGCTGACCTTCCCAGCGACCTCCCCTTGCCACCAATGGGATGTGTGTGATGAAAGCATCTTGAGGTGGTCTAGTCAGTCTTCTGCCAGGCTCTGGGGGCACAGTGGCTTCTGCCCCCCTTCAGCAGCCCCTCTGTCATACTGTGACTTGAGCTATCGCTTGGGACCATCTGGAACTCACAGGCAGAAGGGCCATAGTCACCCCCTCCCTCATCCTCACAGCATCTACAGACAGGTATGTCTAGACAGATCACAGCTGATGTGATATGGGACTGTGTTCCAACAGAGACACCCCAGCCCTCGTTGATCTCCTTTTTATCAGGTAGAAATGAGAGTAACCTTGCACAAGAGAATAAGCATCTGAGCTTAGCTACCAGCTATTTAGGTGAGGACTGGAAAACGCCTGCTGCTCTGCACTTCAAGACCTTGGGATCCCTGGTCCCCTAAAGAGATGAGTTCATGTGTAGTCCCTCCAGCTGGGGGAATGAGTCGCCTCTGGTCCCAGCTGGCTTGTTTCCAGGCAACGAAGAGCTAGCTCACATAGCCATTCACAGTTCCGCTGGACTCCATTGAGGGACAAGCAATAAACAAAATAGAAAAAAAGGCATAGAGTGGGCTAGAAGGTGATAAGCCCTGTGGAGGAAAGGACATCTTGGGAGAACATTTGGGTCATGCCTGAATCTCGGGGGACAGTGTGGAGCTGGATTCCGTCCCATCACTCCCCTGAAATTGTTCCTGCCATGGTAACCAACAATCTCTTCTGATGAAGATCACCAGAGTGATGACCTTCACTCTGTAGCCCTTTCATATTTGCTCTCTTGACGGCATTCAACTCTGTGGAATACTCCATTCTTTATATTCCCATAGCTGTCTCAGATTCATGGCTTTTTCCCCACTCTTTCTGTCCCTAGAGTACACTTTCTATTCTTATTTGTCATCACCACCCAATTAGACTCCCAAACCAGAAACCTGGGAGTCATGCTGGACAGGCCAGATGCGGGGCTAGGCTCTGGGTACATACTTGTCAGTAGAGACCTGGTCCCTTGCATCACAGAGCTAACAAAGTGTCAAGCTGGTGATGAGCATGATGGGACCTCCAGTAGCTCCTCCAGTAGGAGGAGCTATAAAAAGGAATGTTCTCATGAGCATTGAAATTATTTTCTTTGATGCTGCATTTTACACTGCAATTTACTCAATTACCACTTATTGAGGGACTTTACACATGTCACTCATACATATATATATTCAAAATATACATCTTAGGATGTATATTTTTTCGGTTATACATTTCGTAATAGCGGTTGTCAGTGGGGAAGTTTGGGGGTCAGAATTACATCATGGGCTGTGTTCAGTACTACACACTGACACATGTGTGCATACACATGTATTTATACAAAACCATGTTGAAGACTGCAAATTTGGGGAAAATTCAGAAGTATCTGGGAAGTCATCACACAGTTACTATGTCCTTATTTACAACTGATCACGTGTCTAACTCTAAAACTGCCTCTGTTTTATGATCCAAAGCCTTATCGAGCAATCATGAAATAAAGAGCATTCTAACTGTGAGGCTGGTGGAAATGATCTAGCAGTTTTTTTAAAATTAATTTGGGGCTTCCCTGGTGCCGCGGTGATTGAGAGTCCGCCTGCCGGTGCGGGGGACGCGGGTTCGTGGCCCGGTCCGGGAGAATCTCACATGCTGCGGAGCAGCTGGGCCCGTGAGCCATGGCCGTTGAGCCTGCGCGTCCGGAGCCTGTGCTCCGCAACGGGAGAGGCCACAACAGTGAGAGGCCCGCGTACCGCAAAAAAAAAAACCCAAAACCAAAACAACAACAACAAAAAAACAGCTTCCCTAATTTTTGTCCCTGTTTCCAACCAGAGAAATCTAACCAATCAGAAGAAGCCAGATATGCTCCCCTAACCAATCACATCGGATGCTCTAGTTACCCCACCTCCAGCTTCTCCAGGCCAAGAGCCTCCAGTCACACCTGGAACCTTCCTTTGTCCCGCTGTGAAGTTTTCCCTCTCCTCTGTCGGCCCTTCAGCGTCTCCCAGTGATGGTGTCTGACTCCTTTGCTCCAGCAAGCTCTGAATGACAAACAACCTTCACTTTTCCATCCGGTGGGTCTCCATTCATCGCCACCCTGCTGTTCAGACCCACCAGCTTCAATCTGCGGCCTCAAGCGCTCAGCTCCAGATTTTGTCTTCTTAGCTCTTCTCTTGGCATGGTCTTGAGAGTGAACAATAAATAGCTTAATTTGTTTAAAAGGGGTGAGTTAGGGCAAGACGATTGGTTTTGGATAACTCTTTAGAAATATGAGAAGACAAGATAGCATTCTCATCTTTGAAAAAAAGTTTTTCTTGTGAGGCATAGCAGCAAGGTATAGGTAGTATAGGTATAGACGTAGATTTTTGTTCTCTATTTGGTATAAAGGATGAGGTGAAGGGGAAAGAATTTTATCCCCTGTTAAGCAATAAGTGAATAAGAAAGTGGAAAGAAAAGGAAAACCAGTCACTGACAACTCTAACCACAGGAATAATATTTCTCCTTGAAAATTAGCCACACATCAGCTGACATGCGTGTGCATTTATAAACTACACACACACACACACACACACACAGATTCTATTTTAACGTCTAGCAATACATCTTTTACTTTTCTTCTCCCTTACCCATAGGCAATCTTATGATCCTTTATAATTGCCTCTAAAATTATTATATGCACCGAAGTGTAACATTATCAATCACCTTATCAATACTTGAAATATTCTAGATGTTAGAGCGCAGCAAAGGAAACGAAGACAAACAAAATTGGTCTAAACAAACACTTTCTTCTTCTGCTCTTTATAAAGTAGTAGCTGTATTCACACAGCGCTTACACTAAAATTCCAGAGGGAGCCAGGAGGAAACAGACAAGTAGCTTATAATTTTGAGTTTCTACATGAGACAACCATATGGTCTTTCTTACCTAACTCCCCCTATGCTCTGCTCCCACCCAACCCCACCCCCTCCCAACGATCTTTCACTCATTTCCATCTCTGTTTTTTTGTTTTTTTGTTTTTTTTAGTACGCGGGCCTGTCACTGTTGTGGCCTCTCCCGTTGCGGAGCACAGGCTCCGGACGCGCAGGCTCAGCGGCCATGGCTCACGGGCCCAGCCGCAACGCGGCATGTGGGATCTTCCCGGACCGGGGCACGAACCCCCATCTCTGTTATGTACCTCTTAAACAGTATTCCTTTAAAAAAATTTGTCTTGAAACCTAGAAAATTAAGAATTCAGTAGTTACAGACAAGAGCAAGGAAGTGTCCATATCCCTCTGAGGTGAACAAACAGGTCCCGTGTTTAATTTAGAAGCTCCCTGACACAGGATTGGACCCAATAACGGTTATCAGAAGTCCCTCCACAAACACCTCTTCATTTGTCCCCATACCGGGTTGCTCTTCTTTCCCTCGTGTGACCCTGTCAGCTCCAGAAGCAGCTTTGAACGCTCAGGAAGCCACGTGTAATCTCAGGTACTGCATCATTTCCCTTTATGATCGCCCCCTTGCATCTGCGGTGTGTCAGTCATTCTGTGAGGTGGGGAGCTTTCACACAGAGTATCCCTGGGGGTAGGGGGGTGCATGTATTCTGGAAACTTGTTTTCTACCTCTTACTTTAAAAACACGACCTTGCTTTCTTTGAAATACTGATCAAAACGCTCTTCCATGAAGACGTCCCAAACGAATACCCAATAAGCCCTCATTAAAGGGATCCCTCCAGCCTCCCAGCTGCACTGACTGAAATGCGCAACTCTCCACTCCTACAATTTCTTCCCTCGCCTCTGTTCTCAGCTCCCATGTGACTTTACCAACTCCGCTTCTCAAGGAGCACGGATGTTTCCATTCCTGTGGAAAAGAGAGAGGAAGGTGTTTCCACAATCCATCTCTCAACCAAAACACTTAATTATGTCCTTCATCGACAGGTACTGTGTGCAGCAGGAAGCAAGCTGGGAGCTGCTAAGTGTGCCCGTGTTTCGGCAAGTTTCTCTCATTAGTGTGGGAAAGATGGTACTTCTCATCTGCTAAACAGAGCCAGAGAGACTCAGCAGCCCAGGAATGAAAAGCTTGAGAGCGTTTTGTTTTGTTTTTTTAACGTTAGATTGACATGTCTACTTGTTTTTTTTTTGGCTGTGTTGGGTCTTCGTTGCTGTGCACAGGATTTTCTCTAGCTGCGGCGAGCGGGGGCCACTCTTTGTTGCGGTGCACGGGCTCTAGGCACACAGGCTTCAGTAGTTGTGGTGCATGGGCTTAGTTGCTCCGCAGCATGTGGGATCTTCCCGGACCAGGGCTCGAACTCGCGTCCCCTGCATTGGCAGGCGGATTCTTAACCACTGCGCCACTAGGAAAGCCCCAGTGAGTGTTTTTTATAAACCTTCCACTGGGTCTTCAACGCTTAACTCAGTGTAACAGGAACAGAAATGCTGGTTGTTGGTGGCTTCTCCCCCATCCCCAACCAGTCTTTCAAAGGAGAACCCATGGTTTCCCCATTCCCCAACTAGGGTGGGTGAACAGTTTTCCCTGAATAGTGTTAGATGTGGAGATACAGATCTGGAGAAAATGAGGAAGTCTGAATGGTCTGTAAGAGGAAGGTCATCAAGACAGATTCCTGGAGCAAATAATAATAACAACAACAACAACAACTTGAAAGGTGTGGAGGGCTGAGAGAGCTTGGCCAAAGTAGAAGGGCAGTGAGAAGACAGTGACATGACTTGGGAATGTCTGGAGGCAGCAGGTAGCAGGACTTGGGGACAGACCTGGGGACAAGTGATGCTTTGGGAAAGAGAGATGTCCAAAACAGGTTTCTCATAAGTCTTCCCATGTGCTGTAGGATGTAAACGCCCACCTCTCCCTCATGCTCTCTACACTTCCCCAGTAAACTTTCAGAAAAGACCTGCATTGTTTTGCAGCGCATTTGTGGTGCTGGGTTTTGCATCTTCTGGGTGCTGTGCTATTCAAGGTAGGAGCAAAGGGGCCTGTTTCATGGTTTGGTTTGGCTGGTGGACTGCCAACTGGGAATGGAGGCCAATGTACCCAACCATACCTTGGTTGAAATCCCAGCCTAGAACTGGGTCATCAGAGTGATTTCACCACAACTGCCAAGGTACTGGACCGGTGCTGTGAGGGGCTCAGGGTGTAACAAGCACCATCTGTGATGAACAGAAGTGAAGGAAATTACTCTTGAGTTCAGAATTACGGTTTTGGGGAGAAAGCACTGGGAGTCTGTATATATCCCATGGAAACCCAACCTTTGCATGGATCTCCCCCTCTCTGATAGGGAAAGCCTGAGAAAGTTTCTCATAAGTTCACAGGCTGGGAATGAGTGTTTGGCTCGAATTCTGGGGAGACACAGTTCTGTAGGAAGGGGAGAGATGTCCCTACGGGACAGTTGCTGCGCTGCCCTGGTGTCATAGGGTCACGCGGGTGTAGAACCTATGTGGCTCCATTGCGTCACTGTAGGAGGAATTTGTAGCCAGGAGTTACTTCTCCAGAAGCCATATGAATTCTAGAAACTAGCAAAACTAATTTAGAAGGATGTGGCAATGCCTGTGCTCAGAAAACAAGACCAAATAACGCCAGGACCAAAATTGGCATTGGAGACCTGGGAGGGGGCGGGAAGCGCCGTATACGTGACTCAGTCTGCTGCAAGTAGGGACCCAGTAAGTGGTCATAAATGTGTTTCCTAACCCTCATCAGGGCCTCCCCCCACCTGTATCCTGTCCCCCAGTCATCTGGTTTGGATCATATAGGATGCCTCTGATTTGCTTTCAGGTGATGGAAGTGATAAGAAAACCTGAACACCACTTAGGACTTCAAACAATCCATATATCCTTGCACTGGGCAGGGTTTTGATGATGAGAAACACCTGGTGGCAGTCTGTGCCCATGAGGAGAGAACTCTGTGAAAACCCCATCTTTCTCCTCTAACAGAAACATTAGACCCTGGGACCTGGGAGAGACACCCACAGTACCCCGTGGAAACTTCCACGGTGTTTTATTCCCAAGACAGCCATCCAGCGTTGGTATGTAAACTTATATTAGTTCATATTCGTTATATGTGAACATTGTTTGGATATCTTGGATAGGGATGGCATACTCCATCCCTTTTTAAATTATTATTTGTAAACATTTTTAAAATTTTATATTGGAGTATGGTTGATTTACAATGTTGTGTTAGTTTCAGGTGTACAGCAAAGTGATTTAGTTATACATGTACATATATCTATTCTTTTTTCATATTCTTTTCCCATATAGCTTTTTACAAAGTACTGGGTAGAGTTCCCTGTGCTATATAGTAGGTCCTTGTGGATTACCTTTTTTTTTTGCGGTATGGGGGCCTCTCACTGTTGTGGCCTCTCCCGTTGCGGGGCACAGGCTCCAGACGCGCAGGCTCAGCGGCCATGGCTCACGGGCCCAGCCGCTCCGCGGCATGTGGGATCTTCCCGGACCGGGACACGAACCTGTGTCCCCTGCATCGGCAGGCGGACTCTCAACCGCTGCGCCACTAGGGAAGCCCTGGATTACCTATTTTATATACAGTAGTCACACCATACTTTGTGTTATTGAAATTTAAGGTTTAAAAAAATTCACCAGCTTTCCACTTCAGTGGTGGAGTTTACGAGAACAAATGAATCGTTTTAAGAGACGGATTGTCTTACCAAGATTTCTTTGGAAAGGGGAATTTGGTTCCCCTCATTTGCTGATGTCAAAGCACATGAGCCTGCTGAAAGAGCCAGTCTGCACTGGGTGGCGCTCCCCCCCCCCCAGCAACCTCAGCACCCTCACCAAGTGACTGGAAACTTCGGGGAAGAAAACTGCTTCTGCTTGGAAGAGAACGTTGGGGGACGGGGAGAGGTCTCGAGGATTCCCTGGAAGTCTTGTTGGGTGACGTGCAACAGAAACGCTCTCTTTGCTCCTCAGGAAGTATCGCGGGTGAGGGTCCGTCCTCGGTGATCTTCTCAAGTCTGTTTTGTGGGGTTTTTCTAGGTGCTTCCCATGGAGACCCTTGTCTCCAGGCTGGACCAGCTCTAAACTGCTTCCGTATGGGTTATGATAATTAAGACTATCAGATCCATATGTTCAAATGTAAACACTCAGTAAGCTTTCTGTCTGTCATGGGAGTTTTTATAGAGACAACACTGGGATTCAGACATGGCAGCAGCCCAAAGAAATCTGTTTATTTTTTGGCATTAGAAGTCTTGTCAAAATGAGGGTTGGATGTGAGTCCCATTGGCAGAGGTGAGACCTGGGGAGGAAACGTACCTCTCTCTGCATGTGCTAATCCCCTCCACGAACTCTTTCCTGCGCCCCGTGGGGAGAGGGGAGCAGGCAGTCAAGCTCACAGGGACCAAGGTGGGATGCTTCATGCAGCACGGGGGAAGACTCTCCGTTGGGTGCGGCCCCCCACGGTGAGTGTGGCCTTGCCTGGACACTGGGTTTGCCACTGGTGGCCTCAGAGGACCAGCCCTTGGCTGGAGAGTCAGCACCCACCCCACGAATAGCCCTGCAGCAGTGCAGCCTGTAGATGGCTCTCAGGGTCTCTACCTATGTGGACATAAGCAAGGGGCCTGAAGGGGGAGATGCGTTTAGAGACCTCAATTCCTGCCTCGTGGGACTTTGAGAAGAGGGCTGTCCAGGTGTGTGAGTTAGGCAGAAGGTAGTCAAATGTCAATGAATAATTTATGCACAGGCGGGGATCCCGAAAAACCCAGGATCACTCAGACTGAGGAGATACTACTTGACCGTTTAAATAAATAATACAACCTCTTCTGCTTCTATAAGGAGGGGACTGTGGATCTGTCATTAGAGGACATTCACTTGGCATTTTTGTGGTTGCTGTTGTTATTGGGTTTTGTGGTTATCGTTGTTGTCTGTCTGTTGTGATGCTTTTTAGCAGCGATGACAGATTCTCAAGTGAGAGGTCCTCAGTCTCTTACGAATGATGACTTGCCTATTGGACGCTTGCTAAGCTTAAGCATGTGACGAGGGACAGAGGCATAGTTTGTAACTGAGGCGTAAAGAGAAGAGAATGGTCAGATGAGGATAAAATCTGTTACCTAGGCCCTAATAATAATTTGTACTGTTTTACTCATTAACTTAAGTCAGTTTCTACTTGTGCCAAGCTGGTAGAGCCGTAGATATGAACGATGCAGCATCTTTGCCTTTGATGGGGGGCAACCTGAACACAAATAATTTCAATGGAATATTAAAAGTGCGAGGACAAAGTTGCATTTGAGAATAGATGTGCAAAAAACAAATTCTTTGCCTTGAGATCTGAGAGGGTTTCACAGAGAAAGTGACAGTTGAACTGCATATTGAAGGGTAGGTGGGGATTTCCTTAAGGAGAATTAAAAAAAAAAAAAGAGGAACGCTGGATTACGTACCAACCCTCTCGATAATCCATCTTCCCCCTTGAAGCAGATAATTAAGACTTGGCTTTGAGACTGAAAAGCTAGTATGAGTCAATACATGTGCTTCTGACAGATGCTTTGGGGAAGATGCCAGAAACGCTGACAAGGTTCTCACTCAACAATTGTACTGATCATGTCTTTTTTTAACACTTTCTTTTTTTAACTGAAGTACAGTTGATTTATAATGTTAGTTTCAGGTGTACAGCAAAGTGATTCAGTTAAACATATCTATACATTCTTTTTCATGGTTTCTTACAGGATATTGAGTATAGTTCCCTGTGCTCTACAGTAGGTCCCTGCTGTTTATTTTATATATAGTAGTTTGTATCTGCTAATCCCAAACTCCTAATTTATCCCTCCCCCATCCCCTTTCCCTCTTTTTTTTTTTTTTTTTTTTTTTTTGCGGTACGCGGGCCTCTCACTGTTGCGGCCTCTCCCGTTGCGGAGCACAGGCTCCGGACGCGCAGGCTCAGCGGCCATGGCTCACGGGCCCAGCCGCTCCGCGGCATGTGGGATCTTCCCGGACCGGGGCACGAACCCGCGTCCCCCGCATCGGCAGGCGGACTCTCAACCACTGCGCCACCAGGGAAGCCCCCCTTTCCCTTTTGGTAACCATAAGTTTGGTTTCTACACAAACTGTAAGTATGTGCCTGTTTCTAAAACATGAACACTTTCTAATGTAAGCTGTACACCTGCAGAGGTAGGGATATCGGGAAGGGGGCCTTTCACTATCTTGATATCACTGTTACAAGGCAAATCAGCCCGTTCTGATATTCTTTTGCCTTATTTACCTAAGAAAGAAGAAAATAGCAATTTTGCATGAAAACTTCCCCTAAACAACCCATCTTACCGTGGAATTTATTATATGCTCCTTACTCCCACAAAGAACCAAATATATTATGTAATTCAGAGGAAGGCCTAGTATTCTTAATGTTCTAAAACTCAGTGGACTAATAAATCTGTCTTGATCCCAGTCACAGGGCAATCACATCCCACTGTGCTCCCGTGACAACGCAGAGCTTTGAGTGAACTCAGGGTTGCTCCCCGAAAATGGGCTGACTCTCAGATTTGCCAAACTGTGGTCCCTTTTGTCTAAGACCTGGAGCCCATTTACCAACCACTGCTCTAATTCGCTGAGAGAATTACTCTGGCTGTTGTGGTTTTATGATGTCACTGCAGATAACGGGAAGTATTATGAACCAGAGTATGGGGTTGGTGTCCAACATCACAGGTTCTGAAGAGCCCATGTACCTGTGGTTGGTACAGGGAAACACATGGAGAGCGAGAACAGTTGTGGAGCCCTGAACCAGCTTTCCCCATTCCTGGGAAGTCATCCAGCCTTAGAAGACACAGGAATTGCCCCCACGATGGGATCTGTCCATCTCCCAGCCCGTCTCGTGATCACTCTAGGCAGCGCAAAATCTCACTCTTAGACCTTTAGCTTCTACCCTTATATGAAAGGCACCAACCCTGGCAAAGCTACATACAGCCAGTCTTGCCCTTTGGGATGATTAAAGAACCTGGAAAAGGGGAGGAAAAGGGCAGGAGAGAACACATTAGAGAGAGAAGCATTTTCAAAGCTGAGGAAGTGAAGGTACCTTTTCTTTGATGCTACGTGTGACAGGAAGACTTGAAAGGAAGAAGGAAAAAAAGGTCAAGGAGGGACTCAGGATTGAGCTGCGGAAATGTGCAGGTGATTTCAGATGCTGCCATGGGCGTCACCCCACCTCTGGGAGCAGCCACTGCGATGGTGGCCCTAAAGAGTGATGTACAGAAGACAGATGTGGCAGGAAGGGCAGCAGAAGTCTGAGAAAAACCCGGGAGGTGTTTTATTTCGGATTTCAATGATTCCGTCTGAGGCTCTTCTAACTTATTGGCCCTGGGGCCAGGGTGGGCGTGAGATGTTGAAATTTGCATGGCTGAAATAAATTCTCCCAAATCCTACAGTTATGTGGAAAGAGCCCCGGGCGCATTTCCCTAAAGCAGCCCTGAGTGTTTTGTAAGGCGTGTCTCTGACATTCCTGGAGACACAGAGGAGCTATCTGGGCGAGCATGGCTCTTTTCCTTTCTTCACTGTGCATATTGTGACCAGTGGCATTGATGGAGGGTGGAGATGGGGCATCGGGGATCCTGACTCACCCGCCATTCATCCCACAACTGCTCACAGTGTTTCCTCCACACCAACCACGGGCCTCGCCGTGCTCTGTCTTCTTGGGACGATGCACCAGCTTGGAAGGAAGTCAGAGCAGACGTGCGCTCTCCAAAGGCAGCAGCAGCCTTCGGAGCCAGTCCAGGTGCTGCTGGGGGGGTGCTGGAGGGCATGAAAGCTGCCCAGCAGAGACCTCACTCCCGCCCCTTCACTGGACACCCTGCAAGCATGGCCCTCCCAGGCCACTTCTTCTGTGGGGTGGAAAACACAGCTTTCGGTGTCCTTGTTGGGAGAGCTGCCTAGCAGGGACTCAGGGATGGTTTTCATCTTCTCGGCAGACAAATCCTTGCCCAAACCAGGAGCCTGGGTGACCTGCTGAAGGACAGGGATGGTAGCGCCTGTCTTTGGCCTCTCTGTAGCTCCTCAGCTAGGATGGTGGGTCCCTGTGCCTGACCCACCCTTTCAGTAGGAATGAGCACCTCTGAATGTCTGTGCAGCCGCTACCAACCCCCGACAGGGGCAGGTGGCCTCAGGTGCCCGGGGAAGGCGACACCAGAGAGGGGGAGGACGGAAGGTCTACTGACTGCCCCCTGTTCCTGCCAAGCATCTTATACTGACCATGTCCTTCCTCCGTGCCCCCCTCCCTTCCTTCCTTCTGCAAATATTCACTGAGCACTTCCCATGTGTGAGGCCCAGGCCCATACAGAGCAACCAGGACCACGGTAATACCCGGTTCTGAGGAACTTGGGCTCACAGAGGCTAACACTTTTGCTGGTGTCGCCTAGTCCTGCAGATGGAAGGGTTGAAATGTGGACCAAAGACTGACTAACTTCAAAGTCCTTTTCACTCTCTCAGGCTACGTCTTGCTCTGAGAACACATCTACTATAGCTCTTTTCTTCACAGAGGAATGAAATGGACCAAGCCCGGACACATCTTATTCTGTGCCATGTCTGCTGGATGGGGTCTACACTCACCTGGCGGTCACGATGTCTCAGTCCCCTGGACGATGCAACCTGGACAAGCCTGCAGATACCTGCATGTACCATTACCCATCTATTGCTCTCTGCCACACATGAGAAAAGAGCCATAATTGAGTTAGAAAATGCTTTAAGATTTTCCTAGTACCAACATCAAGAAGAAAAATTGCAGAAGCCCAGACAGTGGGGCTCACAAACCAAGACCTGACGATATTGGGGAGTAAACTGAAAATAATTCTTGCCCTGGTCTCTGAGAAAGTGGACTGCATGCCCTCACCGCACCCAGTCCGGTGATTTCCGCCCTGTCCTGTGAGAGGGCACACGGTGGTGGAGAGGCGGGCTGTGGTTCAGAGCACAGGATCTGGGATCAGACAGCCTGTATTCAAAACTCAGAATCTGGGCTTCCCTGGTGGCACAGTGGTTGAGAGTCCGCCTGCCAATGCAGGGGACGCGGGTTCAAGCTCTGGTCTGGGAGGATCCCACATGCCGCGGAGCAACTAGTCCCGTGAGCCACAACTACTGAGCCTTGCGCGTCTGGAGCCTGTGCTCTGCAACGAGAGGCCGCGACAGTGAGAGGCCCGCACACCGCGATGAAGAGTGGCCCCCGCTCACCACAACTGGAGAAAGCCCTCGCACAGAAACAAAGACCCAACACAGCCAAAAATAAATAAATAAATTTAAAATATATATATATTAAAAAAAAAACCAAAAAAACTCAGGATCTGCCCCCGTGTGACCTTGAGGCCAAAGCCTCGGAGCCTCAGGTTCCTCCTGTGAAATGAGGCCAGTAACAGTCCCCAGCTTGTGGGCCTGTTAACTACATTGGTTAATGCACTGAAAGCAGCGTCAGGCAGAGTGTAAGCTCTCAGCAAGTGCTGCTAATACTGCTACTACCAACACGGGCTTTCGTTCTAACTGACCCTATCTTTCACACAGGGATTTGAATAAGAGGCCACTGACACTGTTCCCAAACCAGGCTTGGGTCCGCTTGCCCAAGAAGTAAAGCCAATCTACTGACACCTGGTGGTGGTGAAGGGAAGCGCAGCATCTATTGCAGGCGCCAAGCAAGGAGCTGAGGTAGCCTAGTGCTTAAAAGGCCTGAACCCCCCGAGGCTTTCAGGGGAAGGTTTATAAAGACAGGGGGAGGGAGAGGGCTTATGGGGTGTGTGATCAGCTCGTGGACATTCTTCTGATTGGTTGATGGTGAGGTAATCGGAGGTCAGCCTCATCATCCTTCTAGTTCCAACTGGTCTGGGCTGTACGTGCTTGTGAGCAGCACACAGTTAACTTCTTCCACCTGGTGAGGGTTTCAGTATCTGCCAAAGTGCTCAAAGGACGTGGCTCAGAATATTATCTGTATCCCTTGAGGAGGAACGAAAGGTCCTTGATTTTGTTTAATGGCTGAACTATTATTATTTTGTATTCCTTGACTGTTTTCCTTTCTTTCTGCATTTTCTCACTTCTCTGATTAAATTTACCTTTGGAACTAGGGGAAGGACCCAGAGGCTAAAGTTTCTCTACAGACAAGAGGCAGGCAGAGGACATGGGGGGGGGGGTTTGTTCTGGGAAGACCCCATAAGGTCCTGTCTAGTTACAACACCACCAATCCCAGCAAGTCTTAGAAGACAACCCAGTGTGTCTAAGACATTCTATTCTACAAAGTGACACTCACCTTTTCCAAAGGGCTTAGGCTAAATTACCAAAGTCACTGCTGCTTTGTAAAGAAAAGTTTTTAATGAATATTATAATACTTTCATATTTTATATCTGATAATATTTCCATACTTTTCAGGACCCTCTAAACTGTTGACTGGGCTCTCTCAGCCCCTGGTATCCCACTAAGTCCACAGAAGAAGAAACAGCTATGTTGGAGGTGAGTGCTGGAGGAGAGGGGAAGCTGGCTGAGAACAAAACAATGATGATGATGAATAATTAAATAAAACAACTCTCACTGTCTTCCATTCAGGCCTAATTTCAGTTTGTGATTCAGAAAGAGGCTGAGGGTATGAGAGGAAGCAGGTGAGGAAGTGGGCATTGCTCTAGCATCTCAGAACTCATGAGACAGGTCACTTTATCTCTGTCACCTGTGTCCTTTTAGCTGCCCTGAACGGACCTTCCCTGACCCAACTCTCTTAGGTCCAATTTCTCAAAACCCCAGTTTCCCCAGTTTTTGTTGTTTTTTGACTGGATTTCAATAGATGCTTTTTGGCAAACTGGTCCCATTGCCTGATGTCTTTGCTCAATTACCTGATCTGTTTCTTTAGAAAGTACCTTAAAGAGGGACCCCAACACAAGACATTTAAGGAAGGACTCAGGACACCCGGAAAATATGGATGTTGTGGGGTGTATCAGCCAGGGTCCTCCAGAGGAACAGAACCAATAAGGTACAGAGAGATCCAGGTAAGAAGAGATGGATTACAAGAATTGGCTCACATGATTATAAGGGCTGAGACGTCCCACCATCTACCGTCCGAAAGCTGGAGACCCAGAAAAGCTGGTGGTGTAATTCAGTTTGAGTCTGAAGTCCTGAGAACAAGGGGGGGCAATGGTGTGAGTCCCAGTCTGAGCCCCAAGGCCCGAGAGCCAGGAACCCTGATGTCTGAGGATGGGAGAAAACAGTCATCTCAGCTCAAGAAGCAAGAGAGATACAGTAAGTCCCCTATATACGAATGAGTTCTGTTACAAGAGCGCTTTCGTAAGTCCAATTTGTTTGTAAGTCCAACAAAGTTAGCCTAGGTACCCAATGACACAATCAGCTATCCAGGACTGTACTGTAATAGGTTTATAATACTTTTCACACAAATAATACATTAAAAAACAAACACAAAAAAATAAAGAAAACGTGTTTAATCTTACAGTACAGTACCTTGAAAAGTGCAGTAGTCCAGGACAACAGCTGGCATCCAGGGGCTGGCATCGAGTGAACAAGCAAGAAATAAAGATACTATACTGCCGTACTCTCCACAGTACTGTAGTAAAGTACACAAAAGCACAACCACTTGTAGAGGCTGCACACACGTGACAATGTACACCAGACATGTGAACTAACTTACGTGATTGGACATGCGAACACACGTTCGCATCTTTGAAAGTGCGCAACTTGAAGGTTCGTATGTAGGGGACTTATTGTAATTCACCCTTCCTCTGCCTTCTTGTTCTACTGGGGCCTCAGTGGATTGGGGTGATGCTCCCTCACATTGGTGAGGGCGATCTTCTTTACTCAATCTACCCATTCAAACGCTAATCTCCTCTGGAAACACCCTCGCAGTCATACTCAGCAATCAGGTTTCACCAGCTATCTGGGCATCCCAACCCAGTCCAGTTGACACATAAAATTAGCCCTCCCATAGGTGGTGTGAGCACGGCTTAAACCCTGCCAAAAGACACACGATTGGCTTAGCCATCTGTGCAGTGGCAAACGGCTTGGGGCAGAGATCATTTTCAAACCTCTGCTAAGTAACAAAGGCGCAAGCCACTCCACAGTGCATGGAGCTGAAGGAATCACACTGCAGCGAGGAGGGCTGAGCCTGTAACATAAGCCACCTCATGGCGTGGCGCCGTTGCTGGCCTTGCTGGTTGGTAACCGTCCGTGCCAGGAGGCCTCCAGGACACATGGCCAGGCTGCCTTTAAGGCAATATAGATTCTGCAGCATGTGACGTGTGGAGAAACGCAAAACATGCTGCCGGACTCTGCAGAGCATTAGCACAGCTCTGGCCAAGCACAGATTGAAACTTCACTGTCCGTATGTGATGTGCTCTCGTTCTGCCGGCCGCGCTGAAAATTACAGCACCAACCAAGGCACAAAAGGGCAGCCGCCGCCCCGCTTGTCATGTTTTATTCAGAAGCTTAAAACGTAAGCCTGTTATATTCTACTCTAGTTTGGATCAACTGGAAATTCAAAGATAAGGGTATGGATTCGAGTTTTGCATTCCCGTTTGCATTATGTTCCAATTACAACTTTTTTTTTTCAAGTGAAATATTCTTTAAAATACAAGAAGGAAGATTAAACACCAGATTTGACTCTTCTTTCATGTTAAATAGCAAAGTAGGGTTTTCCGACTATTGTCCCTAATATTTGAAATAAATGACAATTTAAAAGAGGCCCACCCCTAACTCTTAAGGAAAACAAAGTGCGGAACCCTAAAGCCTGTCACCTGTGGCTCTATCTGAATTTCTGTGTTGTGCTCCGCACAGCCACTAGAGGGCGCACAAGCTAACGAACGTGCCTGGTCCCCAGAACTCTGGCACCTTTGAGGACGCTTGCAGCGGAATTTAGGACACGATATCCATGCTTCCATCTTGGTATCTGTTCTGCAAAAATACTGAATGAACTGGAAACAAAATCATAATACGGGAGAGCAGCGTTTCACTGTCCGAGTGTCCTTTGTTCCTGGAAACTCCAGGAACACCAAGAGCAGACAGGAGAGAGCATCTTGATCCTGGTTAAAGAGCTTTAGGACAAGGGCATCCAGGAATGCACAGACCGCAAGAAGCCCTCAGTCAGTTTCCAACTTGCCTTCCTTGGGTGGGGTCGGGGTGTGGGTTCTCTGACGAGGAATCCAGGCAAGCCCCCATGGAGAGAGGGGTGGTATAGAGAGGTGTGTGTGTGTGTGTGTGTGTGTGTAGGGCCATAGGCAGATTCTCTGTGCAAAATCTTTCCAAGGTATCCTACTAGATCAGGAGCTGGGAAACATCTGAATCCTAATAACCAGAAAGTGTTTTCCAGTGAGGGTAGCAGCAGGAAAGCCTTTTTTATTTTATTTTAACTCAGCTCATAGAAAATACTGTCCACACTCATGTGGTAAAATTGGTAAGTAATTTATTTCTCCCAGGAAGAAAAGAGAATGTCCAAGTTACATTATCACTTTCTGATCTGTTTTCTAGTAAGGAGGATCCTTCCTTCCTTAGGCTCAGATTATACTGCTGACTACTTTAGAATTCCCCAGAAGGATTTTGAGGCTTGAGAAAGGAGCCCAGAAAATAAAGGTTAAGGGCAGCACACACATTGGAAGGCATTTCTTAATTTAATCATTATTTATTGAGATTTTACTATATGCCTGTTGGAAACCATGCCCTGATAATTCAGTAGTGTAGGAAGTTTTTGGTGTGTGGTAACCACTCAACAAATGTTTAATAAATGAATAAATGAAAGAGTGAGTGAGTGAATGAACGTTATGATAGAAGAAAGTACAGGGTGCTGAAGAATCATGAAAGGAGGGGTGGAGAGAGGAGGTGTTGGGGGGATTTGGGGGGGAGGAGGCCTGAAGGATGGCTGGAAGGCAGGGGATTAGGGAAGATGAGGTGGCAGTAGGATGGAACATTGTAGGCAAAGGGAGGAGCATGTCCAAAGATGCTGAGTGAGATGTGAAAGAATAAATACATTGGAGAAATTGCATGTAGCTTAGTATCATGGGAACATAGAGATTACAAAGACCTTAATTAAGCATAAAGATTAATTTATAGGTCATTTTGAAATTTGATAAACATTAATAATAATAATGGCTACCAACCAGACCCAGTACTAAATGCTTTCTGCATGTTAACACACTTAGTCGTCACAACAGTATAAGGTAGGTATTCTTATTTCTTATTATCCCCATTTTGCAAGTGAAAAAACTGAGGTGCAGAGTATTTAAGAAACATGCGCCAAGTCACATGGATCTAATGTGTTATTAGGAGGTACTGAAATTTTTCTCCAGAAACCCAACAACTTAGAAGGACTATATGATAAAGACTATACTTTTTAATCATACAACCTTTAAAGGCTATAGTCTTTCAAAGCTACCCCTTGGAAAGATTTTCAAAGATGAAGTGAATGGGCCACTGGTTTGGCCAAGTCTGGTTTTCTTGATATTTACCTGGAGAAAAATAATACAAGTCATTTCAAACAAAGAAGACATCTACATCATAGGTTAAACCATTATCTGGAGCTCGAATCTTAAATGGGGGAGGTATAACATTACATATAACTTAATTTACTCAATTACAAATACTAATAGCCAATTCGAAAAGTAACAGAACTAAAAATCTTGACAGTTGAAAGAGCAGAGTTGGGAAAGAGAATAGTTAGATTTAGGGGAAATGCTTACTTTTTACAGAAATTATTTGCATTAATATAATATAAAATTAGAGTCCAGCTCACATAATTAAAAAAAATAAATTTCCAAATAAGTCGGCATTTAACATTAAAAAATGAAAATATGCAGAAAAAGTATATATATATATTATCTTAGGGGAAAGAAAGCATAGAGGTAAAGATTAATAAAATTAATGAAAACTATCTAAATTTTCTATGTTAAAAAAAATGGTCATATTTCCAAAGCCGACATAGAGATGACCAATAAATACGTGAAAATATGCTCAACGTCACTCATCATCGGGGAAATGCAAATCAAAACCACAATGAGATATCGCCTCACACTATTAGGACGGCTATTATAAAAAAGGCCAGAAATAACAAGTGTTGGTGAGGATGCAAAGAAAAGGGAACCCTTGTGCACTGTTGGTGTGAATGTCCATTGGTGCAGCCACTATGGAAAACAGTTCCTCAAAAAATCAGCAATCCCACTTCTGGATATATATGAAAAGGAAATAAAATCACTATCTTGAAGAGACATCTGCACCCCCATGTTCATTGCAGTGTTATTCACAATAACCAATTTATGGAAATGATAAACTAAATGTCTCTAGACAGATGAATGAGTTATATAGACACACAGTGGAATACTATTCAGCCTTAAAAAAGAAGAAAATCCTGCTACTTGTGACAACATGGATTGACCTGGACATTATACTCTAAGTGAAATAAGCTAGATACAGAAGACAAATCCTGGGTGACCTCATTTATATGTGAAATCTACATACACCATGAACTCATAGTAACAGAGTAGAATGGCGGTTTCCAGGGGCTGAGGGAAAGGGGGAAGGGGAATTATTGTTTAACGGGGACAAAGTTTCAGTTTTGCAAGGTGGAAAGAGCTCTGGGATGGATGGTGGTGATGGTTGCACAATATGAACATGCTTAGTATCACTGAACTGTACACTTTAAAATGGTTACGATGGTAAATGTCATGTTATGCCTATTTTACCACAATAAGAAAAAATTGGTCAAACTTTATATGTGTGCAAAAAACTGAGAAAGAACATTTGCAACCTGTTTGACATTTTAAAAATTAATAAGAAAAAAAATTACATCCAAATGCGTAAAAAAAAGAGTAATATAAGGAATTAATGATCTGAAAGAATAAACTCACTAGGAATAAAAGAAGCTCCAATTAAAATATGTTACCCCGGGCTTCCCTGGTGGCACAGTGGTTGAGAGTCCGCCTGCCGATGCAGGGGACACGGGTTCGTGCCCCGGTCCGGGAAGATCCCACGTGCCGTGGAGCAGCTGGGCCCGTGAGCCATGGCCGCTGAGCCTGCGCATCCAGAGCCTGTGATCCGCAACGTTACCCTGTGAAATAGCTGCTTTAATACTTCATTAGTAAGATAGCAAATTGGTTTAAAATTTTTGAAGGAAAATTTGGAATATTTAAAATATTTACACTAAAATATGGAAGGATCCAGGACCCACCCCCTGGGGATACCAAAATCTGAAGATGTTCAAGTCCCTAAACCCCTTATATAAAATGGCATAGTATTCGCCATTCTCCGAATACTTTAAATCTAGATTACTAATACAATGTAATACATTGTAAATACTATATAAAATGTTGGAAATACAATGTAGATAGTTCCGTGTGTGTGTGTGTGTGTGTGTGTGTGTGTGTGTGTGTGTGTGTGTGTGTGTGTAAATGTAAGAGAATGAGGAAGAAAGATTGGAAAGCATCAAGTTTGATTTCTATCTCATATCAAAGACATTTTAAAAAGTTCATCCACATCTTTTTGACATAAAATTTCATTTCTAAGGAAATTAATCAGGCATGCAAAAGAATATTTATTGCAAGGATATTTATTTTAGTGTTATCTATCCTAATAAAAAACTAGAAACAAAATAAATGTACAAACGTAAAATATTGTACCTCTAGATAACAGATTACTATGCAACCACTGAAAATCTTGATTAAACATTATTTAAATCCATGAGGAAATGCTGACAACATGATTGTTTAAAATAGAGTTCAAAACTCTACCAGTATTATCCCAGTTTTATTTTAAAAATCTATACATTTAAATATAAGAAAAGAGGGAAGCAAATCTAACAAGATGTTTGTAGTAGTTGTCTATAAGAGGCCAATTCAAAATTATTTTTAAGTTTCTTCTATACATATAATATTCTTTTTTCACAAAACTACAGAGGCTGTGTGCTTTTTGTTTTTTAATTTTCAAAGAAAACTGAAGGCTAATTATGAAAAAAAGAAAAGGAAAATAAGCGAAGCAGACTTCCTTTAGTCTCAGAGAAAAATCTCTTCACTGAGGCTGTTTGGTTAAAGTCCCCAAGTATCATGTCCAGGGACTTTGGGACTAAATTATGTCTTGGATTTCATATGGCAGAGAAGCTTCATTTGTTTTTTTCTTGGAGTTGAATAATCTCAACTCAAATTTCATCAATTATAACGCCTTGGAATTTCTCATTAAGTCATTATTTCTCTTCTTACTCTTTACTAAATTTCAGGCCAACGCCTGGAATCAGCAGCTCCTGTTGCCCTATGGCTTGTACACATCATTCCAGGTTTCTCTATTAAATGGCATTGCCATTTAAAATTTTTATTTTTATGTGATGCTCTTTGGAAAGCCCAGAACATTTTGTATAGGAGCAATTAAAAAATAAAGGTCCACATTCCCCCTTGGGTAATCAATCATTCACAGACT
Source organism: Lagenorhynchus albirostris (assembly GCF_949774975.1). Classification (NCBI taxonomy): domain Eukaryota; kingdom Metazoa; phylum Chordata; class Mammalia; order Artiodactyla; family Delphinidae; genus Lagenorhynchus; species Lagenorhynchus albirostris. The sequence goes on along the minus strand of NC_083110.1, from coordinate 5,165,827 downwards.
GATGTTCCCCTTTTAAATGAGTTCCTAGGCTAGGTTTAGTATCTCCTATTCAGTTTCTACTTTATGAAAGCTTACTGCATTTGTGTCATAAATGGTGTTTATAATTTATACTGAAGTTACTTCTAGACAGATTTAGGATGGCTTATGATAAAATATGCATGCATTTATTTATATACCCACATACACTCAAGAGAATATGCATTCTCATTGGGGATGATATCACCACCAACGGGATGAAAACTGGTGCCTGGAGGGTTAGAAGGTCTTATATATTATAATAGTCTGTGGCCCTCCAAAGCTCCCCTCTACACAACAGAGTCTTATTCTTTAGTATTTAATTTCTCTCATTACAAGGAAATTAAATTTAAATAAATATAATCAATAAATATGTCACTAAAATTTAAGTTCAATTAATTTTTTCCCTTTAGTTGGAGCAATAATGGAAAAAGGCTGAGAAACACTGTAATAGAATAATAAGATGAGAGAAGAAAAAAATGAAGGCTACGTGACATGCTTGGAGATGTAGTATAGTCATAACTGTCAGGCAATGGGACATTAAAAAATGCAGGATAGGAGATGGACAAAACTATAATGCACCCCATGTTCATAGCAGCACTATTCACAATAGCCCAGACATGGAAACAACCTAAATGTCCATCGACAGATGAATGGATAAAGAAGATGTGCTACATATATACCATGGAATACTATACAGCCATAAAAAAGAATGAAATAATGCCATTTGCAGCAACATGGATGCAACTAGACATTATCATACTATTATCATATTATCATTATCATACATTAACATACATAAGTGAAGTAAGTCAGAAAGAGAAAGACAAATACCATATGATATCACTTATATATGGAATCTAAAATAGGACACAAATGACCATATCTAGGAAACAGAAACAGACTCACAGACATAGAGAACAGACTTGTGGTTGCCAAGCGGGGGGGGAGGGGGGATGGATTGGGAGTTTGGGATTAGCAGATGCAAACTATGATATATAGGATGGATAAACAACAAGGTCCTACTGTAGAACACAGGGAACTATATTCAGTATCTTGTGATAAACCGTAACAGAAAACAATATAAAAAAAGAATGTAAAAAAAATACAGAATAGGAGACACAGGTGAGGGTAGAATGCTGTCGTCACCGCATGGAGTTCTGTTTTATTACTAGTTCGCATGTGAACATGGACCTCTCCTCTGACCTGCCCGTAACATGCACTTTCTGTCTGCCTCTATGATGTTTTACCCATTAATTACACAGCGGTGTGAATACCAAGCTATGATTTCTTATGCGTGCTCTGTCTACAGGATAATATCCTTCATGTACAAACGTGCTCACAGTAATTGCTCTGGATCAAAGTGTTTTTTGGAATGTCTCTTCTGACATCGCCAGTTGATGAGGTGAACATAGCGCATCTTCAGGTGACTCTCTTAATAAAGTAACTGCCATGTTGCAAAACTGCCCCCAGAACTGTCACACTCTTCTTCCTTTTTTATACGTTTATTTATTTTATTTATTTATTTTTGGCTGCGTTGGGTCTTCATTGCTGCGCGGGCTTTCTCCATTTGCGGCGAACAGGGGCTACTCTTCGTTGCACTGTGCGGGCTTCTCATTGCAGTGGCTTCTCTTGTTGCAGAGCACAGGCTCTAGGCGAGCAGGCTTCAGCAGTTGTGGCTCGCGGGCTCAGTAGTTGTGGCACACGGGCTTAGTTGCTCCGTGGCATGTGGGATCTTCCCAGACCAGGGCTCGAACCCGTGTCCCCTGCATTGGCAGGTGGATTCTTAACCACTGCACTATCAGGGAAACCCCACATCAATTGTTTTTAACCCTCAGTATTCCCATGAGATGACGTTTTTATTACTGCTTTACAGAGGAGAAAACCGAGGGGTTAAGTACGTTTCTCAAGGTCACAGAGAGAGGAAACTGGACGCCTTGGATTGAAATCCAGATCTGTCCGACTCCAGAGGTCTGTGCTCAGTCTGCCGCCTCTAAACCTCATCCCCAGTGTGCTCTGGAGGGGCCGAGCTGATGTAAATAACTCTGCTTCGAGCAATGAAGAGTCCCGTGGGCCTACTGCACACACGTGGCTTCAGATCACCTCGGGAATGTTCAGTTTCAAGCGCTGCAAGTGAACTTTGATATCCACACACAACCACCAAATGTTAGCTTTCTGGGATTTTAATGTTTATTTTCTCAAAGAAAAGAAAGAAATTTTGAGTGTAAAGAAGTGATCTCTCCTTTCTCGCTGGCAAGATGTGCAAATAACCAGCAATGGTGGTCTGTGCCTTCATTTGAACCTTAACACTGATTAAGGCTGAATGGTTATCTTGTCTTTCAACAGAGGAAAGCAAGGGGCCCAGGGCAAATTTTAGGGGTGACAGAAACATTGTGTATTTGGATTATGGTGGTAATAACATGACTCTATATATTTTCTAAATTCATCAAACTTAACGCTTAAAGTATGTGAATTTTACTGTATGTAAATTATATCTCAATAAAGCTGCTAAAAATAAAAGCAGAGAAAGCTTGGACTGCTCCACAGATTTGAGTATCGCAGAGAGCTTGTCTCGAGAGCTTGGCTAGAAAGCATCAGTAAATTAACTGCATGTGTGTCTTCCATGGTCAAGACTCACAAGCCTGTGTCCGGGCCTTGTTTCTCCAAATCCAGACAAAACGTAGCAGAGGGCAATGAGGCAGAATTTTATCTATTTTGTAGGTCCTCAGTAAATGTTGATCACCTCAGTTCTGGTCATTGCTTTCAAACTCCTGTCGATGAGATTTTACATATTTAAAGGTGTAACAATTATTGTTTTGTATTCTGGGATATTCACTAAGGAATCACTTATATTTCCACCGCTTTAGGAAACTTATATGGGAAATAACAAGTTATTTCTGAGAGTTTGAGAAGGAACCAGTCACAGGTCCGGCTGGGCCAGAAATGACATAAATTATAAATCCCAGAGAAAGCAGCCTCTTTGTGTTTGAGACTGTTTAACCCTCTTTTCATATCTCTTTCCTTTTCTTTTTTTTTATTGAGATATTATTGACATATAACATTATATTAGTTTCAGGTGTATAACATAATGATTCAATATTTGTATGTAGCAAAATGATCACCGCAGTAAGTCTAGTTAACATCCATCATCATTGTTACAGGTTTTTTTGTCTTGTGATGAGAACTTTTAAGATCAACTCTCTTAACAACTTTCAAATATGCAATAGAGAATTGTTAACTATAGTCACCGGGCTGTACATTACATCCTCAGGACTTATTTATTTTATAACTGGGAGTTTGTTCCTTTTGATCCCCTAGATCCATTTCATACCCTCTCCCCCGCCTCTGGCAACCACTCATCTGTTCTCTGTATCTAAGGGTTCAGTTTGGTTTTATCTCACTTTTCTGAATAATAAATTTAAAAGATTATAATGTCTTTACGATATTATAAATCTAAAGGTTAATGGAACATTTTTCCATCCCCAAAAGCTATTTCAGTGGTAAATAAGGCATCAGCACATTCCCAGAGGGGGGCGGACTATTTATGTTTTGATCTCTATCGGTCACTGACACATAAACTTTTAAAGCAAACTTGGTCCAGTTAGAGGTGATACGGCTCCTCCTAGATAACCACCTTTTTCTTCCAAACAGCATTGCTGTATAGCAGCACCCGAGGGTTTGTAAATAGACACTTGCATGATGCTCCTTAAACTGCTTGATCTGTCAACGCAAAAATACCCTTTAAAACATTTAAAAATAAGTAGCTAGAATTCCCTGGCAGTCCAGTGGTTAGAATTCCATGCTTTCCCTGCTGAGGGCCCAGATTCGATCCCTGATCAGGAACTAAAAATCTCACAAGCTGCACAGCATGGCCAAAAAAACAAAAAAACAAAAAGAACAAATGTATCTGTGTTGAGAAGGCTGCATATGCAGTTAGGACATGAATTCTTGAAATCACTTCCATCTACATAATGAGAATGATTGAAAAGTTTAGGACAAGAAATTTGCTGCAAATGACACAGGTGTCTAAGCAGGTGTAAGTAAAGGCAGCACACAAACATGGTTGTGTAACCAAGTGGGACCCTACGAGGTCTCCCTGGGACAGACCGTCCCCCATATCCTCTGCTTTAGCTTCTCTCTGAAGTACCTAGAGAACAGTATTTGATGCACATTTCCTGAGTTGTTTTACAGATACTAAAAACACCACCAAATGGAAGAAATTCACTACTCGATGATCAGGAGCCCCCAGACCTACTGGCACCTAAGGACCCCCGTGACACCACCCTGTTACCTCACCATCAACAAATCAGAGAATTGTGCATGAGCTGATCACATACCTTGTGACCCCCCGTCCCTCACCTGGCCTTTAAAAATGCTTTGCTGAAACCCTTTGAGGAGTTTGGAGCTTCTGGGGCACGAGCCACCCATTCTCCTTGCTGAGCCCTGCAGTAAACCTTTCTCTGTCCAAATTCTGATGTTTTGGTATTGTTTGGCCTCACTGTGCATTGGGCGTGCGAACTGTTGGATTCTTGCAGGCTCTGCCTTAAGTTGTGTAAAAATTCACACTAGTGGAGCATGTCCACCCTGGGCTGGGAGTCTGGAAAGGAGAACGCCAGTTTCCAGATCACCAGATCACCATGGGTCTGACTCTCTTGTTTATCCGGACATTGATCTGCTCTTTTTGCAGAAGTGTTCGTAAGTACGAAGGTGTTAGGCATAACTAAGGCAAGAAGAGACGTAAAAAAAAAAACCCTGAAAGTTAAGCTGAGAGGTGAGATATACACATGGAACAGTTGAATATTGCTCAGGGCACTCACCAACACTTGGCAGGACCCAGGCAAGGGCACCAGTAGAGGCCACCTACTATTTAGAACCAGGTCAGCAAACTTACCTGACATACGTTTTCTCATCCTAGTCACCACATATACCTTCATGGTGATCTGAAGACCAGGCTGGTCCTGAGGATGTTCAACGCCCACAGCTGGAAGCTGATGGGGCAGGGAAAACCCACCCCTTTTTCTTCCCACCTTTGGTTCCGATCTGCCCTGCAAGGTCCTTACATGTGCGTGTGGACCCCCTGCCTCGGTAACACAGCCATGTTCCATTCACACCCTCTGGCAGGGACTTGACCTTGGGGCCTGGGTGCACATGGGGGTATATGCAGCAGCAGTGGAGTGGACCCAGGGTAGAGGCCTATGCAGGTCCCATCACCCCTGTGGGGTTGGGACATTTGGGCAGGCAATTCCCAGGTTTTAAATACATGGAGCATAGTCTAGGGGGGATGGCATGGGGGTCCCAGAGGGCATGCCCCACTGGCCCTGCAGACTCCTCATTCCATGGGAGGGGCATAGCCAGAGGAGACAGAGTGAAAGGGCCTCTCTACCTTGAGGCCCAAGCTAGGGAATCCTCTTACCTAGACCTAAAGGTGGTCCCAGAGCCCAACAAGGATGCTGCCATCTAGCCTATGTAGACCTGGTAAACACAGGGACAAGGGACAAACAGGGAGTTGTACCTAATTCACTAAAGGGTTCCAGGAGGCAGAAGACTAGAAGTCAGAAGTAAGGGCTGGTAACGGTCATACGCACATGGGCTTTCTTAACTGCCGCACGACACTTCTCCCAGAGGATCAGGGATGAAAAGCGGGTCCAAAGACACCTTTTTAGAAGTAGCAGATGGAGTCCAGCACGACGAAGTTTTTCTACAAACGCTGGGCAGACGCTGAGATCAAAGGTGAAGCATTCTTTCATGGGTTGATGTGAGAGATATTCACCAAGGCCCTTGTGTGTGCCTGGCACTGTCCTGGGTGTAGACGATACCTAGGTGAGGAAGAACGGCGAGATCCCTGCATCCTGGTGCCTGAATTCCAGTGGGAGACAGACGAGAGCACGGGAATAAGCCAATGCATTCCTGTTAGCGGCCGATTCCCGGAAGAAAATGAGACAGGGAGACAAAAGCAAATGAGGAGGGCTGGGGTGTGTGCGCGCGCGTGTGCGTGTGTGTGTGCGCGCGCGTGTGTGTGTGCGTGTGCATGAGTGTGCGTGTGTGTGTAGAGGTGGCTGCTTTAGCTAGGGGATCAGGGATGACCTCAGTGACAAAGTCAAAGTGCTCAGTGACCACCGATGAGAGATCCTGCTAATGGAGTGGTCAGGTTCGTGGGCAGATCCCGTCTCCTACGGGGTGATGCTGAGTCTGAGAGGTACAGAGGTTCCCTTCTGCATGGGAACCCCAGCTACTCCCTAACCAGTCACATGTCCTGGGGTAAATCCATGAACCTCTCCCTGCCTCATTAAGGGATTTATGAATTCTTGTGAACCTTAAGTGGGATCAGACACACAAAGTGAGGAAGCCCAGTGGAGACCACCAGTGGAGACAGCTCTCAATACTAAGTCATAATAATTACCCGTGGTTGAAATAAACCTCGATTGCCAACCTTTTCTCATCCAGAGTGTGGAGAGGCTCAACGCCTGAGATGTGAGCACAGTTGTAGAATAGAGCGCACCTGTTTGTCGGGTGGAGCATGTCCACCGAGGACTGTCAGATGACAGCTGGGGGATCGCAAAGACACGGCTCTGAAGCTCGTGGGGGATTTTGCAAGAAAACAGTGTTTGGCTGGCTTAGGGTCCTGGGATTCAGCCCCGGCTCTGCCGTGAGCTGGCTGTGTGACCTTAGGTGGGTCTTTTCACCTCCCTGGGCAGTGTTTTTATCACCTTCAGAGTAGAATCATGAACCGGATGCATTCTTATTGAAGTAGCTCGAGGATGAGCTTGTTAAAAGTTAGAGAGATCCTGATGCAGTAGGTCTGAGCTGGAGACAAAGAAACTGCATTTTTACGAAGCACCCAAGTAGTTCTCAGCTGGGTGGTCCCCTGAGCCCACTTTGAGTGACACGGAGCTGGATGACAATCTTGGGTCCTGGGTAACCCCGTTTATAAAAATCTACCCCATGTTTGGCTTGAGAGTCTGCTTATGTTATAGGATCAGATGACCCCTACCTGTGAGCCGGCTTGGGATCGATTTCCCTAACTCCCAAACCTGCTACAGTGTTGGCTGGACAGATGAATATATGCCACCTGCGTTGGGCACCTCAGAAGAGGGGCATTGTCTGTCTCGACATGGAAATAGGTAACTGAGTGTTTGCAACGAACTCTGAGGTCCCCAGAGGACGGGGGAGCTGTGTAAATGCAAATCAGCGCTGTGTCGTGTATTATAATTTTTAGCAGCTTGGAGGAAAGCAAACCTTGATGCTTCCAGTCGGGATAGGATCTAACAGTTCCTATCCAGCTCACACTCAAAAACGTTAAATTTTGGCTCTGGGAGCAATGATTTTTGTGAACATGATTACTCTACCTCAAATTCAAATGGTCCTTTTTGTGTAACAACAAAATAAAATATAAAATAAAAACAAAGACATAACACAAGGAGCCAGGCTACCTGGTGTTTCTAGGTTCCGATCTATTGCTAAGTGGTTATGTGACTTGCGCTTTGGGAGATTTCGTTTTTTCATTCACAGCAGTATCACTTCTTTCTACTAATTTGTGGATCAGGGCAGGTAATGGCTGTGGAACCACACAGGACATGATGGGGCTTTTCACTCCCTTTGTATCATCCTAACTAACAGCATCTCTCCAAACTGCACCTGTGAGGTTCCTCCAAATCTGTCAGATGTTGGAGGATGCTAGGACAGTTGAGGATGGCTGCAAGTGAGGGCGGAGAGTCATCAGAAGAAGAAATGCTGGCTGGAGGCGATTGTGTGGAGGAAGAGGGAGCAGAGGCTGTGATTATTCTGCCTACAACGGAGGCTAGATCATCGGACAAGAGTTTCTGAAATGGCTCAAACCGCGGGGCATAAAGGAAAAACGAAACGCTGGAGGCAGACATCAGTGAAATCTCATCAGATGCTTCACGGGACCAGGAGAGCCAAAGATGAGACACATCCAAAGGGCAGAGGAAGTATGGCCACTGCTGTGGTGGACACGCAAGAAGTCCTTTCTCTGTTGATCTCGTTGCCTTTGCTTCCATTTGGTTCTCTTCAATTTCTTGCTTGTTTCTACTGAAGCTGTCACAGGGGCTGCCGTACACGAGCCCCTCACCCTTTAAGTCCCCAGTATCAACTCTGCCTCTAAGCTGACAATTTCCACATGGAATTTCCTAAATCACTAAGGTCACCTGACGCAGGCTCCCTTTGTGGTCTGTGGTCCACCAGCCTCTCTCTCTGTAATAAACACTCTGGCTTCTCCTTGAACCTACCCTTTGCCCTGTCTTCTCCATTTCGTCCTCATCACGGTGCCTTTTCCCCATCTTTGGGCTGTAAGGTATCCTTTTTCTACCTCTGCCCGCCATCCCTCCTCCTCTGCATCTGCAGCCTGGCACTGTCTCCCCTGAGTCGCAGATTTGCCTTGCCCCCTCGGGACCACACCTGATGGCCAGCATCTCCTCAAATTCAATACTGAGCACATACACGACATCTCCCACCCTCAAAAACAAGACAAAACAAAACAAAACAAAAACCCTAGGCTCTTGTAGGACTCTTTCTTCATTTCCTTTAATCATCCAGACTTCGGACTTCAGAACTGTCTTTGACAACTTCTTATCACCCTTCACATCTAAAAGGCCAACAATTGAGATGTTTGTTTTAAGAGCTTAGCCAGCCGTGACCTAAAAGAGTTACACCTCAGATACTCAACAGACTCCACAAAAAAGGAAAATTTAGGTCTAACTGGGTGACTCATCTTTTCCCCAAGCCAGCACTCGGCTGCCTATGGCAATGATTTTCTGCTTATCACAGAAAAGCACAGGGGCTGGTCTCACGCATCCCTCTGCCCGCTGGTGTAGATGCTGTATTTCAGTAACAGCGGGGTGACCGTGCACCTCCTCGTGCAGTGTCAGAGAGAGAGTAAGGGCTTTGTGGACAAAGTTCTCACCGGCCACCTCCTGTGCCTCCGGGGTTTCTCCCAGTCTCTGCATCCATTTCTCAGGTCTGTATTTACATGCCTGTTGTTTCTGTCATCTTCAGGGTTTAGATCCAGGAAAATCAGCAAACTTAGTTTCCCATGATGTCCAGAACAATAAAACGATTAAGAAAGTAGAATAATAAATAAAAGTTTAAAAAACGGAGTCTTCGAAATTTTCAAAATGAATAAAATTTAAAATAAATATTATTTTACATAAAGAAATTCAAAGTCAGTATTATTTCTATAAATAGATTTTTTTTTTTGGCCACACCGCAGCTTGTGGGGTCTTAGCTCCCCAACCTAGGATCAAACTTGGGCCCCCCGCCATGGAAGCCCGGAGTCTAACCACTGGACCGCTAGGGAATTCCCTAGAATTTAAAAATAAAGGAGAAGCATGGCAAAACCTCCTAAGCAGAATAGGAAAAAAAAATAATAATAATGAAATAAAAGAAGAAATTTAAACTTTACAAATAAACTTTAAAAGGGCAAAGGCAGAACATGATAACCAAAAAGGCAAAATTTTTTAAAATTAGGAATCATGAAGATGAGAAAGATATATGGTAAAGTTGGATAAGTATAGAATGTACCAACCCAAACACAAACCCAAGGCTATAGAAGATTTATTTAACAAAAAATTCATAGTAAAGAAAATAAGCAGAAAAACCATAAAAATACAAAATCCTTGGAAATGAGCATTTCAAAATGTTTTCTTAAACCAAAAGTTTATCACAAGGAGGGATTCGGGAGTGGAAAACCTCAGGGGGAAAGCTTCGGGCATGGAGTTGCCTGACAGACTGTAACGTCTACAGCTGGGCTCTTTGCCTCTCCATCATGGGTGCAAATAAGACGTGTTTCTTTACCAAGTGACTAAAGCACTCAGACTCTGGAGCTGGACGGCCAAGATTCCAACCTCTGCTCTTCCACTTAATAACTATGCTGCCCTTGGCAAATTATATAGCTTTCTGCGCCTACAGTTCCCCAGATATAACATGGGCCTAATAACAGTACTTATCTCACTGGGGTCCCTGTAAATATTAAATAGATGATGTGCTTAGAACAATGCTTGACCTTCCATTTGTGCTTTATGAGTTAGTTGTTACTAGTTATAGGTCTCCAAGAAAATACTTTAAAGAAAACCTTTTTATTATGGAAAATTTCAAATATAAGCAGAAGTAGAGAAAACAGTATAATGAACCCCATGTGCACATCACTCTGCTTTGACAGTTATCAACTCATGGCCAAAGTGTCCCCCATCAACTCTGTCTGCCCTCCCCTTCAGAGTATTTGGAACCAAATCCTAGATGTTGTATTAGTTCATCTTTCAACATTTCGGTGTATACCTCTAAAAGATAAGATTTTTTCAAAAAAGAGAACCTAACCACAATGTCATTTTTGCAGCTAAAAAATATTAACAAGGCAAACACTTGATAGGTCTTAGAACAGTCAGTGCATGTACCAAGCGCTTGTATGAAGGCCAAAACTTAATCTACTGTTATTTCCTTTAGATTTCAGCATGTAAAGCACGTACTTATTGGTATTCATGAACTGAAGCTAAAGTTTTTCCTTGTCTAACAATTTTGTGGTGACTCATATTATACAAGGAGAGTAGTTTTGTTGTTTTGAAAGTGAAAAAGAACCAAAGCTTTTCTCTAAACGCTCCAGGAATACATCCTGTGAGGTATGTTTTAAGAGACCATTGACAACAATTACACTTTTTCTCTGGATGCATTCTTCTGTGAGAAAGAGTTGTTGGTGTTGCCAATTGAATTCTTGAGGATACACATTGCACATTGTGTAGTCTACAAGGGGGGCACAGCATGTGAGATCTGAGTTACCCAACCAGGGATCGAACCCGTGCCCCCTGCAGCGGAAGCGCAGAGTCCTAACCACTGGACCGCTAGGGAAGTCCCCTCTTTCTTTTTCATGTGAAAGACACATTTCAGTTCTAGAAAGGTTATCGTTATCTATTCCATATCCTTCAAAGCATATTATTACTGTGACTCTTGAAATTCATGTATTTCCAAAGAGAGGGAGGACAGAAGGAAAAACATTGAACCTTCCATAGCACCAATCACGGTAGCATCCACTCCCACACCTGCCCCTGCTCCTCCCCAACTTTACGCAATCACCTTAGAAGGCTAGTCAGTAAACGGTAGAGTCTTTGTTCTGCCTCTGTTCCTAAGGCAAACCCCATACTGAAGTCTGAACACCATCTGGCTCTGCATTGCTTTACAGTGTTCAGACAGAATTCATTTAGTCTCTTGTTTCTCTGCAGTTCCCAATGTGCTCACAGAGAAAAATTTTCAAGAGAGATATATAACTCTCAACTTTCAAGAGAGATGTATAACATGGAAAATGAATTCATTTAGTCTCTTGTTTCTCTGCAGTTCCCAATGTGCTCATAGAGAAAAACTTTCAAGAGAGATGTATAACTTTCAACTTTCGAGACAGATGTATAACATGGAAAATGATTAAGGTTTTACTTTATCATAATTAGTTCGTTTCTCTAAATTAGGCTTTCCTTGATTTGGCCAGAAAGTGAAGTCTGGACGTTAAACCGTGATTTAATCAATTCTCCTGAGAGTTGAGTCAACCTTGTTTGTCTAGAGGTACAAATAGAGAAATTGAGGAGCAGCCTGCCTTTAGCATGCATTTTGGCAATGTGATCATTATTCAGGTACAGTAACACAGTTACGTTAGTATATTATTGCAGTAAATAAATTCTTAGAAGATCAGTAGTTCGTGTGCCCTGGTTACTAATACTAGTGACAGATGCAGTAAAGAAAAACCCAACTCAATACAAGTAGTACAAAAGTAAAGTGTTGATGTTATTATTTTTTATTTATTTTTATTATTTTTATTTGGAGGTGTTGGATATGTTTATTACCTTGATTGTGGAGATGGTAACATGGATGTACGCACTTGTCCAAACCCATCACATTGTATACATTAATACATGAAGGTTTTGTATACAAATTATACTTCAAAAAAGCTGAAAAAACAGTACCCTTGAGATCACTCCATAGGGCTTTCTAGAGATAGCTCTCACTCCTTTCAATAGCTACAGAGTACAGCATTGTGTGGATGTGCCACCATTTAGTCAACTAATCTTCTGTTGATGGACACTTTGGTTGTACCTACTCTTGCTATTACAGATACAGCTGCAATGAATAGACTTGTGACATCTTTAGCAGTTTTTATCAATATGCCTTTGAGATCAATCCTGAGATATACTATTGCTGAAGAAAGGATAAAAACACATATAACCTTAGAGCATAGGTGTTTTTAAAAGGATGTCCAAATGCACATTATAAAAATTCATAATAAGAGAACGGTTATTAAGTTCAAGGCTCTGACTGCTAGGACTACATCTGATTACAAGCTGTCGTGTATTTCCGGGCTGAACTTCTGCATAATTACTCTTAATTTCCCCTAATGAACCTGTGGAAATAGAGAATCACAGTGTGAAATGACAAAAACAAAACCTTCAAAAATAAAATAAAAAATTAATAATAATAAATAAAATAATAAAATAATAATAAATATATATATTAAATAAATATAACATTAAACAATAGAATAACTAAATAATAATAAATATAATAGCATTAAATAAGCATAATAATTAAATAAGGATAAATATAATATTAAACAAATATAATATATATAAATAAATAAAATATATAATAATAATAAATTATTATTATTATAAAACCTTCAAAAATAAAACCTTGCAATTCAATCCATCTGATGATCAGTTTTAGGGTCAAGATAATCAGGAGGATTTGACACTTGGGGAACAGTAAGTGTTCGCATGTGTATTTCTTGTTTTGTTTTGTTTTGTTTTGTTTTGTTTTGTTTTGTTTTGCGGTACGCGAGCCTCTCACTATTGTGGCCTCTCCCGTTGCGGAGCACAGGCTCCGGACGCGCAGGCTCAGCGGCCATGGCTCACGGGCCCAGCCGCTCCGTGGCATGTGGGATCTTCCCGGACCGGGGCACGAACCCGCGTCCCCTGCATCGGCAGGCAGACTCTCAACCACTGTGCCACCAGGGAAGCCCCGCATGTGTATTTGATAGGCAGGCAGCCACACTCAGATGGAAGGGAAGTTTAGATCTGGGGTTCCACATGACCTTCCAGGGGTGCACAGATGACCTTCTGGGGAAACCTCTGCCATTATATTCAAAATAGTATATCTCTGTGAGAAGCTTAACTTCTATCAAACTTTCAAGGGATTCATTTACTTCTGGATATTCAAATATGATATCGATAGGAATGGTCAAGTCTGGAGTAGAGGAGAGGGGCAGGGGACTGTGTAAGCAGAGGTTCCGTTTAGCTGTGGTCGGGACAGAGGTGCAGAGTGCAGTGAGTTTCCCTGACCTTGCTGTCCCTACCTGAAGCCTTGGGCACCTCCCGGTCACCACGCTGAGGAGCACAGCCATCGCAGCCCTGTCTGTGCCCATTGTATACATTAATTGGATTTTTTATCAACAATATTTGCCCATCTGGCCCAAAGGATCTCCCCAACTGGATTCCAAGAGACCTTAACTGTCCACCCTTAGAATCACTAGCTTGAATTAATATACTTTCTTCAGAGCATCACTGCAAAACTGACACGTTACCTGGAAATGACGGAGAACGAACAGCTTGGCACGAATTCATGTATTGAACACATGAACTGCTATATTAGAGCACGCATCCCTGACGTAATAGAAATTGGGCAGAAATGGTCAGATCTGAGGTGGAAATGGGGAGGAAGTGAGAGACACCCCAATATGAAAGCCCGCAGAGAATAAGCAGGTCCAGGTGCAATGCCACACAGACTGTTAGCCTCGGGGAATATTAGTGCACCTGTCTTCAAAGTTCTTTTGCCTGTGGGCTCCCGAAAGATATGTAAAATCTATCACCTAGCATGTTGTGAGGTTGACGACAAAATTTTTTATCTTAAGTTTATACGGTTGCAAAGATGATAATTTCTGAATATTGTACATATTGTCATTTTAAGACAAAACAGTTACATTTACCTTTTATATTAAATACCAGAGTGGTGTGATACCCTCACCCAATGTCTTCTATTGTATTATAAAAAGTTTAAACATACAGAAAAGGTGAAATAACTTCACATTGAACACGCATATACCTACAGCCTAGACTGAACCATTACAGTTTCTGTACTTGACTTATTACATGTGTATCCATCTCTCTATCAGTCTATCCAACCATCATCCATCTTATTTTTATGCATTTCAAAGTAAGTTGAAGACATCAGACACACCTGAAAAAACTCCAGCATGCATGCTGTATACAATTAGAATTCCGTATTTGCTGATAGATTTTTTCTTTCGAGTTAAACTGAAGTAAATAAAATGTACAAATCTTTTAAATATATCACTTGAAACTCAAACCCCTGTAAGATACAGTGCATTATCTTCACCTCGGAAAGGTCATTTGTACCCCTTCCAAGTAACTCAACGTCTCCATTCCCTCAAAGTTCTGATTTTTTTCATACAATAGTTTTGCCTATTCTAGAAATTCATACAAATAGAATCATACAGGAAGCACTGTTTCGCTCAGAAAGTTTCTGACATTCATCCTATTGTTGCACGTAGCAGTCCCTTCCAATTTATGGTAAGCAGTGTTCCACAGTGTGAATTTACAACAAATCTCCTGTTTTTTGTTTTGTTAATAGGCTCAAAGGGCTAGATTTATTCAACTAAATTTCTGATCTAAACCCAAAAGAAAAGCTCTCAAAATTTTCCACCATTAGAGCCCTTTAGAGAGTAATATCAATTGTATACAAATGCACATCCACAAGTACTACTTAAAAGAAAACCAATTAAGTCAAAATTTATATACATGCAAAAAACCATCTTGTTAGATTTTTTCAGGAAATCAACGGCAAGGTCCTCAACGACTTTATATTGTAATATGTTAATAGATCTAGCAGTAACAATAAATTTAGTGTACGAAATGCACTCTTAGGTAATATTTTGACTACAGTGATATTCCACAAGCTGTCAGCATGGATAGAAAATTTCCATAATTTTAGAAAACTAGCTCAACATCCTATAGATGCATTCTACATAATCCAGTCTATTCTGTCGATATCTTAACTCTAGCAGGAATGTGAATTCCATAATACAGTGAACTCAAATAAGAATTTCTAAAATTGTGTCCATCCTGTTGATGGACACAAGCTGATCCTAAGTTTCATATAGGATCCTCAATTTCATGTAGAAATTTAAGGGACCCAGAAAAGCCAAAACTACCTTTAAAAAGAACAAATTTGGAGGACTCACACTTCCGGATTTCAAAACTTACTACAAAACTACAGTTACCAAGATTACATGGTGTGGTCTAAGAATAGAAACATAGACCATTGTAATAGAATTGAGAGTCCAGAAATATACCCTTACATTTGTGGTCAATTGATTTTTGACAAGGATGCCAAGACAATTCAATGGGGAAAGAATAGTCATTCAAGAAAGTTATTCTGGGACAAGTGGATATCTACATGCGAAAGAATAACATTGGACACTTTCCTCACACCGTACACAAAAATTAACTCAAAATGGATCACAGACATCATGTAAGAGTTAAAACTTAAAACTCTGACAAAAATATAGAAGTAAACCTTCATGAACTTGAAACAGGCACAAGTAAACAAAAACAGAAGTAATGAAAGAAAAAAATAGACAAGTTAGACTTTATAAAAATTAAAAACTTTTCTGCAAATGATATCATCAAGAAAGTGAAAGGACAGCTCACAGAATGGGGGAAAATATTTGCTAACTATGTTTCTGATAAGGGATTTGTATCCAGAATACGTAAAAAACTTATAAAACTCAATAACAAAAGGATAACCCAATTTGCTGTGCAATAGAAATTAACCCAGCATTGCATATCAACTATACTTCAATTAAAAAATTAATAAATTATAAAAAAGACTAGTATGCAAAAAAATGGGTAAAGTGTATCAACAGACATTTCTTCAAAGAAGATAGACAAATGGCCAATAAACACATGAAAAAACACTTAGCATCATTAGACATTAGGGAACCACAAATCAAAAGCATAATTAGATATCATTTTGCTCCCTTTAGAAGGCCTATAATTAAAAGACAGACAATAGTGTTGGCCAGGCTATGGAGAAATCAGAACCTTCATACACTGTTGGTGGAAATGTAAAATGGTGCAGCTGTTGTGAAAAACATTTTGGCAGGTCCTCGCAATGTGAAACATGGAGGGACCGTATGATCCAGCAGTTCCACTCCTAGGCGTATACCCAAAAGATAAAAAGCATGTTCAAATGATAATGTTCATGGCACATTTATTCCTAATAGCCAAAAACTGGAAACAACCCAAATGTCCATCAGCTGATGAATGGATAAATAAAATATGGTATATCAAAACAACAGATTATTCAGCCAGACAATGGAATCAAGTACTGATTTACGCTACAACGTGGATGAACCTTCAATAAATGATGCTATGTGAAAGAAACAAGTCACAAAAGACCACATGTTATATGATTCCTTTTACACGAAATGTCCAGAACAGGCAAATCTATAGCGACAGAAAGCAGATTAGCGACTGCCTAGGACCAGAAGTGGGGAGGACTGGAGATGACGATGTGGATTGGCTGCTCCTGGGTACTGAGTTTCTTTCTGGCTGATAAAAACATTCTAAAATTAGATTGCAGCGATGGTTGCAAAGCTGTGACCATACTAAAAATCATTGACTGACGTACTTCAGATGGGTGAATTGTATGGTATGTGAATTATATCTCAGTAAAGCTGTTAAGTATTAAGATAGTACTATCTGAGAATATTAACATAATAAATGTAACTTGTATTTATTCCCATTATTAGGAACAAAGTATTAGGGGTAAATACGTCAAGCATTCCATGTTTAAAAACCTTCAAAGGGGCTTCCCTTCCCTGGTGGCGCAGTGGTTGAGAGTCCGCCTGCCGATGCAGGGGACACGGGTTCGTGCCCCGGTCCGGGAAGATCCCACATGCCGCGGAGCGGCTGGGCCCGTGAGCCATGGCCGCTGAGCCTGCGCGTCCGGAGCCTGTGCTCCGCAACGGGAGAGGCCACAACACTGAGAGGCCCGCGTACCGCAAAAAAAAAAAAAAAAAAAACCTTCAGAAACCAGCCATCATTAGAATGAGGGTAGATTTTTAAACACAAATTTGGACTTTGGCTGGTTTGTGTATTTGTCAATTTGAATTGATAGGAATTCAAAGAAGTATTACATTTAAAATAACAACACCGAACTAAGTTTTTTCACATAGATTTTTATCATTTTAAATCCATTTTATAGTTTTACTCCGACACATTGATCCTCTAGCAAGCACAGCATAACTGAGCTTCACTCAAATTTTTCTCTAGGTTATTATCATTTATCATTTGACAGCGTCAGAGCCATCACAATGTCTCTGCTCTGGGAGAATTTGCTCTTCTTACAGACACAGAGGTCTACTGCTGCTATTTCTTCTAATTCCTAAAACTACGCTCGTGTGATTTATATTTTATTTTCATCTCCTCTCCGCTTGGACCAGATGCAAAATGGAAGTAATTAAAAATGCAGTCAGTGAAAAACAGACCAGCAGGATGCTTCATTTTTGCTGAGTTTTGCCTGGTATGTCATTGCAGGTTCATTCTTAAAGCTCTGAGCCAGCCTTGGGCTTAGCTCTCTCTTGGAAATGGCCAATTTCATTCAAGTAAGTGAAGCATGAAGTCATAGCAGAGATTGCTGCAAGACGTGCCCAGAGGCCAGACACAAGAAATACGTGATTGGAATCGAACAGTTTTGTTCCCTAGCTGATGCTGTTTCAGTGGAAGGTCTTAATTCCTTTCCTATCTTGAAGGGCTTCGGGGCACATGGACAAAGTTAGTTGCCAGTCGTTCAGGACTCTCCTCAAAGGATAGATTCCACAGACGCACATTTGACAAAATTGAGTCATACTTTTTTGTAGATTACAGAGATGAATCTAAAATTTTTTTTAACATCTTTATTGGGGTATAATTACTTTACAATGGTGTGTTAGTTTCTGCTTTATAACAAAGTGAATCAGTTATACATATACATATGTTCCCATATCTCTTCCCTCTTGCGTCTCCCTCCCTCCCACCCTCCCTAAAATTTTTTAATGAAAACCTCAAGGAAGAGCAAATAAGCAGCTTAGAGGGTGATTCCCATGATAACACTTTTAGGAGAGCAAAGCAATTCTTGCTATCAGAGAAAATTTATTTCTGATGACCTCATTTTAAAGTAAATTCCTCTAAGCACAAGTTCTGCCAACCTATAGTGTGCAGAGTTGCACGAAGAATTCCTGGGCTCATGGTTTCTCTTTGTCTACCAGTCTGGCTTCCGGTTAAATAGCATCACGTAGACAGCTCTCCAAGGACGGTCCGTAGTCCCCATATGGGCATCTCACCGGTCCAGATGGAATAAGCAGGGCTAGATGGTTCAGGGAGAGCAGGTGGGATGCGAAAAATGCCTGAATCTATGGCATGTCCCCCCAAGGGTGTGTGCACGTGTGTACACACATGCAAGTGTGCCATTCCGGAGTTCCCCGTTTCCTGGTCACCTCAATACACTCCTCCTTACTTACCGCTGGTGCAGTACCGTCGCTCTCTGGCTGTTCAACCTCTTCCTCCTTTCACTGCCGCGTCCCGTCCAGGTCTGACCTAGCCACACTGCATCTTTATATTATATGTTAGGAAAATAATGTAATCAAAATCCATTGTTACAGTATCCTGAAAAAGTAGTTGCTTTTATTCATTTGTTAACATATTTATTTATTTATTTGGCTGCACCAGGTCTTAGTTGCAGCACATGGGATCTTCACGGCGGCACGTGAGATCTTGAGTTGCGGCAGGTGGGATCTAGTTCCCTGACCAGAAATTGAATCTGGGCTCCCTGCGTTGGGAGCACAGAGTCTTAGCCACTGGACCACCAGGGAAGTCCCAAAGGTAGTTGCTTTTAAACTTTGTGACTCCAAAGGTTTTGTTTTTTTTTTAATTCATCCTCCCAACTCCTGATTCCTTTGAAGTATGAGTTATCGGTGATCATAATAAGTTCTAGAAGAAGATTTTGTTGAGGACAGTTAGGGATGCAGAGGCAGTAACTTATTTTTCCAATTTCCAGGGCCCAGCCTCTTCTACCACATACCAAGAGTTACAATGTGATCACTGGCCTGTCCCTCAGTAGCCAAGCCAATCTAGATTTTTATCACGGCAGCACCTTACTTCTAGGTACCAGTTTTTGTATCAGCTAGTTATTTCTGCGTAACAAACCACCACCAAAATTAGTGGGTGAAGGACCAAGCATACTGAGTTCATGGGTCTGTGTGGCAACTGGGCAGTTCTGGTGATCTGGGCTGGGCTCAGCTGGTCTTGGCTGGACTCACTCCTGTATCTCTGATCAGCTGGTGGCTCAGCTAGAGATGACCGGTCAAGGTGGGCCTCAGTTGGAAAGGCTCATCTGTGGTCCGTGTACTCTCATCCTCCAGCAGGTCCACCCAAACTGGCTCACGTGGCAGCCGGCAGAGTTGTGAGAGAGAGAACAGAGCACACGAGGCCTTTTGAGATCTAACTTGGAGCTGGGATATCAGTTCTGCTGCATTTTTTTTTTTTTTTTTTTTTTGCGGTACGCGGGCCTCTCACTGTTGTGGCCTCTCCCGTTGCAGAGCACAGGCTCCGGACGCGCAGGCTCAGCGGCCATGGCTCACGGGCCCAGCCGCTCCGCGGCACGTGGGATCCTCCCGGACCGGGGCACGAACCCGCGTCCCCTGCATTGGCAGGCGGACTCTCAACCACTGCGCCACCAGGGAAGCCCTCAGAAGCCCCCATCTTCTTTTTTTAAAATTAATTTATTTATTTGGCCACGCCACGCAGCATGTGGGATCTTAGTTCCCTGACCAGGGATAGAACCTGCACTACCTGCATTGGAAACGTGGAGTCTTAACCACCAGACCACCGAGGAAGTCCCTCGTCTTCTTAAGCTTAACAACTTCCTCCTCCTCTTTCCCACATCTGATAATTGGGTTGGGAAGGACGGTGGGCCAGGAAAGAAGAAAAGGAGTCTATTGTCTCATATGACACTGTTGTAAAATAACTCAGGCATGATGTGTGTGGACGTGGGTCTCCTGTAGCTCTTCTCTTCCGCATACTGTGTGTTCAGCCAGCCTGTAGAAAATATAAGGCACTCTCAAAATTGGTCTATTAATTTGAAAGCACATTGACATACAAGCCAAAAAATCATGATGTTGTACAATTTCAGCCTGGATAATATCCTTCACAAATCAAGAGTAAGTTCTAAAATAACATAGTTACAGGATTTATAGATTTGATTTCACTAGTAGCATACAGGTTACTTACTAAGCAGGTGATAGAATTTCTGTTCGATACAGTCCACTGCATGAAAAGAACAAAGTATAACCCCTGCAGCACTCAGAATAATAGATCATTAACTGGGATATAACCTCTGCAATGAATTAATAATGAATGCAATCAAGCATAATTTTGAGAGTTTGAAGAAAATGTCTTTGATAGCTAAAAATTATTAATAATTTTCAATAATAAACTTAAATGACTTTTGAAAACAGGAAAAAACACTTAATTAAAAAAAAAAGAGAAGCCCATATTATGGTATATTTATACAATGATACTATGTAGCAATTATGAAGAATTAAAAGGAGTCCAAAATGTAGTGCTAGATGAAAACATCAAGGCTATATAATAACAATCATGACTAACTTTAAAATATACATCTATCCTTAACATACACATGGTAGATCTACATCTATATCTGTACCTATCTATATACACACACACAATTGAAATCTATCCTTACCTACATATACATATACAAACACACAAATATATATCTAATCTATACATATATATATACAATATATTTTTTTAAGTGAATAATGGTACTTCTGGTAAGTGATATGGAGAGAGCCAGGAAGCATGGAGAAAGACTTGGGGTTTTTTTCACTGAACACTCTTCTATGGGTTTAGTTTTTAATATATATGCAAATATGTCTTTTTATAAAGTTTTTTGTTGATCAATGGCAGAGAGTAAGCAAAATTATGAAGATGACAAAATTTAACTTGCTGAGTTTGAAGACCTAAGGGGGTTTAGTAAAATCGTATTTTGTAATAAAAATAGGCTAGAAAGAAAAACGAAGAAAGCAAGGAAGAGGAGGTGGGCAGAGAAGAGGGAGGGAAGGAGGGGAGAGGGCTGTGGATGTTCCGTGACTGAGTGTGTAAACATATTGTGTGTAATCTGACACAAGCATCATCAATTCCTCTACAGAAACACAGCAAACTCAGTTATCCTCCTTGACATTAGGCAGGTATCAATAAGACCATTTTAGCGACCACTATGCTTGTAGCCAGGGGATTAGCACCATGAATTGTGTGGTCAAGGAGACCAAGAAGTTATTAATAATTTTATAATACATTTTCCTTTTTCTCTCCCTCTTCTAAAACCTTTAAATCCACTAGCATAGTAACACGGATTTAATCCCAACACAATGGAGAAATCTGAAATTGCAGCATGAAAGGTGGTTTAATATTGCCCTCTGGGCAGAGAATTTTTTCTTGATTAAAAGCTAATGATTTAGGATTAAAGTTATCAGATTATTGTTATAGAGCTTTAGAACAAATAAACGTTCTTCTTCAAGACTGAGTGTTTTGAAAACATTACACTAGACCACCCCTTAGAAGACTGACCTTTGTATCCTTCACTAAGAAAGAGAAAATCTCTAGGAAAGCAACTCTCTCGCTCCAAGAAAACTTGAGAACAACTTCATTTGATACTAATAACAATTCAGAATGTATCAGACTGTTTCTGTAGAAATCTACATCATATGAAATTCTTACCATGTTTGTTCATCTGAGTTTGACATTTCTTGGGAGAATGATCAATATTTGATACAACTGTAATAAAATCTTTTTTTTCAGACAAGTTGAACAAATCCACAAAAGACATGAAAGAAGACAAAATGAGTTCATATAAAGACATGAAGTATCTATTTACAAGCACCATACATTCACGAAACTAAGGAAATATGATAGGCAAAATACATCGCATGCAAATAACACAGTTTATTAGATTTTTTACCCACAAGACGATGGCCAGAACAAAGACAGTTAATGATAAAGTGCTAAAGGAAAGCTATGAACAGGAGGCCCAGTGATCCAGGTGGCCCGGAATGAAGAATGAAAAGTTCAAGACTGATGCAAAGTTGCTAGTTGACTGCACTCCACATCCGCATGGTATCGCCCCCTTAGGAAGAATTGTTTCTTGTTCCTACTAGGGCCCAGGTGTGGTGCTCATCCCTGGGGCTACAGAAATGCCAGCACTGTCCTTGTCTTCAAGGAACTCCACAGCGAAGTGAGGAAGACAGACAAGTAAGCAGTTTCCGTATGGTGTTGCTCTGGTCAGTGTTCGGCAGCAGATAACAGAATCCACTACTGCTACCTTAAGTGGGAGGAGACTTATTTCAGGGCGTTACGTGGTTTACAAAATCACTGGTGGAAGAAGACTCTACCTGAGCTTCTGTGAAGAGTGTCCCCTGACATAGTAGGGAGCTGTAAGAACCAGGAGGCTGTCTGAGGAATTGAGGAATTAGCGGTTGCTGGTTCCAAAAACACTCTACCTCTGCCCTGACCTGCACAGCAGAATGGACACCCTGCACCCTGCTTCCCCAGCATGTACATTCTGAAGTCGGGGTTCCCTGCTCTCCATTAAGGCTGAGTGGAACTTCAGTGAGGTCTGAAAAGGATATAATGTGAGAGAAAGCTTGGGGAGATAGTGAAAGAAGGGAGCAAAGGAGGAGGAAAGGTAGACATTCCCCCTCGGGGCTTTGGTAAACTGTGTGTGTGTGTGTGCGTGTGTGTGTGTGTGTGTGTGTGTGAGGGTGGGGGGGTTTTAGGGAGGTGAAACTTACGCAGAGGGTGGGAATGGAGGTATTGATGCCTCTGTCCCCACTCAAGCTCTGCTAAATCATCATCTCTCAAAGTGCCTCTTCACCCGTTGGGGCATGGCCACGTCACCATGGGAGTATTACCTGCTGCAGCCATTCTCAGTCCCCACAGAGTACAGACAGTGAGATGAGAGCCAGATGTCTGACCGTGATGCCAGCGGTGGCGGGGCCAGGGGACCCCATGGCAGACACTGGCAACGGACTGTCAGGCTCAGGGGCTGGATGGAGGATGTGACAGAGACTTCGGAACCAGCACTGCAGAAACCAAGATGAGGACAAACCGGCCACTGCTGGTACTGTGGGATTCTGAACAAGCAGGGAGAGATCAGACAGCTGAGAACCCATAGTCTATGCCTCCTCCACAGGCTCCCTTACAACATCCCTTCCGTGTGCCTGGCCACCATTTCAGGACCGGAGGCAGGGAACGGGACACGCTATTAGAGAAAGAACATTCTTTTAATGCAAGAAAAATTAGGCACTTATGGGACTATACTAGTTGTCAGATCAGTCTAAGCTTTAAAACATGAAGAAAGTTAAATTTATTTATGCTTGGTATGTAGGACTCAATAGAAAGACTAAAATAGTAGAGGGATTCTGCCTATCTGAATTGCAGCCTTAGTGAAACTATGACCTCACTACAAATATCAAAAAACATTTTATCTCGGTGCCTGGTGCCAAGTATAAGGCATTTTAAGGTTCCTCCCACGAGTATGTACGGCCCATGAAATACAGTTCATTGTAGGAGTGTGTCCTTACTCCCTGGGCTCAACTGCAGAGAATGGGATTGTATTCCTTTGGTACTTCGCGTATGTGTTAATCCAGGTCCTTTGGGAAGCTGATGGCAGGGTGGGATTAAACACCAATGACTTTATTAGAAGCTATACCTCTGCTATAGCTTCTAATAAAGAGTAAATGGGGAGGTCCAGGAAGGCTGCTGGACCTTGATGCAAATCTGACGCTGAGTACGAGGCAGGAGATAGATGGGCCCCGGGCTGAGCTGCTGGAGTTCGTCCCCTGTGGACGGATACTCCAGAACAGCAGGAGGGAGGAGAAGCTGAGCTCTGCCCAGATAAGAGATAGAGAGACCACATATTTCTCATTCTCGAGATCAAGGAGACCTTCCCGACTACACATGCACAGAAAAGCTCCTGGGAGGTCAAAAAGGGAGGGCGCGCCACTCCATAGGAGGTGATGTCAACCTACCCACAGGCCTCTTCGCTAGAATCCATCTTGGCTACGAGATGTGTGCACACCCAGGGGAGGACCCTGAGACAAACCAAATACAGACTCAGAGCCAGGCAAGGCAAGATGATTGGCCAGAGGAAACCCGGAAGAAATGTCCCATATAAGTGATTCAAACTACCACGGGGGCACGACTCTTTCTCTGCGTCTGCCCGTGTAAGTCTATTCACATGAACCCTTTTTCCTCCTAAGAAACACTTTCCTTGTTTCACTTCTTTCGCCTCTTTGTGGGAATTCATTTCTACAAAGTCGACGGGCCAGGGCTCTTGTCACTGGCCGCTGGTCCCTGGTGGTCTAGTGACTAGGATTCGGTGCTCTCACTGCCAGGGCCTGACGTCAGTCTATGGATGGGGACCTGAAATCCTGCTTCAAGCCGCTGCAGGCCTAGGACAGTCAAGAACAAGAGAAGGAGAGAGAAGGGCATGGTTAATGGAAGCGTCCATCACAGGTGCCGGGTGCCATGTGAGGAAGGTTCTGCTGGACCATCAGGAGGTCCTCAAGCCAAATCAGATGTCAGGAAGTCCAGTGGCTCCTGGGAATGGCCCGCTTTATGGACCCTGTTGCTCTCACTCATTGACTTCATCACGGCTTCAGGGCAAATGCAGTGATAGATTTCAGAGCACCACAGCCAGAGCCTTTGCTCAGTTAAACTCCCTGTGATTGGAGATCTGTGACATGTATTCTCACGGCCCGTGCTATGTACAATTGCTCTGCCTCAACATATAGCAAAAACAATTCCTGCATCATGGCTTTGGCAGGTATGATTATCTTACAAATATGTAGATCTTAAGCTTAATAAAGGAGGTGCATTTCTTAGGAACACCATTAGTATTTAAAGTCACACTCTAATCTTGTTATTTTAATGACTGTATCTGAGCCTGGCCCTTGGAATGTCTCTAATTTACCTTCTTTGGAGTAGTTTATGCCTTCTGTTGCCAATCTTTTTTGAAGTCCAAGGCTTCTTTCTTCAGTTTATTTAATAAGCATCTCACATATTTTCTTAACCATGATTAAGTATACTTCCCACAGTGATAAGCCATAATGTCTCATGTCTCATGAGTACTTTTCCTTAAGTCAATAGGGTAAGAGAAGCAAGAATAACACTTGGAAACAAATGATCAGGAAACCTCACATTCCTCACCTATAAAATAGGGGACATAGGGCTTCCCTGGGGGCGCAGTGGTTGAGAGTCCGCCTGCCGATGCAGGGGACACGGGTTCGTGCCCCGGTCCAGGAAGATCCCACATGCCGCGGAGCGGCTGGGCCCGTGAGCCATGGCCGCTGAGCCTGCGCGTCCGGAGCCTGTGCTCCGCAACGGGAGAGGCCGCAACGGGAGAGGCCACAACGGTGAGAGGCCCGCGTACCGCAAAAAAAAAAAAGGGAAAAAATATCTACCTTATGATATAAAGGGAAGGATTAGCATTGTGTTAGTCACAAGGCAATTCCAAACCACTCCAGGTATTTTAATCAAAAGGGGTTTAATACAAGTAGCAAAGTGCTCACAGAATTGCTGGCAGGACCCTCAGAACAACACCCCAGATAATTGCTAACTCTGCCACAGCCAGGAAGCTGGGGAATCAGGAAGCCAAAGCTCTAACGAGTGACTTCACGATCACACCGCCCTGGCTTCAATCTCTGGACAGATCAGGAAGCTCCACAGGGCTCCCAGGATGACCGCAGCCAAGCGGACGCCTCTTGCCCTGCTGTGTTCCTTCTGCTGAACTCTGCTCCAAGTTTACATCTCGTACAGGAAATGATCAATGTTTATAAGGAAACTACAATTTCTCTGGGGCTTCACTTAAATGGTTTTGCATTTTCAAATCTACATTCCAGGAATTTCTAGATGAATGAGCTTTGAGAATCCCACCTTGTAATATCAAGACACAACCATTTGGGGGTTTTCAACGCTAGGATGTTACTTTTTAAGTTTCAATTTTGAAGCATTGTAAAAACAGCAAGCACAGAACACCTCAAGCCACAAACATTTGGGATCTTTTGGAAAATAATTAAATTGAAATTTAAAATTTTGAAGAATTTAAGATTTTAAAGAAGGAATTAGAATAAGAACGCATCATGAGGAAAGTTTCCTACTTAGCAACTTGGTTGAAACCATTATATATATATATATTCAAAAGTATATTTCATTTCCGTATCAACTAATTTTTTCTGTACTTATATAATCCGTTTCAGGGATGGATTTTCCATCTGAACCAGGTTTAAGTAAGAGTGGTATTGTTACAGCAAACTTCTGTTTCCAAAAATAGTATCATTCCATTGATACCTCATTACTGGGAGACTTCCAATAATTTGTTTCCGAGCAGTAGAAAGCCATTTCTTCATGACTGAGAGAACTGGTCACCTCATGTTGGGTTTCAATGTGGAAGTCCCTGGAAGGATTTTTCCCGCTCTTTGGACAGTAGGGGAAAAACAATTCAGGAGCTCAGGGCTCAAAAAAGGAGACTGGGTTTGTTACACAAACGAAGCCGTCGACACTGGAGACAGTACATGTTTCCTGTGTGTCAGGGAGAGAAGAGATCTTTGGGCATCTTCCTGGTTCCCAGTTTACCAGAGCACAACCACAGATTCAGCTCCATCAGAGGCCTCGTCATCCAGGTTCGAGAACCAACGTGGAGGGACAGGTCTGTCCTTTGCTGTGCCTGGACGCCTGCTGTCGTTGGTTATGGTGGGTGGGCAGCAGACCTGAGGAGGTGAGGCTAGGTGGTCTGAGCTCTCAGCAGGCTTTTGCACCAGGGCCTGCGGAGCCCAGAGGTTTTCTTTTTCTTTTTTTTTTAAATTAATTAATTTAATTTTAATTTTTAAAAATATATTTATTTTTTGGCTGCGTTGGGTCTTCGGTGCTGTGCACGGGCTTTCTCTAGTTGCAGCGAGCAGGGGCTACTTTTCATTTCGGTGCGCGGGCTTCTCATCGCGGTGGCTTCTATTGTTGTGGAGCAGGGGCTCTAGGCTCGCGGGCTCAGTAGTTGTGGCACGTGGGCTCAGTAGTTGTGGCTCTCGGGCTTAGTTGCTCCACGGCATGTGGGGTCTTCCCGGACCAGGGCTCGAACCCATGTCCCCTTCATTGGCAGGTGGATTCTTAACCACTGTGTCACCAGGAAAGTCCCGAGCCCAGAGGTCTTCTGAGCTGGAGGGTAACATCTTAAAATTTGCATTTTAAGGTTGGGGAATGAGGAGGGACAGGACTCCGAGAAAAGACCTGCCGAAGGCATTGTCTGGTCTGGAGAACAACAGCCAGAGTAATTGGAGACTCATGGGAAGTTTCTGAGGACAATTCTGGGGTCTTCATCTGGCTGAAGACAGGACCACGTCCAGAGGAGCAGCTAGCCCTCCCGTGGGCAGGGGGGTTACCTGTTCAACAGGACTCCAGGTGGGCACACCTGTGAGGCCGTTAGCTTTGTGATCTAGAGCATAGATCCGCCAGTGTGTGACAAGCCACCAACATGCCAGCCTGTTGTCCCAGGGCAGGATGGCCAGGTGCTCCCTGCACTCTGTCTGGCCTCACAGACTGTCTGTCTGGTCCTGGAATCAACTCCACTTCTTTGTCAAGAGCAAGACCCTTCCCTTTACACACCTCCAACCTCTTCATTCTCGTGATCTTAGTCTATCGAAGACGCAGCAGGAAACAAACCAGGAGGTGCAGGTGGCTGATGCATCTGCCCAGCCTTCCTACTTCCTTTCACAATTACACAGGACATCTAGGTTGTGCGGTGTGACCTTGGTTCACGGCTGCAGAGCGGCTGCCGGAAGAGCAGTGCACTCACCCGGTCCCCCTGGCCGGTCACTGGTGCCTGGCGAAGCCTCTTGTTACGCAGCCAGGCCAGGAGTGCAGACTATTACGCTCGTGACTCACCTGGGCCACCTTCTTCATTAAGCAAAAGGCCCCGTATCAGCCAGTGCTCTGTGCCCTTGGCCAGCCCTCCTCCTGCCGTCTGCCTTGCTGATACAGGGGAGTGATGAGTTTTGTAGAGAAATGACTCATTCACATATGACTTATTCGAAACAGTAACCGTACAATTTATTAATGAGTATCCAGGACCTAGGCTGGTCAGAGCCTGCCTTTAAGGGGCCACTCTGCCTGGAGAGCAGTGCCGGATCCAGGCTTTAGGGTGTCCTGCCCAGTGGCTCCTGGGTACCAGGAGTGCCGTGGCAAGGAAGTCAGGAACACGAGGTTTTTATATTCCACGTAATGAAAGATCTTGCTGGGGCCGCAGCAGTGCTAGCACCACTGTAACCGGGGGAGGTCCCATTTGGGCTGCGTGCAGGGCAGAGCTAAGGGCCAAGTGAAGGATCCCACAGGAGCCAGAGCTTCTCCCAGCACCGCTGGACTCCATCTGCTTCCTTCAGCGCTGGGATTCAGCCACAAGGAGCAGGTTCTCCATTCAATTTTATGTGAAAGCACAGCCTCCGTCGCCAGAGCCTAGAGCAGCTGTTGCATCCCTGCCAACCCTCGAGTGAAACTTCTGGTCAAGATGACTGTTCCCTTCTCCATTCTGGGCCTACATTTGTTTTCACAGCAATTTATTTTTCACTTTATTTAAAACAAATTTTTTTCCATTTACAAATTCGTATTTTATTTATTTTTTAATTGAAGTATAGTTGATTTACAGTGTTATGTTAATTTCTGCTGTACAGCAAAGTGATTCAGTTATACATATATGTATATATATATATACAGTCTTTTTTTTTAATATTCTTTTCCATTATGGTTTGTCATAAGATATTGAATACAGTTCCCTGTGCTATACTGTAGGACCTTGTTGTTTATCCATCCTTTATGTAATAGTTTGCATCTGCTAATCCCAAACTCCCAGTCTATCCCTCCCCCAACCCTTCCCCCTTGGCAACCACAAGCCTGTTCTCCACATCTGTGAGTATGACAGCATTTTACTTTAAATGTCAGAGTAAAACAGGAGAGTGAAAGACTGAGTCAGAATAGCTCATGGGGTGTGAAGAAATGTCATCACCTGAAAAAAAAAATGAGGCTTGAGTTGCTTTCCTCTACTTAGAGAGGGCAACATTGGCATGTGTTTTTTGGGGTTTTTGTTGTTGTTTTTTTAACATCTTTATTGGGGTATAATTGCTTTACAATGGTGTGTTAGTTTCTGCTTTATAACAAAGTAAATCAGTTATACATATGTTCCCATATCTCTTCCCTCTTGCGTCTCCCTCCCTCCCACCCTCCCTATCCCACCCCTCCAGGCGGTCACAAAGCACCCAGCTGATCTCCCTGTGCTATGCGGCTGCTTCCCACTAGCTCTCTACCTTACGTTTGGTAGTGTATATATGTCCATGCCTCTCTCTCGCTTTGTCACAGCTTACCCTTCCCCCTCCCCATATCCTCAAGTCCATTCTCTAGTAGGTCTGTGTCTTTAGTCCTGTCTTACCCCTAGGTTCTTCATGACATTTTTTTTTCTTAAATTCCATATATATGTGTTAGCATACGGTATTTGTCTTTCTCTTTCTGACTTACTTCACTCTGTAGGACAGACTCTAGGTCCATCCACCTCATTACAAATAGCCCAATTTCGTTTCTTCTTATGGCTGAGTAATATTCCATTGTATATATGTGCCACATCTTCTTGGCATGTGGTTTTGTTAGGAAAACCTCCAAGAGCTGGAAGCCCTTGAAGCAGGGGACCTAGGGGGTGAGAATCAGCACTTCTCGGCGGCAGGCTTTGGTGGGTTGGGGTGCGAATGGACGGTGAGTAATGGTGAGTAAACCCGGGGTGTAACCTGCCAACTGTCTGCGTTCTCAGGTGGTTCACACAGGCTCGGCACCATTTGCTGGTCTTCACACGTGGCAAGATTCCCAGGGCATCTTCCTTTCAAATGTGACATATGTTCACATTTCATAGGACTCAAAATGACTCAGAGAGAAACAGGTCAGCAAGGCAAGAAACATGCATCTCTCGGCTGGCAGCAGCCGCTGCAGCCTGGGGGTCCTGGGATGCTTGCAGCTGTCCATGTGGCTGGTGGAACACAGGGAACTGGGGAGGGCTGACTCCACACCATGGGTTAAAACCGCAAGGATGAGAGGCCTGCAACCTTGTCTCCATGGAGCGCTCACTCTAAGGACTTTGGAAACTGAGTTTTCTTTTGAGGAAGAGACATCTTCATGAGCCTTGCAGGAAGGACACTTGTGCCATTACACCATCACGTTTTGCTGGTTTATAAGGAGGCCTTATTTCCACCCCTCTCGGCTTCCCTACCTCAGTTGAGACAGCGAGGAATGTTCCTTTCCTTCCTGGATCTTCCGTCTTCAGCCCCAGTCCAGTCATTTAATGCCGGTCTGCGCAAGGGCTGGTCCTGCTTCCCAGTTTCTCGACACTTCACCTTGTAGCCGGGACCCTGCTTCTCAGGAATTCTGGATGTGTTTGGCTGGGAATTGAAGCCATGCAGCTCAGGTTGGGACTTGAACCCACGGTCTTTTTTTTTTTTCTTTTCTTTTTGCGGTACGCGGGCCTCTCACTGTTGTGGTCTCTCCCGTTGCAGAGCACAGGCTCCGGACGCGCAGGCTCAGCGGCCACGGCTCACGGGCCCAGCCGCTCCGAGGCATGTGGGATCCTCCCAGACCGGGGCACGAACCCGCGTCCCCCGCATCGGCAGGCGGACCCTCAACCACTGCGCCACCAGGGAAGCCCGAACCCATGGTCTTTTAATCGAGATCACACATGTGGTCTCAGGACTTAACGAAGCACAGGTTCTGGATGTCTCATCACAGAAAGAACTCAGTGAGAGACAAAGTGATATGTAAGAAGTAGATTTATTCAGAGAGACACACACTCCACCCGTAGAGCATTGGCCATCTCAGAAGGCGACAGTGGCACCAGGGTCTGGGGTTGTCCGTTTTTATAGGGGTGGGTCATTTCACAGGCTAATGAGTGGCAGGAGTATTCCAGCTGTTTGGGGGAAGGGGCGGGGATTTCCAGGAACTGGGCCACCGCCCTCTTTTTGACCCTTGTGGTCGCTCTTGGAACTGTCATGGCGCCTGTGGGTGTGTCATTTAGCTTGCTGATGTGTTACTGTGAGCGTATACTGGGACTCAAGGTCTAGTGGAAGTCGACTCGTCCGCCATCTTGGACCCATTTGGTTCTAATCAGTTTATGTCGTGTCCTCAGCCTATGTCATTCTTTTAAAGGTTGTGCCCTGCCCCGTTCCCTCCTGTTTCAGAATGATCTAGATCATCAATAAACTTTCATTGTCTAACTTAATTTAGCAAAACTTTAAAGTTTTAAGTTACTAAAAATCTGGGGCAACTATTTTGAAGTAGACATGCCGTGAAACATAATTACTCCTAAAGAGTTCACCTAAAAAATCTCATTTATATTTAATTTACTTATAAAAATTCCATCATACCAATTTCATTTTCTTGCTGACAAATTTTGTAACAGAGATAGGCTCTTATTTGACTTCCAGTAAACCTAGGTACAATAAAAGTATTCTACTTAATGCTGATGACTCTAAAGACATGTCTGTATTAACTAAACCAACACATTTAAGCTAACTTTAATACCAAATATTAATTTAATACTGAATATTTCCCAGATTACAGGAACCTGAAATTCATTTGGGCTAGTTTTTGAAAATTTTTATTTATTTATTTTTATTTCTGAGAAGTTATGTAAGCACTTAATTTTTCTTTAAGCCAACCAAATAGATCTCTTTTACAAATTAATTTTGGAAATGCCATCCAGAGGTATCTAAAACATACACATGGACTATAAACAGACACAGCCAGAAATCTTTCAGTTTCATTTTAAAATTTAGTCATGAATCGGGTATTACAATACAAAACTTGTTAGTTTAAAAAGAACAGTTGGAATAAATTAAGCTTACTCATTTGAATTTAAAAAGACCTCTTTTCTCTTTTTTTTCTTCTCAGTCTCAGGAATTGGAGCTGGTCTAGATAAGAGTAAGATAAGAGTTCCTGAGAGCCCGGTTAGAACATTTACATCTCAAAGGCACAGGGAAAAAAATGCAAGTTGCTCCTAGAAGGGCTTTTGTTCCCTTAGGGTCAGAATTTTGAAAAGATGTTTTATCAATCTGGTTTTCTCTAACTGCATACACAGAAACCAATTTTGGAATGTCAAAGACCCTCATCTTGGCCATTTTTAGGGTGAGATTTCTTTAATTCCAAATCAAGTAAGTACTTGCAAGTGTAAATTCCATAAACCCATCTGGGGTGTTGTCAGAGGTTAGCTGACATCCCTTGTTTCTCTGTTTGGGAAACTCTGTTACCCATTTAAAAGTTGGTTTGTCAGAGTAAAATTGCTAATGAAATTGTGTGGTGAGCCAGTGTACTGTTTTTGAGCTTAATTCCTCTAGGTGTCGCCATAGAGTCATTTCAGCTCTCTTTTGTGTTTCTCCCTCACGCAGTCTGACACCGCCAAGGGCACTCGGAGCCCTGGATGGCCAACCCTCTCTCTCTCTGTGTGTGTGTGTGTGTGTGTGTGTGTGTGTGTGTGTGTGTGTGTGTGTCCACAGGTGGATGAGTTTCTTTAAAGCAATAAGTGGTTTTCCCTATGGGGCCACTGCACGGTTATGAGAACTCGCCTTCACCACTCTTGTAAATTTCTTAGTTGCCGGAGAAAGCCGTTACCAGCTGGGAAAAGCTGTGTCCCTTATCTTCGGAGTTAAGAGGTCTCCTAGGGTACCTTTACTTTTATTCTGACAAACTCTGTTAAGGTATCCAAACCGAGGAAAGATGTCAGGTCAGCCTCCTACCTAATCACCCAATCCAACCAGCTCAGTGTCTCTCAACTGAGAAAAATCTCCCAATGTCTCCCAGTTGAGGAATACAGGTACCCCTTTTTGAACGTAATCTCAAAGAAAACCTAATCCTCACAGCGAGGAGTTCATCCACCACTGAATAAAACTCAAGATTGTCAACCAGTGATGGGTGACCCAAGACCGGGAGAGACTCAAACAAATTCGTCAGGGCTTGCTGAGAAGGTGAACAGGCATGAGGTCCCTTGTTGGTACCAAGGCTCCAGATCTTTGTAGAGTTCAGGTGGTGGGGAAGATGCCCTGCGTCCCTTCATGGTCACCAAAACTGTTACTGAATTTAAAAACATATGTAAGAGCAGTGAGATTCAGTTTTATTTGGGGACCTTACTGAGGATTATAGCCTGGGAGACAGTCTCTTAGATAGCTCTGAGGAACTGTTCTGCAGAAGTAAGGGAAAAACCAGTATATATATGAGTTTGGGGGCTGGGAAATACATGTAGTCAAGCATAAAAAGATTACTGATAATCACAAAGAAGAGATATGTCAAGTTAATGATTTTAGTGCTCTTCTACATATGGGAAGATGCAAGGATCTAAGGTCATTGAAATTCTTCCTTAGGTAAGCATCTTAACCATCCAGGGGCCCATTTATCCAAAGCACAGAACGTTTCCTGTCTTTTCTATACTGAATTCCCCTCAGGGTGCAGTGTCAGTGGGCAGTTGCAATGGCTAATGACTTGATCCTTGTAGAACTGGAATGGTGGGTGATATTTTTTCTTTACACTAACACACTGTTACTGAGTCTGAGTTCAAGCTCATACTGCTTGCTGTACAACAGGCAAACACATGGAGAGATGAGTTGTTGGGACAAGGAATAGCGACTTTATTCAGAAAGCCAGCAGACCGAGAAGAAGGTGGACTAGTGTCCCAAAGAACCATCTTACCTGAATTAGGATTCAGGCTTCTTTTATACTAAAAGGGGTCGGGGGCGCGGTGTGACTGGTCGGTGCAGACTCCTTGTTGCCTGAATCCTTTTTTCTTGCAGCTGTCCCTATATGTCTGGTCACGAGGTTCCTGTAAACCTTCAAGACAGTGATATTTTCTGTTCTACAACTTTTTATCTCTGTTGAATGGAAAAGTATTTTACTACCTTTAAAGGTCAAGCCTGGGAGGGAGAACATTAAGAAAGGGCTATTATGTATATTTCATGCTATAGGCAACATTCTTTTATAAAAGATGCAGAGCCAGCGTGACTCAGCACAACAGAGCACAAAACAGCAACAAAAGTTAGAGCTAAAGGAATAGATCCAATATGGAAATAAACCTCCGTTTCTGCCCACTCACCCACCAAACACAGAGTACGGGCAGAATTGAGACCATCAGTTCTTCATTGTTGGGAAATAACTCTCCGTGGGCATTTTTACATCCATACACAGTCAGAGCCTTCTGAGCAAGACTTACTGGCAACCTGGATTAAAGGATGATTGAGTGGCAAACATGCTTTGGAACTGAGATAGGAGAGGCTCTGGGGTTGCCAAGACGTCCATTTTAGACCTATCGCACATTTGAAGTGGCAGCTAAGAGGAGGAGGGTTAAAAGGGGATTTAATACTCATTTAAAACTCAAGACATAAAAAGGCTTTTGTTCCATGTCTATCGGGGAACCAGGGATCTCTGAAATTGATAGCTTAAAAAAAATTGAATAAGGTTAACATTGCAATTTTATACATATTTTTATGTCATACGTATATCATGTCACCATAATCAGTAAACTGTTAAAGTGTCAGAAAATTCTGCTGCCTTATTTTCATTCTGATAAGAAGTAGATGGAATTAATGTGTCATGTAGAAAGCCAAGTTCCTTCACAATTTATAGCCCAGTTTCTCAGACAAACTATTTAGAGTGATACATTTTTCAATGAGACCATTGACCAGCACAATAGCTGTGTCTATACGGCATGTTTATGCCAAATGCCACTACATCAATTACATCATTTTAACGCTAGGACCTTCCCAAAAGGCAGTTAGGGGCTGGAACTATTACCCACAGTTTCGTAGATCAGAAAACTGATGTGTGGCACCTAATGACACATGCAGATACTGATAGAACTGGCAATGGAACCAGCTCTCTACAGTGGCAGCTCTGCTCCTTTGCCCCAGATGCTCAAGCCCTTGGCCGTTTGATTTCCCTATTGTCACTGTCCAATCCCTAGGCCCCATTTGTGTTTCTAAAGTGAAATTAAGGGTAAACCTATCCCCATGCTGTAATTTCTGAGACTGAGTTTTCTAATCTCTTGCACTCCCACCGCTGTAAATGACCAAATAAAAACATGCTCATGGTCCTTGGCGCTCCAAATAATGAAAAGCTGTTACTATATTTTGGAAAGAGATTAACCTTGGTCTTTGCATGTTACTTGAATGGTTAACTGAACCTGCTCTCAACCTCCAAATACTCAAACCCAGAATATTTTGTTTTTACCTCAGTGAAGTGTTCCAGTCTTTATTTTCTGGGGAGGACTAAGGGAAAGCGATTTTTCATGAGTTAATGAACATTAAAAGCCAGTAGTTTTAAAGCCTGGCTAATTATCAGATTTCCTTGGAGGGCTTTTAAAAAATATAAGTTATTGTGTTTTTTATTATACTGAAATCTCCATATTTATTAAATTAGGCTCTCCAGAGGTGGGGAGAAGGGGAGAACTTTGATCTTTTTTACATTCCCTAGTAATTCTGGTGATTATGCATTTGGGGAAAAGTCCAACTTTGAACACAGCGCTCCTGGAATGATTATAGCTGTTCTCTGAGATTAAGGCCCTTTACCTGCCTCCATCTCTCATCCCCCTAGGAGACTGGTAGAGATCAAATTATCCCATCGTTCTCATAAATGATAACCTCTTCCCCTTTACTGGTTCCTTCTCAAGCATCTAATGTGTTCAAGTGTCTTCCATCTTTAAAGACAATTAAAAAGCTGTCTCCTCAACCTTATACCTCCCTCCACTGTCTCTTCTTCTCTGTTCTACGTTTGGCTCACTGCCCCCTTGAGATCGCCAAACGCACCATCCCTACCCTTGGCTTTAAACTGAGTGCACCTTTCCAGCTCATACCTTCCTGGGCTTCCTGGCAGCATCACAACTCTTGGCCTCTCCTTCCATTTTGGAACACTCTTTGCTTGGCTCTTATGACAGCACATCCCTCTAGTTGTTTCTTTTTTTTTTTTTTTTTTCCTTTTCTGGACATGGTTTTCAGAGAATTGGCCATCCCCCTTCCGTGTGACCCTGAGAATTATGTTTCTTAAAGAAAGATCGTCAGCCTACCTGGATCAGAATCATGGCAGGTGCTAATGAAAAATCTAGAGTGCCGGACCTACTAAACCAGAATCGCAGGGGAGAGGGGTTGAGAATCTCAAATTTTAGCATGCATTGTAAGTCTGAACTTCCCAACCAGTGAGCCACAAATGAATTAAACAAGATGTAGGTGCTGCCTCTGCCCCCAGCTTTCTAGGGGCTGGTGGCAAAGGAAGGCATAGGCTCTGGGCTGGTTGTCCTCCTACATGAATGACTTCATTCATTTATCCCAGGTTTCTTATCAATAGAATC
The DNA here is from genome assembly GCF_949774975.1 of Lagenorhynchus albirostris. Lineage (NCBI taxonomy): Eukaryota > Metazoa > Chordata > Mammalia > Artiodactyla > Delphinidae > Lagenorhynchus > Lagenorhynchus albirostris. The sequence continues at coordinate 5,129,281 of NC_083110.1, read as the reverse complement.
ATTTCTGTGGATGCCAAGAGGGGACAGAAGTGGGAAGCAGCGCCCAAAGTAATCTGTATGCACCGTCAAGTTTGAGGACCACTGCCCTGAATGCAGGCGTTCCTTGGGTTCTCCAGTCTGGGCCAGCCTCTTTTCTCACTACTGTACTGTCTTGTCCATGGCAATTCCATCCACTTCACAGCTCCAATGCCCGTAGCTACAGCTCTGCCTAGATCTCCTGTCTGAGACCTACAACCGCATGCCTAATTGCCTTTTGGCCATCGACTAGTAAATGTCCCGAGGATCCCTAAAACCAAGACGCATCAGGCCCAGAATGGAAGACAGATCTCCCCATGTCCTAAATCAACTTATCTGATTCTATCGTACCTTCCCGTAGTCTCATAAATTGCTTTAATTGTAACAGCTGATGAAACATCTCCTCAATAGGTGGTAAAGTTCTTTATGGCAGGAACTTTAGTTCTGCAGTTTTAACCTAGCTTGGCACTGTATTATTACTTTTTACGTAAAAGATACTCAATAAACAATAACTTCCTCCTGAGTTCCTTTTTTTTCTTTTTATAGTTGTATAGAAGTATAGTATAGAAGTGTAGTTGATTTACAATGTTGTGTTAGTTTCTGGTGTACAGCAAAGTGATTCAGTTATACACATATATGTATATATGTTCTTTTTCATAAACAAATTGTTCTATTATTCTGGAAACTGAGATTTTTTAATCTGGAAATTGAGACATGACTATTCATTTCATAGAGTTGGTGAGGAAAAGCTTACAAAGTAACTAGAAAAAAATGCCAAGCACACAGTAGGTGCGCCACAATTATTAGTGTCCTCGCCTAACATTTACCTTATGAGACGGGCATGCACCACTTTTCACAGATGAGAGAACAAAGACATTCAAAAGGACATTCCCAGTGCCATTTTGGGCACGGTACCTGGCTTACGGGGTCGCTGTGAGAATAAAATGAAATAATATACGTAATTCTCTCAATGGGGCCTGGTGCAGAGTAAGTGACTTCTTATATGTTAGCTCTTTTAAGGGCAAGTATTTGAGGGGCAATATTTTTGTCTTCTGTTCCTTGCTGTGTCCCGAGTACCTAGAACTGTGCCTGTTGCATTGTAAGAACTGAAGACATAAGTGTTGATAAAATAAATGTCAGTTCCCTATCCTCACTTCCACTTTTTTACTCACTATAAACGAAGCATTAAGAAGTTTCTGCTCCCCACGTAGCTTGCCTGCAAGACACTAGAAATAAGGCAGAATTAGCCATGGCTCCTGTCCAACGGCCTGACAAAATCACTTAATCCATCTGGGAGAAAAAAGAAGATAGAGTGCGACATGTCGCCAAACCATGGAGGAGAAGGGGCTAAGAGAAAATATTGGGACTCAACAGCATGGCTCACGGGAACAGTTTTGAAACAACAACAGAAGCATCTAGAAATGAATGCCATATTGGTACATAGCAGGGGGTGAAGTAGAAAAGAGGAGGAAGAGAAAATTAGAAACTGCAGGGACAGAGCTATAACTGGCATCGGCACAGACACTGAGGTGAAGGCTGGCAGTAGTGCAGGATGAGGCTATTAGAACACCAGCGGGTTGCGGTCAGGACAAATGGGCACCGAGCTGGAGCCAGCGATGGCAGCAAATAAAACGGGAAGCAAAAGGAAACGGAAGTGGCAGTAGAAGTAGAGTTAGAAGGATGAACATGCAGCCTAGACCCATTCATTCACGCAGCTAAGCGTTCGATAGTAACATGGCAGCAAGTCCTCACTATGCAGCAGGGACTGAGCTAGGCAGGGGACCCGGAACTTTGTTGATAAGACATAGAGCTGAAGGGTTTACATGGCCTGTTCTTCCTGCCTCAGCGTCAGGCACATACTTCCCCTAAATACCTAGAAGGAGTAAACAAAAGATGAAACGACGGTTCTTTTGGGGATGCCAGACACGGAGCAGTTTCTATAGGAACAGCAGAACCCTGTAATAGGATGGCTCTGTATGGGTAACAGGGCTCTCTAGGGGCAGATCTGTTGTGTGAGATGAATCACAGACAAGTGTGTCAAAGCTTCAAAGAAACGGGAGGAGGGTAGGAAATCTGCAACGCATGATGAATGGGAACGTGCCACTTGGTAGGGAATTTCATTGCTAACCCTCAGCTTTGGGAAAAAATTTTTAAAAAATTTAAAAAGCCTTGCTCTCGGAAGGTAAGATTTGCCTTGCAAGAGAACCTGTCTGTCAAGTTCTTATATATATATTAATTTATTTGGACAGGAAACACGAGGTCTCTGGATCACAGAATAGACCTTTGCTCTCACAGAGCGCTGCAGCAGGACCGGCTTCCCGTGGAGTGATACACCTGCATGTGCAGGGTTGTATCACAGGAGAGGACCCTCCAAGCTATGAAACTCAGAGTTTATATAGTTGGCTGGCGCATCTGCCCTGCCTTTCCTCTCTGGGCAGCGTGGGTGAGGGTAAGAAGGTTGGGAGAAGAGAGAGAAAGGCCTTTGCTTTGCATTGTAAACAGATACTCTCTAGGGAGAGGAAGTTGCCCCCGCCCTGCTTTTTTTTTTTTCACTCTTTTGTATGTAAGCAAATATCTCCAGATGAGATAAGACTTCAAATTCCTCCACAGCAATAAACAGGATCTCAGTTCCAAAGCATGTCTGCCATTCCATCATCCTTTAACCCAGGTTGCCAGTAAGCTTTGCTCAGAAGGCTCTGTGTATGGATATGAAAATGCCCACGGAGAGTTTTTTCCCCACACCGAAGAACTGATGTGTCTTAGTTCTGCTGATGCTGTGTGTATGGCGGGGTGAGTGGGCACAAGTGGAGGCTTATCTCTGTTTGACGGACAGTCCATAGCCCCTGCTTGGCTTTTTCTGACACCACCTGAGTCGGGGCATTGGGGTGCCTTGTTATAGCCTAGCGAGGGTAGAAGTCTATGCTCCCCACTCTGTCTTTGCTGCCATGAATGTGGTGGGACGAGTTTTTTCTGTGGTGTGTCTTTCTTGGACCCTGAGTTCCATAGCTGGTAGGGTTTCATGGTTCCACTTTTCACTCTTCTCGTGTTTATCTTACACATAATGTGCAGGGTTGAATTAACGGGAGGAGTAGGGAAAGTACCTCTACTCCATCTTTCAAGATGCAGAATTCTAATTACTTTGACTTGCCAAGAGGCTAGATCTTTTTTATTTTTAATTTTATTGAAGTATAGTTGATTTACAATGTTGTGTTAATTTCTGCTGTACAGCAAAGTGATTCATATATATATGTATATATATTTTCTTTTACATATTCTTTTCCATTATGGTTTATCACAGGATATTGAATATAGTTCTCTGTGCTCTACAATAGGACCTTGTCGTTTATCCATCCTATATATACTAGCATCTGCTAATCCCAAACTCCCACTCCTTCCTTCCCCGTCCCCCCACCCCCTTGGCAACCACAGGTCTGTTCTCTATGTCTGTGAGGTCTGTTTTGTAGATCAGTTCATTTGTGTTCTATTTTAGATTCCACATATAAGTGATGTCATATGGTATTTGTCTTTCTCTTTCTGATTTACTTCACTTAGTGTGATCATCTCTAGGTCCAACCATGTTGCTGCAAATGGCATTATTTCATTCTTTTTATGGCTGAGTAATATTCCATTGCATATATGTACCACATCTTCTTTATCCATTCCTCTGTCAATGGACATTTAGGTTGCTTCCATGTCTTGGCTATTGTAAATAGTGCTGCTATGAACATAGGGTTGCATGTATCTTTTTGAATTATAGTTTTGTCTGGATATACGAAGAGGCTAGATCTTAATTATTCCCACCACAAAAAAAGAAATGATAATTATGTGATGTGATAGAAGTTCCAACTATCGCTACAATTGCAATCAAATTGCAACCTATAAATGTATCAGATCAACGCATTGCACACCTTAAACTTACACAATGTTATATGTCAAACATATTTCAATTAAAAAAAAAAAGGTGGAGAAGGGAAGGCAAAGCTGGCAATGGGGGAAATGAAACTTAAATAGTGAGACTGATTGCCCAAGGCCCCCGTGGAGCCTGCCAAGAATTCACATTGTCTTAGGATTCTGCCTCATTTTGAATTAAGTCACTCTTGTCATTGTGAAAGTGTCAGACCTTCTCAGTAGGTGGTGAGACAGCCTAAATTTGAGGAGAGAAAGTCACATCAAAGGTTTTGAGGAAGCCGAGCTGCTAAATGGATTCCATCCATGTTGAAGAAATCCAACTTACGGTTAATGCTCTATTTAATCAGAAGCCAACACTGAGGACAGGTCACGAGGGGAGCGATTCAGCATCTCAAAGCCCTCCGACTGCCTTTAGCGTCTCCCTTACATCTAACCTTTCAGCTTACTTATATCCACAGCACAAGCATATCTTCCACCCAGGCTTTGTCTGCCCATTGGTCCTAAAAGGCCTCTCTGGGTTTTGATAATTTTGATGAGATTTGCCCCCCACTTTAGGCCCCTTTGGCTTGAGTCAGGAGCAGAGTTAAGGGAAGGTGGTCTGACAGCCCCATTTCTACATCTCTGAGCTGCAGAAATAATCTGCAGTGACCAGGCAGTGTTTGGAGTCCCCTCCGTTGGCCAACAAAGTGGGCTCACAGCGTCCAGGATTAGCCCCCAGGTCTCCAGAAGCACGAGGAGTGGAGGTTACAGGCTGACCTTATCAAACACCCTTTGGCAGATGCCACAGCCACTCCAAGTTCTTGCTCTAGAAAGGAAACGATGTGGTTTTAAAAGCTGACAGAGGGCTGGGCTTCCCTGGTGGCGCAGTGGTTGAGAGTCCGCCTGCCGATGCTAGGGGACGTGGGTTCGTGCCCCGGTCCGGGAAGATCCCACATGGCGCGGAGCGGCTGGGCCCGTGAGCCATGGCCGCTTAGCCTGCGCATCTGGAGTCTGTGCTCCGCAACGGGAGAGGCCACAACAGTGAGAGGCCCGCGTACCGCAAAAAAAAAAAAAAAAGAAAGAAAGAAGACGTGGTACATATATACAATGGACTATTACTCAGCCATAAAAAAGAACGAAATAATGCCATTTGTAGCAACATGGATGGACCTAGAGATTATCATGCTAAGTGAAGTAAGTCAGACAGAGAAAGACAAATAGCATACGATATCACTTATATGTGGAATCTAAAATAGGACACAAATGAACTCATCTATGAAACCGAAACAGATTCACAGACAGAGAGAACAGACTTGTGGTTGCCAAAGGGAAGGGGGTGGGGGAGGGAAGGATTGGGAGTTTGGGATGAGCAGATGCAAACTATTATATATAGAGTGGATAAATAACAAGGTCCTACTGTACAGCACAGAGAACTATATTCAATATCCTGTGATAAACCATAATCGAAAAGAATATGAAAAAGAATGTGTACAACTGAATCACTTTGCTGTACAGCAGAAATTAACACAACATTGTAAATCGACTATACTCCAATAAAAAAAAATAATTACAGTGACCCTTAAAATCTAGCTTGGTCACTGCTTAATGGCTGGAAATAAGCTTAGTCCCAGTTTTAAGGTCACACTGTCCTAAACTGCAGTCATTACACCATGTGCCAAGTTGGGAACACCTGCACAGAGGAAAGCGTTCATTATGCAACGAGCACATGAATAAAAGGACACTTTTCCCAAGAATGCAGCAATTTGAGGGAACAGTGTTTACACAGAGCACGAACAAAGTAACGCAGGAGTTTCAGGTAAATTATGCTGATGTCTTTGAGCATCTATTTAACCTTCATCAGAAGGTTAAATACCTCATGGCTGATGGGCTCTGGGTTTCTAGCCACTGCTAAGAAATGGAAATTAAGTGCTGAGTTATATGATAGATGTACATATAATTATATATAAAAACTCTCAAAACTCAGTTTCTTCAACTAAAAATAAATAATATAGATACATAATTTATTTACAGAAGATGTAAGCAGTGGTCTCATCTTCACATGTCAATGGCAGCGAGGCTATACATTCGTTACCACGGTACCTCCTGTTGGAAAGTGAGATGCTTAGTCTAAGGGCATTTCCTAGACAGTGGAAATGATCACTTCAAAAGCAAGGCTCTTAAAAACGAATTCTAATCATTTTGTATGGAAATACATTTTCTTTTATCTCCTTAAACAGAGCATATCAAACAGAGTTTAACATTGTTATGAAAATTGTGTAACTGAAATAACATCAATAAAAATACCGTGCCATCCCGGGAACTATTTGCCTCAGCCTGTGAAGGTTTCAGAGGGCAGGTCTTTTCTTCTTCATCTGGGTCTGTCCCTCATGTCAGGCTCCCAGAAGCCTGCTCTCCTTGGTGGACTTACCAGTGGTTAACACAAGGTTCTCAGCCGGGGTGGCAATACACTCAGATCCACAAACCACACACAAGCGGCCAAGCAAATTTTTATCCACGTGGAAAGTCCATTTTTGCCACAAATTTATACTTTTACAATCATATCGACCTGAGCATGTCCTGCCGTTTGGCTTAGAATGGATCCAACTTGCTGTGAATAACAGAGTTGTTGCGTTCCTGGAGCATCTCACGATTTTCCTCCCGAGTACACTAGAGGGGTCAGGAAGTAAACTCTTCTTCCCCGATGCGGAGCACAGGAGGCCAAGGGGATGGTGCAGGCACCGCGGATGCTTCTACCGGAACAGAGAAACTGCTCATTTAAAGCTGCCCAAGCAACTACACGGTCATTACTTCCAACTTGCGTCTTGAGACAATTTTTTTTTTTTGTACTCTGCCACCAAAAATTATAACATGGAAAGCCTAGGAACTGTTGGGAAGCAGCACGCGCGTTTATTTTCTGTGGGTTGGGAAATCAGAGCAGTAATTTTTTGAGACCTGTGTGCAAAGTAAGTATAAGCTCTGAGGGAAGCCAAGAGGGGGCTTATTTATTAAACGTACTTGGCTGTCAGGCTGGGAAAAATACTTAAAATCATTTTTATTTACTTCTGGGTTCATTATTGCACTTTAGAAAGCTGAGGTTGGGGCTTCCCGGTGGCGCAGTGGTTGAGAGTCCGCCTGCTGATGCAGGGGACATGGGTTCGTGCCGCGGTCCGGGAAGATCCCACATGCCACGGAGCGGCTGGGCCCGTGAGCCATGGCCGCTGAGCCTGCGCGTCCGGAGCCTGTGCTCCGAGGCGGGAGAGACCACAACGGTGAGAGGCCCCCGTACCGCAAAAAAAAAAAAGAAAGCTGAGGTTATCTGACAGCACATTATTAGATAAGTGAGATGTTTGGAATATTGTCTTCAGCAAACAATCTCATGTTTTGCCTCATACAGAAAGCTTGGATGTACCACATTTTCATAAAGTAAAACTCTTGGAAAATAATACATCAGTACATGGAAAACTTTAAATGTATTAAAGACACATATCTGAAATCTTACTGGGCACAGTTGAATAAAGTAAATGGTAAATACTGTATTATTTCAACTTCAGCTTTCTAAGGAAGGGTTATTTCTCATTTTGCCCAGGATCTGGTTGACCATGTGTGCATTTCTGAAACTACATCCCAAAAGGACTGACTGCCTTGCTGAATTGAGGATATCGGGATTCATCACAGCTCTCCTCAGCATGGAAGATTTAACAGCAAATCACCAAATGGATGCACTATGCCACGCAATTGGGAAATTCTGCTCACTGAATTCTGCGTGAGAGATAGATAATCCCATGATCGCCCTCCAATGCATGCTTGTGTCAATTTAAAATGAACTCTTTTCTGGAGCAAATATTAGCTGCTTTTAGTAAGAAGCCAGCGTGCTACTGATAATTTTAAAGGGTTAAAAACATTTTGCATTGACCATTTCAGTTACCGTAACATCTCAAGATTTGCAATATCTCCTTATTCATTTCCTAAAAGGCACGTAAGGCTGGTCTGTAGGAAGTATGAGCGTGACTGACTGTTTTCCAGACATTCCTAAACATTTTTTGCTGAAGCCACTCATAAATGGAGTTATTTGGGGCAAACTTTATCTGTCCCATGGGTTTCTTTTTAAGATTCTTTGGGAGACGGCTCCAATGCCTTGGTCTGTAGTCCCTTTGATTTGGGGGAGGCTAATTCTTACTCTGAGCTACCGTTCGTTGAGTATATCTCCTGCTCCAAAATCAACATACCTACTGGACACGCCTGACTTTAAATTCACGCACAATGAAGGACAATGCTTTCCGCTGATTCTCTATCCTGCGGGTGTTCTGTGGGATTCTTAAGAACTCAGCCTAGAAGACTCCTGCCCAGGACTTCCAGCCTTCAGCTTATACTCTGCTCTCTCCAAATCCTCTTTTTCTTTTTACCCCAGAATCCTCTTCTTTAGTGTTCACTTTGACTTCAACTTCACACTTGCTCACCTCCAACTAGAGGGTTCCAATGACAGTTCTGGCCCAGCCTCTCACTTCCTCATCCCGCCCCCAGGGGACCCTGCCTCTGTTCTCTGGCTGACACAGCTCCCCCTTCCTCAGGACTCCAGGGCAGCATCTGTCCCTTGGCCAGTGACAAAAAGAAAGTCTGGAGAAGACACTCTCCCTTACATTTCATTTCTGACAGGGAGGCAAAACCTGCTCCAATTTTTGAACCTCATCCTTCCTATGAAAAAGAACAAAAACAATGTGAAGGGTATTAAGGTTTAGCATTTAGTTAAGGGTATTCTCTGCAGAGTCACAAAAGCTTTGCAAGCGAAGTATTACGTTCTCTTCTAAGATTCCTAATGGCGTCCTATGTACAGCATTTAAATGTTGCCTTTGTGGTTCGTACAAATGCTTATGAATGACATCCTGATTCAGAATTTTCCCTTCAGGCTCTTCCTCGTTTTTTGTATTTTGCACTCCCCTCTCACATTAGAGTCGAGCAGCGGTGGCATATCATTGTTTCCTGCATTGAATAAAATGCAATGACACTCCGCAGGTATAATCCACCTTTTCTCCAATTTATATTCTTCAGCATCTTAGCACCATGCCAAGAACTGTGATCACCATGAACTTTCCAAACCCAGTCCTGTCCAGGAAGCATGTATCCTCCTAGGGGTCTCTAGTCCAGCCCTTTACTCAATTACCGACCCAGGGTGAGCCGTCTCCCACCATGGAGACACAATCAGCCTGGAACGCAGACAAAAATGTGCTTACGGGGCAGGATAACCCAGAACGGAGGGACAGGAGGACACGTTTGGAATTAAACCCTGGAAAGGATCCGCCGAGGACGGTTCCCCATTACAGGAGCTATGGAGCGAGGCACTGGGGCTACAGAGTGGATGTCATTCCTTCTCATGGTTTTGCCACTCTCAGACGAGATGGGATTTTATACAATAAAGAAGGGCCCTGTTCTAAGTCAGGGCATACAATGTTTGAAGGCTAACAGCAGCGAGCAGGACAGAGCTGGTAACGGTGTGCCCAGGGCACACAGTGAAGGAGGTGAAGAGGCTTCCGTGGGAGCCCCAAGGAGAGGACACTCTGCTCAGCTGGCTCCCCAGCAGGATGCTGACTTTTACCAACATGTCAAGCATCATCGACTGGGCACGGGAGATTGGGACTTGGCTAGTGGGTCACTGAGCATGCGTCATCACACAGGGTCTAATTTTCTCTTCTAAAATTCCTAATAGCGTCCTGTGTACGGCATTTAAATGTTGCCTTTATGGTTGCTACCAAAGAGTGCATACCTATTATCTACGTGGAGGAAAACTTTTCTTGATATATTGAAGCATACGACTGCAACCAACTAACATTTTTATTTATTCAACTTATAAATTAAAAAACTCTCGGACTCATTTGACAGAATCTGTTCGTTTGGAGCGTCTGTGTTCCGGTTCTGTGCTTTAGTACTAGGTGAGAGCAAATCATAATTCACTTTCAAAACAAAATATCTTAACTTTTTCTTCTTTTCTTTCTTTTTTTTTTCTTTACAAAATCATATTCTTTGTTACTTGTTCACCTCCAGAGAAATGCTTACAAACATTTTAGACATTTGAGACCATACTACTGCGAGAGGGTAGAAACATTTATTGTAGCAGAATACTAAAGTAATTCATTCTTAAGTGTGTTATTCCCCTTATTTTATTGCAGCAACTTTTGATTCTTCAGTATAAAGAGAAATCAAAAGGGAAAATCTCTACAGTCTTGGGTTAAGAAGTGTGCTGGGATCCGGTGACCTAAACCGTATGTACAGGATATAAACATATTTATACTTTATATGTACACAGTTAATGGTTATCTAGTCATTATAAATAGTAGGTTTAACTTAGAGTCTACAAAAATAATGATTTTAGATGGGCACATGCAAACCAGTACACATAAACTTATTTGTAAGACACATCTCTATGCTTTTCTTTTTTGCTTTTAAATATAAATGTTGCCATTTAACCATCAGCTAAATGATTTAAATGCAAATCCCAAAGTCCCCAACGAAAAGTATAAAATCTGCTTCTCTCCACAGAGGCACCCTGCTTCAAGTGTTGTTCACCTATTAGTAAAGTCGAGATAATTTTGTCACATATGAATGACGGGTACAGACCCCATTTTCTCGGATTTAAGACAGTCCTCCAGAGAAAAAGCTTCCTTTGCTCCATTATGCAAAAAATCTTGCAGACAGTAGATATTTGTTAAAATGTCACCTTGGCTTTTACATACTCATCAAAATGAGCAAAGTGAAGCCTCCGCCCACTGCCCGGAGCCTGCGCTCTGGGACGGCGCGGCAAAGCCCTAAGCCTACTGGTTCGCGGCACCGTCGGCAAAGGCCGGTGACTGGGGGGGCACAAAAGGCTCATCCTGCTTCTGGTCCTCCTTCACGCTGGCCGCTTGGTCCGTGATGGAGGAGAAGGACATCTGGTCGTGCTCTATGATGTGCACTTGATCCTCCTCCTTGTCTTTCTTCACATAGAACATTTTTCTGAACTTCTTCAGCTCGTGGAGCTCACAGAAGGTTTCCAGAACCACCAACATGGCAATAAGACCAAGAAGCAGGTAACCTGTGTGAGAGAAATGACAGCGTCTCAGTGCGATCAAGCCACGCAAGACGCAACCTATCTGCTGATGAATAAATCCATTGCCACTTCTATAATTTCTAGGGATGTGTTGAATTCCACAGGTCAAAGAGGGACGACCCAGAGAAAAATGGAGAATGACTTAACCTCCTAGACCTAAATAGACGTTTCTCCAGAGAAGGCATACAGATGGCCAACAAGCACATGAAAAGATGCTCAATATCGCTAATTATTAGAGAAATGCAAGTCAACACTCCAGTGTGGTATCACCTCACACCAGTCAGATGGCCATGATTGAAAAATCTACAGATAACAAATGCTGGAGAGGGTGTGGAGAAAAGGGACCCTCTTACACTGTTGGTGGGAATGTAGATTTGGTACAGCCACTATGGAAAACAGTATGGAGGTTCCTCAAAAAACTAAAAATAGAGCTACCATATGATCCGGCTATCCCACTTCTGGGCATATATATCCAGAGAAAACTCTAATTTGAAAAGATGCATGCACCCCAACGTTTATAGCAGAACTATTTACAATAGCCAAGACATGGAAGTAACCTAAGTGTCCATCGACAGGTGAATGGATAAAGATGTGGTACATATATACAATGGAATACTACTCAGCTATAAAAAAGAATGAAATAATGCCATTTGCAGCGACAAGGATAGACCCAGAGGTTATCAAACTAAGTGAAGTAAGTCAGAAAGAGAAAGGCAAATACCATATGATGCACTTATATGTGGAATCTAAAATATGACACAAATAAACTTATCAATGAAACAGAGACAGACTCAGACACAGAGGAAAGACTTCTGGTTGCCAAGGGGGAGGGATGGATTAGGAGTTTGGGGTTAGCAGATGCAAACTATTATATATAAGATGGATAAACAACAAGGTCCTACTGTACAGCACAGGGAACTATAGTCAACATCCTGTGTTAAACCATAATGGAAAAGAATATGAAAAAGAATGTATATCTGTATAGCTGACTCACTTTGCTATACAGCAGAAATTAACACAACACTGTAAATCAACTATACTTCAATAAAATAAATAAATTTTAAAAAAGAATGACTTAACCTTCTACAACCCTGGATGATTCAGAATCACATGGTGTGATTCTGGGAAAAAAAGAAGTTGGGGCTGATAAGGCATTGTTAAAGAGAGATAACACACAGTACTCGCCCAAGGGCAACCTCCCCTCCACCGTATAATCAGTGCTTCTCAAAAAGCCAGTGACATTTCGGAAGAGTTTCTGACGTATTATCAGGAGTGCTTGGCACAAAGCTTGCCACCCTTTTCAGCACTCAATGCTTTTAGCAGTAGAAATTACAGTTTAAGCTAGATGAAAATTCCCTTAAGAATGGACGTGGAGGGACTTCCCTGGTGGTGCAGTGGTTAAAAAAACGCCACGCTCCCAATGCAGGGGGCCCGGGTTCAGTCCCTGGTGAGGGAACTAAATCCCACATGCCGCAACCAACAGTTCGATTGCCACAACTAAGGAGCCCGCTTGCTGCAACTAAGGAGCCCGCTTGCTGCAACTAAGACCGAGTGTGACCAAATGACTAAATAAATATTAAAAAAAAAAAAAAAAGGAACAGATGTGGATACTTACAAGGTCTTTGGGTGTGGTTATTTACACTTTCACTGGGGCCCCGCTAGCAGACTAAGCTTTCCATTATGTGACCAGTCATTTCTGGGGCACACGGACCATTCCTCAAATACTACGTTTCTTACTCCAAAATGAAAGATAACCTGTTGCTTCAGGTAAAGTGCTATTCCTTGGAATCCGTGATAGGAAAACAGTAATTTTAAGTCAATTCCAAGGCATTTAAAATCGGTTTTCGGAAAAAAAAAATGTGTTTCATCAGGGAAAGGAACAAAAACACGAAAATGAAAACTCAAAGAGTAACAAAAATCCCAGTTTCATGACCCCAAATGGTAAAACGTTTGAGGACTATTTTCAGAAAATAAATGAACCAGGGAAGTCAGAATCGGTAGCATAATTGGAACAAGGAGGCTGATTACGTCAAGAATGCAAAGTGACAGTTTTCTAGTATCTTTAGAATTTGGTTATTAGGGTTTGGTAATAAGATAGCATATTTTAGAAATAGCAATGACATTGTTAGTAGACTAATGGCTAATCTCCTCCTTTTCCTTTATCCATTATGTAGTCGAACTCTTGAGGGCTGACAAAAATAGCCATGATGTTTCAGACAAAAGCTGCGGGACTTTAGCCTATCCACAAACTAATATACCTTTGGAACGTTCCTTTGCTCCGCCTGGCACACGCACTACTCAGAGAGCCTAAGAAAACTACAATTCACATGGAAACAAGCCTTAAAACGTTCTGTAAGGATTGAGTACTACATGAAACATTGAGGACATTAAACCGTTGGGCAAAATTTATGAGCAAACAATTAGCACAAGAGAAAAGTAGAGCTAGCCACCATAATTAATTACAGAAACGAATTCAACATCTCTTAAGTCATGAAAAAATTAAATTCAGAGAAGGAGGTACACATTTTACCCTAATGCAAGACAAGAAAGTCTTGCATTAGGTAATTCTGGTGGTACTGTAAACTCATAAGGCCATTTGGAAAGCACTGAGTCAACATGATCTATGAGTCACCAAAGGGCATGTTCACTCTGGGTCAGCCAGCCCACTTCCTGGAAAGATAACAAAGTAGAAAAACATGTAAACATACAAAAGTATTTACTGCAGTATTATTTATAATGCCCCCCAACTGGAAGCAATCTAAATATTTGATGGAGGGCTTCCCTGGTGGCACAGTGGTTAAGAATCTGCCTGCCAATGCAAGGGACACGGGTTCGAGCCCAGGCCCGGGAAGATCCCACATGCCGCAGAGCAACTAAGCCGGTGCACCACAACTACTGAGCCTGAGCTCTAGAGCCCGCAAGCCACAACTACTGAGCCCGCGTGTCACAACTACTGAAGCCTGTGTGCCTAGAGCCCGTGCTCCGCAACAAGAGAAGCCACCGCAATGAGAAGCCCGTGCACCGCAACGAACAGTAGCCCCCGCTCACCGCAACTAGAGAGAGCCCACGCGCAGCAACGAAGACCCAACACAGCCAAAAATAAATAAATAAATTTATTTTAAAAATAATAAATAAATAAACAAACAAACAAATATTTGATCGAAGCAGGACTAGATGATGGTATAGGCACCCAATAAAATATTATGTGGATATTAAAGATAAATATGGTAACTAGAGGAAATGTGCAATCATTCCTGTAACCATTTGGTAAATATTTATGGAACTTGTATGGTAGCCAGGCACTGCTGAAAGCACTGGGTGTTTATTAGTGAAGCCTTTGTCCTGAGTGAGCATGGTTTCATAGAAAAGCGAAAATACATACAGTTCAACTAATCCTTCTGTCATGTTAAGACTACAGGATAGGGCCAGGCCAGAACATCTGGCTGCCTGAGTATGTACTGTGATTTCCTAGAAGACATGGCATGAGCTGAGTCTTGAAAAATTCCTGAGAAGGCAGAAATGAAAACTATATGTACAGGGGATGGTGGTGGTGAGATGAACTGGGAGACTGGGATTGACATATATACACTAATATGTATAAAATAGAGAACCAATGAGAACCTGCTGGATAAAAATATTAAATTCAATTAAATTCAAAAACAAAACTGTACATACAGTATGATGTAATTCTACACATTGTGAACAGACAGGAAACAGACACACAAAAATAAATAGTTTCTTGCCAATGGATTTCTAAGTTTTCCATGACATTATATTGAATTTTTCAAATATTGTTTAAGTTATAAGTCACTGGCCATCTGAATTTTATGCCTATTTTCCACATATAAAATTCTGAAAGCGGCAAACATGGTCTAACTTCTTCAAAAAAGAACCAGATGGACAAATGAGATAAGCAACTGGTTTACGATTTTCCTGGTAAATGAAAGAACATGATGGATTGTTAACAGGCTACATCCTAGTCCTGGTTTTCTTGAGCTTAAAATAGTTAATAAAGTAGAGCAACTTTTTTAAATCAAAAGTTGATTATCGGGCTTCCCTGGTGGCGCAGTGGTTGGGAGTCCGCCTGCCGATGCGAGGGACACGGGTTCGTGCCCCGGTCTGGGAGGATCCCACATGCCGCGGAGCGGCTGGGCCCGTGGGCCGTGGCCGCTGGGCCTGCGCGTCCGGAGCCTGTGCTCCGCAACAGGAGTGGCCGCAACAGTGAGAGGCCCGCGTACCGAGAAAAAACAACAAAAAAAGTTGATTATCAAGTTATTCTGTGTGGTGCATTCTTGTGCTGTCATTTATAGTGTCTCTTACATTACTAGTAAGAAATTGATGGGTACTTTTAAGGTGCCTGGGAAACAATAATTCTCAGTAATAAGGCTTTTGCTTAAAGCATTTTGGAAGGAATCATGATGAAATGAAAGTTATGGGAAGGTGGCAAAATGGAAAACGTATCCATGGAAGCAGTCAGGGCTCTGATGAGCGGCTCTCCACGAGTGGGTGAGTGGAGCTTGGAACCGCCAACAGAGCCCCGGCGGGGGCAGAGTCCGTGAACCCCAATACTCACACGTGATCCCAATCTTGTAGAGCTCCCTGAATTTTTGATTATAGCCCTCTCCGGGAACATAATCCCCGAGGCCAATGGTGCTCAGGGAGATGAAGCAGAAGTAAAAGGATTCCAGGAAGTTCCAGTCATCCTCTAGGAGGGAGAACACCGCGGCCGGGATGAAGAAGAAGCAGGACACAGTGATCACGCCGAGAAGGACAGCGTGCACGATGGCCACCGCCTGCTTGGAGAAGCCCCAGCGGACGTGGAAGTAGAGGACTGGCCTGCGGGTGACATGGATGGTGACACGCTGGACCACTGCTGTCAGGAACAGGAGGGTGAAAGGGATGCCGATGACCGAGTAGATGATGCAGAAGGCCTTGCCCCCGTCGGACAGGGGCACAGTGTGGCCATAACCTGAAAGGGGAAGAGGCGGAAAACACCTTATAAATAACACACGCTTGCCATCTAGCCGTCCTCCCCTCCCACCCAGGAGATGAACCAGACGAAATTTACGTTGGTCCTTCAAAGGCTGTATCCTGTTACTGCAGTAAGATTCAGCAGCGGATGCCGTACATTTGGGAAGTCCATCCCTCTGGGTCAGATCCACCCGGCTCTTCCCCACGCATCCAAGCCTGGCGCTGAGGTCATTGTTAGGCTGAAACAGAAGCTCTGTGAGCTAACACTTCGTCGTCTTAGGCCATCAGGGAAAATGCATGATAGGATGCCTTTCTGCCAGGAGGGTGTACCCCTCCCCACTCCGCTCCCCCCAACCCTCCCCAGGAGCCTCATTAGGATCCAAAGCCAGTACAGGCTTGCTCCAAAACACCAGAACCAGGCAGATGATGGTACAGTGGGAAGATGGGGGAAGACTCAGTGAGGATACAGACATCAAGAAACAGGAAGATAAACGAAGATGAAAGCACACCGGGTCACAGGGCTGAGTGCTTCTTTTCAAATACTTTGTTCGATGATCTGGTTAAACCGCACATCCACAAACTGTTAACATTTTTTCCGCCTTGTCATTTCTGTAGGTTCCAAGATGCCATATAGTCCACAAAACAGACATAAAAAACCCCCACCCGTTAGGGTCAGTGGTCAAAACCTATGTCTCTGATTTTCCACTAGGTTTCAGTCATTCCCAAATCAAGCTAGTCAAGAGACTTCATCTGACAAACACCTGCAAGAGAGAAGCCAACGGACTGTTTTTAAAATCTCACAAGCCCTGGGGCTTCCCTGGTGGTGCAGTGGTTGAGAGTCCATCTGCCGATGCGGGGGACATGGATTCGTGCCCCGGTCTGGGAAGATCCCACATGTCACGGAGCGGCTGGGCCCGCGAGGCATGGCAGCTGAGCCTGCGCGTCCGGAGCCTGTGCTCCGCAACGGGAGAGGCCACAACAGTGAGAGGCCCGCATACCGGAAAAAAATAAAAAATAAATCTCACAATCCCTTCATCCTGAAAGGATGCCCATGTCTGAACAAGTCTGTCCAGGAAAAAGCCAACTAAATGCATTTTCTGGGGTGAAATCAGCTTCTGAAAAAAAAAACCCTCACTCATGGGGTTATTATTGAAAAGTGTCTTCAAAATCTGATTTCTAAAGTATATCCTGCTTAGAAATAACTCTGAGAAACCTTCAGCTTCAGATCTCCGGATTCTCTGCTTTATACCAGTTTCCGGGGGTACGGGGGGCGGCCCAGGTCTATGTGGCCACCAAGAAGCTGCCCCGGTTACTCCTGTGCCTGGCCTCATTACGACAGTCAAGGTGGTTTATCCCAGAAGGTTATGAACGAATAGGGAGCCCCAGCAATCTACTGAAATTGTATCCACTCGAACATATCTCCACACCCGTGCATTTTCTGTAAAGAGATGCCAGAGCTCAGACGCTCAGAGGATTGAGAACCACCGTGCTGAGCATCGGGTCCTGAACCCATCTGGTCCTCGCACACCTGGCTGCTCCTGGAATGCTTCAGCTGATTCCGGGCATGGTTAAAGAGGGAGATGAGTCAGTTAGGGTTTCCAGAGGGTAACATGAAGGATGGAGAAAGCCTGTCGAATTCTGTTCATGCAAAAAAAGGAAGCAGCAGAAATGTGAATGCTTCACTTTTGAGGAAAAAACATATTACAGAGGAATCAGACTTTATAAGTAAAGCAGCCCGTATCACAGAAGACAGGGGCCAATCAGAGCCATGCCAGGCATTAAGGAGGAAGGATTTTTTAATGGTCAGAGATCTGGAAACAGAATCTGATAATGCAATCTTATTTAACACAACAAAACCGACTGGAAAGTGATTCACAAATTTGGTAATGAGCCTCTGACCAAAAGTATCAGGAGACAACAGGGGAGCAAGCAGAGACTGTAAGGGATGGATTGACTTTGGCAGGAATTGTGTAGAGAAAACATAAGATTAGCTGAATTTGTTAGACTACGTAAAAGTCTTGAAGCCATGATTTTATTACTGTTTGGTAGCATTGCTATGAAGTATCTTCACTAAAAGTGTAACACACCTATTTCACATAGCCCACCTCTTCTGTAGCATCTGTTCCAATAAACTACATGATTTCAGTACTAGTAGAAAAAAAAATTAATTTCTAGTTTTAAAATACTTTAGGCTACAGTTTTTACTCTCCAATGATAATAGCTCTCTTTATTAGAATCTTAACTAAACTTCCATGTACTAAAATGTTATCTCCAAGCCATAGAGATAATCATTACAAGACTCTAGGATGGCTGTCTGCAGTAATGCTTTTTTTTTTTTTTCGGTCAGTAATGTGTTCCCACTAAGAGATTAAAAATCACTAAAGTGTAGATGCCTCTTGAAAGCCAGTTTCTCCTTCTGATGTTTGCATAAATAATTTTTGTTAGTGGAAAGTACACTGTAAAATTTATATCTCATCTGCAGTCTCTACACTTTCAGTGCTTTACTGAGTACACAGCAATTCTTTTGCAATGGACAGCTGAATGCACCAGACAGAAACCTTCAGTCCTAGTGAATTATAATGAAGCAGTGAATAATTTACTCAAGTTCAGTCAACTGACTCCCCAGATAAATCGCAAAGCAAAGCTCATATTTTTATCTCAGAACCACATTAACATCCTTTACAAACTAGGAAGGATTTAGCAGAATGCTAATACTTTACTTATTTGGTGTTCCTTAAATTTTTCTAAGGCTATGCATATAATTTTGGGGCCCAAAAGATTGAGCACGGCAAAGTCTACTGGAAAAACGAACTTCAAAAACTTAGGATCCAGGGATGTCCCTGGTGGCGCAGTGGTTAAGAATCCGCCTGCCAATGCAGGGCACACGGGTTCAATTCCTGGTCCAGGAAGATCCCACATGCCGTGGAACAACAAAGCCCATGCGCCACAACTACTGAACCTGCGCTCTAGAGCCCGTGAGCCACAACTACTGAGCCTGCATGCCACAACTACTGAAGCCTGCGTGCCACAACTACTGAGCCCGCGAGCCACACTACTGAGCCCACGCGCCTAGAGCCCATGCTCCGCAACAAGAGAAGCCGCCGCAATGAGAAGACCACGCACCACAACAAAGAGTAGCCCCCGCTCGCTGCAACTAGAGAAAGTCCGCGCACAGCAACAAAGACCCAACGCAGCCAAACATAAATAAATAAATAATATAATATAATATAATAATATAATATATATGTATATTTAAAAAGCAAAAACTTAGGATCCAGAGACGAAACTAGGATGTACAAATGTTCTTATAGAGTAGCCTCCTATCCCACGATTGCTGGGTTTTCTGTTCTGATTCTGCACCTGTAGGGCAGGTAGGAGGACATGTATCATGCGGGTGAGGGCGTAGGGGGCGCATCACACCGATGACAGTCTTCCAAGAAATCTGGCTTCCCCATCTGTCACTCTAACTAAACAGCCCTGACACGAGGCTAGCTAACATCCAATTTGGAGCCACGCCATGCTGGACACGGGCCTTCTAGTTTTTCTTGTATTTACATCCTCCTGAATGAGATCCAAGAGAACCTCTGTGGGCTCCTATTCCGTCCATCACAGCAAGTCACAAACGTGCAATTTCTTCACATGTACCTGATGCTTTTGAGAGAAGTGCCGCTCACCACTACCTCTTGTGGTGACCCTGCCCATATAAAAAAATACTCTTGGGAATTCCCTGGTAGTCCAGTGGTTAGCAGTCCGAGCTCTCACTGCTGAGGGTCTGGGTTCAATCCCTGGTTGGGGAACTAAAATCCCACAAGACATGTGGCACGGCCAAAAAAAAAAAACAAACCAACCTCTCATTTATTCATATTATTTAATATAACATGGTACAATGTATGCACACTCCATCTGGAATCCTTGCCTACAAATAAATACACAACTGCAGAGGCACCAGTCAAATGTGATAGGATGCCCTGTGGCCCAGAGGATGAGTTATATTCCAAAGAGGCTCACATAAACATCAGCTGAAAGTTTCCATCAAAACTGTATGTTGTAAAAAAATGATTCATTCTTCAATATGGAAAGTACATTTTCATTGGAAAACTTCACAGAATACTGATGAAAAGGTCCCTTGACCACCCACCTCCTCTTCAACTCCAGGTCTCCAGAGGTGACTGTTATGAGGCTGTAGCCAATAGTTCCTGAAATTTTTCAAAGCATTTAGCTCCATATACATAGATTTCCAGAAAAACACAGTTTTAGTTTATTTCTATCATGAATAGTATACCGCATGCATGGCTGTTCTGCTACTGTTTTCTTTCTGATGATTCTGCTTCAACATGTAGTTTTTCACCGTTTGCTACCTGCTTATTGACCGTTTGTTCTACATTATCCAATCAAAAAGATTTAATTTTCTAATTTAAATTTTTCAGCGAGCAACCTGGCCAACTTTGGGATTCCTATTATGAATGCTTTCTTTTCTAAGCATTAACAACTTTCAGGGTTCATTTCCTGTCACTCTAAAACCATGTGCTTACAAATGAACTTATTTACAAAACAGAAATGAACTTATTTACGAATATCAAAAACAAACTTATGGTTACCAAAGAGGAAATGTGGTGGGGAGGGGAATAAATCAGGAGCTTAGGATTAACATACATACACTACTGTATATAAGACAGATAACCAACAAGGACCTACTGTAGAGCACAGGGAACTCTACTCAATATTCTGTGATAACCCATGTGAGAAAAGAATCTGAAAAAGAATGCACATATGTATATGTATATAAACGAATCACTTTCGTTGTACACCTGAAACTAATACAACATTGTAAATCAACTAGACTCCAATAAAATTTTAAAATAAATAAAAAATAAAATATGTGTTCATTCATTTTACCCCTTACACTAGTCCTATGAATACTATCTAGTGCTAAGTGATCCCAACTGTTTCATTTCTATATGTTTTCTTTTCCCTCGCACTGTTTATTTTAATTTTTTAATCTCTTGAATGATGTTTTTTAGCTCTAGAGTTCAAATTACAATGATCTTTCCCTTTTTCCTTTTTCATATTTTTAGACCTTCTTCAATCTATTTTTTTTTTTTTTTTTTTTTTTGCGGAGCACAAAAAAACTTGTCGTGGTCTCTCCCGTTGCGGAGCACAGGCTTGGGACGCACAGGCTCAGTGGCCATGGCTCACAGGCCCAGCCGCTCTGCGGCATGTGGGATCTTCCCGGACCGGGGCGCGAACCCGCGTCCCCTGCATCGGCAGGCGGACTCTCAACCACTGCGCCACCAGGGAAGCCCCTCAATCTATTTTTAAGACATGTATCCCTATAATGTCTTCTCCCACCAGCCTCTCCCTATCCTCACAAGCCAAGATCACCTTACGAAGCCCTGCTTCATACAATCGAAATTATCAGAGGCGTAAATAAAAGTTGTGGAAACTTGGGCTTCCCTGGTGGCGCAGTGGTAGAGACAGGTAGAGACCTGTTCCCTCTGAAAGAGAATCAGCTCTTAATCTCTCTGTACCTTCCCCAGCACCAGCTTGCTCAAGTGGCCACCTACTGAGCACTGTCACTTAATCCCCTTGTTAGGTTACCAGAGGCGCAAGAGGGTAGCACGTGACCCAATAGCCAATATGAGATCATCACCAGATTAGTTCCTGTTTTCAGTATAGCTTTCCCAGGATTCCACGCAGCCCCATGTATTGTGGTCCCCCAGAAGGGAACAGACGAGGCAGGGTAAACAGGCTTAGGGCTGCCTAGTTGGAGTCATTTCAGGGGGCTCTGGCATGCAGGGGCTGGCCCTAGTTGTCTGGTACCCGGCCCTGGGGTAGTCCCCTGGTATGAGGGCGGCGGGAGAGTATCTCAGAGAGACAGCCCGATAAAGGAGGTGCTGGGGTGAGGGCTCTGGACTGGCTGGTTTGGATAGGAAAAGCACACTCACAGGTGGGCCCTTTACCATCTCGGGATTGGGTAAGCCTGGGAGGGGCAGTTCCTGCAGGATCAACAAGGCCCCAAGATTCCAGAGCATCACAATAAAAAGACACGTCATACAGAAGGAGAGCGAAACCAGAGCCTACCTCTAGGGAGGCACGCCCGTTGGGCTGGCCCAGAAGCAGTGCCAAGCCTGAGCTTATTCTAGCAACCAAACCAGGAAGAATCCAGCGTAGTGGATATGGGAATGGGGAGATGAGCTTGAGAGCATTTAGAAAAAGTCAGGGAATAAGGTCAATACGTAATTACAATGACACTTCATGATACTTCAAATTCCTAGAACCTTCAAAGTATCCTCGGGACCTCCCTGGCGGTCCAGCGGTTACGACTCCGCATCTCCAATGCAGGGGACGTGGGTTCCACCCCTGGTCGGGGAACTAAGATCCCACGTGCTGCGTGGTACGGCCAAAAAAAAAAAAACCCTCATATTTGGTCCTTGTTAACTCTGGTCTCCCCTGCAGACCTGGGAAGAGTGTTCCGAAGAGAAAATGAATGTAAAGCATTTGGTACGTTATGACCCAGGCATTTGCTTTTTAAGTTTCATCTCCTTTAATCGTCACATCAGCTCTTTGAGATAAGCATGCCAAGTCCCTATTTTACAGAAAAAGAGACACTGAGATTAGACCGTTTACCGAAGTTCTAAGAGCAAGCTCGTGGCAGAGGCAGGATTTGAACCGTGTGTTTACCAATCTTTTAAATCAGGCCATAGGGGCTGTGATGAGGGGTAACAGGGAAAAACAAAGGAGCGATGATGGCTGACTACGTGGGCGATAAAAGCTGGAGAAATCCCTGTGTGTTCCCAAATCACGGAATACTCGGAGACAGATCAGACCTAAAGCAATGACCACAGGGCATGGCTAACCTGTGCTGGGAGCTCCCAGAAACTCACCCTGCCCTGAGGGTCCGGGGCCCTGAGTGAGAGCTAGGCTATGATAAAAGAAATGTTCACATATTGAGATTCAGGGAGGTCGTTCTGGCTAATACAAGAGATAACTTGAATTTTATGCTAACTAAAAATAGCCTGTTTGGGCTTCCCTGGTGGCACAGTGGTTAAGAATCCGCCTGCCGATGCAGGGGACACAGGTTGGAGCCCTCATCCAAAAATATCCCACATGATGCGGAGCAACTAAGCTCGTGCGCCACAACTACTGAGCCTGTGCTCTAGAGCCCACGAGCCACAGCTACTGAGCCCGTGTGCCACAACTACTGAAGCCCGCGAGCCTAGAGCTCGTGCTCTGCAACAAGAGAAGCCACCGCAATGAGAAGCCCACGCGCTGCAACGAAGAGTAGCCCCCGCTTGCTGCAACTGGAGAAAGCCTGTGCACAGTAACGAAGACTCAACACAGCCAAAAATAAAATAAATAAAATAAAATAAATAAATAAACTTAAAAAAAACCCAACCTGTTTGTGGCCTGTCAAATCTACATTGTACATCTGCTTTAATTTTTAAAGAAAAGGGCACACTGACCAGAAGTAAAGAATGTCCACATGAAACACAAAGATTAAATGCCTCCCTTCCTGGGATACCAAGGCTGGGATTCCTTTAATGACAAGCCTGCCTTCGCAGGTGCTAAGGCTGTGCTGACTCGCTGTGCATGTGCTGGTCTGTTTCTTTTAAACCTTGAAGGAATGGATCCCTGACTTGTTTGACGTTCTTTGTTCTGACAAGATATAAAACCGTGTCGAAAACCATGCTTCTCTGGAGCAGTTTCTCAGAGTCATATGCGAAGCTGGCTCCCGGGCTATAGTCCTCAGATGGCTCAGGTAACACTCTTTTCTATTCTTATTATTGATTGTTTATTGATTTTTTTTCATCGACAGCTATCTAGGCAGCACACTGGCCTGTCCTGATTTTCCCCTGGACCTGAGACTTCTGCTTGGTCCAGTCTAATTCACTGTTTTTCTGGGGTTTTTTTGTTTTGTTTTGTTTTTAAAATATTTATTTATTTGGTTGTGCCAGGTCTTAGATGCGGCACGCGGGCTCCTTAGGTGCGGCACGCGGGCTCCTTAGGTGCGGCACGCGGGCTCCTTAGGTGCGGCACACGGGCTCCTTAGGTGCGGCACGCGGGCTCCTTAGGTGTGGCACGCGGGCTCCTTAGGTGCGGCACGCGGGCTCCTTAGGTGTGGCACGCGGGCTCCTTAGGTGTGGCACGCGGGCCCCTTAGGTGCGGCACACGGGCCCCTTAGGTGCGGCACGCGGGCTCCTTAGGTGCGGCACACGGGCTCCTTAGGTGTGGCACGCGGGCTCCTTAGGTGTGGCACGCGGGCTCCTTAGGTGCGGCACACGGGCCCCTTAGGTGTGGCACGCGGGCTCCTTAGGTGCGGCACGCGGGCTCCTTAGGTGTGGCACGCGGGCCCCTTAGGTGCGGCTCGCGGGCTCCTTAGGTGCGGCACACGGGCTCCTTAGGTGCGGCACACGGGCTCCTTAGGTGTGGCACGCATGTGGGATCTAGTTCCCTGACCAGGGATAGAACCCGGGCCCCTGCATTGGGAGCGCACAGTCTTATTATCCACTGTGCCACCAGGGAAGTCCCTGTTTCTAGTTCACTGCTGCCTTTGCTTTGGGGTTACTCTCAGTATTTCTTTCCACCTCTGTTCCCCTTTGAGCTACTGCAGAAGAAATGTTTAGGTCACCCCTGGTCTACCTGGTCCCAATTCCACGAGAACACGGATGAGAGGGTTCATACCCCCTCCTGATGAGTGCCCTCCACACCAACCTCTTGCAGACGTTACAGCCTGTTACAGAGGATGCTCTACACCCACGGGCCCGGCATTCTCACCCCGGCTGCTGCTGCCGTGCGTGTGGCAGCACCCCGTCCCCGCTCCTTGTGTAGGGGTCAGCATACCTGTGCAGGCCCCCGCTCCCCCCGTGTGTCTGTCACACACAGACCTACCTTCCACCCCGGGACCTCTGACGAAAGAGTTGGAATCCTGATCTAGAGCCTGACTGTTGTGCAAAACAGCGCGGCTGAGGAATCACACGTCATATTCTAGTCTGTCTTTTTGTGATTTCTTTTTCGTTTCCTCTCTCACCCATTCCTGACCACGTCTTAGAAATTTCTGACAAAAGGAAAACAATGAGAAGAAAAACTGAAGGAAGCAACAGAACAAGGGTCTAGTCCTTCCGAAAGCGCCAGTATTTTAAACAAGCCTTTCTCGTTGTATTTCCTCCACCTGCCACTTCCCTCAGGTGTGCCTTTGGGTTTGACATAATTATCCTGCAGCCACTACTTCCCTGAGGTCTAAAGTTCTTAGACTGTAAAGGCTTCCCAGTCGTGCACTTTTAGAACAGGGTTTGAAAATTCATGCTGGTAGGCATTTTCCCCCGGGGCATGGATGCTGTGCAGACAATTCCAACTTATTTTCCCCTAGGAACAGCAGACACCTTGCCCTGTGGAAGACAGGGTAAAGGCAAAGGAAAAAGTGCTGGAGGACAAGAAGAAGACACACCATTTACTTGACCTTGAATTTCCAAGCCCCGCCATGCACATAAGCAGCATAGCTCCTGTCTGGCCCCAAGCCTAAATCCAGGCTAGTAGTGGTCCTAAACTCTTGTCTGGTGTAAAGGGGTGGAGAAGCCCTGGATGCCTGCTGGACCAAACCACCCCTCGCTTTACAGAGACTCAAAGCAGTGACGTCCCAAGGTTTTCTGGCAGGAAAACACAGGTGTCTACTTCACCTTGGTGGAAAAGTCTCTATACCTTTGAAAGGCAGAGGTTCCTGGAATAAACTTTCTCTTTCTCTTCCATTGGACCTTAAAGACACTGATGCTCTTGAACATTGAGAAAACAGGGAGGAAACTGCAAACAAAAAAGTCCTTTGCAGGCTTCCCTGGTGGCGCAGTAGTTGAGAGTCCGCCTGCCGATGCAGGGGACGCGGCTTCGCGCCCCGGTCCGGGAAGATCCCACATGCCGCGGAGCGGCTGGGCCCGTGAGCCATGGCCGCTGAGCCTGCGCGTCCGGAGCCTGTGCTCCGCAAAGGGAGAGGCCACAACAGTGAGAGGCCCACGTACCGCATAAAAATAAATCAATTTAAAAAAAAAAAAGTCCTTTGCAATACCACACGTGTAAACCAAAGGTGGTGCTTAGGGAAACGGGCCGAGGAATCTGACATCCTAAATTTGAATCTCGGCTTTGCTTCTGACTAGCTGCGTGACCCTGGAAAACTTTATGCCTTCATTTCCTCATCTGTCAAATATGAACAATACCTCCTACCTCTTGGAGGCGTGATTAGGATGACACCAAAGCATCCATGCACAGATGCTGGTACCCAGGAAGTTCAGAGCAAGTAAACTCTTCTGTGGATGCTGAAAACACTACCTGAATTCTCTCGACAATATGTACGCTCTTCCAGACTGGCCACTAGGCGTGCTAGTGAGAAGACGTCCGTATTCTCTCCTGTCATCTGCTCACATTTTCATTTTCCCTCCATCCTTCAACACCCCTCTACCACACTGATGGGTAAAGCAGTCCCTGGTGACAGCGAAACACCTAACAACAGCACTCAGGGACAATCTGACACACAGGACTTTGTGGCCTCTCTGTAGCTGGGGACAACACTAACGACCCCCATTCCAACAGAAAAATCCAAAGGTTCCCTCTCAACTTCTCACTCCCTTCACTGTCAACGGCCCAGTAAGGCCCCATTCACCACAACCACGTTCCTATGGGTAGACCCCAGGAAATTCCAATGATTAAAGGTAGGTGAGACCCCTCCCACAAAGGTTCTCTACTAGGTGGTATGTTCTACAAAGAAGAGAGGCACTACATAGCCACACAACCTATGGTTAGCCACACAACCTATGGTTAGCACAACATATGGTTAACCTATGGTTAAAGTTCTCTCTCCTTTAGGTACTGCAACAAGCAGTTACTTGAAAGCCTGGGGGGAGGCGGATACCACACTCTCTAGAAGCCAGATTTCTACCACCTTCTGGTCCAATCAGGTGACAGAATCCTCAGGATGCTTGGTGAAGTGGCAGAGTATTGAAGACGGCCGAGTCCTCGAGCCGGAATGCCATGGTGAAGGATATCCATTTCTAAAGGTTTTATACCCCCTCGTGCAAGAGGAGATGAAAAACACCTCTAGTCAACCTACGTAACTTGAATGAAAAGCCATCCACGTTACCCATGAAAATACTTGTAGTAATCCTTATGCTAATTCATGGACTCTAGTCTATACTTAGGCCTTGCTGAGAGCTCGGGAGAGCGGATTCCTAGTTACGGTCTCTCAAATGCTAACTAACTTCCCCTGGAGTACATGTTCCTAATCAGGGAACTTCACATGCTAACTCCCTGCCTCTGGACTACAGACGAATTGATAGGAACGCCATCACACCATTGATATGGGAACACGCAACACTTCTGTACTCCTCTTAGGGCCTGACGTGACTTGACTTTTCCTTCTAGCAAATCTCACTTCTCTCGGCTCTGGGTCAAGGCCCAGTCGGCACAGGACCTCCTTCAGGAACACCCGTGAGTGGGTCTTCCACAGGGTGAGGCTCACCTTGCTGCCTTGGTCCCAGGGCAAAGCCACATGCATCCGTCAAGGACACGTGCCTTGGTTACCGGAAGCCACTGAGGTCAGGGCCACATCACCGCAGCATCGCTTAGCTGAAACTTACTAACCCAATATGCCAGGGAAAACTCAAAAGCGGGTGGGGGAGGTGTGTGGGATGGAGGAGATAAGAATGGGAAGATTCAGCGTGTTGACAGCTGGCTTGTGGGTACACGGAGGATCCGTTATGCAACTCTCTCTAATTCTGTCTATATTTGAAAATAACCTAGAAGGACAGACTTAAAAGTTAAGGCTTTGATGTGTGGATGTAAGAACAGTTTTCCATCTACGTAACAGCGAGGAGGACATTCTAGATTTTTCTTTACTCCTTGAAATCCTGCTTTGGTACAGGGCAGTGCTGGAAGTTAGCACATGAACAGAAGATCAATTAGGACACAGAGGTGTGGCACTCAGAGACATGAAGATACAAATGTGCTTTTTAAACTGTTACAGGGACTTCCCTGGTGGCCCAGTGGCTAAGACTCTGCGCTCCCAATGCAGGGAGTTCGATCCCTGATCAGGGGACTAGATCCCACATGCATGCCACAACTAAGAGTCCACATGCTGCAACTAAGAGTCCGCATGCTGCAACTAAAGATCCTGCGTGCCACAACTAAGACCCAGTGCAGCCAAATAAATAAACGAATGAATGAATGAATAACGGTGCTGGAATTATATATTTAAAAAAATAAATTGTTACAAGTCTGTAACAATTCCATAATCTCCTTGAACAGATGGCTTAACACCTCCCGTTGTGCTTTGAGAGCACAAACTCCCAGGCTGTAGGCAGCTCAGACGTGTGTGGGCCGGATGGATGGGGGGATGTCAATGCTGCAGCTTCCTCAGGAGAACTGCCAGGGGGCCCATGCACACCTGCTGTCTGCTCCTAGATGGGGGACACAGTTCTCAGGTCCATCTGCCAGCCTTGGGGCGGTGGCGGGGGGGGGAGTTGCAGCGGTGCGGCCCAGGGAGCACCTCCTGTCCTGGCAACCCATCACTGATGAGCAGCATTCCAGAAAATGCTATTTCTCTAAGGCTGAAGGAAGTGCAATCCACTCCAACACGGCTCCCCACAAATGCTGGGCCTGACTTCATTCTCCTGTGAAACTCCCGGGGCAGGGGGACAGGATTCTTGGGGCGGGGGGGGGCAAGCACGAGAGCAGAACAGAGGATTTGCAGCCGGAACCCAAAGGCAAGGCAGCCCTCCCGGCTCGGCATCGGGGGAGGGGGAGCCCTGAGGACAGAGCAGGGCAGAGGCAGGGGGGTGAGGGCGGTCCGGGTGGCGGGACTGCGGGGGGCGTGTAAAGGGCCAAGCTCTCCCAGTCACCCCGGTGGCTCAGGTGCCCTCCTCCCAAGAGACCCCCAGATGTGGACCTGGCTCTCCCCGGGCAGAAGCTGTGTCTGCCTTAAGGTGATTTCAGCCCTAAGTTCCAACTGATGTCTGCTGAGCCCTGAATGTGTTCCAGGCAGCGGGGTTTGACAACCTCATTTACATTCAGGTACGAAGTCATTCAACTAGAACCACCTTGCTCAAGAGAAACCACATAAAACTCACTGATCCCCCAGCCTGGGGAGAGGATCCCTCTGTAGCAAAGGCAGACTGAAAAGAAAAAGATTTACGTGAATGGAAACAGAGGCGCAGATGACACACCCACTTATAAAGCTGACACCTTAATAAGGGGATCGGGTACCACATTCCCAAAGATGAAACACTGGGCTCAAAAGAGTCACTTTGAATAGAATTTTCTAGCTCACAGATATGCTGGATTTTAAGCGGGGAAAGGAGAAGGAACAGGTCCGTCAGAGGCCTCCCTCACTGGTCCAGGTTTGCTGGGAAGATCTGTGGACCCAAACGCACTTCCTTCTACTGGTTCAATATGACCTCCATCTAAACCACTGTGTTGAAACAGGTCTGTCTCCTCCAGGTCACCAATGGCTTCCATCTCGTGAAATCCCCCCAATAGTTCTATTCTCACGCTTCTCAACTTCTAAGCGCCATTTGACCAAGCTGACGGCCCCCTTGAAACAGTTTCTTCCCTTGGCTTCTCCCTCTCATTCGCTGTCTCCCGGCTCACAGGCCCTTCTCAGGGTCCTTCACTGGTCCTTCCTCCGTGGTGAGCGTACCAGACTCGAGCCCTCCAGGACTCCCCCCTCATACCCTGTCTACACTCACTGCCAACCCCAGACGACAGCCACCTGGAAGCAGAGGGGGATCAGAGTCGAGCCTGCTTGTGACCCAACAGCAGCGTCACATCTTTGAGGCAGCTCTGCCTTGGATGATCGCATCCAGACTCGAGGCTTTAAGTACCATTTTACGCCTGTGGTTCTTCAACCTGGCTGCGCATCAGCTTCACCTGGGGGCTCTTAAACACCTTAGAGATGTCACTTCAACTGGTCCGGGATGAAGGGCAGATGCTGGTACATATATATACATATATATATATATATTTTAGAAGATGTTGGGGATAGGAGTTTATTAATTAATTTATTTATTTTAGTTGCGTTGGGTCTTTGTTTCTGTGCGAGGGCTTTCTCTAGTTGCGGCAAGCAGGGGGCCACTCTTCATCGCGGTGCGCGGGCCTCTCACTATCGCGGCCTCTCTTGTTGCGGAGCACAGGCTCCAAACGCGCAGGCTCAGTAGTTGTTGCTCATGGGCCTAGTTGCTCCGCGGCATGTGGGATCCTCCCAGACCAGGGCTCGAACCCGTGTCCCCTGCATCGGCAGGCGGACTCTCAACCACTGCGCCACCAGGGAAGCCCTGGTATATATTTTTAAGCTCCCCAAGAGACTCCAACATACAGCTAGGATTGAGGACCACTGATCTATATACTACAGTGATGGCTCCCAAATTTACTTGTCTTGTTTTCTGAGCTTTCAATTTATGCCTAACATCCTATTCAAAATCCTGTCTTGGATGTGATACAGGCATCTCAAAATTAATGTGTCCACAAAAGATGTCTCGATTATGACGTACTTAGGGGACCACCTCTGCCCTCATCATCACCCCTCACCCGGAAAGCCTCAGCCCAAATCTGCCCCTTCCCTAGCCTTGTCCTCCTCGTTTCAGGAAACAGTACTGGCATCTGGTTCATTCTTCAGGCCAAACACCAAGGCGATTTTTAAAAAATTCTTCTTTCCCTTCTCCGCAACCTCTGATCGATCAGCAAATCCTATTGGTTTCACTTCCCAAATATGTTCTAAAGCAGATCGCTTTTCATCATTCTCCCTGCTGCTGGATCCATGGCCCATGGTTTTTCTCCTGCATCACTTTATCAGTCTCCCACTTCCCCTCACGATTCCACTCCCCCAGGCGCTGATGTGTGCCAAAGCTATAAGACACGTGCGTTAGCGCCCTGTAGCTGCCTTGAGAAGCCAACGTGGCGGCTTAAAACGGCAGAAGTGTATCTTCTCCCGGTTCTGGGGGCCAGGGGTCTGAAATCAAGATGTTGGCGGGGCCGCGCTGCCTGCAAAGGCTCTGGGGGAGGATCCTCCGTGCTCTCCCAGCTTCTGGTGGCTCCAGGCCTCCAGGAAGGTGGTTTTCCTGGCTTGTGGCCGCATCACTCCATGTCTAACTCCACCTCCACCTGGCCTTCCCTCTGCATCGTCTCCTTTTCTGTCTCGTATCACGACATCTGTTACAGCATTCAGGGCCCATACGGACAACCTCACCTCGAGATCTTTAACTCAGCTACATCTGCAAGGACCCTCTTTACAAATAACATCACAGGATCCAGGGTTAGGACCTGAACATAAACTGGGGGCGCGCGGGGGGCACCATTCCACCCACTTCAATACTTTAAGGTTAGCTTTTGTTTTTTGTTTTTTTTGTGGTACGCGGGCCTCTCACTGTTGTGGCCTCTCCCGTTGTGGAACACATGCTCCAGACACGCAGGCTCAGCGGCCATGGCTCATGGGCCCAGCCACTCTGCGGCATGTGGGATCTTCCCGGACCGGGGCACGAACCCGTGTCCCCTGCATCGGTAGGCGGACTCTCAACCGCTGCGCCACCAGGGAAACCCTGCTTTTTTTAAAAAAAAACAAAACTACTTCTCAGACAGCTCTGCTAAACCCAACAGCGGTACAGAAGGCTGACAGATTACAGGGAGCACTTCCTTTTTTTTTCTTTTTTTAATTAATTAATAAATTAATTTATGTTTTTGGCTGCGTTGGGTCTCCATTGCTGCGTGTGGGCTTTCTCTAGTGAGGTGAGTGGAGGCTACTCTTCGTTGCGGTGCACGGGCTTCTCATTGCGGTAGCTTCTCTTGTTGCGGAGCACGGCCTGTAGGCGCACGGGCTTCAGTAGTTGTGGCACACAGGCTCAGTAGTTGTGGCTCACGGGCTCTAGAGTGCAGGCTCACTAGTTGTGGCGCACGGGCTTAGTTGCTCTGTGGCATGTGGGATCTTCCTGGACCGGGGCTCGAACCTGTGTCCCCTGCATTGGCAGGCGAATTCTCCTTTTTTTAATATGAATTTTATTTTTTTTGAATTTTATTTATTTTTTACCCAGCAGGTTCTTATTAGTTATCTATTTTATACATATTGGTGTATATATGTAAACCCCAATCTCCCAATTTATCCCACCCCGCCACTTTCCCCCCTTGGTGGCCATACATTTGTTCTCTATGGCAGGCAGATTCTTAACCACTGCGCCACCAGGGGAGTCCCTAACGTCATGTTTGAATAATGAAAATCATATCACATCACCCCTTGGATTAGAATCCTCTAATGACTTTTCACTGCAAGTACTGGAAATAGAACACAATCTTTAATTCCTTGCTATAGCTTATTGGACCTAAAGATCTGGCCCCTGGCTACTTCTCTGCCCAAACTTCCTATTACTACCCCCCTCATATACCACTCTCTGGAAAACACCGGCCTCTTGTCTCTTCTTCCAAAAGTTTGAGCTCTGTCACAGGAGTGGCTCCTTTTCTTCATTCAGGTCTCAGAACAGTATCACTGCCTGAGAGAGGGCTCCAGGGCACCCTCTCGAAAGTGCTCCCATCCCCTCCATCACTCTGAAGCCACTACCCCATCTCAGTTTCCTGTCTCGCACCAAACACCGCCTTACTTAGTTACATACTAAGATGTCTTGTTGACTGTTCCATGCCCAAGTGCCCAGAAGAGCCGCTTGGTCAGTAGGGTGCACTGAATAACTGTTTGTGGACTATATGGATTAGTAGGGTATCTGTTTAAGAAGCACCGTGAACGCCCCTGAGATGGGTGGCAGTTTTATTGTCAAGACACGTGAACTTCGAAAACTCCTTTGGGATTGTGGCAGCACAGCTGATTCTGTCTTATTTACACTTTCCCTCCAGAGTCCAAATGGTCTACACTGAGCGTGGCACGGGGGAGAGGTGAACTCAGATGACGCCGGGTCCGGAGATGTGTGAGCTGTGGTGTATACGGATTCAGCCACATCACGCCATGCCATAAGGGGGCTGACGGGGGGCCAAGCAGAAGCGGCCAAAGGCCCCATGGACAGCCCACACCCAGCTGAGAAGTTCAGGTCTCCACACCTCCTCCTCTGACCTCTGTAAACAGGGAATGACAGGGTATCACAGTCCGAGGACTCGATAAGGAAAGAGAACCACAGCAAGGGCGGAAGTGCAGTAGCTGAAGGGGACTCACTCTGGGGCAAGTGTCTACTAATAGCTCATCAGAGAAAATCTTATCCTCTAGAAGGAAATGTCAAACTATAAAGTCCTAAGTTGCCATGAATTCCATCACCATGCAGTGAGTTAGAGTGGGCCACCCTCTTACCCTGGACTCCACCCAGACATTTTATTTCAACTGGTACCTACATGCTCCCCCAAGAATTCCCTAATTTATATATACCCCAACCACCCAGTTCTCCCATCAAACCCCGTCCTCCGTTCCCAACCACCTAGAGGCGAATGTACCGTAACCAGCTCTAACCCAGCAAATCTACGAAGGAAACCGAAAGCTCACCCCTCAAACCAGATCGGACACTGGCTCCCCTGTCCACCCGCCGGCTGCCTGGGAAGGATCCCCGACTCGCCCTGCCTCACCACCACCGTGCAAGGGCGCACGGCGAGCCCCTGACTGCGGTAGAATCGCCCCTGCCGCCTCCTTTTTCTCTGTCATCGCTGTGCTGTTACGGTTGAGGATGTTATCATCCCTCCTCTGTACCCAGAGGAGCTACCCGCTCTTCTCCCACTCTGCCCATCCCCCGCGCCACCATTTCTCACTGCAAAAGGTTAAGATTCAGACCCCCAGGTGAACGCTTAGTGCCCGTCGGGTCGGCCTCACAGCCTGCTCAGGGCTGATCAAAGAGAACCGGGAGATGCTGCCGGAAGAACACACCCTGCCCTTCACGCTTACACGATTTCACACGCACTGCTCCCTTTCGTCTTTCTGGCCTGTCCCCGAGCCCCCGCAGCATCGCCGTGACAGCCCCCAAGGCACGTAGCCCCCTTCCCCCTCGCCTGTCGCTACCAGAGGCGGGCACAGCCACCCGGTTCCTGCCCTCGTCACCCCGCAAGCCAGGAGTGACCACACGTGCATAGCGCGGGATAATCAGCTGTCCCTGGAAATGGCCTGGAGGGGAGCTGGTCTGGCAAATCTTTGTTTCTTCCCACTTTATCACCAACAGCATGCGGGGAGCAGAGGGGCCATCCTGCAATGCTGAGGGCCTGGCCCGAGGGGAGGGGGCGGCAGGCAGGACGCTGCACCAAACACAGCTGCCAGCTAGACCAACGCCTGCAACCGCTCCCCAGCGGACGATATAACGGGAGAAGAATCACCGCCCCCGCACCAGTTTAAGCCACTATAAGTTGGGATTTTTCTTTACCGCAGCTGAAAGCAATGTTCATTGGTACAGTCACTTGTATTATGGTGATCATTTACATGCTTCTCTAAGATACGTTTGATTCTTCTAACTCTGAAACCCTAGCACAGGGCCTTGCATATGGCGAGCTGATGAAGGCTATAAAACCCAGAAAGTGGGGGCTTCCCTGGTGGCGCAGTGGTTAAGAGTCCGCCTGCCAAAAATAAAAAAAGAGTCCGCCTGCCGATGCAGAGGACACGGGTTCGTGCCCCGGTCCGGGAAGATCCCACATGCCACGGAGCAGCTGGGCCCGTGAGCCATGGCCGCTGGGCCTGCGCGTCCGGAGCCTGCGCTCCGCAACGGGAGAGGCCACAACGGTGAGAGGCCCGCGTACTGTCAACAAAACAAAACAAAACCCAGAAAGTGTTGCCTGTGAGGAAAGCAGCCCTAAGAGGCTGTCCAGGCAGACACGAGACGTACCTGACATTTATGCTCCACATCTTCCCAGAAAACCACCTCTTTTGGAACAATTTACAAGGGTACTTTAAGAGACTGAAAATACATATGTAGAGAACAGACTTGTGATTGCCGAGGTGGAAGGTGGATGGGCGAGGGATGGAATGGGAGTCTGGGATTAGCAGAGGCAAACTATTATACATAGGCTGGATAAACAAGGTCCTACTGTAGAGCACAGGGAACGATTCAATATCCTGTGATAAACCGTAATGGAAAAGAATCTGAAAAAGAATGTATACATATATATGTATAACTGAATCACTTTGCCGCACAGCAGAAATTAACACAACTTTGTAAATCAACTACACTTCAATAAAGTAAATTTTAAAAAAAACACACAAATGTAAACTGTTGCCAGATTTCCACCATAGGGATATTAGTTCACTTGATAAGAAAACAACTTTTGGAGCCAATGTATTTTACCATTGACACCCAACTGTAATTAATTACCTTCAAGTCTGTTTTGTTTTTCAACGGAGAGGAAATGAGAAATATAATGAGTCTGCTGAATTCAAGCTCATCACTAGGGTCAAAAGCCAGGCTGGGCTTCCAGACAGTTCCTGAGAGTTCAGCACTGAGAATTCCAACTGCCCCTTTATTACTCACCTGCCTACCTGCAATAAATTAGGCTCAGAGTTAAGTCCACACTGACAGCAATATCGCACAATGACTATTTCTTATGTTTCCTTGCCTTTTCAAAACTACTCATGGTGCCAAAAAAGTTCTATTTTATCAGAGGAGTACACTTCCAATGTATTCAAATGTTACCAAAAATGTTTAACTCTTCAAACCAGTATCATGTTTTTTTCTCCCTGTTGCTTCCTATGCACCTGGGGTATGTCTTTCTATTTGGACAAGAGAATTCTCATCTCAGATCTCTTTTTGGATATAAAGTTTATAGTCCCCTTTGCAAATCCTCATTGAAAAAATGAGAATAGTGAAGTCATCGCAGGACCCACTCCCTACCCACACCGTGCTCAATTGCTAATCAGTTTCTTTCCTGTTCACCCCAAAGCCCCGGGTTAGCAGATGCAGAGAGCCAGAATGAGGCAGGGGGAGAGCCCCAGAGAATCTCATCGGGTGAGTGTGACCTGGAGAAAGGAACAAGCATTCAGCACTTTTGAGGAAGGAGTTTTCAGGATAACAGTCAGGAGTACAAAACTAAAACCCAGACCACAGCCAAGTACACATGTGAACAAACTGAGACAGGCTGGGACCTGGGACCTGGCACCCTTTGCTGCAGCGCTTGTGGCTGGCTAAAGGTCTCTCCTCCAGCAACAGAATACAAAGAAACTTTAAGGGACTAAAAATAACTGCATGCACAAGCAATTGGGACAAATTAGGGACAACAAGATACAAAAACACCAAAAACCCAACTGCCACTTCTGAAGAGCCGAGAGCAAAAGCAAGGGGGTCAGGGGCAAAAGCGGGGTACTGTTCATGCACCGTGCACACAACACCACCTAAGCAGTGGGCAAACCACCTAAGCTACCCCTCCGGCCGACCTTTGGACCTGCCCCTACCCTCACCCCATACAAGGGACAAGGTCCCCCACCCTGAGGGAAGCAAGCAACAGAAACTGTTACTTGTTTTCACTCCTCAGCTGCTGCAGCAAGGGCCCCAATAAAGCCTTGCCTGAATTTCTTGTCTGGCTTCTTATCAATTTCTATTGATTAAGGAAGGCCAAGAACGCTGGTCAGTAATGAAACCACAATGCCAAGTTCATGAGATGACTGATTGCCTCCAGGTTGTTTTTATAAACACTGGACAGCCCAAAGAGCACTGATTCTCCCCCCAGGATATTAACGGGGAAAGGATCAAGTATTTGACACAAACACACAGGGAATGTTCAATGCTTTGTCAGATTCTTCTATTTTAAATATCCTAGGCAAATAAACAAGAAGGAAGCTTGGTGGTGAAAAGGGCGGTATCTCTTATGGGAGAGAGAGAGATTCAACCAGGCAACATAAAAGTTGGAAAATCAACCCCTCTCATAAATGTTGATAGCTCAAAAAATCAGGAATGTGCTTTGGTTGTGATGTTCGGGTCTATATGACACACCTATTGTGGATCAAACACTTAGAGATGCTGCAGGTTCTTCAAAGAAACATAGAACCAGCTCCATGCTCCTCTCGTCTTATGAAAAATATAGTTGTGGAAACAAAAAGAGAACATTCTTAAAAAGGCAGAACAGTGTATTATTAGGGGCTAAGTGCGTGGTTAGAAATGCTCTATATAAAAAAAGAGGTGGGCAAGCACGATGCGAAGTCAGTGTCAGCCCTTTCTTTGATCTGGGTCCTGATTTAGGGTCACACGGATGAAAAACTCAAATCCTATACATTCACCTCTTCTTTTGGTGCTTCCAGACGAGAGCCTAACCGCAAGCCAACAGTCGTGGGTGAATATACACATGGGTGCAAAAACATGAAGACTTTTGTTTGAAGACTTTGGTCAGTGGAAACTAATCATCACTGGCCTTATGTTTTGTTTCCCCAAAAAGTGACTGGTATCATTTGTTTTGTGGGCAGTTACCCTTAGGGAGCAGGAAAACGTATCTGCCGCTTCTGTGGACCCACGTGCTACCCCACAGAGCCAGACGTAGGAAGGACAAGCTGCTTAGTAGAACCACATGAATTCTTCCCTTTCTAAAAATATTACTTTCTGGCATAAAACACTTTCCCGAGTGTGGCTCAACTTATCACACAGCCCAGCGATGCAGAGCTGGGATATTCAGCACGTCCTGCTTCCCACCAGCTGGGTCCCCAGAGCTCGCACCTGCGCAGTAGGGCGGCTCAGCCACAAAGAGCTCAGTGTGTCCCAGAGAAGAGGCTGGGAGGCTGGCGGTCTCCACGCCCTGCTGCGCTGCAGCCTCCAGGATCTGTCACCACTTCACAACGCTGCACAGCAGAGCTCCTTCTGCAGTGCTTCAGTCCATCTGTCTTAGGAAACATTCTCACTTCTACAAAACCATCATTTCCTGAGCGGATTTCTTTTTTGGAAACATCATTAAATAAAAACACAAAAAGAGAAAACAGTCACTGTTTCTTCTTTTCCTAACCCACGTCTTTGTATGACATCATTAAAGAGAAGCAGTGAGCCCCCTGTTTAGGGAGGGCACATTGTAGAGTCAGGGGAAGTAGAGGCACATGGAGTCCCCCCCACTTTTAAGCATCTCAGATCGGACACTAACTTGGCTTTGTTTTACCGTTTAAGACAGAAAGAGTGAATATCCAAACCAGCGTTTTATTAACTTTAAAAGTCAACGCTCCTTTTGGATAAATGAAACAAGGACAAGAAATCCATCATGGGGTGGGGTCCCGCTTCTCACTGGCAGGGGAGCGGAGGGATAACGCTTTATGTTTTTCCACAGCCCAGAACATTCTCTCAAATGTTAATTTCTGTAATTGGCACTGTAATAGAGAAGAACAAATCTGACCCCATATTGGATCTGTTTCTTTTACTTTAACCTTTGTATTCTATTGCTTTTGCTACAAGTTAAGAATGTTGCCTGTAGCCTGAAATACAGCCCATTCTCAAGGCTGTGACCTTTAAAGGTATAGCACTTTTCCATTCATATAGAGATAAAAAGTTGCAGAACAGAGAATAACATTTGTCTTGTTGGAGGTTTATAGGAACACCATGGCCTGACCTACGTGGACAGATGCAATAACAAAGGATTCCAACACCAAGGAGTCTGCAACAACCAGCCACACCCCCTCCCTCCCCCCTTTAGTATAAAAGAAGCCTGAATTCTAATTCAGGTAAGATGGTTCTTTGGGACATTAGTCCACCTTCTTATGCATCTGCTGGAGATTCCAATAAAGTGGCTATTCATTGCCCCAGCAGCTAGTCTCTCAATTTAGTGGCCTTTCGTGCAGCGAGCAGTCTGAGCTTGGACTCAGTAACAGCATGGTAAATAATAAATATAAAATATAATACTTAGTATTAAACTACATATCCCTCTCCCCACATAGCCATTGAGAATCTCTGCTCTGAAAGGCCTTAATTGCTATTTCTAATCAGTCCAATAAATGGAACCATTTAAAATATAAAATGAGGGACTTACTTGGTGGTCCAGTGATTAAGAACCTGCCTTCCAGTGCAGGGGATGCAGGTTTGATCCCTGGCCAGGGAACTAAGAGCCCACATGCCGCAAGGCAACTAAGCCCACATACCGCAACTACTGAGCCCGCACACTCTAGAGCCCGCGTGCTGCAACTAGAGAGCCCGCGCCACAACTAGAGAGAAGCCTGCGCACCACAGCGAAAGTTCCCACATGCTGCAATGAAGATCCCGCGTGCCGCAACTAAGCCCCAACACAGCCAAATACATACATACGTACATAAATAGATAAATAAATAAAATAAAATGTAAAATGAGCTTCCTGCTCCTCAAATGACCAAATTGTATTTACTTTTAATCCAGAGTTTCCCAAAACAATATTACATTCTAACCATTCCACTGTACCAAAAAAGCAGACTTTCCATTGTACAAGTTTTGTACAGGTGAAATCTCATCACTGGTCAGCCCTGGGAAATACACCACAATCAGAAAGATTCCACTGAAAGCTTGGTAATTCTGTGTTTATGAAAAGATAAACAAGCACTGGCAAATGGAAATTTTAATATGAGTGAGCTGAGGGGCTAGCTTGAAAGAGATGATGGTGAAAACTGAGAGATGGGCAGAAAAACTGGTTAAGTGTATCGGTGAGTTTTTAAGCCCTTTTGTTTCAAATTCTCCTTACATTTTCATCCCACTGAGCAAACAGAAGCCAACAGAAAAGACTTCCCACAAGAACCCAGCAGCACATCTCCGCACCCATGAAAATTACCACCAGCCTTTCTCTTCTGTTCCTGGGGCCAGCTTTCCACCCGGCCAGGAGGTCCCAGCCCCACTCACCTACCAAATACTCAGCCCAGCAGGTCTACCTTCTTTCCACAAGCAATGTGACTCTCCCATCTTAAACGAAGAAGCTAACCCTTCTCCTGACCCTCCACTTCCCTGCCAGCTACGGACCATTTTCCTGCTCCTCTGTGTAGCAAAACTGTAAACCATTATCCACCTCTTACCTCTAATTCCTCTCCTCTTTTTTTTTTTTTGGCGGTACGTGGGCCTCTCACTGTTGTGGCCTCTCCCGTTGCGGAGCACAGGCTCCGGAAGCACAGGCTCAGCGGCCATGGCTCACAGGCCCAGCCACTCTGCAGCACGCGGGATCCTCCCGGACCGGGGCACGAACCCGCATCCCCTGCACCGGCAGGAGGACTCTCAACCACTGAGCCACCAGGGAAGCCCTCCTCTCTCTTTTTAATAGACTTTACTTTTTAGAGCAGAATGGTTCACAGCAACATTAAGTAGAAGGTACAGAGAGTCCCATAAACTCCCTGGCTCTACACAGCCACAGCCTGCCCCGTAACCAGCATCCCCCATCAGAGTGGTCCATTTGTTACAACGGATGGACCTACACTGACGCATCATTACGGCCCAAAGTCCAGAGTTTACCTTAAGGTTCACTCTCGGTGTTGTACATTCTATGGGTTTTGACAAATATATAATGACATGTATCCATTAGTATAGTACCATACAGAATAGTTTCTCCTTGCCCTAAAAATCCTGTGTTCCACCTATTCACCTTTCCCCCCATCCCCTGGACACTACTTTTGGCTGTCTCTATAGTTTTGTCTTTTCCAGAATGTCCTATAGTTGGAATCATACAGTATGTAGGCTTTCCAGATTGGCTTCTTTCACTTAGCAATATGTATTTAAGCTTCTTCCATATGTTTTCATGGCTTGATAGCTCATTTCTTTTTAGTGCTGAATAATGTTCCATTGTCTGGAGGTTTCACAGTTTATCTACCCATTTACCCACTGAAGGACACTCTCTCACTGTCTTCTGAATCTTCCTCAGGTTGGGTTTTTACCCTCACCAACTCGCCGACCTTGCCCTTGCTAAATCCAGTGGCCAGTCTCAGCCTTCACCTATTCATGCCTCCTTGCAACAGCGCTAGCACTGATCACCTGACCTCCAGGCCACGGAGGTCACCTGCTTTTCCTATGACATCACTGATCACCTCTGAGGCTCTCTCATCTGTTTCCTCCTCTTTCTGACCTCTAATGTGGGACAGCCCAGACTCACACATCCCAACAGCTACTCAGTATCTCCACTTGGCCGTCACACAGGCATCTAAACTTAACACGTCCGTAGCTGAGCTCCCAACCTGCTTCTAGCTGGGTTTATCCCCTCAGCTAGTGGCACCTGCACCTCCACCTCACTGTGACTGAAGCCAAAAGCTCTACAGTCATGCTCATCTCTTCTTGGTCCCTTTCACCCACATCCAATCCATCAGCAAACCCTACAAATGGTTCTGCCATTAAAGAACGTCCGTATTGGACCAATTCTCACCATCCCCCGCTCTACTGCTGTGGTCCAAGCCACCAAAATCTCCCTGCCGATCACAGTAATGGTCCTCCAACTGGTCTCCCTGATCCGCCCAGACTCATACACTCTACTCTCCAAACAGTAGCACAGTGACCCTGCGAAAACAAGTCAGATGGTGTTTCTCCTCTGCTTCAAATCCTCCAGTGGTGCTCTGCCTCATTCTCTCACAATAAAACCCAAGTCCTTATTATGGCCCATATGGCCCTACCTGATGTGACCCCCATATCTCCCTCATTTCATCTGCTGCCGCACCCTGCTTTTACTCAGCCCTAGTCACACCAGCCTCCTAGCTCCATGACAGGCTCAGTCCTGACTCGGGGCCTTTGCATGTGCTGTCCCTGCTGCCTGGAATGGTCTTTCCTCAATATCCATTTGCCTGGCTTACTCACCCACTTCAGGTCTTTATTCAAAAGTGGCCTACTCAGAGAAGCCTCAGTAAGCCCCCTTATATAAAACATCAACGCTCTCCTCAGTGCAAACCTTGTATCACCCTTCCCTGTTTTACTTTATTTTTCCTTAGCACTTAGTTTATGTAAAGTATTTTATAAATTTGTAAGTTACTTATATTGATTATTATCATTTGTCCTCTCTTGAATGTATATCCCATGGCAGGAATTTTGGTCTACGTTGTTCCCTGATGTCCCTGGGCCCGTGAGCCATGTCCGCTGGGCCTGCACGTCCGGAGCCTGTGCTCCGCCACGGGAGAGGCCACAACAGTGAGAGGCCCGCGTACCGCAAAAAAAAAAAAAAAAATCGGGACTGTCAGAGCACTGGAGTTTGAGTCCCACACTCCGCTCCCAACTGCTTCCGGTTAAACAGGACATTTACATTCACATCTTTAAGGCTATAGGGGAAACTAAGGGCCGCCCTGCTATCCACAGTTTAATGATCGAAGGAAGCAACATTAGTGAGAGCAGTTTGAACTGAAAAAGCAATATCAAAATGTAATATTATTCTTACCTCTTATTATTCAAAATGTAATAATATTCTTACTGAGTGCTTATATTTCCTATTGTATCCTGATCTCATTCATTGTCACTGCTGAACACTGGTCTTTACAATTTCTTGTACCCAAGCAAATACGCAGTAAATGAATGAATGGAACTATCGTTTTGTTGTGTACTGGTCTATTCTAACTCCCCCCTCACAGTACTAAAAGCTAAACTGGTTTTCCCATTAATTAGTTCATTAAAAGCGAACTGGTTTTCCCTACCATTAATGAGGTTGGGTGTTTTCTTCGTAAATCATATGCTTCTAGCATCACCTCATTTCAAATTGTTTCCCCACTCTCAAACAAAAACAAACAAAAAATATATCCCCCAAAAAACAAAACATGGAATTTTAGACACTGGAAACTACCAAAATGTGTCTCCTTTTCAGACTGACCTTAAACACTAAGTAAATTTAATCTTTTACAGGGTATTATTCAAGATTTTAGATAAATCAGCACCACAATTTTGTTCTTCTACAGAGAAGGATCAAATGGGCCTCCAAATTCTATCTTACAAAATTAGCAGTTTAAGGAATGCAGTAAAGTAAATATTCTCAGATTCAAGAATATTTCTTAATTCCTCAGAAAATCAAATATTAGGTTTAATGAGCCATTAACATTTTCCAAGTATATTATGTTAATCTGGCTTTTTAAAATGTACTGACCTACATGAGAATGCCCTGGGGAAGAGCCCTAAAATACATACTCTAATGGAGTTTTCCTCTTAAAATGTTAATTTTTGTTACATACTTTTACTGTTTCATACCTGACCGCACAGGTGCAAATGATAAGTCCATCTACTGTACGGTAGATTTCTAAGGGTCACAGAATGAACCTGTATTGCTTGTAACCTCCTCTCCACCCCATGCTTCTCAAGGATCCCACAGCTATTTTCATACAATTCACTCATTGGCAATGGATACAATTTTCATTGAAAAGACACATGGAATCAAACCAAAGTTAACAATAACCTAGCCTTTGTATGGGCCAAGGAGGCAGCTCTGACGCACAGCTACAGGTAGACACTGGACACTGGAAAGACAGGTTTCAAAACATTTCTGAGAATAGAGAATATGACCACTCAGCTCATATCTTCAAAGGCAAAGGCTGTTTAGAAGATGAGAAGCTTCCAGAAGCTAAGTTCTGAGAGCTGAACTGCAAAGGAACCTGATACGGAAGAAAAACTGGAGGACAAAGAAAGAAGTTGCCAGGTTGGGACACTGCAACAGTGAATTGCTTCTGAGAAGAGGTACAAACCCAGGATAATGAGCAAGGGTGACTGAGACCACCAAGATTAGTGTGTGTACAGCAGAAGCACCCAATTAAGTGCAAGACAAAGAGACCACATCCTGCGCGTGGCCTGCTGGATGTGGTCAGCAAGCCGTAGTAATTACCGGAACCACTGAACCAGATCCCCTGGTGAAGTCTAAGCAGCAAACAGAGGACAAATCATTGCCAGGAGAGCCTGCAGCAGTGTCTCCACTGGATCTCGACAGGGACTGCAGGCAGTTAAAAAAAGCGTGAGCTCCAGTATTGTAAGACTATGAAAAAAATGGACCCTTGAGGCTTCTCGTCCATGAACTGACGTTCTCATCCTACCTGGTCAATAGTACAAACAAAACATTCTCCTTGATATAATCAGGTGGTTTGCACGTCACAACTTATCAGCTTCAAGTTAGAGCTGAAATTTTTAGGGAAAAAATGTAGGAAACAGGGCAAGCATGTCCATGTAAAAGTGAATTCATGCAGAACATAACATGAGAGGAATTATTAACTTTGGCAGCAGGCTTGAGGGGAATGAATGGAACATTGCCTGAAGTAAGCAGACAGAGCACATATTAACTGCTGCTGAG
The DNA here is from genome assembly GCF_949774975.1 of Lagenorhynchus albirostris. Taxonomy (NCBI): domain Eukaryota; kingdom Metazoa; phylum Chordata; class Mammalia; order Artiodactyla; family Delphinidae; genus Lagenorhynchus; species Lagenorhynchus albirostris. The sequence continues at coordinate 5,085,195 of NC_083110.1, read as the reverse complement.
CCCGTCAGCAAACGTCCCGCTCCCACTAAGGACACAAAGCTATGCTTTCCTCTTCCAATGAGCACAGCAGCACACATGTATTGACAGAACCAAGGTACCAGGGTCATGGCATCTTGGGCAGACACCGTCTGGTTTGTGGGGCTGGAGGTTAGAGTTGGTTTTCAGGTCCAGGGCCAGGTTGAGCTATGATCCCTCTCCAGGGACTAGGATAGGGTTCTGCCCGCATCAGAGGGGATCGAACCAGAAGACAGGCTCAGTCACTAAAGCTTCTGGATGACACACTCTCTCTACCTCTGCATTTAATGAGAAATGGAGAGTTACCTGCTGGGGAAAAGGCTGAACCCATCGGCCTTTAACGAGAGCACACACAGGAACGACCACGCTGTGTGAGAAGTGTGAGGGTACTTCTTTGGGAACATATCACTAAGATTCTAGCCCAGCCTCACTGCACAGGTGAGGGGAAAAAAGGGGAGGCTGGAAAAACTCAGAAGCAAAGGAATCATCTCACTGGGTTCCTGCATGCACACACCTTTTAAAGCATGCGAAGTGGACAGATGAAATTGAGTGGCTTTTTTGCACTTTTAGATAGAAGGGAGAGTGGCTTTCAAAACCATCATGTATATGAGCGAGGAGGAATTCAATTAAATTCACGCTGAGTTAACGCGCTGCATACTCTCTTCAATGTACCAGGGCACAGGCTAATTTTTTTCTGCTTTTGAGCTGATAACTGTTGGGCTTAAAACCCTACTCATTAAGGAGAAACATAATAATGAGGTGGGCCTAATTAAACTTTGTGTCTTCGAGCAACGACTCTCCTCCTCTTACCCAATAGCTAAACAGACATCAGCTAGCCAGCGTGTGACACGCTCTCGTGGGCATATACCCTGGTGTGGTATCCAGTTGGTTGGAAAGGGAAAGAAACACTATGAAAATCAGTAACCATCACGCCTTTTAGAATTACGAATTCCCAACACTGGTAGAAATAAAACAGACCGTGGATGGTGCAAAATTCTCCCAGCCAGAGGTAATGCATTTTTTTTTCCTATTCAAGAAAGCTTATTAGAATGGAAGTAAGGGTGACATTATTATAAGAATAACATTTAACCTATTCTAATTTAGTCTTTTGGAAATGCCCGAGCCCTGCCTCTCACCTGCTTCAGGGGAGCTCTGTATCACTTTTCTGCTGGGCTCTTACTGCCCTGAGAGTACCTCTGACCAAGGAGACCTTGGGGCAGGGGTAGGGTCTAACACTGAAATTCACCAGGGTGGATTCTCAGAGGTTAGATGACAGATTCTTTTTTTAAAATTAATTTTTATTGGAGTATAGTTGATTTACAACGTTGTGTTTCAGGTGTACAGCAAAGTGGATCAGTTATACAGACATACATCCAAGTCTTCTTTAGATTCTTTCCCCATACAGGTCATTACAGAGTATTGAGTAGAGTTCCCTGTGCTATACGGCAGGTCCTTATTAGTTATCTATTTTATATATAGTAGTGTGAATATGTCAATCCCAATCTCCCAATTTATCCCTCCCCCGATCCCTTTCCCCCTTGGCAACCATAAATTTGTTTGGGCAGATCTTTATTTATTTTATTTATTTATTTTTGGCTGCATTGGGTCTTCGTTGCGGCGTGTGGGCTTCTCACTGCAGTGGCTTCTCTTGTTGTGGAGCACGGGCTCTAGATGCGCGGGCTTCAGGAGTTGTGGCTCATGGGCTTAGTTGCTCCGTGGCATGTGGGTTCTTCCCGGACCAGGGCTTGAACCCATGTCCCCTGCATTGGCAGGCGGATTCCTAACCACTGTGCCACCAGGGAAGTCCTAGATGGTGGATTCTTAACAACTGCACCACCAGGGAAGTCCCTTGGGCAGATTTTTAAGAGAATTAAAAACCTGATCAACTTTGCTTTGCTTTTCAACATTTCCAAATATGGGAATCTCTCAGACTCACCAAGGAGCTGTGGAAATACCTTGGCTACGAAAACAACTGTGCACATGTGGGTTCAACACGGAACACACTTCTTGAGTTCACGGCTTTCCAATGAGGTAGCAAGAAGGAAAAGGAGACTTTGCTAGTGTGATCACGTGTGTGGTTAAAAATAAAAGTCACATCTGATGAGGAAGGAAACAGAATAAGACCGTGAATTTAAAGATGTATATACTAAGGGGTGCCTTTGCCTCAAAGCATTTATGAGTTTTCATACAGCTGTTCTGCCATCCCAGCTTCCTCGTGAAGAAAGGATTTGTAATACTGGCTGCCCTTGAAGCAAAAATGAAGACTAGCAGATTAGAGCGAAGCCAGACGTCCTTATGCTGAGTCTGCGCACTAGGGAATCCTCTTGCATGATTATGAAATGCAAAGAACCACATGTATAATATGTGTGTTTCTTTTAAAGTCAGGAGCTTGGTCACTCAGGAACGGGGCTGAAGTTGAGATTTTAGTCTGTCCAAAGAGAACTAACTTAGAGCCAAGTAGAAGTACACACATGATCTGGGGAATGGCTATTCTACCGACTTTGAATTTTTCCACACTATTTAGAAATGCTCCTTTGTAACTAAATGACATACTAATAACTACAAGAAACATTGATTGCCACAGCCTGGAGAGCTTGTTCATCATCCTGTGGCTGAAGCCACGAGAACTTGCGGGGAGGGACCCAGCTCGCCATAGCCTCCCTGCGTCCCCCAGAAACACACCAAAGTCTGGGGGCTGGGCAACCCACAGAAGGGTGAGGAGGTGAAGGAGAACAGGCCTGGGGTTGTTTCCGGCCACATACACACCCGGCAAGAACTTGAGCAACATGGTGATCCACATTAATCTCATGGGGGTGTGGGCTGTGAAATTCTCGGTATGCCAGGCCATGGTGATCTCCCTTATCCCACTGCCCCAGGGCCTAGAAGTCCCCATTTATGTCCACTTACGAGCTCTGTGTGAGCTCTTCCTGGGGCCCTTCCCCACCCCATCCTGCAACTCTCCATACTCTGGTGGTCCTCTGGGCACTTCTGTCTCTTCTTCAGTGCAAGCTACCTGTGTTTGACTGACTGCAAAAGCCTCAGAGCCGTGGCCCCTACGTTTAGCTTCCCTCCTCTTAAGCCAGTCTGCAGGCCGGACTGTTCATCACAGCGCAGGCTCGGGAACCTGCAGTGGCACCCTATTACCCACAGAGTCACGCGCAAACTCTGCTTCCCACGTTCGAGGCCCTCGCCTCGACATGTACATCTCTTCAGCGGCTCACCCACAGGTGGCTCTGGGCTGGGTGAGGCTGGCATCCCATGCTCTCTCGAAGGCCAGGCTCAATTCCTCTTTGGGTACCAGTGCTGAGCATACGTGAGGCTTCTCTGAGCGCCTCAGCCCACCCTGGTCTCCCCTGCAAACTCCTACAGTTGCCCCCAGGGCCTCACACAATTCAGCACATAGGTATCTATCTATACTCCGTACGGCTGTTTATGTATTAGTTTACCCTCCGCAGCTGGACTGCAGCCTTCTTTTTTTTTTTTTTTTTTGGCTGTGCTGGGTCTTCATTGCAGCGTGTGGCCTTCTCTGGTTGTGGCGATCAGGCTCCAGAGCGCGTGGGCTCAGTAGTTGCGGCACACTAGCTTCTCTAGTTTTGGCCCAAAGGCTTAGTTGCCCTGCAGCATGTGGGATCTTAGTTCCCTGACCAGGGATCGAAACGGCATCCCCTGAATTAGATGGTGGATTCTTTTTATATATATATATATTTATTTACTTTTGGCTGTGTTGGGTCTTCGTTGCTGCATGCAGGCTTTCTCTAGGTGCGGCGAGTGGGGGCTACTGTTCATTGCGGTGCGCAGGTGTCTCATTGCGGTGGCTTCTCTTGTTGTGGAGCTAGGGCTCTAGGCACGCGAGCTTCAGTAGTTGTGGCTCGCAGGCCCAGTAGTTGTGGCGCACGGGCTTAGTTGCTCCGTGGCATGCGAGATCTTCCCGGACCAGGGCTCGAACCCGCGTCCCCTGCATTAGCAGGCAGATTCCTAACCATTGTGCCACCAGGGAAGTCCTAGATGATGGACTCTTAACCACTGGCCCACCTGGGAAGTCCCTGGACTGCAGGCTTTTTGAAGTCAGTGGTTATCTCTTTCAGCCATTTTTTTTTTTTTTTTTTTTTTGCGGTACGCAGGCCTCTCACTGTTGTGGCCTCTTCCGTTGCGGAGCACAGGCTCCGGACGCGCAAGCCCAGCGGCCATGGCTCACGGGCCCAGCCACTCCGCGGCATGTGGGATCTTCCCGGACCGGGGCACGAACCTGCGTCCCCTGCATAGGTAGGCGGACTCTCAACCACTACGCCACCAGGGAAGCCCCAGATGATCTTTTTAAATAGTAGATGTTCAGCCAGAGCTGCTAGGAGAACGAATGCAGGCTTAGATCGTGTTCCATAAACTACTAACAGAAGTTTGCATTTTTGTCGCTGTCGTTGTCAATTTCAGTTTGTCCTTTCCATCTTTAAATATAAGATGCATCAGGGAGGTGGGGCGCACAAGGTAAGGTGGAAGATTGCTGGTCCCTTTGGCGGAGGTGAGGCCGGGGCTCCGCTCCCCCTGCTGGGCACTGCATCTGCATCACTGGCCAGTGGCTGTTTTGCTGCCATGGCTCAAGTCCCAGCGCTGGTGGCAGGTAGGTCGTGATGTGGAGGCTTCTCTCCCCACTCATAACTTCTCAGTGGGGCATCTGACACCCAGGCAGCTGCAGAACAGCCTCTCCGGCTGCTTTAATTAACTTAATCCACCTAACACCAGTCTTTAAATAATTGAGCGCCTTGGCAACCGGTGTTCAAACATTTGAAGAATTTTAGTTACAATAAGGTTTTAACCTTTTAATTCTAGTTTCACACACTGCTTTCCTTCCTGTTACGCACAAGCGGAGACGACATCAAAAAAACAACATTTGAGAAAAAGAAGAGGATGCTTAGACCATGGACGGCCATGAGCAGGGAGCTATACAAATGGGATCATTTCACGTGGCAATTTGGCAAACTTAATAAAACAAAATACTCTGAGGAAATGAAAATTACTCAGGTGGTTGTCTGAGTCACATGATAATTTTCCCATTTGTTACAAACCGTAAATGTGTTTATTTGAAACTGACAGACTCTGAAAATGTCTAGATCCCTTGTGGGAAAAACAAAAAACTCATGTTTTTCTTATTTACTTCCTAAAAAGAGAAGCGACCTAGATTGATTCCTTGGTAACTTAAATGTTAGCTGCTCCTAAAAAAAGTATACCAAAGATATTTATTTATTGTTTTTCTTTGGACAAAATATAATGTAAATTTTACATTGAACTGTATCAAATGCTAAATATACGATTGTTAAACTTAAGAAAATATGAAGCAAACCCTTCTGCCCTTCCCCCCCAGTTTCCCACGCAGCCTTACATAATACTAAAGTAGAAAACAATACGACAGTTTAGATGCTCTTTCTTAGCTTGAAGGTTGAAGCAGAGTTTAAACTATGGTTAAATGCATTCCTCAAAGGGCAACTCAGCCCAGAGAATTCACATTTTCAATCTGAGTACCTTTCCCTCTTTTCTATTTAAGGACACTCTCATTCTCCTTCAAGGACAAGTTCAGATATCACCCCTCAAAACCTCTGCAGTCAGATAAATGATGCAGGTGATGTTACCTGAAATCAAGGCCCGCTGAACAAACGGAAGCAGTTACAGTCTCCCCAGGCCACCACAATGGGGTGAGTGTATGCTTTCTGGAGACCCCTGGACACCCAGTAGGAATCTCAAGCTCAGCAGGCCCACATCTGAGCTCCACCCAACACCCCATCCTTCCCCAGCTTTCCCTCTGTCTCCACACGGCCAGGGGCTCTGACCAAAAACCTGGGGGGAGGGTTCCCTCTTGACCACTCTGTCTCACAAGTCACATCCAATCCATCAGCAAACCCTGTGGGTTCTATCATCAATACATGCCCGAAATCTGACCACTCTCACACCTATTTCCACTGCCCTTTACTAAAAATCTCCCAGTACTCTCCACCTTGCTGAGACAACAGCAAGATGCTCTGCAGTGGCCTATGACATCCTCCACCACAGGCCCCATTACTCCCCCTCTCACTGCGATCCAGCCACAGTGGCTTTCCAGCTGCCCCTCCAATATGGGGGCCCGGTCCTGGAACACAGTTCCCCAGATGGCTATATAATGGCCTCCCACCTCCTTCCGCTCTTTACTCAAATGCCATCTCCTCAGGAAGGCCTCTTTTGGCTTCCTCATCAAAGACCACCCCATCCTGGACCCCACCCTGCCCCGAGCACACACTAATACCTGCTCCCTAGCTCCTTGGTTCCCTTCGCTGCAGGACGTTTCTCCTTAGATTCATCCCCATGGTACGTACTATGCACTTAACTTAGTTATCTTGTTTCCTGCATCTCTCCCCCTCCTAGATGGACACATCCAGGAAGGCAAGATCCCCAAGGGCCCAATAAACACTGGCTTAAGAATCCCTTCGTCCTTCCTTTAGATCCCCTAGGACCCTTCACAGGGCACTGAGTGGACAGGAGGCACTCAGCTACACCTGCTTTTATACCGTGAATAAAAAATATTGCCTGCTATACATCAGTAAACAATGCTGCAGCCGTTGAGCCTTCACATTACAGCCGCCTGATCGCGCATTCCGAGACTCAGGATTAGAAGCACGGGACACTGGCCTCACATAGCTGACGTGCGTATCAAAGGCATGAATTCAATGAGCCCAGACTTTGCATCTTCCCCTACAGAGAAAAGCACTAAATTCCTCAACTTGAGAGGTCCGGTTTTCCTTAATGAACAGTAACCTCTTGATGTTTTGACTACCTGGTCTCTGTTGCAAAAACTCCTCTCTATCCTGGCTCCCCCTATGCCTTTTCGGAGCAGTCCCTCAGAGTTATCTGAGATGCTGTGTCCCAAGCTTGAAGTCCTCAGGATGTCCGCCGAATAAAACGAAATTCTCAACTTTTAGGTTGTGCAAAATTTTTCAGTTGACAATATGAATAACTTCAAAAGTTATTAAAGCAATTTGGGCCTCTGTCTCTTCATCATGGCAATAGAATTACATCTAAAGGCCTCCTGAAAATGAAGAACATCTTTAGAACCTTCCTCGTTCTCCAGAAGAGGAAACAGATTCCCAAGTGTGAAGATATGTGCCTTAAATTGCACTTAATGAGGACCTACCGGGTGCTGGGGATGGGAAGGGAGGCTGAGAATGTGCTCAGACTCAGCGCCGCTCTTGGGAGAGGTCAGATAGGGAAACAAATGATGTCAGTACAAGGTGGTAAGTGCTGTAACATTAGAATGGACTGTTCCAACATAAGGGAGTGCACAAGGCCTTATGGGAGCCCTCAGGCAGGAGGCTCACTGATCAGACTGTGCTGCAGACCAAACAATGAAAACCAGGGTCTGAATAAACCGCAGGAGGCTTCCATAAAGCTGAGTGGAAAGGGGACTGAGGCATCGACTTGATTAAACAGCTTAACTCGGGTCACGGTGCCACCAAAGCAGTAACAAGGGCCGGAGATTATCATCAGAGCCGCCAACTCTTATTCTCACGTGCAATCTATGGACCACATTCAAGGCAAATGAAAACTAGCGTTTTTTATTCTGTGTGCTTTTGCTGTCTCTGCTCTGCACCCATTAGCCGGGGTTATACTGACACTGCATGAACGGGGTCTCTGAGTTCCCCGGGAGCTTCGTGCCTAAAGCTCATCACCAGGTATCAATCCGCCCAGGCTTCAGAGGGCAGGCTTTGCTTTCACAGAGCAAGTCGACCTGAGCCCGAGGAGCCAATGCAAACAGTTAGACTCTGATCTGGGATTGAGCATATGGGAGCCAATTAAAACACACCGCCCGGGGCTTCCCTGGTGGCGCAGTGACTGAGAGTCCGCCTGCCGATGCAGGGGACACGGGTTCGTGCCTCGATCTGGGAAGATCCTACATGCCGCGGAGCGGCTGGGCCCGTGGGCCCGTGGGCCATGGCCGCTGAGCCTGCGCGTCCGGAACCTGTGCTCCGCAACGCGAGAGGCCACAACAGTGAGAGGCCCGCGTACAGCAAAAAAAAAAACAAACAAAAAAAACAAACACTGCCCATGTCTAAGATAACCCAATTAATCTCTTTAATATAAGAATTGATACTGTTTTACCAGTTCAGGGGAGAAACATGAACACGGCTAGAAAATAACAGACAACCCCTGCTGGTCTGATTCATGCTCAGGGAGAGAATCACACAGCCCTTTCAGATACAGCCCCTCTATACCTCCAACCCCCCTTCTTTTTTTTTTTTTTTTGCATACCATATCATTTCATTTATATGACATTCTAGAAAAGCTACAGCAAAGTAGTCGTCAGTTTCTGACTTTGGGTAGAAGAAAGTGACAAGAAAAGAGCATGAAGAAACCTTGTAGGGTGATGGATATATTCTCTATCTTGATGATGCTGGTGGGAAAATTCATACAGCAGTATCCTTAAAAAGGATATATTTTCCCGTACGAAATTACACCTCCATCATCCAGATTTAAAATGAACAATCAAAACAAAGAAACTTATTGGAAAAGAGCAGAGAAACCCATGAGAGTCAAGCAAAAGGACGGCATATTCCTTGAAAACTACAGAATATAGTTTTTATTTGTTGAAAGTGTGGAATAAGAAAGCCAGCAACTCCCTACCCCACTTTCTTCATTTTGACCTCTGGTCAGGGGCACAGCCCTGCCCCGACAGAGAGTGGCCACAAACTCTGAGGACAAGGAATCTACCCAGAAGGAACAAAGCAAGTCAGAGCACCAACTGAGTGAAGGAGAGAGAAAGAAACATCATGGCGGTGAAGACGGCACCTCTGAAGTTGCCCACTTTTCAATAGAGACACAGCCTTTGTCTCGTGCCGGTAAGAGGCAGTATGATCACACACCAGTTAACGGAGAAGCAAAGCATCTCAGTCGTTCATAGATTTGGCCCCAGTTGGGATCGAATGATGACATCTCTTAAGAATAAAATCGGGCACAGGGCACTCTAACCACGCCAAGGAGAGTGCACGGTGTAGACACCGTCTCTGTGCCTGAAGCCAGCTTGTAGTAAGTTGACCCACGTGAGCTGGACATTCGTATGGGTTAAAACAGTTGAGCATTAGCAATTCCACTTGCTCCAAACTTCCAGCACTCTACTCCTCCACGTTGGTGCTCTGCCCCAACGACCAGCAGTGCCGTAAAAACTCGTCCTGAAAGGCACCAGACCTCCCCCTACGCTACTGGGATAACTGGAGATTGTAGTCTGGACAAGACTTACAGTTGTATCACAAAAGCAACACATACTTTCTTTCAAGATACATTCATGTATAACAGTACAGTATGTCCCAGGTGCCATAAAACAGGCACAGATAACAGCATATTTATAGTCTTGGAAAAAAAAAACATTCAAAATACTAAAGAACTGATGTTCTATACACAGGTATGGGTTTACACATTAAACACTGATGTCTACTCTTTGATCATTATTGGATGGAAATGTTTCTAGAATTTATCACACACATCTGTGTTTTCTTAAACAGAAGCATGTTGAAGTATTGTTCTCGGTATTTCAATGATCACTTCAATATATTTCAATTATATCAATTACTAGACTGTGTTCTAAAACAAGGATGTCCAACCCAACCCAGGCAAATGAAATTGTTGGCTGCAACAGTAAAGACCTTAAAAATTATGTTTGTGCTCCTATATTTTTGGGGAGGGGTGGAGGGGTTATTTGTACAACTAAAAAATAATTACTTGAGTAATTCTGTATTAGTTTGCTGGGGTTGCCATTACAAAGTGACTGGGTGACTTGAACAAAGAAATTTATTTTCTCCCAGTTCTGGAGGCTGGAAGTCCAAGATCAAGGTGTCTGCAGGGTTGGTTTCTTCTGAGGCCTCTCTCCTTGGCTTGCAGATGGCCACATTCTCACTGGGTCCTCATTTTAACTTAATCACCTCTTCAAAGGTCCTACCTCCAAGTATATAGTCACATGTTGAAGTACTGGGGTGAGGACTTCAACATCTGAATCTGGGGGACAGGAGTCATCCCAAAACATCCCCCTATGCCCAGACAGTAGGTAAAACTCAAGTTCTTAATTCAGACACGTCTGGATTTAAATCAAGGCCAGTCACTTCTAGCTCTGTGACCCAGTTAGAGAAGTCACTCAAGCAAAACTTCCGTCCCAGCCTCTGTAAAGTTAGGATAATGACACCTACACCTCATCACTTCCTGGCAATGCACAGAAGGTAATATATGGAAATACTGCCTGGCACACAGTATCATTTTATTTCCCTGGTTTTTAAGGTATGTGTCTTTTCATGACCTTTCTCTTAACGTTTGCCTGGAGCTGCGCCTTTCCTTTTTTCATTTTTTAGGGGCTTGAAAACCAGATCATTGAATTTGTTAGAATTAAACGTAAAGGCTCAAAATCAAGACCAAAGGCTCTCCTGTGAATAAACAGCGCAAACTTCTGCACGTGGGATGTCAGATCTCTCTTCTGGCTGATAGAGTTTGCTTGTTTGCTTCTGGTGGAATTTCCTTCCTTGTTGTCATTTCTGCTCCAGATATAATATAGTATTTACTGCACATTTTAGATAAGGTAATCCCAACATGAAGTGTAGCCCTGTCACCATTAAAAAGAAAAGAAAAAAAGCAGTGCGTCACAGATTTGACCAAAAACTAGTGACACATCCTATAAGAAACAATCATTTGTTCTGGAAGAGGCTATGGGTGGCAGTGCATAATTTAAATGTTGCAAACCACTTAAAAAAACAGCACAAAGAAACCTGAGGGAGCTAAACTGTCTTCTAGAAAGTTTTCCAAAAGGAAGTAAGGCACTTAGAACTCCTCTGACTTAGAGTTCCTTCCAAACATCATTTTAAGGAAGGGTTGGCAAACTTTTTCTACAAAAGGCCAGACAGTTAATATTTTAGGGCACATGGGCCTCTAGTTTCTGTCACAACTCTCAGCTCTGCCATTGGACGTGGAAAGCAACCATGATACAGAAGCAGATGGGTGTGCGGCCGTACAGCAATAAAATTCGTTCATGGACGCTGAAATGTGATTTCCAAAAAACTTTAATGTGTCAGGAAGTACTGTTTTCCTTTTGACTTCTTTTCAGCTATTTGAAGATATAAAAACCATTCTTAGCTTGGGACACACAAAAATAGGTGGTGGGTCAGATTTGACCCTGAAGCCATAGTTCACCCACCCCTATTCTATTCTAAGAGCTCAATAAATAGCTGTTGTTGGTGAAAATACACTTCTCCTTCTGAAAATAATCTGAAAACTAAGGATCCATCAGGCACCTCCCATTACCTTTTCCCACCCTCTTTTTTTGAAAACTGCCAATGCTGCCGACCTGACTAACACAAAGGCCATTAGAAAACAAGCCAAATTAAGTTCCTTTTCTGGGCCCTTTAAATAAGAGTCTTAAAACAGCTCTTCATAACGAGGGACAAGGCAGCATGGAAACGGGGACTGAGCAATCGTGTGGACCCCATACTCGTAAAGCAGCAAAGGTCGTGGCAGCTTTAATCACATATACATACAAAGACTGTATATTTTCCCCATCCACCATCATGATAGAGCCTTGCTTAGGGAGATGAATATGAAGCAAATATGTAGTAAACTGACATGACAAACTGTTCTTTTTTTATTATTATTAATCCCAGAAATACAAAATTAGTTTAATTAATATAATTAAGTAATATATTATAGCATATTAAAGGTAGAAAGTTAAAAATCACAAAATTATGTCATTAGAGAAAAAGCATTTGTCAACAAGCAAAACTCTTTCATAGTAAAAATGCTCAATAAACACTTAATAGAAGAGGATTTCACCCTGATAAAGAGAATATATGTTGATTATTTCCTTTGTGTAGAAGCTTTTGAGTTTGATGTAGTCCCACTTTTGTATTTTGGGCTTTGCTACCTGTGATTTTCAGGTGAAATCCAAAAAATATTGCCACGATCAACGTCCAAGAAGTTTTCCTTATGTTTTTTGAGGAGTTTTACAGTTCTAAGTCTGTGTTTAAGTCTTGCTTACAAATGGAATATTAGTTGGCCATTAAAAAGCAGCAAATCTTGCCATTTGCAGCAACACGGATGGACCTGGAGATCATCATACTATGTGAAGCAAGTCAGACAAAGACAAACGTCACTCGGTATCACTTATATGTGGAATCCCATTTAAAAAACGACACAAATGAACTTATTTACAAAGCAGAAACAGACTCACAGATCCTGAAAACAAACCCATGGCTACCAAAGGGGAGACACGGGGGAGAGACAAATCAGGAGCCTGGGTTGAACATACCCCTCGGTTCTTCTTTTTCAAAAACTAGCATAGGGCTTCCCTGGTGGCCCAGTGGTTGAGAGTCCGCCTGCCGATGCAGGCGACACGGGTTCGTGCCCCGGTCCGGGAAGATCCCACATGCCGCGGAGCGGCTGGGCCCGTGAGCCATGGCCGCTGAGCCTGCGCGTCCGGAGCCTGTGCTCCGCAACGGGAGAGGCTGCAACAGAGAGAGCCCCGCGTACCGCAAAAAAAAAAAAAAAAAAAGATTACTACAGACATCTAGAGGGTAGTTACTAATAAAATGGCAGGACGGAGTGTTATTCTGGAAGGTCTCATATGTGTGTCCCCTGCATCAGCAGACGGACTCTCAACCACTGCGCCACCAGGGAAGCCCTGTAATAATCATTTTTACACATATCATATTGTTGTTGTTAATGGTTCCCTGATTTTAGGTAAAATTTACGCATGGTCAAATGTACAAATCCAAAGTTCAAAATTCAATGTATCTGGATAAATTCATACACCGGTGTCAACTACAGTCCTACCAATAAGCAGATTACTTCCATCACCCCAGAAATTACTTTTGTGCTCATTCCTCATCAGAATTATCCCCTAGTCCTTACCTCTCTTCCACTGCATATTTCACTAGATGTTAATTTTGTTTATTCTAGAACGTCACATAAATGGAATTACAGACTAATACTTTTTTGTATTTGGCTTTTGCTCAGAATATTGTACATGAAATTCATACCCGTTTTTGGACAAACTGTTCTTAAGAATGAATGAGATTGCTCACCATTTTATAGGGCTACTGAAGAAAAATTATTTCTTACTCTCCAAGTGTCACCTAGATATTATTTCTTTAATCCTTGAAAAAAAAAATCACAGTTATGTGGGAAATACCCACATGTATAATAACCTCCTTTTATTTTTATACAGCCCTGCCCTCTGAAAAGGTAAAAGTGGACTGCAATTTCTTCCATGCTCACGATTTCCATGTAGATGTTGCTCTAGATCTTTTTATAATCAAGAAGTAAAGAGATGTTCAATTATTTGCTGGAAATAGTTCAGAGTCCTTGGCAGAGCAAAGAATGAAGAGAACATTGCTGAATTACCAACTTAAGGCTTCTTCCAAACGGACCATGAAGGAAGACTTTACCCAGTTCGTTCCAGAAATGGAAGCTTGTACTTTCTGGGAGAAGATTCTGCCGTCAGTGAGTTCGTGTTCCTGTGTTACGATGGTGACTACCAAGAACCGCAACTTTGTAACCCCCATTGTTACCATTCTGGCCAAGCCAGGGGTTGACTGCACTGATTGACAGGGTGACAGTTATCTCAGTGAGTTGCCATCATCCGTGGTAGAAGAGTTTTAAAAAAATTACAGCTGGCGGGGGGTGGGGGGGTGATGAACTGGGAGATTGGGATTGACATATATACACTAATATGTATAAAATGGATAACTAATAAGAACCTGCTGTGTACAAAAATAAATAAAATTCAAAAAGAAAAAAAATCACAGCGTGTCTAATATCTACCTGAAGAGAAGCATAAACCACGATTCCAATTCATTTGAGTTGCCTGGTACTTTTCCAGAAAATATTTTTCTAGGAATGAAGTACACTAGATTGACCCTAAAATTACCTGACCCTCTGCCACAAAACCAGTAACACATGGAACATCAAACATGTCACAGGATGGGTCAATATAATACCGAAAAAAGAGTATCTATGATTTAGAATAAAATTCTACATTTTTATTAACATTCTATTTGAATTAGTAAATTCTATTCTATCAATGACAAGAATTCACTGATTTGCTAATTTTACAAACCAAGAAGCAAATGTTTTTCATCTAGTTTATCCTTAAGTGCTCCCTTGCACTGATTTCCTAAACGAACTCTTGTTTTGCCTGAATGCACACTTTCTTAGGAACTACAATGCAATCCGAATACCAATAATAAGACATCTTTCCCCACCTTTTTTTTTTTTTTTAACAAGAACTGCAGATTTTTCTAGTTGCAAAAAGGGAGGGAGGGAATCTGGGAAAGAACTGTCTGTTCAAGATGTAAACTAGTATTTTTGACATTTAATTAGGTGCATCTGATGTTAAGATTATACAAGAGCTGCATCAGTGATGGAAAATCCCACCCAGGAGCAGCAAACCTGTTCTTTTCCTCATAATACAGTTCTTACTCCTGTTCCATCTTTGAAGTACCGTTAACTTATCATCATTCTCCATAATATTTACCCAACATTGTGACCTAGCTGTAGACCTTCTGCAGCTCAGTGAAACCACTTACTTCTGCAGAGAAGAAATGATTCCCGATTTAGCACAAACATACTCCAAAGGAAAGACAAGGTGAGTGCTAAAGGATCTAAGGAACAGAGTGAGGTAAACACAGTGAAAGCGGGACTGGTCAGGAGAACAAAAACGAAAGAGCAGCGTTGGAAAAGTTAAAAAGTAAGATAACAAGTCTGTCTTAAGGCTACTTTTCGAAAACGTCACAATACAAAGTAGAATTCTACTTTTGTTTATTGCAGGGCAGACTCCTGTCAGTTTAGTAATTCACCCCACACTTGAGTCACCGTATTACATGAAACCTGGATAGTATACCATTACTCATTACCAAATAATCAGCAGAACTGGGTTTAACCCAAGGGGATTATAAAGAACTAATCCCTGGGAGGCGACGGGGAGAAGGCAGAATCCGAGAAACACAAGTTGATTCACTTGTAAAGGTGGGGGGATGGTGTACTGCACGTCCTGGCAGGGAAATCACGAGGCCCAGGTTCCAGGACGACACCGGCAACCGGGAAGCGTGTGACCTTGTGGAAGCCAAGATGGGCTGTTCTAAGAACTGACCTCATGGATAAAGGCGGGACGGCGCGCCGGATGCTCTCTGAGACCACTTGCCAGGGTCCAGAGCCCAATGGATAATACCTGCCCCTCAGGTGTATACGTGCCTCACTTGGCCACTGCTGGGACAACTTAGCCTGCTCCGTCCAATCTGGCATAGTTTCTGCGCCCTGGGGCGTGGGGCCGGCCTCCTCCCGCCCCCAGGACATCCTCCATCCGTGAACGTCCTGCCGGGTGGCCGGGTGAGCGGTGCGAGCGAAAGTTGAAGGGTGGCCTCGCACACGGAAAGTTGAAAAAAAAAAATGCTGAATCAGGGTGCCCCCATTTTGCCGGTTCACGGGCAATCGGATGCTCCCTTCCCTCAAACCTCCTCCCGCTCCGAAAAGAAACCGGATCGGCCTGTGCGCTCAAAGGTCACCTGCGAAGAGCAGAGCGCTGTCACTCGGCTAACCCTAAAACGGCCCCCACGACAGAAAAGAGCCGAAAACACCACTGCATCATCCGAAGAGAGGCCCCCTCCGGAAGGTGACCCTTTAACGCGTTATCCTTCGGCTCCGCAGCCTCGGCCGGACGGGATGGGGGAGGGAGGGAGGGAGGTGAGCGCCCTCGGAGCACCGGAGAGTTTCCACCAGCCCCGGCCTCGCCGCGCGCTGGCCAGGACGGTACCGACTCCAAGAGGACGGTCCAGTGTAGGATGTCGCGAACTAAAAACCGCAGCCCGAGGGACCCCTGCAGCCGCCCAGGCCGAAGGGTTAGGGACCACGATCTAAGAGTTCCGGGAGGCCACCCCCGAGTCGCGCTCTGAGGCCACCTCGCCGGCTTCCGGCGCCGCGGAGCCGGTCCCCAGTGATCAGAGCCGGAGGGGCCCGGGGATGGAAGGAGGAAGGCGGGGGCGGGGGGCGGATCAGGGGGCCGATCGGGGCCGGGGGCGCGGGGCGGGCCTCCTACCTGTGGTGGAGAGCACGGTGCTGGCGAAGAAGAGCGCGGAGGTGAAGTCCCAGTTCCAGTTGCCCGAGGCGTTGCTGAGCACCGACACGCCATAGTTGCTGGCCTCCAGCACCCGGCCCAGGAACTGCTCGAGCTGCGGCTCGGACAGGCACTCGTGCTCCTCCAGGAAGCGCCGCTTCAGCTTGCGCAGCTCCTGGCGCAGCAGGTCCTCGTAGGGCAGCTCCACCGACGAGAAGACCACAGCGCCGAAGACCAGGTAGAGCAGGTAGCCGAGCACCAGGAAGCCGAAGCACCAGGCCGAGCGGTGCCGCTCCACCAGGCGCACGCACGAGCTGCCGGCCAGGGACTGCAGCATCTTCTCCGCCGCCCGGCCGCGAGGCCCGCGCCGCAGACCGGCCCGCCGCCCGCCCGCTCCGGAGAGCTTCTTCGCCCTTCTTTTCCTGTTTGCTTGCAAACAGAAAAAACCCAGATGATGTGGCGCTGACGTGGTGGCCGGTTCAGGTAGCCCGAGAGTCGCCCGAGATCGCCGAGCAAACTTGCAGGCTGCGCGGGGCGCTGGGCGCGCGGCCGGGGAGCCCCCGCCCTTGACTCCGCCCCCCGGGCCGCCCGGCCCCCGCCCCCCCCCCCATCCCGGCCTCGCCTCGCGGCGCCTCCGGCTCCCCGCCCGGGTTCCCCCTCCCAGCCCGCGCGAGCGCCCGGCAGGCGGGGTGGGAGGGAGTGTGTGCTTGCGTGCGTGTGTGTGTGTGTGTGTATACACATTTCTGTGCTGTTCGCTGCCGCTCCAAGACCCCAGTCCCAGCTACACCGTTTCCCACCTATTTCTTCTTAAAGCCACTATTACAACAAAGAGAGCGCTGGAATACTTTCCATCTTCTCTTACTGGGCGGAGCGGGTTGAGCAATCTGGTGCCAGTGATGATGGTGAAAAGACCGGAATCTCAGGGCTGGAAGGCACCTGGAACCTGGAGAGGAAGGCAGAGTTTCGGAAAAGCCACATTTCTGAACCCTAATTCTTTAGAACGTGAAGAGTGAAGAAAGGTCCCAATATGTCAACTACCAGAAGCAACTGAGCTTTCCCGAGTGGCATTTCTTTTTAAGGGGACGACCTTGCTGTGGGCCAGAGTCTAGTTGGTGCACCCTTTTTGCAAAGGCGATTTGAGGGTAGGTTTCAAGAGCCTTGAAAGAGTTTATGTGCTCTGACACCGTGATGTGTCCTAAGAAAAAATAATCAGGGAGACAAAGACTTACAGAGAAGGCTGTTCATAAACAATATATATCTATATTATATACGAAATAATGAAGAGTCAGGAACAATCTAACTATTCCAAAATAGAGGAATGGTTAAATAAATTATGATATCTCTAAAAAAGAATGAAATAATACCATCTGCAGCAACGTGGATGGACCTAGAGATTATCATACTGAGTGAAGTCGGTGAGATAAAGAAAGACAAATACCAGATGATATTTTTATGTGGAATCTAAAATATGACACAAATGAACTCTTCTATGAAACAGATTCACAGACATAGAGAATAGACTTGTGGTTGCCAAGCGGGAGGGGGTGTGAGGGAGGGATGGATTCAGAGTTTGGGACTAGCAGATGCAAACTATTACATATAGGATGGATAAACAACAAGGGCCTACTGTATAGCACAGGGAACCATATTCAGAATCCTGTGATAAACCATAATGGAAAAGAATATGAAAAAGAATGTATATATGTATGACTGAATCCCTTTGCTGTACACCAGAAACTAACACAACATTGTAAATCAACTATACTTCAATAAAATATTGTAAATTAAATAAATAAATTATGGTGTCTCTACAGCATGGTTACCATATTAAAGGTGTGTTTAAAGACTACTGAAGCTAAACGATCTCATGTATAGAGTATATATGGTCTTAAGTATAGAATCTCAAATATGTAAAATATTTGCATTTTGTATTGTAAAACAGAACTATCTGCATAATAGATCTACTGCAAATCAAACCAGCGCCTAAGAGTTGTCTTTGGATGATAGTAGAGTATATAGGGGACATTTATTTCTTTGACATTTTTATATTTTTCAAATTTTCTAAAGTGGACCTTTTTTTTTGGGGGGGGGCAGTGCTGTGAAGCTTGTGGGATCTTAGTTCCCTGACCAGGGATTGAACCCGTGACCTCAGCAGTGAAAGCGCAGAGTCCTAACCACTGGACTGCCAGGGAATTCCCTACAGTGGACCTATTTTTGTATTCCAGAGAAATATTAAAAATAAACAAAACTGAATTCTTTAGTACAATTATTTAGTACAATTCCTATCTGCCTACTTTAAGAAATTCAAAAAAACAAAAACAAACCCAACCAAATGAAAACCATTTTGTGTTCATTTATTTAGAAATTTTCATGGAAATCTTTAACATCCTCATCAGTGTTTTTTTTTTACTTTCAGTCAATGAACTTACCTCCTGCTTTACTCGGAGGATTGAAGTCATCCATCTCCTTTACTTCACTTCAACATCTGTTAATCAGTAATCTACTTCTTTCCTTCCCTGTTACCCTGAGGAAAACAGCTCCTGCTTATTTTCAAGGTGAAGTCTTTAAGCCACCACTCCCAGCCCTTCAGTCTCCAGGAATCTTGACCCCCCCCCCAGCCAGTCCCCTACTCTTTTATAACTTGAATACTGCTGCTCTGCTAGCTCTTTTCTCTCCGCTTCAAAAAATCACCTCGCGTCTACACCATCCTGTAGCACGTTCTCTGCCCCGTGCTCTGTAACCCTTGCCCCTCCTACCGTATCCTTCTTGATCTTCGCCAGCGTGACATGTCGGGGGACCGCCATGCTCCCGAGGTCACCTCCGCCTGCAGCACGCTCTCATTGTCCTTCCGCCTCTTGTGGTGCCTTTTCTCCCAGTGTCACTGTTTTTTCGGTTTTTGTTCGGCCTCAGTGTCTCTGCTCATGTGTTTCAGACAGTCCCTGCCCCAATCTCTGTCTGTGATGTACCGCGTGTACCTGTGCTTCAGGGCCTGCTTTAATGCCGTACCTTGTCCGCAGCACCTCGATGCCCCGGGGGGATGTGATTCCTTCCTCCTCTCAAACCACTGAACCCTTTGAACACTGCATTTTGTGGGGTACATGTGGTTAACAACTGCATACACCAGTGTGGTTTTATCATCGTGCACTCAAATATACATATACATATATGGCAGCTTTAACACATGGTTGCAAATTCTTTGACCCTTTTCTCAACAAAAGGTAGGGTTTTGTGTTTCCTGCTCCCGAAACTCTGTGGGCTTGTGATTTTTTCAACCAAAAGAGGTGACACTAGGTGATTTCAAGGTTGGGTCATAGAAGGCCAGCAGCTTCAGACATCACTCACTGGAACACCCCTCTCTTGGAGCCCCCAGCCATAACTTAGGATCTCTGATTACCTTGAGGTTCATCAAGTTAAACTGCCATGCTGGAGAGGCCGCGTGTAGGAGTTCCAGGTGACCGTTCCGGTGGAACCAGCCCCCCACACACACACCATCCCCACTGAGGCCCAGGACATGCCAGGTTCAACCCCCCCAGATCCGGCCATCCACCTGCTGAACGCCACCCAGGGACCTCTGTCAATGTCCCCTGCAACAGAAGAATCTCCTGGCTGAACTTGGCTTGAATCACGAGCTCTAATAAAGTAGGTGTTGTTTTCAGCCATGAAGTTTGGGGGGAGCTTTTTAAGTAAAAAAAAATAGAGAACCCAGGACAGCATGCATCTGGACTATGCCTCACTTTAAAACTCATCATTAGATGTTTTCTTCCAATGTGTCTGCTGTTCCTTCCCATATTTCACTTCTCTGGCTGAAGGTCCTGCTCAGTTCCATATAACAGCCAGACCAGGGATACCAAATACTTTAAAATCACCTGTTTTATGGCTGAGTAATATTCATTGTATGTATGTACCACATCTTCTTTATCCATTCCTCTGTCGATGGACATTTAGGTTGCTTCCATGTGCTGGCGACTATAAATAATGCTGCAGTGAACGTTGGGATGCATTTATCTTTTCGAATTACGGTTTTCTCCAGAGTTCAGGGTTAACAGATACACACTACTATATACAAAATAGATAAACAACAAGGACTTACTGTATAGCACAGGAAACTCTACTCAATATTATGTAATAACCTATATGGGAAAAGAATCTGAAAAAGAATGGCTATATGTATATGTAAAACTGAATCACTTTGCTGTACACCTGAAACTTACACAACATTGTAAATCAACTATACTCTAAAATAAAATAAGAATTAAATTTAAAAAAGCAAAACAAACAAAATAAAATAAAATCACCTGTTACTTCAGACTACAGATAGAGACGAAATTATCATACGCGTGGTCTGACAGGTCCTTCCCTGCAGGGTGAGATCTGTTGAGTAGAGCCAGGAGGCGGGGCTGGGCTGAGGGATGCAAAATTCCTGTATTTCTGGCTCTTGGAGTTGATGGGTATCACCGTGATAGAAGCTGGCTGCCTCCTTCCTCTTCCCAGCCCCCTTTGCTGGACAGTTAGCAATCTTAGTGATGGTAGGATTTTTTTCCTTCTGTTAAAACCTTTACCCCGCATGGTTTCTACGTACCACACTGCTGAGAAGCTACTTCCCTTCCGGCCTCCTCCTGGGGACCATACAAGCTGGAGCTACCCCACGCCAGTGTACCAGAGGCCATCCCAAGCATTTCTCAAGAAAAAAAAATGAGAATGTGGAAGAAAGCTCAGAGAAGAGTGCGGAGACTCCCAAGAATTAGGCAAAGGTGGGAAGGGAGGGGGTTGAAATAAGTGGGAGAGACAGTATGTCACCAGGCTGGGGCTGCTTCCTACATCCTACATTAACATTAAATTATGTTAATCGACATAATTTGGAAACAGGTGACCAAGCTTTGTGAGAAACAAACCTTGCCCTTGGCACAGAACTGGCAAGTTAATCTGACATGAAGTGAATGATGTAAGCGATCATCGCTGTTGTGCTGTATGATAATTAGGCATAAATGGCAAACAGTTCATGTAAATGGGTTTAATTACCTCAACAGGTTGAGATGATGGAACAATTCGTAGAGATGGGAGTTCCACAGGAAAGTCTTTCCCTTGGGATCAAAAAGTAAAATTCACGAACACTGGGTTGGTGAAATCAGGTCAACCAGCAGCAAAAATAAAGTTAGTGTTTGTAATTCCATTTGGGGATGTGTACCCAAAAGAACTGAAAACAGGAATTCAAAGAGGTATTTGTACACCCGTGTTCATAGCAGCATTATTCACAATAGCTAAGGGGTGGAAGCAACGCGAGTGTCCATTAACGGATGAACGATAAACCAAAGGTAGTATATACTGACAACAGGATTTTTTCAGCCTTAAAAAGGGATGAAATTCTGACACATGCTACCACCTGGAAGAACTTTGGAGTTGCTACACTACGCGAAATAAACCAATCACTCAAGGACAAACACTGTATAATTCTACTTACATGGGGTACCGAGGGTAGTCAGATTCACAGAGACAGAAGGTAGTAAGAATTGTGGTTGCCAAGGGCTGGAGAGG
Organism: Lagenorhynchus albirostris; assembly: GCF_949774975.1. NCBI lineage: Eukaryota > Metazoa > Chordata > Mammalia > Artiodactyla > Delphinidae > Lagenorhynchus > Lagenorhynchus albirostris. The sequence goes on along the minus strand of NC_083110.1, from coordinate 5,063,552 downwards.
GGGGAGGGGATGGGGAGTTATTGTTTAATGGGTTCAGAGTTTCAGTGTTGCAAGATGCAAAAGTACTGGAGACGGATGGTGGTGATGGTGGCATAACAATACCATTGTACTTGATGCCGCTGAACTGTACACTAAAAACGGCTAAGATGTTCGGTTTTGTGTTATGTGTACTTTACCACCATTTTTTTAAAAGTCAGCGTTTTGAGCTGACAGTAGGATACAGGCATTACGAGTGGGCTGAAGTTTCCCCATCCTCCAGCTAGCTCCAGGCTGTATCCATGATGAGGGCCCTTGAAGAAGGAGACATCCTTCACTTCCTGAGGGTGCTGGACAGTCCGGGTGGGACACAGCACAAGGGGCCTCAGTGGCCTGACACACACCCAGATGAGATACGCCTGGCTAGTGATGGGTCTGGAGGCCCAGCTTGGAGAAATGGCAGGAGTATTCCCAGGCATTTGCCCTGACGAAAGAAAATTTGGTACGATCTGATAGCTGATAGAAAAAAAAAAAAATGTGTGAGTTTATCTTGTAAATCTTCACAGGGCAGAGCTAGGACGAATGGGTGGAAGATATAGGGCGTAAGATTTAAAAACCACAGCAAGAGAGAACATTCTTATCACATGACTTTACTTCAATGGAATGAGCTGTCTCTAGAAAGCTCCCTGCCATGACTGTTCAAGCAGAAGACAAACAATCACGGACTCGAAAGGCAAAATGGAGAGCCTTTTGTCATTTAAGGTGCTTTCGGAATCTGAGATGTCACGGTTGCACCATTTATAAGGGCAAGGGTATGGGGAGAAAAGAGTGAAGTAAAGTTGCCCTGAGGTGCTTCTGAAAATTGCTGGATGTCTAACCAGAGACTGCCAAGATGCTCCAGCCCTGGAGCCCCTAACTCCCAGGTGGAGTCATGCCCAGTGCCAGGGAACCCCAACCGAGCAGACCCCCAACTTCTCTGTCATCTTTGGCAAAGCTTGTTGCTGCCTCCCCGCATCCCTTATCGTGATGGGAGGGGTCCATCCCGGGAGGAGGGCAGATCAGGCTCAGCCTCTAGACAGGCTCAGCATCCGCTGGGAGGGCAGCAAGTGACAGATGACTCCCTTTAGGGTCCTTGTGGCCACACAAGCCTGTGAGAGACTGTCCACCCTTGGCGCAAGGGATGCTGGTAGTTTCCCTGCCCTCATCTCGGTCTCTTAACCATGCCTCCCAATCTCACTTTCCCTGTGGATGTTAAAACATAATCCATCCCCCTCACCTCTTATTCAATCGTTATTTAACATTCCCTCCAGGGGAAGAAGAGATAAGGAGGGAAAGGACCAGAAATGAAAAACGGAGAAGGTGAAGTTTAAAAAAATTAGAGGAGCTGTAAGAGTCTAACGACATCCAGGGCTCTGGCTGCCAAGCGCCTTGGGAAGGTGGCTCCACCCCCAGTAGCGCCCCTCCCTCCCCTCGGGCCCCAGAGCGCTCGGGCGCGGTGCGTTGAGAGCAGCAGCCTGAGGCCATCTCATCACTCTTTCCAAAACCAGGTCATATGTCTCAGCAGCTTGGAATGGCTTCTCCCCAGGCTTGGTTTGTCTATGATTTCAGACCATTACACAGTGTGGGGTTTATGGCCCTAATGTTAGAAAAGCGAGAGGAAAAAAAAAAAAAAAAAGAGCAGGACAATATCTCTTTTGTCTCCTGGAGTGTCCAACCCAGGCTGCTGGCAATCATCAGGGCTGCTGTGTCCCACTCCTACCTACCGAGGTGATAGGCGCAAGCTGCAAGCTCCTTGACAGCCTAGGGCAATGTTCTTCATAAACTATTGTTTGCATGTGACACAGGTCAGCAGCGGGGACACGGGTGCTAGCTGGCATGCAGGAAGCTTTCCAGCACAGACGGGCTTCATGCTGAAGGTCCGTGTTTTTACCTTTTCAAGAACCCATCTACTCAGAGAGACAAATTTCAGATCTGGGCACACTGAGATTCCCTACCTACTCCCACTGAACTCTAGGGCCAGGACTCCAAGTGAAGTCTGTAAACCCTCACCCCATACACGGCTCAGTTTGCTGTATCAGGACGTCCCCTAGATCCTAGAATCTTTAATTCCCTCCATATCACAGGCCACTTCCACATAAACTTTCCTGTATTTCAACACCCCATTCAAATCTTCCTTTCAGGTCTCTTTCTTTAACTATCAAAACACACAAAACCTCATCTCTCTCTCTCTCTCTCTGAATTCATGCTGCAGACATTACCTGTGCAAATCACTGGGTTCCTAACACGCACCTCCTTGTATCATTCATTTTATGAGTACACGCTCTGTCCTCCCACAGTGCTGTACGCTCTTCGGAGGAATTCCCGTGTCTCTCAGTTCTTTGTACCCTTGATAGCACTCAGCACAATTCTTTCACATGACATATGTACAGTAAATATCTTAGATTGTTTGATTAATAAATAATCACGATTACACTTTCTCCAGGCAGCAGCATATTGTTTTGTGGGAAATATTTTTAGAACGATGGTCAACCACCCTGTGTTTATGCAATAAATATCTGGTATTGCTTTCAATGTGAGGGAACTGGTTCTTAGCACAAGGACTGCCCAAGAGACCCTAGACAGGAAATGATTTATTTGGGGGTAATTTTGTTCTATTGGATTCTAGGATTTTCCATATATAAAGAAGACCTTTCAGGTGCTTTTTTACAATGGAAGGCAAAGATCCTCTAATAGACTTTTAATTTTGAATGTCTGCCCTGCCCATCACCTTTATTTTTTTAAGTTTAATTTAATTTTAAAATTTTATATTGGGTTATAGTTGATTTACAATGTTGTGTTAGTTTCAGGTGTACAGCAAAGTGATTCAATTATACATATATCCGTTCTTTTTCAGATTCTTCTCCCGTATAGGTTATTACAGAATATTGAGTAGAGTTCCCTGTTCCCATCACCTTTAAAAACAAAACCAAACACCCTCTTACATATTCTAGAAAAAGCAAGACCGTGCTAATGGAAAAGAATCTGAAAAAAAAAAATATATATATATATATACACATATATGTATGTGTGTGTGTGTATATATATATATATAACTGAATCACTTTGCTGTACACCTGAAACATTATAATCAACTATACTTCAATAAAAATTAAAAAAATTTTAACAAAGGAGCTGTTGAGAAACTTACCTTGTGGAGTTTTACGGGGGACAAGAATTGTTGCAGTTAAGGAGAAAGAGGCAGAGAAGTGAAATCCATAAACCTAGAATGTTAATTCAAGTTACTCCATGGAAAGAAAGGAAGCCCACTAATGGGACTATAGGATAGAAGATGTGTGTGTGGTTGTGTGTGTGGACATGTGTGTTTAAGACGGGAGAGACTTGAACGTGATTGTGTATCGCAGGGAAGGAGCCAGTGGAGAAGTTGAATTAGAAGCAAGAGAAGAGAGAAGACAATTGATAAAGAGTGGTTCCAGGGGACTTCCCTGGTGGTCCAGTGGCTAAGACGCCACGCTCCCAGTGCAGGGCACCTGGCTTTGATCCCTGGTCAGGGAACTAGATCCCCAATGCTAAGACCCCGCGTGGCCAAATAAATAAATAAATGTTTAAAAAAAAGAAGAAGAAGAAGAATGGTTCCAGAGGAAGTAGGCATGACTGCGATCAGTAGCACAGAAGCAACAGGCAAAGGAAGGAAGAAACGTGAGTGCCGGGCTGTTGACTCATTGATCTATTGCTTCATTTAACAAACAGAGATTGATGTTTGCCATGTGACAAGAATTGTGCTAGGCTCAGAGAATATAACAGTGAGCAAAATGATTGCTCAACATATTCAAGTGAGAGTCAAACACTAACTAAATATGAAGAGTATGGTGTAGGGAACTCTAAGGCAGGGACCAGGGAAGTCTGCCTGAATATGGAGATCAGAAAGGCTTCCCTGAGTACACGCTGAGTCAAGCTGAAAGATGACAGGAATTAACTACTAAAAAAGGAGGTGGGACCCAGGGAGGGGTTGGAACTGGTGGGAAAAACGGCTAGAAAAGCAGGTGGAGGGACTTCCCTGGTGGCACAATGGTTAAGAATCCACCTGCCAATGCAGAGGACACGGGTTTGAGCCCTGGTCCGGGAAGATCCCACATGCCGCGGAGCAACTAAGCCCGTGCGCCATGACTACTGAGCCTGAGCGCCACAACTACTGAAGCCCGTGCGCCTAGAGCCCGTGCTCGGCAACAAGAGAAGCCACCGCAATGAGAAGCCCGCGCACCGCAACGAGTAGTCCCCCCGCTCGCCGCAACTAGAGAAAGCCCGCACGCAGCAACGAAGACTCAACGCAGCCAAAAATAAAAATAAATAAAATAAAATAAATTTTAAAAGAAAAGAAAATCAGGTGGGGTCAGACCATGCAGGAAATTGTAAGGTCCTAGGAATTTCCTAGGAATCCAGGGAAGAGTTTTCAGCACAAGAATTTACATTTCCAAATGGCCTCTTTGCAGTGTGAAGAATTGGTCTGAGTAGAGCAGCAGTGGATACTGACGGAACCACTGGGTTGGGAGAGGTGTCCCAGGAGGAGATTGATGGCAGCTTACTCCAGTGCATGGCAATACGATAAGGGCAAGGATCACTGTCTTCTCTGTCCATGGTTGTAGCTTCAGCTACTGGACCTAGCACATAGTGGGGCTCAATAAATGGCTGTGGAATGAAAATGAATGAATGAATGTGTGCACAAGGGCATAGAGTTGAGAAAGTTCCAGGATTTAGGGCTGGACTGAGTGAGAGTAGGTGGGTCTAGGTGGTAAGAAAGGCATCAGGTTTCTGGCTTGTGTATCAGTTTTCTTGTTTTTTTTTTAAATTTCAATACTATTTTAATTTTTTTTTCGGGCTTTTAAGAAAAACTTGCTCCAGTTTGTTTGTTTGCTTTCTTTCTTTCTTTATATTCTGGGCTGCTTTGGGTCTTCGTTGCTGCATGCAGGCTTCTCATTGCAGTGGCTTCTCTTTGTTTTGGAGCACGGGCACTAGGCACGCGGGCTTCAGTAGTTGTGGCGCACGGGCTTAGCTGCTCCGCAGCATGTGGGATCTTCCTGGACCAGGGATCGAACCTGTGTTCCCTGCATCGGCAGGCGGATTCTTAACCATTTTGACGATAGTGGTGTCATTAACTGAAGTTGGGAACACTGCAGGTTTGCAGGGAAATCTCACAAGTTCAGTTTAGGACAAGCTGAGTTTGAGATACTTTTCAGATATCTAAGAGAACATGTCCCACTGGGCAGTTGTATATACGAGCTTGGAGCTCAGAGAATTCTTGGTAGAGATAGAAATGAAAATGGTGTTATCTAATTTACTATTCATATACGAATACCTCTAGGAAATGACTCCGTTTGGCTTTGCGGTAGAAGTATAGTAAAGGTATAAGATTATTGGAATAAAGAAGTTCAAGAACACAGGGGTGTTGGTTGCTGGATGGGACACCCACGTGGATGTTAATTATTTCCCAGGGAGATGATGGGAGTTGAGGTGTGAGAAACAGCATCGGCCCTGTGCCAACGTCCTCAGGGACCTGATGAGTGATGGAGAAAACGAAGGAAACAGGCGGAGAAATGGTCCCTAGGGCCACAAAGACCCATGGATAAAGAGCAGGGCGCTAGGTTGGGTTCTGGAAGACTTGGGCTCCATCTCCTACTAGCTATGCAGCTTGAGCAAGTCGCTTAACGTCCTGAAGCCTCTTTTTCTTTGTGTGCTTAACAAAAAAAAGAACAAAGAGGAATGTTATTAACCCATCACCTGTCTCTATATAATAGTGAGAATCGAGGAAAATCATTTTTACATACATATGTAATTGAGCACTATTGAATAGTAAAGCAGGGGTGCAATTAGTTTTCACAGAGGGGCTCTAATAAAAGCCCCAAGTATTTGGAAGATAAAAGACATGCTGTGAACTTGGTCGGGTTATCCACACCGTCTTCCTGAGGGAAGTCATCCTTGAACTAGGACTTGAAATAGCAGGTGGTGGATAGGGACCTGTATTAAAAAAAAAAAAAAAGGAAAACATTTGAGACAAGAATTAGCAAGTCACAGATTGACCCTAAAGTAAAAATTTAATTGAAGGCAGAGTATAAATAAATAAGGTCTAAATAAAAGCTATAGATGGGCTACTGCTTTTTTTTTTTAATAAATGATCCAACATGGTTATATTCTCCAAAGTACAGAAAACGTTTAGCTATTCTTTTCAGTATAAAGCAGATGGTAAATCTATTTTATTCAGGAAAGGAGGATATAAGTGTAATTATCAATGTGTCAAAGTAATAGGAAGGGAGTTTGTAGCACATGTGTGTACAGCACAGACTAAGAAGACAGTATGAGGAGCTAAAACACTGTGCAGCACCCTGCCCAGACCTTCTCCCGAAACTCTGCCCAGCATCAGACACTTTGGATTTTGGTGAAAACATATTCCATAACTAGCTATCTTTGGAGGCCCTAATTCACTAAGGCACCCCAAATTAAAAGGCTTTTTGGGGACTTCCCTGGCAGTCCAGTGGTTAGGACTCCGAGCTTCCACTGCAGGGGGCATGGGTTCAATCCCTGGTTGTGGAACTAAGATCCCACAAGCCATGCAGGGTGGCCAAAACAACAACAACAAAACAAACAAAAAAGGGCTTTTCATTTCTTCCTTGTGGTATCTGAGTTGTTCCCACAAGATGCAAAATTAGTAGGATGGACATGGTACATTTTAGTCCCCAAAAGAATTCAGAGTTTTGCCCTAGTATTTTCTATACCTGTCCTGTACTTGCTTTTAAAGCAAACCTACTGCAGTAGTGGTCCCTCCCCACTGACCTGTGGCCACTTGCAGTGTTGCGTCAGCACGATAGAGCAGAGTGGTAGGTGGGGTTCTAAAGAAGATCCCCAGAAAATTCTGTTCTCTGGCTATTCAATTAAATGCTAATCCAGGTGCTGCAGTAAAGGGACTTTGCAGATGGAATTAAGGTTACTAATCAGCTGACCTGGAAATAGAGAGATTAACCTGGAAGTCATTGCCTTTTCAGTTTTCTTTCAGTCTTTCAAATTATGTCATTTATTGGCTGTGTGACCTTCAACAAGTTACTTTACTTCTCTGCGGCTCAGTTTTCTCAACTGTAAAATGGGAATGATAAGAAATAGTACCTACCTCATAGGCTGGTTGCGAAGACTAAATGAATTAATAGATGTAAAGGTTTGGGAAGGTGCTTAGCACATAGTAAGTTCTCAATAAATATTAGCTCTTATTGTGGTACATATACACAATGGAGTATTACACAGCCATAAAAGAGAATGAAATATTGCCATTTGAAGCAACATGGATAAACACAGAGATCATCATACTAAGTAAGTCAGACAGAGAAAGACAAATATCATATGATATTGCTTATATGCAGAATCTAAAAAATGAGATGCAAATGAACTTATTTACAAAACAGAAATAGACACACAGACATAGAAAAAAACTTATGGTTACCAAAGGGGAACGGGGGGCAGAGGGATAAATTAGGAATATGGGATTAACAGATACATACTACTATATATAAAATAGATAAACAGCAAGAACCTACTGAATAACACAGGGAACTATATTCAATATCTTATAATAACTTATAATGGAAAAGAATGCGAAAAAGAATATATATATATATAAACATATAACTGAATCACTTTGCTGTACACCTAAAATTAGCACCATATTGTAAGTCAACTATACTTCAATAAATAAAGAAATAACAATTCTATAAAGATGTTAGTTATCACTAAGGAAAAATTTGTTACTCTGTCCCCCTATAATTACCTAAAAATGATCAAGGAGGTGAGAAGTCCCTTTGTTTCTCAACCTTCCTGCCTCTGCAAATTTTTTTTTTTTTTTTTTTTTTTTTTTTTTTTTTTTGCGGTACTCGGGCCTCTCACTGTCGTGGCCTCTCCCGTTGCGGAGCACAGGCTCCGGACGCGCAGGCTCAGCGGCCATGGCTCACGGGCCTAGCCGCTCCGCGGCATGTGGAATCTTCCCGAACTGGGGCACGAACCCACGTCCCCTGCATCGGCAGGCGGACTCTCAACCACTGTGCCACCAGGGAAGCCCTGCAAATTTTTTTTACTGCAGAGACTTCTCAGGTAATATGTATCTGGACTGTAACCAGCTGTACTCAATTCACCACAGACATGAAAGCAAAGTATAATTTGTTTTATTTTTTTAACTTTTAAAAAAATATTTTATTTATTTATTTAAGCTGTGCCGAGTCTTAGTTGCGGCACATGGAATCTTTTAGTTGCAGCATGCATGTGAGATCTAGCTCCTCAACAAGGGATCAAACCCAGGTCCCCTGCATTGGGAGCATGGGGTCTTACCCACTGGACCACCAGGGAAGTCCCTAATTTGTTTTAGATTTACTGTAAGCTTTGAGAATGTGGTACATTCTATGAAATCAAGAGGAGACCTAGGCCTCTTGCCTGAAATCTAAGCCTTAATTTAATTGTCCAGCAAGACAACTAGCAGGATTAAAATAAACTAAGAATAATAATAATAAGGCCTATTACTTATATAGAGATAAACGCTGGGCTAAGTGATTTATATTTTATTTCATTTAAAGCTCCAACAAGTCCATCAAGCAGGAGCAGTTGTCCCTGTGATAAGCATGAGGAAACAGAGACTTAGGGAAATTAAGTAACTTGCCTGAGGTTAAACAGCTCCCAGTGGCAGAATCGGGATTAAGACAAATTATTGGGGACTTCCCTGGTGGCGCAGTGGTTAAGAATCCGCCTGCCAATGCAAGGACACGGGTTCAACCCCTGGTCCAGGAAGATCCCACATGCCGCGGAGAAACTAAGCCCAAAACTACTGAGGCCCAAGAGCCACAACTACTGAAGCCCATGTGCCTAGAGCCTGTGCTCCGCAACAAGAGAAGCCACTGCAATGAGAAGCCCGCGCACCGCAATGAAGAGTAGCCCCCGCTCACCGCAACTAGAGAAAGCCCACGTGCAGCAATGAAGACCCAATGCAGCCAAAAATAAATTTATTTTTAAAAAGTCCTCATACTGCTTAATAAATAAATAAATTTATTAAAAAAAGACAAGTTATTGAACACAGTGCCTTCTATTTATCTATAATTTCATCCCATTCTCTATATCTATAATTGTAGAAATCTTTAAATATGCTTATTCTTTCAAAATGTAACAGATTTAAGTCTTTAGCAGAAATTTTATAAAATAAAATATTTCTCTTTCTATGAACTGGTGACTTTATATGTTTCTATTTCCTGCTACTTCTAATTCACACATATATATATATATATATATATATAAGCTCATTTAAGAACTATTTGTAGCCACACACATAGATTTTTTCCCCTTAGTGTCTTTTTCATTAACATTTCCAACTTAATTCTTCTCCAACGTATTTTTTCTTTTCCTCTTTCTTTCCTATCTTATTTTTCTCTTTTATAGGCTATAGTATGAAGCTACGGTATATTCTTATTGATCGTGTTCATCTAAAGGACTTTTTACTTTCTGTTCTTAGTTTGATTTTTTTTGCGGTACGCGGGCCTCTCACTGTTGTGGCCTCTCCCGTTGCGGAGCACAGGCTTCAGACGCGCAGGCTCAGCGGCCATGGCTCACGGGCCCAGCCGCTCCGCGGCATGTGGGATCCTCCCGGACCGGGGCACGAACCGGTGTCCTCTAGCATTGGCAAGCGGATTCCCAACCACTGCGCCACCAGGGAAGCCCAAGCCTTCTTGAGAGACAGTATTGTGTAATGGTTCAGAGCCAGAATATTGGAGCAAGACCCCAGTTCTGCTCCTTTCGAACTTCTTGACCTTCATTTCTCTGTGCCTTTTTTGCTTTATCTGTAAAATGGGAACCAAAATGGCACCACCATTAGGGTTGTTTTGAAGATTCTTTTGAGGATTAACTGACACAGTATATGTAAAGTACTTATGGAGGACTTACACTTATATAAATACTAGCTATTATTATTACTATTTCTGGAAACTGTAATATCTAATGGAACAATTTGAAAATCTCTATTCCAATGAACTGAAATATTTATCACGTCGCTCTGTGTTCCTAGGCTAGGCAAGAGGGCTTGCAGGGAGTTTCAGCAGTGTATTTATATCAAATACTTTTTTGATTTCTGGTTGTGTTGAAGCCACAGAACAACAAATATCAATCAAAGTTCACTATTCATGGAAGTCATTAAGCTGAGTGATTTGACCTATAAATTCCTTCATTCTTCATTCTTTTATTTCTTCTCCTCCATCTCTGTGCCCCATTTTCCCTCTTTCCTCCCCTGTCTCATCTCCCCTTTTGCATTTCTTTGATTATAATCTCTTAAATCTGTGCTAAATTGTTCCCTATATTGAAGCTGGGAAATTAGGGACCTCTACAAAGGTAATATTGAAAGCACATTTAGTGAGTCTGATGTTATAACCAGGAAATTAAACTTTGAAGTTGTTAAGAATAACAACTTGAAGAATAATGCTTGACATTATTTTCCTTATTCGTAACTGTGGAAAAATGAGTAGTCTACTTCAAACATGGCCACATTTGACTACAGAGGAAGTTGCTTTTCTTTCCAAGGTTTGCAAATCTGGATGTATTTATATTAAGGCGTTTCATTTCATCTTAGTTTCCTACCGGCTACAATTCAAACAGAACACATAATGTATTTGCTCTCCTTTATGAGAAAACCCTCCTCCTCACATACTATGATCCCAACGTGCTTTTATTTTAGGTCTTTAAAATCAACCTAATGGGGACTTCCCTGGTGGCGCAGTGGTTAAGAATCGGCCTGCCAATGCAGGGGACTTAGGTTCGAGCCCTGGTCCGGGAAGATCCCATGTGCCTTCGAGCCCTGGTCCGGGAAGATCCCACGTGCCACAGAGCAACTAAGCCTGTGCGCCACAACTACTGAGCCTGCGTGCTGCACCTACTGAAGCCCTCGCGCCTAGAGCCGGTGCTCTGCAACAAGAGAAGCCACTGCAACGAGAAGCCCGCACACTGCAGTGAAGATCCAACACAGCCAAAAGAAAAAAATTAAAATTAAATAATTTAAAAAAAGAATTATGTGAATCACTAAATAAATAAGTAAATAAATAAAATCAACCTAATGATTGGAGGTGCAATAGAAGAGTTTTTCTTCTTCTGCCAATGGTATAATTTGTATTATTTTCTAGATTTTAAATATATTTCTAGGTACTTGAAACTATAGCTGGAAACTAGCATTGGGGATGAAAAGGACAGTTTAAGGTTCCATTATAAGGACCTACTATCACAATTTAAAATGTTATTTCTGGGTTTTTAAATGGCTCTCAAATTTGAATGTTATTTTTGTATTCCCAGTTCTTTTTGCATATATGGAACACAGCAGTAGTTATGTTGCAACTAGAAAAAAAAAAAACTGCAAGGCAGTGATATGTTATAATCACCAGAAGAAGAGTAGCCCAGAAGAGTGCATATGGGGAAAACATAGTATGTAGCACCACCACAGCATCCTTTATACATTAAGATAGGTTTTAGCTATCTAGCTCTAGGAAGTATACCAGAAAAACTCGGGCTTATTCACTCACTCAGTACTTTTTTTGAGAGCTCTTTGTGGTAAGGGCAAGCTTGCAGTGAGATGATGCATTAGAAAAAATAGAATAAAAAGAGAAAACCTCCATGTCTTCAGGGACTTGCCCTGTAGTTCACTTAATGATGAATTTATTAATTTCTTTGCAGTTTTCCATTTCAATTAATTAGCCCAACTATATTCTGTAAGCCCACAGCTGTGCTGAGAATTCAAAGAACAGAAGTAGGACCCAGTCTCTACCTGTAAGAGATAATGAGAATATAGTCTGGGATATTATATCATTAAGTCCTAGAGGTTTTTTGTTCTTTCCATTCAAGGTTCCCAAATCCATCGCACCTAAAGGGAAGAGATGGTATCTCATTCACTTTATTTTTTCGATACCTAACGCTGTGTCTGACACATGGTAAAGATTCAGTAAAGGTATGTTGAAAGAAGAAACACATTTTTTCAAAAATCCAAGGCTACGTCTGGCGAACATCTCATTTCCCAGGCACTCTTCCAGTATTATGCAGAGTTGAAAGTCTTCTCTGGCTTTTGACGTAACTACTCTTGAGAAAAAATTAGAATACCTATTACCAAATGTTAGCAAATATCTGACTGTGGTCACCATTATTTATTACCTAAAATGCCTCGTTTTCTTAGAAACCGTTTTTAAGTCTGGAAATTATAGAAACCAGAAGAAATATGATTCCAATTCTAATTTAATCTCCTGTCTGTCCTCTGATCGCTTAATAGTATGAAAATCTGGTTTGCTTTGGTCACATACTGCCAGGTTCAGGAAAATATACACCAAGTTTCTGAACATGGGTAAATCTATAAAAAGATTTTCTGCTTCCATGGCCTGTACAGAACTGATATTGATTGTTTAAAGGTAGAATTGGTACCTTTAATACAGTCACCACTTTTTTCCATGAATTTAATGGAGGAACCAAATGACTATGTAGAAAGACGTGTATCCTCTTTACGGGTGTGGGTGATGTCTCAGAAGGTAAGCAAAGCTTTATGTGAGTTGCAACCCCCCATGTCTGCCTGCTGATGCCTGAGCATCTTTCACCAGAAGCAGGCAGGGGGTGGGGACTTAGGAAAGATGGAATGAGTTGGAGCTGACAGTTGGCCCCCAGGGACTGAGACACCCAGGATCTCAGGGAATGAGGTTCACCTCTCAACATGTTCGCATTGCTCTGTTTGGCAAACCCAGTCTGGGGGAAGAAAGACAAAGGTATCCCGGGGGATACTGACTGCAGATCACACAGTCGAGGGTGGCTACCGAATCCTCCTGTTCATTTCTGATTTCGTACTCCCACTGGGCTCTTTTGAAAGGGGTCCATATACTTCTCTCAAGGACAGACATGAAATTTTGTTTTAACTTAATTAATTGTTGAGGAATGAAACAGTTCCACAATCCTTTAGCTAACGCCCTTGGGACTACAATTCAGTCTGTCCTTTTTTGGATTTTATGTTATATAACATCCCCGACAGGACCTGAGGCAGAACCCAGCAATCAGACACATGATACTTCTTCTTCACTGAAATGCACGAGCATTTGCACTAAGTGGAATAAAGATTACAAGTAGCCTCATGCTATTTCGGGCCAGATTTTGTCTCCAGATGAATTGTGAAAAACTTTGAGATTTCATATAATTTGGGGCTTTGGAATTGCAAGTAAGGGATGGGAGAGCACTCAGCCCCTCCACACCTCTCACATTACCCCAGCCCTCTGCTCCACCCACCTCACCCCACCCCACTGCTGCTGTGGTCCATGGTTCAGAATATTCTAAAGCATAGTCGTTGGTCTTATGCCTGCTTTGCCGGGAATTTACCGGAATGATGAAGGGGCCTCATCATTTTGCTGTATCCAGGAAGTCCTCATGTGGGATTCAGTTCTTATGGGTCAGGAATGTGGGGGACGGTCCCTTTCTCTTCCGTACAAATCTGTTGTGTGGTTTTCTCGAGCATTCGAGTGTATTGAAAAACCAAAGGTCTGCAGCGAGGTGGTGGTTCTCCATCCAAAGGACAGGAAAGGCACCGAGCAGAGGTACCAGCATATGCCAAGGCCCAGGGGTACAAACACAGAGTGATTTTGAGGGATTGCAAGTAGTTCCATGGGGCTGGAGCTAAGGATGGACATAGGGACAGGGCATGACTAAGGATGATGTAAGGTCAGGGCAGAAGAAGAGAAAGGCAATGTAGAGAAGGTGGCCTTGGACATCGTATAAAATGAGCCTTTATTGGGAAGAGTGCGAGAGCCCTTGAGAGGTTTTAAGAAGGTGAAGGACATGATGAGATGTGTGTTATTTTGGAAATCCTCTGTTGTATCGTTGAGGATGTGCCATGAGATGCATCACAAGAAAGGGCTTCTGGTTCTGCCACTCACAAACCAGGGGATTTTGGGAAAATTTTTTTTTTTTTTTTTTTTTTTTTTTGCGGTACGTGGGCCTCTCACTGTTGCGGCCTCTCCCGTTGTGGAGCACAGGCTGTGGAGCACAGGCTCTGGACGCGCAGGCTCAGCGGCCATGGCTCACGGGTGCAGCCGCTCCGCAGCATGTGGGATCTTCCCGGACCGGGGCACGAACCCGCGTCCCCTGCATCGGCAGGCGGACTCTCAACCACTGCGCCACCAGGGAAGCCCGGGAAAAATTATTAATTTACTGATTTATAATCATGGACAAAAAATTATTTTTAATAGGGTTCCAAATAATTTGTTACTGATTATATTAGTCAGAGGTTCTCCAGAGAAATACATAATACATAATATTATATAAAATAGAGTATATCTAGTATGTAATAAGAGTATATATAATATGTTATATGTAACAATATAATATATAATAATGAGTATATATAATTATATATAATGAGAGAGAGAGAGACTTATTTTAGGGAATTTGCTCACGTGATTGCACCAGTGGGCAAGTCCAAAATCTGCAGGGTAGGCTGGCAGGCTGGAGACCCGGAGAACAGTTGCTGTTGTGACTTGAGTGCAGAGGGAGTCTTCTGGTAGCATTTCCTCTTCTTTGGGAGACCTCAGTCTGTTTTCTTTTAAGTCCTTCAGCTGATTGAATGTGGCCCATACACATTACAGAGGGAAATCTGCTTTAGCAAAAGTCTACTGATTTAAATGTTAATGTGGTATGTATACAATGGAATATTACTCAGCCATAAAAAAGAATGAAATGATGCCATTTGCAGCAACATGGATGGACCTAGAGATTATCATACTAAGTGAAGTAAGTCAGACGGAGAAAGACAAATACCATATGATATTGATTATATGTGGAATCTAAAAAAAAAAAAGATACACATGAACTTATTTACAAAACAGAAATAGACTCACAGACATAGAAAACAAACATGGTTACTAAAAGGGAAAAGGGGGGGATAAATTAGGAGTTTGGGATTAACATACACACACCACAGTATATAAAATAGATAACCAACAAGGACCTACTGTAGAGCACAGGGAACTATACTCAATATTTTGTAATAACCTATAAGGGAAAAGAATCTGAAAAAGAATATGTGTGTGTGTATATATATATATATATATATATATGTATATGTATACATTATGTGTGTGTGTGTATATATATATATATATATATATATATATATATAAAACGGAATCACTTTTCTGTACACCTGAAACTAACACAACATTGTAAATCTATTATACTTCAATTAAAAAAAAGAATCAGAAAAAAATGTTAATCTCTTATAAAAGAATGCCTACACAGACATGTAATCCAAAATATTTGGGTACCTTGGTCTAGCCAAGCTGACACAAAAAATTTCACCACCACACCAGTAATAGTTGAACTGTCAGAGTTTGCATGCATATTGCTTTTATCAGTAAAAGAGAGGAGCTGTCCATCCGCCTCGCCTTTGCATTTCCAATACAGTTGAATGGGACCACAGCTTGTCTGGAATACCCTTGAGCGTATGCTGGAAAAAGTTGGCTCTAGTATTGGAAAGGTCAAACAAGGAATCTGCACCTTGTATTGTCTTCTGTGGAGATCCCTGTGGGCCTCAGCCCCTTTCTGAGGAATTTCTTACACTTTGGTCAAGATTCTGTATACCAAATGCCCTACTACCCTGGAAAAGTGGATTTACCTGTGCTGGCATCCTTGGATAGGAAGAGAAGGGGCATCCACACGTTGCGTTAACTTTCTGAATCAATCAGATCTTTGTTGGGTGGGTGAAGAGGAGGTGATGTAGAGAAAGAACATAACCATAGTGCGGACAGATGCTGAGGGATACCTGGAAAGACGGTGGAAGGCAAAGAGCATCAGAAACTAGGAGAAGTAGAAATCAGCAGAGGGAAGGACAAGGACGGAGGGGAATATGATTACATGCGGTAGCGTGGTTGAGTCACCGTAATGATAAGGCATTAAGTTGTGAATAGAGACCGTCTGTGGTTGGAAAGATAACCTTCTCACCAGCTTGCCTCCTAAATGACCTAACGACCCAGTGCCCGCTATATTCTCACGCCCCAAGTGTCCTTACCCTGAGGTGACCCATGGACTCCCACCGTGAAGTAACCTAAGTACCTCACCACCCCCTTGCATCCTAATAAAAGGCAAATTCAGAAATAAATGCTGACTTAGTCTCTCTGGCTCACTTATCTCAGCTGCAACATTTGGGATTGTGCCGGGTCATCGACAAAGGTCTCTTCTGCTGCAACTTTTATTTTGACACGAGATAGCATTGGGACCAAATGGATGGTTGACACAGCAATGCTCTAAGAATATGAAAGAAAGACAGGTCAACCGTCTGGAGTTTTTATTCCTGGCTGCCCAGACCTCCACCTGATCCTACATTTGACAGAAGGTCAGCTGGAGTGTACTGTGGGTGTCAGCTAGTTCAGTCCTTTTGTGTTGCTGTCTCTGCATAAAGAGTTTTTTCTAAAAACGTGGGTGTTTTTCAACGATAAATACATATTTATTGCAAGGAGATGTAAGGTGAGAAAAATAACATCGTAATCACTCCTACTACCTAGAGACAGCAATCGTTAATAAATTCAAGTATCTCTCTCCTCTTCGTGCTCTTTTCATCATGAACATTTTTGCCGTGAAATGTTTTATGGAAATTAGATGTTCATAGCTACACAGCATTATGTCATGTGGATATACCAAAATGGAATTAATTCTCTTATTGAAGTTGCCTCATTTCTCAATGATTTAAATAATGCCCCAAAGAATATACTTATATGTAAATCTTTTTTGCAAAGAAAAATATCTATTTCAGAGAGTTATAATTCTTTAGTATGCTAAATATTACACAATAAAGTGTAATAAAATGGAAAGATAATATAAGCAATAGTGAGCCTCTTCGAAAATTTTTCTATAGTAGATTCTCTTTTATGTGTGTGCATGGTTTTACAATTTTATTTCTAAAGGTCATTTTCAGAAGACAGAATTTTGCGAGTTTTCATACTAAGTGTAGGGACTTCCCTGGTAGCACAGTGGATAAGACTCCGAGCTCCCAATGCAGGGGGCCGGGGTTCAATCCATAGTAGGGGAGCTAAGGTCCCACGTGCCACAACTAAGGAGCCCGCCTGCCGCAATTAAGACCTGGTGTGACCAAGATAAATAAATAAAAGATGAGTGGTAATTATTTAAAAAAATATACTAAGTGTACAGGATGCGTTAGTTTACCATATCTTTACGTACATCTCTGATACTTCTTTGGTATGAGCCACTGAAAGCTGACGTTTGAACATTCATGGGTTTGACACCCACTGCTAAACTGCCACTCCCCCAAAAAGTTGTGTCTATTTACGGTCTTACCAGAAGAGACTATAAAGGCACCCCGTCTCCTTACACCCAAGTCAACATTGAGTATTACCTTTTTTAAAAAAAAAAATTTATTTATTTATTTTGGCTGCACTGTGTCTTTGTTGCGGCATACGGATGTCTTAGTTGCGGCATGCGGGATCTTAGTTCCCCAACCAGGGATCGAACCTGGACCCCCTGCACTGGGAGTGCAGAGTCTTACGCGCTGGACCACCAGGGAAGTCCCGAGTATTATCTTTTTTTCTCTGTGCTTTTGTCAAATTGACATGTGACTGTGACATCTCACCTGAATTTGCATTTCTTTGATAATTAGTGAAATACCCCTCTCTTCATATATTTAATGACCATTTACATTTCTCCTTTCATGAATCATGTCTTGAAATCATTTGCCTATTTTTTTCTATTGGTGTGCTTATCTTTTTTCTGATTGATTTTAAGAGTTCTTTATATATGAAGGAAGTTATTTGTCTGTATAAGGTAAAAACAAACAAACAAAACCCCTGAATTTTCTCTGTTGCTAACGGGGGGAAAAAGACTTCCCCCCTCTTTTCAAGGAACATTTCCTTGGAAATAACTACTATTTTTAAAACCTTCCTCTATGAATTTGACATGTATGTAAATCTTTTCAGAGGCTAAACAAGCCTCTTGCCAGCCTTACAACTCTGCAATGTTTCTCTTTAGAGCCTGGGGTTCTCTTTTTGAAGTGCAAACATTAATGAAGAGAGTGCCTCTAACTCCTAGTCACTGTGGGAGGTTGACCTGGGCTCCTTGCTCTAAATCTCCTGATTGTCATGGAGATACAAGGAGATGTTTTATTTTTCCTTCAAATAAAGGCAATTAACTATCAGAGATGGCTACCTCAGTTACCGTGGGTATATTTAACAAATGGTGGGGTCAAGTCCTCTTACAAGAGGGAAAATTACTGTGAATCCTGAAAACCCATGTATGATGGGTTGCATCTTCTAGGTTATACACAAAGGTGGGGTTTCTTTCTGTCTTTTTAATCTCATTAGCATATTACCTGTGATGTGCCTGGCAGTCTGTTTTAATGTGAATTCAGTAATAAAACTGGTTTCTTTATTTTGTACATCTGTGCAGATTTCCAGAATAGACTGGAGATTTTACTCTTAATTTTTTTCCCAACAATTACATGTTCCAAGCTGGTTTTGCATTTTGTTTATTTCTGTGTTTCTGATGTGTTAATTGATGGGCAGATGTTCTGTATTTGCTCCTCCATCACCATGTGAATTGCCTTCCTTCCCTTTGAAGTCCCAAACCTCTTTTGTGTTGAGCTGAAGATGGTTTTTTTGTTTTTTGTTTTTTGTTTTTGCGGTACGCGGGCCTCTCACTGCTGTGGCCTCTCCCGTTGCGGAGCACAGGCTCTGGACGCGCAGGCTCAGTGGCCGCGGCCCACGGGCCCAGCCGCTCCGCGACATGTGGGATCCTCCCGGACTGGGGCACGAACCCGTGTCCCCTACATTGGCAGGCAGACTCTCAACCACTGCGCCACCAGGGAAGCCCCCTGAAGATAGTATTTAAGGGGAGGGCTTGGGCCATTTCGGCAAGTTACTCAGTCTTCCTGGGTCTCTCTCATTTATACATGTTACTAAGCTTTGTTTCATTTCCTTCTGTTAACCTGCCTCATGTCAAATTAATTCTTAGACCAGCTTGAAGAGCTTGGAAAGGTAGAGGAACATTTTTTCCTTCCTGACAACAGTAAAGCATGTGGTGGATTAGTTTGCTAGGGCTGCCACAGCAAAGTACCACAAACTGGGGGGCTTAAACCACAGAAATTTGGTGTTTCACAGTTCTGGAGGTCAGAAGTCTGAAACCAAGGTGTTGGTAGGGCTAATTCCCTTTGAGGACTGTGAAGGAAGGGTGTGTTCCAGAAGGATCTCTCTCCTTGGCATGTAGATCTTGATGTCCACAATGCATCCCAGTCCTGTATGACTGTCTGTGTCCAAATTTCCTTCAGTAGTGTTGGATTAGGGTCCACCCTAATGACCTCATTTTAACTTGATTATCTCTGTAAAGACCCTATCTCCAAATAAGATCATATTCTGAGGTCCTGGCAGTTAGGATTCAATGTATGGATTTGGGGGGAACACAGTTCAACCTATAACACACGGTGAAGTCCTCTATTTGTTATGTCAACAACTGGAGGTGACCATTGCCAGCAGCACCGAGGTGGAACCTCTCCACAATCCATTTCCCCAGCAGACAGTCCTGATGACCAAAGGAAAAATGTATTTGCAAGCAGAAGACTCAGTGCCATCCTATCTCTCTCTCTCTTTTTTTTTTTTTTGCGGTACGCGGGCCCCGCTCTGCTGTGGCCTCTCCCGTTGCAGAGCACAGGCTCCGGACACACAGGCTCAGCGGCCATGGCCCACTGGCCCAGCCGCTCCGCGACATGTGGGATCTTCCCGGACCGGGGCACGAACCCGTGTCCCCTGCATCGGCAGGCGGACTCTCAACCACTGCGCCACCAGGGAAGCCCCCTATCTCATTTTTAAAGAGGCTTCATTTTCACTTGAGGGAATGGCCTTTACTACAGAATCACTTAAATTGTTTCCTTCTTCACCTTGTCTTTCCATATCTGTTAATTGAGAATAAAATCTCACATATGTGGATTCTGCATAAAATTTAGAGGACATTAGAAAACTTTTGTGTGAAAACCCTTAGTAAACCTTTATGGATCCAGAAAAACTGTCAGGTTCTAACGTGATTAATGTGTAACCTACATGACTGGGTGGATTTTTCTCATTTTGCTAACAGACTGTGCTTGAATCGATTTACCAACATCAGACCAGGGATGAATGGGAAAACAATGGCACTGAGAGTTCTCCTTCCCTCCTGTTTCATACTGACAGCATGAGAAGAGGAAGAAAATGGAAGTTTCCAGAATGGGGGGTGGGGGGAAGGGGAGGGAAAGTAGCTGAGGAATGTAATAGGATGCAATCAAAGGTCTGTGTGACAGAGGAAACTGTGGGCTTATCTTTCTCCAGTGTAAAGGATCAGCATTCACGGTGGTACAGCTAATTCATCTGAAGTCAGACCTGGGTGTGCTGACTGAAAAAAAAAAGGCACAACCTAAAAGTTCAGAGTTATATTTTATTCAGCAGACTTGTTAAGGACTTAAGTCTAGTAGGCAGCCTCTTAGATAACTCTGAGGGACGGCTCCGAAGAGGTAAGGGAGGACCCAGGATATAGAGGAGTTTTTGCAGCAAAGACCAGGTAGTTGGAACATCAAAGGGTTACTGTTAATGAAAGAAAACCAGATATCTCAAGTTAAGGGATTTAGCGCTTTTCTATGTACGGGAAGATGCAAGAGTCTGGGCTCATTAAAACCATTCCTTTGATATGTACCTAAACCATCTAGGACCAGTATCTTGTTTTCTCCATCCTGAATACCCTCAGGGTGCATCCTCGCGTGTGGAAAGGGGGGATCTTCAGTGGCTGACAGCTTGATGGACCCACATTCTTTGTTTACTGATATGGCAGGTGACATTCTTGGTCCACAGCTGGAATCCTACTCCTTCCACTTACAGGTTCTGAATAGTCGCTCAATTTCCCTGAACCTAGGGGTGAACAATGCCCACCGTGCAGAATTCCTGTGTTGATTTGCACATCCCAACACATATGGGAACAACTAACAAATGCCCGATTTGAACCAACTGTTCATTTTCAGGAAAGTAAGGAAGTAAATTAAATGATCAAACAATTCCCTAAGCTGTGGCAAGATGTCCTCTTGTGCTCTTTTTGGTTGAGTAGACAAAGTGTTCAGTTTCCCTCGGGGATGACATCATGGGAGTGAATGTCACAGCCCAGAGAAGAAAGGGGAGAGTTAAAAGTGATTCAGGGTCTTACAACTGTTATTGCAAAAGCACTTTTCTGTATCTATAATTTTCAGGAAGTGGATTATTAGAAAAACTCAGAAGTAACGGATCGACAGTGAATTAGCTACTTGATTGTTGTCAATAGAGGAAAAAACTATAATACAACTTAATCACTGACCGCAATGTGATTTCTTTAAAGAAGGATCTTGTTTTGCTGGTTCCACGTCTGGAAAAGAAGACTGTGGGTGTAGGAGGTGACTGTTGCACACTGTGAATGCTTCTGTGTGGGTGCAGAAAGTGGGGAGGCTGGAAATGAAAATACTGTCATTATTTCTCCTTAAAGGCGAAGCTAAACAGAAGTGGGAGCCATTTGGATGGCTGCTGGTACAGAAAATGCGGTTTAAAAATAAGTTAACATTGCCACTTTAAATCGAAAACAATGCACCCTCCTCGACAGATTGTATTTCGTCTTTGCTTCCAAGTTTATTCTGTATAATGTAAGCAATAGTTCTCAATGTTTTTCCCTGTAGGCAATCTATCGTTGACTTTGCTAATCACTACGTTGCAGGAGTACCTCATCCTGGTAGCCAGCACCCTGGAGGGATAATTAATCTTTTTGTCTTAAAAATATCCAGTTCAGAAACATGTGTTGAAGGGCTTCCCTGGTGGCGCAGTGGTTGAGAATCCGCCTGCCAATTCAGGGAACACGGGTTCCAGCCCTGGTCTGGGAAGATCCCACATGCTGCGGAGCAGGTAAGCCTGTGCACCACAACTACTGAGCCTGCGCTCTAGAACCTGCGAGCCACAACTACTGAAGCCTGTGCACCTAGAGCCTGTGCTCCGCAACAAGAGAAGCTACCGTAATGAGAAGCCCGTGCACCGCAACGAAGACCCAACACAGCCAAAAATAAAACAAATAAATTTAAATAAATAAATAAAAATGTAAAAACCCAACAAACCTATAAAAAAAGAAAGAAAAAAAACACATGTTGAGCTTGTATGTATTCGAAAGACTGCCATAATGGGGGCTGTGGAGATGCCTGAGACATGACTCATGCCCACTAGGATATCAAACATCTTTCCAGGAGGAGATGGGATTCCTCACAATGGTGGGGAGAAGGGGTGGCTGGAAGTGTTTGAGTTAAAATTTGAAGGATGGGTAAATAAGATGGGGGAAGTCACTCTAGAAGGACCAAATTGAGCAAAAACAGGAAGTGAACAATGTCCATGGACGGAACAATTTAAGCCACATTGTTAATAAATGATCATCTCCACCTTAGCAAGGGGTCCTGTATAGTGACAAGGCTCGGGGAAGATACTGCGGGATGGGGGCCATTTGTTACGTTCTCAAATTGCAGTCTGGGGCACATCAGACTGGACAGGAGCGGAAGGCGGCCAAGTGAGAGCAGACGGACCTTTACCTTCTCTGTGTTCTCCCAACTGCTCGGCATTTTGTTTTTAAACAATGCTACTGTATTCAGTTTTAATCTTGTTTTTAAAAAAGCTTAAATCAACCATCCACACAAAATAACAAAACTTCACCTTGTGTGGGTGACTGCCTGTACCGATCAAATAACAACCGGCAGTGAACATGACATGTACGATTACAAGGTGCTACGTCAATGTCAAACACTTCCAGTATCGTTCCTCTGTCCCCACGTACGGTTGGTCCTGAAGTCTTTTACAGAGAGGAGTCCTGCACTGGCCCAGCTCTGAAACAGACCATGTACAGGAAAGGTCCACTGTGCCCACTCCAGGTGCCAGGTCTCTAGGAGTCCTCTTCTTATTCACAAACTAGGGTAATGTATGTAAGAGTTAAGGGAATGGGACTTCCCTGGTGTGGCAGTGGCTAAGAATCCACCTGCCAGTGCAGGGGACACAGGTTCGATCTCTGGTCCAGGAAGATCCCACATGCTGTGGAGCAACTAAGTCCGTGTGCCACAACTACTGAGACCATGTGCTGCAACTACTGAAGCCCGTGCACATAGAGCCCGTGCTCCACAACAAGAGAAGCCACGTCAATGAGAAGCCTGTGCACTCCGACAAAGACCCAATGCAGCCAAAAATAAATAAGTAAAAATAAATAAATAAATAGATAAATTTATATATATATATATATGTATGTATATATATAAAATAGGGGAATGTGCTTAGTCAAAGGCTCTTCTGTCCAAGGACGGGGGGAGGGGATGAGAAGAAGAGCATCCTCGTGGCCTGACTAGAAGACAGAGCTATTGAGTCAGTGGGACGAGATGGGGAGAAGAGGAAATAAATACTATTAGACTTGTTTCTGTAGAACCAAAATCCTCACTGTTCCACATCACATAGAAACTATGTATTTTCCCAAACCCAAATGTAATGCGTTATTATCACTAAGAACCATTATTTTCTGGTGATTCATTGCCAGCAATATTTATATAATTATGAGCTGGATTAGAAAAATATGGTATCATTTTAGACTTAAGTGAGGATAGTAAGATAGCCCATCAGCCTCTCATATTTGCTCTATAGGACAATATATTCCACTTTAATTTTCTTTTTATTGTTTCATATTCAGATAGGATAGGTCCATAGCTCAATAAATGTCATTTTCTCATTTGGATACAATCACAAAATGAGTACAGGTTTCAGCCTCCAGGCACAAGAATGCCCTGAATTTCATAGCACGAAGCCCCCAGTACTATCACAGCCAGATGTGACAATATCATGTTCTATTACAAGAAATAATTAAGGTCCTCGTCATCCCTTTTCCTTGCAGCAATTTTCTTTAGAATGACCCTTTGCTTTTAAATTTTAGTCTAGGGCTTCCCTGGTGGCGCAGTGATTGAGAGTCCGCCTGCCGATGCAGGCGACATGGGTTCGTGCCCCGGTCCGGGAAGATCCCACATGCCGAGGAGCGGCTGGGCCCGTGAGCCATGGCCGCTGAGCCTGCGCGTCTGGAGCCTGTGCGCCGCAATGGGAGATGCCAAAACAGTGAGAGGCCCATGTACCGCAAAAAATAAAAATAAATAATAAAAAATTTTAGTCTAAGTGGAAATTACTATCAATGCAGCAATATGAGATTTACAACAAATCCTTACCATTGTCTTGGACAATGAGTGAAGAAGGTCTCGAAGACTTATTGGTCCCGCATTTCCTCATGTCGTAGAGCATCTGATACCTGGAGAGAAGGGTCTGGTTCAAGGTCACGATGAATCGTTTTTAGTAGAACCAGAAGCAGAGGTGGGAGAGTAGTCGTGCTGATGTGAGCTGAGAGTGAGTGGGACGTAGCAGGAGACACAAGTGTGGACAAGTATTTTCAGCATCTTGTCAATGGAGGGGAAGAGGAGTAGAGTGGGGATGGGGGGAGAGGCACGCAGGAGGCGCCATCATGTTTTTTTTTGGCTGCGCTGGGTCTTCGTTGCTGCGCGCGGGCTTCCTCTAGTTGCAGCCAGTGGGGGCTACTCCTCGTTGCGGTGCGCAGGCTTCTCATGGCGGTGGCTTCTCTTGTTGCAGAGCACGGACTCTAGGCACGTGCGCTTCAGTAGTTGTGGCATGTGGGCTCAGTAGTTGTGGCACGCGGGCTTAATTGCTCCGCGGCATGTGGGATCTTCCCGGACCAGGGCTCGAACCCGTGTCCCCTGCATCGGCAGGCGGATTCTTAACCCACCGAGGCGCCATCATCTTTAATGGGTGGGCGGTGTTAGGCTCCTTAATGGCTGAGGGAAGAAGGTGACAGAGGGAGGAAATGTAGACCCAGAAGCAGCAACACTGAGAGAAGGAAGCTGTCTGCCCAGAATATTGGAGGACATGTGGTCGGGGAGCAGGGTGGGGAAGCAGTCTGCAGCCAAGGTCAGACGCCAGCACCTCTTGCCTAGAAACAAAGAGACAAATCTCTTGCTGAGCAAACTAGAACAGAAATAAAACCCGAGAGCACACAAGGTCAGTCCTGAAAATAAATAATTAGCAGCCAGGTTCGAGTCTGTGGCCCAAGAGTCCGTTGCAGGGTTTTAGGAGGACAGAGGACACTGGGAGCTGCTAGGTGATGCCGAGAGCAGAAAGGGTGAGATGCTGAAAGCCACAGTCCCCAGAAGGACATAAATATAGAGAAACCAAAGCTATCAAGGAGTTCGGGGCTGGGAAGATGGAAATAGCAACACGGAGACAGCTACTAGAAGGATCCAATGAATTCTGCTGAACTGTTTTCCTTATATGGGACTGGAGTTTGTTTGGGGAGGACCACGTTTACTGAGGATTGATATTCCGGAACAACCTGTTTTTACCAATGAGAACACTTAAGCACACGGAGGGGGGGGGCGTTAAGCTCCTCCCCCCAGCTTATGGTGATAGGTGGTGGGGGGAGGATGACACTCACCCCTGGTCTGACCCCAGAGCCTCCAGTGTCACATGACCTTGCCTCCCAGCCCTACCAAGTTGACTGAACCAGGTTTATTCCATTAGACAGAATTTGCAACAGGAAGGAACAGGGGTGACTAGAACAACATGTATACAATCTCAGCTTCCAGAGGCTCGAGAAGCCCCAGCATGAACAGTCATGGTCACAGGTGATGTTCCTATGGGGTGCTTCCTCCCTGCTCCCAAGTGGACAGACCTTGTTTTAAAATACAGGTTTATTATTATTTGGGTGTGATAAGCCAATGGATTAGGAGACAGCTGACATTGAAAAGGTAGGTTTACTCACAGTTCCCAAGAGGAGGGGCACACTATGCCATGGGCAGGGGTGGGGGGCACTTGGGAGAGCACCAGGGTCAGTCACAGGCAGAGGGAGAGAGGGAACTGAGACAGGAGCTTTTATCGTGGTCTCTTTAAGCAGGAATAGGCAAGACAGGGCCAGCAGGCTCAGGTCTGGCTAGTTTGAATCATTCCAGGGCTCTGAGGCATGGGGACTGCCCCTGGTTGTCTGGTACCTGGGCCTGGGGGGATTAGGGCGGGGGGAGAGTGAGCCAGAGTGAGAGCCCAGCACAGGAGATGGCTGGGGTGTGAGCTCTGGATGGCTTGGTTTGTATTTGAAAGGTGTGCTCAAGGGCTAGTTATTTGCCATCTCTAGGAATTAGCTAACCCTGTGAGGGGGAGTCCCTCCAGGGTCAGCCTGGCCCCAGATGTCAAACCATCAGAAGTACAGGAAATAAAAGGCATGATTCATTCCCATCTCCATTGGCATAATACTCCTGGCCTCACCCAGGGAAAGTAAATGACTTGTCTGTTGGGAATTTGGAAGAAAACTGGGCCTTATTTTCATCCTTTCCCTCTCAGGTGGGTGGCTGACTTCAGAGAGCACATCTTTCTTTCCATGAGTCCTGCGAGCAGCTCAGCCGCAGCTTTGCCCAGTGGTGGAGGGCGGCGTGAAGTGCCTCTAACTGGAAGGGGAAACAATGACCACTTCTGGAGCTGAGTATCAGGAAGTCCGCTTGCCTGAAGAACCGAGCCGCATTCACCAAAGCCACTACCTCAGTAAAAACCCACCTGATATTTGGTTGTATTTCTCCAGTGTTCAGCACTCCGGTGTTTTACTATCGTTCCAGGAACTTGTAAGGGTAACAACTGCAATTATATGGAAATAGATTTTGATCCTGAATACCAGTCAGTAAAATGGCTGGGACCCCAAATACCCTTTCTACCTGGCAAAGAAAACTGAGTGGCTCAAAGAATCTGGGCTGTCATTTAACTTCTTCTGCTAAGGTTTTGTTGCCTTTTCTTTATGAATATGTGACCTATTCCCTTGGGCAACACACAGCATCCAAAAAGACCCTTTTTGTCACTAGTCACTTAAGGACAGAATTCAATCTCTTGTCCATTAGGGTGAGTTTCTGACCTAAGACAGTCTAAGAATGATCAGCAATCCCCTGGGTCCTTACTCTTGCTTCAAGAATCTTAATCCCATGACCAGCCATAAATCCTGAAGCCTTCTTCATTATTCCTCTCTGGCAGTTGACTGCATCTTCTGAAATTGATCTCAGTTTGGCATTCCCTGATGTACCAGTCACCGCGAGACGGTAGACTTCTCAATTCAGATGAAAAAGATGAGGGGAGAGATGGGACACCGTGGTTCGCTAGTTCACGTACTGCAGTTTGTTTACCATAAAGCAAGAAATTAAGCCAATGTTTGAGACAGATTTACGCACCATAAAATATACATTTAAGTGTACATTTTGATTAATTTTGACCTATGTAACCACAGTGTAAACCAAGGTGTAGAATATTTCCATCACTCTTTACAATAGCTCCTCCCTCACCCTTCACACAGAGGCAACTTCTATTCTGATTTGCGTCACCATAGTTTCATTTCGCTTGTTCGAGAACTTCATATAAATAGAATGAAATAGTGTGTACCCTTTTTTTAAAATTAAATTTCTTTTCCTTTCTGTTTTCTTTTGTTTTTGGCTGCGTTGGGTCCTCGTTACTGCATGCGGGCTTTCTCTAGTTGCGGTGAGCGGGGGCTGCTCTTCGTTGCGGTGTGTGGGCTTCTCATTGCGGTGGCTTCTCTTGTGGAGCATGGGCTCTAGCCACATGGGCTTCAGTAGTTGTGGCACACTGGCTCAGTAGTTGTGGTTCGCGGGCTCTAGAGCACAGGCTCAGTAGTTGTGGCACACGGGCTTAGGTGCTCTGTGGCAATGTGGGATCTTCCCAGAACAGGGCTCGAACCCACGTCCCCTGAACTGGCAGGAAGATTCTTAACCACTGCACCAATTTTTTAAAAAATTAATTTATTTTATTTTTGGCTGGAAATAGTGTGTACCCGTCTGTGTAAGACTACTTTCATTAAATTTTTTTACATTGCTTCATGTTATTGCACCTATCAGTGATTTATTCCTTTTTATTTATTTATTTTTTACTATTTATTTATTTATTTGGTTGCGCCGGTCTTAGTTGCAGCAGGTGGACTCCTTTAGTTGCAGCAGGAGGGCTGCTTAGTTGTGGCATGTGAACTCTTAGTTGTGGCATGTGGGATCTAGTTCCCTGGCCAGGGATCAAACCTGGGCCCCCTACATTGGGAGCAGGGAGTCTTATCCACTGTGCCACCAGGGAAGTCCCTATTCCTTTTTATTGCTGAGTAGTATTTCATTGTGTGGATGTATCATAATTATTTATCCATTCTGGTGAAGTACAAATGTGCATTCTCTCCTTTTGGCTACAGAGATGCTATGAACATTCATATACAAGTTTTTTGTGGACATACATATTCATCGCTCTTGGGAAGGAGTTAAAATGATGTTACAGTGTAGGTGTATGTTAACTTTATAAGAAACTGCCAAGGAATTTATTTTTTTTTGGCGGTACGCGGGCCTCCCACCGCTGCGGCCTCTCCCATTACGGAGCACAGGCTCCGGACGCGCAGGCTCAGCGGCCATGGCTCACGGGCCCAGCCGCTCCGCGGCACGTGGGATCCTCCCGGACCGGGGCACAACCCGTGTCCCCTGTATCGGCAGGCGGACTCTCAACCACTGGGCCACCAGGGAAGCCCTATCTTCTTGTTTTTATGGAGGAGTCTTGTTCTATCTCACCACATCACAGACACAGAGTGACCTCACCTGATGTTACTGCTCTGAAATTTTTTATAGTTAGCAGGTGACAACCTTGGTCTGGCTCAGAGTGCTTTTCTTTCTTTCTTAAAATATAAGTTTTTAGTACAGAATATGGCACAACATAGCTCATGCTATATATCTCTCCATGTAGTCTGGGATGTATATGCCTGTCTCCCCAGACATGCTACCATGACTGGCAGACAGAGACACACTTCACCCGCTCTCCATCTGCCACTGCGGTCACCCCCATGGGTACCACTTCCCAGGAGCCATCATCCCTCCCACAGGATGGAGCCTTTACTGTGGTCGAGCCACCAAATTCTCACGGTCGTTTCTACGACTTATCCTTATTAAGTATCAAATCACACAGGGTATTAAGGTAGGCATTGTCTGATGATGATTAGACACACCTCATCTTGGTACATCATGGCAAAAGCGAGGAAAATATTATCTACCATGATAGGATTTTACCTATCTCTGTATTTCCCACACTATTTCCACATTACCTGACAAATCACTGTCTATAGGAGAGAATAAGATAGAATAGAATATGTAAATAAAGATGTTAACCTGCCACAGTCTGCAATAGTACAGGATTTCCAAACACATCTCTCACATTTCATCTTTGTGAAGGGATCAGGAGGTGCTGTGAGCATTACCTTTATAGCCATTTTCCTTTGACGCCGTTACTCTTCTCCCTTAGAAGAAATTCCTTCCTCAGAGGCTCCTATCGTGCAGCTAATTCAATTTAAGAATCAGGTTGAGTGCTAAAGGAATATTTCAGTCACAGCTCTACATAGGACTCTGGTTGGCATCCACTGTTACTAGGGACCAAACACATCTAGTAAGACTCTTGGCTTGGGTTACTTTCAATGCTTGTTGCATAGTACTTATGATGTCTATTTGTGAAAATGGGTACGTTAATGCTCAGAGGGGAAGAAACCCGAATATAAAATTGTACTTATCTATAATGATAACATGTGAAAACAAGGTAACCACATAGATAAAAACCATTAAAGAACATGGAGAAATGGAAAATGTTCACTACTATAAGTTGTATCTGTCTATCTATGCAAAAAATAAGGAGAAAACTGAGTGATTATAAATCTGTGGGAATGGGCATGTATCTAAATATCCTGTAACAGTGGAGTTTTCCCCGAGGCCCACTCCTCTCAAATCCAGTGCCCTATGTTCCCACAACCCCTTACGCACACGACTGTAGAAATACTGTATTCTATTTAAACTGATTTGCACAAGTTGGACTTAGTTCCATTTTTAGAGGAAAAAATATTGCATTACAATTTTGTATTATAATGTATTATTTACATGCCAATCTATGAACTCCTTGAGAGCAGGTCCCATCTCATTTGTATTGAAACCTGTAGGGGGCGCACATAAGCTGAATGGGTGCTTAAGAGGCATTGGCTACTTAATGGTTTAACTAGCTACTCACATCTCTCCACCTGCTGGCCTTAGCCTTGAAGTTCAGGAGCTGCTTTGAAGAGTTCCCTAGCTCGATTTACGAGATACACTTGAAAACCTAGTCATACAGTGACAGCTTGGTGACAATAGGTTTAAGAAAGGAGCGGTGTCAATGACGCTGGTAGCTGTCCTTTCCTATAATCTTTAAACATTTTTGCCCATGTGTCTCCTAAAATTTTTTGTAAAAACAAGTATTTTTAAGTTGACATCAGAAAACTTTTATTTTAAATTTAAATAGTTGCAAAGTATATTAGAGTTTTAAATATAATTTTAAAATATTTATAGAAATTATAATAAATTATTATTATATTAGATAGTGTTATACTGGATATATATAAATTTAAAATAGTAAAAAATAATTCATTTAATTATTTCTGAAGGAGTATAAATACCATATATCTACTGAATTCTAATAAATATCAGAGCAATTTGATATCCTCCAACATACATAAGTATGTATATATGTATTTTTTTACAAAAAATTGGTGACCCCAAGATCTGATAAAAATAATTTCTTCTGAATTCAATTATGTTTGTAAATATTAATAGGATATCAATCAAAATAAACAGTTATATGTTTTGATAACTACTAAGTGGAAAATACAAATTTTTATTAGAAATGCCTTTTTAATAAGTTGGGTAAAGGTTTTTTTAGATTAGTTTATGTTTCCAAAAAAAAGATTAGTTTATATTTCCATGCGTGAATATTATAAATTGTAAGGCAGTGTTCATCATCAGTTTTATTCCTATTTTCATGTTTTATAGACAAAAATTAAGAAACACATATGCAAGTAGATGGGGATAGAAGGAGTTTCATTTTAACAACATTACTTTTTAAAATGTTCTTCTTCTGACTTGAATACCTAACGTAACAGTGATCAATCTTTTTATTTCTTTTTTGATGATCAGCTGACAAAGTGATTCGTTGCACCTTTAATATTCTTGAAAACAAAGTATTGGAGACCATCTGACTTGCAAAAGCATTTATTTCTAGTCTTTGGTGTCATTTCCTTTCTTAGTCTCTGGGACTATAGCAAAAAGGATTAACCTTAAGTTATTCAATACCTACTAATTACACCTGGCATTCTTTCCCTTGGAGACATTTATTTAACCCAGTCTAGTGGAGAGGTTCAGAAACTTGAAATTTTGTTCATTTCAAAACATCATTTTCATTTTTTTGAAAAAGAAATACTCATTATGTGTTTTTAAAAAATTTTCTTCAGAACACTGTGTAAGATTTACCTTATGGAAACTATGGAACATTTTCGCTGTGTCACCTAAATGCCAAATCCAATCCCTGTTATCAAACAAATCAGCAAAACCAGAATAACCTGTCCCAGAAAAATTGTCCTTGATTTTCCAATTCAATTAAACTTTACTTATATGCATTTCTACGTCCCCCCTCTTACTTCTGAATCCAACCCTAAGAGAGAGACAGACAGACAGATAAGAGATAAAGACACATACCTCTGTTGCTGGGAGAGTACAATACCTCTCCCTGCCTTCGTTATTCCTTAGGACGTCCTCTTTGCTTTGCTCTCAAAGATTCTTCTTCAAAAGCAATAAATTCTTCCACAAAGACCAGAGGATGGAAGAGATAAGGGCATGCAGATAAAAATAGTCAAATATGTATATGTATAGCTGATTCACTTTGTTATAAAGCAGAAACTAACACCACTGTAAAGCAATTATACTCCAATAAAGATGTTAAAAATAAATAAATAAATAAAAATAAAGGGGAGAAAAAAAACCCCAAAATCTCTATGGCTCCACTCAACAACGTAGCTGTATTCAAAATATTTATGACATTGGCCCAAATCAATCACTTCTAGTACCATGCTTTGCTCTTAAGGTAAATATGCATATATACGAAAAGACTAGAATCCCCACCAGGATGGTTCTGCTTCAATAAAAGAGGCTGTGTCAATTATACCCCAATAAAGATGTTAAAATAAATAAATAAATTAATTAATTAAATAAAATAAAAATAAAAGAGGCTGTGTGATACCGTTATTTTGACTTGTCCCTTTGATTATATCCCAGAGGGTTTTTATTTTTATTTATTGTTTTAAATTTTATGTGGGATCCCAGTTCCCCGACCAGGGATCAAACCCGCATCCCCCTGAACTGGAAGTGCAGAGTCTTAACCACTGGACCACCAGAGAAGTCCCTACCCTAGAGGTTTTTAGATCCCCTGGGCAATGCACCATAGTAAATTTCAGGGTTGGTTATGGGCGTGTGGTTCTATATTGCAAAGTGGGCAGAGGGCAGTTTTAAAAGCAGGGGTGGTTAAAGAAGACTGGTGCTATGCTTTCTAAAGCAGATCACTTTTAGATGGACTATATAAATGGAAGCCACACTGGAAAATGATTTCCAAGACTCCCCTGGAAAGTCTCCACGAGTCCCTGCAATCACACCTTGCCGTGGTTGGAAAGTACTGCCCCTCTTAATATCTATTCTTCTCTTCGTTATTACTAACAGAATCCCAATTTCCCTTGGGGTGGCATTGTACACAGCTAAAATATTCACCTGGCCAAAGCGCTTTGCATTATGACCCATTTTTGCTGATGAAATCTAAGCTGGGGTGGCCAGGGATTGGCCTTGTCTCTGGAGCAATTGTTTTTCCGATGAAATGGGACCAACTCAGCTGGCATACCCCCTGGTCTTTCACTTTCCCCCTCCTTTATCTTTTTGGAAAGCAGACACACCCTTTGGAGGTGTAGCAGCCATCTTATAACCAGCAGAACAAAGCCACGTGTTCATAAAGGGGAACAGATTAATGGACAGAGCCTGGATCTGGGTTGACAACCTTGGGAGCTGCTCCAGACCCATGCTGCCTACATCTAGATTTCACTGCATGAGAAAAATAAGCCCTACTTGTCTAAGCCTTTGTTGTCAGGTTTTTTATTTCTTGGCCTCAAATCCTACCTGGAACAAAGGACCCTTCTCTTACTCACCTTGGGCGATACATGATTTCATTTTCTGGCCTCAAAGGTTTTTGCTTTAGGGAATTGCTGTAGGGAATGCTAGTACAATCGTATTTACACATTGTTATAGGTATTCATTTTTCTGATCAAAATAAGATACATTTATAAAATAAATGTTTTGAACACCAATCAAAACATCACAAGGTTTTTGTAGGCATCACATCTTTGTAACTTTTGCTCCTTGAAAGAGTAGGAGGTCAGTAAATATTTCTCCATCTGTCAACAGTGTCAAGGGTGAAAAGGCCAACTCTAACATTGTTTTTTTGCTTAATTATAGGGAATTTTAATGCATGTTTAAGGGTGACTTGTGAAAAGCTAAATTCAATTCTAACTATTCACGAAGTAGTTATAAATCATGATCTCTGAGACGCTGTGAAATAAAATACAATGAAATATAATATATGAATAACTAGGGAAACATCGCCTGAAATGAGAATGGTAGTTTGTAATTGAGGATTTAACACATTTATGAAAATTTATCAGTGAGCTTCATCTAATGCTATCCCAAATGATAAAATGCCTGAAAATTTGAAATGAATCACAGTAATTATTCATTGAGGAAATGGCTAAATGCATTGGTAGAAATCTCAAAATGATGCAAAAGGAACACTCTCAGCTATATAATCATCATCATCATAATATCCCCGAGCATTTCAGATGTATTTTGTCATATAATCTCTCAACAATTCTAAACATGGAATAATATTATTTTCCCTGTTTTACAGACAAGGAAACTAAGACACAGATGAATTAAGTAACTTGCCTAAATGTACACAGGTAGTAAGTGACAAAGTGAGATTAAAACCAAACCAAAGTAATCAGTTCCACTGATGATACGGCCGAGTCACCCCCAACTCCCAGAGACGACAACTGTCAACACTGGGTATAACATAAAAACAGCCACCTGAATGCTGTGGACAGTAAACAGAACAGGCAGCGTTCGGAGTAAAGCCAACACTTGGAAGAAGGAAATGGCATGGAGTTCGTTTCCCATTTTTTATGGCTTTTAGCCTGATGGCAGGCTACAGGTGCTACGCAGGGCAACTAAAACCCAGAAAAAAACCCCAGTCTTCTGTCTACTCAGTATTCTGTGATAACCCATATGAGAAAAGAATCTGAAGAAGAGTGAATACATATATGTATAACTGAATCGCTTTACCGTACACTTGAGACTCACACAACATTGTAAATCAACGATACTCCAATAAAGTATTAAAAAAAATAAGACCATAAATTTTCCTTGAAATATTTTTGCTGCATTCTACAAGCTTTTATATGTAGTATTTCCATTATCATTCAGTTTCAAGTACTTTTAAATTTAATGCTATACTTTCTTCTTGATTCATGAGACATCTAGAAGGTTTTTTTTTAATATATAGAAAATGTTTTAAATCATCCTTTTGTTATAAACTTCTAATTGTGAATTGTTTTGTAAACAGAGAGTCTATTATAATGCTTACACTTCAAAATATGTAGGGAAATTTTATGATTAATTTTTATGAGTGTTCCATTTACACTTGGGGAAAAAACATGTTTTCTAATTGTTGGATGCCAAATATTATATAGGTCCATTATAACAAAAAAACAAACAGGGCTCCCCTGGTGGCGCAGTGGTTGAGAGTCCGCCTGCCGATGCAGGGCACACGGGTTCGTGCCCCGGTCCGGGAAGGTCCCACATGCTGCGGAGCAGCTGGGCCCGTGAGCCATGGCCGCTGAGCCTGTGCGTCCGGAGCCTGTGCTCCGCAACGGGAGAGGCCACAACAGTGAGAGGCCCGCGTACCGCAAAAAAAAAAAAAAAAAAAAGAGGGAGAGTTGGCACAGCTCTGCCCAGTATTACAGCCTTGTTCATAGTAGAGGATGGGAGACTGAAAAGTATAGTCTGCCACTAGGCTGTTCTCCATGGATTCATCTCTGAGTTCTAGAGAGAGGTGTATGGCAAATAAAACTTAACACTTCCTCACTCCAAACTCTCTAAGACATTTGTCTTATCAACTGAGCATTTATTGCATTTTTTTTCTGCCCAGCGTTCCTTATTCCCCTATTTAGATAGTAATACTTTTTCTTTGTGGAATTGCCTATCTTTTGTGAGAACTGAATGGTGCTCCGAGTCTCAGTATCTTGTCCTTCAACTGCAGTGATTGACCCAAGGAAGGGTGCCTGACCCGAACTGAACGATATCGTGTCCTTGACGAGTTGTTATATATGGCTGTTGAAAGAGAGAAGCAGTGTCTTTCCTGCTAAGCTGGAATGATGTAAGCCTGGGTCAGATGGAGACCATTTCTCATCAAACCCATCACACTTGCCCAGGAAGGAAATCTCTCCACAGTAGGAGGGAATGAGGCCGACAGAGAGAGAGGTGGAGGGCTTTGAAATGGTAAGAGATGGAGACTAAGGAAGAAGGGAGAGAGTAAGAGGGAGAGGGAGAGAAAGAGGGAGAGAAAGAGGGAGAGAAGCGGGGGGTGGGTGGGTGGAGAGAGATTGATTCTAATATCGTAAAGCCTTTGAACACTCTAAAACCATATTGTAGATTTTCTGGTTATATACGATCTCATACATTCCCATTTTCTAAAATTCAGAGAGCTGTTTAACAGAGATTAACATAAAAGTAGAGGAAAGGATGTTCCTGTAACACCAGAAGTATCTGGCCCTATGGGGCCTCTACAGGATGTGGCCAAGCTCTAGTACAAGTGCTGCAACACATCAACAGCAAACTCAGAGGGATGCACCCGGAAGAACTCTACGGGGAGAGACCCGTGCTTGAGAATCGGCAACTGTGGAAACAGTGTTAGCAGCATCAAGAAGCAACGTAAGTGGTTAGAAAGGGTGCAGGAAACTTCGGAGGAAGTGAGCGGTATCGTGTCTTCGGCACACATGGCAGGACTCCTGACTTTCACCAGTCACACTCATCCTCACAAGTTTATAATCACTGACGTACCCAGCTATAGACACGTCACTAAGAGGGGGATGGGCAGGTTTCAACAGAGAAGAGGAGAAAATGATCAGACCCCATGTGAAAGCTTAAGTGAGAAAACTTCTGAGGCCTCGGAGAAACAGATGGGAGCAGGTCATTTAAGGGCAACAGCATTTGTGGCGGTCATAGCTGTAAATGTGACCCTGCTTTTACTCTCCGACTGAAAAGTTCTGGGAAAAATGAGTTACACAAAGCTTCACTTTCCCAACTGGCAAAAAATAATAATAATAATAATGACGATGATGTCCATGCTAAATATGAGAGCAATGTGCTCATCTTGAATCATGTGCAGATATAAGACTCACGGAGCTACCAGAATTAACATGAGAACGATAAAGCTAGAAACAGGTGCTAAGCTTGTGTCCTTGGGAGGCTTGTCAAACACTGAGCTGGGCCCAAGGTCAGGAGAAGAGTCAACATCTAGAGGGAGCAGAACAGTCAGACTGTGAGGAATGATCCGAGGACAGAGCTGGCCGGGGCTGGCAGAAGAAGTGAAGTCCTCACTTCTCCAGACAAATTTACTGTAGCAGGGTCACATTAGAGTCCCTCACAGGGTGCAAGGGCAAGGGCCTCAACCCAGAATCTGAGTTGAAACAGGTTTACTTCCAAGCCAACTTGTAGAGGAAGAACTCTATAACTCTCTGACCTAAGAGTTAGAAGATGATTTCCTAATCTTGTCTTTCTAGTTCTCTACTGAAGCTATAAAGCAAGACTATTTTTCTATTTTTGATAATGAGGATAAAATGAGAGAGGGTGAAAGCACTTTGAAAAGCTGAATGCTTTTAAAAAATAAGAAATCTTTATAAATAAGTCACTAATTAGTGTAGTGGGGCAGCACCCTACTACTTGGGTGAACACTATCTCCCTCCTCTTTCTCCATCTGTTTCCCCTCTCCTCCTGGCCAAGGCACTTTCATTTCTTTGTCACATTATATAAGCAACACATATATAGTTGGTGTATTCACACACACAAGCGTAACACACACACACACACACACACACACACACACACACACATATCATGGCTGACACTCGTCTAATCCAGTCTGCACTGGTCTAGGAGTGGCTGCTTGTGGCTGATGTCTGTTCTGATTGACAATGTCCTTGAAGTGCCAGTGGTCAATTTTTAATGTCATCCTCATTTGTATGTATTGTGAGATAGAGATATAGATATAAATATATGGGGTTTTTTAATTGGAAAAGAGATGGACTATTACTATTAAACTTACTACTACCCCAACATATGCCCCACCCTCAACCTGAGACCTTTTGGTTTGCAGTTGAGGAGCAGTTTACTGCTCAATTTGTTCTAGAACATCCTAAACAGAAGAAGTATTCAAATAAATAGTGGGGCTGCAAACAGGATTGATATTTCTGGTACTCTTTTACAATTTACTAACTGTTGACAGGCATTTAGGCCATTGACAGGAGGACTTTAAGAGAAGCTAGTGATTCGTGGGTAATCTCTCCTCCCCTGGCCGCCCTGATCTTTAAGTGGAAGTTGAAATTTCTTTAGAAATGTATTCTTTAACACTTGCAGAGATGTGTTCTCTTTGTGTTAGAATATGAACTTTTGGAAGATGTAAGGATGAGAATGTTGTACCTTTGCCAAGATATAATGCTGATAAAGGGTTCGACTTAAGGAGTTTAGTTCATTAAATCATTAACGCATGTGAGAAAACTCGTAATGACTCAAATATTTTGGATCAGGGAATTCAACAGCATTTTATGATGCTTTTAATTAGAGAAGACACTGTGAAAGATGTTTCAGTTTACAACTACCACCATAGTCAGTAAAATAAAATAGATCCTGGTAGTAAGAGCAAGTGTCCCCATGTTGTCATGAAAAAGATAATGGCTCCAAACAGCCAGTTAGTTGTGGAAGTGCTCTTTAAATAACTACCAGTTGTTATTTTCCTTCTAAAACCTTGTTACTCTGAAATGTAAATGAGTAATTAATGATCCAATGAAAGAAAGATTCTTGCCATTACAGAAATTCTCATTGTAAATGAATTGGGCTTCAGCTACTCCCAAGGAAGATGTTAAGTTTTTAACAAAAATGTAGGGAACTTGATTTTACTTAGAAGAGAAACTGAGTTAATTCTGAATATACGCTGGCTTTGAAAAAAATGATAATAATAGAAGGAAAGATATAATACCTTAAAACAGCCTGTCAGGGACTTCCCTGGTGGCGCAGTGGTTAAGAATCCACCTGCCAATGCAGGGGACACGGGTTCGAGCCCTGGTCCGGGAAGATCCCACATGCCACAGAGCAACTAAGCCCATGCGCCACAACTACTGAGCCTTCGCTCTACAGCCCACGAGCCACAACTACTGAGCCCGCGTGCCACAACTACCGAAGCCTGTGCGCCTAGAGCCCGTGCTCCACAGCAAGAGAAGCCACCGCAATGAGAAGCCCGTGCACCACAATGAAGAGTAGCCCCTGCTCGCCGCAACTAGAGAAAGCCCGCGTACAGCAACGGAGACCCAACACAGCCTAAAGTAAATAAAAAACAAAACAAACAAAAAACAGTCTGTCAGCCTGAAAGAAGGAAAAGGAGCCAATCACACAAATTACATAAATTGACTTAAGAAAAAATAAAAAACCTCACAGACCTAAAATGAGAGATGGAATCAGTAATTGAAACCTTCCCAACAAAGAACAGACCAGGATGAGATGGCTTCATTGGTGAATTCTACCAAACATTTTGAAAAGAATTAATCACAATCTCTCCAAACTCCTCCAAAAAATAGAAGAGGAGAGTTCTTTCCTAACTCATTCTATGAGGCCAGTATTACCCTAATACCAAAACCAGATAGAAGTATCACAAGAAAAGAAATTATTGACCAATATCCCTTATGAATACAGATTAAAAGTTTCTCAAGAAAATACTAGCAAACTGAATCCAATATCATATTAAAAGGATTATACACAGGAACCAAGTTGGATTCACTGCACCATGAATACAATGGTGGTTCAAAATAGAAAATCAATCAATGTCATAGGCCACATTAATAGAATAGAGTAATAAAACATGTGATCATCTCAATTAACACAGAAAAAGCATTTGACAAAATCCAACACATTTTCATGATAAAAACATTCAGAAAGCTAGAAGTAGAAGGGGACTTCCTCAAGATGATAAAGAGTGTTTATAAAAAACTCACACCTAACATCATAGTAAACAGTGAAAAACTGAAAGCTTTTCCCCTAAGATCAGGAAGAAGCCAAGGATGCCTGCACTCATCACTGCTGTCCAACATTGTAGTGGAAGTTCTAGCTAGAGCAATTAGACAAGAAAAAGAAATAATAGGAAAGGAAGAAGGAAACTATCTCTATTCACATATGATATGATCCCATATTAAAAGATCCCAAATAATCCACAAGGAAGCTACTAGAACAATAACAATAAACAAATTTAGCATAGCTGCAAGGTACAAAATTCACACACCAAAGTCAGTTTTGTTTCTAGACACCTGCAACTAACAATCTGAAAAGAGAATTTAAAAAGCAATTCCATTCATAATAGCATCTAGAAGAATAATATACTCAGGAATAAATTTAACTGAAATTTATTTCATTTAAATTATTTTATTTAAATTTATTTTCTTTAAATTTATTTCAGTTTTCACTTATAACCTGAAAACTCCAAAACACTGCTGAATGTAATTAAAGAAAACCTAAATAAATGGAAAGACATCCCATGTTCCTGGGTAGGAAGACTTAATATTGTTAAGATGTCAATACTACCCAAAGCAATCTGCTGTTTCAGCTTAATCCCTATCAAAATTCCAACAGAAAAAATAACAAACAAACAAATAAATGTACCTAGTGATTTCTGTTAGTGATAAGTGCCATTGACATAACAGAACCAGGCAATGTGATGGGACTGACTGGAGAAAAGGATAATTTAAAGTGGACGGTCAGGAAGGGCCTCTTGAGGGTGGTATGGAAGTCAGAGTGATCGGAAGGGGTAAGTCCCACAAATATAAGTGCAGATTCTCAAAGCTGATTTCATTACAACTCTTAGGGAAAACATGGCTTCCATATTGATACAACGTACGTAACTGAAAATCACGGTGGATAACAGAAATAAAGATCTAAGACTTTAATTATTACTTCGCTGAGCTTCTTACATTTTCAGTTAATGGGAGGGAGATTGTGTAACTAATTCAAAATAGTGGATAATCTAACAGGCTTTGGTGAGCAGTTAAAATACACACACACGCTCATGTATAAAAAGCACCTGCCACGGGCTTCCCTCATGGCGCAGTGGTTGAGAGTCCGCCTACCGATGCAGGGGACACGGGTTCGTGCCCCGGTCCGGGAAGATCCCACATGCCGAGGAGCGGCTGGGCCCGTGAGCCATGGCCGCTGAGCCTGCGCGTCCGGAGCCTGTGCTCCGCAACGGGAGAGGCCACAACGGTGAGAGGCCTGCGTACCGCAAAAAAAAAAAGAAAAAAGCACCTGCCGTGTTCACAGACCAGCATCTTCCCTTTGGCTTGGACTCCATGGTGAGCTGCCAAAGCACCAGATGAACAATGGCAATGATTCAATGGTTATGAATATTCTCCAAAATACAGTTCATATAATGACCACCAGAGTGGTCTAAAGTCTGGAAAGCCTGAGGGTCAGGCTTAGTCACCAGGCAGCTAGTTTAATTAATTAATTAATTAATTTATGGCTGCATTGGATCTTCGTTGCTGTGCGTGGGCTTTTTTTAGTTACGGCGAGCGCTGGGGGGCTACTCTTTGTTGTGGTGCCCGGGCTTATTGCGGTGGCTTCTCTTGTGGCGGAGCACGGGCTCTAGGTGCACGGGCTTCAGTAGCTGTGGCTTGTGGGCTCTAGAGCGGAGGCTCAGTAGTTGTGGCGCATGGGCTTAGCTGCTCCACGGCATATGGGATCTTCCCACAACAGGGTTCGAAACCGTGTCTCCTGCGTTGGCAGGTGGATTCCTAACCACTGTTCCACCAGGGAAGCCCCAGCTATGCCAGTTTTGAGAATATGGTACTGACAGGCAAAAGTGATGTGCATGTCAAGGGGATGAAATTCATTTATACATGCTTGGTCAAAATGTTATTGGAGAGAATTGATCCATTTTAGCAAACACTGTTTCCAAACTGGACGTGTCCCACTTGGAACCCTGGCACTATGTGTTGCTGAAACAGGCTTTGACCTGAAGTGGCACTGAGTGTAGAGAGCTCCGGAATGCAGAAGACATGCAAGCCAGAGCTCTGCGAAGCCTCACCTGCACACAGAAAGCCAGGTATCGTGTACCTACTTCATACTTCATCTCCCAGCACTGGCTTCATGGCCCAGGACACAATGCTGTCAGGGACAGAGAAATGCTTTGTGCTTCCTTTGGGGTTCAAGTTACCTAGGAAATGGGCAAAATAATTTATTCACGGACATTCTCTCAAGAAATTGAAAAGGAATGCTTTCCAAACAGGATTTAAAAGATGGAAGATGTGTTGGGACAGAAAACAGTGGGATTTTACGACAAGCTCTGCAGGTTTCTTTGAAGAAAGATGTTTCATGTGCTATGTATGGTTCATCACCTTCAAATTACCCCTTGTCACAGGCAGGGAAAACAGTTCACATGCATACCCTACTCCGGTCATGGAGACGAGGTGCCGTTCAGAGAAAGTTTCAGATGCGAATCTATGTGCGCTACTTACATTGAGCTAAATGCTGCTTCCCGAAAGATCTCATATAACAATCTAAGTTTTCAAAATATGTATATTGATGATGATGATTTCTGTAAGACAGGAGTGTGGCTGAGACCAGGAGTAGAAATGAAGACCTGCACATAAGATGCCTAAATACTTGAAAGTTAAAAGTGCTACCTTGATCTATATACCTTCATTAGACCCAGGAGGCCAGGCTCAAATTTAGAATTCTCAGACTCGTGGAATTTTGCTCTAGAAAGTGATGGCACAGGAGAGCTGGCCCCTGGCCCTACTCACCTCCCTTCTCTTCCATCACCAGTTCTGTCCAGAACCAGAGGTGCCTTTCATCCTTGTGTCACTGCCCAGCTTGTTTATTTTCGGCTCCACTTGTACATCAATTTCTCTGCCTAAAAGAGAAGCCAAGGATACTTCATATTTACCACCCAGGAAACTCAAGGAAGAGCAAGGTATCCAAGTAATTGAGTTGAAACAGATTTGCAATAAGGCTAACATTTGACTCTGTCTGATCTAAGAGGAAATCTTCCTGTGTTCTGTTTTCTTGCCTTCAATGTAAAAAAAAGGATCAGATCACTGTTACTGTCAGATTGTTTTATTATTCATCCCAAATGTGAGAAGGCTTAGATTATTGTGAGAGGTAATAAAATATGGCAGGGACAGAAGATAATGATAGCTCTTATTGCTAATTATCTTCCGTGTAACTGAACTTTAAATAAACTTATTGGGATTAAAAACAATTACTTCAGGACTTCCCTGGTGGTGCAGTGGTTAAAAATCTGCCTGCCAATGCAGAGGATACAGGTTCGAACCCTGGTCCGGGAAGATCTCACATGCCGCGGAGCAACTACGCCCTCGAGCCACAACTACTGAGCCTGTGAGCCACGACTACTGAAGCCCATGAGCCTAGAGCCTGTGCTGCACAACAAGAGAAGCCACCGCAATGAGAAGCCCGCGTACCACAACAAAGAGTAGCCCCCGCTCACTGCAACTAGAGAAAGCCCCCGTGCAGCAATGAAGACCCAATGCAGCCAAAAGTAAATAATAAATTTATTTTAAAAAATTAAGAGAAATCTGACACTTGTTTGTTGACCACAATTTTAAAATGAGTTTAAAATTTATGAGGCAGTTATTCTCCCTCCCTCCCCCCCAAAAGGTAACATTATTTTGGTCTGTGTCCAAAGGACAGAAAGTAAGATTATAGATCAGTATAATCTTAAGCACAATATAAACTGTAAACTCTCTGAGTGGTCCCTGTAAGCACCCAGGGAGCTTACAGTTCAACAGGGGTGAGGATGGGGTGGAATCCTTTATCCTAAATACAGCTGTGCTTCTTATTATATAATTTTCGAATTTAAGTCATCGTGACCACATAGGACTTGATCAGTGGTTCTCTTAAGAACTCAATTTCAAGGTCTCTTTATTATTATTTTTTTCATTTTTACTGTCACTGTGTCCTTGTAATTTCCACAATTTTACAATGAACTGCTCTAATGTAGTTTACTGAGCATTATGTATAATATCTACTCTACTCTTAGTCAATATGTTTTGGTAAATTCACAATAAAATGCACTTAAAAGCTTGATTGCTATATAATATAAATATATGATATATAAAAATATAATTTAAATACAAAATAATATTAAAAATTCTAGAATTATGTAAGAGAGAGTGAAAAAGGAAACCAATATTAAGCATATTTCACTCTCTTCATTTTCTCTGGGTTTCCTAACAACCATGGCAAAAGGTAAATCCATAGATTGTATAGAGGCTATTATCATCTTAATGAGCACATTAATTTTTCAGGGTAGACAGACATTTTAATTTTGGGCACTGAACTCAAAAGAGGAATAAATCGCATTAATTGTATTTAAAAGTTTTAAACAATATAAAGGATCATGTGCTTTTATTAGCATGTAATTGACATATATATATTAGTTTCAGGTGTACAGCATAATGATTTAATATCAGTAACTATTGTGGAATGATCATCACAGTCAGTCTAGTTAACACCCACCACCATCCATAGTTACAAACTATTTTTCTTATGTTGAGAACTTTTAAGACCTACTCTCTCAGCAACTTTCAAATACATGATACAGTGTTATTAACTACAGTCGCCCTGCTGTATGTTACGTCCCCAGGACTGACTGACTTTGTAGTTGGAAGTGTGTACATTTTGACTCCCTTTACCCATTTCAGCCCACTGGCTACCTCCACCTCTGCAACCCCCAATCTGTTCTTCGTATCTATGAGTTTGTTCTTCTTCGTTTTCTTGGATTCCACATAAAAGTGAGATCATACGGTGTTTGTCTCTCTGTCGAACTTATTTCACTTGCCATAATGCCTTCAAGGTCTATCCATGTTTTCCCAAATGGTAGGATTTTTTACAAATGGCGGTGTCTTTTTGAGATGAACCTCACTCACTGTAATCAGCTTGGGCCACTTTATTAGCTGTCGGTGCACGAGGAAGCTCTCTACCTTTAGCAGCGCTAAATTCTGGATACAGTTCCCTTTGCTGCTTTATATTCTCTCCCCGAAGAGCATTTATCCTCTTTACCATTATTATTATTTTATTATTATTATTATTTTTAATTTTTCTTTTGCGGTACGCGGGCCTCTCACCGTTGTGGCCTCTCCCGTTGCGGAGCACAGGCTCCGGACGCGCAGGCTCAGCGGCCATGGCTCACGGGCACAGCCGCTCCGCGGCATGTGGGATCCTCCTGGACTGGGGCACGAACCCGCGTCCCCTGCATCGGCAGGCGGACTCTCAACCACTGCGCCACCAGGGAAGCCCTTTACCATCATTTTTGATCTAACGATCCATTTTAATTTGGGGATCTTCTTGGAAATTTTATTTTAGAAGGCTGAAGAGGTATTCCATTTAAAAGTTTTATTGTTTTTGTGGTGTGCTTAAAGAATAAGAAACATATCAGGGAAAATAAACCTCTCTTTTTTGCTCCCTTACTTCTGGGCACTTTGGGATTTAAA
This sequence comes from Lagenorhynchus albirostris, assembly GCF_949774975.1. NCBI lineage: Eukaryota > Metazoa > Chordata > Mammalia > Artiodactyla > Delphinidae > Lagenorhynchus > Lagenorhynchus albirostris. The sequence goes on along the minus strand of NC_083110.1, from coordinate 5,018,735 downwards.
GGCCACTTTGATCTTCCTGCCATGACCATCGCCATCACTTTTATGTTCAGCTCAGTGTTTCCCTCTCTATTTAGGAAAGCATGTTGCCTGGGTATAAGAACTTAATCTTTTTGGTTTTATCCTGAAACCTTCCCTTTTTCATCCAGGTTCATTTTCCTAACTGGCTGGGGAAAGCCACAGGCTCTGTCCCTGAGAAACCCAGGGCCATATGCTGTTCATCTGCTCACAGGAAGCGGGAGTGAGCGCCACCCTCGGGGGGGCTGGGATTGTGGCACCAAGCGGTAGCCAAGAGAAGGCCACCTGCTATGCGAGGAAAAGCTCTGTCTCCATAAAGACTTCAGGGGAAGATCCTGGTCACTGCCTAGTTGGGAGTTGTCCTCCAAGTGAAGGCCGTCGGAAATTCTCACTTGCATCTGAAACTGATCAGTATTCTTTCTGCAGTGTCACCTCCCACCATCAAATGAGGCCACAAGTTCACGCATGACCCTGTTTTCTGAAATGTAATCGCTACTGATCTGTAAGTGATGCTTTTGCAACCATGAAAAAGAGCGATGAAATACACAAATGATTGCTTATTCATTTCACATGCTCTTCGCGCCCTAAATATTGAAACCTTGTTTACTGAATGCCTAGCATAGACTAGTTTCCTGCTACATGGCTGTTTCCAGGGACACTTTATCCCCACAGCTGTTGCAATATATCAAGAAAGGCCAACCTGACATGGTTTGAGCAACTTTTCTCATTTCCCTCTCTGGAATATCAGAGCCCTGGCAGTTGGAAGCAGCAGAAAGAAGCTAAGCGATTTCCAGTACAGAATACCTCCCAAGGATGTGGCTTCATTTAAATTTTCCCCTAAGGAAGTCCATTTTGATTGCTGGTAATATTATAATATGTTACAGTTGAAAGAATCAACAAAGTGTCCTTTTCCTTCTGGAGTCTAAAGTATATTGAGATTTTCCAAGTCAGAGCACACTGTGGGGTCTTAAAAGTAAGTCATTAGCCTTGCACTGGCTCACTTAATCAGACTGCCTACTCCTACCCTGTAGTCTTCAATTGAGTGGGAAATGAAACTTGGCACCTTCAACATAAAGAACACCATCGATATACTCATTTGTGTGCCAGGCACTGAAATCAATATTCGCTTGCTAGATTCTTTCAGTCCGCTGAAAATTATACCTACGTATCCTCTGTTTTCTTATTTCTCCTTCAATTTGATATAAGGTTTTGGAAGAATTAAAATAGCTAGCTTTCTTACAGTTTCTACTACGTCATCACGAAAGAGAAGCTGAACCACGTGCACAGAGCGGAACCACAGCGTGGTAGGTCAATCCAAACAGCATGTCGGTTCTTAATCTCCGATAAAGTCATATGTACTTGCTTTGGTTACAATGTCATCTTCTTGACCCTTCTGGGAAAATTTTAGTTAAGCAATGAAAGGTTTATCTAGGATACCTACCATACTAACCAATCTCTAAGAGGATTGCTCAAAAGGAAGGACAAAAGTAAGGCTTCATCTGTTTAATCCCTCAGTTCCAAGCATATAGTGACTTGAAAAGGAACATTTGTGCTTATGCACGCATGCTCGTGCACACACACCCACACACCCACACAGACACATTCTTCAAGGCTTTGTGGCTGGCTGATTGGAGGCTTAGCTCTGCTGCTGTAAACAACCTCCTTGCTAATGACTGTCTCCGTGGTATCCATGCGCAAAAGGTTTTGTTTGCAACTGGGAAGAAGGAAGAGTTTAGTGAACAGCAAATCTCAGGGAGGGGGAGAGGAAAGAGGACGATGCAGGAGCCAAGATCCATGGCACCTGCTGGCCTCTCCCTTTGCACTGAGCTTCAGAAACTATAATCAGGAAGGATGAGCCACAAAGGTAAGCCAACTGTTTTCATGGGAGATTTTTGGAAATTTTCAGAAAACAGTAACAGAGATTGAAGGAGCTGTTTTTTATATCGTTTATTGAAGACTGTGGGCATACACAGAGATGCTCGGGGGTCTATGTAACATAAAGTATGGCACTGAGATGGCATTTCTTCCTACACAGAAGCCAGAAGGGGTCTGGAACCCCAAGGGCTGGCCATTTGGCAAGCACCGTGAGATCATTTTCTTGGCCTCTTATAATTGAAACCACGCAGAGGGGCTGTGGTGAGTGGAGAGAGAAGGAGAGAGAGAAGGGATTGGTTTTGTATAAGGAACTGGCTCACACAGTTATGGAGGCTGACAAGTCCCGAGACCTGCGGCTGGCAAGCTGGAGGCCCAGGAGAGCCGATGGCGTAAGTTCCATTCTGAACGTTGGCAGGCTCGAGACCCAGGAAAGGCCAGTGTTTCAGTTCTAGTTGGAAGGCAGGAAAAAAAAAAAAAAGCCCTGATGTTCAGATGTCCCAGCTTGAAGGCAGTCAGGCAGGAGACCTTCACTCTTACTCATGGAGGGTCGGCCCTTTTGTTCTATTCAGGCCTTCAACTGATTGGATGAGGCCCACCCACATCTGCTTTACTGTCTACCCGTTCAAATGTTAATCTTATCAAAAAACAGGATCACAGACTCACCCAGAATAATGTTTGATCAAATGTCTGAATGCCTCGTGGCCCAGTCAAGTTGACACATAAAATTAACCATCATACTGCCTATAGAAAGTTGGGGGTCAAGAGGTCTTTGTATGTCTTTAACAGCGTCAGTCTCTTTTCCTCTAGGCTGGCAGGGTTTTTGCCGATACACATCTCTCAAAATGTGGGTTCTCTATGAAAGTCATTTCAGTGAACTTGCCTGTGGCAAAAGGCACAGCCATATACCTTTCAAGATATGCCTCTTTCCAGCCTTAATTATGGGTACGTTTGAGAAATCAGGCTTCTGCGGAACCATGTCCATAATCTTTCTAAGAGCCCTTCTGTCCAGCTGAACGGACCTATAGGTGCCATGTTAATCCTTTCAGATGTCTTAACCAAGAGTGTTTCAGGCAGACCCTTGATGTCTTTTTACTCCAAGGCTGTGTCATATTAGTAGGAAGAACTATAGATTTTGTCTTTGCCCTGAGGCTCTGTTACAATGATCCCAAGCCTTGACTTTGTGAGAAATTTCTCATTTTGTAACTCTGCCTCACAATTTCTGGACTCCCTAAAATTCTTCTCCGTTCTATTTGCAACTAACCAGTTCTTCCCTGAACATTTTCCTCTTACCTATGGCACTTTACCATGTGCACCTAGGAGCAACCAAGTCCTGTTCCGATATCCTCCCTTCAAACTTCCTCACCCAAGACTAAAACTTCCATAGGTACGTTTTCTTTTTTCCAAATTTCCACCAAGTAGTTTTATCGAATGCTTTCCCACAATGTAATGGGCGTTACCATTTATTCAGCCTCCTGGAACCGTTTCCTCAATTTCTGCCCCTCACTACCGAAACTCATTCCACAAAATCTTAGGTTCATGTTAGGGCAACACCCCAATTTTCATATGAGTTGGCAATGACCACAATAAGGATGCATTTTAAAAAAAATCTCAAAACTCACTGGCTGAAAAAACAATAATCTGTTTTTATAGTTCCAGGTCTGCGAGTTGGCTGCAACTCTGCTGATCTTGGCGGGACTCCAGGCTCCAGGTTCCAAGGGTTGATGTGGACTCCATGCAGCTCTCATCACTCTCAGACTAACAGCTACCCAGGGCATGTGGTCTGTTTTATTGTCTCATTCTCAGACCCAGGCTGAGGGCAGGTGGGTACTTGAGGCGTATTCTGCTCATGGTGGGTCAACCAGAGTGCAGGAATGCCAGCCCAAAGACACAGCCATATTTTAACCCTCTGTTTGAGCCATGTTCACTAACATCTCATTGACCAAAGCAAGTCACGTGGCAAAACTCAAAGTTAAGGAACAGAGAAGTGCACTCTGCTAACCTGGAAGCCAGGGTGAGTTTGCCAATGGATAATATTACTACAGGTAACTGGAAAGTTGGGACTAATTACTCAATCTACCTCAGTGCTAAAGAGATTTTCTCTCTGTGTGTGAGTCTATCTCTTTGTGTCTGCCTGTCTTTCTCTGTCCCTGTCTCTGTCTTTGGAAATATTAGGAACTTACAGGTCCTAGACTACTGAATTTCAGGTTCCTGACACATCCGTGTCATTTTGCTTTGTTTAAAGTGTGATTATTCTAGACCAACTTAACTTTCATCAATGCATCACCTGTGGTTTCTCTTCTGCCATATATGTACCTTTTGCAATATATGTGAACCAAAGCCAACGAGTTTAATTCTATAATATTAGAAAATAACTTTTCTTTCTTTTTTTTTTTGCGGTACACGGGCCTCTCACTGTTGTGGCCTCTCCCGTTGCGGAACACAGACTCTGGATGCGCAGGCCCAGTGGCCATGGCTCACGGGCCCAGCTGCTCCACAGCATGTGGGATCCTCCCGGACCAGGGCACGAACCCGCGTCCCCTGCATCGGCAGGCTTACTCTCAACCACTGCACCACGAGGGAAGCCCCTTTTCTTTCTTTTTTAATGATTTATTTATTTATTTATTTATTACCACACTACGCAGCATGTGGAATCTTAGTTCACTGACCAGGGTTTGAACCCGTGCCCCCTGCATTGGGAGCGTGGAGTCTTAACCACTGGACCACCAGGGAAGTCCCAATTTTTCTTTTTTATTGAAGTATAGTTGATTTACAATGTTGTGCTAGTTTCTGGTGTACAGCAAAGTGATTCAGTTATATATATATTCTTTTCCATTATGGTTTATTACAGGATACTGAATATAGTTCTCAGTGCTATACAGTAGGACCTTGTTGTTTATCTATTTTATATACAATACTTTGTATCTGTTAATCCCAAACTCCTAATTTATCCTTTCCCACCTTCCCCCATTGGTAACCATAAGTTTGTCTTCTGTGTTTGCAAGTCTATTTCTGTTTTGTTCATTTGTATCTTATTTAGATTCCACATATAAGTGATATCATATGATAATTGTCTTTCTCTTTCTGACTTACTTCATTTAATATGATCATCTCTAGGTTCATCCATGTTGCTGCAAATGGTATTATTCTTTTTTATGGCTAATATTCCATGGTATACATATACCACATCTCCTTTCATGTGTCAGTGGACATTTAGGTTGTTTCCATGTCTTGGCTATTGTAAATAGTGCTTCAATGAACAATGGGGTGCATGTATCTTTTCAAATTATAGTTTTCTCCTGATATATGCCCAGGAGTGGGATTGATGGATCATACGGTAATTCTATTTTTAGTTTTTTAAGGAACCTCCATACTGTTCTCCATAGTGGCTACACCAATATATATTCCCACCAACAGAGTAGGAGGGCTCCCTTTCTTCCACACCCTCTCTAGCATTCATTATTTGTAGACTGTTTGTTGCTGGCCATTCTGACCGGTGTGAGGTGATACCTCACTGTAGTTTTGATTTGCGTTTCTCTAATAATTAGCGATACTGAGCATCTTTCCATGTACCGATTTTAGCCACCAAAATTCTAAACCAGTTATAAGTCGCCTTTTTCACCCTCTGCCAGCACTCATGTTCGTTCCCCAGCCATTGTGTTCCACAGCCTTTCCCAGATGGATCCACAAGTTTCTCTCCAAGAGTCTCTGACCATCCTAACTTCTGAGTCATCTAGGGCCAGCCCGTGGGATTTGGAATGATGTCACTCTCACAGACTGGGAACACTGGGGCTCCGTTCCACCTGCTAGGATCCTCCTGAGAACCAGACTTCTGTGTCCCCAGCAATTGATTGCTCTTATCACAGCTGTGCCTGCCTCTGCTTCTCTCCATCCAAGGTGGCCTGGACTGGGGGGACCGGGACAGAGGGTACTAACTGAAAGGGACACAAGGGAACCTTCTAGGGTGACAGATATGTCCCGGCGTCACAGGCATATCCTATGTAAAAGTCATTAAGCTGGGTGCTTAAGATAACGTTTCACCACATGTAATTTATTCCTTAATAAAGCAATGGAAAAAAAAAACCAAAACGAAACAAACCAAAAATCTGCATTATTAATTTCATGAAAAGTAAAAACTTATATTAAAAAGAAAATGTAATCATAGGACACTCCCTGTCATCTGGACCTAGCTTGGCTGTGAACAATAATTAAACAGTTGTAATAATGGATAAATACACGATATATGGATTCAACCAAAAATCTATATTGGCAGGACGGGCAGAAGGGCAGTGTTTGTGTGTAGCAGAGGATTGGGGGGGTGAGCAAAGAGAGCTAAATTCTAATATTTTGTAGTAGGAAGTCAATAGATAATGTCTAAAGTCAAATAAACAAATACACAAGAACAAACAAAACAGAACAAAATGGCCTGGACCTGGAGGACCCCTTACCCACCTGCTCACATTCTAGTTGGTTCTATGCAGGTGCCCTTCTAGGTGTCCTTCTCCTCCTTGGCTGGGTTAGTACCTCATCTTGATATATGAATTTTTTGACTGGGGCCCCGCTGGCCAGGCTCACTTCCCACCACTTTTCCTCACCAGAGCGGAGGTCCTCTGACCAGCCGCCAGGGATATTTTGCCACAAGCAGACAGACCTAAAAGGATCAAAACTGATATGTGTCTGTATCTCAAATATTGGACCCAACAGATTTCCTGACTGTTCTTGAAATTCCCCACACCCACTTCACCCCTGCCCTCTGGGGTGGCCAGCCTTCCAGCTCCGCCAGTTTCTCTTTGACAGATCTTGTTTTTCAAGTCCAGTAGGTCCCAAATGGTTGACTCATTGCTTAACAAAGTCATTATTTACCCCCCGTGAAGGCCATAGTTCTGCTTTCAGCACTTCCTGTCATTTTTTAGAAATGTATTGAATGTCTTAGGTTGTTCTAGCAAAGGATTTTGGATTTTCTAAACATGAAGGGTTTGAAGTCCCTTCTCCCTGGAAAATAGCTAACTGTGGCCCTAGAGCATTCAGGAATAATCTTATAAACGTAGCCTGTGTTATTGGGGTAAAGAGTGCTAAGTAGCATCACTATGGGAATGAAGACAGGCACAGTGGGAAGTGTGGACCCCCCGGTGGAGGGGAATGATGACAGGAAGGGGAGAAAAACAGGGTATTCCTTGGGTGCGATTCAAATGTTATTTTGTGTCCAGAGGGCAAGTGTAGCAGGTGGAATGTTAATAGAGCTCAGAACTCCTGTGGCTTCCATTCTTTGATGAGTGGGATGAGAACAAAAACATTAGCCAGTTATATTTTCCCTACTGAGTTCAGCACAGCAATGAATCTACATAGTGTGGGCCTGCGGTTCGTATCATTTGGGACATCTCTTTAAGAAAACACTTAGCAAATTAATGGGGCTTCCCTGGTGGTGCAGTGGTTAAGAATCCACCTGCCAATGCAGGGGACACGGGTTCGAGCCCTGGTCCAGGAAGATCCCACATGCTGCGGAGCAACTAAGCCCCTGTGCCACAACTACTGAGCCCACAAGCCACAATTACTGAAGCCCATGCACCCAGAGCCCATGCTCCACAGCAAGAGAAGCCACTGCAATGAGAAGCCCGCACACCACAACAAGGAGTAGCCCCTGCTCGCCCCAACTAGAGAAAGCCCAGCAACAAAGACCCAATGCAGCCAAAATAAATAAATAAATAAACAAATAAAATGAATTAAAAAAATGTTAAACAACAAAATTAGTTTGAAAGCAGACAAATTCACTGAGTTGTCACAAAATCACTCAGAGGCCACATGAGTTACCAGTGCTTGAACTAGTGGCTGGAAACATGCATTTCAACCAATTTATTTTGGGCCCATTTACCTTGCTCCAAAGATAAAATTAAAATTCATAAAAACATTGCCAGAGGCACACCAGGACACATCTGAAACAAGACGATGCCGAAAGCAGCAAAATACTCCGTGATGAATCTCCCGCAAATTAGCAATAAGCCCCTAGAAAATTCCAAAATTTGCACAAAGCTACTAAAGCATAAATTATTTGAGGAAAACAGCATAAAAGTTATAAGGGGGTAAAAAATGAATGACTGAAAATATTTCTTTTTACCAATTAATCATTTTGGGGTTTATTATTTATTTATTTATTTATTTTCTTTAAGTAAATTCTGTTCCCTGTCCAGTGCTCATTGAGGAGAAAGGGAAGAAATGGCAGAAGCAGAGTGGAGAGTTCGAGAGAGGGACAGAGATAGGGGTCGGGGGAGAGACAGAGAGAGAAGAGGAAACGCAAAAGGCCGAAGAAAGATGTATACCATTTGGAAAGTGAAGCAAAAATTTATGAGAAATTCCACACACATACCAACAGGCACACACAAACTTATTTGATAACAGAAGCCAGGTCTCATGGGGCTAGAGATGGATTTTATTTTTTTTAATTAATGTATTTATTTATTTTTGGGTGCTTTGGGTCTTCGTTGCTGCACACAGGCTTCAGTAGTTGTGGCATGTGGGCTCTAGAGCGCAAGCTCAGTAGTTGTGGCGCATGGGCTTAGTTGCTCTTCCCAGACCAGGGCTCGAACCCGTGTCCCCTGCATTGGCAGGCAGATTCTTAACCACTGTGCCACCAGGGAAGTCCCACAGATGGATTTTTCTTTCCATTTTTCACCTGGCATTTAATGGAAACAGCTGTCTGGCCTGCTGGCAGATGCCCTCCTGGTACTTGTCCCACTAAGTTCCTGGACATGAACTGTTCTCACACAACACAGGCCCAGGGCAGTCGGGGGGCAGCTGCTGACCCCAGCGTGTCTGGCCATGAAATTGAACAACCAGCAGCTCGCTGCTGCCCCAGGAGAGCTAGGATTTACTCCCGAAGGTGTCTTCTTGCCCCGCTTTACACACAGCCACTTCCACTGTTAAAAGGATATGCTAGCAGAGCACAAGTGACAGTGGCAGGACCACGTTTCTATCTCCTAGCGTTTTACAAATAGACTCAGAACTGGCAAAGGGGACTCTGGAGCTGGAAGGCCTGTTGTGAGTCTGTCGCAGTGATGCAGGTGGGAGACCAGGAGAGCCTCAGCTGCGGCAGTGGCTCTGGGGAGATTTAAAACACATGAAGGGCGCAAAACTAGCAGAGCTTGTGACAGCAACCAGGGGACAAATTGAAAAAGCTGTTTAGATATTTAGCTTCTCAGGTATCTATTGCTGGATGACAAGCCACAGAGAACAGTCTGAAGATGAAGGAACTTGCTGACTTGATACAGATGCTATAAGGAAAGCCCATTTTACAGAAACAGACCCACAGACACAGAAAAGAAACTTATGGTTACCAAAGGGGAAAGGCGGGGAGAGACAAATTAGGAGTTTGGGATTAGCAGGTACAAACCACTATATATAAAATAGATAAACAACAAGGTCCTATTGTATAGTATAGGGACTATATTCAATATCCTGTATAAACCATAATGGAGAAGAATATGAAAGAGAATACTTACACATATGTGTAACTGAATCACTTTTTCTATGCCAGAAATGAACGCAACATTGTAAATCTAGTATACTTCAAAAAAAAAAAAAAAAGAGAAAAGAAAGCCAGTTTTTTGTTTTTGTTCTTTTAATAAATCTATTTATTTATTTATTTTTGGCTGTGTTGGGTCTTCGTTGCTGTGCACAGGCTTTCTCTAGTTGCGGCGAGTGGGGGCTACTCTTCTGTTGAGGGAAATGCATGGGCCTTTCAAAAAAATTCTGGGGGGTGATTATTTTATTGCTCAGGTGTCTCCCCCAGCTCCTTCCCTTTATTTATAATAAAGAAATAATATTTATTTATTTCATTTTTTTTCTTTTGGGCTTCAGAGAGAACAGGTCTCCCGAAGACTGAGGCCTAGACCCTACGTGGTGCTCCTCTATCCTCTCTCTGAAATTAAGGTAAATTACAGTATAAGCCACTTCTCTTTCTATCCCGCTCACTTGAGCCACAAGAAGGAGCTAAATAGTGCCTGAGTCTCATCCCGAGATGGAGGAAGTAAGGCATTGCCACCCGAGGGGCTTAGCCATGGACGTGGTATTAACTGGCAAAATCGGGAACAGAATTCAGTCAGATATTTGAAAGAACATTTGCAAAAGAAGGTTATAAAAACAATTTCTCAGTGTATCTTGTGGAAATGATTTTTTAAAAAATTACATTGGCCATCTGTATTTAGATGAATTGGTCTGAGTGTAATAGTTATATTATAAATGGCAATACTTAGTATGCTAATATTATATGGATCATGAAAAAAAATGTTCTCTGAGATAATAAATAAGTAAATAAATATAAAAACAGTTTCTCGGGCTTCCCTGGTGGCGCAGTGGTTGAGAGTCTGCCTGCCGATGCAGGGGACACGGGTTCGTGCCCTGGTCCGGGAAGATCCCACGTGCCGCGGAGCGGCTGGGCCCGTGAGCCATGGCTGCTGAGCCTGCGCGTCCAAAGCCTGTGCTCCACAACGGGAGAGGCCACAACAGTGATAGGCAAAAAAAACAACCAAAAAACAAAAAAAAAAAACCCCAACAGTTTCTCTTTTTCCACCAAGAGCTCTATCCCCTGAGTCTATATTCCTCTGGGACGCCAACAAGAGCAGGACCCAATTCACTAGTTCCACTCGGCATGAGTTCCTCGTCCTCCGTTGGCCAGACCTTGCCTTCCCCAGCAGGAGGTGGATTCTCGGTCTGTCTCGCTGGGAGCCACGGAATCTTGGCTTCCTCAGATGCTGCTGTTCTGACTTCACCCACATCCTCAGCCTTCTCATCCCCAGCACGCTTCCCACTGCAGTCCCTCGACAGTCGGAAAGTCCACTGGTCACACAAATGTGAGTGTTCTGGTTCCTTCATAATTAATAAATTGGCTTTCCACCTTTCGGATCAATCTTCTGAGCTTAGTTAATATATACCTGCTTCTAAGAGACAAGTGGCGAAATTAAATATCCAAGCCTGCGGGCGGAAGGCAGGGCCTGGCAGAGCGCTGAGCTGCGGAGGGCCTCTGCGTGAGGTCTGTGGGGAAGCACCAGCCGGTCTTCGAGACACCACTTCAAGGACAGATGCAGGAGGGCAGTTTAAATTTTTCTGCATGCTTATGCTTTCTGTTTACAGGTGCACGTTGTTCCGTCCACAGTGCAAATTCCCCACAGGCAGTAATCGGCCCTAATGGATCTTGTAGATCTTTGCACAATGTTGAGTGCAAGATATGAGCTTGAATTCTCACTGAGAGGGAATGACTGTTCACTGGAGACCAAGTTTTGTGTTTCTAGTTGTTCTGACCCAAGAAATGCAGTGTTCACGTGGCCTGGCAGATGCAGACCACAGCAAAGGGGACCTTCGGTCTGTGACTCTGGTGGCTTTGGTCATCCATCAACACCGGCCTTTTATGGAGCACTTCCTGTGTGCTCAGCTCAGAGTTTATCTCAGTCAAGTGGCAGAAAATAGAGGAGGCAGAGCTGGGATGTTGATGGTGGGCTGGTAAGGGGAGCTGAGCTTAGAAGGCAGTAGCCACGGCCCCGTTCCGTAGCATCCAGACAGAAGCGTCACACGGTCAAGTGTAATACGGGAAGTAAGATACCCGCGGCTTTTTGTTGTTGTTGTTCTCTCAGTTTGGGAACTCCACTTATGTGTGTATTTTTAAAAAGTTGAATAACATGTGATTACCACGCACGCATTAAACAATAGGAAACGTCTAACCACGGTCGCTGTGCTCACCTGTCTCCTGTGAATATCCTCCCCCGTCAGGACAAAGATAGCAGGTCATTCTTCCAATGGCAGCGCAGCATTCAGGGGGCTTGGGGTCCTTGGCTGTAGGCACAGTGGACTCTCCTGTCCGGAGCTCTGCTTCCCCTTCCTTTATCGTTGATCACGCTGCCTGAATGTAGGAATATCACAGGGTCAGAGGCCCACGTGTGCTGACAGGCATCTGAGGCTTTGGCTGTAGGTTTTGTTACCCCCAGACCTGGGTTCACCTCTTGGTGGGTGTCAAGCCAAAACACACGACCAAGCCAAAGATCGGGAGAATAAAGGATTGATTACTGGCAGCAAGGAAAGAGAACACGGGGAATCTTATCTAAGGCGGTGTCTCCCGCCAACAGCAAAATTGGGGAAGTTTTCAGCTAAGGGTCCATGCATGTTCATGAAGGGGCTGAGGCCTAGACGGAGGCCAAGCTTTAGCTGATTGAAGTCACCAGGGTCAGAAAAGGTCAAGCTCATCACCCCTTAGGTTCCAGTTGATCGGGTGGTTGAGCTTCAGGCTAATCCTTACCATTGAAACAGGACTGGGTGTATTTACACCTGCTATATTATCCTTGCTATTGTTACTGCTCTTGCCTGGTAATAGCCTTTTGTTCCGACATTCTTTTGTTTCCTTAAGATCATTAATTACCGAGACCTGTTCAAGGGCAAGCATTGTGGCCAGGCTTAGATCACAGAATGGCTTAGGCCCAAAATGGCTTCTCTTATGTCAAGAAAGCCATGTCGGGTTCCTTTTCTCCAGGGACCCCCTACCCTGTGTGCTCACAGTTATGAGTTCAAGGGTGGCCTGCTGGCCCAGAAGCCTGGGTCATGGTGTGCTGTTTCCAGCTGACAGGGGCAACCGTCTGCCCTCGGTGACTGCAGATCAATGAATTCATAGTTCAGAGGCCTTGTCATCCTCACTTTTTACTTGTTTCCTACTTCCAGTTATTTTCGTTTCTTAGTTTGGCCCCTGCTCCCCACAGGCCCTGCGAACTCCTTCCCAAATCCTGAGGCTCAGTGGCCCACGGAGAGTTTTATTTTTTGAGTGGGCAGCTGATCTAGCCTCCACCTAAAACTGAATTTGAAATCTTCCCAGGGTTGGGGGTCTGAGTAATCTAAACACAAAGTGAGACAGAAGGTTTTATCTTAATCCATTTTCAGTAAGCGCATTAGTAAATATTCAGCTTTTCAGACACACATCGGCAGAGCCCAGGCAAGCCCAGTGATAAGACATTTTCGGATGTTAATTATGTTTCCTTTTCACTGAAACTCTCACAAGCAAATTCTGTGAGATCAGATGGAATTTTCAGTAGACTTTTCCAGCCAATTTTGTCATGTTGAAAAGCATAATGATTTTCAGCTTGCGTTAAAGCTCCAGTGAGATAATTACCTCTCACTGACAAGGTCAATGGACAGTTCAGGATCTGTTCATTTAATTCTAAGACAATTTCAGCTGCTAATACTGAGCTCCAAAGGCAATGATAACAAAGGGGTATCGTTTGTATAGGAAAGTACAGGTTTCTTTCAGTGTAATGAAGTCTCCATGGCCGCAATCCTCATCCTTACCCAAACCCTTCAACTCACCATTTACCCTGGAGGCAAAGGACTGTTGGAAGAAACTGATTGTCACGTTTCATTCCCTTGCATGTTGGAGGGAAAGGAAGGACAGATAGGACTGCCATGGACTTGGCCTTACCTGGTCCATGTTCTCAGACTGATGCTGAAAACTCGGCCTCTGTGCACCAGTGCTGAATCACATCTCGGAGACAGAGTTTTGGGTGAAGCAGAAAAGAACAGCCTTACTGCTTTGCTAGGCAAAGCGGGATACAGTGGGCTCGTGCCCCACAGTACCTCTGTGTCCCAAACTTGGAGGATTTGGTGAGGAGTTTTATAGCAATGTTTCAAAGGCGGAGCTGCTACTAAGGATCCGGGTGTGTGCAGGGCCTGCATTTTTTTTTTTTTTTTTTTTTTTTTTTTTTGCGGTACGCGGGCCTCTCCCTGCTGTGGCCTCTCCCGTTGCGGAGCACCGGCTCCGGACGCGCAGGCCCAGCGGCCATGGCTCACGGGCCCAGCCGCTCCGCGGCATGTGGGATCCTCCCGGACCAGGGCACGAACCCGCGTCCCCTGCATTGGCAGGCGGACTCTCAACCACTGCGCCACCAGGGAAGCCCCAGGGCCTGCATTTTTAAAATCTGGCCTCAGGTGGTCTCCGGATGAGCTTCTCTGGTTCTCGAGGAATAAAGAACGCTTCATCAAGTAGTTAACATCTTCCATTTGTTGGGGGTTTTAGTTCTGCAGAAGAGTGCACAGATACTCTTATGTGTATCCCTTGAGGGGGAACCAGGACCTGCCCCAAGGCTGCGCTATTGTTTCTTGACTGCTTCTCCCTTGTCTCTGCAACCCCTCCCTTCCCTGATTAGCAACTGTTTGAATGTGCCCTTGGGACTCAGGGAAGGTCACGGAGGCTGGAGTCTGTTCCCTACAAACAAGAAATGGGGGACACAGAAAGGCTTCCATGTCCAGGAGCCCCACAGGGTCCTGCTCAGTTTCAAGACCTACACCCAGAGAGCTGATCAGGCCCTGGGAGGAGCAGGCATGTTGAAGACCAGCGGGCATCCACTGGCCCCCACCAACGCCGCCCCAGTGTGATGTAACAGCTGCTGCCCTTGCAGATTTTTTCTCAATCCAGCCAGACTGGGGAAAAACAAAAAGAGTGGTGATAATGTCATGAATATGTATTTGCTACTCCTCAGCCCACAGAAGGCAGGGAGGAAGATGCCAGAACAGGGGTCAGAATATGGGGCATGGAGTCCAGGTTTGCCATTTACTCTCTGTGTGATTTGGGGCAAAATACCTAAAATCTCTCAGTCTCAAACGCTTCATCCTTTTTTTTTTTTTTGACTGCTTTGGGTCTTTGTTGCTGCGCAAGGGCTTTCTCTTGTTGCGGCAAGTTGGAGGTACTCTTTGTTGAGGTGCATGGGCTTCTCATTGCGGTGGCTTCTCTTGTTGTGGAGCACGGGCTCTAGGCGCATGGGCTTCAGTAGTTGTGGCACACAGGCTCAGTAGTTGTGGCTCGTGGGCTCTAGAGAGCAGGCTCAGTAGCTGTGGTGCACGGGCTTAGTTGCTCCGTGGCATGTGGGATCTTCCCAGACCAGGGCTCGAACCCGTGTCCCCTGCATTGGCAGGCGGATTATTATCCACTGCGCCACCAGAGAAGTCCCCAAACGCTTCACCCTTAAAACGACTGAAGTGTCTATAGTTGGGAAGGATTCAAAGAGATAATGAAAATGAAAGTACTTTATACAGTTTAAAAACACCCTGTGCATGTCAGATTTGTATAATTGTCGCTAAGGAAAACATCCTTTGCCAACAGTTTAAAGGCTGCCAACAGCCAAGTAATAACCTTCTGGCTCGAAGGCCAATTCCAAAGGAAAGCTAGTTTCCTCCCTGAAACAGGTTGTAGAAATTTAAGTTTATCGAATTAGTCTTATAATATGGAGTCCAATACCACCCAGGCAGCCCCTGTCTCATTAGGGTGCTCAGCTCAAGATTTCTTCTGGGTGTTTTAGTCTCAAATGCGTAGGTGTCAGTCAGGGTTAGGGGTTGGGGGGAGTTAAGTTACAAAAAAGACTAGGGGCTTCCCTGGTGGCGCAGCGGTTGGGAGTCCGCCTGCCAATGCAGGGGACACGGGTTCGTGCCCTGGTCCAGGAAGATCCCACATGCCGCGGAGCAGCTAAGCCCGTGAGCCACAACTACTGAGCCTGCGCATCTGGAGCCTGTGCTCCGCAGCAAGAGAGGCCGCGACAGTGAGAGGCCCACGCACCGTGATGAAGAGTGGCCCCTGCTTGCCGCAACTAGAGAAAGCCCTCGCGTAGAAACGAAGACCCAACACAGCCAAAAATAAATAAATAAATAAATTTATTTTAAAAAGTCTATAAATGCACCTGGAGTATTTACTTAAAAGACGTGCGTGCACACACACACACCCCCGATACACTGGGACAAATGTGCACCGTGTGGAGAAAGACATGAGCAGATAGATTTGTGTTGAAAGGCAGAGGCTCAGGAATTTGGTTAACTAGCTCGTCCTCATATCCATTTTATTTTTCTCTTGGGGAGTTTTCTATTTCTGTCAACCACTGTATTTTTGGTGGAGACGCACTGTGGGTAGAGTGTATGTTATTCTTAAACTTAGGGGTCCAGGTGACCTATTGTTTATCAGAGGGAAGGCTTTTCATGAGCAAAGGAAGCAGAGCATGAGAAAACAAACACACTATTGAAATGGCAGCTTCAGCCAAGCTGCAGCTGTGTCTCACAGCGCCCAGAGCTCCAGAGGTTTGTTTAAGGAAACCGAGGCTTCAGCAGGAAATAAGGAGTGTCCTGGGAGCACTAAGATAGGATAAATCTTTGCATCACTGTCGCTCCTCTACGGCCTGAGCAAGGAACCACTGAGTGGAGAGAAGGCATAACCAAGACCCCATGCAGATTCCAGAGTGGAGACGGGCAGAGACAGAGCCAGCAACCTGGGTGTGAGAGCTAAACGTCCTGCCTTCCATGCTACCATATTTACATTTACATATTTACCATGTTTAGTGAGAGCTAAATGTCCTGCCTTCTATGCTACCATATTTACATTTACATATTTACCATGTTTAGTGAGAGCTAAATGTCCTGCCTTCCATGCTACCATATTTACAACTTAAGCTGATGGTAATCAAAGGGGGTTCAAGTGAACATAATTTAACCCATTTCTGGTTCCTGTGTGATATTTGTGGAAAGGGTAAATTTATCTGAAAGGCTAAATCTATTCTGTCTTTGAAATCCTAGTTAAGGCTTAAAATATTCGGAAAACAGAAAGTACAATACCCCGAACTGCATAAAAAGTTAATTAAAAATTCTCACCAAGGACTTCCCTGGTGGTCCAGTGGTTACGACTCTGCACTTTCACTGCTGAGGGCCCGGAGTCGATCCCTGGTCAGGGAACTAAAATCCCACAAGCCATGTGATGTGTCCAGAAAAAAAAGAAATTCTCGTCCAGGTTGTTAACCATACAAAAGGAATGAATGCTCAGTATTGAAAACACTGAAAAGTCATTTATTGACTCATTCAACAGATATTTCCTCAGCATCCATTAGGTGTCAAGTCCCAAATATTTTAAAAATGCTTATAAACAACCTGGGGAAAATAGATGATTCCAATAGAGTTTGCTAGGTGTTTTGACACTGGTGGGGTGAGGTGGGGTGTCAGGAAGGAAGACATTTTCTTCTGCCCTTCTAGGTTCTCCTGGTTGGCCTAAGAATTAACTGGCATGAGACAGATGAACAGGAGAAAATCAAGCAGAAGTTTAATAAGACGTATGTACGGCAGAGACCCAGGAGAACTGAGTAACTCACCAAAATGCTCCAAGCCCTCACCTTAAACACCACCTTCAGCTAAAGACAAAAGAGCAGGGATATGGGACTTGAAAGGGGAGGAAGGCAATTGACATGGAGATGAAAAAGCAAATGTTCCGCAAACAAATGTTTGCTGGGCCAGGCAGAGACAATGGGACACGGAGTGAACTCTGATCTCTAAGCCCTGCTGCGTTTCCCCACCACACCTAGGCCATGTTCTCTGCAGATACCTCTGGAGATAGCTCTATTCTGAGAACTGACCCTTTATCCAAATTCTTTAGTCAGCTAAGAGGGAGGGAAAAAGAGAGACTTCCTGAGTCTTCTGTCTCTTAAAAATAATCAGCCTAGGGACTTCCCTGGTGGTGCAGTGGTTAAGAATCCACCTGCCAATGCAGGGGACACGGGTTCGAGCCCTGGTCCGGGAGGATTCCCCATGCTGCGGAGCAACTAAGCCCATGTGCCACAGCTACTGAGCCTGTGCTGTAGAGCCCGCGAGCCACAGCTACTGAAGCCCACACGCCACAAGTACTGAAGCCCGTGCGCCTAGAGCCCGTGCTCCGCAACAAGAGAAGCCACCGCAATGAGAAGCCCGCGCATGGCAACGAAGACCCAATGCAGCCATAAATTAATTAATTAATAATTTAAAAAATAATCAGCCTAAATTAATCCTTATGCCAAAGAGACACATTTTGGGGTGGCAAATTCTGCTCCCCTATAAGGGAGAGATGAGGTGGGCATGGAGGGGCTGCTGGGGGTTTCCCAGAGGAGAACGGATCAATCCTGGACTCGGGCAGGTCAGCCTGTGACCAGAAAGGGAGCTTGCGTCAGAAGGTAAATCCACACACTGCTTCCTTCATTGAGAAAGAGCAAGAACTGAACTAAACAGTGTGCTCAGTGAGTCAGTCATTTAACATTCTTGTCTCGTCACAAGCCACTAACGGATTGTCCTAGACCAGCAGCTGGTGTGTGGCACTTTTTTTTTTTATTGGGGCGCATGGGCTCTGTAGTTTGTGGCACGCAGGCTCTAGGTGAGGCACGCGAGCTCAGCAGTTGTGGAATGCGGGCTCAGTTGCCCCGCGACATGGGGGATCTTAGTTCCCTGACCAGGGATTGAACTCGTGTCCCCTACATCGGAAGGCGGATTCTTTACCACTGGACCACCAGGGAAGTCCCTGTGTGGCACATATTTTGAGCACTGTAGCAAAGGACGATTAGGAGTTATTCAGGGGAAAGGGAGGAGGGCATCCCACAGAGAGAAGTCTGGGCAGAGCCAGAAGGGCCTCCACAGTAGAACAACTGCACAGGATTCGGGGGAGGTAAGGGTGAGAGGCCAGAAAGTCCAGCCATTCAGGGGCCGAGCTTGTTTTAAATGAAGGGAGCAGAGACAGAGAGAAATCTCGGTCCTACCTTCAACGCCGGCTCACACCAGTCTCCTGTGAAGTCTTCCTGGAGAAAACATTCTGCAGAAACTCTGAGAAAAAGGAAGTGTCCACAGGAAGAATCTGCACAACCTAAAAGGTGAGAATTATGTTTTATTTGGTGGACTTGCTGAGAACTTAGGCCTGGGAGACACCCTCTCAGATAGCTGGAGGGATAGCTCCAAAGAGGTCAGGGCGGAGCCAGGATATATAGGGGTTTTTGCAACAAAGACCAGGGAGTCAGAACGTCTGTTAATTGCAGTTAATTAAAGAAAACCAGACATCTCAAGTTAATGAATGTAGTGCTTTTCTCTGTATGGGCAGATGCAAGAGTCTGGGCTCATTGAGATCATTTCTTTGATATGTACCTCAGCTGCTGAGGACAGGTATCCTGTTCTGTCCCATCCTGAGAGCTCTCGCGGTGCACCGTTGGGGCTGGCTGCAGGGGCTGAGGGCTTGATAGCGAGCGGCATCCTTTGTTTGTTGAAGATTTCTTCCTTAGCTTAGCCTTGGAGGCCAAACACCCCCCTTCCTTCAAGGGAAATCTTACATTTAAGAAGGGAAACAAGATCAAACCCAACAGGGACAACTATGGGCCAGGTTTTGGTCTTCAAAAAATGCAGTTCCTATCTTCTTTGTTGAGTAATCAGTACTGAGGAAGTTTAGCTACTTTACAGAGAAAGAGAGAAGGAGAGAGGGGGAGAGACGCCTTTGTCCACAGCCCTGGTCTCTGAGACTGGACATCCAGCAACCGTGCGTGTGGAAAGGATGGGGCTCCTGGGGGGCGCTGCCACACACCTTCCTGACTCTGGCTGGAAGTGCCACGTTTATGAGTCCTTCCGTTTGAATTATGCATGTTCTCACTAATAATTACTTTTTAAAAAAAAATAAATTTATTTTATTTATTTTTGGCTGCGCTGGGTCTTCGTTGCTGCGCACGGGCTTTCTCTAGTTGCGGCCAGTGGGGACTCCTCTTCGTTGCGGTGCGCGGGCTTCTCACTGCGGTGGCTTCTCTTGTTGTGGAGCTCGGGCTCTAGGCGCACGGGCTTCAGTAGTTGTGGCTCGCGGGCTTCAGTAGTTGTAGCACGTGGGTTCAGTAGTTGTGGCTCACGGGCTCCAGAGCACAGGCTCAGTAGTTGTGGCGCACGGGCTTAGTGGCTCCGCTGCACTTGGGATCTTCCCGGACCAGGGCTCAAACCCGTGTCCCCTGAATTGGCAGACGGATTCTTATCCACTGCGCCACCAGGGAAGTCCCCTAAAAATTACTTTTTAAAATCCAGAATCTCCCTGGAAAATGATAAAGCTAAGCTTGATTTCATTTTAAATCAAGAGACTGAGTTAAGACATTTATTAACTGCTTTCCAAGAGATTTGCTAGGTGGTTTCACAGGCTCTCTGGGACAGAGGTGGAAAGTTAGCAAGTAAAACACACACACAACAAACTTCACATACTCTACTCTGTGCCCAGAGCCAATGTTGAGAGTGTCCCTGTGACACACCCCTATGACGACTTTGATACTTGTTTCCCGCCGCCCTCTGAAGCACCTGTGCCTTCTTGGGGTTCACGGAAGTGTTCTTCTCCAGATGCTGCAAATATGACTCATGTAGGCCCTTTCCAAGAATATTTAGCTCTCAGCTGGTTTCACAGGAAATCTTTCTATTGTTCAGACTTCTAAGAAATAGGACACCAAGTGACTTCCCTTTTTACTCCTGTGTCTCTGGGGAACCGGTGCTCAGGAGGGACAGGCAGGGCTCTGTGATGTTTCTGGGGGCACGTGAACTGGAGAATGGGCTTGTCTCCTTCGGGGAGGCCCTTTGCTTCCCACCAGGCCTGGCATGCAAGAGAGAGAATACAGGCGTTTAAAAAAGAGATGTTAGGGCTTCCCTGGTGGCACAGTGGTTGAGAGTCCGCCTGCTGATGCAGGGGACACGGGTTTGTGCCCCGGTCTGGGAACATCCCACATGCCGTGAAGCGGCTGGGCCTGTGAGCCATGGCTGCTGAGCCTGCGCTCCGCAATGGGAGAGGCCACATCAGTGAGAGGCCGGCGTACGGGGGGGGGGGGGGGGGGGGGGGGGAGGGGGGGAAGAAGAGATGTTATCTATTATAAAATGGACCGTGCTTCAAAGACAGCCCTGCTCTCCAGCCTGGAGGGCACGTGGAAAATGCAGATCCAGAAACGCTGGGATTCCAGGAAGGAATGATCCCTTCTTATTTCTTGTTGGGTGAAGGAGAACTCCAGGGAGATTGGGTGTTTGCCCATTAAGCTCTCCCAGGGCATTAGAGACCAGCCAGGATGGCAAACCAGGGAGCTGAGCTTTGCCCTCCAGGTGGGGGAGACGAATGGCAGTGTTTTGCTGAAGGCAAAGAAGAGGAAAGTGTGGCATTAGTAACTGTCCCTGAGTTACCTGCTGAGCCATCCAATCATAGGAAGTTAGAATTTCCAGGCCCTTTCCTCTCCAGTGGGTCAGGCACAACCCTGACAAACAGTTCCTGCTGAGTGGAGCTTGGCTTTCCCGACTAGATCTTTTTCCAGAAATGTCTATGCATATGAAGTATTTTGCAACTAAAAGTTTTCAATAATTTATCCTAAGTGCCAGGCACTGTGATAAATTACTCCCCAAACATTATTATTATTAGTATTATCATACCCATGTTACAAGTTAGTGTTGGGGCCCCAGGTAGGACACCCCAAAATGTGCCTCATGGCATATTGATTATTTTGAATTAAAGTGACTTAAGAAGTGGCCAGTGCAAGTGGGACACTCTGACCCTCCTTTCTGTCTCCCTGAAAGCAGGAAATAAATATCTCAGGTGAAAGGTGTACTCCCTGCATCTGGAGATGGAAGGACACCCTTATCACCAGAGATGGCCGAGAAGCCTCTATAAACAAAACTTGTGACCTTCTTCAATTGACCCCAAGCCCAAACTCTGTTTGGATTCTTCACTCCTTGGGCACCCAAAACCTCAGTTTTTTCGTCCCATCAGTTCCTCACAAATTTATTGTTTCTTTGTCTAAAAAGTATAAAAGCTGTCCTCTTTGGCCACTTCTTAGGTCCCATTTCTCTGAGACCTCCATGTGCCTGAATTAAAATTCATTTCTTTTTCTCCTGTTCATCTGTCTTGTGTCAATTTTATTATTAGTCCAGCCACAAGAACTCAAGAGGGGTAGAGGGGGAAATGTCCCCTTCTCCGACATGAGGAAATCAAAGCTTTGGAAATTTTAAAGTTGCCCAAGATAAATGAGTGAGTGGTACAAATGGAATTCACACTCCAGGCTTTTGTTCCAGAAGCCACCTGTGTAACCTCTCTGCTCTGCCCCTCAACAAGGAGAACTTCAGACATCCTTCGTCTGCCTTTGGGGCCAGCCCTCCACCGCCAGGGGGATCAGGAGATCCTTTGTGGATCGTCTCCCTTCCTACACCAAACGAGGCCCTCTGCTCTCAGATAGTGCTCACACCTCAGATCCTGCTGTGGATGGTCAAGAAAAGGTACCAATTCTGGAATCCCATCAGACACCCAGCACCTCAGAATTTCCTGGACTTAGGGCTTCAGTACCTTTAACTGGTAATCGCTCCACTTTTGGTTCATGGTGAAATCTGTAAACACATGAGGAATTCTAAAATTCAATGTATGTTGTTGATCCCACAGCTGTGTCCTTTTCCAGCCTTCCCCAAACCAAAGAACATTCTTTTAAAAATTTAGAAGTAATGGCTTTTTCTCTCTCTCTCTTTTTTTAAAAAAAAGCCTAATATCTTCCTTCTAATTGATACAAATTATTGTTACAACAACCTGGTAGAATGGAAAGAGCTCCAGATTAGGAGACAAGAGGCCTGAGTTCTGTCCCCTGCTCGGCACCAACACACCTTTGGACTCACGGCCCGTTGCTTAGATGCTCATGAGGCCCCATTTTGTCACCTGTATAATTTGAGGGATGGATTAGATGAACTCGCAGCGTCTTTTCAGCTGGACCATTCTACCATCATAAACATCAATTATCAAACAGCATTTTAAGGGTCTGATAAGCATACGTCTATCAGGTGATGAATGTCCTGTTGGCTTGATGGTAGCCATATTCCCTCTGAGGATCCATTGTATGCTAGCTAGGAGGGTTTTTTCCTCTCCCAGAACACCTCAGCTTGCTTCTCCAAGCTGACAAGAAGAAAAAGCACACACAATGAGTAGCTAATGCATACCAGGCACTGTATTAGGCTCATGACATGCAGTATGTCCTCACGTCAAAGGTGAGGGCTAGAGACGATCAGCTCTACTATATTCACTTGTTTAAGAACTATTTCCTGGTGGGAATGTAAATTGATACAGCCACTATGGGAACAGTGCGGAGGTTCCTTAAAAAACGAAAAACAGAACTACCATATGACCCAGCAATCCCACTACTGGGCATATACCCTGAGAAAACCATAATTCAAAAAGACACATGCACCCCAATGTTCACTGCAGCTCTATTTACAATAGCCAGGACATGGAATCAACCTAAGTGCCCATTGACAGATGAATGGATAAAGAAGATGTGGCACATATCTACAATGGAATATTACTCAACCTTAAAAAGAAACAAAATTGAATTATTTGTAGTGAGGTGGATGGACCTAGAGTCTGTCCTACAGAGTGAAGTAAGTCAGAAAGAGAAAAACAAATACCGTATGCTAACACATATATATGGAATCTAAAGAAAAAAAATGGTTTTGAAGAATGTAGGGGCAGGACAGGAATAAAGACGCAGACGTAGAGAATGGACTTGAGGACATGGGGAGGGGGAAGGGTAAGCTGGGACGAAGTGAGAGAGTGGCATGGACATATATACACTACCAAATGTAAAATAGATAGCTAGTGGGAAGCAGCCGCATAGCACAGGGAGATCAGCTCGGTGCTTTGTGACCACCTAGAGGGGTGGGATAGGGAGGGTGGGAGGGAGGGAGACGCAAGAGGGGGGAGATATGGGGGTATATGTATACGTATAGCTGATTCACTTTGTTATAAAACAGAAACTAACACACCATTGTAAAGCAATTATACTCTAATAAAGGTGTTAAAAAAAAAAGATAAAGCAAAAAAAAAAAAGAAATATTTCCTGAGAGCATCCAACAACATGCTGATGTTGTTTTAGGTTCCAGAGACACGACAGTAAATGAGAGAAACCAAACTATGACATTATATACACATCAGTTTATTCCACAAATACTTATCAAATACCTACCATGTGTCAAAAACTCTGCTAGTCGCTGGAGACACCAGAATGAGCAAAACTCTGACCTCATCACGCTGACAGCTCAGCAGACTAATGAAAGGACAACAGTGATAATGTAAGAGTGCTCTGGAAACACCAAAGAGATAGATAATAGAGAGAAATGTACCTCTACCATCATCTGGTCCAAACATGAGTTAATCAATATACTTTGAAGTTACAAATATGAAACGATCTCTTTGCTTGTTTAGTCAAGTACAGGATTCCACCACTTATCTGGCTACTTTTAGAACACAAACCTAGGTAAATAGTAATATCTATAGCATCTCCACCTGTATATCTTCATTTTTCTCCCTCTTCCGTTATAAATGAAATCACTTTTGTTCTCAATACTATTCACCTCCTTTTGTGAGAAAGCCCTGATACACTCATTGTTCAAGGCCCATTCTTCAAGACATTGGATTCCAAACAGCCTTGGGTCCTCATCAACACAGCTTACCATGAATTCTCCATAGGCAGCAAGGTCATGAACAGAGCAACATTCTTCTTGATTCAGCTCAGTTTGAAACTACTGGAAAGTCATCATCCCACTTTACACTCTCTTCAGGGACCCTCAGTCCCTGGCTACAATGATGGATCAGATCTGGGAAGTGAGTGAAAGCTTTGCAGAAAAGTGAATCCTTAAGCTGGCTCTTGAGGATGTGTAGGAGTTTATCAGGCGGACAAGGTGTACTTTGGCAGCAGGAGAGGGAGGAGACTGAGGCCAGGGTTGGAGCGAAAGTAGGAAAGACAGTCCAGGCAGAGGTAAGAGGCTGCATGATGGCCAGAGCCACGTAACCACAGAGCAGGTTGAGGGAGACACGTGTCCCTGAGTTCTGGGAGTGAGAGAGACGTGGAGACATGCTCAAAGCATCAGCTGCTGCTGGTAACTGAAGGAGCCCCTGCTGCTAAGGGAACATCTACCAAATTCTGGACCTGAGGGAGTCACTGAGATTTTGAACCAAAGATTTTAAACAGGATAACATTATGTTTTAGGAAGGTTCATTGTATTACTAGAGCAGTATTAACATTTCGTTGCACGTGTATACGGCAGTTCATTGTTCTAGCTGTCCAGACCTGCTCTGTCTTCCCGTTGATTAATTTCCCTTTGGCAGTAACTTCTCCAACTCCCAACCCCCCTAAACCGGAGTGGCCTGTGTTTTCCTCTCAACTGGTAAACACCTTTAAGGGAAGCCGGAACAAAAGAGCGAATTTCACTATTGAAAATAACTCTGAGGCTTAATGTTTTTGTAAAGTAGAGAGCCACCCACTTGATTTTTATCCATCTTATGAATTTTGATTTTGGGGGGGATGTGAACTAAAAAACAGTGAAGGTGTGTTTTCTGGTTTCAAAAGGAAATTATACATGTAAAATCAGTGCTTCTGCCCTAAACCACTGAGCAGACTTACTGTATTGCATGCTTTTAGTGAATAGACATAATCTTTATCTTAAGTGGTATAACTTGAAGGATCTCTTTTGGATAAAGGTATTAGTCCAGATTGATAAATTGAATTGTTCAGTCTGTCTCCCTCTGGTGGGTTTAGTTTCTAAGATACTGAAACTTAGGCTGGGTCATGCCTATTTACTACATTTGTTTTTCTTTCAAAAGCTCAGTGATTCCCAAATAAGTGGATCTTGGCAACTAATAACACGTGCCTTACTTATCCAGATTTCAGGCAATTTTAAATGATCTGATAAAAGATTTTGCAGACATCTGGGGAGATTGTGCTCAGCACTGACAAACAAGGGCCATTCTCATTTCAGAAGGAGCCCTCGTGAGCCTGTGCCTAGTAGATGCTCATTGGTGCTCGCTGAGAACACAGATTGCCAGGAATCAGTATTTGGGTTGAGAGTCTTTTGCTAATGGTGAAAGAACGTACTATAATTAGGTAATTAGAGAAAGGAAATACTGCAAAACAAGTCAAGGAAGTACCATACTGCCTCAGTTCTCAGCTAAAATTTGTCTTGATTATACTATCGAGCATGAGAAGACTCCTACCCCAAAGTATTCCTAGACGATGAAATTCCATAGATAGCCCTGGTGTACAAAGCACACTCTAAACATTTGGAATTTACCAACAGATTAACAAAAGCACCGACTGCCCTTCCCCTTTCCCTCCCTCTGTGCTTTCTTCGTCAATTCCATCCTTCTTTTCAAGTTCTTCCTCTGCATTCCTTTGAGGAGAGTGTTTCTCACTTGGCTTTCTTCTACTTCACCTTTTTCATCTTCTCTAACAGTGGCATCATTTGTGACAGCACCATGGTGGGTGTTATGGAATTCTAAGTGTCTCATTAAATAGTGCTTCTGGTATAAGAAAATCAAGTTTGAGACAAAGCCAGGCTTTTTGGTATTTTATTTTGATAAATATTCTGTATTAATCAAGCAATTGAGAAGCCAACATGATGCCAACTTTTATACTCAACTCCAAGGGTGACTGAGGTAGTACCTTTAATATCACAGTGATAAAAATAAATTAAATTTAAATTATTGGAATAAATATAATACCCTAATAACTGAGTTTTTTCTAATATAAGAGGACTTTTTTTTTTAAAAGAGGGAAAGTTATGTCACAAATCCATATTTTACATGTAGCTGTTCAGTTTTCCTTGCACCATTTATTGAAGAGACTGTCTTTTCTCCATTATATATTCTTTACTCCTTTGTCATAGATTAATTGACCATAAGTGTGTGGGCTTATTTCTGGGCTTTCTATTCTGTTCTGTTGATCTATGTTTTTGTGCCAGTACCATGCTGTTTTGATTACTGTAGCTTTGTAGCATAATCTGAAATCAGGGAGTGTAATACCTCCAGCTCTGTTCTTTTTTCTCAAGATTGCTTTGGCAATTCAGGGTCTTTTGTGGGTCCATATATATTTTAGGATTACCTATTCTAGTTCTCTGAAAAATGTCATAGATATTTTTATAGGGATTGCATTAAATCTGTAGACTACTTTGGGCAGTATGAACATTTTAACAATATTAATTCTTCTAATTCATGAATATGGGATATCATTCCATTTCTTTGTATCATCTTCAATTTCCTTCATCGATGTTTTATAGTTTTCAGAATATAGGTCTTTCACCTCCTTGGTAAGTTTATTCATAGGGTTTTGTTTTGTTTTTGGTGTGATTTTAAACAGGATTGTTTTCTAGGTTTTGGATAGTTCATTATTAGTGTATAGAAAAGCAACAGATTTCTGTATATTAATCTTGTATCCTGAAACTTTGCTGAATTCATTTATTAGTTGTAATGGTTTTTTGGTGGGGACTTTAGGGTTTTATATATACATTGTCATGCCATCTGCAAATAGTGACGGTTTTACTTCTTCTCTTCCAATTTGGATGCCTTCTATTTCTTTTTCTTGCCTGATTTCTGTGGCTAGGACTTCCAAAACTATGTTGGATAAAAGTGGTGAGAGTGGGCATGCTTGTCTTGTTCGTGATTTTAGAGGAAAGGTTTTCAGCTTTTCACCACTGAGTATGATGTCAGCAGTGGGTTTATCATAAATGGCCTTTATTATTTTGAGATATACCAACATACACCCTCTCTACCAACTTTGATGAGAGTTTTTATCATGAATGGATATTGAATTTTGTCAAATACATTTTTCTGCATCTACTGAGATGATCATGTGATTTTTATTCCTTCTTTTGTTAATGTGGGGTATCACATTGAGTGATTTGTGAATACTGAACTATCCTTGCATCCCTGGAATAAATCCCACTTGATCATGGTGTATGATACTTTTTATATTTTGTTGAATTCAGTTTGCTAATATTTTGTTGAGAAGTTTTGCATCTATATTCATCAGAGATATTGGCTTTTAATTTTCCTTTTCTGTATTGTCCTTGTCTTGTTCTGATATCAGGTGGCCTCACAGAATGAAGTTGAGAGTGTTCCCAGCTCTTCAATTTTGGGGAATAGTTTGAGAAGGATAGCTATTAGCTTTTTTCTTCATATGTTTGGTAGAATTCCCCTATGAAACCATCAGGTTCTGGACTTTTGCTTGCTGGGATTTTTTTTTTTTTAATTACAAATTCAATTTCACTACTCGTGATAGGTCCATTCAGATTGTCTATTTCTTCCTGATTCAGTCTTGGAAGGTTGTAATGTTTCTAGAAATTTGTCCATTTCTTCTAGGTTGTCCAATTTGTTGGCATATAACTGTTTGGAGTAGTCTCTTATGACTTTTTGCTTTTATGTGATATCAGTTGTTATTTCTCTTCTTTTACTTCTTATTTTATTTGGGTCCTCTCTCTTTTTGTCTTGATGAGCCTGGCTAGATGTTTATCAGTCTTGTTTACTTTTTCAAAAAAGCCAGCTCTTGGTTTCACTGATCTTTTCTATTATATTTTTTGGTCTCTATTTTATTTATTTCCTCTCTGATATTTATCATTTCCTTCCTTCTGTTGATGTTGAGCTTTATTTATTTATTTATTTTTTCTAATTCCTTTGTTAGAAAGGAATTTCGTTAAGTTGTTTTTTGAAATTTTTCTTGTTTCTTGAGGTAGGTCTCTATTGCTATAAACTTCCCTTTTAGAACAGCTTTTGCTGCATCTTACAGATTTTGGAAAGTTGTGTTTCCATTTTCATCTGTCTTGAGGTATTTTCTGATTTCCTCTTTGATTTCTTCATTGACCCATTGTTTTTTCAGCAGCATGTTGTTGAGTGTCCATGTGTTTGTTTCCTATTTTTCTTTCTGTAACTGATTTCTAGTTTCATACCACTGTGGCTGAGGAAAAATGCCTGATATAGTTTCTATCCTCTTAAATTTGTCAAGAGTTATTTTGTGGCCCAGCATGTTATCTACCCTGGAGAATGTTCCATGTGCACTTGAAAAAATGTGTATTCTGTTGTTGCTTTTAGATGGAATGTCTCTCTCTCTCTCTCTCTCTCTCTCTCTCTCTATATATATATATACACACACACATTTGGTCTAATGTGTTACTAAGACCAAATTTTCCTTCTGAATTTTCTGTCTGGATGATCTGTCCATTGTAAATGGAAATTTCTAAGTACCTAGAGGTACCCAGTAATATAGAAATTTGTTTTAGTAGCAACAGTCTTGTGGATTATTGCTCTCATTAGCCTCTGCTAACTCTTTAAATTGCCTATGTTAAAGACCATAGGCAATACAGACAAGAGTGTAGAGACCAGGGTTATACTAATCAAGGACTCTGCACACTTGAAGGCTTTCAGGAGTTCTTACATCTTCTTTGAGGAAATGAAGTCTTTTCCCATTTAAAAATATTATGTTCTCTCTCTCTCTTCCTTTCTGTATTTAAATTGGAATAAATCTTCATTCTGAAACTACTTTGTGAATTCTATCCCATTTCTTGAGCCAATTGGAGCCTAGGGACATTTCTTTGTGTGAGTGACATTTCTTTGTGTGAGTGATCTTCTTGTATCTCTTCTTGTATCGCTCAACCTTGCATATGATTATCTTCCCCAGCCTCCTCAATAGGCTCTTCATTGCCAGCAAAGACACAACCAGATTCTCTAACATTATGGGTAATAGCCTGATAAACACCCAGAGATGGTTCTTCCACAAATGACAGCACCTAATGAGGCTCTGGCAAGAGATATTTTTGGTGATGCTGTTTTAAGGAAATGCTAGGAAAATGCCTCCTGTGGTAACTTACTAGTATGAAGAAGGTCAACGGAAAGCTTTCATACGTCATGGCAATTTTCAGATGACTAATTAGATTTTGAAATTTAAAGAAAAATAACCACTTTTGTTCATGCCTTTAACTACATGCTTAAAGCAATTTCAAAACGCCTTCAACTAAAGATCTAATTGTAGTTGTGCACAATTAGTCATCACTAGAGAACTTTTCCATTATTATTCTTTTCTCCAGGTAATTGATTTGAACTACTTGAGTTCATATGCTTGAATAGTGTCGTGAATGGATAGAAGCTTGGGAAAATTTTTGGCCCAAGAGTCAAGGAGCAGGAAAGACTGGGAAATATACTGTTTGAGCTATTCAGTAAACAAAACAGTTGAGAAAGATTTCTGTGTTGGATATTATCTGTTGCAGCCAGCAGCATTCCCACTCCTTCCTATAGTCTCTCCTGTCTTATAGCAGCTGGATGCCTGGGAATTGTATTCTCTAGGCTTCTTGATAGGAAGGTTTTAAATATAATTTTACCAATGAGATAGACTCACGCTAGCTTTAAGAAATAGAAGGGAGTTAGAACCCATTCCACTTTGTCCATCAGACGCTGTGGAAATACGGGTTCTGCATAAGATCAGTGTCTTCGAGACACCTGATCAACACTGTCTCTTGGACATGGGCAGAGGCTTTCTGCAGATTTCTGACCGAAAGGTGACAGAAGCTATGCCCTGGCTGTAACCAAGCCTGCAATGGTGGACCTGAAAGATTGTGTAGATCCCCAACTTTTACTCCTCCTGTCCTTCCAACAGTTTTGTAAGAACCTAATTCCCTATATTAAATCCCTTTCTACTTGAAACACTTATAGTCGTTTATGTTCCTCCCTCATCCTGCAAGAGATCTTATTTAAATTATTTTCAAGGGTCAAATGTTAGCCCCTCTTTTAAAGATTATTTATCATACATTATTGGGACTTCCCTGGTGGTGCAGTGGTTAAGAATCTGCCTGCCAATGTAGGGGACACGGGTTTGAGTCCTGGTCCGGGAAGATCCCACATGCTGTGGAGCAATTAAGCCCGTGTGCCACAACTACTGAGCCCACATGCCACAACTACTGAAGCGCACGTGCCTAGAGTCCGTGCTCCACAACAAGAGAAGCCACCGCAATGAGAAGCCCACGCACCACAATGAAGAGTAGCCCCCGCTCACCACAGCTAGAGAAAGCCCGCGCGCTGCAACGAAGACCCCACACAGCCAATAATAAATAAATTTATTTTAAAAATTAAAAAAAAAGAATATTTGTCATACATTATTAAAAGACAATCTAAATTGTTTGGAAATAATTTCATGCTGTTTGCTCTTATAAACCAGATGTTTTACTTACAAAAATTAAGCCCTTTTCTATCATTTTACTTTAACTTCGTGGTTCATTACAGAATTAAATTCTCCAAGAATTCCTTCCTGACTGGTCGGATCCCTATTTGCTAAGGATGATTAAGTTTAAAGCAGTGACTCCCAAAAGGGGAAGGGAGATGTTGTCACTGCCCCCACTCCGCCCCACCCCACCAGGAGATACCTGGAGACATTTTTGGTTGTCATATTGTGGGAGAGTGTGCTATTGGCGTTTAACGGTACTGCTAAACATCCTACAATGCACAGGACGACCCCCAGCAAAGACTTCTCAGACCCAGAATGTCAATTGTACTGAAGCTGAAAAATCCTAGTTTAAACAAAGGACAACTTCCTGCAATTTTACGCCTATTGATTCTAAGCTAGGACTCTTCCATTGATTTTTTACTGTACCCTCCAAATGACTCATTTCCTTCTTGCTTTGCATCTGATAAAACTCAGCACTTTGGCTCCCTCTGATTCCCACAAAGTCTGTTCCTTATCCACTTAGCCTTTCCTCTTGTGGAGACCTAGTTCCCACCAGGTATTCCATGGCCCGTGACTGCATGTTTCGTTGTGACGTGCTAATTGGGCGTGGGCAGCTGTCGTGGTAATCCACGTGGACAAGACAGAAGGAGAACTTCTTCATTCATTTCTGTGTACAGGATCATGGAATTACAGGAGGGAATCCTAGAGAATGTCTAAACATACATTCCCCCTAGGTATGAGGAAACTGAAGCCCAGAGAGAGAAATGTACTCCCCCAGAGCTATCTATTTCAAGATTGCTAAAATTCTATCTGATAGCATTCGCAGGACTTATAAAAGCTCTCATCTATTCCAAGATAGAATGTTCCTCAATAGAAGACTTAACCAAAGATGGAAGAAATATTCTACTCAATGCCAAGTCCACTTGGGACCTCCCAAGATCATTTATGCTCCCAACACATCTCAACTCAGGATTAATCCAGCTTTGAGAGGGAGGTTCTCCATACTCTTTGGGTTAAATACACCTCTCACCTCAGGACAGAATGACAGAGAACGTGTGTTAGTTCTGAAAGCTCACCATGCCCAATTCAGACCTTGCTGTTCCTTCTCCAAGGAAATCTGTAAGAACTCATTAGCTAACATTGCTCCTGCTTGAGTTTCACTCTTCTTGACTATATACATATATATATATTTAATGGAAACAACTTAAACACCTAAGAGTGGGAAAGAGATAAAAATATGTTTTTTGTTTGTTTTGTTTTTTTGCAGTATGCGGGCCTCTCACTGTTGTGGCCTCTCCCGTTGCAGAGCACAAGCTCCGGACGCACAGGCTCAGCGGCCATGGCTCACGGGCACAGCCGCTCCGCGGCATGTGGGATCTTCCCGGACCGGTTCACGAACCCGTGTCTCCTGCATCGGCAGGCGGACTCTCAACCACTGCGCCACCAGGGAAGCCCAAAAATAAGTTTTAATGTATCAATATGATGATCAGATTCGCTGGCATGAAAAAAATTATTGCAGAAGAATATTTATTGGCATGGAGAAATATCCATAATATATTCAACGTAAAAGGAAAACAGATGTTCAAAGGACATGTAGTATGATCACAAATTTGATCTAAAACAGTATGTATACTATGGGAAAA
Source organism: Lagenorhynchus albirostris (assembly GCF_949774975.1). Taxonomy (NCBI): domain Eukaryota; kingdom Metazoa; phylum Chordata; class Mammalia; order Artiodactyla; family Delphinidae; genus Lagenorhynchus; species Lagenorhynchus albirostris. The sequence continues at coordinate 4,986,412 of NC_083110.1, read as the reverse complement.
AAATATAGGAAGAAGATGAACCAAAAACACCAACAAGTAGTTATCTCTGAGTATTGTGATTACAGGTGAGGTTTTTCCTCCTCTGCACTTTTCAGAACTTTTCAAATTTCCTGAAAGGAAACTTTTGCAATTTTAAAGGAACCTTTTATTGGCCATGTTAGCACAGAAGAGGCCAAAAGAATAAGGACTGAGAAGGGATACAGACCTTTGCAATCCAGAGGTCACCGATTTCCTTCAAGGCTACAGTTTGTGTGGAGAGGGGAGAAACCAGATTTGTAAGGGATCCAAAAGCCAGCAATTAAGAAGTGGGAGAGCGACCACAGACCACAGATACCTAAGAGAGAAGTTGAAATGGGGAAAAGGAAGATGACTGCCAGAGATGGTGTTGGGGTCCAATAAGATGACAAATTTTATTTTATCTTTCTAAGAGGCAACAAGATTCACTCATCTTTCTTTTCTTTTTCTTTCTTTTTCTTGTTTTTTAAGATAGAGAAGGATCCTGTATTAGTCAAGATTCTTCAGAGAAACAGAGCCAGTAGAATATATATGTATATATTCTATCTATCTATCTATCTATCTATCATCTATCTATTGAGAGAAACACCCAGGATAATGTTTGACCAAATATCTGGGCACTTGTGACCCAATCAGGCTGATGCATATAACATTAACCATTGCAGACTCAACAGATAGAAAGAAACTAAATGTGAAAGGGAAGAACCTGACTGATGAACAAAGTCCTGAGAGGGAAGGGGAATCACAGGGTGAGAAGTGAGGGTGAGACTGTTCGGAAGAGGTCTTCACAGAGATAAACAGAGCACAGAGAGGCAAGCTAGGGCACCTTCAAGGAAAATAAGGAGTTTTCAAGCTTCAGAATGAAAAATGTCCTTATTATTATTTTTTAAAATAAATTTATTTATTTATTTTTGGCCACATTGGGTCTTCATTGCGCACGGGCTTTCTCTAGTTGAGGCAAGCGGGGGCTACTCTTCATTGCGGTGTGCGGGCTTCTCATTGAGGTGGCTTCTCTTGCTGCAGAACACAGGCTCTAGGTACACGGGCTTCAGCAGTTGCGGCACGCAGGCTCAGTAGTTGTGGCTCATGGGCTCTAGAGTGCAGGCTCAGTAGTTGTGGTGCACGGGCTTAGTTGCTCTGCGGCATGTGGGATCTTCCCGGACCAGATCTTCCCGACCAGGGCTCGAACCCATGTCCCCTGCATTGGCAGGCGGATTCTTAACCACTGCACCACCAGGGCAGTCCCAAAAAGTGTCCTTATCTTTAGGGATGTGAACTCACTAAATTCATTTCTATTAAGTATGAAAGAAGTGATTTTTTTAACGATTCATTTGCAAATCGGCTATCACAACCACAAATTAACTGTTACATTTCTTAACTGTATTCAGTCTCTGAAAATGCGAAAGAAGAAGAAATGAATTATCTGTTTCCTTGAGGCTGTCTTAGATTGTCATTTTCATTAAATTTTATTTTAATTCAATGTATCTATCTAATTAAATATCATTTAAAGAAGCCTGAGTGTTCTGTTGAAATTCATCTCTAGAGCAGACCCAGAGTTCCCAAATTATGACTCCAGCTTCGTGACTATTGCTACCACGGAGAAAGTTAACACCTACAAAGAATCTTCAAAGATGAGAAAATCCTTTATTTGGGCGGAGTAACTCTGAAGCATTCCTATGCAAGAGAGAAAGTTCATCAGCAAGATGATCTTATAGAATCCTATCAAATTATCCACATAGAATATAGCTGAGCATTTTGTGCCAAACCTGCAGAATCTCTTTAGCATTTCGTCTTACTATCTACTAGCCTATAAATATCTAGCGTCACTTTAAGACTCCTGCTGCAGCTAATGGGATATCCTGAGCATCTATTTTTCTGAAGAGAATAATTTTGTCACATTTGAACACTTGACCCAAGTTATAAACATAAGCATAACTCACTCCTGCATGTGTATGTTGACTGTTTACTCTGTCCAGTTTGTTCTCTGTTCATCCCAGTTCATCAGATATAGCCTTGCAAATGTGCTTGCAGTTGCAGAGTAAAACACACTCAAGCTGGCTTAAGTGAAAAGGGAACACATTGGATCACACAACTGAAAATTCTTGCTGTAGGGCTAACTTCGGACGTGGTTAGATTCAGACCTCCAACGACATAGTCAGGACTGTGTTATGTTGATACCTTGGCTCTGCTTACACTGAGTGCAGAATTCTGTTTTCAGAATTCTGAAACAGAACACTGAAAACAGAATTCTGTTTTCAGTGTCTAACAATGGTGGGACACCTAGTACTCGAGACATTTGATTCAATCCTGCCTATGCTGGAGATACACATTTGGAGATTTGACCTAGCTTACAGCTCTGAAGCTCCTTGCTTGTCTCCCTCTTTGGAACAGATGTATAAAAAAAGATCACTTTATAAAGATCATCCTTGTATATAGCACAGGGAGCTATAGTCAGTGTCCTGTGACAAACCATAATGGAAAAAAAAATGAAAAAATATATAATATAGATATAATAATATATATGTATAACTGAGTCACTTTGCTCTACAGAAGAAATTAACATAACATTGTAAATCAACTGCACTTCAATAAAATAAAAAAAAGTGAAGATCATCTTCTTGTTTCTCTGTAACTGTTGCTGGAAAATCATTTTCCTCCCCTCTCCTCATCCTTCTAATACTTTCTCAAATCACATCCATTATCTTTCCTTTTTCTCCTAAGGGTATAAATTTGGCTGTAATTCTTCAAATAACCAAGCTAGGTTGGTGGTCCTTGTCTTGTGAAATAATATGTATATAGTACCATCTAGTGTCCAGAAAGCAGAAAACCCAAAGCAAGCAAGGCAAACAGGATGCTTCAATTTTTGAAACAGCTGAGTTTGGGCAAAATACAGATTGGAGGAAAAATTATGACCAACTCCATTGATTTGACTCATGTTTATACCTCTAGAAATAACGACCTGTTCCAGAGAAAAAGGCCTGGTTGATTGAAAAATTCAATACTTATTAAACCAGAAAATGTAGAGATTTTTCTAGTTTTAGAGCTGTCCCACAACCAAGTCACATGATCAAACTTACTTAAAAAAAAATGTATTCTTGTAGGGGAATCTGTTTTTCTTTCTTCTTTTCTTTTATTTATTTTTGGCTGCATTGGGTCTTCGTTGCTGCGTGAGGGCTTTCTCTAGTTGTGGTGAGCGGGGGCTACTCTTCTTTGCGGTGCCCGGGCTTCTCATTGCAGTGACTTCTCTTATTGCGGAGCACGGGCTCCAGGTGTGCGGGCTTCCGTAGTTGTGGCACACGGGCTCAGTAGTTGTGGCTCACGGGCTTAGTTGCTCCGCGGCCTGCGGGATCCTCCTGGACCAGGGCTCGAACCCAAGTCCCCGGCATTGGCAGGTGGATTCTTAACCACTGCGCCACCAGGGAAGCCCTCTTTTTCAAATAACATGTTTTCCTACAGACTTATGTAATAACATTGGGTATGTATTTCCTGTGGAAAACATTCCTTAATAGTCTAAGTTAAAACTTCCTGGAGAGACAGTGCTCCAGAACGAGAAAACTACCTCCTACGTACATGTCCTCATCAGCGGTCTGTTTCTGGCTATCTCTACAGATGTGCTCTGGGGCTTTCTCCTGCTACTAAACAAACAGTGCCAGGATGAACTGACACCAGGAGGGAAATGACATTGTAGACACGGGTCCACACGCCACTGGTAAGGGAGTGGCAAGAGGCTAGATGGCCACTGAGGTTAGAAAATTAACCAGAATGTCTAAGATCAGATAATGGCAAAATATAATATTAGTTCCCTGTCCTCTGGTTTTAGGCATATGCAGAACCATGTCTGGTTTGTGCCTTTATGCTGTATCTTCCTTCACACTGTAGCAAAGCACAGAAAGGAGGAAGAGTAATGAGTAGGGGCGTGCTCTAGGTCATGGTCATGCTCATTCCTTTGACTCCTTTGGCGCCCTTGGGATTTCCCAGGGAGGCGGAACTCAACAGGGCTGCTCCTTTGAATAAAATTGTTGAGCATCCACTTCCAGTTAGGAGGGAAAGAAGTGCTGATAGCTCTAGGGAATGGAGTAATTCTGAGACAATATTAGCCTGAAAAGTTTAGCTTTATGTTCTTAAAAAAGTTTTTAGTATTTAGTTTTTTAAAAGTTGTTATTGGGCTTCCCTGGTGGTGCAGTGGTTAAGAATCCACCTGCCAACGCAGGGGACGTGGGTTTGAGCCCTGGTCCGGGAGGATCTCACATGCCGTGGAGCAACTAAACCCGTGTGCCACAACTACTGAGCCTGCGTGCCACAATTACTGAGCCTGTGTGCCACAACTACTGAAGCCCGCGCACCAAGAGCCCACGCTCCGCAACAAGAGAAGCCACCACAATGAGAAGCCCATGCACCACAAAGAAGAGTAGTCTCCGCTCGCCGCAGCTAGAGAAAGCCCACACACAGCAACGAAGACCCAACATAGCCAAACACAAATAAATTAATTAAAAAAAATTGTTATGGATTAAGGGAAGATATTTGGGGAGTTTATGTTATCTTCCATTGCCTTGTAATCTTCTGGGTGTTTCTTACCTAGGTGAGCCATCCGTCCTCTTTCCATCACCTTCTGCATTTCTCACTCTTTCCCGGAGAGCCTTCTTCAGGTTTCTTCTCTTTGCCTTCCTCATCTGACCCATCCAGCATCTTTAACTATCACCAGAATTTGAATGACCACAGAATCTCTGTCCGACTCCAACCTCTGCCTCAAATTTCACCTCCACCCGATCGCTGAATGTCTCTAGAATTTTCCATCACTCAGAACTGCAAACTTTGCCTCCCCCCCCCCCCGCCACCAAACCCTCATGTTATCTAAGCACCAATTTTCCTCTCAGTGTTTTATTTCTGACTGACCCACAGCTTCCCAATCGGCTAACTCTTCTGTCCTAACTGACTTCTAGCTCTTTTTTGCCAGTTGTCCCTGATTTGGAGATTGTAATCTTCATTTCTTGGGCTTCCTTTCCTCATTATTCTTTCTGTAAGACCTGATAACATCAGTGCCTCTAGTCCCCTCTCTGTTTTACACGTCACCGTCATATTCAATATTTGGAAGCATTTTCCAGTCTGTTATGGAACAAATTGCGTTGCCTCCACCCGCCGCCTAGATTTGTATGTTGGAGGCCATATGATCAGGCCCCCAAGATGGCTGTACTCTTGCTATCTGTCCATCTCCTGCGCGACCAGTCCCTGCCTCACCCACACCTACACACCAGACTGACCTTCCCTCTTCATCACAGAGCCTGATCGGTGAATGCCTACACACCTGCCCGCTGCTATAGTTAGATAATGATAGTTTATTAAAGGGAAGTCATCTGCCCCATGAAGGTTGTTAGCCCGAGGGGCGATGAGGGACGTGCCTCCTGCTGGTTTCCCTGGTAACCGATGAACCAAGCTGACATCAACTCCCCCTGTAACTGGCAATCTCCCCCTCCCCCCCGGGGGGGCAAGACTGCTGCAGTGTCCTGCCCGCCAGCTGCTGCACATGGTGTGGCATCGCTCCAGGACCTTCCTTCAGACGTGTAAGATGCCCCACATCCATTAAGCCACGGATGTCTCTGTCTCTGACTTCCGGGCTCTTTCTTCAGTCTCGAGGCTGGGCAAGTACAGGCTTGCAGGCCAACGGGTGCAGAAGCCTAATAGCCAGTATCTCAGAATGTGACTGTGTTTGGAGACAGTCCTTGCAGAGGTAATCCAGGTAACCTGAGTCATTGGAGTGGGCTCTAATCCAATATGATTGTGTCCTTACTAGAAGAGGAAATTGGGAAAACAGACATGTACACAGGGAAGGCTACAGGAAGACACAGGAAGAGCTACAAGCCAGGGGGTGAGGCCTCAGAAGAGACCGACCCTGCCAACATCTGGGTCTCAGGATTCTGCCTCTAGACAGCCTTCAGCTGCAGCATCAACTCTTCTGGGTCTCCAGCCTGCCAGCCCACCCTGCAGGATTAGAACTTGTCAGCCCCTATGGTCGTGTGAAACAATTCCTTAAAATCAACACCGCTCTCTCTAAAATACGTGTACGCATATCCTATTTGTTTTGGTCCTCTGGAGAACATTGACTAGTACACACTACAAATTAGAACCTATAACTGTTGTTTTTAATGCCAGATTCAGTGCCAGATCTTTAGACTAGTAATCCAAGTTCTTCACAATAATATCCCCAAAGTCCCATTCCAACTATAGTTTATGTTACTTTCTTTCAATTATCCTTTGATCAACATGCTAACAATAACATTTATTGAAAAACCAACTATTTAACATTTAAGAAACATTTTTTCCTGTGGTCTAAATGCATTGACTGGACTCAGACTGGATGCAAATCCAGCAATTTACCTGATTTCTCTAAGGTTCAGTTTCTTTATCTGTAAAACGGGAATAATTCATCCGATTATTCTGTAACTAGTTATTGAACAACTACGGGTGACACAAATGCATTCATGATGTTGCTACTTTTTTTTTAAAGCTTTCTATTTTTTAAAATTATTTATTTAAAAAAATATTTATTTATTTTTGGCTGCGTTGGGTCTTTGTTGCTGCGTGCGGGCGTGGAATCTTCCCGGACTGGGACTTGAACCCGTGTCCCCTGCATTGGCAGGTGGACTCTTAACCACTGCACCAGCATCATGGAATCCTCCATGATGCTGCTACTTTAAAGACTAGTCAGCGGACGCGTCCACCTCCCAGGTGCTGGTGCTGTTTACTAAGAAGAGGACTAGAGAAGAGCAAATTTAGGGAAGGAGGTGAATCACGAGTTTTATTTGGACTGTGTTCAGGATGAAATCCCTCTTAAATATCCAAGAGGAGATGATAAGTAAGCAGCAGGATATGTACAAATGGAGCTGTAAGATTAGAACGGGGCTAGAGATGGAAAATTGAGAGTGATTTGCCTTGAAATGCATTGAGAGCCATGAGATAAACGACATGAATTTCGATGAGCCAACAGGAGAAAATGCTTCAGGAGTTAGTCAGCAGCTTTGCAAAATATTGAAGAGGTTCCATTATGGGATGGCTGCTTGAGGAGCTCTGAGGACCCACTCCGCAAGGAAACAAGCACAACTGCTGAAAGCTATCTTAAAGTTTTTTTTTCTTTTTAAGTCTCTGGAAATTGTCTTACGGGCATACAGCAAATAACAAAATATTTGTTCAAAAAGAATACACTAGGGCTTCCCTGGTGGCGCAGTGGTTGAGAGTCTGCCTGCCGATGCAGGGGACGTGGGTTCGTGCCCCGGTCCGGGAAGATCCCACGTGCCGCGGAGCGGCTGGGCCCGTGAGCCATGGCCGCTGAGCCTGTGCGTCCGGAGCCTGTGCTCCGCAACGGGAGAGGCCACAACAGTGCGAGGCTCGCGTACTGGGAAAAAACAAAACAAAACAAAACACTAAATCTTGCTAAGAACAGTTGAACCTGGCATCTGAGCTATGACCTGCTCCCTCCCGCCTACTCTTCCACCCTGAACGAGCTCAGCTTGACAGAAGCTCCATTCCAATCAGGTTTGGCTAGAAACATAGGACTCCCCCCCTCCCCCCTGTCCCCCAATCAGCTCCCAATCAAGGGAAAAGCTATTTCACTGGCAGGCACAGGACAGCAGCATTTTTCATCCCCTCCAACTCTGTATTTAAGAGGCTAAATTCCTGGGAGTGTGCCTAAGAGGTCAAGGGCTCCTTTCTCCATCCAGCCACCCCACACAGGGTGGAGGCTCTCCACCAGTGAGAATGCTGGCTTCTTACATGCCCTCACACCAGTGCACCTGGAGAGCAGAGGTTATATCTACTCTGCGAGAAGCAAGCCAAGGAGACTACAAGTTACCACTCCACCCAGGGCCCAGAGTATGGCCCAGATATACTGCCCAGAGCAAGACACATTACACAAGAACAGAACTACCAAGCTTTCATCAAAGGAACTGACTTTATCTGAAACAGAGTGTGGGGAAGTTCAAGCCTAGGAACTCTCAAAAAACCCCCACAGCTCTTAATTAAGAGCAACAAGCTAAATCATAGTCTAGCTAGTTCACCAGATAGAATCAGGCAAAGAGCCAGCTAAAAAGAGCCCACCTGGGGTCAGAACAAGCCTTAAAGACGGGCCCCCAAACTGCCCCTGCTTGAAATTAACTGGAATAGGCTGTGGAGGAATTTGTGTCCCAGGGAATAATAAAAAAATAGAGTAATCAGCCAGCAATTATGGAAGCCTAACAGCTTGCTGTAATACCAAGTGAAGCCAGACAGCTTCACAGAGAGATAACAGGAAGAGACAGTCCAAGAGAGCTGTGCTAAAACTGTGTCATCCCAAGGTAGCTGTGTGCACGTCAAGGCTGAATCTTCTGAGGAGTGACACCAAAGACTTCATACTGTGGGGGAAGAGATTTCACTGAAATGGTCCAGCCAAATCACTAAACGAACAAGCAAACGACAACAAAAACAAGACCTGGAGAGAAGGTGAGGGGAATCGTGATACACAGTTGCCACAATGTATTACCTAAAATGACCACTTTTCAACAAAAAGTGAGACATACAAAGAGACAGGGAAGTGTGACCCATACACTGGGAAAAACGGAGGCAACAGAGATGGCCTGTGACAGGGTACGGATCTCAGATTTAATACCTTGAAAGCTGCCACTGTACCTTAGTTCAATGAACCAGAGAAAAATATGCTTGAAGGAGGAAGGTATGATGACAATGTTTGGTCAAAAAGAAAATATCAATAAAGAGATAAAAGTTTTAAAAAAGAATGAAATGGAAATTATGGAGTTGAAAATACAATAACTAAAATGAAAAATGTCACTGGGGGGCTTGACAGCAGATTGGAACTGAAGAAAGATAAGGGAACCTGAAGAGAAATCAATATAGCACATGTAATCTGAAAAAAAAAAAGCGAAAAAAGAATGAATGAAAATGAACGGAGCCTCAGAGAAATGTGGGGCACTACTGAGTACACCAATATACGTGTAATGAGAGTCCCAGGAGAGGGGAAAAGAAGCAGAAAAAATACTTGAAGAAATAATGGCTGAAAAGCCTACCTTTGCTGGAAAACATCTACACATCCAAGAAATTAAACAAACTCCAAGTACGATATATGCAGAGATCCACATCAACACAGACCATGGTAAAAATGCTGAAAGGCAAAGAGGAAATCTGGTAAGTTCCAAGAGAAACAAGTCACAAGCTAGTGACTCTGCAGGGAGCACTTCTCACCCAGCAGAGGTCCTGACTTCCTCCAGCTGCCTCCTCTGAACCCCCCAGGTTAGATGTGCTCTGCCAGTGCTACCAGAACAGCAACTACTTCACCTTTTATAACCCGCATTTCACTTGTAGTCAGGCTTGGCCACATAATTTGTAGGGCCCAGTGCAAAATAAAAATGAGGGGCCCCGGTCCAAAATTTCTTAAGGATTTCAAGACAGTGTTAGCAAAGCATTAAAATCAAGCTCAGGGACATCCTGAGTGTGAAGCCCAATGCGAACCCATGAAGCTGGCCACGCTTAGCTTCTCAATGTCTTTCTTACTAGAGCTTAAGAACCATGCAGCCAAGTACCCAGGTGGTGTCTCTCTTGCTCATCACTGAATTCCTTTAGCCCTTCCCAGTGGCTATCACAGTAGGCACTTAATGAGTCTGCAGCATATTCAACTTACTTATTTCTTGCTAAACAACAAGAACAACTAGTTTTTGCTCCACTGTATGTGGTACTTATTACACTGTTTCATTCATAAAAGCCTCATCTTCCACTGTGTTTTAGCATGTTGACCTTTTCAGAAGTAAAGAGTACATACAGCTTAAGCCCAATTATTTTATATTTATATTGCAGTTCTTAAATAATTTCATCATATTTATAAACCCACTGAACAGAACACTGCTTTTTTTTCTGAGTTGATCTGTTGGATATGCAGGTTTTAGGACCTTCTATTTCATTTCACAATTACTGAGGAAGTATCCCGCCGTATCAACCAGTTAGCTTTGTTTTTAAGTAAGTACTCAGCCATTCTAGAATTTTGAACTTTTTGATGTGTGAAACACTATCTTAGCTTCGGATTCCACAGAAGCCTCCATCTTCTATGCTATATGTATGGTTACAACAGGTGTGAGCAGGTAAATGGTGGTGAGTCTTTGGAATTTTATCAAACTTCTCTGTGCCCGTTTCACATCGGATGAAATAGGGATACTACTACCTACCTCACAAACTTCACTAAAGAGAATTATAGGGAGTGCCTTATATGGGCACCTAGGAGAGTCCTTAACACTCAGCAGATATACAACAGACGTTAAATTTTTCTCCCTCTTATACGATAGGGTGCTGCCTGGATCCGCACGAAATGCTACCATCTACTTTTCTAATTCACCGAAGTTTTTCTTGCTTACCAAGAATCACCAGATGTTAGGTGGGTTTTGAAATTCTTCTGATTTAAACATGCTAATAATCAACATGTCTCATTAGTCACAGTGCTCTAGTATCAACTGAGATTTACTTCATACAGTAATTCACTCTGCCAAAAGGTGCGTTCTGAAAAGCTGGAGTTGCAAAATTCTCACGACGAAATGCAACGTTTCAACGTAACCAAACAACATTTTAAATTAAGTATTTCATTTAATCCCGTGATTCCTATCATGATCCTTCAGTTTAATGAATTTAGCAGGTGAATACCTGACTTACTAATAATCGTCATTAACACATTTTCCTTATTGAATACAAAATGAACCATTACAAACTACAGCCACAATCATCAGCAGATCAAAGCCACTGAGCAAGTAGACAAGCTATAAAAAAAACTTTATTAAAAAAATAGACAACATATGTAAACATCTTTTTCAGTCACAAAGCTTCATAATACAGCGTATCAGGCCCAGGCCTCAAATCTCTGCAGTGGGAGCACCTTAACTGTTGACTAATAGTTATCAGCTTAATTTATCTTTCAGTGAGCTATTAAGTCTATGTGAAAATAAATAACCAGATTCCGCTAAGTATACCTATACACATAGAAAATCGCAAATGTACAACAGATCTCAGCAAAAAATAACTATCTGCAGTAACATGTGAGATCGAGTCCTTATATGACAATTATCTTTTTAATGTAACTTCATTTCTAAAGTCATCATAATGTAGAGTTGACTAAAATAAAGCTAAACAGGAACAGAGTAGAGGGACCACACAGACGGACATCCATCACTCCCCTACCCTCACACAGAGTGCCACACACCCACACACACACACACGATGTTTTGGTAGAAGCAAAACTGAAAACACAGTTTCTATATTTCGTGTTTCATGTATTACCGTAGGCGTGTATTTCGTTTACTTTTACCTGGAAGTTATATGCCCTTATATGACTGAGTATGAAGTAGCCAACCACAGTTTCAAATGTGATACAATTTTGAGGAAACCAAATCTCTGTTATGTAATTCAACGACCACCCCAAAGTGAAGTCAAATCATAGAATGGACCATAACACCACAGAATGTAATTAAGGACCTGAGATTGTGCTTCAAGAATTTCCTTAAGGCAAAATGCGCTTATATTAAAATAATCCTGTCATGCCCTGTTCATCATTTGCAGTGGCATACTTGTTAGATGACTAAGAGCTTCTAAAGTGGCCAAATAATATAATTTTCCTCCTTTTTTTTTCCTACTATAGGTAGATACTTTATCACACCTGATTAAATCACTGACCTTCCAGTTATTCAGTAAACCTTAAGCAAGGTAAAATTTTAAATGAAATATCAAGTAATGTTTGCAATTACAGTTTTTTACTGTTAGGGAAAATTTAAAATGCTTATTGTGTGTCATCTGAATAACCATATTCTAGGGAGAGAAGCATAATAGATTTAACAAAAGAACCCAGGCAAGTTTACCATGCTCCTGGATAGCCATTTCAGTAGCTTAATAACTCAGTAGTTTATTTGTATCATAACTCTATGATTTATAAAAGTGACTCATAAAATAATTTAAAATCAACCTGATCTGCTATCCAAAGATTAGCTTTATAAACCCACATCTGAAAATAACTTAATTTCTCCATTCTATCACATCAGCTTGTCCCACCCAACAGATGTCTAACATGTATCTACAATTAAGTGAATAACTACTATTCTAAAACACTTAAATTCTAACCGTACTGCTGTTTCTTGACTTTGCAGTGTTTCTAACTGTATTTGAGATTATTAGGATGATTATGCATTTAAATAGAGAAAAATAATATTAAATGACATGAAGTTTCTTCAGCACATAACGCACGCATCGATTGATTTTTAAAAACTCTACGACAAAAGGAAAAGCTTTACGCTTCTGGATGCCAAATCAATGGCTACTGATGAAGGAAGAAGGAAGAAGGAAGATCCTTTCTACAGGGAGAACACACAGGTTAGCACCTCTCAACTATATACAGTATGGTCTGAGTCAAATGTCAATGACTGGCTTTTTGAAAAATCTACTTTGGAGTTCTAATGGATAAAATTTTTAGAAGTTACATTCATTAAAACTTTTACAAGTTACATTCAGTAAAATCTCCTCAAAGAGAGAAATAGTGCATATTTTAGGTGAGATCTGGACATACTTATGCATTATAAGCCTACTGCCGAGTTTGTTAGATAGTTCACATAGGACTCTCCATCTGTTCTAGTCATCAAATTTTTTTTACATAAACATCTTTACTTGCTAACATCACATTACTCTTGGCTTCTTGTTGCACAAATAACAAAAAAAAAAAAAAAGGAAAGAAATGGAAGAAGGTAAAGGAAAATAGAAAACAAAAGGAAGGAAACAGGAAGGAAGGAAACAAAAATGGCGCACTCATTACAATTTCTGTGTGTACTAATAGACAAGGATATAAATGGGAGCAAACAAAGCATTTAAAATTGTGCTTAAACACAGATTTACACTGTTGCACATTTGTTTTACACGTGTGTAGTGTTTCAAGTTGCTAGGTAAGAATCCAGTGGAATAACAATACAGTCAGCCAACTGCAATCACATATATTTTTGGAGAAGTTAGACATCCATTACTATTTTAGTAACATGGCCACAGCTTTGAAAACACAGCAGCATAAAACAATTCAAAGGTAGACACACTGTTTTCATTTGTTCACCTTAAAAAAAAAATGCTTGAACAATATAAGGCACTTAAGACAGAAATTCTTTCTCCAGTTCGTACAGGGATGGTCGGCTCATTCTGCTTCTTAGCCTGCACAGAGGCACCGTGCAGTCCCTGCTCTGGCCTTCCACGTCGGCATCCAGTAAGGAAGGCACGTGGGGCTTAGTTCTCTCCTTGGCACCGAGGGGACAGTCAGGGGCTGGTTCTGGACCACCCACCACAGGGCAGGCCTGTGCGGGCTGAGACTCTGTTCTCTGCGGGAAGGCCTTCGGGGCACCTACCTGGCTTCTTAGGTGGGGAGGACGGGGCAGAGGCACCATATGGACAGCTCTCTGTTTTTCGGGCGGGACCTCACTTGGCAGGTCACTATGGGGTCCAGGCGGCGAGGGGGACGTCCCCCAAACCCACTCAGGGGGCAGCTGAGAGGCTCCGGGGGCTGAGATGAGAGCTGCACCAGCTGGTTGAAGAGGCAAAGACAGTGTGTGATTAGAAGGACAGTGATGTCGAAATCAATGGATAGCAAGGAAAATAACCAGGATGACTTCCCTTAGGTGACCACCTTAAAGTGAGCTTTCACAAAAGAACCTGAACACAAACCTTACCTTTAAAATTGTTAGGAGAGAATGTTTGTTTTTATGGAAAAGTACTACAAGGTTGGAAAGACTGCTTGAACCCATGGAAACGACACCTATAAAGAGCTAAGTCATCATCATACACTTAGGACAATGATTATTAGAAGTGTTTTATTAACAGGATAGACTTCACAATGGGTTAGACTGGACTAAAGTTAAGACTTAAAAATGACGGTGAATATGACTGAATTCACTCTCAGATGATGATTTGAAAAAATGAATGAAAATAAGAAAGCAGATACAGTTTTACATGTTACAGCCTCCCTTTTTTGTTCTGAAGAACTGACTTACTACCACTGTAGCAAGTAATCATTGGCTTCAAACTAAGAAAAAAAGAATGTTTTTTTATGGGATTCTTGTGCTAGGGTTTCACCGTGTGCAATTATAAATTACTAATACTTTATTGCATCATAAAAGAGCAATAAACCAAATTATCTAAAGACAATGAACAATAATATGAAAAAAAATCTTGTCTAGGCGTAGCACTTGAAGAGATAAACGAAAAGATGACGCAAATGAAAGCAGTTTCAGTTTTAATATACTTTATAACCGATCCTAGCATAACATTTTACAAACTAAAAAGCATTTTTCATATACATTATCTCACTTAATCCTCATGATCTATATCTGAGGTAGTTGTAATTATCTTTATATACAAAAGGAATACTAGTCATTCCCCACACAGCACCTACTGTCCATTCGACTTTTACACCCCCTAAACTCAATCTCAACATAAACCTGGGCAGCAAAGCCAGGTGACACTGTGTCAAACGACTAGTTTTACTGTCAACTCTCCCACTAATTATTTGGTTCAGATTTTGACAAATGACTCTCCTTCCTACCACAAGGGGCTTGGGGCAGTTATTCTCCATGTGCTTTTTCTGTTTTTGTTTTTTTTTTGCGGTACGCGGGCCTCTCACTGCTGTGGCCTCTCCCGTTGCGGAGCACAGGCTCCAGACGCGCAGCCTCAGCGGCCACGGCTCACGGGCCCAGCCGCTCCGCGGCACGTGGGATCTTCCCGGACCGGGGCACAAACCTGCGTCCCCTGCACCGGCAGGCGGACTGTCAACCACTGCGCCACCAGGGAAGCCCCTCTTTCTGTTTTAATATGCTGTTATGTATTTAAGTTACTGAAACTTAATTATACTCCTCCAAGGATCCAAATGATAAAGTCAAACAAAAGAGCAGGGTAAAATTCAAAGATTTATGTGAAAACAAATCTGTAAATGTAATCGCTTGGAGAAGATAAAATCAGAGAGCCATACAATTTTACAGTCTATCCTCTACAGTGGTGTTTGGTACTTTCACCCACGAATGCAGCCTACCTGGGGGCTGAGAAGCACATCCATCAGACATGGTCCGTCGGTGACGTGCTGCTCTTTCTTTTGAAGAAGCAGCGTAAGATGCGTCCGCACGTGCTGGAACTGTGAAGGGAGGAGACAGGTTTCCCCACACACCACGATGGGTCTCCAGTCCTGGCACGGGGGTTGACTCCTGATCCCTCCTCCCAAAGGCAGGGCAAGGATCCGGAATGGGCACCTTGGGGTCACAAGGGACGTGTGTGCTGCTCTCGAAGGAATCTTCGCCATCAGTCTGCAGCAGGTACTTGGTGGAGAGAGAAGGCATGGACAGGAGGTTCGCGGCGCTGGACGGAGGGAGCGGGGATGGGCTGCTGGTCCCCTCGCCTGCGGCTGGCAGCCTAGTGGCAGAGCTGGCACTGCTCCGGGACTTAGGCGCCCGCTGGAAGATGCCCTCGCGTTTCTTCCTTTCTTCCTTGGGCAACGGGTCTTCAGCAGCCTGTGCTTTCGCGAGCTCTCTGATGTCCAGGCCCAGAGCCACCGACGCCAGCAGCACGGTGCAGCCATACAGAGCAGACTCCGTCTTCTTCCTCTGGGGGGATCTGCTCAGACTGTTCGGAGGGGTCCCCTGAGGAATGCTGGTGGCAGGGCTCACCGGGGTTCTCTCCTCCCAGCTTTCGGGTTCCACCAGATTCTCTCTCTGGCCATCTTTCCAAAGGGGGAGATCGATGTAGGCTTGGCTTGGTGATTTTATCTGCTTTGGTTTTCTGTGTTCCAATCCGTCTGGGGCAAGTTGTGGCTCTTCACATGCCCCTACGGAGAAGTACAGATACACACAGGCTAGGACCATTTTACCGTAAAAACCATGCAAGCTATACTGTAAAACGAGGCTGAAATCTAATAAATACATATTCTAAATCAAAACACATGGAGTCCTTTGCAGTTCAGCAAATGGTTTGTCCAGGAGGACCCTAAGGAAGGGGCGTCCAGGGTGCAATGACTCAGCTCCCTGCACAGGAACAGGCGAGCAAGTCCTCTGCTGTTTCCTGTCCTTCAGGAAGTGGATCTTCACTGGCATAGAAAACAGAAACTTCTATAGAAACAAAGTCATCAAGATACAGAAATGCACATGCACAGACAGCAGCAGGAGGACATGTCAGACAAAAGGTGCCCTTGCGCGTGACCTAGATAACTGGGCCACGCCCTGTTGCTACGGGAACCATCCTGCGTAGAGCAGTGAATTCTTGGCACACTTCAGACTACGGTGGTGCCCAGCAGCCTGTTTCAACAAGCTGCCATTAAAGTGTAGGAGCCCCGCATCAGGAGAAGATTCTCCAGAGGTCAGAGCCCCAAAGGGTAACATATTCTGCTACTGGAGAGGAAGCTGTAATTCTTATCACTTAGGGCTTAACCATGAACGACTGAAACGACGAACTCCCTCATCTGGTGTCCAGAGCATCCCCGACAGAGACACCTGTGATCTCTGCAGCCTTGTGTCCACTGCACCTAAAATGTGCTCGGTTCGCTAGACCAGCCGGATGCCAGCTTTTCTCCCAACAAGCCCGTGCTCTTCCCAGCTTTTCTCCCTTCAAGCCCAGTATCTTCCTCTGCTATCTGTCTCCCCGTGTCCTCCTCCCACTGTCCCATTTCCCTCAGACAATTCTATCTCAAAATCCTGCCTGGCCCTGAGAAGGCCTGACACTGCCCTTCTTCCCACATGTGATCTTGGCTTCCGCTGAAGCCTCTCTGGTGTCGTTCGGTTTCCTCCGTTTTCTACTTTCAGGTCACAGCAGCTGTGACGATCCCTGCAGGTCTCATCTTGTGAGGGGTCTTCCCCAAATAGTGCCTTCATCAAGTAGGCACGAATTGCACTTTGATGGGTTGAATGCACGGTACATGTAACGAATAACAAATTATTAAGCCATCATTTTTTAAAAAAAGAGGGTAAATGCTGTTGGCAAGTAAAAGCCATAGGTTCCGAAGCATCCTGAGCACTTCCTTTCCCACACTTTCCTCCTGAGCGGTCATGAATCTACACGGATCCATCACCATCCTTCCCAGTCTTTCTATGACTGATGGCATGCATCCGCAGCCCCCAAACCAAGGTGAATATCATCAATATCTACGTCAGATCCAACTGTCCTTTTAGGATTCTCTTAGGCATTCAGGAGATACTGAAGACTTGCTATGAACCAGGCCCTGGGAGTAGAGTGGTGAACAAACCAGATAAAATCTTTGCCTTCGAGGGGCTGACATTCTAATTTGGGGTGACAGAGAACACACACATTACTGGTGCCCATGCAGACCGATAAGGATTTCAGGGAAGAGCGATGCATAAGTAAAACTGGGAACTAAGATACAGGGATGGGGTGAGACACCACTGCAGCTAAGGCGGTCGGGGAGGTTTTCAGGAAACGCTTGGGCTGAGACAGAAACACTTAGAAGGATGAGGCCCCACAGATGGAAGGTGGGAGGGGGACCTTCAAGCAGGACAGACTGTGTAAACCTTTTGCTCAGTGACCCTTCCAATGAACTACAGGGTTAACTTAACGGAGACCCAGCTGAGTCAGCCAAATACATCCTTTTATTTCCTCCAACTGTCCTGTGGAAGAGTTATTCATAGGATCAACATACTCTAAGAAAGAATAAAAAAAATTCAGGGAAAAAAAGCAAGAAGACTTTTTTTCAACAGTCACAAATAATGAAACTTGTACTATAGAATTAACAGTTTTATTACTATTAATTGTTCTTCATTAGTCCTCAAACACCATCTGATGATGAATCGTAGTGTATAATGAGAGACCCTCATGCCTTTACAGGCGAGAAAGAGTCAGAATACAGTAATGAATCTGACGTCAGAAAGCATCTACGCAGGGATTACACAGCACCTGCCTTGTGTCTACCTGAAAGTACTTACGGAGATATTTATGCTGAAACCACACGCTTGTGATGAACACAGAAGAAGAAAACTAAACATGGGCAGTAGGTGATAAGGTGCTTGTAAAACTGAGCATAGCACCGATCATAAGTTCAAGAAGTTTATACCGTGTTTTGCTAAGATATCTCTAATTTGACCACAGTACCAAAGGGCTGCCTTAAATTGTCAAGGATAAAGACTAATTTGCCTTTCTTCAGAGTTACCCATCATTGAAAATTTCCAGCAACTTCCAAATCTCTTCAACCTTTTAATATCTGAATATTGAATAGGAATACTGAACACTGAAAGCGATGATGGTTCTTTTAAACTAGGGATTCCAGTGTAATACTCTCCAGCAGTAGTCTCCCACAACTAACCCGCCTGACAATATTTCATCAGGTCGTGGGGTGGGAATATAATCTCAGCAGAATTTCAGGGCGCCTACATTTTCATATTTACTATTTCCTATACTACAGTAATTTGGTTCTATATAATAAATTATACTAATTTTTCTGGTGAAGAATAAGAGTTACAAATTCCTAAGAAACAATGTGGAGCCTAATTACTTTCCGCCACGAAGACTGACAGGACAGAAGATAACTTTTGAGCTTAGTGTAGCCACTGCGACTCAGTATATGTGATGCTGCTAACCTTTCCCATGTTACTTCTAGAACTCTCAGAGGCTCAGTCTAACTCAAGCAAATTCTATTTCCTGAAGCACATTTACCTGACTGGTCCACAAATAACGAAGCCAACGGCATGGTTTTCTGATTTTTTATTAAGATGGTTGACCAAGGACTGTTGCCATCTGAGAGAGGTCTTATTCTACAAGAGAAAAATGTTTATTTTGATATAATAGAACCATATGACACACAAATTAGGTTTTGGTGGATACACGCTAACAATATTTTTAGGTAGTAAAGAGAACATATTGGCCTCTATGTTTTAAAGAGCTAACAAAGTACAGATAAAACCTTAACGAGAGGCAGAGAATCTTTTTAATTGCTTAACTAAATAATAATTGATTTAGTAGGATAAACCCATCCTAGAAATGAAATTATATTCAGGTATCTCTGTATTACTCTAATTGCTTTTTAAAAGTTCGGTCTGGCCTGGGCTTCCCTGGTGGCACAGTGGTTGAGAGTCCGCCTGCCGATGCAGGGTACACGGGTTCGTGCCCCGGTCCGGGAAGATCCCACACGCCGCGGAGCGGCTGGGCCCGTGAGCCGTGGCCGCTGAGCCTGTGCGTCCGGAGCCTGTGCTCCACAACGGGAGAGGCCACAACAGTGAGAGGCCCACATACCGCAAAAAATAAATAAATTAATTAAAAATAAATAAATAAAAGTTAGGTCTGGCCAGTGCAATATTTAAAACGCACTGCTATTTATCACAGTACACACTGGAATGCCACCAGATGTTACACAAGTACCTTTCTTTGCAGTCAGTTCTTTCTTTCATTTGAATGGAATTTGGACCCCAGGTACAACCCTTTTTCTTGAAATTCCTTTTTACATCTTCAAATTCTTCTTGTCGACAGACCATGTTCCTGCCCCAAGTTTTATTGCTTTCATCTGAGGTCACTAAACAGAGAACATCATCACTCATTAACCAATTAAAAAATTGTTAAGTTAAAATGAATCAAATCAGTTGTAAAACTATCTTAGTCGAAATGTGTAAACAATTGAGAAACATGAAAACAACGAAGAAATTATTTCTTTCACCCTACTGCTGGCAAAGTTCTATCTCTAATAACAGCAAGAAGAGTGAACTAAATTAAAAGATACAAATTTGAGGTAAATTAGCCATAAAGAGTTATTTATTTATCTATGTATTTAACATTATGCAACAGTTAGGATTTCATTTTATTTGGGGGAAAAAAGGTCAAATTGAACAGTTAACTGAAAACAAACTTAATACTTAATTTTTTAACCAAATCAAAGTTTTGAACCTAAGGAACAAAGGTATATTTTAAAATTGTAATTTAAGCCAATTTTTCATGAGTCATCACAACTGTCTGGCTTCAATTACCTTTAAAAATCTGAACGTATGTAAGTTTCCCCACGTCTTGCCTTATTTCATCCCCTCTTGGGCGGTTTACACTCACGTCTAACACCCACATGTTGCTGACACACACATATGCCAACCCCCAGCCTCTCTGTGCACTGACAGTTGGCTTGGGAATCACTGGGAGAGTGGCTATTACTACACACTTAGAAAACAACCCCGTCACACACCAGAGGTTCTAAAAACACAGCTGAAAACATTATGACATACCTCCACAGGGGGTAAAAATATCCCCTTTGGGTCTAACTGAAACTCTCACAGTGTGAGGATGCCAGATGAATTAGTCTATTTATTTTTTCCACTAGGCTGAACACTCTAAAATCAAAATACTAAGTGGTAGTTTGAAGGACAGATCTTCCCCGACTTATGATGGGGTTTCGTCCAATAATCTATCCTAAGTTAAAAGTATCATAAGGTGAAAACGTGTTTGATACACCTCACCTACGAAACATCATGGCTTAGCCCCTGCCCACCTTGAATGTGCTCAGAACACTTACACTAGTCTATAGTTGGGCAAAATCATCTAATGCAAAGCCTATTTTATAATAAAGTCAAATGTCTCATGTGACTTACTGAACGCTGTACTGAAAGTGAAAAACAGACTGCTTACGTGGGTACACAGTGGTTGTGAGTGTATGGGTTGTTCACCCTTGTGATGGTGCACTGCCCAGCATCACGAGAGAGGATGGTACCCAGTATCACTGCCCAGGAAAAGATCAAAATTCAAAATTCGAGGGCTTCCCTGGTGGCGCAGTGGTTGAGAGTCCGCCTGCTGATGCAGGGGACACGGGTTCGTGCCCCGGTCCGGGAAGATCCCACATGCCGCAGAGCGGCTGGGCCCGTGAGCCATGGCCGCTGAGCCTGCGTGTCCAGAGCCTGTGCTCTGCAACGGGAGAGGCCACAGCAGTGAGAGGCCCGCGTACCGCAAAAAAAAAATAAAATAAAATAAAAAAAATTTCAAAATTCGAAGTACTGTTTCCACTGAGTGTGAATCACTCTGCACCATCATACAGTCAAAAAACCCTAAGTCGAGCCACCCTAAGTGGAGGGCTGTTTGCATCAGGTTGGTCAACACAGACCAAATTCAAGTTAACTTTCAAAAAGCAAAATATTTTTTTCCTTAAAAAACAATGAAACAAATGGAAGTAACCTTGAATTCCTGATTTCAGCTTTCAAAATATCCATAAAGAGACTACTGATATAACGAGGTCACGCAGGCAGGCGTTTAACAAAATGTCTCACGATACTATTTCACTTTCTACTCTGTGGCCTGGTCACATCACCGATTGCGTGGAATCTAAAAATCATTGATTGTGAGAACAAGAAAATGAGACTAAGGAAGATAAGACCAAATATCTTGCTTTCCAAATAGTCCTGACACCTCCTAAATATCACAGGGTTAGAACCGGCTATGAATGTCTGCTTCAGTTGGATCCCAGTCAGTTAGTGACAGAAAACCACCCAGAAGCCCCCTGTGGGGGAGAAAGCTCACGCTGTATGGCCCGGAGTCGGGGGATCACCGTGGGGCTGCTCGGTGTACTGAAGCTGCTGCTGTTCAGGCTCCTCCGTTTGTCCAAGTTGGGGGAGGCCTGCACGGTTATTTTGTGCTGGAAATCTGTCAGATATGGGGAAAAAAAAATGAGAACTGAGAGTCCATGGTTTTCGATTATTCCCGTAGCCCCAGCTTTCGCACATGGCAATAAAAGCAGGAACGGCCAGACAGTAAGAATACGGTGTATCTCAGAGTCTGTTCCTAGTTTCTTTCTTATCTTCCATTCAGGGCTCATGTCCGTAAACAATGACTCAGAGTCATGCCGCATGAGGCACGGTGAGAGACACATGCTCACAAGGAAAGAAACTATTACTGCGTATTGCAGAACTCACGGTTTTCCGGGGAGAGAGAGTTACCTTCGTTCAGTCTGATAGAGTTGAAAACAAAATCGAGATGGGAGACACCCTGGGTTTACATGAGTCCTGGTTCTGTCACTAACAGACTACAGACCCCAAACTAGTCAGGAGCCTCTCGGCGCTGGTCCCTGTGGTTGTTGGCTAGAATAGCAGACACCTCCCAGGGTTGCCGTGGTGATTAGAACGGAAAGCGGACGTTATGTGGGGCTCCGGACATGCTACCCCAACGTTTACTCCTTAGCCTGTCACATTTCCACGTGACCATCCACTCTTCATCAACCTTCCTCAACATTCAGGTCTGTTTCTTTGGGTCGTCCTTTCCTGATGCAGGCGCCCACGTCACAGAAACTTACATTAAGTACATTTTTATGCTCTTCCCCTGTGGATCGGGTTTGTGTCGGTTTAATTTTCAGAACCAGCCAGGGTCAAGAGAAACTCCCCCTTGCCTGCAGTTGAAAGCGTTTTGTGGTCACGGTACGTACATACGATGGTTACTATTACCTAACTGTAATATAGGGTAGCTCTCATGCCAGAGATATGCCAAGAACTATGGGAACATATGGAAGAAAAGTCATATTACCAGAGGAAAGAGGAGGGTGTCTGGGAAAACTCTGTTAACTGCCAGAAAAATTATCAGAAACTTGGAAGCAGGTAAAAGAAATTACTGGATGTTCTTTCAGTGCAGTGCCGAGCTTAACCTCTGACTGATGTTCTATTGACTGGGCTATTTTTACAACTCAGTAGGAGCAGAGGTTAACTTGTAGATTTTGTCTGGTGATGATGCAAATAACTGCTGTCTGGTGTAAAAGAAAATCCCAAAGGTTATGATTTACTGCCATATTGGGTTTGTATTTAGCCTAGCAATCTAATCCTAACATTTCTTTACTAAATTGACCATAAACACTTAGGTCCTCAAATTCTCATGTGAACCGATTTTAACTGGTTCCCTCAGTAATTAATAAGTTGAATAAAATCCTTGACACATGTTCATTGCACATAGGCAAGACAGCTATAATTTGCCTTTTTGAAAATTAAAGAACTTTAAAGAACCACCTGGTATTTGAAATGAGGAGTTCGAATTCGGTAGGCAAGACATCTATCCAATTGCTCATGCTAGGAATTTGAAACTTTTCTTGATATTGTGTTCTCCCTGACCCACCATATCCAGTCAAACACAAAATATCTTGTAAAACTCGTTATATATCCTTCTTGGAGTTATAGCTGAGAAATTTATATTCTCGGTTCTGGAACCAGCAAACTCCAGATGTGAATGAGTCCCAGCTTATCACTTACTAGCCACATGAATTTTGGGAAAGTGACTTAATCTCTTTGAAGTCGCAGCACCTTCATTGACAAAAATGGAAAAAATAATTATTCCTATTTCACAGGACAGTTAGGAAAAATTAAATACAAATAAATACAGAAAACACTTAAGCACAGGGCTCAGGACATAATAAATGCTCAACACACATGCGTGATGCTCTCTGTTCTCTCCATTTCCGCTGCCACCATCATTTCACGCCGAGGCTGCTACAATCCCTTGGTCGATCTTTCAGCGTCTCTGTTTGGCCCCTCTGGTCTACCTCACAGCAGGCAGATGTCTTTTTAAAAATGCATGGCTGACTATCATTCCCCTGCTTAAAACCCCTCAAAGGCTTTTCATCATTCTTAAAGTTACAGGTCAAAATCATAACATCCTCTCCAGTCCCCTGCAAATCAGAGTCTGGGCTCCTTGTGCCACCCTAGCCTCACTGTGCCCTGCTCTCCCATCACTCGCCATGGTCTACACCAGGGGTCAGCAAACTTTCCTAAGCAGTGCCACACAGTAAATATTTGAGTTTCTATGAGCCATATGGTCTGACGGAGCGAGAAAGCATTCCCACAAACACATAAATGCGTGCGCTCCAATGCGACTCTATTATGGACGCTGCAGTTTACCTTTCCTGCAATGTTCATGTGTCAGAAAGTCGTTTTTTCTAGTATTTAAATGTTCTTAGCTTGTGAGCTATACAAAACAGGCGGGAGGCTGGATTTGGCCCAGGGGGCAGAGTCAAGCCACACTGGTCTTTTTTCAATTCCTGGAAGAAACCAAGTTTCTTCGCAGGTGTTCCCTGCCTGTTCCCCTCGTGTTTGGTAAATTCCTACTTCGAGTCTCCATTTAAATGTTTCTTTGTGAGGAAGCTGTCTGTGATCTCCTTAGACCAGGAGACATCTCTCTGCTAATCACTGTCACAGGACTTTTCCTTCACCGTAGTTCATAATTACAGCAAAAAAAATAAGCATTTGTTTAATTATTAGCTTAAGGCTGCCCCCAATACAATGTCAGCTCTCTATGTTGGGGGGAAGGAGTCAGCTGCCATCACTGTGACCACCCCCAAATGTGCACAGGAAAGGTACGTGGCAAATCTTTGCTGAATCAATGTCTTCTCTGTTTAAGATTACAAGTAACACATATGCGTTAGTATACGGTATTTGTTTTTCTCTTTCTGACTTATTTCACTCTGTACGACAGACTCTAGGTCCCTCCACATCTCTACAAATCTCTGCAAATGACCCAATTTTGTTCCTTTTTATGGCTGAATAATATTCCATTGTATATACACGTGCCACATCTTCTTTATCCATTCCTCTGTTGAGAGACGCTTAGGTTGTTTCCATGTCCTGGCTATTGTAAATAGTGCTGCTATGAACACTGGGGCGCATGTGTCTTTTTGAATTATGGTTTTCTCTGGGTATATGCCCATATATGTGGAATCTAAAAAAAATGGTATAGGTGATCCTATTTGCAAAGCAGAAATAGAGACACAGACATAGAAAACAAATGTATGGATACCAAGGGGGGAGGGGTGGGATGAATTGAGAGATGGGGATCGACATATATACACTGTTGATACCATGTATAAAATAGATAACTAATGAGAACCTACTGTATAGCACAGGGAACTCTATTCAATGCTCTGTGGTGACCTAAATGGAAGGAAATCCAAAAAAGAGGGGATATGTGTATACGTATAGCTGATTCACTTTGCTGCACAGCAGAAACTAACACAACATTGTAAAGCAACTGTACTCCAGTTAAAAGAAAAGATTACAAGTCACACAGGGGCAGAGATCACGTTGTGAAGACAAAGCGAATGGAAATGACGTGCCAGATGGGAGGCTCTGTCCATCTACCATCTACGTGAGCAAGAAAGACTTGACTGGGCAGAGCAGTTAAGGAAAGGAAAGAATGGATGCAAGAAAGCAGCTCATCAGGGCAGAGGACGAACTGAACTGGGGGGAGGGGAAGCAGGTAGGAAAAGAAAGAAATATTCTTATCCAAAGATATGAAACAGCTTAGACCGAAGCGCGTGATAAAGGTTCAACTGGCCCCGTGGTTTGTCTGTACGCTGGGGATGAGCCTCCGGCCCAGAGCAGAAGGAGGGCTGCTCTTGCAGGCCTCCGCACTAGAACACAGAATCAGGCCACGGCATCTGGATGGCAAACCATGGGGAACAAATGATGGGAGGAGAGACGCCAGGCACAGCTCAGGGAAACAGCATGGAAGGTTTTAAGGCCAAGGGCGAGTTACAAAGGCACAAGACTGGACTTCCACAATCCCTAAGATCTGGAGTGCTTCCGGTCTTCTGAAAAAATCGAAAGACTTTCAGTCAGGGGGAAAAAAAGGCGCTCTGTGCTTTAGACATAAATAAAATATTCTTTATGATAAACATCCTTGTCCCTATGAAATGGGGAAAGCTTGATTCTGTCCTAGTTACACATTTAGGAAAACTTGGGCTGAACTGTTAAGGGGCCCTGGCCAATGTCCAGTTTTTCTCTGGACCGCTTGCTAGACGTGTTCTCAAGGTATCTGCTCATGGCAGGTTATCGTGTGGGCCACAGGCTTCTGAGTAAACCTGTACTTGCGTTTCCCCTGGCAATATTTATGTTTCGTTAAGGACGCTGACACGGCTCGGTGGGAACCATCATTTCTGCAGCGGAAGTTGCAGTATTCTTTGAAGAGTCCTGGTGGAGCTTTTGTCTTCGCTCCCTATGGGTGTGCACACACTCACTCACACTCACGCATCCCAGGCGGGACTCGGGCACTTCTGAAATGGCTGAAGTGAGAATACCACGGCTTTAGAGACACGCCGACTTCTGAAAGCTTCAGAACCTCTTTGACCGGTTTTATATGTTCTAAAAACACAACTTTGGTTCAGAATGAACATAATACAGCAGGAGTGATACAAAGAGGTAACAATATAAAAATATCTGCCACGAGCGTTCTTTTTCGTTCTACAAATTCCAAGGATGCACAAAATATCATTTACAAACTCTTAGATTATGCTGTCTCGTTTTATAAGCATTTCTCTTCCTTATTCGCTAGTTATGCAGGATTGCCAGCAGGAATAATTACATTTGAGTTTTCCGGCAGTAAGTCACCATAGCTATAAGTAGCCATGAGAGTCAAAGCTACCATCAGTGATTCTGAAGGACAAAATTACAATACTTAGATAATTATTCACATTTAATAACAAATTTTTGAAAGATCCACAGGCATAAATATTAAGAACCAGTTTGTAGGAGTCTCAAATATGTTTCTGAGAAATTCTTTAAGCTAGTTACACATGGAAAAAAGCCTGCAAAAGGGGTTCAAGTAATTGGTATGCTGAAAGGAAAGTATCACCACCCTTCAATCTATCACCTATCAGCCGTTTCTTCCTTAAAAATTTACCATTAAATAGTACTAAAATCTGGTACCTCAAAGAATTTTCTAGCAGATGATAATATCAGAATCAGCTAACTCCCATGAACTTAATAAGGTACAAATAATTGCTTTCTCTACTCAGCAAGATTCCTGAAGGAGAAAAATAATTATTTTTTTAGTTATCATTCTTTTCTTTGGATCTTTGGATGTGTGTCCTACTTTGGGATGTTGGGCAAGTAATCCCTGGGTGTGTATGTGTGTGTATGTGTGTGTGTGGAGAGGGGAGTGTAGAGCTGGGGGATTCGAATGAGAAAAATAGTTTCCCTAGTGGTACCAGTGTCACAACAATGTAGCACCATCTTGTGGGCAGAAGAGGTAACTGTCATCCTAAATTATAGAAGCTGCATTTCATTCCTTCAAAATGGATCAGGATTAGTGGATTTTATGGGTTATGTTTTAACTAGAATCTTTTATTAAGCGGCACAAGGTAAAGTAATGTGTAACTAAAAGGACCCCTCTATTCTCAGAAATAGAAAAGGCAAATAGTACAATCCAGGAATAATATAAATCTAGCAAAAACGGTAAAATATATTCAATTTGCGCTGAATAAATGCAAGGTATTAGGCCAAGCAACATTTGAGAAGAAGAACCTCGGGAATCCTGAGATATTTTATTTAATCACTCTCCCAGGAAGATTAAAGAATCACTGGAATGATTTCATTGTTTCCCCCAAGTTTATTTTCCATCAGTTTCTAATTAGCTCCCCCATCCAAAGTTTTGCAAGGCAATCAATAAATATTAATTATGGTAACATAGTCACAGTGCAGATAGAAGAATGCTGATACAGCTCAGGACTGGAGAAGAAAACTCACACTGAGTGCTGCTCTGAATTTTTCTATCGTCTATATTGAAAGCAGAAGCCTCATCATACAGAAAATATTTTAAATTATGTCTGACATATCAGACCGTCCAGTGAATGGTCCTTCGAGTTACACTTTGGCTAAAAGCAAATATTAGAAAAGAACCTGGAAAAGTACCTTTTTTGTTCCCAGAGAGGGCAAAGGTAAAATGAATTAAGGACCCATTGCCTGTTCTCACCTCATCAAAACACATAATCAATAATGTATACTGTGTACTCCTGGCTACCCCATTCCAGCAATTTTCTGATCAGTTGAGGACTTCTGCCATAACCTAAAAGATCACAGTATGCTGGCAAGGCTTCTAGGATTTTGCAGTAAGTATTTTTACAAGACAATTTATACATACTTTATATAAAACAAAACTGTTGTTACTGTTATTTAAGTCAAATTTCCACACCATTATCAAACATCTCAGGAAAACCCTAGAATCCACGAGGAGCAATCTAAGATGTAATACATACAGAGAGAGACACAGAGAGAGGTAGAAACAGATATATAGACCCTACTGCACATTCTACACAGGTGCAGCCAGCTCTGAGTTCTGTCACAGTCCTTCCCTGTTAGAAAGAGCTGCAAAACACAGGCAGACATCTGGTGTCCCCTTAAGCAAAGTGTAACACATAACATCAAAGAACTTGATTTCGTGAACTAACATATGTTTGCTCTTTTGCATTCTGTTTAGTTTCTCCTAACACGTATTCCTTCTATGTTATTGTCACAATGGTTTAGAAATATTTTTAAAAGTTCCCCTAGAATTACTGGTTCGTTCTCATACCTCAACGATTTTGAACCCTCAGATGAAAGTGGGCGTGTAACCGAGGCACTAGATACACTTTGCTGAGGGTGTGAATAGCAACCTTAGTGCCCCAGATCACAGCCCCGCGATCCTTGTGGAAGCAATAACTTAGTGACAAAACCTAAGTATGTTCAGATTTTAAAAGGTAATTGTAGCCAAACACTTGTGATGACTAATGAAAAGTTGGCTTAAATTACAATTTTAAAATATACGTCTGTTCTTTAGGTTCACAACTTTGATCTGGTTAAAAAATTAGGTACTAAGATTGTTTTAAGTTAAATGTTCAATTGGACTTTTTCTCCCCCAAATAAAATAAAATCCTAACTGTTGTATAATGTTAAATACATAGATAAATAATCAGCTCTTTGCTGCTAATTGACCTTGCACTTGTACCTTTTAATTTATTCCACTTTTCTTGCTATTACGATTAGAGACAAGAAGTTTGCCCTGGGTAGGGTGAAAGAAATCATTTCTTCACTGTTTTCATGTTTCTTAATTGTTTACACGTTTTGAGTAAGATAGTTCTGGGCTGGATTTTCACCCTGCCGAGTGATGCCGGTTCAGTGCAATCAGCTAAAGAGCAATTAATTCTGCTTTGATTTCCAAAGGAGTACATCAATGTCTCCACTAACAGGAGAGGATGCTTGGGGTGGGATTCCCAGCACCCAGTGGCCTGCGGTGCACTCCCTCCCTAGGCTGTTTCACCCGTGAAAACTCATTAGGTCGTTACTATGACCACGAACTGAAGCAAGAGATGAAGATCTCATTCGTTCGAAGCTTTAAAAGCTCACTCCCCCAGTTCTGCTGAAACAAAGAAGCGCGCGGGAGGGATGACCACCCGGGTCTTAGGGAACATGGGGATAAGATCGTACCTGAAGGTAAACTGATCCGACGCCCGTCTTTGAGCTTCAGGCGGCTCCTCTTAAACTTGCCCTTCCTCTTCTTGACGTTGGGCCTCTCCTGGCTCAGCTGGAAGATGAGGATGTTGAGCTCGCGCTCCAGCACGTCGATCTCCCGCGCGGCCAGCTGCTGCTCCCGCCGCCTGAGCAGCTCCTCCTGTGACTTCTGCTGCAGGGCGGCCCGCGTCAGCTCTTCCTCCCGGGACCGCAGCTCCTGCCGCAGGGGACAGCGTCAGCGTCACCTCGGGCTGCCGCGTCCCGCGCAGCTCCGCCGCCCGCCCGCTGCAGATCCCCCGGACCGCGCCCCCTGCCGCCAAGACCGGCCGCGCTGGACCTCAGCACATCAGGGACTCGCACGCGCACAAGGCTCCCTCTGGCCCTTCTAGGGTTTTTCTGTTTCATGGTTTTGGGGGTGTTTTTTAGGGGGGCGGGGCGGGGGGGCATCCTGCTTTATTAGGGGCCATGAGCATCATTAAGTGGCAGGTTTTGAGCCTTACCATGCGGTTTCTCAGATTTGCCCTTCTTCATGGAAGGCTCTTTACGAAATTTTTTGGGGTATTTTTTGCGGTACGCGGGCCTCTCACTGCTGTGGCCTCTCCCGTTGCGGAGCACAGGCTCCGGATGCGCAGGCTCAGCGGCCATGGCTCACGGGCCCAGCCGCTCCGCGGCACGTGGGATCTTCCCGGACCGGGGCGCGAACCCGTGTCCCCTGCATCGGCAGGCGGACGCTCAAACACTGCGCCACCAGGGAAGCCCATGGAAGGTTCTTTATGAAATTTTTACCCACCTTTTTCCAAGCCCAACTCAAAAGAAGGCAGATAAGCACCCCTGAGGCCGAGGCCCAGCGGGCTCATCCCGGGACACGGGCAGGCTGCACCTCATCCACAGGGACGCACAGGACACCTGGCCGCAACGTCAGGTGTGAAGAGCGCCAAGCTGTGGGCCCCAGGGCCCATCTGTCTGTGGCCCTTCTGGTTTTATGGCCCGAAAAGGGTCATCACACTTTGTTATCGTCTCTGGCTTGTACAATCACCTGACACGTAAGACGGGCATCAACACACAGCGACCGAGTACCGATGTTAAAGTCCCATTTAAAATGAAAGCCAAAAGGGAAAGCTTGACTAATGAAAGGATAGTTCTTCTCGTCGCAAAGACTGTGGCGGTTCCGATGTCTTTCCTTAGGATATTTAAGAATCTGCTTAGGGAATTAACACACCGTGGTGGAGAGGTTAAGGGGAAAAACAAGGCGAACGTGACAGGGGTCAGGTGAAGGCCCATGAGAAATGAACACGCAACATCGCTAAAACGATAAGCTGCTGGAAAATACAGTCAGTACACAGAGAACTTATCAGGATCCCACGGATGGGTGGAAACCGTCACTTTATACACAGATATCATGAATTAGCTAACAAAAGTCCCTCTGTCGTGATACTGACTGATTAAAATGTAACTTCCTCTCGGTTTTGGTTTTAGAATGATTGCACTTGTAAGAAATAGAAAATCTATGAAGAATACTTTTATTCCTATTAATTTATTCAGTAGTAAAACTGAGAACTCTATTGTTTTTAATCTACATCCGCATTCTTGTTTCATTTCTGTAAAGTGTTCCGTCCTGTACCAGAGACATAAATATTCCTTTCTGTGCTGAACTGCTTTCTCTTCCCGACTAGCCTGCCATAAATCAAGCACTCCCATAGAAAGCAAGGCATCTGCAAACTTTTAGTTCCACCGCTCCAGACAAAGCTAATCTTAGGATATCCTCATGCCAAACACTTTGTGAGAAACTCCGCCTTCTCAGGTGGAGCTCTGGCCTGTGAGCTTTGAGAGCTATGAGTATGGTGTGAACATGTCACACTCTATTACAAGCAGGCCGCTTTCCAGAGGCCACCTCAAGAGTACTGATGTGTGAAGAGACAGTGCAAGACAGAGGCTCATGGAAGGAACGAGAGCTGGGCCACGGGACTGGAGTCATAAAGGAAAATAAACGTGGAGGGCCATCCTCCCACAGACAAATATGATAATATCAAGAAGAAAAGGAGAGCTCTAAAAATAAAGGTTCTTTATTCAGATCAAACCAATTCTGAACTTACGGTAATTCTACCAAAGTGGACCGAAAGTCACCTCTGAAGCATTCTTTATTTTTTCTAAACAACCTTCATAAACGAAATGGCAGGAGAAATGATTTTCTTAAGACCAACTGATATTCGAATTACTGCTGCTAATAAGTATCAGCTGATTTTTATAGAACAGTATTTCTTCATTACATTGTGCCAGATATAAATGACTATTTATTACTTGAAAGGAAAAAAAAGAAAATGTTACCTGTGAAAAAAAATTCTGGAATCCATTATTTAACTGGTGGCTTTCTTCAACCAGTTTGTCCAAATTGGAGATTTTACTGTAGTGTATTTGGGGACAGAGGCTCATTTCCAGTCAGCTTCTAATTTCTAACTCATTACCGTCTGCCCTTTTGTTAAGATATTACTTTTCAGTCGTGTAGATAACAATCCAATTAGCTATTGTGAAATGAAATGGCATGAGGAAGAGATAAAGGCAGTAAATTCACTTAGGCTTTTTGTGTTACTGCTACAGTAATTGCATAAGAAACCATTTTAAATTCCAGGTCCCAAACCAAAATGTGAATCTCCTTGCAATGACTTTATAAATTAAAAAAAAAAAAAAAATCACTTGCCTAAGACTTCATAAGAGAAAAAAATATCATCAAAGAGAAAGCAGCCAAAGGACTCTTCCTTCTGAATGAATTTTAAAACATGCAAAAGTGTGTAAAAAAAAAAAAGTCTGGGGTGTTAGAAGCCCTTTGGATACTCTGAAATTATGAAGCACACAAAAACATTCTTTTGGTCGCTGAGATCACTCCTCAAGTACTACGTGTTTAATTGCTCGGCACAGGCCACTTAATAATGGAAAATCCAAATTCCTGGCAGTAGGTGTTAATCATTAACAGTGACAGGCCTTCGTACAGTGGTTCAAAGACAGGTGCACGCACCCAGTGCACAGAGACAGACACACAGAGATAAGAAGCCAGGAATCTGGGGAGGAACCGGTATCTATGGAGGCTACAGTTTACTGAATAACACAGAGCACGGCCAAGTCACTGACCATTAATTCCAAGTCTGACGCCTCCTACCTTAAGCAATCAGTGAACAAGAAAGGGAGATAGAGCACGTCTACTGTGCTTTTGACTCCATCAAAAAAGATGCAATTAGAAACCTTGGGGGAAAAAATAAAGGACTATATATTCTTTAATTGTAAATCAAAGGCTCACAAGATACCATAAATGCTGTACTTCAAAAAGCACTGCACAGAAATCATGTAAAAAGAAAAAGTAAAGATAACACTAGAACGAAAGTGAATCCAAAGAACAACAAAGAAACTACTTTTAAGACTTCAAAATGGAGAAAGAGGAGCCATCCATTCTTTTCTTTTTTTTTTACATCTTTATTGGAGTCTAATTGCTTTACAATGGCGTGTTAGTTTCTGCTGTATAACAAAGCGAATCAGCTATACAGATACATATGTTCCCGAGTCATCCATTCTTGAAGCATGCTGTTTTTGATCTTTACACCGCATATGATAAGAATGAACTCACTGAATGTGCCTCTATCCTACAGTTTCATAAATAATTATCAAGAATTAAAAATAAGAGTTTAAAATAATAATAGTTATTAATAACATTGCTTCCACACTTAAAATTCTGTGATTTCAAGTCTTATCCTTCTTCCAAGTCCTCTCCCATTCCCAAATGTTTTTACTTCGGTTATTAAACATCTAATTTTAGAATTCCTGAAAACCATTTGGGGAGGTGTATAAAAACAAAACAAAACAAAAAACAGATTCTTTCCTCTGTCATTTTAAGTCAACGAAATGTATTAAAGTATCTAAAAGACATATGAACAATATCACTGATAGTCATCCTTCAAAGAACTGCAGGATTTAAAAAGTAACGCGCTCAGTCCTTTTCCAGTATGACTACGGCTCAGAGCCCCGTTTCCCAAACGCCTGGGCCGGGGATGGGGAGGGCGGTGCTGCTGGGAGCCTGCCCAGCTTCCAGCAAAGCCACAGCTTCCTCTGCTGTCAGGCTAGCACTGTTAGTGCCTGTGAAGTGGCGCGCAGGCTCTGACCCCCAGGGGGGCCTCACTCGTGCAAGCCCACACCACCCCGAGGGACCGAGACAGCATCTCTGTGACACTTCACTGTGGGAGGCGCTGGCAGAACGGTCTTGGTCAGCAAGTGGCAGAGCCCCAAGCCCAACGAGACAGCCTGGCTGGAGCCCTCAGTCTGAACCACTTCTCTAGACTGCTGGAGATTCCGGCATTCCGCTAAAGACGTAATATGACGAGGGAGCAGGGCCGGCCATAGGTCTGTAGACGTCCATACAGTCACCCCTGCGGTCTGCCTGAATTCCTGGAGGGCAGGGAGCAGAACAGCTGAAGCAGAGTCCACTGCGCTGTGGACCACCAGCTCAGCTCCAAGTGCTGGCAAGTTGTTGACTCAGAGACCAGATCGATCTTCATCCCTGGAGCATTCAGCCGAGAGGTCCTCCCACTTCTGGTTCTTCTGAAAACAACCTGAAACACAGTTCCTCCCTCCAAGGTCCTTCCAGCACTGAGGACAGCCCTGCGCTCCCCGCCCCTTTCTGTGTTCACTTCTCTTCTCCGTAGGCTCAGATGTGCTGGCTCCTCTCCCCCCTTCCTGGCCGTCCACCTGGGGAAGCTCTTTAAAACATGGTGCCTATAATCAAACGTGATGCTCAGGATAAGACCTGAAGAGACTCAAACGGGACTGACTATTTTTTATTATATGAACTCTATGTACTTATCAGTGGGGTCAGGGTCTAAGGTTGCATTTGCCAGTTTTGAATTTTTAAACCCACAAAATACTGAAAAATCTAAGGAAGAGAGTGAATTACCTATAAGTCTGCTATTTGAAAAATATGGCTTACCAAAAAAAAAAGAAAGAAAAAAAGGATTTTAGCAGCTCACAGATTTCTCCCTAACATTTTTAATTTTAACTTAGTTAAAATTATGAAATATTTAAAATATACTACGATTAGAGAGAATAGCAAATACCCATGCACTTACTATCAACACCAATTAGATGCGAAATTTTTACCATATCTGTTTCAGGTCTGTTAAAGTCCTAGACGCATCATATCTAATCCCATCCCCTCCCTCTTCAGATCTGCTGTCCTTAAGTTGGTTTGTATCCGTCCCCCGTCTATACTTTCAGTCTTTTTGTACATTTGAATAATATTATTGGGTTTTTTTTAAAGTACTTGATCCATCACTACCATTTTCTTTTTGTTTTTAATTAATTAACTTATTTATTTAGGCTGCGTTGGGTCTTCGTTGCTGCGCGTGGGCTTTCTCTAGTTGCGGCGAGCGGGGGCTACTCTTCGTTGTGGTGCGCGGGCTTCTCATCGCGGTGGCTTCTCTTGTTGCAGAGCATGGGCTCTAGGTGCGCGGGCTTCAGCAATTGTGGCTCGCGGGATGTCATGGAGCACAGGCCTAGTTGCTCCGCGGCATGTGGGATCTTCCCGGACTAGGGCTCAAACCCGTGTCCCCAACGTTGGCAGGCGGATTCTTTTTTTTTTTTTTCTTTTGCGGTACGCGGGCCTCTCACTGTCGTGGCCTCTCCCGTTGCGGAGCACAGGCTCCGGACGCGCAGGCTCAGCGGCCATGGCTCACGGGCCCAGCCGCTCCATGGCATGTGGGATCTTCCCGGACTGGGGCACGAACCCGTGTCCCCTGTATCAGCAGGCGGACTCTCAACCACTGCGCCACCAGGGAAGTCCCTGAATAGTATTGTTTTATGTGGTTTTATAAATTTACATAATGTGATTATCCTTCTGCAACTGCTTTTTCTGCCCAGTATTATGCCTGAGACTTACTCATGTTGAAACATACAGCTGGAGTTTATTCATCTTAAGTACTGTACAGATTTCCACTATATGAATATACAGTCGTTTAGGCACCTATTCCCCTATTAATGGATATTGGGGTTGTTTCCAGTTTTTCACTATTACAAACAATACTTCAGAGTGAATGACCTTAACCTCCTTGTGCATAACGTGTGGGAGTTTCTCAAGATTATATAACCAGAAGTTAAACAGCTGAGTCGTCTGCCTCTTTCATAGCATAAGATTCAAAGAAGGACTCATGGCATTTATCCACTTTTAAATTCCCTTTTCACTTAAAAATATGACAATAAAATAATAATTGCTAATATCTCTTACCTATTAAAATACATATTATGAACATGTTAAGAAACTTTACTTAGGTATTTATTGTATTTACTGAATGTCTACCATGGGCCAAGTACTTTGTTCAGTGCTGTGGATGAACACGACCAAGAATGAAACAGTATAGTTCCTGAACTTAACCAGCAGAAAAGGCAGACCAAGGACACATAAAGACGCAGATAATAATAAAGTATGACTCAGTGTGGGCATGATAAGGGAGGCGCAGGACACTGTGACACACTTTACGTGGTACGAGAGGATAAGGGAAGGGAGCTCTGGGAGCCTGAGAATGAAGAAGCAGCACCTGTGAGGAGGGGATAAAAGCCAGGGCGGGGTCGGAGGAAAGCATATACACGAAGGCCGGAAGTCAGGAGCGTGGTGTTAAGGGAACTTGAAGGAATTCAGTCTGGCTGGAGAAAAAGTGAGGTTCAACATGGAAGGACAAGGAAGTTAATGAGGAAAAGGGATTGGCCACTGAAGTGAGGCGGGTCTGATTTGCGTTTTAGAAGGCTCACTGGTGGCGGCGAGGGGCTCAGTTAGGGGAGCGAGGCTGGATGCGAGGCACCCGGGTAGGATGCTGCTGCAGTACTGCAGGTGATGAGTGGGGACAACAGGGGTCAGGGGAGTGAATTACCACTGAAGGTCTCTGTCACAGAGAAGACCACATCTTCAAGACCTTTGAGACTGGGTACCTAAGAGAACAGTAATCTCATTACTACGCAAAGGAAGCAGACGGAGGGAAGGCAGAGGTTGGTTGGAAAGTGTTGCCAGTACATCAAGCCCCCTTTTAAAACCCGTCAACAGGATCCAAAGCCCGAGCCTGGCCGGCAAGGACCACGCAAGGATACACAGGCTGCCACGTCCATCTGCGTATCCCAGCGCTCTAACACGCTTCCCAGCACACAGCAGACATTTAATACGTTTGCTGGAAGGAAATTCTAACGCTGGAACTCAGAAAAATGTCCCCAAAGACAAGCTCTTAAACTGTATTTTTTTTCCAGTGAACAACTTGCCCTTTGGGGAATACCTATGACATACATTGTATTCGTTCCCAATTCAGCCTGATAACAGAAGCAAGTTGCTCACGGATAGAATCTGGGCATATGATATCTTGGCTTCATGCACAGAAGTATACACACTAGCTCAAGAAATGTTTATACATATGTATTCAAACCACATCTCTTCATGCCCTCTTTTGCCCTTTCCTCTGCCCTTAGGTTGGCTATAGGCCTTCAGTATTACTGTCAATGTGAGAGTCTAGTGACATAAAGGAGAGCCATACTACATAAGTCAAGGTAATTTAACATGGGAGAAGGACTCAGCTATGTCATAATCCCATGTTTCCATGACGTACACTGGAATAAGCAAATGGACTCTTTATTTAGCAAAGCATTACTGCCTACTGAAAAAGAATTCTATTTTAGAATCACAAATATATGAGGTATAAAAGTTCCTTTCTGGACAATTACATGGCTTTGTAAAGGTTATCAATAACCTGCAATGTTGTATGTTAGCCCAGACATTTGTTGCCAAGTACAAGAAGTTAACCTACTGAACAATTATACACCTCAGACAACCGGAATAAACCTTGAGTCATCAAAATGCTCAAGTATCACAAAACTATCTTTTAAGAAGTAAATACTGCCTAATACTTACTATGCATGAAGCGTAGTACCATGCCCTGACCTTGGGGTCTTCAGTGACTGCTGACAGTCAGTTGTCACCAGGAGCTCACTTTACAACTACCTGCCTTCCAATTAGGTGTGCTTCTACTTCTCCTACTTCACACTTTGTATGTGGTTAATATATATGTACCTTCAGCACATTTAACAATCAGGTTTATTGTCTTTCTTCTTCTTAAAATACATAAACCAACCAGAGCTTCACTCATCGTATTAAGAAATTCAAAAATTACACAATTTCCCAGCTTCTCCAACAAAGCAATGCCTTGGAGATAAAAGGGTGGGGGGAAAGGAGGAGGGACTGGTATAAAAGAAGCTTTAAAAGACCTAACTAAAAACATGAAGCCCTCATTTAAATCCTGATTGGCACCAACCAACTGGAAGAAGACATCTTTGAGGCAAACTGTGACATCTGGGTATGGAGTATCACACGGTATCCAGGAATTACTTATTTTTTTAAGATAATAATGGCAAGAAAGATATTTTAAAAATTCCTACCAGTTAGAGATGCATACTGAAGCATTTAAAGGTAAAATGACGAGAGTCTAGGTTTTAAGTTAAAATACTGCAATTAAAAAAAATGATAATGGGAAAAAGAAAGGAACAAAGTGACAAAATACTGCCAATTATTGAAGCTGGTTAATGCATACTAAGGGTTTGGTATGCCACTCTCTCTCCTTTTTAAAAAATTTTTTACGTTTGAAAATTCCTCTATTGTTTTCCAATTATATGTTTTGAGTACAGTTCTGTTTCGTTTTGTTTTGCCTGGAAGGAAAGAATCAACAAGTCCGAAAATATTTTAACATATGCTGACAGTGGTTCTTGACTCAAGTTTTCCACAATCTCTGTAAGCGTGAGCACATTATGCAATTAATATATATCACTCACCTTTTCCTTTGTTCTCAACTCATCAAACATCTGTTGAATTTCCAGCTTCCAGTCATCTTGCATGGAATGAAAAGATTCTTGAGGCATTTCAGTCATAA
Organism: Lagenorhynchus albirostris; assembly: GCF_949774975.1. Taxonomy (NCBI): domain Eukaryota; kingdom Metazoa; phylum Chordata; class Mammalia; order Artiodactyla; family Delphinidae; genus Lagenorhynchus; species Lagenorhynchus albirostris. Next base: position 4,948,236 of record NC_083110.1, on the reverse strand, counting down.
CTGCCTTTTCAATTGCAGTCAATTGTTCAAGAATTAAGGCAAATGATGGGCGAATATGAGGGTCCTGTTGCCAGCATTCTAAAATAAACAAGAATCACAGTAAGTCCATTTCTCAGCGTAGTTCAGATTACCAGCCCATGTTGACTGTGTCTGCTGAAGATTTTAAACATCAATTGATAATGATTTTGCAAATTTTATTTTATACAGTGTCTGTGTCAGCAGCCTGTGTAATAATTACTATTAGACGAGGCTCTTGTATTCTGCATTATTTGACATTAGTATGTGGATGTGTGTTTTCTCTGCCTTACCATGTACCATGAACTCTGTCCACCTAAGCTGCCCTGGCCACATGACTTACAGATACAGAGTTCTATAACTCAACCCAAGAAAATCAAAGTCTCTAAAATGTTACAGTCACAAGAGAGGTTCTAAGAAATAGTGTAATAAGTAAGGTAACTTGCTGCTTACAAAAAGAGTTACTTAACAATTTTTAAAAAATAAGATCAAAATAGATAAGGTCATGGCAAAACCATGCCAGTTAAGACTGTAAAACATTTTTGATCATTAGGTAGAATTAAAAATAGCACATATGGAGCCAATTCAATATTGTCTTTGAACTCTGCTAGTGTATTTGATGAAAAGCTTATTACCATTCAACTGAATTTTGTATAAATGAGTCACTAGATTGTTTTTAAGTTACTTAGTTCATCAAAACTTTACCTGACATCTTAGATCAAAGACATGGCTTCTAATTCTTAAAATAGTATAATCTAAAATCGACTGAAAATTAGAATCACAGAAGATACCTTTTTGGTTAAAAAAAATATACAGATATTCTAATGAGCAATTCCCCTCACCCCCATAGACACACAAAAACAGAGATGCCCAAATACCTTTCATGAGCTTGGCAAACGGCTCAGGGCAGGTGGAAGGAATGGGCAAAGTGAGCTTATTGACTGCCACCCCGTAGGCCACAGCAAGACCGTCAATGCCACGATAGGGGACCTCTCCCGTGAGCAGTTCCCACAGCACCACTCCATAGCTGGAAAGCAGAGTTTTCATAAAGTTAAACGGGGTCTTTTCCTCATGACACAGTTGGTGGGAGAAACGTATCAGAGCCTTCATCCAGTCCCTAATGAGAATCTTCTCTTCCAACAAAGCCCATATGGACCCTTATCCCAACACGAGGGGCGGGTTCTTCCAGTTAACATTCCAGACACATGCAAATACACTCCTTCCCGAAATCGGTTATGCCTTCATTACAGGAAATGAAACTACTCAACAGATAGGAAAGCTTAGGAGCAGTACGCGGTTGAATTAAACAGGGTCCAGAAGCAGGACACACTTGAAGAGCAATGTGGTTGTTCCGATGTTCGTCTTTCTGTCTCAATTTTTCCACACCTATTGAGGATCTTCAGGACACTGAAGATTCCAGCCCCATATGACGCACCACAGGACTGAAATCGAATCATGCTACTTTTTTTTTTTTAAAGATTTTTTTGATGTGGACCATTTTTAAAGTCTTTATTGAGTTTGTTACAGTATTGCTTCTGTTTTATGCTTTGGTTTTTTGGCCTCGAGGCATGTGGGAATCTTAGCTCCACAACCAGGGATCGAACCCGCACCTCCTGCATTGGAAGGCTGAGTCTTAACCACTGGACCGCCAGGGAAGTCCCATGCTAACTGTTTTAAAATAGGTTTTTGAAATTGTTTCTTTCTGCCCCTCCCTTTCTATTTAGGAGATGTGTTACTAATGTTTCCACCTAATGCCTAATAGTAACGGACAAAGAAATCCTGTGGGTTTTCCTGAGCCTGCTGGGAGGACATAACAGGTCTTCTTTGAAATGGAGGAAGGTGAAGTGAAAGGAGAATAAACAAAGAACAACTGCAGCTGCCATGCTCTCCAAAGCATCAGCAGATGTGATGCAGGTTCACTGCTGCTTCAGTTTAAGGGCAAATGCGATTACACACAAGAACGAGAAAACACACAGTATAAAAGGATCTCTAAGTGAACTTTTAAAATGAAGCTAGAAGACCAAATTTCAGTATACGCCTATACTAGACAGTCTCAGACACCCCAGTTCAAGGCAATACAGAGGAGCACAGAAATAAGCCTTGTACATCATATACGTTTATTCTCTTCTACAAAACCAGTCAGAACCTTGGCTTTCCTTTATCTTCTTCAAAACACAAAGTGCACTCCAATTATCTTTTGACATAAAACATCGGTCACTCCTGACACTCACTTGACTTTAAATTAAAACACATAAGCATATAAGTAACAGTTATATTTGCTTTATTTTTAAGCTCTGTTAACATAACTAGTATGGTCCTATTTACTTTTCTGATCTTTTAAAACTTCATTCGCTTTAAGTTAAAAAAAGAGCTTGAAATTTAAAGAAGTAACTTAATTCTCATTTCATATGCCTAAGGAAAGGCAAAACAGCTCAGAATAACCCCCCAAAACCCCCAAAAACCCACATCATTTAAATTTGCTTTGGAACTGATTTCTGAGTCTCATTTGATTATCTCCCGATCTTAAGAGATGTGGGGATTCACAGCATCACAGATACAATAAGCCCTCCGTGAAGAAGACCTGGCCTGCAACAGGCATCTCTGGAGCCCAGGTGGTCACCCTGGCCATCATCACTTCACTTTCAGACCTCTCTACTAGTGCCCAGTGGACTCTGCACTACATACTGAAAACATTCAGAAAAGGAAGGCAGAAACAACACAACGTGCCCTGAATTCAAAGGGGCCTCAGGGATCCTCCCACTGATGTTCCACGGCCCTAAAAGCAGGGGCGCTTCCATCCTGAGGTCCCTGAGCCCAGGGCTCCCTCTCCAGCAGGGGGCGCAGCAGGGCATCACTGAAAGACAACTGGACCTAGAAGCGGCACACCTGAGGCTGAGCTGTGGGACCACTACTACCTGTTGCCTATGTCTCCATTCACACGGCCCTGAAGCCGATCTTGAATCATTGATAAAGTATCAGCGACATTTCCTCTGCCATCTCAAAAGCACTGTTTTATGTTTTGTTAAAAATGGAATACATAATGCAGAACCTGTAAATTATATAATGCTATAACTATTAGCAATTAAGGTGCAACCAGGATTTTTCAAAGGCTATCTGCTTAGTATCTTGAAAATTATCTATGGTATGGTGCATTAGCGAGACACATTCTTAATTTCAAGAGTAAGTAAACTGAACTCATAGATCAATCAACAAAACTCATCTCAGTGCAGGGGACCAAAAATTATTAGAATAACTGAAAACTGAATAACTTCAAAGAAACTTCCTTGCTATTCTCCTTAGCAAATAACAAAATTAAAACCAACAATAACAACATAACTTTGCCTCTTGGAAGTTTCAGAGAATGAATAATTCAGGATAGGTCATTTTTCCAGAGAGAGGTATTCTGGTAAAAAACAATGTGAAAAAAAAGGGAGCTATTCTGATGGGACAATTTTTAAAGTGTAATGCATATTTTTCTGCTCTCTGAAACTGGGTGGGATATAGTATAAAAAGCCCTCCCCTGGGGACTTCCCTGGTGGCGCAGTGGTTAAGAATCCGCCTGCCAATGCAGGGCACATGGGTTCGAGCCCTGGTCCGGGAAGATCCCACATGCCACAGAGCAACTAAGCCCGCGTGCCCCAGCTACTGAGCCTGAGCTCTAGAGCCCATGGGCCATAACTACTGAAGCCCATATGCCTAGAGCCCGTGCTCCCCAACAAGAGAAGCCACCGCAATGAGAAGCCCACGCACCACAACGAAGAGTAGCCCCCGCTTGCCGCAACTAGAGAGAGCCTGTGTGCAGCAACGAAGACCCAACGCAGCCAATAATAAATAAATAAATTTATTAAAAAAAAAAAAAGCCCTCTTCTGAGCATACAAGTAGCCTAATGATTAAGGGCTGTGGTAGCAGGAACATGGCTCTTAGGCCAGGGACCAGAGTCTGCTACTCACTCACTAGTTTTACAACCCTGAGGAAATTTCTAAACCTCTCAGTGCCTTGGGTATGTACTCTGTGAAACTGGGGTAATCACGGGAGACATTGCAAAAGTTCAATGATAGCATCTATCAAAGTTACCTCGTAGGGTAGTAACTGGTAAGGAGGAAGTGGGGCGAGAGAGGATGATCACTAAATACACCAGTATATATAGCAGCCCCCAGCACCACAGACCAGAGCCATGCTTCTTGAATGCAATTATTTCTATGGGAATATTATGAAGGAGGTTCTAAAGCAAAGGTCTGTGCAGTTCAGAGGGACAGCCTTCCCTGCCTTCTGCATCCTGACATCTAGGACTCTGCTGGGCTTTAATATATCCATGCGTTCTGAAGATGTGTGTGGACGTCTGGCTCCACAACCAGGTGGTTCTGGAAGCCAGCAGATTCCAGTCCTTTTCATAGCATTTCATGCTTTCGTTTGCTCCTAGCGCCCACTCTGTTCTCAGCGGCCTTTTTTTTTTTTTTTTTACCAGCTTGGCACCCCCCTCCCCTCTTCTGCTTAGATGCTTCTACTGAAAATCAGATAACCGAGCTCATATAATTGAGAAATAGAAATGAACAGATTTTGAGGGAAGGCCTCTCTCCATGAGTGTCTGGACTTCAAGACCCATATTCTGGCTGATTTTAGAAATCTGTTTTTTCTTACTTTTGATTCTATGTTTACAGCAGGTGAGGTCGCTCTAAAGCATTTATATAGATTGTACAGCGTTCATATAGCTTATAGTTACAGAGTTTATTTTAAAAGGCACACATAGTAAAATGGTTACAGTCTTAATTATTCCAAATGTAAAACTGATTTATATTTTATTAGTTTTCAGAGTCTTGAAGTATAATTTCTTAAAATAATCACCTATTTGACTGAAGTATTTTGGCATTACGTGGTCAGAAAATTATTGTGATTAAGTCAAGGAAAACACATGGAATATTTTATAAAGACACATGTGGCTCAGTCTCCACCAGCAGAGTGTAAGTCATTAAGTCAGGGGTGAGGCACAAGCTTCTGTGTTTTTCAAAACGGCCCTAAGACACTATAGAACCCCTGGCACAGGTGAAAAATTTCTTAACAGTCATAAGCAGAACAATTAAATTAGAAGCCTGTATTTATACACTGCTGGTGGGAACGAGAACTGGTGGAAAACAGTCTGGCAGTTCCTCAAATGATTAACCATATAATTACCATGCGGCCCAGCAATTTCACTCCCAGGTGGAAACCCAAGAGAAATGAAAACTCATGTCCTCACAAAAACTTCTTCATAAATGTTCAGAGCAGCATTATTCAGAATTAGCCAAAATGTGGAAACAACCCACATGCTATCGACTGATAAATGAATAAGCAAAATGTGGTATCATCCACCCAATGGAATATTATTCTGCAATAAATAAGAATGAAATTCTGATACATTCTATGACATGAACCTTGAAAATACGCTAATTGAAAAGCCAGTGGCAGAGGACCGCATATTATTTGATTCCATTTCTAGGAAATGTCCAGAATAAGCAAATCTAAAGATACAAAATGTAGATTAGAGATTGCCTTGGCTGGGAGGGAAGGAGTGTTGGGGTGATGGCCAAGGGGTACATGGTTTCTTCTTTGGATTATGAAAATGTCCTAAACTGACTGTGCTGATGAAGGTAAAGGCCATGGAATTGTAGAGTTTAGATGGGTGAACTGTATGATGTGTGCATTGTATCTCAATAAAGCTGTTAAAAAAACAACAGAAAAATCCTGGAATTTTAATACTAGTCACACAGCACTTTATGAGCATTACATGAAGGCAAGTAAGCTCCTGGTGCATTGTAACTATAAACAGAGTGACTTTTCTCTGTTGTTCTGGTATGGATGGTGTCTTTACCCCCTGATGAGACACAGCCGAATGGAAAATCCAGCTAACCTGGGATTCCATTTTGGTTCAGCTCTCCATCCTCAAACCAGAAGCTTTAATCTTTAGATAATGCAAGCCATAAAATGAAGGAGGTTATCTAAATTTTTTTCTCAAACTCCTTCCATGCTAATATTCTGTCTGTGAGTCATGAGGAATCAAAATTTTTGCTTAAAGTGAAATTTATGTTTATTTACCAACAGGCCTTACAAAACAGCATTACTGTTTACTCAAGTTATAACCAGTTTTAATCAAACCTCAGATTTAACAAGTTTCTCTTATCAAATGGAAGTCACAGGACAATCAAAATCTCAAGTTACCCATTCTGTTGTGATTACAACAATCTTGATCCAAACCACAAAACCTTCTTCAAAAAGGCCCATACAGATCTTCCTCAACTTACAGTGGGGTTACGTCTGGATAAATCCTTCGTAAATTGAAAATATCATAAGCTGAAAACGCATTTGATGCACCTAAACTACTTGAACCTTAGCCTGGTCTTTCTTAAAAGTGCTCAGAACACTTACATTAGCCTACAGTTGGGCAAAATCATCTAACACAAAGCCTGTTTTATAATAAAGTGTTGAATATCTCATGGAATTAATTGCATACGATACCAAAAGTGAAAAACAGAATGGCTGTCTGGGTCCAAAATGGGTGTAAGTGTATCAGTTGTTTCCCCTCGTGATGGCGGGGCTGACCGGGAGCTGCAGCTCAGTGCCTCCGCCCAGCCTCACAAGAGAGGACTGGACCACGTATCACTAGCCTGGGACAGATCCCAGTGCCAAATCCCAAGCACGGTTTCTAGAGAATGCACATTGCTTCTGTGCCATTGTAACGTCAAAAAAACCTGTTAAGTCAAACCACTGCAGACTGGGGACTATCTGTACGGTTATGCTCAGAATTACTGAATATCTGGGGACTCATTTAAAGGACGAGTAGCAACCAGCTTCTGCAGACACCTGCAAAAACAAAATGTGTGGTGCTTACTCACCTCCAGATGTCGCTTCCCTTGGAGAACAAAGAGGACCTGATGACTTCCGGGGCCATCCAGGCATAGGTGCCCGCTGTGCTCATCCTGGTGGTCCTGTGCCACTCTCTCGCTAACCCAAAATCTGTAATCTTCAACGTCTTATTGCAGACGTCATCATGCTCTATCTTCTCCAGCAGCAATACTGAAGAAGAAAATCAAAGGTGCAATACTTTCATATTTTTATAATTTTTCAGTTACAATTTTTCTTTGGCTTTTAAAACACAATCTTCACTGCAGTTGGCAGAGTACTGAGAACGAACCTACATTTTACCATTTTATCTTACTTACATCTTGTTTTTCATAACCTTTAGTGGGTCGTTTGTGCCTAAAGTTACAAGTTTAAAAAAAATCCACAGGCCTTCCCTGGTGGCGCAGTGGTTGAGAGTCCGCCTGCCGATGCAGGGGACGTGGGTTCGTGCCCCGGTCTGGGAAGATCCCACATGCCGCGGAGCGGCTGGGCCCGTGAGCCATGGCCGCTGAGCCTGCGCGTCTGGAGCCTGTGCTCCGCAACGGGAGAGGCCCGCGTACCGCAAAAAAAAAATCCACAGACACAGTACAGCTTTAGTACTCTTTATGAGAAAGTAAATGATTTCTAGGGGCAATAAACATTTACTGAGATATCACAGGTAGAATCAGAAGTCTGTGAAAGTTTACCTGATAGGAAGAAAATATTTACATTGTTTTTCTTCCAAGAAATTAGGTCCTGATCTAAATGCAGTCTTTTCTACTGAATGCTTCTGAGAGTACTGCAAATAGATGGCATATTACCATAAATCATTATTATTGAAGATTATCTTATGTTAAATTGCAAATTGCTTATAGATATGTTAACTCATGAAGGTATTTTATGAGATATGATTGCTTTACCAAAGATTGAAATGCAGCAAAAAGTTAAAACTTCAGAGAAACATTATCCAGTTGCTGGTTTCCCCAGCTCCCAGCCTCCTGACAAACTACAGAACGCCCAAGAGCAGCTTTCAGGAACCGAGCTGATGCCGGGACTGCCCTGAGCTCTCTGTGCAGCAGGAGCTAAAACAACGGAGCTTCCCATCACTGCCCACCTGCACCCGCCTGCCCCGCCCTTCCCGGGGCCTTGGGTTCCTCTCTCCACTGGTTGACTTCTCTGCCTATAACGAAGCAGAAATGTCTCCCCGGTTTTCCATGAGGCTCTAATGCAGCTCCATATCCACGCTACTCCTTCCCATTTGCTACAGAAGGAGTGGTTTAAACCTACTGTTTTTTTCTAACTTATCTCCTCACTCCTTCCTTAAAATCCAGCCTTCCAACCTGCAGCGCAGTTGTTCTAGTTCAACCGAATGCCCCGCAGATGGCCCGTCTCCACTTCCCTGCCACCATGTGACTTCTGGCTTCACTGTCCCAAACCTGAATTCCAATCGTTCTCACTGGACTGGGTGCTGTCCCTCTCTCCTCTCTCACCCACATGCCACCCCGAGCAGATTCATCTTCCTATAGTGTCGTGGCATCCTTTTATTTTTTTAAACCTCTCATGAATAAACTACCGATACATGTCACAACAGGGATGAATCTGAAAACCATTCCGCTAAGAGAAAGAAGCCACACATGAAAGGTTATGTACTATGATCCCGTATGACATCCTGGAAGAGGGACAGAAATCAGACCAGCGGTTTCTGGAGGCTGAGGGGAAAGATCTGACGGCAGCGCTACACGGGAGAGTTTTTCCGGGTGATGCAAATTCTCTCTTGGTGGTGGTGGTTACAGGATTATATACATTTGTCAAAGCTCATCAAACTGAACGCCCTCGGGGGGGGGGGTGAATTTTTATATAAATTATACCTCAATAAACCTGCATTAAAAAAAAAATTCCATGGTTCCCCATAACTCAGGGAGAAGGTTCACACACTCCAAAACCTAGGGCAATCACAGCCCCTAGATTCGCACAGCAACCTACACTTCAAACTACGCCCTGTGCCTCTACGGACGAGCTTGCTCTGCTCAAGGCAGGCCGGCTGCTCATCCAGCCCAAACGATACCTGCTCAGCGACACCTTCCAAATACCCCCAAGCCGGGAACCATCACCTCCTCCACCCTCCCGTGAGCTCTGTGTTTCTGTGACAGTTCTACGAGGCACCAGGTACCAGACTGTGTGCTTTCATCAGACTCCTCCACTGCTGTTAGCTCTGAGACAGTGAGTATGTTAAGTGTGAAACAGGGGGCGTACAAGTGAGGGAGAGAGAGTGTGTGTGTGTAGGCGGTGAGATGGCAGGGAGAGGAAGACAATGGTGAGAGAGGCGTGCAATTCACGCTCACCCACGCGCACCCACTCTGTGTCGCGTCTGATTCAGCGCAGGTGCTTAGTGTTTGCAGGTGAAATTAACAAAAGGGGCCCATTCTTATGTTTGTCCTTTGCCCATGCCACTTCCTACCTAATAGAAGTAAGAACCAAGTCCTAAGAGTCACCAGCCATCGTCAGTATCCACTATATTCCTTGTACTTCACAAGTGCTATTTCATTCAAGCCTCACAAAAATCCCAAGAGACCGGTCTTCATTATCAGAGGATAGATAATTCGTACTGAAAAAAATTCAGCGACACTGAATCCAATTGAACAGTAATCCAAACTTCAGTTAACAGAATATATGTCTATGGGGCGGGGGAGAGTTGTTATTCGAGTTTCACCTTGAAAAATAACATAAAAATCAGTTTATTTTATTCTTTATTTAACAACATTTTTGTCATCGTTGCAACTATGCACTAACTCTTAGAAGGACAAAAACGAACAAGTGTGGGAGGTTTCTTAGACTAAATTATCCAGACAAAATGGGAGACTAGCATAAGACACTTCATGTTTGATCTGTGGAATGTGACCTTAAGGGGGACCACTTGCCCAAATGTTATAGGAATAATGAGCGCTGACTGAGCACATTCTGTCTGTCAGGTACACTTACAGGTATTTTAATCAGATAATCCCCACCACAGTGCTATAGGTGGATATTATTAATCATCTGTGCTTGACAGATGAGGGAACTGAGACACAGAGATGTTGAGTAATCCATCCAAGGTCACGCAGCTGTGGCGCAGTGCCACTCAGGCAGTCTGACCCCTGGGTCCGTGGTCCTAACTACTGCCTGCATTGCTCAGGTGACAGTTTTATCAATTTTTCACAAGCGATTTCTTTATCCTTTGGAAAGCTCTCTGTGTGCAGCTGCCCATGCTCTTCCTTTCTGATTTCCTGCCACTGGACAGTTATCATCTGATCTAAGTGGAGACGCTGTGGCATAGTGATGGAAGCATGCACTCCAGGGCCAGACTGCTCGGTTTGGACTCTGCTTCTGCTTCCTTGCCTGTCATGGGAATTAGGACAGGACATACATCATAACGTTGTAGAGAGGAGGAAATGAATACATGTAAAGTGCTCAGAACAAGGTCTGAGACGCAGTAAGCATTTTGTAAGGATGACACATACGTATACCTATACACACCCTTTATTGATGGGTTTGAAAGTGTGTTTAGCAAACCTTCAAAATCACTTTCACGGATGTCAGGAAATCCTATCACTTTGCAAGGCCTGAAATTTCACTTTGCAATAGATTCACATTCGTATCATCAATTTAGACAGTCACAGAAGTCACAGAGTTAATGCAACTGGAGAGAACCAACAGGAGACAGCTAAGTGGGGACTTCTTATAAGTCGCCAATACTGAATAAATACTGCTGTGTTGTGATATTCCTTTCCCCAAGCGATCTTCTAACTGTAAGACTTGGAGAGCAAGCACCTCCTTCTATCCCCCAATCACCTAACGCAGCACCTTCTACATCAAATGGCCAATGGAATAGTTTCTATTAATAATTATCACCAGTTCTAAGAAGATTATTGCCTACCATTTATTAATCCTCTTCTATGTAGAGCTGTTTCCACTCACATAATATCTCATTGGATCCTCATGCCATTCTATGAAATGGAAATTACAGTCTCCAGTTCACAGTTCAGAAATGTTATCCCAGATCATACGGCTACAATACAGGGCCACGCTTCAGATCCCACCTGCATGACTATCTTTCCAGTCTTCGTGCTACATATAAAGCTACCAGTTATGAAAGGGGGCAGAACAACCAGAAATTTCATTTTGTTAATTTTTGAATTTTCCTTCCTTCCATTCAGTTTAAGGAATATTTATTTCTCAGCCCTGATGCCTCATGAATATCGAGAAAAATAAATATTTAATCCTTTAAAACCCTATATACTTAAGCCACAGAAACAAAAAATAACAGATAGATTAGCTACTTCATCAGCTGTATTACATTTTTCCCCCTTATAATACATACTAATTTCACTTTTAAACAATGATATCCTTACCACCAAAAAAGACTCCAAATTAATGATCAAGATGCCTTGCAGTTCTATAAAACTTTGTTTTCCAAGACACTTTCATATACATGATCTCCTCCTTCTGAAAAACACCCAAATTAGGAAGGCATGAGGAAGCACTGATTAAAATGGGCATTAAAACCACGCTGTGTCCCCAGGCCCCAAGTAAGGCCTGGCAGCCCTTAAGGAACAAAAAGCTCAGAAAGGCAACTCTAAAATAAATACAAACGGAACTCCCAGCGAGAACGAAAAGCTAAATATTTTAAATTGATCGCATTTCTCAAGCAATGCCGCGGCAGAATGCGGTATTAGCAGCCTTTGCGTCGCGGTCTTTAAAACACCTGCCCTCACCCGGAGTCCAAAGTTTCCACCGGAGCTTTCAACTAACAGAAAACAAGTTAAAATAACACTCTGAACGTCAAAAGTTTAGAGTTCCATGAAAGGCCCATTGTTCTGGATTCTATTTCAGAGGTGTTCAGCAGAATTCCTCAAATTCCTTATCTTTGGGGCAAAGTGACCGAAACCAGAAATAGCCAGTGTCCCGACAGGTCACGTGACCGGGCACCTGGCCAGGTTTCAGCCGAGGACAGGCTGGCAGTGCTTCCGCCTCCTGACCTCACCAGGAAGAGGACCTCCGGGAATGACCACGCTCAGAGGGGCACATCCACCTTCTGGGCCACAGAAATGGTCAATTCTCCTCAGCGACCTAGCGACCAGTGTTTCAGCCCCCCGCTTGTGCCACGTCCGTAAAGATTTTTGACCCCCGTCAGCCCCATTCTGTAACAATCAGCCTCTACAGCTTGTGTTTTGTCTACTTATTCAACCATGAGGCACTCGATTTTTCCGGCGCCTTTGAAGTTTCACTGTGGAATTTTCCGAATTATAGTATATAATGTATATTTTAAAAAGCAATTACAATGTGTCCATTCTATTTCCTCAACATTTATGGGAGTGCTGGTCCAAATTCCACTTGAGTCAAATAGGTTCATTTTAATTAACCTTTAACTAGGAATATGTTATCAAAAAAAAAAAGGTCATAAGAAAGAAATCAGTTGAGAAAAGCAACAATGTGAAAGAGTATACTAACAAAACACCTGTGTCTCAGTCTAAGACAGGAAGGTTACCCTGTGAATTTCAACTCTGAAAACAATCAACCATTCATTTACAGGGAAAAAAAATGATAACTTTCTAAGTGTACCAAATAGCACCGATTTTCCTCACATTTCTTCCGTCTGTTCCCGCACCTACACCACTCATCTGCTCACCAGTCTCTGGAGGCCTTCATCCTGATCTTCAAGTCCCTTCTCAACCTCGGTCTCCGTGATCTTTTCAGCTCTTCCTGGACTCTCCGAAAAAAACCCTACACTCCACGATTCTGTGTATTAAAAGCCACTTCTAAGAAACACAGCATTGCGTCAGTGTCTCTGAGCTCCTGATGCCTGCTGCATGGACTGCCTTCCCCTTGCATCCTCCGCAAAACCATACCTGGCCTCCATTTCCCACGGAAGCAACCGGGCACCAGCCCTGGATTCGCTGCACTGCAGCACTAACTGTGAGACTGCCTTCAAGTCCATTGGCCTTTGGAATCTCATTTTCTCCTTCTAGTAAAAACAAAACAAAACAAACAACAGAAAACAAAATGTGCAGCTTTGTCACTGTCTCCCTGTTCCAATATTATATGAGCCTGTAGATGTCAACACCATGTCCCCCTGGGTGCCTTCCTCATAACCTCACTAGAAGTTCTCTGCATTTCTAACGCACTTAAACCTGTGCCACTCCCATCACTACACTTAAACACTGCCTTATCTCACTTGTGGGTCTCACCTCTCTAACTAAATTGTAAGCAACTGGAGGAAAGAATTTGCACCCCATTAATATTTGTTTAATATTGGTTTATTTCTACTGCACAGCATCTACCTTTTGGGTTTTTTTTGCTTTTTTTTTTTGTGGTACGCAGGCCTCTCACTGTTGTGGCCTCTCCTGTTGCGGAGCACAGGCTCCAGACGCGGAGGCTCAGCGGCCATGGCTCATGGGCCCAGCCACTCCGCGGCATGTGGGATCTTCCCGGACCGGGGCACGAACCCGCGTCCCCTGCATCGGCAGGCGGGCTCTCAACCACTGCACCACCAGGGAAGCCCCATCTACCATTTTTATGCACTCAATAAATAGTTGTTACATGAGTGAGTGACTACTGGAAGGAGAAGAATGAGCAGGAAGAAGATGAATTAGTATAAGCCTTTCCATGTCAAGTTAGCTACTGATTATAGAAAACCGACTCACCTGTGCCCTCAACAGTACAGACTGTTTTAGAAATAACGACAGCAAAGCAGTTATTTGGATATTGATCCATCAGAAGTGACTGACACAGCTGATCATTCTTCCCTGAATCACATCCTTCTCTGGCTCCCCAGCATCACAACATTCCCCCGTTTTCACTCCTTTTCTAGCTGCTCCTTCTTCTGGTTCCTTCCTGTCTCCGGGGCCTCTAATTGATGATGACCCTCCAGGACTCAGTCCCTGACCTCTGGTCTTTCCTATGAGCACTCAGTCCCCAGATAATCTCAGCCAATCTTAGGGCTTTCACGCCACAGACATGCTGCCAACTCCCAAGTGATCGCCTCCACCCTGGTTCTCCATCTGTTCTCAAAACTGCAGCCGTGTGATCTGCTACAATGGCACTCAGAGCCTGGGCCTCAGCCCAAACCTCTCCAGTGGCTGACGAGACCCTGCGTGGTCTGACCCCCTTCTGACTCTCTGGTGCCCTGTGATTCCCTTTCATGATTCTCCTGTCACACCGGCCTCCTGCTCTGGGGAGCAATTTCCGTTCCCTCTACGAAGGTCTGTCTCCCCAGAGGACCCACTTTCCCACTTCTTCAGGTGTTGCTTCCTTTTCTGGAAGGCCTTCCTTAGCCATACACTCTAAGCCGTCAACGCCTCACCCCAACATTTTCACCCTCCTTTCAACTTTTAGTTTTTCTACTGAGCACTTACCACCCTCCACCATACTACATCTTTCACCATTTACGCTTTAATGTCCATGTTGCCCACTGGCATGTAAATTCCACGAGGGGAGGAATTTGCTTCTGCTTTGCTCACCACCGACCACCCAGAGCCTGGAGCGTCCCTGGCACGTAGTACACAGTCACCAAATAACTGTGATGTGAATGAATGAGTCAGCTCGCTAAACACAAGGAGAGAGACTTCTGCAAAGTCCAGAGAGACGCGGTCAGCTAAAACACAGCTTCACATTGCTCTTAACACCAAAAGCAAACGCCGCGGTACAAACCTTTTCATGGACACACACAACACACAGTTTTAATGAGAAAACTTCCTACATTTCATTGCGTGAAAATCTAGCTCTCTATTTCTGTCAGCGGAGTATTTTCAATATTTTGTCAAGGTATGGAACAAAGTAAACTGATGAGGGAGGAATCTTCCATAACATGCTCCATTAACATATTAGTAAACGGAAAGTAATGTAGTTGATGTTAGAGTCAGTATCTGCAGAAAATCTGAAACAAAATAACTCCTGAAAGTCAATTAAGCCAACAATCACTCAAACATCTTATATACAATCAAGATACTTCCCCCAAACAGCAAGTGATTTGCTCTTTTTCAAAGAACGTAAAAAAATGTCCTAGTAGTGAACTCTGGTAGTGAAACAGTTACAACTGGTAACTCAGTACCTCCTGCCTTCTCCCTGACCCTCAATTTATCAACCCAAGTTACAAGTAGACCTGCCAAAGCGTGCAGATGGCAGTACTCCCTAAAGGAACAAAGCTCAGGCCTGTTTCCTTGTGCCACTGGCTGGCCTGGATCAAGTGAGCCAGATGAACTAAAAGACCCTCACACCCAACCAAGATGAACAGATGTGTGACCACGTGGCACTATATTCTGCAGAATGAATAATAATAAAGTCCTTGGGTTACAAAGAATTGTAGAAAACTTTGAGGTACCGAGGAGTTCACACACACACAAATTAGGAAACATTTAAAGCCCTCAGAGAGCTTCCAAACCATATGTAAAACTGAGTATAGTCACCAGCTTACATTTAGGTTGCATCTTACAGCTTATTAAATACTTTGACAAATACCAGGGGTCAGCAAACTATATCTTATGGGCCAAATAGGAGACTTAAAGAGTTGCAAAAGAGACTAGATGGTCTGCAAAGCAATCATATTTATCATTTATCATCTGGACCTGCAGGGGAAAGTGTGGTGATGCCAGGCATATACGCTCTCACTGATCCTTACATCACCCTATTCAGAAAGTCGGGGCCCATGAGCCCATGGCTGGAGAGTAGTAGAGTCAGAGCCCAAATCTTAGATGCCACAATAGCACCATTTGTCCCCCCAGGTCAGTGGGACAAATGCTTGGATAATCCTTTCCCCAGAGACACAAGCCCCGAATAAGCCACCCGTACCCTCACTGAGTGCCTCCTGTGACCCAGCCATCCAATGTCACCAGACAGTTCACTGGATGTGGGATACAGTCTGTGGCCATGGTGGAATTTCTATACCAACCCAGAGAACCATGAGAATGGACCCACACATCTGGTCCCTTGGACAGCAGCTTCCAAACTTGGCTCTGCACCTGAATCACCCAAAAGCTTTTTAAAAAAATATCTTGCGGCATCCCAAGCTCAGGATGGATTGATGGAAGCATAGGGTGAGGTTTGTATTAAAGTAACTTAGTAAAACATTAATGGTAGAATCTAGGTGGTGAGTACACAAGTGTTTATTTAAAAGCTCCTTCAACTCTGTATAGTCCAAGATTTTGAAAATAAAATGTTAGAAAAAAATTCATTGCTTGTTCCCAACTAAGGCAACCAAATCAGAATATCCAAAAGTGAGACAGAGAATTTTATTTTTAGAAGTTTATGGGGAGCTTCTGATGCTACATTAGGTGTGGGAGCAACTACTCTGGAGTGCCATTCTCCATCAGCAGAACGGGCCATCTGGCCTAGGGGTTCTCAAAGTATGGTCCCGGGACCCGGAGCAGCCCTAAGGTGGCGACAGATTAAATGCAGAAGCAGATGTGAATGTTCATCTGTCTTCCTTTATGTCATCAAAGTGAGCTTCAAAAGAGTAAAGCAATGCCACTCTCCTCAGTAAATTTGTTTTGGAAAATAAGGGTTTCCCCCTACATTAACATGTAACGGATCTATCGTTACTTTTATATTAAATACCTTTAGATTTATCATTTTAAATTTCTAATATGGTAAATATCAATAGCTAGAACCCACATCAACAAAAGCTCTTTGGGGTTCTGAGAACAAGCATCTGAGAACTGGTAACCAAGTTCTGGGATTAGAGGCCCTGGATTCAATTCTCTGACAAGTGGAGTGACCCTGATCAAGTCAATTAATCCCTGGCCTCAGTTTCTTCATCTGTAAAATGGGGATACTTAAAGTACCTACCTCAAAAGGTCGCTGTGAGGAATAAATGAGGATAAAGTTTGGACAATACCCAGCATCTAGTAAGCATTAAACAAATGTCAGCCATTGTTTCTGTTACTACTATTATTTACTTAAAGATAAAGCAATACTTGAAGAAGATGAATTTTTAAAAATAACTAAATTCATACTGATTCAGAGTCAGTTGTACAAATTTGTTTCAGTCTCCAAAATAAAACCAGCAGAGTTGGCCCAGCCTCACCAGGAACCCTTCTTCTGGCCCCTAAAACTCCTTCATTCCACCTTTTGGGAGCCCTTCAAGTACCACAGAGGGTTTGGAGACAGTCACACTGAAATTTGGAGTTAATAGTAAATCTGGTCATTATCTTCTAACTCTGGTGCCCTAAATTCGTTCATTAAACAAACAGTGATCATAAAAACTAGGCTCTGGTCATAAATGAGAAATAATTTATGCCAAACCAATGTCCAAGTATTTTATTTTCTATTTCTGCCCTGATAACCTATGATAGATACAGTCATAAAGCAAAGTATCCCAAGCTTATATGTTTTTCTTTGTAGATGTTTGTCTTAGAGCAGATCAGAGCACTTTCCTCCTCAGAACTGTCAATGGCTCGCTTTTGCTGTGAGACACTCCACACCTCTCAGTGTGGCATTCAAGGCCATGTTGTCTGGCCACTTGTTAAACGCCTGTCTCCTTCCCAACAAAAGCCCGTCTTGCTTTCTTTCTAGCCACACCTGACTCCTAACTGTCCCCTAAAAAAGCCACCTACTTTCATGCAGAATCTACCCAATTGCCTAGGAAGGGATAAAAAAATATTAAACAGATTTTCCCTGCAGTATCAGCAGTCAAGACTTTCAGGCTCAAGGAGGTTGTATCACTTGCCCAAGGTCACACAGCTTGTAGAGGAAGACACCAATATTCAAACCCAGGTCTGACTTCAAAGCCAAGGCTCCTTCCGGTGCTGCACTATTCTGGAAAAGTTCAACCCGCACAGGCTAGTGTGGGAAAGCAGGAATTACAGACGGCCTCTGAAATGATGGAGATTTCCCCTCTCCTCTTTCCATTCCCATACTTTAAGGCACTTGACAGTGACTACAAAGTGATCAGAGATGCATAGTGAAAGTGAGCATAACCCAGCACTAAATTACTGCCCCTCCTTTCAACTATAAGAAATGAAAAGTGGACCATTTATTTTTTAATATGCAAGCATAAAAATGGTAGGGGAAGATGCGGTGACCTGCTCTGCTTGCTCTTCTTTCAAGAATACATCTTTAGCCAATTCTGTTTCACAATCTGATTAGCTCTCTGTCACCACTGCGCTCTCTGGACTGATCTCCCTGGACCCTTGGAATAGGAAGAGGCTGTGGTATGAAGCTGCACAGACAGAAGGGAGAAGACGCATTTCTCTTAACTGATAGTAGCGTAATTAATAGCTCCTCCGGATCACTCTTAGGAGCTTTTTAAGCACCTTATCTGGAGATCACGTTGGCTATAATTTTCTCAAATAGTTCCTTTATTAACACTGCCCTAATGAGAGAAGCTAAAACAGAATTTAGATTCCTTTTGTAGTTTGTTCTAGCAAAAGCTCTAAATTGCATTTCATAATAAGTATAACTATGTCTATTTATAGACTGTAGATGTCCTTGTAGATAATTATATAGATAATAATTACTCTCAGAGGGCTAAAAAAAAAAATCGGGATAAAAAGATGCTTAATCACAAATAAAAAGTACACAAATAAGCAGCTACCAAAGTCTCTGGCTCAGTTTGTCATGGAACGTTTATTTTCTGCTTTAAAAAAAAAAAAGGTAGAACACAGTAAGCAACATTAGTAAGAAAGGAACCATAAATCATGCCATGCAATTTTCTTTCAGTCCTGAACTACACCAGAATAAACAAAACACTTAGGACTAAATTCTAATAATTCAAACCCCCTCAGCAATTCACATACTGTACCATTTTCTTTTCACTCCGTCCTGGTAACTTCCCTGAAAACCACTTCCATTGCTACCGCCCTCAGTCAAGTCAGTGTCTTCTCTGGCCTGGAGAACCTCCCCAGCCTTCACTCAGGCCAATTACTAGTCCATTCACCAGAGCAGCCAGGGTAATCTTGGAGACACAGACATCATCCTTCTCCCCTTCGCTCTCCACCCGTCACCATGCTTTCTTTTCTCTACAGCACTTCCTGATATTTTCATGACTGCCATCTAGCTTCCCTATCAGACTAAGCCCTGTGCTGGAGGGGACACTGTTTGCCATCTGCTTTGCCACTTGTGTCCCGGGGCCCAGAAGTGCCTGGTACAGGGTGGGCCCTCAAAATCTGTTGAATAAATGAGTTCCAGCTCATGATGATTTTTCTCTGCTCTGAGTGCATATAAAACTGGCCCTTTTCACAGTAACTCAAGGTTGCTCTGTCTGGCTCTCTAGTTGTGGTATACAGATTTAGCAAAGCGTTTTCTATTTACTTTGCATCTGGGAGTGACAGGGCCTAGCATATTTAAACGGCATAAATGATGATTAAAACTTGCTAATGTGGCTCAACTTTCAATCTTTTGCTGTTAGAGAAGGGACAAAGTTGTTTGTACCATCACAAGATCAGCTTTTATTTCAACATAAACACTGTCTCAGACTATATGACAGAAAAAAAAGACCAACGAGAAAAGATAAAAGAAAACATATTGAGAGCCGTATCTTACTTTGATAACTTTAAACATTTGCTTTAAACAATAATTTCTACTAGCTCGGGTCCAAGTAGTCCTATACTGGCTCTTTGTTACAGGAGTAGACTAAAGAATAAAACTAAAATTCAATATTGATTTTTAAAACCTTGTTTACATTATCATTAACTCACTACCACCATTAGCAAATAACCAATGAAGTCAAACAAAATATACTGTAATAGAGTCTCTGCTGTACTCAAACAGTCTGAACAAGAAGTTATGGCTTCAGGTCTTCCCTGGTGGCACCGTGGTTAATAATCCACCTGCCAATGCAGGGGACACGGGTTCGAGCCCTGGTCTGGGAAGATCCCACATGCCGCAGAGCATCTAAGCCCGTGTGCCACAACTACTGAGCCTGGGCTCTAGAGCCCGTGAGCCACAACTATTGAGCCCGCTGTGCCACAACTACTGAAGCCCGCACGCCTAGAGCCTGTGCTCCACAACAAGAGAAGCCACCGCAATCAGAAGCCCGCGCACCGCAACGAAGAGTGGCTCTTGCTCGCTGTAACTAGAGAAAGCCCGCGCGCAGCAACGAAGACCCAACGCCAAAACTAACTAAACAAATTAATTAATTTTAAAAAATTAAAATAAAAGAAGTTATGGCTTCATATATCATAAGAGGGTCCCAAAGTATCTGCATTTATTCATTGAATAAATAACGCCAGATCCAAGATAAGGCAATGTCTAGATGCTGTGATCTGCACCTTTTAGGCCCCATTCAAAATGCTACATTGTAGAAATCAAAAAACTGTAAAAGTGGTCATATCGTAACAAACATTTGGCTAGGTGAGTGACCTAGCCAATTAAGTCTTTTTAAAAAGTACGATACTTCAAGTGCAAAGGCAACCCTGCCTGACAATTACAGAAATTAAAATGCTCCAGGAAGTTTGGCAACTTATTCTGAGGGTGAAAAGTCTTTCGAAAACGAAGTTGCAGCATATAATCACCTTCAGATTACATAATATCTCCCAGAGACACAGTAGTCTACTCGTCCCACCCTACAAGTTTTTCTGGTGTCAATAAAAACTATTTAACCACGTTATTATTCCAGGGTCATATTATTTCTTTTCACTATTTAACAGTATTAGTCCTTTTAAAGTTTTTCACTTCTACGTTGGAACATGGATTAATCTAGCCTCCTTATGCTTTTACAAACACTAGCAAACTTGCTCTTCTTTGTGAACAGGTCACATGGACCTCAAGCATTACTATGAAACAGCCTAAGCACAATGCAAAAGTAATAGTTACAGACCCTTTAATTCTTCCATCTAAGGACGAGTCCAACCCAAAGAGTTTGCCTGTGTTGGTGATTTTTTTTGTTTTTGTTTTGGCTGCGCCCCAGGTCATGTGGGATCTTAGTTCCTGGACCAGGACCAGGGATTGAACCCGTGCCCCCTGCAGTGGAAGCTTGGAGTCTTAACCACTACACCACCAGAGAAGTCCCTGTGTTGGTGATTCGATGTCCTGAAACAGAGTAGGTCTGTAAAAGGCCGGGTTCCATGTCTATCACAGAACTGCGGCAACTGCGAACAACCAGAGCAAGCAGAATGCTCCTGCTGTCCTTAAAATACCCGGTTCTACAGCAAGCTTCCAGCAGACAAAGGCTCACAGGACTTCACTGGGGAGAGAGGCTTATGGGATCCATGGACAGGACACTCAGAATGTGAAGTGATCTGCAATACTGAAGAACAAACTTTAAGCAGCTAATGCTATTATATCTTCTATACGATGAAACTTAATAGGATTTGTGTTTAGTTCATTTGTCAGTTCCTTACTGACATCTGGAAAATGCACCCTGATTTATAAACAGAGTGAATGATATAGGCCAGGTCTTCAGGATTTCAAGTACCTGCACAAGGACAATGAACTTGCTCTGAAATCCACCCCAAAGTGCATGATGGCACAAATGGTGTTTCTGGGTCTGAAGACTATTCACCA
This sequence comes from Lagenorhynchus albirostris, assembly GCF_949774975.1. NCBI lineage: Eukaryota > Metazoa > Chordata > Mammalia > Artiodactyla > Delphinidae > Lagenorhynchus > Lagenorhynchus albirostris. The sequence continues at coordinate 4,926,893 of NC_083110.1, read as the reverse complement.
ACACTCAAGCCACCGAACCAATAATGCAAACCTACTTCTTGGGCAGAGACATCTGAATGAAAACTCTTTGTTAACGTCAAAGGACACGAAGCCATATTTAAAGCGGGAAAGGAGAGACCTCAACACAGTGCTTGTAAAGCTGAAGCGAGGGGCAGTTTGATGTAGGCCACTAGGCAAGACGGGGGGCCATGGGTTCCCGAGGACGGCCTCGGTTTGCAGAGTTCTATCCAAATGAACCACTTATTGTACCCAAAGGCCAAACAGCACCGTGAGGTTTCCAGAAAGCCCCGATATTTTACAACTGTGTCTTAGGCAAGCAAGTCTGATCTGCCTTTCTAAAAAAGGCACCTGAAAGAAACCCGGCAAGGTAAGTGTATCACCTGCCCCAAAGCAAGTAACCAGGGCCCAGAGGGCCCTCTGAGCCCCGGAAGGCCGGCTTAGGAGGGGCTGCCGGCGTCGGGAGGCCGAGCCCCGCCTCCTTCCCCCGAGCACCTGGCCCCGCGGAGCCCGCCCAGCGCCCGCACCGAGGTGGGCTGCGCTGGGCGCGGTTGCGTCCTCCGCTCCCCCTCCACTCCCCCCACCCCACCCGCCCTTACTTACTGTTGCTGGACTTGAGGTCCCGGTGCAGGATGGGCACGACGGCCTCCTCGTGCAGGTAGAGCATGCCCCGCGCGATCTGCACCGCCCAGTTGACCAGCACGTGCGGGGGGATGCGGCGCGCGCGGCGCGGCCCGGGCGCGCGGGGGTCCGGGGCGGCGTTGGCGGCGGCCAGCGCGCGGTTGAGCGCTCCGCCGCGGGCGAACTCGAGCACCAGGCAGAGGTGCGGCTGCCGCAGGCACACGCCGCGCAGCTCGATGATATTGGGGTGCCGCAGCATGGCGAAGAGCCGGGCCTCGCGCCGCACGCTCTCGGCCGCCGCCGCCGCGTCCTGGTCCGGGTCCCGGCGCGCCGCCTTCACCGCCACCTCCTGGCCCTGCCAGGTGGCGCGGTACACCTGCCCAAAGCCCCCAGCGCCGATGAGCTCCTGGAGCTCCAGCCTCTCGAAGTCGACGTGCACAGGCGAGCCGGGCCGCGGCGGCGGCGGCGGCCGGGCGGGCGGCGGCGCGGGGCGGGTGGCCGGGCGGCACGGCGCCACGTAGTTGGCGGGGAAGATGCCGAGGCGCCGCTGCACCTGGCCGGCCCACCAGCCCTCGTCGCCCGACACGGCGGCGTCCTGGGACAGCACCTCCACCAGCTGGCCGCGTCGCAGGCTCAGCTCGTCCTCGCCGCGCGCCTCGTAGTCGTACAGCGCGGCCCACAGCCCTGCTCCCGCCGAGGCCGAGGCCGAGGCCGAGCCCGAGCCGCCGGAGGAGGCGGACGACGACGACGCGGAGCCGGCGGGGGCGCCTGGCGCCGGCGACCCCGGCCTGTCAGCCGCGACCTCGGCGCCCGGCAAGGCCATGGAGGGCGAGGGCGAGGGCCGAGCGCGGGGCGGCGGGCTCAGCCCCGGGGGCGGCCGGGGACGGGCATCGTCCGGCAGGGTCACCGCCTGCGCCCGGGAAGGCAGGGAGGAGGAGTCGGGGCTCGGGGACGGCGGGTGTTCACGGGCCCACTACCCGGAGGCCACGGCTTCAGCCCCCGTTCCTCCTCGGATGCCTCTGCTGCTGCAGCGGTCCCAGCGGCCGCCGGGGCTCTCGCTCCATGGTGGCGCGCTGGGCCTGCGGACGGCCTGCAGCACACTCGGCCTAGCCGCCGCCTGAGCCCGCCCCCAGGGTCCGCCCCGGCCCCGCCCCCTGGGCCAGACACAGTCTGCGCCCGCCCCCTCCGGGTCCGCTCCGCCTCCCCCCTCCCCCTGGGCCCGCCCCGCCCCCTGGGCCAGACACCGCCTGCGCTCGCCCCCTCAGGGCCCGCCCCGCATCGCCCCTCCCCCAGGGGCCGCCCCGCCTCCAGGGACAGCCCACCTCACCTGGGCCCACTCCGCCCCCAGGGCCCGCCCACCGCACCCGGCCCGCCCCGCCCCCAGGACCTCAGGCAGCCCTCGAGGCTCGCGCTCTGCGGCTTTGGGTGTGCCGCGCCCTTGTGTCCCGGGAGGCGGGGTCAGCCCAGGGCTGCGAGAGGTTTCGGGGAAATTGAAATTAAGCCCAAGGTCAGGCTCGGAGACTACTATTCTCCACTCTTCTCTGGAAGCCGGTGGCGGCGGGTGAAGAGGATCTGGTGTCTTAGGCGGGACGGAGAGTGGGCTGAGCGTCGCGGTGCGCCCCGGGACAGGTCCAGAACAGATGGAGAGCGGCTGCGGACCGCTCACTGGGCGGCGTGCAGCCCAGGACTGAGGGGTGACGGAGCACCGGCCAGTGAGCCGCGGGTCGGCGGGGAGCTCATCCTTGGTGACAGATAATCCCGCGTTTGTCTTTACTGTCTGCTCAAAAGGGAAAGGACCTGTGAACCCATAGGTTCGGGTGTAGAAGGCATTGGCAACCACTGAGTGCTCGAGCCCCTGGCCTTACATATTCCCTAGGGAAGGCGAATAAAGCAAGAGAGTCTGTTCACAGAAAGTTAAGTCCTCGCCGATGTGCTGACTCTTCGTTTACCGGGTGTACGTCAACGTCCTGGGAAGCAGGGCCTCCACCCTCCTCCATTTGCTCTGGGTAGCGATCGATCGCCTTCTGACAGTGTCAGAAAGTGAAGCTTTTATGCTTGGAGGCTAGGACAGTTTCAGGTCTAGGGATAGGAAGGAACTATGGGATTTTCTTGTATGAACATGTTTTCTTCTCTGTAATTTTTGCATTCATTAATTTAGAAAAACCTTCATCTTTGAGGGTTTGCTGGTGATGAGGTCTGTGGAAGGGAGTACCATAATTAGTTCTCCTGAAACAGACTGCCACTGTGAGATGTAGCCAGCCTCTCTTCTTCTGCGGCCGAAAGCAGCAGTGCACAGCCCAGTGTCACAGGGCCTTTCCCTCTCCACCCTGTTATCCCTCCATGCTACCCCTATTTACAGTTCCTGCTACAATCACGACAGGCCATGATACCCACACACCCGTGGATCTCTTCTCTATATTGATGGAGATGTTGGACAAAACCTTCCAGGGGTGAATACATCTAATTTAATTGATATTTATTTAGCACTTACTCTAGCCTAGTCTCTAGGTGTAAGAGACTAGGCTAAGGATTGGAGGTTACAAAGCCCCAGATCTAGAGAGTAAGAGAGAATAAGTAAGTGCCAGGACAAAAGAATAAGCCAAGTGTCCTGGGCTCAAGGCAAAGGAACAATCCATTATGCCTGGGTTCTCTGGGGGATGCTTTGCTGAGTGTCATTTGAGCTGCGTATGACTAGGATTAATAGAAAAAAGGAAGAAGGGAATTCCAGGCAGTGTGAGCACAGGCATGTGAGTACAAATAAACAGTGGGCTCAGTGAACTGCTAGAGGTTGAGAGTTTCCTGTGGCAGGAGGTGAGGCTACAAAGGTAGAAGAGAGTGCAACTGTAAAAATCCTAAAGAAATGAGAGTGTCCTGTAGGAGGCCAGCGTTTCCTGAAGTGTGGGTCCTTTACTGCCAGAGACCAGAGACACTATCTTGCTTTTATAAAGATAGGACATATAATAACATTGAATTGCATGATAAGAAAGTCATTGCCTTTGCAGTTTTCTTTCAGTCTTTCAAATTGTACCATTTATTGGCTGTGTGACCTTGAACAAGTTACTTCTCTGTGGCTCAGTTTTCTCATCTGTAAAATGGGAATTATATGAAATAGTACCTACCTCATAGGCTGGCTGGGAAGACTAAATAAATTAATAGGTGGAAAGGCTTGCGAAGGTGCTTAGCACGTAGTAAGTTCTCAATAAATATTAGCTCTTATTGTGGTATATATATACAATGGGATATTAGCCATAAAAAAGAATGCAATAATACCATATGCAGCAACATGGATGGACCTAGGAAACATCATATTACGTGAAGCAAGCCAGAGAGAGAAAGACAAATACCACATGATATCACTTGTAAGTGGAATCTTAAAAAAAAAAAGAGATACAAATGAATTAATATATAAAACAGAAATAGACACAGAAGACAAACTTGTGGTTGCCTGGGGTGGTGGTAGGGAGGAGGGATAGACTGGGAGCTTGGGATTGGTATATACACATTGCTATATGTGAAGTAGATAACCAGCAGGGACCTACTGTGTAGCACAGAGAACTGTACTCAGTATTTTGTGATTGCCTGTAAGAGAGTCTGAAAGGGAATGTATACATATATATATATGTAAACATATATATATATAGCTCACTTGGCCCCCCACCTGAAACTAACACATCATTGTAAATCATACTTCAATTTAAAAAAAAAAGCTGCCAGGATGAGCTGGTCACCCTGTGTGTAATGATCTAACAGTATCACCACATCAGGGTGTCAGTGACAGGCCATTAAGGCAGTAAACTAGGTGTTATTTATCAGGGTATCTTTGGTGCAGATGCTGTCCATTTAACTTTTTAAGCCCCCCTCAAATCATTTAGGGAATGAGGCTGGGAATGGATAATTACACTGAGAAAAAAATATTAGCTCTTATTATTAATACCCTTTCCAATGAAGAGAGCAAGCAGTTCCTCTGATCAGCCCCTTTAGCAAACCTAGTTTCTAATTATTTTGTTTTTCTAGTATTTACATGTATGGTTGGCCACAGATAGCCCCAGGTTGCAAGTTTTGTTACCACATGAGTTTTGGGGCCACCTTACAAGATGAGTTTTGGTTTTCAGAGCTTTTTGGGTTCTAGAATTGTGGATAAGGGTTTGTGGGAAATGTTCAAGATAACCCCACCCAGGTTTCTAGCTTAAGCAATTAGGTGGATGGTAATGATGTTAAATGACCCAGGGAATAGTTTAGGGAGAAGGCTTTTTTTTTGGTCATGTTGTATTTGGGATGATTTGGGGACAACTAGTTATAGAGTAGGAATGTCAGAGACTCAGGAGATCAGAAAGGAGAGCATTTATGGTGGGAACGGAGTTTTGGAAGTAATTCTCTAAGCCAATGTCAAACACTTGACATGAACTATTCGGGCCACATAGAGAGCAGGGGGACCCAGTGTGTGCTTCTGTGTTAGAAGCCCTGTCCACACCTGGCAGACATCCACCCTGGCAGACTCTTCCTGCCCTTCACGGACTCTCTGCTGCCTTCCAGGACCTCAAGCCTCTCAAGTTCCAGAGGGATCCGTCCTCAGGGCCTTCTAAATTAGCTAAACTTGACCCCTTGCTTGACTCACACACCTGATACAAAGAGGGGTACCAAGTGGTTATCACTCTCCACACCACGATTCAGAGACTCATCCTGTGGACCCCCCTTGAACCTCCAGCAGTACGATCCCCTGAGACCTTTTCCCCATTTGGGACCTCTGAGCAGGAAACTGTCCTGGCAGGGAGTCTGTCTGTGCTTGATCCTTCCTAAAATTCATCATTTGTCACTTTCACATCTGTTTTTTTTAACCCTCTGAATCTTACAGCTGGGGAAGTAGCATAGGTGTCCTGTGCTACTCAGAGGTGAGGGCTGTAGCCACACCCACTCTGTCTGGCCCTGCTCATTCCACCAGGAAGATAGTAACAAAAGAAGAACAGAGTGTGAAGACGGAACTGGAGTGACAAATACATTTAAATAGAAGTTGATAAAAATAAGAACCAAGGGGGAAGACTTTGAAGAATCAGACAAAGAGGGTAACAGGTTGGTGTTAGTGAAAACAGAGGGAATGGCCATATGGATTTGCTCTCTTCAAAGAAAAAAGTTGTGGGGACTTCAAAGGTGACACAGTGGTTAAGAATCCGCCTGCCAATATAGGGAACACTGGTTCGAGCCCTGGTCCGGGGAGATCCTACACGCCACGGAGCAACTAAGCCCGTGTGCCACAACTACTGAGCCTGCATGCCACAAGTAATGAAGCCCAAGCGCCTAGAGCCCGTGCTCCCCAACAAGAGAAGCCACCGCAATGAGAAGCCCACGCACCGCAACGAAGAGGAGCCCCCGCTCCCCGCAACTAGAGAAAGCCCGCGTGCAGCAATGAAGACCCAATGCAGCCAAAAATAAATAAATAAAAATAAAGTTTTTAAAAAAATCAGCTTTAGTTGTGCGCAGGGAGACAATTTATAGTGAAAAAAAATAAAGAGTAAGAAAGTGGAGATGGGGAAAATTAATCTAGAGCTGCCCTTGCCATCCAGGATCTTAGAGAGTCAAGATTAACAAGTAGGACGAAATAGCAATGTGAGAGGGACATACTGCTTGGACTGTGTGGAACAGTAGAGCAGTTGAAAGGCAGTGGGGATCTGTGAGAAAGAGGGTGACGTACAAAGTGACCAACTGTCCCAGGTTCCCGACACAGGCCACTCGGGGCTAAAATCCCAGGATGGTCACCCTCACGGTGAGATGGTGTAACAGAGGAGAGAGAACTTTCAGGGTTGGTGGGGTAAACAAGTGGATGGTAAAGACAGGATCGTAAGAGGATGAAGAAGAAAGCATAAGGAAGAAAGGACAAGGATTTTGGTGTTCACAGGCTATTGTCATGACTCAACGACAGGAAAGAATATTTTCTGGAGAAAAGCTGAGAAAGGAAGCTGGATTAGAAAGGACTTAAAAAATGAGCGGGGTGTCTGGACATGAGGAGAGATGAGAAACCCTGGAGGGGTGAGAGAGAGGGGTGAGGAAAAATATTCCCTCAAGAGCTATGTGTAAATTCTTTAAGACATGGAACAATCTTCCGGATAAAAAGATGGTTCTCGAATTTTTAGTTACTTTTATCAGACCTTCATATTTCTAGGTGTAAAACAGTATATTAGGAAGATTAACAGTTCAATGGAATTGCTCAAACTTCTTAAGACAAAAAGCAAATTGATGCCCTGGAACTTTGGAAATGCCAGCCGTCATGAATTATTTACCTTGGATTATATTTGGGAAATGGGGTGTGTGTGTGTGTGTGTGTGTGTGTGTGTGTGTGTGTGTGTGTGTGTGGTGCTTCACCAATGTGGTATAATTTGGTATAACAGCAAGAGTCTGCAGACAGTCCGGGGTTCCAATCTTGACTTTGTCATTACTTGTTACATGACTCTAAATGTTTTTCCACTGTCTCTGCAAAATGGTAGAACAGTATCTGCCCCGTGGTATTGTTCTGAAGATTCATTGAGCTAGTATATTAAAGCATAGCACTGAATTAGTGCTAATAAATGTTAGCTTGTGTTATTTTAATATTCATTACTATTCATAGAGGAGCCATTGGAATGGAAAATTCAACAGAAAGCATATTTATCCTTTTTTTTTGGCTTCCATTTGGTATATTTTCCCATCCAAGATCAACTTCACCTGCCAGAAAAATTCTAAAATTTTCACAGGGTGTTCAGAATTAAAAGTTGGGATGGTAATTTCCAAGGGTCTTGGGCATATGACATCATAAAACATAATGCTTTTTTTTTTTTTTTTTTTTGGCGGTACGCGGGCCTCTCACTGTTGTGGCCTCTCCCGTGGCGGAGCACAGGCTCCGGACGCGCAGGCTCAGTGGCCATGGCCCACGGGCCTGGCCGCTCCGCGGCACGTGGGATCTTCCCGGACCGGGGCACGAACCCGCGTCCCCTGCATCGGCAGGCGGACTCTCAACCACTGCGCCACCAGGGAAGCCCAACGTGATATTCATTCATCATGGACCATGCCACAAGAAAGCCAAGTAATAATAGAGATAGTTTGCAATAGTAATAGAACAGAATATATACAAAAACTAGGTTCATCTTTTTTTTTTTTTTTGAGTGTCAGGCAGTAATCTAGGTACTTGGGATATTAAGGTGAACAAAACAAAGAAAGTTCTCTTTTATCATGGAACTTGTATTTTAAAGGCAGTAGGTGGGAAATAAAATAAATATGCAAATTACATTGCATATTAGAATTTGATAAATACTGTGTAAAAATAAAAAGGAAAGCAAGAAAATATGCATCAGGAATGGGGGCGAAGGTGGAGTGAACTGGGGCATTTTGTGGTGGTCAACAGAGTAGACAGGATGGCCTCGTTGAGAAGGAGAGATTTGAGCAAAGACTTGAAGGAGAGAAAGGATTGGACAAGCAATTATCTGGAGAAAGATTAAGTGAGCAAATACCACAAAAGAGGTCACAATGTACTTTGACTTTCCCGTTGTCAGGGTAAGGCCCAGCTCATTACCTCAATGTTGTAGCTGCGGAGTTATAAGTGAGTGCGGTGAGCAAAAGGCAGCATGGAGTACTTTTTGTTGCTGTTGTTTTGTTTTTTACTTAGACTACTTTATTTTTTATTGAAGTACAGTTGATTTACAATGTTGTGTTAATTTCTGCTGTACAGCAAAGTGATTCAGTTATATATATTCTTTTTCGTTAGGTTTATCACAGGATATTGCACATGGTTCCCTGTGCTATAATCCGGTTCTCTGGCTTCCTTTTCATGAGTTTAAAGATGTGGGGTTAAATGAATAATAATAATGATGATAATGACGATGATGATTCATCAATTATAATAAGTTAACACTTATTGGCATGTTCTCTAAGTGCTGAAGCTTTGAATTCAGTCTGTGTGTCCGGTTGCTGTTTATTCCCAAAGTTTCAGCTGCCTTTCAGCTTTGGACAGAGTCATCATGATTTTTAGAATTTCTGTAACTTTAATCACTGGACAGGACTGGCCCCTTGCCTGTCCACGCTTAAAGTTACAGATTCCAGTCAGGGCTACTCAGATGCACAATGAACTACTTCACTGAATAATATAACAATGTAAAAACCTGAGTGGTTTCAGAAAGCCAAGGTCTTTTTAAAACTCTTTACGATATCCCTTCTAAAGGAAAGCTACAAAGCTCATGACCTTGGACCTGAGATAGGAAGGTTGCCATTCCGCTCTGAGTTGCCATTTTTGTACATTCTGTCCTATCGGAATTAGCTTTCTTTTATTTGTAATTTACTAGACTCTTCAAATATAATGACTAATTCTTCATAAACTGCTAGAAATATTAAACAGAGGACAAAGATGATTAAAAAAAAAAGAGCAACTCATCCTCCTAAGATTGTAGTGAATAAACCATAGGCTAATGGGTTTATACTTGCTATGTTTCATTTTTATTTAGTGCCATCAGCTCGCTAGTTACATTACAAAACATACAGTAAGTTCATGTTCTTGATCAGAATGTCTAATTCTTGGACTCATGGCTCACAGACTCATGGGTCTGTTTTTGTGAGCTGACTTTTCTACTCTGAACAAATTTACTCTGTTTCTCTTTTATGGTATTCATTCTATGGAAATGATGGTTTCCTGCACATCAGATCTATCTTGGGGGTCTAACCTTCCTAAAATAGACTGAGACGCACAACAAATTTACACCGCTGACCTTTTTAGAGACCTTGAGCTTTGGTTTCAACAGCCCAATTTTTTAATCTACGTATAAAGTTAGAGGAATATTAACATACTCACTTAAGAATACGAGGAGTACCATGAGAATTAATGATAACAAAATTAAACAGCTCTTTTGAAATTCTTAGAAGAAAAACACTAAATAAATCCAAGAATTTTTTTTCTTAATTACTGCTTTCAGCATATGCTAATTCAGCACTGATCTACATGGTTCAAAGTTCTTTGATGAAGTAATCTCTTTCTCTAAGTCTTTTTAAATCTCTGCTGAAATTTCTTCAGAAATCTTAAATCAACCCAGCTGACCTTTTCTTCCTTTAAACATAAAGGTGGAACATACCAGTTATAAGCACCCTGCTTCCACCCATTCCTGCTGCCACGATTTCTCCTGCCTCAGTGTTAGTTTTAATTTCTGTAAGAATTTCCAGGGCCCAAAGCCACAGCATCTGCGTCATCATGTGAACTTCCTGATTTTCTGGGTGTTATTGTTACCTTTTAGGTTGGTTTTATTAACCTGAAGGAGCTGATGAATGTGAAGTACTTTGAAAACTGAAATGTGTCCTGTAACTGTCAAGTATTGTTTTGTGGTTGCTACGTACAGGATTATTTGAAGTCTTCCTAATCTTTTCTCAAGTCACTTGATAGAGTTGAGAGTTCAGTGAGGGAAATCCTCCAGGGAGTATCTATTTCAGGGAGGATTTTCTTTTCTAATAATGCTCTTGGGCAAACTGGTTTTCTATAATAACAGTAAGAATACCACTAAATAAACTGGTTTTGTATTTATTTATTAGTTCTATTGTTTTTCTTTTTTCTAATGATTCATCTCTGCATTTATACTCGTTACTATTTTCCATCTGCTTTCCTTGGGTTTGTAGTTGTTATTCTTTTCCTTGAGTTCAATGCTTAATTTATTTTCATTGTTTCTTGTGTTAATTAGGGTAGGCTAAGCTGCAGTAGCAAATGGATCCCCCATTTTAGTAACAACGCAATAGAAATTAATTTATTTCTATTGTAATTTATTTCCAAGTAAGACGCAGGCATTTAGGCTGGTGAATCAGCTACGCCATGCTGAGGCCATTCAGGGCCCTGGTGTTCTGCTTTGAAATCATTCAATTATTTTTTGCTAAATGCAACCGGGAACAGTCAATGTGCACACACATTCTTTCTTTTTTTCTTTCCCGATTTTTTTCTCCAGAGTCATAGGCTCAGTAGCTGTTGGTAGGTCATCTGAGTCCCTGAAGAGGACACTTTTACCAAATAATTTAATGCTGCATAACTTGGGTCTCCATCTTTCCGGCCTGCAAGATGTTCCCTTGCTCCTCACTTGCTCAACAGCCGCTAAGCCAATGACAACTATTTTAGGTTTTATTACATTTGTACACTATTTCAAGGTAATAATTTCTGTATTAGGGTAGGTTGTGCTGCAGTAACAAGTAAACTCCCAAAATTTAGTCCCTTCACAGAATAAAAATGTATATCTTGCTTATTAAAAGAATAACTGGACAGGAATTCTTGCTTTATGCAGTTGTGTTTACAAGCAGATATAAGAATAGAGGGGTTATAAACAAAAATATATTTGTACTTTTTTTATATGTACTTGCGTAGTTACCTTTACGGGTGCTTGTTATTGCTCTGTGTGGATTGGAGTTATTGTCTAGTGTCGTTTAATTTCAGCCTAAAGATGCCCTTTTATCTTTTCATAGGGTTCTGTAGGGTGGGTCACTGAGCTTGGGATGGAGGAGGGGTGAGAATAGCCCCTGTTAAAATGTCACAGACCCTACTGTCTTACCTAAGTTCAATAGTTCCTCTTGGATGGATGATTTGCAGTTCAATCTATGGCTTTGGTTAATTTTTAGGGTTCTGAAATGATTGTTCTTAGTTGCTCTGCCTGTATTTTCATTGCTTTTGTGGGAGAGTGAGTTCACCAAGGTCCTGCTCTGATTGGAGATGTCAGTTGCCCTAGGATCTATCTTAATGTTCACTTTTTTTTTTTGTCATTTTGGGGGTAGGGGCATGATGCACCCTTTTAATGTTTAGGTAAAGTCCTCTTTTATTTCTGAAAAGTTTTAAAATTAGATTTTAGAATATACTTTGGGTCCTATTTCTATTCTGTTCTTCAGGGACACTAATTTGTATATAAGGTTAAAAAATTGTTTTAGATAAATAAAGGCCACAGTGGCCTTCAGAAGACATGAATAAACTAATCAGGTGAAAGAAGAAGTGTCCTTTCGGAGGCAAGCTTTCCAGAGTATTGAATTCCCCCTCGTTTAAAGTCTTTTCTTGCTTTGCTGTGTCAGCCACGGGCTCTATTTTACTGCCTCGGATGCAGCGCTCTGGTGCCACCTAGTGCTACAAATGAGTAAAGGCCACTCTGCTTTTTTTCTTCACTGTTTTCAGCAATAACAACAATAATAATAACTGGTGTTTTCTACTTCAAACTTGACTGTTTGAGTTATAATGTGCAGTTAAAAGAACCAAAAAATGTGTTTTACATTATATGCTTACTCTTAGGCAGAATGAGGCATATTTGGGAAAATCTCAAATGATCTTGGAGTGAAGGGTTAGTATTCTATTCATTAGGAATTTTTCCTAAATGCAGTCTTGTTGTCCTTATTTCCATACTTCTTCATGCCTACTGACTGAGGATGAGCCTATCTTTTCTCTGCTCTCTCCAAATTCTTTATGGATGCTCTATGAAATCCCTGCATTATTATAAATAATCTCTGCTTCACCTCGGACTCCTACACGAAGGACCTACCCTACGCCTGCACTCCTCTGTACTCCTTCTCCACGTGTGTCCTCCACGTCCTGACGTTATCCTCTCTACTGTGTAATTCTACCTCCATTAGAAATACCTTACTTTAGGACTTCCCTGGCGGCACAGTGGTTAAGAATCCACCTGCCAATGCAGGAGACACAGGTTCGAGCCCTGGTCCAGGAAGATCCCACATGCCGCAGAGCAACTAAGCCCATTCGCCACAACTACTGAGCCTGCACTCTAGAGCCTGTGAGCCACAACTACTGAGCCCACACACCACAACTACTGAAGCCCATGTGCCTAGAGCCTGTGCTCCACAGCAAGAGAAGCCACCGCAATGAGAAGCCCGCGCACTGCAACGAAGAGAAGCCCCCGCTCATCGCAACTAGAGAGAGCCCACACGCAGCAACAAAGACCCAACGCAGCCAAAAATAAATAAATTAATTAAAAAAAAAGAAATACCTTACTTTATATTTCTGACCTCTTTAAAAAAAAGCTTTACAGGTTTATGACTTTCAAGGTAATATAAAAAGTTTCAATAATAAAACATAATCCATCCAAAAGAAGCCAAGAAAGAGATGAAGAAAGAGGCAGCCACTCCTGATTGGTAGGTGGCAGGTTTAAGAAGCAAGAGAACTTACATACGAGGCTTGTCTTGGGTGGCCACAAGACAGGTAGATCTCCACGCCTGCCCGCCAGAAACTTAAAGAGTTTATATAGAGGCCTTAATGGGGTTCAGTCAGGTATACAGTCCATATGGTCTCAACCACACATTACTCTCTCAAGGCTGCATCCTTGAAGTGGCTCCTAGCATAGGGATGGTGGGCAGGACGTACCTTCCAGCAGTATGCCTTCCATATGGGCATCTCCAGGAGGAGACATGTATTCAATTCCCTTGTAGCATACAGCACATTTAATTGCAAGTCTTTGTTGATTTGCCTGTCTCCCCTTGTAGTCTGTGAACTCCTTCATGGTAGGGACTATATATTTTTTATATTCGCTTTCTCTCCTTCAACAAAATGCCCGGCACACAGAAGGTGCTCAGTAAATATTCGGATGAATCAGGCATGAATAAAGGATGAATAATCAGAATGAATAAAGGCACTCCTTCAGTGCAAGAATGGACCTATTTCTTCTGGACCCAAGCACATGAGAGTAATCCTTTAATGTGGGTCTTTTCTGTGGAGTTGATGGATCGATTGATTGATTCATTCAACATGTATAGAGTGCCTGGTAGGTTTCAAGCGATGAGTCCATATAAAACAAGCATCCTCTGTACCTTTGAGAAAATGATTCTTTCAGTACAGAAAGCAGTGTTATTATATTTTGGTTAGTCATTCCTACAGATGAATGCTGAGTGATTAAAGAGCGGTTAAAGCTGAAGGCTTACACACCAGCGTGACATCGGACTTCCACGTCCCAGACCTGCTCCTCAGGATGGCCCTCCCCTTGTTTCATTTCCGCATAAGGAGGCGTATGCCTTTACTGGGCCTGCCTAAGGTGGCCAAGAGCAAAAGCTGCTGCAGACCAGAGCATGGCCGGGGCATATACAGGTGCACATATCAGGTGAGGTAAGCATGATGCAGAAAAGACATGTTTGGGGATCAGAGCGTCTTTCTCATCCTCCTTCTTCCCCAAAGGCCCTAACTCACACAAGCCTAATGCTGCTCACACGTAAGGAAGTCGTGTTCCCTTTTATCTCCACGCGTCCCAAAGCCTGCTCGCTGCAACAACGTGAAGCTCATTTACTTTAGGTTATCAGTGACTAATAATGAGAGCTTCCTCTCCTCGTTCTAAGAAAGCAAGTTCCTCTTTATTTCTTCCCTGTCGAAAACCTGCTTTCAGAAGAGAATCTGAAATTTCTCTACTATAAAAGCTTAAAAATTATTAGTTCAGTGATACCTTCTAGTGGGTCTTCCTATCTAAACAGTATACCCGATTGATGCCTGGGATTATGTTCTAGGAAATATATAAAAAGGCAGGTAGCCTAACTGAAGCTCCTGAAATTATTCCCCAAAGGTGGTTATTTTCGTTATCTGCCAGGGTGGACAACAGCAAGGGAGGAGGAGAAAAGGTCAGGGAGGAAAAGAGATCAGGGTCAAGGGTGCAGGTAGAGCTTAGCTAGTAGAACGTCTGGGGTGAGTGGTCAGTTAAGGAGAATGAAGCTGGGCAGGCAGTGCTCAGGGCAAGAAATTACATTGAGGAATGTGTGACAGGAGCTGGAGTTACATAACTATTTTGGTGCAGGCTGCAAAAAAAGGAAAAGGCAAAGGACCATGTCCTGGTTTGTCTCTTCTGCACGAGAACATCTTTGATTTTTAAGCTTTCCACGCTCCCTTATAGGAAGATGAGGTGAAGAGGTAGGGGGGAGCTGCCAGAGGTAAGAGAAGAGGCTGGAGGGACTCAGAAATTCTTCTCACCCTCGCGCCCCCCTCGCCGCCCTCCCCCAAGGAAGGCCGACGGAGTGACTCTAGGCGGGCGCTGGGAGGAGCCTCTGGAGCATCCTCCCAGCAGCCGCCTCTGAGCACCCTGGGAAAATCCTTCCTCCCTCGGACATGGCGCCCACCTGCCCGGCGGCAGCAGCCGGCTCTGGCGCCGCGGTTCGCGGGTGCGGGCAGAAGAGCAGTTGGAGCTTCGGTCTTGGGGCGGAAGGAGCTGGAGGGGGCGGCGGCGGCGACGGCGGCGGCGGCGGCGTCCGTGACGCCGCGCGAGGGCCCGCGTGTTAAAGCTGAGAGCGTCCGGGCGGCGGACGGCTGGCAGCGGGCCGCGCGGCGCGCGCCGGCCCCGGGGCGCAGACATGGCGTCCCGGGTGCTGCTGCTGCTTCGGCAGGGCGTGTGGGCCGCGCTCACCGGGGGCTGGTACCACGACCCGGACCAGAGCAAGTTCACTAACAGCTGCCACCTCTACCTGTGGCTGTTCTTGCTGCTGCTGCCCCTGGCCCTGCACCTGGTGAGTGGCGGCGTTCAAGCCCTGGGGAAACCTCCGAGTCGGCCTCGGGATGGAAAGGATTGGCAGTGATTCCCTAAGAGGCGGTATGGGGAAGGTCTTCAGGAATTTGGGACAGAGAAAGTAAAGGGAAAGGAGAAGGGGCTCTCCGGCAGGAAAAAGAAGTAGGAAGGACTTTGGGGGCTCTGGGACTCATTAAGAATTGATGCCAGCTGTTCCGATGAGTCAGACTCTGCGTGTTGCTGTGGAAGGTTGAACCTGTTTTGTCTGTGAACAGTCCCAGGCCTCTCAGCTGGGTACCTTGTGGTAATGTTTGGTAGAAGCTGCTGTGCATGATAGCCATAAGGCAAAAGTGAAATGTTAAAAGCAAACCTGTTTCCGTTGTTGATCTTTTACCCCCTTTCCTCCTTTCTTTCTTTCTTTTTATTTTTTGCGGTACGCGGGCCTCTCACAGCTGTGGCCCCTCCCGCTGCGGAGCACAGGCTCCGGACGCGCAGGCTCAGCGGCCATGGCTCACGGGCCCAGCCGCTCCGCGGCATGTGGGACCTTCCCGAACCGGGGCACGAACCCGCGTCCCCTGCATCAGCAGGCGGACTCCCAACCACTTCGCCACCAGGGAAGCCCCCCCCCCTTTCCTCCTTTCTTGTTTTGCTTTGGGAAGGCAGGTTCTATGATTAGTTGCTCAATTTGCAATTTCCACATCACTGTGTAAAGAAATCTGTAGAAAAATGTAATGATGGATAAATCTAATGTAATTTATTTGACCCTTTAGGGAGGTTACACAGTTGAGTGCTTGCTGAGTAACTACACAGATGACCTTCTTAGGTAAACAAACCTTATTGAAACAATGTTTAACCTTATTTGAAAAGCTCTACAAGCAGGGTGTTCCATGTCATATTAAATGTTAAGAATCTAATTTTGATATGTCTGTTGAAGGTCTTTATTCCTAAAACATCATTTGATCATGTTCTCCACAGCAAAAATCTTCAGTGAGTTTGCATAGCTGACAAGAGTCCCAGTTTGACATTAGAAGTTGTCTGGGATTTGGCTTCCATTCATTGTTTTTCTGGTGGTTTAGTCACAGGATCAGAATTCTGGCTCTGAAGTCAGGCTGCCTACGTGAAATTTTGGGTTCACCTCTTACCAGTTCTCTGACCTTGGGCAAGTTACTTTTACCTTATCTGATTTTTTAAATTTTCTTACCTGTGAAATGAGAAAAACACTAGGACCAGCTGTGAAGTGTTGTTTTAGGGATTAAATAAGCACCTAAAGCTATCCATCTTTCTGGCTTGACCTGGGATTGGACTCAGACCTGGTGTAAATTTCCGTTTTGCTACTTATGAGCTGGTTGACCTGATAGTTGACCTATCTAAATCTTCGTTTTGTCATCCTTAAAATAGATGTGATAATGACCGCTTCATGGGAAAAATAAGTAAATTCCATGTAAAAAGCACTTCATACAGCGGCTAATCCATGGAGACCCTTTAATAAATGGTTTCTTTTTAATAAATGTAAGTTTCCTCTTCTGTGACCTTGTTCATCCTGTTTCCTTAGCCTATAGGGCCCAGTTGTTGTCTCTTTGTCTAGAGGGGCAGCGCAGCAGAGAGACACAAGCTTGGGTTCAGTCCTGGTTCTTCTGCTTACTGGTTGTGTGAGCTCAAGCAAGCTTGAGATTTCTGGCGTGTAAAGCAGGGCTAAGAGTACCTGCCTTATAGGGTGCCTAGGAGGATTGAATGAATGAATGAATAGAGAACTGAATGAATTAATGAACAGTTGATTGAATGAATGCATGAAAGTACTTCTCAGTACTGACTTTATTTTTTCCCCATCATTCACTTGCCAAAATCGAAAGCCCACTGGAAAGACCATCTCTGTCTAGGCTTCCCTGATCCCACTTATCTAGAATTAATCCCTCTTCTCTCTTGCCCTGATACCATTCTGTATTTCATGTCAGTACTGTGGCACATTTTGAATTCTGTACTTCGTTGTTGGAACATGTATTTACCTCTGCTCCTGGGTCGTGAGCTTTTTTGATTTTTTGAGGACATGGTTTTTGATTTTGTTGATTCATCTTGGCCTTCCTTGTTGTACCTAGCAAAGTGCCCTGCATTTGCCTCGCAATGATCTCACACATAATAAACTGGTAGAAATAAAATCAACCTGCCTCTCTTTCTCTTCCAACCAGCATTAGGTTGTCTACCTCACAACATATTTTGAGTATTTCCCGATAATGATCTAATCCCACTCCTTAGCAACAACCTGAGTAACATTTAATGTATATCCCTGCAGATGTGTTTTTATGAGTACGGGCTCATTTTTACATAACTCCTTTTAAGATCGGATGTAGGCATATGCTCGGAACCCTTAATTTCTGCCTAATTATGATTCACTGAGTCGCTTGATTTCTACTTTATATTTGTAAATAGGAAATTGTCCTTAGTTAAGGTCCTCTTTAATGATATTTCAAAATAATTTTTGGCTAAATCTCAAGAGTTTAGAAAGCAAAAAGCTGACACCTTAAATACTTTAATTCTTACATCAAACCAGTTATACTAAAATTTCTATATTTTTATGCCAGTGTGCTTTTAACGATTACAGTCATTTTATGTGAGTGCATTTATCACACGGCTGCTTTTTAATATATAGCCTATCTTATTGGAAAAAATGCAGGTAGTCCTTTTCTTGCTCTGGTCTTCTGGTCTCTGAAAATAACTTTAGAAATAAAAGACCCTTCTTCCCCAATGCAGAGTTGTGTTTTGATGCCTAAATATATTTTTCTGCACTTCAGTGCTGCCTGTGATTTTTAACATCTTTCTCAGTTTGTTCCACTTATGAGAACTTGGTCCAGAAAGATCCCTGGCTGCTTGCTGAAGCTCTGTTATTTAAGGGGCCCTGAACTTTTCTGGGTTTTGCACAATTCGATTAAACATGTTTAGTCAAGACAGTTCCACTGCAGGGAGAATCCACCCTTTTACTTAATGGGGACCTTGAAATGTAAATTAAAATTTTATTATTAATTACTGAGGCAAACTGATCTCTAAGCCCCAGCATTTACTCAGGTCTGTTTGGAAAATAAGTTATTTATTAGCATTTATAAGCTATGTATTTTTGAGAAATGCTCAAAAGTACGTACCTAAAAACATTAGGTCTATTTAGATAATTTGGAAAGAGTTTTACTTTGTTTTATTATCAGCCTACTTAAAAAAAATTTTATTTATTTACTTGGTTGCGCTGGGTCTTAGTTGCAGCAGGCGGGCTGCTTAGTTGTGGCAGGCGGGCTCCTTAGTTGTGGCTCACTGGCTTCATAGTTGTGGCATGTGAACTCTTAGTTGCAGCATGCATGTGGGATCTAGTTCCCGGACCAGGGATCGAACCTGGGCCCCCTGCATTGGGAGCGCAGAGTCTTAACCACTGTGCCACCAGGGGGGAAGTCCTATATCAGCCTACTTTTAATTTGGACCAACTGAAAGATGCGTTTGTCATTAGAGATGTTTAACCTTTCATTTATTACACATGTTCATGTACTTATTATTTTGAGATAACCAACAGAGATTCATGTAGAGCTTTAGGACAGGCATGATTCTGACCCTTAAGAAGTTCTGACAGCACCAGGCTAGTGCCAAAAGACGTCCCTGCTCTACTACCTATCAATTGTGTGATCTTGTGCAAGTCTCTTCACTTCTCCGGGCCTCAGTTTTCTCATCTGGAAAATGGGGATAGCGAGTTTCGCTTTATAGATTTAAGCAGCTGAGATCCAGAGGGAGTGGGTTACTTGCTCAAGGCCATCTAAGTAAGAGTAGTGATATTCAGAATTTTAGCTGAGGTCCTGTCGTCTCCAAGCCTGTGGCCTTGTCAGAGCACTAAGCTGCTGACCTGCTGTGCACGAGGGCATCTGAACTCCCTGAAACAGTGACCCCTCATCAAGGGAAGTTCTGATCATACTGGTGGTAGTAAGGTCAACCTGAGTAGTGGTAAAAATGAGGTGGAGCCTTCACATTCTTCAAGACCCCGTGTGGGGCAACGTTATCTATGATTTTCACACAGAAAACCTGTCCTTTATTTTATGGCTGTAGCTTTTTGCTTCCTCTGATTTTCTTGTCTGTTAGCCAGACTTGCTGTGTTTCCAGTTCTGCTTTTTAATTTAGCCTTGGAGACTTTTTTGATAAGAACCACATCACTTCTAATTGCTATAATAATAATAAAATGGGATTATCTGTCATGGGGCCGCGTAGCACCAGATACACAGTGGGTGCTCTGCACGCACTAGCTGTCATTGTCACACCTAGTCGGTGACTTTATCACGGTCTGTGGCCACTCACCATTTGGGTACGTAACTATTTTTCTTTAGGTCTTGTACGTCTTTGGCCACCCCTTTTTTCACTCCTGCTTCTAACATAGAAGATGAGTTTATGTGAATTATGGAAAGGTGGTCTGTCCAAAAAGACACCCTTTCCTGGCTCAGGACCTGGGGACTAGAGTTCAGCCACCATTTGACCCTGTCAGCTGGAGGCCCGTGTGCAGGATGCAACCTGCACAACCTGACACAGCAGGCCTGGCTGGTCCGTTTGATTGTTGTTACTTTGTTGGACTGCTTGGTACATTGCGGGTCCCCAAAGCGTATCTCTCACCCTGGGCAATCCTAGCATTCATATTCAGCTTCTTCCTAAGCCAGGCTTTTTCTGCTGCTGAATCACGTGGTCTATACTTTGTCTCCTTTGATTCCTAGAAGCTTATTGTCTGGTCCTTCTACTTGTGGGGACCTTAGTTATTCTCACATTGAGATGCACGATGCTCCCCACTTTCCCATAATCCACTTGAATGTCTGAATTTCCTTCCTCCTTCCCTCATCTGTCTGACACAGAGTGGGTTCGCAATGCAAGGGCTGCAGCTTAGGGATGCTTGAAGGCATTCTTCCCCGGGCCGTGGGCTTCCAGACTCGGGCTGAATGCCATCCCATGCGGTTGTCTTAAATTTTTCCTGCTGCAGTTGGTTGTTTGGACTGTGTGTACGAAGGGCTTGGCTCCGTGGGGACTTTGCTTTCCTGGCGGAGGCACTTGTACCAGGGATGTCCCCCTCCCTAGGGCATCCTAGGGCAGTCGTCTTCAGTCTTCTCAATATGGCCTTTCTTGAGTGATGTCGCCACCTTCCTGCAAAATTCCTTCTGCCTCTCCTCATCTTCTGCCATTTAGACACATGGTTGTCTGCCAGCCAGTTGTGTTTTGTGTCTGTGACAAAAGAACGGGTACCTGCCTTGTTCGAGGATGTCGGCCTCCCCAGCGCTCTCCAAAAAGAGTACCCTGTCCCCCTTTCCTTTCCGTTCTAGTATTGCAAGTTCATGACTCATTTTCTGGTGGTTAAATTTATGTCTCTGACCTCACTGGCTCTTCCCTTAATTTCTCCCAGTGAGTGACTAGTTGTATTTTGATGCGGCTGTCCTTAGATATACTGTTATTTTTCCAATCGTAATGTCTAATGCTTTATTTAATAGGCTTGGTGTGATTTATGTATTTACTTAAATTTTTTTAAAAAATGGAAATATAGTTGTTTCATGTTTTGGCTGTTGTGAACAGTGCTGCTGTGAACATAGGGGTGCATGTGTCTTGTTGAATTACCGTTTTGTCTGGGTATATTCCCAGGAGTGGGATTGCTGGATGGTGGGATTTATTTTATATGGAAGGTGATACTTATCAGGTGATTATTGTTTTCTGATTTTAAGCATTTGGCCTCTCAGATGATTCCTTTTACAAGTCACCCAACTTTATTCCCATTTTATTTACTCTAAATCTCTTTTCTATGTCCCATGAAAGTAAAAACTGGACTAGCTCTTAATGGTATTCCGATTTTTTCCTTTTCTTCTGATGGATTTTCCCCTTTAACATCATCATCATCATTATTATTATTATTATTACAGGTAATAATAACAGCCAACACTCACTGAGCACAGATAGACTGGCACTGTTAAAAGTGCTTGGCATAGGGGCTTCCCTGGTGGCGCAGTGGTTGAGAGCCTGCCTGCCGATGCAGGGGACACAGGTTCGTGCCCTGGTCCGGGAAGATCCCACATGCCGCGGAGCGGCTGGGCCCTTGAGCCATGGCCGCTGAGCCTGTGCGTCCGTAGCCTGTGCTCCACAACGGGAGGGGCCACAACAGTGAGAGGCCCACATACCGCAAAAAAAAAAAAAAAAAGAGCTTATCATGAACTAAAACATATCTTTCTCACAGTAACCCAGAGAGGCACTGTCATGATTCCCATTTTACAGTTGATGAAACTGGCATGGAGAGGTTGGGTAAGAAGCTGCAGGATCCATGGCTAGTCGTGACCTAACCAGAATTAGAGGCCAGGCAGTTGGAGCTGGTACCCCCTTGGCCATTCCATAGTGAATACAGGTAATTTCACAACAGGACCATCTATTTTTTGCACATGGGCTTGAGGAGATCCAGAAACTGAACAGGTGCAAAGAAGTATGTAGGAAAAGTTAACTTTCCTCTCACACTTGTCTCTAGTACCTCATTCAAGAGGCAACCACCACACACAGTCTCTTGTGTGTTCTTCCAGTGACATTTTATACACATGTGAATGGAAGTGTGATGTGGGGCTGCTAGGTTTAATCCCAAAGCAGCCTTCTTTTGTCATCCGCTGTCCCATTCAATTTGCTCTGTAGAGGAGTGCTTTCTCTACTCTTAGATAAAAACGTGCAAGCCCCAGGACTTCAGGTCACAGGTAATACAAAGTCTTCTAAGTTGCTTTAAGTAACAAAGCACAGACTTGCTGGGGATTTCAGAATGTCTGTTTCCATATGGTGATCCAAGCAGGAAGGGGTATGAGGATGGCAAGGTCTTTTTTCACTCTTTTCCCTCACACACTGGCTAATGTTCTGATGCCTTTGGCATAGAAGAACAGGAAGGTGCTCTGTTGACAGGCATGGTGGTAAGCTGGCTCCCGGCCCTTGAAGCGTGACTCACGGTCCCAGCTGACTCCCTCTGGAGAGGTGCTTCCGCGTGTCCTGCAGAGACCCTGTTCTCTTTTCCAGGGCTCTCCCACCCACAGTTTCTTGGAGGAGGGCTGCTGCCTCTTTATCCCGCCTGGTTGCTTATTCTTTTCATAGTTCCTTGGCAGGTGGTGGTCCACCCCAGCTTTCCTCTGCTCCAGCGAACTCCTGGGTCCATGCAAACACTCACATATCCTGTCCCCGAACAGACTCTGGGAGAGCAGGTCAACCCCAACATAGCAACTTCTCCTTCAACCCTCCATCCGAGCAGCTAGCCAGCCAGTCTCTCATCTTTTAGCTCTTCTGGGAAGAACCAGACATCAGACTCCCTGCCCAAATTGTCGGGGACCCATAGTAAGTCTTTGAGTGACCCCACTGACGCCTTCCTCTCGACTATGGGGGAGAGAGACACTGGGCTCACTGAACGCCATGGTCCCCTCCAACAGTTTTCACAGGTCCTCTCATTCTGGACTCTATTACATCCTCGCTTTTGGTGAGGGATTTTAGGGTCATTGCACTCATTGTCGTAACCCGTGTAGAAGTTTCTGGATGTGGTTTGTCCCGGAAGTCGCACTGAAATCTAATATCTATCCCACACGGGCTCTTTGGTCAACACTTTCGGTTGACTATTTTGTTGTATACGTATGCAACCACGTATCTGTACGTATCCTTGTTTTTTCCACTTTACCTTTTCTACTTTTTCTTGGAGAGCATTACATAAAGGTCTTCTTCATTATTTATTTATTTTTTTAAAAATTTTATTTATATATTTATTTTTGGCTGTGTTGGGTCTTCGTTTCTGTGCGAGGGCTTTCTCTAGTTGCGGCGAGCGGGGGCCACTCTTCATCGCGGTGCGCGGGCCTCTCTTGTTGCGGAGCACAGGCTCCAGACGCGCAGGCTCAGTCGTTGTGGCACACGGGCCTAGTTGCTCCGCGGCATGTGGGATCTTCCCAGACCAGGGCTCGAACCCGTGTCCCCTGCATTGGCAGGCAGATGCTCAACCACTGCGCCACCAGGGAAGCCCCTTCTTCATTATTTTTGAGGTCAGCATGGTATTCCACTGTGTGAGTAAAGGGTGATTTATTTGACCCGTCCCCTTGAAGAATATTTACGTTTTTCAGATGAGTTTAAACCTAATGCTAATATTTGGCTATTTGAATTGTTTCATTCAGTATTTGAACACTTACATATCAGTCAGGATATGCTGATTTGTGCTGATATAACAAATAGCCTCAAAATCTCCTTGGTTTTACCAAGTTTATTTTTTTTGTATTCATATTATGTGTCCAACACGGTTAGAGGGGAAGGGGAGCATGGTTAGCAGGGGATCCTGCTCCTCACAGGCATGTAGGTATCTAGGCTGATAGAACCCCCAGTTTGGGTAGTTAGGGGCTCTGCTCCCCACCATCCTCACCCCATTACCCTGACCATTGCCAGTCACCACGGTGGATGGAGAGAGAGGGTGAAGAGCATGGACTAGCTCTTGAAGCTCCCACCTGGAAACGGCAGATACCTCTTGCACTCAGACATCTTTGTTAGGGCAAGTTGCATGGTCACATCTACCCAAGGGGAGGGGAAAGTACAGTCCTACTGTGTGTCCAGGGAAGAACTGGACCTATTCGTTGGACAACACTTATGTCTACAACAACAGACTGAGTGCCAGGTGTTTGGCTGGATGTTGGGAAAACAACAGGCAAAAGATAGATTGGTATCTCTCCTTATTAAGTTAACAGGTAAAGGTAAACAGGCATGAATAACACAATGATTACTGTTATTACAAGGGAAGTACAAGGTGCTATACAGTAAAGACCTTATCCTGGCTTTGGTGTTTAGGAAGGCTTAACAAAGGAAATAACTTCTAATCTGGAACCTGATGAATGATTAGTAGCTTGTCAAGCAAAGATGGTGGACCAAGAGAAGGAGTTTGAGTTTCAGTCTCAGTATGGTAAGACACATTGATGAATTATTTTTTGGTCAAGTTTGAAGTAGGATATTATTTTTTATACCCCCCTTTTTTTTTTTTTTTTTTTGCAGTATGCGGGCCTCTCATTGTTGTGGCCTTTCCCGTTGCGGAGCACAGGCTCCGGACGCGCAGGCTCAGCGGCCATGGCTCACGGGCCCAGCCGCTCTGCGGCATGTGGGATCTTCCCGGACCAGGGCACGAACCTGTGTCCCCTGCATCGGCAGGCGGACTCTCAACCACCGCGCCACCAGGGAAGCCCCCTAATTTTTATTTTTCAAAAATTTCTAGTCTACAGAGAAGTTGCAAATATAACACAATGAATACCATATACCCTTCACTTCGATTCACCAGTTCTTAATGTTTTGCCACATTTGCCACATCACTGTCTTATATATTTATACATTTAAAATTTTGCTGAATCATTTGAGAATAAATTGCAAACATCAAGACACTTTCCCCCTAGAAGCTTCATCATGCGTCTCTTAAGAAGAAGGACATTCTCCCACATAATCATCACACTCAAAAAATGAATGTTGATGTAATGCTATTGTCTAATACATAGTTCTCATGTAGATTTCCCCAGTTATGCTAATGATGTCCAGTGTAGCTGAGCTTTTTGTTTTGTTTTTCTGGATCTAAGATTCAATCGAGGATCATGCATTGCTTTTAGTTGTCAAGTCTCTGAATTGTCCTTTATTCTAGAACACGTTCTTCAAGTTTTATTTTTTTCTTTTGTGGCAATAAAAGTTGTTTTGCAGAAATGTCCCACAATTTGAATTTTTAATTGTATCCTTGAGATTAGGTGTCTGATTATGCATTTTTTGGCATGAATACTACCTAAGTGATGTGTCCTTGTCCTGTATCACATCAGAGGCACCCAATGTCATTGCCCCTTTGGTAGTGCCAATAAGTTTGGTCATTGGTCAAGATGGTGCTGACCAGATTTCTCTGTTGTAAAGGTACCTAATTTCCTCTTGTATTTAACAAATAATCTGGGAGGAGAAACCTGGAGACTGTACATGTTATTGTATTCCCCCCAAATTTTTACTCATGGTTGTACCAAAAATTGATGATGCTTACCTAAAATAATTACCAAAATGATGGCTGAAAAATGGTGATTTTCTATTTATTCATAGGTATTCTTCTGTGAAGAAAAGCTATCCTTTTCCCCCGCCTTGTAGTTTTATTGTGTTTGTTAGTGTGGTCTCACAGATTCTTTTTTTTTTTTTTATTCAATGGATATTATTCATTCCTATCATCATTCTTTTTTTTTAATTTAAATATTTAATTTATCTCCAAACCAGATTTTTTAAAATAGAAGTATAGCTGATTTCAAATTTTATTTTAGTTTCAGGTGTACAGCGTAGTGATTCAGTATTTTTACAGATTATATTCCATTAAAAGTTACTACAAAATAATGGCTGTAATTCCCTATGCCGTACAATATATCCTTGTTACTTATGTATTTTACACATAGTTGTTTGTATCTCTTAATCCCCTACCCTTAACTTGCTCCTTCCCTTCCCTCTCCCCACTGGTAGCCACTAGTTTGTTCTCTATGTCTGTGAGTTTGTTTCTGCTTTGCTTTATACATTCATTTGTTTTATTTTTCAGATTCCACATAAAATGATATACAGTATTTGTCTTTCTTTGTCTGACTTATTTCACTAAGCATAGTACACTCTAGGTCCATCTACCTTATTGCAAATGGCAGAATTTCATTTTTTTATGGCTAATATTCCATTATACACACACACACACACACACACACACACACACACACACACACACACACCACATCTTCTTTATTCATTTATCTGTCGATGGACATTTAGATTGCTTCCATATCTTGGCTGTTCTAAACAGTGCTGACATGAACATTAGACTGCATATATCTTTTCGAGTTGTTTTTTTTCAGATATATACCCAGGAATTGAATTGCTGGATCATATGGTAGTCCTATTTTTAGTTTTTTGAGGAACCTCCATACTGTTTCCCATAGTGGATGCATGAATTTACATTTTCACCAACAGTGTACAATAGTTCCCTTTTTGTCCACATCCTCTCCAGCATTTGTTATTTGTGGACTTTTTGATGATGGTCATTCTGACAGGTGTGAGGTGATAATCTCTTTATGGTTTTAATTTGTGTTTTTCTAATAAGTAGCAATGACGAGCATCTTTTCATGTGCCTGTTGGCCATCTGTATATCTTCTTTGGAAAAGTGTCTATTTAGGTCTTCTGCCCATTTTTTGATTGGATTGTTTGTTTGTTTTTTGATATTGAATTGTATGAGCTGTTTGTATATTTTGGATATTAACCCCTTGTCGGTCACATTGTTTGCAAAAATTTTCTCCCATCCTGTAGGTTGTCTTTTTGTTTTGACAGTGGTTTCTTTTGCTGTGCAAAAGCCTTTAAGTTTAATTTGGTCCCATTTGTTTATTTTTGCTTTTATTTCTTTTGGCTTAGGAGACAGACCCCCAAAATATTGCCACTATTTATGTCAAAGAGTTGTCTGCATATGTTTTCTTCCAGGAATTTTATGGTTTCAGGTCTTACACTTAGGTTTTTAATCCACTTGGAGTTTTTTGTTTGTTTGTTTTTGTTTTGTTATTTTTTGGCTGCACCTTGTGGCTTGTGGGATCTCAGTTCCCCTGCCAGGGATTGAACTGGGCCACATCAGTGAAAGCCTGGCATCCTAACCACTAGCCCACCAGGGAACTCCCCATTTGGGGTTTATTTTCACATATGGTGTGAGGAAATGTTCTAATCTCACTCTTAGAACATTTAGCTGTCCAGTTTTCTCAGCAGAAGAGACTGTCTTTTCTCCATTGTGTATTCTTTCCTGTTTTGTCATAGTTCAAGTGTGTAGGTTTACTTCTGGGCTCTCTATTCTGTTCCATTGATCTATGTGTCTGTTTTTGTGCCAGTACCATGCTGTTTTGATTACTGCAGTTTTGTAGTATAGTCTAAAGTCAGGGAGTGTGATACCTCCAGCTTTGCTCTTTTTTCTCAAGATTGCTTTGGCAATTTGGGGTTTTCATGGTTCCATATGAATTTTAGGATTATCTGTTCTAGTTCTGTGAAAAATGTCATGGGTATTTTGATAGGAATTGCATGAAATCTGTTGATTGCTTTGGGTAGTATGGACATTTTCATAATATGAATTCTTCCAACCCAAGAACACAGACTATCTTTCCATTTCTTTTTATCATTTTCAGATTCCTTCATCAATATTTTATAGTTTCCAGGGTCTAGGTCTTTCACCTCCTTGGTTAAGTTTATTCTTAGATATTTTATTCTTTTTGATGTGATTGTAAAGGGGATTGTTTCCTTAATTTCTCTTTGTGATAGTTCATTATTAGTGTATAGAAAAGCAACAGATTTCTGTACATTCATCTTGTATCCTGCAACTCTCCCCAGTCTTTTTGATATTAAGTTTACCCAAAATTTGGCAAGTGGTACCTTTTTCCAGCAGTTTTTGAGTCCTTTGGATATGTCCTCATCAGCTTTTGAGCACTTTCTTGCTTTCTAGCCCAACAAGTTAGTCCACACCTTAGCTTATACATTTTCTGCTCCAGCCCTGGAAAAACCAGTCATTACTCTAAGGAGCCCTGATCCTTTTGGTGGGAAGTGGCATTTGGAATCCAAGATTTGGGGAAGCTGTAGTTATATTTATTGCTTTGGGGTTGTCTTTGCTTCTAGGTCCTTTCAGTAGACAGAGCTAGGGGAGCATATCTACCTATCTATCTAGCAGTCGTCTACTGAGAGTTGTTCTGAAACCTTTAAAATCTGATCCAAGTTAAAGGATTTTTCTTTTCCTTCACCTGCTCCACGTTTGTATCTCCTTTTTTCCCACAGTGAGAACACTGGTTGCCAACAATATCATTTTTTCAATCCTAAAATATACACAGGAATTACTACTCCCATACCTCTACCAAAAGAAAATCTTTTGGTTAAGTCCAAGATTGTTTTGTGTTTTTGTAATTATTATTATTTTAAGAATATAGCAATAATGTGCTGTGAGAGTATTGTTTTCTAAAGTTACTTGGATTAATTAAAATTTTTTTTATTGAGATATAATTGACATATAACATCATATTAGATTATGGTTTATGATGTAATGATTCAATATTTGTATAGGATTAAGTCCTTTTTTAAAAATACTTATTTATTTATTAATTTTGGCTGCACTGGGTCTTGGTTGCAGTATCTTCGTTGCGGCACGTGGACTTCTTAGTTGCGGCATGTGGGATCTTTAGTTGCAGCATGCAGACTTCTTAGTTGCGGCATGCAAACTCTTAGTTGTGGCATGCATGCGGGTTCCAGTTCCCTCACCAGGGATCCAACCCGGGTCCTCTGCATTGGGAGCGCAGAGTCTTACCCACTGGACCACCAGGGAAGTCCCTAGGAATAATTTTTTATATTTAATTTTTGATTTGTCTTTGTTGTTATGCTATCCATTTGCTATATGGTTAGGTTCATCTGTGGGTGTTTAATTTTAGTTTTTTTTCCCTCCATCTTTGTTTATTTAATAATTTTGGGAGGTATAAAACAGGTTAAAAAACACATTAAAAAGATATGCCAGTTTACTTTGTCAAAAAATGTCTCTGGTGCTGGGCAGAGAGTAGATTCGAGAAAGAGCAGGATAGAAGTGGGAGGTTCAGAGGCTATTTTGTTGGTCCAGCCCAGAGATGATGTTGGCAGTAAAGATGGAGAAATGTGGATCTAGTTTGATAAGATTTAGTGATACGTTCATTTTTGGGGTGGAGAAGTAAGGATGAAATCAAGGGTTATGCCCAGTTACCTGGTTTGAGCAGCAAGTGTTTGGGGTCCCGTTGACTGAGGTGGGAAGGGGTATGTAGGAGAGGACAGTTGGTGACAAAGGACATGAAACTAAATACCTAATTTTAGACACGTTAGCTTGGAGTTTCCTTTTAGATGTGAAAGTGGAGATGTTGACTAGGTAGTTGGATATAGGTGTGGGGAGCTTAGATAAGCTGTCTAAGCCAGAGATATGGATTGGAAAATCATCAATATAGGGATTCCATTGACTGCCAAGGGACTGAGTGAGAACGTGTAGGAAGAGAGAAGAGGGCTGAGGCCCCAGGAGCTCTAGACTCAGACGTAAGGCAAAGAGGAGCTGTGAGTGAGGCAGGGACAAAGCTAGGAGAGTGTGGCCTCTTAGAAGCAGAAAGAGGTGAGCATTTCAAGAAGCGAGCAACTGTGTTGAGGGCTGCTGAGAAAATTGGATTAAATTGTTGTCTTTAGAGACGTTGACAAGAACATTTTCAGTGGAGTGTTGGGGAGTAACAGCCAGATTGCTGTTAACATCCATCATCCTTTTCAGAATATAATTCTGAGAAAGGTTGCCTCCTATGGTTAATAAGGATGTGTTAAAATGCTAAGTTCATGTAAACAAGAAAAAATTGTGATTTACCTTAGAACAAGTAAACCTCTATTCAAGATCTGAATATACCTTATATCAGGGGGAAAAATCTGGGATCGAAATTAAATACAAATTTAAAACTGCTCGTTCATGACAGATTTCTCCTAAACCCTCTTCCTTTCCTTGCATACATACTTATAGGAGAGAAAATTCTAGAAGCTGGAGATCTTTTGTTGACTGAGCATAATGAGGTCAGCAGAAAAATGGCCTTGATAGGAATTTTCAGTGATGTTCCTGGGAATGTAGAATTGGGGGAATATGGGCAGAGCTCTAATTATATGGCATAAAAAGGGGACATTTAGAGGATGCTAGATTCCATTTGGAGGGTCTACTGAAGGGGGAGAGGTTTTTAAAGGAATCATGAGAGCAGAGAATTTGGGGAGGAATAATGTGCCATGAGTCACGTGCTGTGAAACCTTTCCTCTCGCCAAGGAAATTTTCAGTAAAATGTCTATCTCTTACTAGGGTCTGGTGTGGTATAGGGGCTTTTCAGTGGTGCGACAAAGTGCTAAGTGGTCCTTCTTCGAGGATGAGACAGGACCTCTTCTCACCTGGGTTGCAAACTAGTTACTAATGTTCATGTCAACTTCAACTTCAAGCTTCTTGCCTTCTCTTAATTCCAACATTACTAAGCTTATGCTGTAGCCCATATTTATGAGAATAGTGGCAAGTCAGTTTTTTTCCAAATGAATTTCCCCAGTATATATAATCTTCTCTCTCTCCCCCTTCTTCCCTAACCTTCTTTTCCCAATGCCTTAGGGTTTTTATCTCTAATCTTGAATGGAAGCTTCCCCATAAAATGGTACCCCCCAATATTAATTTAGGTGAAACCATGCTAGCTGCCATGCCCCAAATCTCAGTGGCTCAGTGAATCAAAGGTTTATTTCTCGCTTCTATTACATGTCCATCTTGGGTCTGTAAGGGCCTTGTCCCATAGAGTCACCCAGGAGCCCAGGCTGAAGGAAGCTCTATTGTCTTGTAGATGGAGCTGGAAAATGTGGCCTCTGAGATTATTAACTAAAGAGGAGGAGAGTGGCATGGAAGAGGCACCAGATTATAATTGTTCAGGCTTAGTAGTGACACTGGCCACTTCTGCTCATGGCCCATTGGCCAAAAGTAGGCACATGGGCCCAGCCTGACTGCAAGGGAGGCTGGGAAATGTAGGAGAGCCCGTGGGATATTGAGTGAGCACTTTCCCTGCTACCCCTACTAATTGGAATACTATGAGACCCAAGCTACATTATAATTCAAACAACTTATGAATATAATTTGTATATGACAGGGAATTCCTTGGTGGTCCAGTGGTTAGGACTCCGTGCTTATGGTGCAAGGGGCATGGGTTCCATCCCTAGTCGGGGAACTAAGATCCCACTAGCACAGCCAAAAAATAAGAAAATAAATAAAATAAAATAATATAAAATAATTCTCCTTTCAAAAATAATTTGTATATGACCGTTTGCTAATCTATTCTCATAGACATTTGCTGGGGTTTATTTTTTATTAAAAACTTTTTTATCTGCCTTCTTTTTCTCCCCACTTTCACTAAGAAGTAATTGACACACGACACTGTATAAGTTTAAGGTAGACATCCTGATGGTTTGGTTTACATATATTGTGAAATGATTATCACAGCTAAGCATGGGCTTAGTTAACATCCATCATCTCATTTAGATACAGTACAAAGAGGAGAAAAAAATTCTTGCGATGAATTAGGATCTACCCTCTTAACAACTTTCCTATATATCATACAGCAATATTAATTATAGTCATCATATACATGGCATCCTTAGTACTTATTACTCTTGTAAGTTTAGATCTTTTCACCACCTTCCTTCAGCTTCCCTCCTCCCACCCCCCCCATCTCTGGTAACTACAAATCTGATCTCTTTTTCTATAAGTTAGGTGTTTTTCTTTTTGTTTTAAACTAATATAAATTTGTATTTCACTTATATTTAAATAAATTTCATGTAAGTGAGATCATACAGTATTTGTCTTGTCTTTCTCTGACTTACTTCACTCAGCATCATGTTGGTTTTAGCATTTGCTGGGTTTTATTGCTTCTTTATCAGTTTCTTCAAACTTACTCTCTAGCTTTAGCCTACATTTATTGATATTATTATTTTTTAAATTTATATTTTATTGAAGCACGGTTGATTTACAATGTTGTGTTAATTTCTGGTGTACAGCAAAGTGATTCAGTTATATATACATACATTCTTTTTCATATTCTTTTCCAGTATGGTTTATCACAGGATACTGAATATAGTTTCCTGTGCTCTGCGTAGGACCTTGTTGTTTATCCATCCTATACATAATAGTTTGCATCTGCTAACCCCAAACTCCCAATCCTTCCCTCCCCCAGCCCCCTCCCCCCTCCTCCCCGGCAGCCACAAATCTGTTCTCTATATCTGTGAGTCTGTTTTGTAAATAAGTTCATTTATATCATTTTTTTTTTTTAGATCCCACATATAAGTGATGTCATATGGTATTTGTGTTTCTCTTTCTGACTTAACTTCGCTTAGTATGGTAATCTCTAGGTCCATCCATTTTGCTGTAAATGGCATTATTTCATTCTTTTTTATTAGCCTGCACTTTTTTAGACCTGAAATATACATACATGTTAAGGAAAAGTGATGGGGGCTATTAATGGCCTCTCCTCTCTGTCTCTCTTCAACTTGGCTATATATTCCTTGAGGTTCTTCACAACTTCTCATGAGGAGGTACATGTGTAAATGTGGAACTTATCTGCTTCCAGGGAGGGGAACTGACTTTATATATTTCTATCCATCTGATATTTATCTTATTTAATCATTCTGTCATTCACTTATGAATATGAATTCATATTTATTTGTGGACTTTTATCCGCATGAAATGAAAACAAGTCAGTGATGGTGAAAATTCTTCACTTCCGCTTTTACTGTAGGTGATCGTTTCCTCTTTCTTGGTTGTTCCTTTGGCTTGGCTATTCTGTTTTAGGAACGGTCTTACCCAGATGGTAAATTGTTAGATAGGACCAGGGCAGGTTGTGCAGGGGCTGCATGGGAGCAGAAGGGGGCCGGGCCATGTGGCCTCTGAGCCTCGCTGTGTTCCAGGTTGCAGCACTGACTGGAATCATTACTGGACTTATGAGATCCTTCTGGGAGATGCATTGCTAAAAGGGTCTCACTGTTTATTGAGGTTGTCCTTAGTATCATCTTGGGACCCTCAGGAATTCATTTCTATCCCAGAAGATAAGAATTTCATTTAGGAAGGACCAGAGAACCTGCCATGGTCCACGGTCTGTGAGAGATAGGAAGGGATGTGGGGTGTCCTACAGAGTGGGACAATTACATGGATCCCAGCGATTCATTTTGTTTCTTGAGGGGATTGGACAGAATTGAGCTGACCTTCACCATGATCTCCATGGAAAGATCCTTTGCCACTTTTGGAAATGTCCCTCTGCCTTTGAGAGGCAGTACACCCTCTATGGCCCCTGCCTACGTCATGTCACTAGAGAAGTCCATGGCTTGATGATATTAACCCAATGGGAAATCAGGGAGGAAAGCAAGGGGGCGTTACACTAACCTTTCTCCTTCCCTTTGTTCTCTGCAAGGCCGTTTGTGTTTTGTTGAAGAAAGCAGCATCTCAAAGGCCCTCCTCTGGCCTTGAAGACCATATGCACGGAAGACCAGACTAGCCTGTAGAAAAGAGCTGGTAGAAAACGGAGACTCTCACTATAACGTATCTTTTGTTCCATGGGGTTCCTGTCTGCAAATCACATGTTGGTCATTGCAGCTAGTACCAGCACCTGAAAAATAAGAAAGACTTTAAAAAATAATAAAAAGGTAGTAGCTCTTTCTCTTCAGGTATTACGAACAGGAAAAGTTATAAAACTAATAAAATTTGAAATCTCGCCCAATTTGTGCTCAATAAATAGTTTTAAAATACTTTCAGATTTAAGACCAGAGGTAATCCTACAAGCAAATACATTTTTTCCTTTCTTTTCTCTTCTCTAGGCTTTTCCTCCAAATGCCATCACTGTATTTTTTTACTGCAGCTCAGTGACAATATTCTTCACAATAATCAAATTGATCAGTTATCGCCTACACCTCATGTTTGATAAAGGAGAAGTGATTCAGCAAAGGCCCTCCAGAAAGAAGGAAAAGCCAAATAAAGACAAAGAGGCCATCAGTGACCACATAACCAATCATAAAAATACAGGGTAACATTTCTCATTAATGCATTAGTTCATAATTTAAAGGTTTTAATTTTGATTAAAATAATTTTTCTCATGTATGAGTTGTTTGTGAAAATATGCCAGGAGAGGCAGACACAAATATGTACATTTTTCTTCTATTTAAACATACACTTAGGCATAAAAATAATGCCTAAGTTGATAGGCATTTTATGATAATTGCCGTACCGTTGATAATCCAGACGGTTTAACTGACTATTTAATATGACCTTATACCATGCTCTGAAATTTATTTGCATTAGGCTTAGCATAGCAAAATATTTCACTTCAGTATTTTTATCTCATCATCTCAATGCTTAGTGCACGCCAGAGTATTTTCAGAAAGAACATTTGTGTTTGTTAATATAAAAGTAATACGTTGCATAGAACTAAAATATTAAGAGTAATTCTCAAGTGAGCATTCATCACTATTCTTGGTCTTATTTCTGATAGTTCCTTAAGAGAGCATGTCTTATTTTAAAGTAATGTTTATTAGCTTTTAAAAATAAAATTTGTATACCGTGAACTCTTCCCCTTTTTTATACATATATATATTTTTATTGAAATATAGTTGACTTACAATGTTGTGTTAGTTTCAGGTGTACAACAAAGTGATTCAGTTATGTGTGTGTGTGTGTATATGTATGTGTGTATATGTGTGTGTGTGTGTGTGTGTGTATATATATATATATATATATATATACTTTTTCAGATTCTTTTCCCATATAGGTTATTACAAAATATTGAGTATAATTCCCTGTGCTATCCAGTAGGTCCCTGTTGTCTATCTCTTTTATACATAGTAGTGTGTATATGTGACTCCCAAATTCCTAATTTATCCCTCCCCGTCCTTTTCCCCTTTGGTAACCATAAGTTTGTTTTCTAAGTCTGTTTCTGTTTTGTATATGAGTTCATTTGTGTCATATCATAGATTCCACATATAAGTGATACCATATGGTATTTGTCTTTCTCTGTCTGACTTACTTAGTATGATAATCTCCAGGTCCATCCATGTTGCTGCAAATGGCATTCTTTCTTTCTTTTTTTATGGCTGAGTAATAGTCCATTGTGTATACCATGAATTGGACAAAGTGGAATCAAGGAAAAAAAATTGTTTAAGGACTAAGGTCAAAAGAGCCATAGTTTTATTTGATAATATCACTGCCCCTGTGTTTCTCATGGTGGCTTAGCAATAATGGGCGGATTAACAACGGCAAAAAGGAAGAGGCCAGTCGAACCCTCTCCACGCCTCCCGTCCACGGCAGCTCCAGAGGACAGAGCATAAACTCTCATCATTCATCTGGGCTCCTGGTTAGTGGTCTGTTTTCTGTTTCACTCTCCTCGTGCTGCTGGAGTGTTGATCATGGAAGTGTGCAATGGTGGTGACTGCAACTTACATGCACTGGTTGTAAATACTGGCCTCTTGGTGGCAATGACCTGAGGGGAGCACATGGACCATGAGATAAACACCCAGTCACCCGTTCCAAGCACACCCACCGGCCTTCTCTGCAGTCTGCCTGCCCTGCCGAGACTGCACCACGGCCAGAAGAACCCATAAGCTCACCTTCACTGCCCTCTCCCTGGTCCTGTCTGTCATTCATCTCAATCATCGTACTTGCAATGCCTTCCCCTGGAATCCACTCCACCACTCCACATGAAATCATACTTAAATCACCTTTATTCTAGATTCACTTTCTTGGGCTCTATTCACTATAGTCTGAAGTAGCCCATTATTTTTTCTCCTTACTTTCTTAATTACCAAACTCCCTTTTCTCACAGCACCGTGGGCTTGGTTGGATGTCTACACTCTAGATATTTTTGTGTCCATCTTTGCTACCCGTTTTCTAAGTGGACACTCTGTTGTGTCTTTCCCATGTGCCATTGAGAGAAACAGTGGCTGCTGACTGCCTGGAAGTGGGCAGGGAGCTGAGTCATATTGATTGATTTTTTTTTTTATATTGATTGATTTTTGTTCTTTATTTAGGAGCTGCCAGAACAGGAAACAGTGGAAGATCTCAAAGGTAGAGTGCTTATTCTCATCGTTTAATATTTTTTCACAGCATTATCTTCAGTGAAACGAAAAATAATTTTCATAGAGCAGAATGCCAGTGAATTCATTCAGAATTAGAACTGTACCCAAGATTGCAGTTATGTTTTACCTTCATTTCTTTAGCTCTTCATTTTCATTATT
The DNA here is from genome assembly GCF_949774975.1 of Lagenorhynchus albirostris. NCBI lineage: Eukaryota > Metazoa > Chordata > Mammalia > Artiodactyla > Delphinidae > Lagenorhynchus > Lagenorhynchus albirostris. The sequence goes on along the minus strand of NC_083110.1, from coordinate 4,891,023 downwards.
TCTTATCAGAACTTGTATATCATGTCTACGTTCAGACTGTGATATTGTATTGATTATATTTCATTGTCCTTTCTGCAGTCTGTGACTCCTTTCATACAGCTCATAATAGCAGATATAAAATAGGATAAATTCATCATCGACACAGTATACTTTTTATTATAGTACTTACACTGAAAAATGACAGAGGAAATGACATTGCATTCTGTGTATATGCATTTCTGTCAAGTTACAAATTTTGTTCCTGAAATTTTCTTTTAACCCTCTCACCACAAATATTTGTTCTACTTTTTTACTAAGATTTCATTTTATTGTCTTTTTTTTTAGTTATTTCTGAGATACATTTTAAAGTAATAACTAGAATTATGACTTATAACATTATACCAGAACATATAAGATTTTTAGAAATTTCATGTAATGTCTGAAACATTTATATTAACATATTTCCATACAAATAATACAAAGAAAGTTTAGTATTAGTTTTTGTTTGTTTGTTTGTACTGCAGGTTCTTATCAGTCATCAGTTTTATACACATCAGTGTATACATGTCAATCCCAATCGCCCAATTCAGCACACCACCATCCCCACCCCACTGCGGTTTTCTCCCCTTGGTGTCCATACGTTTGTTCTCTACATCTGTGTCTCAACTTCTGCCCCGCAAACCGGCTCATCTGTACCATTTTTCTAGGTTCCAAATACATGCGTTAATATACGATATTTGTTTTTCTCTTTCTGACTTACTTCACTTCACTCTGTATGACAGTCTCTAGATCTGTCCATGTCTCTATAACTGACTCAATTTCGTTCCTTTTTATGGCTGAGTAATATTCCATTGTATATATGTACCACAACTTCTTTATCCATTCGTCTTTCGATGGGCATTTAGGCTGCTTCCGTGACCTGGCTATTGTAAATAGTGCTGCAACGAACATTGGGGTGCATGTGTCTTTTTGAATTATAGTTTTCTCTGGGTATATGCCCAGTAGTGGGATTGCTGGATCATATGGTAGTTCTATTTTTAGTTTTCTAAGGAACCTCCATACTGTTCTCCATAGTGGCTGTATCAATTTACAGTCCCACCAACAGTACAAGAGGGTTCCCTTTCCTCCACAGCCTCTCCAGCATTTGTTGTTTGTAGATTTTCTGATGATGCCCATTCTAACTGGTGTGAGGTGATACCTCATTGTAGTTTTGATTTGCATTTCTCTAATAATTAGTGATGTTGAGCATCTTTTCATGTGCTTCTTGGCCATCTGTATGTCTTCTTTGGAGAAATGTCTATTTAGGTCTTCTGCCCATTTTTGGATTGGGTTCTTTGTTTTTTTAATATTGAGCTGCATGAGCTGTTTATATAGTTTGGAGATTAATCCTTTGTCCATTGATTCGTTTGCAAATATTTTCTCCCATTCTGAGGGTTGTCTTTTAGGCTTGTTTATGGTTTCCTTTGCTGTGCAAAAGCTTTGAAATTTCATTAGGTCCCATTTGTTTATTTTTGTTTTTATTTCCATTACTCTAGGAAGTGGATCAAAAAAGATCTTGCTGTGATTTATGTCAGAGTGTTCTTCCTATGTTTTCCTCTAAGAGTTTTATAGTGTCTGGTCTTACATTTAGATCTTGGATCCATTTTGAGTTTATATTTGTGTATGGTGTTAGGGAGTATTCTAATTTCATTCTTTTACATGTAGCTGTCCAGTTTACCCAGCACCACTTATTGAAGAGACTGTCCTTTCTCCATTGTATATCTTTGTCTCCTTTGTCATAGATTAGTTGACCATAGGTGCGTGGGTTTATCTCTGGGTTTTCTATCTTGTTCCATTGATCTGTGTTTCTGTTTTTGTGCCAGTACCATATTGTCTTGATTACTGTAGCTTTGTGGTATAGTCGGAAGTCAGGGAGTCTGATTCCTCCAGCTCCGTTTTTTTCCCTCAAGACTGCTTTGGCTATTCGGGGTCTTTTGTGTCTCCATACAAATTTTAAGATGATTTGTTCTAGTTCCGTAAAAAATGCAATTGGTAATTTGATAGGAATTGCTTTGAATCTGTAGATTGCTTTGGGTAGTATAGTCATTTTCACAATATTGATTCTTCCAGTCCAAGAACATGGTATATCAGTCCATCTGTTGGTATCATCTTTAATTTCTTTCATCAGTGTCTTATAGTTTTCTGCACACAGGTCTTTTGTCTCCCTAGGTAGGTTTATTCCTAAGTATTTTATTCTTTTTGTTGCAATGGTAAATGGGAGTGTTTCCATAATTTCTCTTTCAGATTTTTCATCATTAGTGTATAGGAATGTGCATTAATTTTGTATCCTGCTACTTTACCAAATTCATTGATTAGCTCTAGTAGTTTTCTGGTGGCATTTTTAGGATTCTCTATGTATAGTATCACGTCATCTGCAAACAGTGACAGTTTTACTTCTTCTTTTCCAATTTGTATTCCTTTTTTTCTTCTCTGATTGCCGTGGCTAGGACTTCCAAAACTATGTTGAATAAGAGTGGCGAGAGTGGACATCTTTGTCTTATTCCTGATCTTAGAGGAAATGCTTTCAGTTTTTCACTGTTGAGAATGATGTTTGCTGTGGGTTTGTCGTATATGGCCTTTATTATGTTGAGGTAGGTTCCCTCTGTGCCCACTTTCTGGAGAGTTTTTATCATTAAATGGGTGATGAATTTTGTCAAAAGCTTTTTCTGCATCTATTGAGATGATCATATATGGTTTTTATTCTTCAATTTGTTAATATGGTGTATCACATTGATTGATTTGCATATATTGAAGAATCCTTGCATCCCTGGGATAAATCCCACTTGATTGTGGTGTATGATCCTTTTAACGTGTTGTTGGATTCTGTTTGCTAGTATTTTGTTGAGGATTTTTGCATCTATATTTATCAGTGATATTGGTTTGTAGTTTTCTTTTTTTGTAGTATCTTTGTCTGGTTTTGTTATCAGGGTGATGGTGCCCTCAGAGAATGAGTTTGGGAGTGTTCTCTCCTCTGCAATTTTTTGGAAGAGTTTGAGAAGGATAGGTGATAGCTCTTCTCTAAATGTTTGATAGAATTCACCTGTGAAGCCATCTGGTCCTGGCCTTTTGTTTGTTGGAAGATTTTTAATCACAGTTTCTATTTCAGTACTTGTGATTGGTCTTTTCATATTTTCTATTTCTTCCTGGTTCAGTCTTGGAAGGTTATACCTTTCTAAGAATTTGTCCATGTCTTCCAGGTTGTCCATTTTATTGGTATAGAGTTGCTTGTAGTAGTCTCTTAGGATGCTTTGTATTTCTGCGGTGTCTGTTGTAACTTCTTTTTCATTTCTAATTTTATTGATTTGAGTCCTCTCCCTCTTTTTCTTGATGAGTCTGCCTAATGGTTTATCAATTTTGTTTATCTTCTCAAAGAACCAGTTTTTAGTTGTATTGATCTTTGCTATTGTTTTCTTTGTTTCTATTTCATTTATTTCTGCTCTGATCTTTATGATTTCTTTTCTTCTGCTAACTTTGGGTGTTTGTTCTTCTTTCTCTTTCCTTTAGGTGTAGGGTTAGATTGATTACTTGAGATTTTTCTTGTTTCTTTAGATAGGCTTGTATAGCTATAAACTTCCCTCTTAAAACTGCTTTTGTTGCATCCCATAGGGTTTGGATCATCGTGTTTTCATTGTCATTTTTCTCTAGGTATTTTTCGATTTCCTCTTTGATTTCTTCAGTGATCTCTTGGTTATTTAGTAGCATATTGTTTAGCCTCCATGTGTTTGTGTTTTTTACGTTTTTTTCCCTGTAATTCATTTCTACTCTCATAGTGTTGTGGTCAGAAAAGATGCTTGATATGATTTCGATTTTCTTAAATTTACTGAGGCTTGATTTGTGACCCAAGATGTGATATATCCTGGAGAATGTTCCGTGCGCATTTGAGAAGAAAGTGTAATCTGCTGTTTTTGGATGGAATGTCCTACAAATATCAATTAAATCTATCTGGTCTATTGTGTCTTTTAAAACTTGTTTCCTTATTTATTTTCATTTTGGATGATCTGTCCATTGGTGTTAAGTGAGGTGTTAAAGTCCCCCACTATTATTGTGTTACTGTCGATTTCCTCCTTTATAGCTATTAGCAGTTGCCTTATGTATTGAGGTGCTCCTATGTTGGGTGCATATATATTTATAATAGTTATATCTTCTTCTTGGATTGATCCCTTAATCATTATGTAGTGTCCTTCCTTGTCTCTTGTAACATTCTTTATTTTAAAGTCTATTTTATCTGATATGAGTATAGCTACTCCAGCTGTCTTTTGATTTCCATTTGCATGGAATATCTTTTTCCATCCCCTTACTTTCAGTCTGTATGTGTCCCTAGGTCTGAAATGGATCTCTTGTAGACAGCATCTATATGGGTCTTGTTTTTGTATCCATTCAGCAAGCATGTGTCTTTTGGTTGGAGCATTTAATCCATTCACGTTTAAGGTAATTATCGATATGTATGTTCCTGTTACCATTTTCTTAATTGTTTTGGGTTTGTTTTTGTAGGTTCGTTTCTTCTCTTGTGTTTCGCACTTAGAGAAGTTCCTTTAACATTTGTTGTAGAGCTGGTTTGGTGGTGCTGAATTCTCTTAGCTTTTGCTTGTCTGTAAAGCTTTTGATTTCACCATCGAATCTGAATGAGATCCTTGCTGGGTAGAGTAATCTTGGTTGTAGGTTCTTCCCTTTCATCACTTTAAGTATATCATGCCACTCCCTTCTGGCTTGTAGAGTTTCTGCTGGGAAATCAGCTGTTAACCTTATGGGAGTTCCTTGTATGTTATTTGTCGTTTTTCCCTTGCTGCTTTCAGTAATTTCTTTGTCTTTAATTTTTGCCAATCTGATTAATATGTGTCTTGGCGTGTTTCTCCTTGGTTTTATCCTGTATGGGACTCTCTGCTCTTCCTGGACTTGGGTGGCTATTTCCTTTCCCATGTTAGGGAATTTTTTACTATAATCTCTTCAAATATTTTCTTGGATCCTTTCTCTCTCTCTTCTCCTTCTGGGACCCCTATAATGCAAATGTTGTTGCATTTAATGTTGTCCCAGAGGTCTCTTATGCTGTCTTCATTTCTTTTCATTCTTTTTTCTTTATTCTGTTCTGCAGCAGTGAATTCCACCATTCTGTCTTCCAGGTCACTTATCCGTTCTTCTGCCTCAGTTATTCTGCTATTGATTGCTTCTAGTGTATTTTTCATTTCAGTTATTGTATTGTTCATCTCTGTTTGTTCTTTAATTCTTCTAGGTGTTTGTTCTTTAATTCTTCTAGGTCTTTGTTAAACATTTCTTGCATCTTCTCGATCTTTGCCTCCATTGTTTTTTCGAGGTCCTGGATCATCTTCACTATCATTATTCTGAATTCTTTTTCTGGAAGGTTGCCTATCTCCACTTCATTTAGTTGTTTCTCTGGGGTTTTATCTTGTTCCTTCATCTGGTACATGGCCCTCTGCCTTTCATCTTGTCTATCTTTCTGTGAATGTGGTTTTTGTTCCACAGGCTGCAGGACTGTAGTTCTTCTGCTGTCTGCCCTCTGGTGGATGAGGCTATCTAAGAGGCTTGATGAGAGGCTCTGGTGGTGGGTAGAGCTGACTGTTGCTGTGGTGTGCAGAGCTCAGTAAAACTTTAATCCACTTGACTGTTGATGGGTGGGGCTGGGTTCCCTCCCTGTTGGTTGTCTTGCCTGAGGCAACCCAACACTGGAGTCTACCTGGGCTCTTTGGTGGGGCTAATGACAGACTCTGGGAGGGCTCTCGCCAAGGAGTACCTCCCAGAAGTTCTGCTGCCAGTGTCCTTGTCCCCACGGTGAAACAGAGCCACCCCCCGCCTCTGCAGGAGACCCTCCAGCACTAGCAGGTAGGTCTGGTTCATTCTCCTATGGGGTCACTGCTCCTTCCCCTGGGTCCTGATGCGCACACTACTTTGTGTGTGCCCTCCAAGAATGGGGTCTCTGTTTCCACCAGTCCTGTTGAAGTCCTGCAATCAATTCCCACTAGGCTTCAAAGTCTGATTCTCTAGGAATTCCTCCTCCCGTTGCCGGGCCCCCAGGTTGTGAAGCCTGACGTGGGGCTCAGAACCTTCACTCCAGTGGGTGGACTTCTTTGGCATAAGTGTTTGCCAGTCTGTGAGTCACCCACCCACCAGTTATGGGATTTGATTTTACTGTGATTGCGCCCCTCCTACCGTCTCACTGTGGCTTCTCCTTTGTCTTTGGATGTCGGGTATCTTTTTTGGTGAGTTCCAGTGTCTTCCTGTCGATGATTGTCCAGCAGCTAGTTGTGATTCTGGTGTTCTCGTAAGAGGGAGTGAGAGCACGTCCTTCTACTCCGCCATCTTGGTTCCTCCTCCCATTTTATTGTCTTTTGATTGTCTTCAGAAGGCTTAGAAAAGAACTTTTGGAGGCCAGAATGAACCCCTTCCTTTCCCTGCATTGAAAAACTTCTGCTGAGTTCACATTATTCTTAGCATAAAATCCAAGCTGCTTTTGCTCTCAAGCCTTATATATCAATATTTTGAACCCTCCCTGCCTTGGTTTAGAAGGATTAAATAACTTGCCCAATATAACGTAGCTAGTGAATAGCAGAGCCAGGACCTTTCTGATTGCAAATATGTTGTTTAAATCATACTAGTCTGCCTCCCAAGCCCACAAAAGAGGGAAAGCTACAAGCCTGAATTATTTTTTAAATATAGAGATTTCAAGAACAATTTCACAGCGGAGGAGCTATTTTTAGACTAAGCATCTAATCACATTTGTTGCTGGTGTTATTTTTAGTTTGTTATTATTCGGTCTTGCTCCATGACATTATTCATCCATTCTGGATGTGAATCGAGTTGCTGTTGTTGTTGATTTCAGGTGTCATTGTGTCAGATGACCAGCCCGTAGCACCAGTGTCATCTACAGCACCTGGGATGAAAACGGAACGCTTACCTGCTTCTAAAGGGCACGTGCCGGAAACCATGACCACGTCAGCAATACCAGTGAAACCAGTCGTGGCAGAAACTTGCATCAGTGATAAAGGGAAGGAAAAAGGGGGCCAGGGGCAGCCCCCCTTCTGCCACAGATCCGAGGGTGGCTTGGTGGACAAAGAAGCCGTGAAGAAGGTGCCCTACCTGTCTTTGTCTCAATACGACTTACTGGAGACGGATGTTTCTTTCCAGCCTTGGGGGAGTGAGAATTCCGTCCCGATCCCAGAACCTGGGAATTTTGCCTCCATCAGGGAACAGTTGCAAAGCAAGTCGCCTCAGGACAGCCTGAGCAGTAGCTGCCCTCAGTGTAACACCGTCATCGCCAGACCTGGGAGGGAGCAGGTTTCCCAGCAGGTGGACCCACCCTTGAACCAGGAGGTGGATGACTCAGATAATGAGGTCGCTGTCACTCTTATAGATACTTCTCAACCTGGAGACCTGCTGAGTCTGCACGAGCCCATTAAGATTGTCATCACCATGAGCAGTACCCCCAACTCCATGACAGACTTGGAAAGTTCTCTTCACCTGAAGGTGGTTGGTACTGAGGCAACCGGCTTCACGTGTGATGCCGAGCCAGTTCCCCCAGGGGCTGCTGGTCCTGAGAAACAGATGAGAATTCCCATCATCACCCTTGAGCCGTCTGAGGGTGGAGGAGGAGGCATGGTGTGTCCCGAAGGCAATGGAAGTGACAGGACGCCGGAGAGATTGATGGTGGAGGCGTCTTCCAATCCATGTTCTGGCTATGAATCTGGGGATGGGGGCGATGCCACACAGGACCACAGTCCTTCCCCAGGAGACCCCTGTACAACCCCGCCACCCACGCCTGATGTGGTCTCCGAGTCTGAGGGGGGCATGGAAGTCCAGGCTAATCTTGACCCATCATCTTGTAGAACCAGCCAGGAAAAGAGACGCTCCCAAGTCCTCAGCGTAGACAGCGGGACAGACGTCTTCTTGAGCAAAAGTTCCGCAGAAGTTATTAACGATAAAGAGCAAACAATGCCAACTTCCAAATCTGACCTGGAGGCCAAGGAAGGACAAATACCAAATGAATCCAACTTCCTGGAATTTGTCTCCCTGTTAGAATCAATTAATACTTCCAAGGTGGTGGTATCCAACCAAAAGAATGAGCCGGCAGAGCAGAGCAAAGACAGCGGGCTTCCTGGAGGTGCGGGCTTCTGTGATTTGATTTTGCAAACAGCGGGATAACTGTTGTGTAATTGTTGGGTGCTTGGTGTCGTCACTGATATTTGCTGAGTGTATCAAAACTAAGCTGTGTGATGAGCATGGATTAAACCTGGCTTATTCCACCAGGAAATTTAAGGCATAGTAATGAAGATTTGGCTTCCCTAGGCAAGAATGGTTACTTCTAAGGAAATGAGCAGTTATATTTTACCATGGTGACAAGACCCCTGAAGGTAGCTCTTCCTTAATAGAATAGATGCAGAACTTTCCTGGCGGTCCAGTGGTTGAGACTTCACCTCCCAGTGCAGGGGGTGCACGTTCGATCCCTGGTTGGGGAGCTAAGATCCCACGTGACTCGTGGCCAAAAAAACCAAAACATAAAACAGAAGCAATATTGTAATAAATTCAATGAGACTTTTAAAAAAATAAATTAAAAAGTAAAGGTATGAAAAATAATAGAATAGATTCATTCTGGGAAAGCTGATTGTAAAGCAAATTTCTGTGAAAGGAATCCACTTTTCTGTTGAATTCCATTATATAATCTGTGCTGAATTCTCTAATTATCCCAAGTTGTAAACATAATTATAACAAACACACAGCTCTTAATTCACGCCGGCACCATCCTAAGGACTTTACAGATATTAACACGGGTGACCATCCGTGGTGGTTTGTCCAAAAAGGCCCTCATTAACGTGTGTTTTGCCAACATAATTATTAATAACGCTGCCTTTCACTCTCAAAAGGGTTCCCAGTTTGAGCAATATATTATACAGTTAGTCTCACTTTCACTCATTTAGTCTTCATGTAACCTTGTGTTATGGGTCCTGTTATCATTCCTTTTTTGCAGCTGGTTTTCACTACCTTTCCCAAGTTAGCCTAGTAAGTCTACAACCCAGCTTTGATTCCAGGCAGTCTGGCTACAGAGTCAACACTCATAAATAATAAACTATATTTCCTGTATGAATAGAAGATTCATTCTCTTAATATCTCTGGGCTCCGTTTCCTCCCAGGCAAAGGATGTTACTGGACTAGAGTTTTTTTTTTTTTTTTTTTTTTTGTGGCCACTCCACATGGGTTGTGGAATCTTAGTTCCCCAACCAGGGATTGAACCTGGGGCCAAGGCAGTGAAAGCGCTGAGTCCTAACCACTGGACCCGACCGCCAGGGAAGTCCCATGGACTAGAGTTTTTACAAAGTCTTTTAACTTTATTTATTTATTTTTAATTAATTAATTAATTTTATTTTTGGCTGCGTTGGGTCTTCGTTGCTGCATGCGGGCTTTCTCTAGTTGCAGCAAGCGGGGACTACTCTTCATTACAGTGCATGGGCTTCTTACTGCGGTGGCTTCTCTTGTTGTGGAGCATGGGCTCTAGGCGCGCTTGGGCTCACTAGTTGTGGTGCGCAGGCTTAGTTGTTCCACAGCATGTGGGATCTTCCTGGACCAGGGCTCGAACCTGTGTCCCCTGCATTGGCAGGCGGATTCTTAACCACTACGCCACCAGGGAAGTCCCAAAGTCTTTTAACTTTAAATGTCCATACTTCTTTGATTTTTGAGTACATCATTTCTGCCTAGGTCTCTGAGAGCATATCTATATGGTAGGATTGCTTGCAGGAAGTTGTGGTTCACATGGCAGTAGCATATCTTTGTGCTATGATTGTCCCTTTGCTGCTGCCTGTTCTCTGCTCTTTGGGCCAGTCAGGGGGACCCTTTGGCTCTATGCAGGCAGCTCCCAGCGACTTGCCTTTTTTCTTTTGTCTTTCTGGTGCTCTGCCAAAAGGCTTGCCCTGCTTGCGGGTCAGTCCAATCTTGCCTAAAAATTCATTAAGTCTGAATATTGAAGTTATGTAAAGTGAATGCATTCTCCGTGTTACTATGTCTGTGTATCCAAGATTTTGCATATGGAGTAACAAGAACAGGAAAGATTCAGCTCAACTTTATAACAGACACATGCAGTACAAGAAAGCATTGGTTACTTTGAGGTACTAGACACTTTGATACAAGATTTGGATTCTCACCGTCTAATTCATAAAAGGTTCACGCATCTTGACCAGCACTGTCTAATAGAACTTTCTGCAGTGATGGAATTATCCCGTATCTGCCGTCCGGGACAGCAGGCACTGGCCACGTGTAGCTATTAAATACTTGAAATGGGGATTGTGCAGCTGAGAAGTGGAATTTTTAATTTTATTGAATTTTACTTCATTTAAGTAGCCACATGTGGCCACTGGCTACTGTATTAGGTAATGCTGATCTGGGTGATGTGTTTCTTTCCGGGAAGCTGTGTGTGGGGAGGACAGAGCTCTGGGTTTGGAACTTGACAGCCCAGGGCCAAATTTTGGTTTTGCAGTCCAGCGGGGTGAGCTTGGACAACTCACCATATCCGTCTGAGTCACAGTAGCTTCAGTAAAGCAGGAATAATAATACGTTACAGATTTACTGTGATGATTCAAGTAAGAAAATATGTGAAAAGTCTTGTACTTGATCAATTTCAGACTTCTCTTCTGAGGTTCCCCTCAGGCTATATGTGAGGTTTATTTGGTCTGTCTACTTAAGTTTCTGCTCTTAAACTTTTCAGCCAGCCATGTTCAATCAGAACAGGGTTGAGTTGGAAACCTAGGGGGTGTGCAAAGAGATGTAGATACTATGAGGTTTTCTATGGAAAGGAACAGGCTTGGTTGTCGCAAACTTGCAGGTACAACAGGGAGGGAGGAGTTGGACTGGATCGTATGCCTATTCCAGGCAGGGACAGAGTTTTTTTTCTAATTTAATTTTTTAAAATTACCAGACATTTGCTCTTCTTATTGTCCTGGGAATTACTCTCCTGCCTCCTATTTTTTTTTTATTGAAATACAGTTGATTTACAATATTATATTTATTTCCGGTATTAACAGTGATTTACAATTTTTAAAGATTGTACTTCATTTAAAGTTCTTATAAAATACTGGCTCTATTCCCGGTGCTTTACAATGTATCCTTGTAGCTTATTTATTTTAAACATAGTGGTTTGTACCTCTTAACCCCCTACCCCTGTCTTGCCCCTCCCCCCTTCCCTCTCCCCACTGGTAACCACTAGTTTGTTCTCTATATCTGTGAGTCTGTTTCTGTTTTGTTATATTCACTAGTTTTATTTTTTAGATTCCACATGTATGTGATAACATACAGTATTTGTCTTTCTCTGTCTGACTTATTTCACTAAGCATAATAACTACAAGTCCATCCATTTTGTTGCAAATGGCAAAAGTTCATTCCTTTTTATGGCTGAGTAGTATTCCATTGTAAATAGCTATACCACATCTTCTTTATCCATTCACCTGTTGATGGACACTTAGGTCGCTTACATATCTTGGCTGTTGTAGACACTGATGCTGTGAATACCTTTTCAAATTAGTGTTTTCGTTTTCTTCAGATATATACCCAGGAGTGGGATTGCTGGATCATATGGTGGTTCTATTTTCAGGTTTTTGAGGAATTTCCATACTGTTCTCCATAGTGGCCGTACCAGTTTACATTACCACCAACAATTACTAGGGTTCCCTTTTCTCCATATCCTCAACAACATGTATTATCTGTAGGCTTTTTGATGATAGCCCTTCTGACAGGTGTGAGGTAACGACTCATTGTGGTTTTGATTTGCATTTCTCTGATGATTAGCAATGTTGAGCGTCTTTTCATGTGCCTGTTGGCCATCTTTATGTCTTCTTTAGAAAAATGTCTATTCATGTCTTCTGCCCATTTTTTGAATCGGATTGATTTGTTTTCTTGATATTGATTTGTATAAAATGTTTATATATTTTGGATATTAACTCCTTATTGGTCATATTATTTGCAAATATTTTCTCCCAATCATTAGGTTGTCTGTTTGTTTTGACAGTGGTCTCCTTTGCTGTACAAAAGCTTTTAAGTTTAATTAGTCCCATTTGTTTGTTTTTGCTTTTGTTTCCTTTGCCTTAGGAAACAGATGCAAACAATAATACTACGATTTATGTCAAAGTGTTCTGCCTATGTTTTCTTCTGGGAGTATTTTGTTTTTTGACCTTACATTTAGGTCTTTAATCCATTTTGAGCTTATTTTTGCATATGGTGTGAAGAAATGTTCTAATCTTTTTCTTTTACATGTGGTTGTCCAGGTATCTCTATGGTACTCTTTTTTTTTTTTTTAAATAAATTTATTTATTTATTTTTGGCTACATTGGGTCTTTGTTGCTGCGTGCGGGCTTTCTCTAGTTACGGTGAGCAGGGGCTACTCTTGGCTTTGGTGCGCGGGCTTCTCATTGCAGTGGCTTCTCTTGTTGCGGAGCATGGGCTCTAGGTGCATGGGCTCAGTAGTTGTGGCACGTGCGCTCAGTAGTTGTGGCTCACGGGCTCTAGAGCGCAGGCTCAGTAGTTGTGGCGCATGGGCTTAGTTGCTCCGCGGCATGTGGGATCTTCCCGGGCCTGGGCTCGAACCCGTGTCCCCTGTGTTGGCAGGTGGATTCTTAACCACTGTGCCACCAGGGAAGCCCTCTATGGTGCTCTTATTTCCAACCCAGGTCATCTCCACAAAGGCCTTTAAATTATCTTTAGGTCTTGGGGATATTCTAGAATTTGAGGTTATGGAAAACCACACCCTTATCAACAGCCTTTAAAGCCATGTTTTTGTTTTCTTTTGATACAGCTTTATTTTACTTTGTGGAAATAAACAAAGACTGCTCAAATGAGAACTAAGGCTATTATACAGAGCTTGCTACAGCGAGAGTCAGCCACCAGCATTTTGGCAGCGACCCCAAGGCAGGCAGAGGAGTGGGAAAGCTTTGTAGTGGAAGAAAGGAAGGCTTTGGGTGTGATTGCAGGCTGTTGGCCTGGGGAAGCTGGAGGTGGGGTAATTAAAGCACCCTATGCGATTGGTTAGGGGAGCGTATTTGGCTCCTTCTGATTGGTTGGATTTCTCTGGTTGGAAGCAGGGGCAAAAATTAGGGAAGCTCTGTTATTATTCAAGTCCTGGCCGTTTGGGACTGATTGTTACAGGGGTTATTATTTGGCTTTGTGAGCTATTTGCTAGAAGCAGTGGTCTGAGTTCCTGCAAGTCTGACTTGTATCGTGTATTGGTTTCTTGGCTGGTTACTGTAGGTTATGGGTTGGTTTTCTGGGCTGGTTGCTGTAGCTTGTAGGTCAGAGTTCTGCATTTATATATATTGTCTATTATCCATTTGTATACTCAGTTTCTTCTAGACTTTCTAAGAAAATAATCATGATGCACGTGAAGATGATTATTGAAGAATTATCTGGAGTATAGAAAAGTTGAAAGACCCTAAATTTATAACAGTAGGGGTCTAGTTTAATAAATTATACTTTTAAATGTAGTATATACTTCAATTTTTGGATAATGTAGAAGAATATCTCATGTAATTAAATATTTATAATATTTTAAGATAAATAGAACCGCTATAAAACATTTGTTTTCTAACTGTTCTATTTAGTTTAGTAAATTATATTAATGTAATATTATATAACTTCCATTTTTAGATGATGTAGGAGAATGTCTAATGGCATTAAATATTTACAATACTTTAAGTCAAATAGAACAGTTATAAATCAACATCTGGATTATGACTTAAATTTTGAAAAAAAAATGATGCCTAGAAAAAAATACTGGTGTGGTATGTGTCATATTGGCTCCTGTAACAGCATGGTGGGGTTAAGAGTAATTTAAGATTTTTTTTTTCCTTTTCTCTAGTTTTAAATTACATGGCATTCATGTGTATTATTTTTAGAAACAGAGAATTCCTATAAACGTGTATTTTTAAAGGGAAAAAGAAAAAAATAACCCATAGGTTGATATATGTAATGTGCCCATTTAAGGGAAGGAGAGACTAAGGTATTAAAAGCGAAGCGAATGGATGGGTCCACATACATGTAGTGTCAGAAGGCAGAGCTGTCTAAACATGCCTCCCTGCAGTTTTTACGTGACGTGATCACTGGCTAAAGCTGTTTGTTATGATAGCACTTTCTCACAAATGTGTTTCTTGAAAACTGTGAAAACTTCTATCCTGACAAGCTGTCAAATGAAAGGCAAACATTTTTGTACCAAAGAAATTCTGATCGTTTCACAGATGCACTGGGAATATTTATCTTCAGGACTCACTTGGAAGTCAGCAGTGTTTCTCTAAGTACTTCAAGTCCAAGGATGATAAACTTTGTTGTATACATGATGATGTGATTTAGACCCCACTTCACCTTTTGAGACAGATCTTGGTGGGCTTTCTGAATGCCATGTCTTGAAAGAGCCTGTAGGTTCAAACCACTCAATCGTGTTCTTCTCTCAGGCAAAAATTTATGCAGAAGAAGATAGCTATTGGTATCTTTGGTCATGGGAATACAGAGGACATTGTGACCTTAAAAGTGGCCATTGGGTGTGTCTTTAGATAAGGACGGCTGACCCTCAGGGGTCATTCCACTTTGCATAATGGTGTAAACTAAGACCCTTGTTCTGGTCCGTTATTTAAAGAGGATTCTAAAAATTCAAAAACCTGATACATACCTATTGATCTTGGAATTCTAATTCATCTTAAAATATTCTCAGGGTAAGGCGTAGGCATAGTATCTCACTGAGTCCTCCACAGTGCCAAGGTGTGGTTCAAAGTCAGCTCTACTTAATGAGCACCTACTTTATGAAGAGGCCAATTCTACCTTCAGCTTGAAAATTTAGATTTTGAGAATGAGTGAGAAGGAAAGACTGATAAGGTTTTAAAATGCAAAATGAGACTTTACTCCAAAATCGCCGGGGTATTTATGCCATTATTTTCCTCGATGCTATTCATGTATGAGCTATGAACCTTTCAGGACTAAGTTAGCCAAAAGGGTGATTTTCAACTGGGTAAGCCAGTGGTCACTGGAGTATTACAAGGGAGTCCTTGAATCCATATGTAAAGTGATGGTATTTGTAGATGTCTGAATAACATGTCTCTGACACATACACACTTCTGTTTTTCAAAAATATTTAGGTACTTTCGTAATTAGTAAAATGAAAATTTATCTAAATAAAATGTATTTAATTTATTTTAAATGTATTTATTCTGAACTCATAGGAGCTATTTAGATTTTCTATCTATTCTTGCTTCAGTTTTGGTAACTTGTTTCCAAGTATCTTCCCCTTAATTTCTTATTTAATATGATGTTAACACATAAAGCAATGTTTTTCAGATAACCATTCCCAGGAGAAAAAGGAGGAAATCCTAGAAAGTGAGAAGCCCAGTGGACCCAACGCCAAGCAAGGAAAACCAGACGTGCAAAGTCAAGAGCACACCAGCACCAGCCCCGGGCTCACTGAGCCTGCCAAGATCCCGACCCTGTAAGGATAACTTAGGTCTATAGCTTCATGCTGGTGCAGCCTCACTTACTGGCTGCTTCTTTTAATGCTTTCTTAAGGGTAAGGAGGCGTTCCACATAGTTTTTGAAATTTTTATGTATGTTAAGTTTCCAGGGCAGTAGACAAAGGCAGATAATCTACAGGGTAACTTCCCAACAAGATAGTTCTGTGTTGCAAGTCATCAGTGGACCTGAAACATCTGTGCAAGATGAGATGTCTGTGGATGCGATGCATGTCTTTATTGATGAACATGGTAAGTCTTTAGAGCTCTTTACTCATGACGTAGAAGGGGGAAGGCTGGCAGCTTTCTCAAGGTCCCATGTGGTCTCTTAGCCTGAGGACAGGTTTCCCCTCTATCTGAAAGTAGAGTGGTCCTACGAGATCTTTCCTAAACTGAAAGGGTATAAAGCAAAGAGGCAGTTACCTAAGGATGCAAAAAATACATCAATATAAGACACAGATGGTCCTAATTCAAAGCTATGGCAGCTTGATGCTAAGATACTGGGTATAGTACCTGGGGAGGGAGCTTGGTGATGCTACTCTCATTGCTTGGGGTGTGCGCTGGCTGTATAACTCACTGCAAAACAAACGCTGAATGCTCTTTTAGCCCTTTAGAAGCAGAAAAAATTTTCGGATTTCTTTCAGTTAGCAAAAACATGTACTAAGGTAGGTCTTTCGGAAAAAATGAGGTGGCGTAAAGCGAACTTACAAAAAGCGGGGGATACCTGTACTAGACTGGAAGAGGAAGGCTTAGTTCTGCTTGCTCACACATAATGTTCTTAGAACAGAGTGTGCGCCCTCCTGCCTCAGGGCCTTTGCACATAACCGTGTCCCTGTGCCCACATTGTACCAGTTATCCTTCGGATCTCAGTTCTAAAGAAAGTTCTTCAGGAAAACCTTTCCTGGATTTCCCAGGTTTAATCAGGTTCCTCTGCTCTTTTGCTTTCCTAACACCCTATCCTTTTCCTTCTTTGAGACTGTTACAGCTTCTAATTGTTTATTGACTTATAATAATTTGATTAGTGACATTTTCTCCCTCACAGTTGTAAACGTTGGGAAGGTAATGCCCAGTACCTAAGAAATATTCATTGGATATATGTTGAAAATCTGACCCTGATATATTTTTAATACCTTGTTATAAAAAAGATTTTAAAAAGTAATAGAAAGGAAGGACGGAAGGAAGAAAGAACAAGAAAGAAAGAAAGAGAAAGAAGGAAAGGAAGGAAGAACCATTAAAAGGCAAATTCAAGGTTCCTTAGATAAGGGGTATAGGTCTTAGTTTTTGTAGGTCGGGTCTTGGGTTAAGTCCCTTATAGATCAATGTAAACTTATTATTCTACTCTCACAAGGATCCTGGTTTGGATAATAAATGATATATTACCCTCTCTATATAGATCAGCGGTTTATAGTTTGAAGTGCTTCTTCATCTGCAGAAATACAAAGAGACTTTTACATTATGAAGAACGACAGTAGCACTTCTATCAAAGCCTCCAGAGGGGCCGTTGGTTGTCACTGTGAATGTTTCTTTGGGGGTACCACCTTGAAGTTGAGGTCCAGCACTGCAGCCTACATTGCAGCTGCTCATAACAGACAAGGTTAATTATGCTTCCCTGTCACCTGAAGAAAGTACGCCCAAAACCTCTTCTGGGGAGAGACCGTTTACATTTACACAGTGAACTGCTTTTCACACCTCAGTACCCTGAACCCTAAATTAGCAGGCTAATTTAGCTCCGCAAATTAATTCCATCTCTTGCTTTTCCTCATTACCAGGCTGGCATACCAGTCAGTAGCTGTGCCAATGCTCATCTGCAAATTCAAAGGTTGGGATGGCCCCTTGTGGTCCACCGATCAAAACCACACACTTAATAAGCCTCTTCTGCACATGATACAAACAAAACAAAACCAAACCCAGTTACAGCATACACAGATCATCCTGACACGTGAAGAGAATATACAGAAGAAATGCATTGAAAAGAATACGCAGAAGGGGATTAGAAATGGTACACATGAATCGATGAAAAGCAATTAAGTAATAAGTAACTGAGTCACGTGATATCACTTATATGTGGAATATTAAAAAATGGCACAAATGAACAGAAACAAACTCACAGACATAGAAAACAAACTTATGGTTACCAAAGTGGAAAAGCGGGGAGGGATAAATTGGGAGTTTGGGATTAACAGATTCACACTATTATACATAAAATAGATAGACAACAAGGACCTACTGTATAGCACAGGGAACTATATTCAATATCTTGTAATAAGCTATAATGGAAAAGAATCTGAAAAAGAATGTATATATATACATATAACTGATTCCCTTTGCTGTACACCTGAAACTAACGCAACACTGTGAATCAACTATACTTCAGTGAAAAGTAAGTAACTGAGTCAAACTTGTCTAAGCATATTATCAGAGAGGTACGTCATGATTTTCTTAGCTAAGTTACACATTCTATGGAGAAATACAAAGAATGGACCTAGACTACCAACAATTATCATAAAAATAGTCCAAAATGAGTTCCCTCTAACTTGGAAAAAGTATACGCGGAAATGATCATATACGAATAACTGTGTAATCTTCTTTGCCGAAATTTTGCAGGGGAAATTAAATCCTGTTACTTAAAGTCTGGAAATCAGAAAGAAGGCCCTTTCCAGCATCAGCCATCAAATTATGACGGCTTCTCTCACGCTGGGTAAGTGGGGCTTGTTTTCAGGTTGGGGAAGGTGTCGCGTTGCTGCCCCCAGCAACTGACATGCAACCGACTCCGAGTGTAAATGAAGTGAAGATCCTGGTGTAGAATGAAGGTGATAATCCGTCTGTAGGCGGCAAAGCATGTGGGTTTCGCGTGAAAGAAAAAGAAAATCAGATATTGTAGAATAATTGAAAATAAACAGAACCACTTTCATAGTAGCCACTTCCAAAAAGGAATATAACACGTAGGCATAAATAGAGGGGAACCCTGTGCAAACAATTATAGGAAAGGTGGTGATGCAGCTGAAGAACACGTTATTAAACTCGTCTCAAGGAACGGACTAGAGATGTGGTTAGTTCTCGTCTGCGCCGACAAGCTCTTTTGTAGATAGATGATCTAAACATCCTTTCTCTTCTCCTTTAGCGTGTGTTGAGTAACTTTCCTGATCACGTTAATTAAGTTGATATTGAATTCGCTTGCATATCCAGAACGTACGTGGATTCACGGTGGCATTGGGCAAGCTCTAAATCTTATCACTGGTGGACCAAATTCATCCTTCGTCCTGGACTTCAAGGTTCTTTGAGGATAACCCACAGGGCCGTTCCTCAGTGGCTTGCTCTGAGTAAGGGAGGAGACTTTTCATGTACATTTCTCGAGAGGTGTACGCCTATTTGAGGATGTACGGAAGACTTGTGTCATGTCACGGGGATGCCTTAGGCTTCACACCTGGAGAAGGGAGGCGTGTAACTCAAGGGAGTTACAGGAACCCTACTTCCAGATTCTGGGGTGCAGTGTTCCTTCCTAAGGTCAAAGTTTCCTTACCAGGTATGCCTGTTCCAGTGTGCCTAGAACAAAGTCTGTTCTTGCCCCTGCAGTCTGGCCTCCAGGTGGGATTCTGGCATGTGGCAGCCTTTTAGGGTGTCCTCTGGTCGCCCCTGCTGCTTCTCACCTTCTCGGGAATGCTGGTGTCAGCCGTCACGGTAGATCTGATGGGTGCGCTAGGTGATAGCTCTCCTGGCCTCACCACTCCACCTGGGCGCCAACCCTGAAGCAGCCTGCTCGGGTCCAGAATCAGTCCTGGGGGGAGACGGGCACCGCCTCCATCACCCACATGCCTTCCACTCTTCCTCTGTCTCCCTCAGGTACCCAAGTTCCAATCAAAACAGACACAACAAAATTCTCCTTCTCCAGCCAGAAAGCATGCAAAGCACTCATGCCAACGGAGACCCAAGAGGAGAGAGCAGGCTGCCACCCCCATCTTAGTTCCAGCCCCTGAGACATTTTGTTACAGTGGTTTGATGAGTTCAGTCATCTAAGGTGGCAGCTTTCTTCAGACAAAATAATGACATGGGAGCACAGCTTGAAAAGCTGTCCTGTTATTCTACAATCCTCAGTTGAAAGCTGTAGTGTTTTTAAACTAAATTTGGAACAAAAACACACCTCCTATTTTATCCCCAAATAAATTTACATGGCTTTTTCATGTTTATTTCCCAGATAAATGGACTACACTTTTCCCCGAGGAAAATACTTGAACTGCTTTTGCCGGTAATGCCAGTTAGAATAAGACCACATATCCAGAGCCTTAAAAAACGAAAAATACACAGTGTGCAGATAAGAATGAAAGAGAGTGCCTGTAGGGTTTTCAATAAGTCCCGCTTCCTTAGACCGTGCCTCACCAAGAGACACCATTGACTCACTTTCTCCCCTTGATTGCTCTCTCTTTATTAGTTTTCCTCCAACTCTGCTTTCTTTGGTTTCCTCTGCATTTCTCTCCCATGTTAGAGCTCTTTTTCGTTTAACTTGCCCTCCATTTCGAGACCTGCCTGGGCTTGGCTTTGCCGCGGTGCATTCAGTCTGGTGAAAGAGCTGTTGCCCAGGGTAGGTTTGGGCACTGCTGGACGACACCGAATGTGTTTGTGCCGAGTTTTCCTGTCAAGCCCTGTGGCTTAGAGGAGTCCCAGAATGCCATTACGTCCCTAGATCTGCCTCTTCATGTACCTAGAACAGTTAGACCCTTTCTGTTACACATGAGAGAAATCCAAGTCCAACAGGCTTCACCGAAATGGGAATTTGGAGGCCAGGTAACGGAGACGTCTTGGGTAGATGTCTTTCTCTTTCTCCGTCACCCCTCCCGTTGCTCTGTTTTGACATCACTCTCAAACAGTTCACCCTGACAGTCAAAAGATGTCTGCGGCAGCCCCACTTACGTCTTCTCTCACTCATGTCCACTGGGGATAAGATGCTTCTTTCCCATAAACCCCACTTTAAGTCTCATTCTGTATCTCCTTCGTTCTGACTGGGCCACCTGGAACCCTGAGCCCGATTACCAAGGCACGTACTTGGCTGGCGTCTGTGTTCGTACACAGAGCTGGACAGGTTCCCTCTGAGAATGCATGGGGGCAGCTCTTCAGTGGGAAATTTGGAGTTGGGTGGATGGATGCCGGGCGACAAACATCGGCAGATGACACCTGGGGCCCTCCTTCTGGTTAAATGACAATTGAATTAATGACTGTGCTTCTTTAAAGAGAATAACGATCACATTTTATAAAAGCATCTTTCCTTTATAAATGTCCCTGTCTGTCTCTTGCATTTCTTGTATGTGAACGTTCCGATGGGCAGGGTCGTGGCCCACCAGCACCACGTGCTAAGTTCTAAGTGCCTGACTCCCTGCTCTTTCCCCAAGGTAGTTTGACAGGGCATTGGCGTTAAGAGTTCTAGGAAAGAATGGCCCATAGCCACGCACATCTCTTTCTTGTGCCTCAAGATAAAAAAATAATATACACGTCTGCTATTATATGTCTAGACTATTACTTGAGAATATACATGTCCTCTGTTCTATTACTCTTTGAAATAAGTTAGTCCTTTAGAGGGGACTTTGTTCTGGAGTACCGTGGCCTTTCAGTGGCCCATTTGGTCATAGGAGATGTATGGTGCTTCCTGTTTGATGCTCGAGCACAAAACTCGAGTCACTTCACTTAGCAAAATTATAGCGTTGAAGCTGTTCCCGGGGCGGTTCTGGAAAAGCACTTACGGGGACGCCATCTGTTTAATTCATGCTCAGAAAAAATGGCTCAGTCCTCTGTAGAGTCAGATGATCTTCTGGATTTCAGCTGCTGTCTGACAGGCTTATGGTAGATATTCCAACAGCCTCACACTCCTCCAGACTCAGAGATGTTGAAAGCCATGCCACCCATGCACGGGAAGGCTAATTTCTTTGGATTTGTAGTAAACCTTGGCTTCCATGGGAGCGCGTGTTGTAGTGACGGTTTGGGTATTTTCGAATTGGTTGTATGAAAGAAAACTTGTGCTAAAATAGGATGACAGCAAGCGAGCTGGTTGAATTTGAATATATTAATCCCTGCATTAACATACCTGTGTGCGTGTGTCATCTGTTACTTTTTTTTTTTAATTTTATTTTATTTTTGGCTGCATTGGGTCTTTGTTGCCATGCGCAGGCTTTCTCTAGTTGCGGCGAGCGGAGGCTAATCTTTGTTGCTGTGCACGGGCTCCTTACTGCAGTGGCTTGTCTTGTTGTGGAGCACGGGCTCTAGGCACGCAGGCTTCAGTAGTTGTGGCTCGTGGGCTCAGTAGTTGTGGCTCACGGGCTCTAGAGCGCAGGCTCAGTAGTTGTGGCGCGGGGGCCTAGTTGCTCCACGGCATGTGGGATCTTCCCGGACCCGGGCTCGAACCTGTGTCCCCTGCATTGGCAGGTGGATCCTTAACCACTGAGCCCCGGGGAAGCCCCATCTGTTTCTTTAATGCTAGAGGTAAAGACACATCAGAGCAGCACACAGCTGATCAAGTGCAGTGACAGCGGGTCAGGAATTTGTAACTTGGAAGGGCCAGGGCACTCAACACCTTACACCTGCGTTCCAGGGCACCTTTCTGTGGGAAGCAACGTCCCGGCAGTTCCTGGCCCTGAAGGAAGTGTTTTCCTGTCATAGTTACAGTGGCAGCAGCCATCGCTTACTAAAGATGTATTTTGCACTAAGCACTGTGCTAACTGTTAAATTACCCCATTTCATCCGCCCGACAAAACAGAGGTAGGTGATATTCACTCCATTTGACAGAAAAGGAAACTAAGACTGATGAAGAAACAGGCCCAACCTCAGTACCTAAGTAAGTGAACAGGGGACACTTAAATCCCACCCCCTGCACTGTCCCCCCAGCAGGGGCTGCAGCCTCAGTTCCCTGGCGCCCAGTCAGGTGAAGTGGGCCCAGGGTTGAATGCTAGGGGTGTTGGGTGCTGAGTCCTTTGGAGGGTATTTGTCCTGCCCTCAGAGGGCTGCTGCTTCTTATCTTCAGGGTGCTTATGCCAGCTTGGGAGGCCTGGGTGAGCAGATTTTCCAGGTCTTTCCACAAGGAGCTAGAAATGCCCATGTATCTGTAAAAATCTATTTTGTTTGATGTTGTTGATTTTAATTTTTTTTGAAATGCCACAGGCCACAGATGGCATGTTTGTGGCTGACCGCGGCCTGTGGGCTCCCTAAGCCCGGGCCCTCACCTGGTACTCTGAGACCAGGGTGGAGCAGCCCCCTTGCTAACACATGTGATCTCAGGGTGCCCTTATGCGGCCCCCCGCTCCTCCAGGCCCCCTTCGCAGCCCCTGCCTCACCTCTCCTCCCCCTGAGGCCCGTGGAACCGACCTTCAGCCCTTCCTCTTCCTGGTGTCTGCCCTTCTTTGCCTAGAACACCCTTCTCCACTCACATCTACCTTCTGGAGTTCTCTTCCTTCAAAGCACACATTACCATCTGCCTCTTTTATCCGTCTTTCCCTTGCCCCTACCCTGGCAATAAATCCATCCCTCCATGCTGTCATCAGAGGAGTGCTTACCACATTCTCCCAGATGCAGGACACTCCCAGCTCTTCTTCCAGACTGTTCTTTTCTAAAGAAAAGTGGTCATGGCTAGGGGGCCTTGATAGCCCCCACTTAGCCCTCTGTAGGTAGATGTTCAGTGAATAGTGCATTGAATCAAGTTAATCGTTGGAGATGACAAAGGCGGTCCGATCCGAGTTCTGGACAGCAGACGTGAGCCGGGCATTTAGGGATAGCAGGTAAGAGGCAGACAGGAGGGGCAGAGGCGGTCCGTGAGGGCACTCACGCTTTGTTCTACTTGCCGCAGGAGTAATAGGACCTCTTTGCAGAGAGAAACAACCCATTGAAGGTGGGATTAGCAAAAGGACATCCACAGATAACGCTCTCACCTTGCGGCTGTTGGAGGGGAAGAGCCAGAAGCAATAGCAGTTTGCCTGCTCTACATATTTGAACACAGAATGTTATCTTCTCCTTTTAAAAATGGGAAGAAACCCCTGCAAAATGACTTGTTTAACCCCTCACCGTCGAAATCAAGGTTGAGTCTCCAGTTAGGTTCTCCAGTCCCGTGTTCCATTCAATGAGGAGGAAACAATTCTCTCTGTCCACATGGGAGGCAACTGTGATGGAAAAGCTGACATTGGGGTCCACACTTCCCTGACATCAGAGGGGTCGTGTCCTGTGGCGTGAACTTGAGCTTTCGCGTTGGACTGGCCCAGGTTCCCGTTCTTGCACGAAGAGTAACTTTCGGTTTGACGTTGAGCAGGTTTACTTAACCATCTTAAGCACCGGTTTTCTAATGCGTAGATGGAAATAATACTAGTAATAAGTTCAGTGGGCGGCTTTGAAAGCGAAATGTAATAGTATACGCGGCGCTTAGCACAGTACCCCTCATAGGGGGCACTGAGAAGATGTTAGCTGTTGTTAAACTGTCTCCAAACAGAAGCAGTAGGACAGTGGCTGAAGTTCGCCCTGACTTTATACAGCAAAAGAGCAAAAGGCCAAGGGAAGCCTTTCCTCTAGCGCTTTTATTAGTCACTTTACGAGAATTTAAGGTGGTTCAGTACTTTGTATTCTCCTTGTCGGCCTGTTGTGTTAGAACATTTTGGCCTCTGTGGCAGTTTTACAGTAGGTAGTTTACTATTTTATTTCTGGCTTTTAATGCCATGACATTTAGAGTTCTCCTACTGTAGTAAACATAAACTTTGATTTTGAACTTGGAAGGATTCCTAGTTGGGGCAGTTTCTAAGCCCTTCGGCCATGGAAGATATTAGAAAAGCAGCCTTTTCCCTCTGAGGCGACTTCAGTGGCTAGGATTGCCCCTAACTAGCCATTAAACCACTGATTCTTACTATTGGCAAGAACGCCATTCCTCTTCGCCATTGTTAAGCCCAGTTGCCATGTGACAGTTTTATATCCCTAACTCCCAAGTATGAATAGGGAATGGTTTGCAGTGTAACTTCCATGTCTCTTTGGGGATTCCTGGAGGAAACCAGGAGAGGAAACGAATTTCCCTCCTTGGCCTCTCTGTCATTGTGGGAACCAATACATTTCTCATTGACTGCTGAAGAAATATAGGCAGTATTTTCCGGTTGTACAATAACTGTCCAGAAAGCAGGTACCTTTGGTAACACTATCTCATCTAGTTCTGCTTTCCTCAGAAACTAGAATAAGGGAATGATGGCTTGAGTTGCAGAATGTAGAATTGCTACTTAAAAAAATTTCGGAGGATAAATTCATTACCCAGGACACAGGACTGATTCAGCAGCTCAGAGCCTACGATGAGCTCATCTACCTAGAAAATCAAAGTTGAAGTAGGCCGTCTGCCTAGGAGGTTGAAGGTGAAGCTGCCTAGAAGTTGAAGTGCGTTTTGTGTCTGAAGGGTTCACTGCAGAGTGGACTTCTGTTATTTCCCCTGGAGGTCTTGCAATGAAAGCTTGATAGTTTCTGTTCTTTGTTCAGCAACGATTTACATGTCTTTCGTCTATAAATTCTTCCAAGTAACATAGAAGAGCTTTCTCTTGTAAAAGATATATAACCATGCTTTAGTATTAGAAAACCTTTTCTAGTGTCATAAGCAATCTCATGAAGATGCACATAAAAATTTTTTTAAAATGCGTATTGTCTGCTCTCCAGTGAAATCCTATGGAAAGACATAGTATTTATATTCATTTTGAGTATCTGTTCCTCATAACATAGGTTTGGTAGGCTACTGAATGGAAAGACTCATTCTGGAGCAAGTTTAGTTTACAGGGTTTTTATTGGGGGATTTTTGTACCTCAATTGTTTCTATTTAAAAAGTAGAGTAGATTACATGGGTAATCATCTACTTATTTGTCCGGATTCACTTATTTTGGGCTTCTGTTTGTTTATGAATTATTATAGTACATATCGAAACAGATATTGTTATGGTTATAAATTAGGCTTATTTTTGAAAGCTACTCTAACCTCTAAACCCATTAGGTACTATATTCCAGAGGTGGACTGAGGTGTACTTAATCTTTATGGCCTTCTCAGAGTTCTGACATTTTTGTTGACATTATTATTAGTAGCCTCTCTGACCCTGGTCTCAGTAAAGCCTCTGTTACTTACTGGAAAGTAAGTAACAGTAAGTTACTTACAGTAAGTAAGGGCTCTCAGGAAAGCCCTTTAAAGCCACCGAGCTTACGTGTGTACCTGGGTCTCAAAGAAGGTAAGCAGGCAGAAAATTGTAAAAAATAATCACCTCTCTTAGACCTTCTTCTTAACGTTAGTCAGAAGAAGTAGTGATTCCTGGTTTGCATTAGCTCAGCCAGAACGTGGGGCATGGATGTTAGTCAGTTAGGCGTGCAAAATATAAAATGTTGTGAATTCTCCCAGTATCAGATATGCCCAGTTCTGTGTACCGTTCAAGCATGAGTTGAAAACGTCAACTCCAATGATAAATATTTGAGAATATGTATGTAACTGTCTCACTCTGTTGATTTGCATGATAGAGTTGTGTGTTACTGAGTTAATTAAAAAACTTCCGGGGATTCTTGGTGCCTTTGATCACCCACATAGAGGTGGAAGTATCTGGAAAAAAGCAGGTGACCATGCAGGGATGTTCCTCTGCAGAGTTCCTGCTGTCCATGTGCCTGTGTCCTCTCTCTTGTTTTCCAGTTGTTACTATCAGATCCTTTCACTGTAGTCCTGCTTTGTTTTCTTAGACACACGAGAGAGATTAAACTTTCATCCAGGCACAGAGTCATAAGGATGGAGAGTTTATGAGGTTGACTCTAGAAAGAATTCTGTTCTCCGAGGCACGTTCTCTGAATCCCTGGGAAGAGGCCTGCCGCACGGTGGGATTCTGTCCCTGTGGTCACAGCCCTGGCTGCCACATGATGGCAGTCAGATCCCGTGCTGGAGGCCCTCACAAGCTCCCAGGCTGGTGTTCCCTTTTTCTCAAAGGCACAGACGAATCTTGCTGTCCTATAAAAGAAGAATTGTTTGCAGGCTTTAAAACAAGAATCCCTGTTCAAATTCTAAATAACAGGTTATAGTTTCCAAAACAGTGCTGCTTTATTTAAATATCCCACATATTGAACACATGGCTGGACTTTCATCTCTAGGCTTGCTCCTCTGGGTGGCTTGTTTCCATGGCCCCCGAGTAAGCCTGGGAAACCAGGAAGGACAGGCAGAAAAAGAGAGGCCCTCTTCCTCGGGAGGGTGGATTGTAAGTTTTGAGATCCGGGGAAGATGAAGAATTTCAAGGATTTCTTTCCACATCAATGGGAAAACGCAGCAGCACATGCATTTCAGTTATTTGTTGCTTACAGAAGCTTAGATGAGTGAAGACCTGGGGAGAGCAATATAGCGCAATGGGGTCACTGTGACTTTGAGACCCAGCTCTGTCCATAAGAAAGTGCACCATTCTGGCCCCTGGTCCATCTTTATTTCCTTCTAGTGACTGCTCTTTTTGTAGTTTCCACCATTAATCACTATTTCTGCTGTTGCTCTGGATTCGATTTTGTTTAAATAAATTTATCTCTGCTCTAGCTCTGAACCAAACTAGTTGTCCAGAGATAAACCAGAGAGCAAGAAAACCAAGGCCAGATGTGCAACTGCTGCTCTATTGTAGTCAGAGTGTGATTACTACAGGTTGGAAGATTTCCATTTCCGTCGCTATTTAAGAGGAAGAAATGTCTCTTGAAACTTAGCACTTTCACATTATATTTATTAATATGGGGGGAAATCTCCAGCCTTAAGTTAGTGAAACAGAGACTATTTTTTGAGATTTTTTTTTTTAATTGAAGTATGGTTGATTTACAAGGTTGTGCTAATTTCAGGTGGACAGCAAAGTGATTCAGTTATACATATATATTCTTTTCCAGATTCTTTTCCCATATAGGTTATTATAAAATATTGAGTAGAGTTCCCTGTGCTATGTGGTAGGTCCTTGTTGCGTATCTGTGTTTTTTTTTTTTTTTTTGCGGTACACGGGCCTCTCACTGTTGTGGCCTCTCCCATTGCGGGGCACAGGCTCCGGACGCGCAGGCTCAGCGGCCATGGCTCACGGGCCCAGCCGCTCCGCATCATGTAGGATCTTCCCGGACCGGGGCACGAACCCGCGTCCCCTGCATCGGCAGGCGGACTCTCAACCACTGCGCCGCCAGGGAAGCCCTGCTTATCTGTTTTATATACAGTAGTGTGTATCTGTTACTCCCCAACTCCTAATGTATCCCTCCCCCCAACAGAGACTTTCTGGATGATCCTTGAGCTCACAGCCCATAGAATAACTACTATTCTCTCAGGAGAATAAGTAGCAGATAGTCTGAGAGAGATACAAGAAAAGGAAGATGGGCGGGAGTTCTTGGAGGGTAGGTATAGGAAGAGCTCTGTCCACGGAGTGATTTCTGTGACATCATAGCCTCTTTGGTTCCTGAGTGGACAAGCTGGCGCCCGTGGATTACAGCTTCAACATTAGGACCCCAGAAAACTATGCCACACGAAGAAGATAAATCTCTTTATCCTCTGGAAGCAGCGTTACACGTCTCCTCCTGGCCAAATAGGAAGCCCATATACGCATGACAAGACAGGTTTTCTGGTGAGGACATACCAGTCATAAAGCTCAGGAAAGAATCTTTCTGGGACTTCCCTGGTGGTGCAGTGGCTGAGAGTCCGCCTGCCGATGCAGGGGACACGGGTTCGTGCCCCGGTCCGGGAGGATCCCACATGCCGTGGAGCGGCTGGGCCCATGAGCCATGGCCGCTGGGCCTGCGCGTCTGGAGCCTGTGCTCCGCAGCGGGAGAGGCCACAACAGTGAGAGGCCCACGTACCGCAAAAACCAAACCAAAACAAAACAAAAACAAACATGCAAAAAATTCAGCTGTGTTGACACTTCCTTTTGGACCATTTTTCCTGCCAGGAGGCCCTGGCAGGAGGAAGGTTGCTCTGAAATAACTTTGTTACACCTTCCACAGTAGTCTGTTCTTAGTTTATTTCAGTTGGCAATAGAGGGCGCTGTACACTGTCTAGATTTTCTCCCATTTCCATACTGCTCCTGCCTATTTAGAGTCATCACCTGCATTACCTACAGTGAAGTCAGATCAGTCTTTTGGTTTTAGTGAAGTTCTGGCATTTGCTGAGTTTTAGGTTTCTCTAAATTTGTATTAACAAGATGTTTTCGATCCTATTGTATTTAGCTATGAAATGACAGAATTACAGTCCTCAGAGGTTTCTGTACAAAGTACAAAAGCTTGAATGAACACTGTTTTTATAAATCTAATTTTTTTTCTCTATTAGTGACACACATTACACCACTAGTATGGTCAGGAAGCAAAAGCACTCTTTATGGAACAATCATACAAATAATGGAAGGATAGGATTTTTAAGTTTTCAAAATCCATGTGCTTATCCCACCTGACTCATTTCTCAAACCCTGGAGTTAATGTACGGTGTTTCCTAAGTGGTTCTTTACTTAGAAACCATTATTGAACGGTTATTGAAGGAGACCTTTATTGAATGTATCATCAAATAGCCATAAATGTCTCAAAAATGTAGAGAAATCTGTGTGTTTGTGAGCACGTATGTGAGAATAGTGGACGTATTTTAAACACTGTTCCTGTAGAATAAGCATTTGTGTATTTGTGAATACAGTAGAAGGGAGTTGGGAAAAAGAAGGGTCTAAAAACTTGTTAGAAACTTTGTAATGAAACGTGAGATTAGAAATCAGAAGGCATTACTACTCAGCCTTAAGAAAAAGAACAAAATAATGCCGTTTGCAGCAACATGGATGGACCTAGAGATTATCATACTAAGTGAAGTAAGTCAAAGACAGAGAAAGACAAATACCATATGATATCACTTATATGTGGAATCTAAAATATGACACAAGTGAACCTATGTATGAAACAGAAACAGACTCACAGACACAGAGAACAGACTTGTGGTTGCCAAGGGGGAGAGGGGGTGGGGGAGGGATGGAGTGGGAGTTTGGGATTAGCAGATGCAAACTACTATATATGAAACAGATAAACAGCAAGGTCCTACTATATAGCACAGGGTTCTATATTCAAAATCCTGTAATAAACTGTACTGGAAAAGAATATGAAAAAGAATATCATGTATAACTGAATCACTTTGCTGTACATCAGGAACTAACACAACATTGTGAATCAACTATACTTCAATAAAAAAATAAATAAAAAAAGGAAGGTGATGACATTAGTGCAACGTCTGCATTCTTGAGGTGGCTTGTGCGGCAACACAACTAAGGAGCCCGCGTGCTGCAACTAAGACCTGGTGCAACTAACTAACTAAATAAATATTAAAAGAAAAAAGAAAAATGCTTGAAACAATAATAAGATGTGTTATTTCAGAAACAGGGAGTCCAAAGGCTTGATCAGTGCAGGGTTGATTGGTCATCAAGAAACTAGTTTCCTTCTGTCTTTCAGCTCTGCTGTCCTCGGGCTTGTCCCTCACGATGGCAGTATCGCTGCTGCAGCTCCAAGGGTTTTTGATAAACATAGCCTATAAAGGTCAGGAGAGAGATGGTCTCTTACTTTTGTTACCTTTTAAGAAGTAGAACCCTCCTACACTGTTGGTGGGAATGTAAATTGGTACAGCCATTATGGAAAAACAGTATGGAAGTTCCTTAAAAAACTAAAAATAGAGCTACCATATGATCTAGCAATCCCACTCTTGGGCATATATGCAGAGAAAACCATAATCCGAAAAGGTGCATGCACCCCAGTGTTCATTGCAGCTCTATTTACAATAGTCAGGACATGGAAGCAGCCTGGATGTCCATTAACAGATGAATGGATAAAGAAGATTTGGTACATATATACAATGGAATATTACTCAGCTATAGAAAAGAAGGAAATAATGCCATATGCAGCAACGTGGATGGACCTAGAGATTATCATACTAAGTGAAGTAAATCAGAAAGAGAAAGACAAATATCATATGACATCACTTATATGTGGAATCTAAAAATGATACAAATGAACTTATTTACAAAACAGAAACAGACTCACAGACTTAGAAAACAGACTTATGTTTACCAAAGGGGAAAGATAGGGGGGAGGGATAAATTAGGAATTTGGGAGTAACATATACATACTACTATATATGAAATAGATAATCAGCAAGGACCTACTGTAGAGCACAGGGAGCTCCACTCAGTATTTTGCAGTAACGTATATGGGAAAAGAATCTGAAAAAGAATATATACATATACATATATGTCTATAATATAACTGAATCACGTTGCGGTACACCTGAAACTACCATAACATTGTAAATCAACTCTACTTCAATAAAAAATAAAGAAATTAAAAAAAATTTTAAAGGTAAAAACACTGAAAAAAAAAGAAGAAATAGAAAAACTTGCTCGTGAGCCTCCTTATCCACAGCTGCCTCCCCTTTGCTCTGCGGGAGCCTCTTAGAATAGCATTACGCTCCTGTGCCAGGGCTGGCCGGGGTGGTCGGAGTTCCCATGATGGGTGTGGGATGACCAGGATTTACCCCAGAGGCCAGGGAGGGACCTCCTCTCTACTCCTCTCTACACCGTCTCGGATGATTGAATAAAACTGGAGTTCCGTGTCGAATGTGTGCAAGATGATAGCCCTTCTGCCTGAAGGTGGCATGGCACACGTAATTTTTGACTCTGAACGGCTCATGCAAGGTGGCAGAGGCTTACCCGTGACCTGCGTTAAGGATCCCTGCTGCCCTTGTGTTTGCATGTAATAAGTAGATGACTTCTGGTACTTCCAGGTAACCGAAGCATTTGTTTTGCCCATCCTCAGAGACATACAGAGCAGCTCGTCCAGTACCACAACTTCCGAGAGTCAAGATCCTTCTTCAGGGGACCCTGTGGTCAGTGCCTTGCAACAACAGCTGTTGCTGATGGTGGCTCGGAGGACCCAGTCAGAAACCCCACGGGTACGTCTCAGCATTACCGTTTGTGAATGTTCCAGAAGCAGGGATCCTGAAACCCGTCTCCAGGTTGGATTCCCTAATAGAATTAGCCCAGTCTTGTCCTGAATTTTACGTCAGCTGGGTTGTGGCTATATCACTTTGTGGTAGTCTACTGAACGAATGTGAAAAGAAACCTCTTAGATAACAGGTACCCTTCCGTTCATGCTAACGGGATTATTACTGTCTTAATTGCTCTTCCGAAGGCATTAGAAATTCATTTACATTGATCTTTGGTTGCCGGGAGGCACAAATCCCACGAGAGCTCACTTGGTTAGGATGGCATTTTTTCCCCCCATGGTTTGGAAAATATCTGGATTTTTGTTAATTTATTATAGCCTTGTATTTTAAGCATGCAGAGATTTTTAAAGAGAATCTTGGCTTGAAGAGAGACTTTATTCTTAGAGCAAATGACATGATCATCAAGGGGCTTAAAAGGTGAAGCCTTGCACTGTTTTACTAAGAGATAACTTACTGATGTCCATTCACTTATTCACTACACCTTTAATGAGACTCTGTGGGACACAGAGCAAAGAATTCAAAGAAAAGATAACATGGGAGCAAAGACATACAACCAGTTATGAATTTAGAGCTCCAGATTCCATCAGGGCATTCGGAGAATGAGGATGGAGAAGGCTCCTTAGGAGAAGAGACATTGGGCTAGACCTTGAAGGAAGGTGGATTTCAGTAAGTACAGATTGAAGGAAGAGGGTGATAGATGGGATACTGTCAAGTTAGTGTGAAGTTTCTTTATTGCTGTGTTTACCTTCCTCCTGACAATGTTTTGATTTCTTCTAGAGAATCTCTCACCTATAAAAAGAAATAATAGTTTTATATACGTTTTCATGAGTGCTTAACCAAATTTTTCCAAAAGATGCTTGATAGGAATCTTTACACTATTTTTCAGATGTGCAGAAAAAATGTTGGGCTATCTTCTAACTGACCACATGTTTTTCTGGAGTCTTTATTCTTGCTGACTGAGTACGAGTTGGGAGGGCTGCATAGGGAGGACTTGAAAAAGCCAGTGAAGGGTAATCGGTGCTCTCAGGCTTGAAGGAGCTTCGGTAGGAATAAGCATTCAGTTAACTCAAAGGGTCAGTCTTCAGGGCTGTCTTCCCTTTCGTGTATTGGGTCTCTCCTACCCCTCCTCCCTTTGAAGACATCCTCAGCTTTCCAACACCCCGGGAGGCGAGTGGAGGTGAGAGGGAGCCTCTGATGGCTGAGCGGGGCTGGTCCAGCAGATGCCTGGTCCCTGGGCATGCTGGGTGGTCCTGCCCAGTTAGGGTGCAGCGCTGGGGTCTCCCACCCTGCCTTTAGCCTCCAGCTCTGCGGACCCTGCATTCTGCGGCCTCCCCCTCTCCCTCAGTATCTTTCGGTTCACCAGTCTTTTCTATGTCTGCGTGTGCTCCCCTGGGCTCAGACCCCAGCTGCGCCCTCTGCACTCCGTGCCCTGTGTCCAGCCCCACCACGGCGGCCAGTACTAGTTCCCACCACAAGCCTTAGTGCAGAGGCGGCCCTGCAGAATGTGGGTTTTCTCTGAGAAACTTGCCTTCTCCTGAGACACGCCTGGGTAAGCTTCAGCTCCCTACCACCCTTCCCCGTCTCCAGAACATCAGTACTGAACCCACAAGGAGGGGAAGGTTATATAAAAATATTCAGATAGTTTGGGAAGATGCAAATGTCTCAGATCCTGTGGGTGGCAGAATCCTAGGGAAACTAGGAATTTCGGATTGTCAGAGATGCAAATCCATTGACTTAGCGTCTGAAAAACATCCCAGGTAGAACAGAAACTCAGAGATAAGTAAATATTGCATGGATAAAACAGAAAGAGTTACACTACTCCTTATTTTACATTTAAAATTCTGTTAAGTGGCATGATTATGTAAATGAGTATATAAAAAAACGAAATTTATGTATGTATTGTTTCACCTTTAACACTTAACCAAATTCATTGATGAAATTCAACTTTTTAAACTTTCTTAATTTTAAGTAGAATTTATAAACAATTTAAGTTTTACTCTAGGTAGGTATAGAGGAGGGAAAATGAAGATTGCTATCCGGGCTCCTATGTAGACCCTAAATATTTACAAAGGTCTCATATCGAAAAGAATTCTTTAGTTCTACTATTTAGTTTTCCAAGTTTAATTGATGTCACCAGGGAATTCAGTTAGGTTTTGGCCACGAAATAAAAATTAAGTTGGTTTCCTGGTCATGATCCCACACACATTTGGTAAAGATTTACTGTACCTTCAGCCCTGTGCTGAGGGCGAGGTAAACAGTGGGAAAGAGCCTGAGCCTCTGCCTTCAGGCAGTCTGTCATAACTGGTCAACCAGTTCAGTTCTGTAGGATGCAGCCTGTGATAAGGACAGGCTCAGGTGCTGTGGGATGCACAGGAGGCCCCAGGCAGGACGCAGGGGATCAGGAAGGCTTCCCCGGTGAGGAGAGATCTCAGCCGAAACGCGGAGGATGAGTTGAAGGTGGCAGAGAAATAACCTGGGTGTGGCCTGCAGGTGAGCTCACTGCCTGGAGAGTGGAGGCACAGGGATAGCCACAACAGGAGGAGCTGATTCTTAGATAGTCCAGCGAAACCCAGCCCTATTCCTTAGGGCTCTGCAGACTTCCCGTCCCCCATCCTCCCTCCCTCCCCCCCCCCCTTCTTCACGGCTGCTTGAGCGCAGCATGTGTCACCTGGGACACCCTCACCACTACTTCAGTTTTGTAGGTAAGTCCATTTGTGTCGTATTTTAGATTCCACATAGAAGTGATCTCATATGGTATTTGTCTTTCTCCTTCTGACTTACTTCGCTTAGTATGATCATCTTTAGGTCCATCCATGTTGCTGCAAGGGTACCATTATTTTGAACAGTAGATCTTTTCAGGTAGCTTGGGGGAGGGGCATGGACCTTTACATTCTTTTTAAAAAATTTTTTTATTTTTAAAGATTTTTTTTTTGATGCAGACCACTTTTTTTTTTTTAAATCTTTATTGAATTTGTTACAATATTGCTTCTGTTTTCTGTTTTGGTGTTTTTGGCACATGCACGTGGAATCTTAGCTCCCCGACCAGGGATCGACCCCGCACCCCCTGCATTGGGAGGCGAAGTCTTAACCACTGAATTGCCAGGGAAGTCCCCTTTACATTCTTAAATGTTTTAATTCTACCAAAGATTATTTCTGAAATGTACTATATACTTCCGTACCTTCTTAAACTGAACGTGCTGATCATTATTTAAGCTGTTCTTGATAATTCAGGTTCACGAAACGGACCTTGGTATTGTGCTGTCAGTACAGATCCATATGGGGGGTGGTGAGCAAATGCAATTATCTTGTTTCTTAAAAAGGACTTGTGTTCAATTTACACCCCGCCCCCCTACTTTTACTAATCTCTTTCTTCTGATCATAGAATAAAACTTGCAGGCCTGACTTGCAGGCAGCGTGATGTGATTGTTCTTGGGTGAGGCTTAATTAATGAATCAGAGACAGACCCGGCCCCTTGGTTAGTGTGTCTCTGTGTTTACCTAAGTCATAGATATGGAACCCCCCTTAGTCGCCACTGTGGGTCCTCACCCCTGCCAGCTCCTTCATCACTGATGGTTGCCAGGAGCTCTGCGTTAGACCCCTTTATTCCTTTCTGGGGGTAATCACCTTGTTCGCTCCCATGGCTCACTTCTCTCTCTCTTTCTGGGTATATAGATGCAGATATAGACATGTTTATACTTGTATGTATGTGTGTGTCACCGTGTTACACAGGCTGGTTGGCTTGTCTACTCCCCAGGAGTTCCTAAACCCCTTTAAGGTAGAAACTCTGTCTTGTTATTCTTTGAATTTTCAGCTTATATTACATATCATATCTGGCTTATATAACCTGCATAATAAATATTTGTTGGATGAGTGAATAAATGAATGATTAAAACGATGAGAAGAATTTGAGAGACTTACCTGGTGGTCCAGTGGTTAAGACTCTGCGCTTCCACTGTAGGGGGTTCGGGTTTGATCCCTGGTCAGGGAACTAAGATCCTGCATGCCACGCAGTGCAGGGGGAAAAGAAAATCTGAATTTGAAATTTATACCAGAAAACAGGCTAAGTATAATTGCTGTGATTCACTGAAACATCGAGCCCTGTGCTTCCTTGCTATTTAAAGCAAATAATGAAATTCGATGAACCTCATTTTCTGATAAAGGAAGTTGTTATGGGCTGATTTGGGCGCCCTCAAAATTCATATGCTGCCATCATAACCCCCATGACTTCAGAATGTGACTGTATTTGGAATAGGACCTTTAAAGAGGTGATTAAGTTAAAATGAGGTCATTAGGGTAGAACCTAATCCAGTAGGGCTGGTGTCCTTTGAAGAAGCGGAGATCAGGACACAGATACACATAGAGGGAAACCATGTGAAGACACAGGGAGAAGACAGCCATCTGCCAGCCAAGGAGAGAGGCCTCAGAAGAAACCACTCCTGCCAACACCTTGATCTTGGGCTTTCGGCCTCCAGAATGATAACACCTACGTGGAAGAGTTACCGTGAGGTTTTTAGGATTAAAGATGGCAAAATTATGCCTTTAATAATCAGTGTCAATTATTAATATCATCAAAATTTTTATTAGGTATGCGGAGCTCTTGAATGTTTCAGGGAGCTTGGGGGATATACAGTTCTCCTGTCTAAGCCGCCCCATCTGTGGTACTTTGTTGTAGCAACCCTAGTAAACTAACACAGAAATCAAACCATTTTTTCTTGGCATTAAATTCTGAGATGTTTCTTAAACAAGGATTTCCATTTAAACAGCAATAAATAGCACAATATGCCAGAATCTTTAATAAGTTTTGCAGAAAATGTAGGCGTAGTCTTCCCGTGATTTTTTTATACCAACCTTCCCTAAAACTGCTCTCACTAAGGGAGAGTATTTTTCTTACTATTCAAAAGAATGCTGTCATCTTCACTGTTGCTTATCCTTGACCTGTTTACACATCATACCTGAATTCCCACATCACAGAATGGTGAACCATGCTCAGCTTGCACACGTATTTCTTACTTGCTCTCTTTATCCACGGAGCATAAGGGAAAAGGATCTCTTTTGGGGGGAAGGTTTACTCTAAACCACAAATTCATTGTCATTAAAAGAAGATGCCGTTCTTGCTGACATGACAGCAGGCAGTTTCCACGAAGCTCTCTTTTCCGTTGGAGTCGCATTCCAGACACAAACAGCACTTAAAATCTCAACTTTCCTGTAATAACACAGCCCAATCCATCCTGTATATTGCTAACCTGTATATTGCCTTCACGATGGATCGACTTTCCCTTGAAATGCCTTTTGCGTTTATAGTCTGAATAACTCTGTGCTCTATAGCTGAGTCAGGGAATTAGCATCTGGGAACAGAGAGATGGTAAAGTCAGCCTCCTTGGAGGGTACCACGTGGTCTCCAATGAAGCAGGTGTGCTGCCCTCATGCATGCCAGGCATTTTGACATCAGCGACTTTCACTGAATTAAGGAAAAATTATGTAGTCTGCCCAAGTATAGCCTTCTACTTTGCAAGTCAGAGAGAAGTGTGTGAGACCTTTACAAGTCAGCATCCCCTCCATGGCTGCTCTTCTGTGCTGTCTTCCTCCCTTTTCTTAATTTGGTCCTTCTTATCAGTCTCCTGTGTTTTATGTTAGTCAGCCTACAGGAAATCAGAGCCTACCGAAAATCTTTCTGGGAAGAATGGAGGGCAAAAGCAAACAAATAAAAATACAAACTAGAATAATCCGCCAATTCTACTTTTAGATGTTTATCCCAGAGAGCCTAAAGCAGGGACTTGAACAGATATTTGCACGTGCATGTCCACAGCAGCATCATTCACGATTGTGAACAGCGAATATTCCACCAAGGGGGTAGGGGAAGCAACCTCAGCGTCTGTCAGCAGATGAATGAATAAACAATATGTGGTCTAGCCATACACCGGAATTTTATTCAGCTTTAAAAAGGAAGGAGATCTGAGACTTGCTACGTGGATGAATCCTGAGGTCACTATGCTAAATGAAGTAAGCCAGTCAGGAAAGGACAAATACTGTATAATTCCACTCACAGGAGGTCCCTTGAGGAATCAGATTCCTGGAGACAGAAAATAGAAGGATGGTTGTCAGGCTGGGGGAGGAGAGAGTGGGGGTGTCAGTGTTCGATGTGGACAGTTTCGGTTTTGCAAGATGAAAAAGTTCCTGAGATCTCTTGCAATATGATTATTGCAATATGATTATTGTCACTACTGAAATGTATACTTACAAAATGGTCAAGATGGTGAATTTTACATTATATATATTTTTAACCACAATTATCAAAAAAAAAAAAGAGACAGAAATAGAAGATGTACAGGGGGCTGGGGCTCATGAAGTATTTGTTCAGCAAATGAATGAAGACTAATAGTTTTCAAAACTGAGTTCCTCTCCATTGGATTAGAGCCAATCAGAGATGAATTTGGGGTGAAAATGTTTTCAATCTGCGATTAAATTTCCCCATTTGTTTCTGTTTTATTGGCTTATACTTTTTCTATAAATATTTTATTTTTTCTTGTATTGAGCTTCACCGAGGACCTACCTATCGTCAGTGAAAATATTTTTACTTATAGTAAAATTTAAATATTTATCTCAGCATTACATTAAATAACATACCTTTCAAAAATTAAGTCATTTAAGGTCTTTTGCTGAATTCTGATCTTTCGTAAGAATTATTTTCATGGCAGTTTCTTGGCCTGACAGCAGTATTTTGATATGTGTAGCATAATTTTAATGTTACATTATAATGAAATTGAAGTGAGTTGGCAAAAAAGACCTTTTCTCCAACAAGGATCTACTGAATAGCACAGGGAACTATACTCAATATTTTGTAATAACCTATAAGGGAAAAGAATCTGAAAAAGAATATATATATATATAACTGAATCACTTTGCTGTACACCTGAAACTAACACAACATTGTAAATCAAGTGTACTTCAGTACAAAAAAAGAACTGAAAAAAAAGACCTTTTCTGTTGATTATCATCCTTTTCTTAGGGCACCCATTTTTTATGAACTGTGTTGGTTTCCATTTCAGAATTTGAACATCTGCTTTTAGTACTTTTAAATCAGGAGGTTTATTTATGACAATAACATGTCAATGTGAGACCCTCTCTCTGTTTTTTCTTTCGGCCTCTAAAAGCATCTGAGTCAGGATCTAGAAGACTCTTCCTGTTCTTCCACACAAGGAAAATTTAACCGAGAGCAGTTTTACAAGTTTATCATCTTCCCTGGCAAGTGGATTAAGGTCTGGTATGATCGCCTTACCTTGCTGGCGTTACTTGATCGGTAAGCTGCCGGGCACGCACGCGTACGGGTGAAAGACGAGGGGGCGTGTGGCGGCTTGCGCTCACGTGCTGATAGCAAGGAATTTGGCTGCAGGCTGAGGTTCTCTGGGGGCATTTTCAAGGTGTCCACCCTTTGTGCTGCACACCCAGAGTCAAAGCAGTGAGATCTTGACAACTGAAGAAATTGTCATTGAGCGATTACAATGGGTGCTAGGAGAAGTGGGTAAAATGGTTTAGCCTTAAGGTTAGCTTTGGGGTCCATATTATGCCTTGGTCTGCTCACGGCCTGCCAATTTTTGTAGGAGGACCTGCGGCTCCTGTACGCAGGACAGGGCCTGGGTGCCTGGCTGTGGTGTGGGGAGGAGAGGTGGCTGGGGTGGTGATGTCTGGCCCTTTCCTTTCATGACTTGGGTTCTTCTTCTCTCTATCCTGTAATTTCAGGATATCCTGATCTTTCCTTTAAACCCCGTTACTCTTCCCCACCACTGCTCCTCAAGATGTAACGCTGTGGGAGCTGAGGGTACTGGGTGGGGAGGTAGAAGCAGAGGCTGGGGGGTCAGGTTGACTAAGGCGAGATGGAGTTGGGGCCAGGTAGGGGACTTATCCCCACCTCAGAGATACACAGAGGACCAAAAGGCTGTGGGTTTGGGAATGTGTGATGCCGTTACTAACGGTGTCATCAGCAAATGCTGAGTTTCACCGTTAAATGCCAGCCAGTGCATTCTCTACGTCTGCACCTTTATTCCCGTCCTGCCCCTAGGTTCTTCAGAACCATCTTTGTTTTTTGTTTTTTTTTTAGCTTCCATATATATGTGTTAGCATACGGTATTTGTTTTTTCTCTTTCTGACTTACTTCATTCTGTATGACGGACTCTAGGTCCATCCACCTCACTACAAATAACTCAATTTTGTTTCTTTTTATGGCTGAGTAATATTCCATATATGTGCCACATCTTCTTTATCCATTCATCTTTCGATGGACACTTAGGTTGCTTCCATGTCCTGGCTATACTCCAATAAGGATGTTAAAAAAAAAAAAAAAGCCAGCCAGCGGGGCAGTGGGAGGACTGGCTGTCTGCTTTGCTGTAGTTGGTCCCCCAGGGACTACTTGTTATAGTAATGTCTTAAATGGTATGATCACGTACTGAAAAACTATAGTCATGCACAATTACAACAGTAAATTTCAGGACCTACGAGTCAGGGAATGGAGTTATAATGGTTTTTCTAACAACACTGTGTTACCCAAGGGGCACACACTTAAGACAAAGACTTCGTACTGAACTAAAATAATTCAGGATAATCCAGTCTGTTAAATGAGGCAGTTTTTTGGAAATACTCATTTAAAAAGAAATTACTGGGCTTCCCTGGTGGCGCAGTGGTTAAGAATCCACCTGCCAATGCAGGGGACACGGGTTCCAGACCTGGTCCAGGAGGATCCCACATGCCGCGGAGCAACTAAGCCCGTGTGCCACAACTACTGAGCCTGCACTCTAGAACTCGTGAGCCACAGCTACTGAGCCTGTGAGCCACAACTACTGAAGCCCACACGCCTAGAGCCCGAGCTCCACAACAAGAGAAGCCACCGCAATGAGAAGCCCGTGCACCACAATGAAGAGTATCCCCCTCTCGCCGCAACTAGAGAAAGCCCGCGCGCAGCAACAAAGACCCAACACAGCCAAAAATAAATAAATAAATAAATTTTAAAAAAACAGGGATTCACACGATAGATTTTACATTTTTGACAATGAAAGCTATATCGTCATTTGAAAAGGCACATAAATTACATTAGATATTCATCGCGGGTATTTAAAGTCACAGGTGGATGAGAAGTTGAATTTGCCAAATGAAAGCTTAGAAAGAAAACGTATGCATAATAAAAAACAAACTGCGAGGGTTGGCAGGAAGTGGAAGAAATTGGTGAATAACAGGCACTGAAATCGGACTAGTCACTGCTCTGGACTCCCACAGGTTAAGGCCTTCTGCTCGATGTTTCTCAGCTTTCCGCTGGAATTCAGGCTGATCTTCCTTGAACGGGTCTCCATATCCTCTGATCGTAGTAGCGTCATGGGTTTCTGTGATTGCAGCCTCTTCTGTTTGCCTTCAGTTTGCCATCCATTCTGTTCAGATATTTTCAGACTTGTCTTTGTTTTCCTTTCTCATTTTCTCTTCTTTTCTCTTCTGCCATTACCCCATCTTGCAAAACACCTAGGTTTCCTTTTCATTTAATTAGTTTATCAGGTTGGCATCTAAAAAAGCTGCCTGTCTGAGCATCATTTCATTCATGTATTCATTCATTCAACACATTTTAAAAATAAAGCAAAAATTGAAGCACCTGCTCCACGCTAGGCTCTATACAGAACCCTGCGTATAGGGCGGTGAATGAAACAGACACGGTCTCTGCACTAAGGGAGCCCGACTCCACTGGGGGAGGTGGGATTTGAGACAGCAAATGGTCCTGGGTGCCATGGAAGACACGGAACCTGGGGGAGGAGAGACACGGATGTCAGGACAGGTGGCTGCAGAAGGCTTATCTGAGGATACACAGATGTGAAATAGGGCAGGGAGCTAGCCACGTGACAAGTAGGGGAAACTCACTATCATCACTGTCATGGCGAGGACGTGCTCTCGTATTTCCCATCCTTACAAATCCTCTCGACCACTTTCCCCCCAGCTGCTGTCCAGGCTCCCTTGCAGCAGAGCTCCTTGGAGCGTTACCTATGCTTTTTCCAGTTCCTCTTCTCCCATTTTCTCATAAACCCATTGCATTCAGCCTCCTCTGATCCCAGGACTCCATGGAGCCTGCCCTGGTCCAGGTCACTGTTGACCCTGTCGTTCAGGTCGCTAGACCCTCCGTCGTGGTTTACTTTCTTGTCTGGGCTCCCAGGGCTCAGCCCTCTCTTGGTTTTCCTTCTGCCTTGTTGGGTCACTCCTTCCTGGTCACCTTTGCAGGTAACCACTTCCCGTTGGTGTCTTTAGGAGCTGCACAGCTCTTGCTTTTTCTACCCTCTTTTCTTTAGTGATCGCGTTTAGTCTCATGGCTTTTAAATCCCATCGATCCGCCAGTGACTGTCAGATTTCTGTCTCCAACTTGGACCTATTGCCCCAATTCTCGACTTGTGTCTCTAACTACGGGATTGACATCTCATGATCGGAGATCATGTTTCAGAGTCGAAACAGCTCTTCATCTCTGCCTTATCCCAAGTCTGCTCCATCTTCAGTCTCCCCCACCTCAGCTGATGACAGACCTATCCTTCCAGGTTCTCAGGTTAAAAATCTTGGTGTCATCCTTTCACACCCACATTCAACTTCTCATAGGACATGATGTTTCCTGCTCCTTCAAATGTGTCTGCTGCCCCTTCCACCTTCAATGTAGCCACCCTTGTCTGAGCTGCTTTCATCTCCCATCTGAGTTACTGCAAGAGCATCTCCCGCTCAAACCCATTCTCCCTGTACACTCTTCTTTTTTAAAAAAATTTTATCGAAGTATAGTTGATTCACAATGTTGTGTTAATTTCTGCTATACTGCAAAGTGACTCAGTTATACATATATCTATTTTTTCAGATTCTTTTCCATTATGGTTTATCACAGGGTATTGAATATAGTTCCCTGTGCTATACAGTAGGTCCTTGTTGTTTATTTTATATATAGTAGTATGTATCTGTTAATCTCATACTCAATTTATTCCCCTCTTCCTCTTTCGTAGCCATAAGTTTGTTTTTTCTGTCTATGAGTTTATTTGTATCCTTTTTTTTAGATTCCACATATAAGTGATATCATGTGATATTTATCTTTCTCTATCTGACTTACTTCACTTAGTATGATAATCTCTAGGTCCATCCATGTTGCTGCACATGGCATTATTTCATTCTTTTTTATGGCTGAGTAGTACTCCATTGCATATATGTACCACATCTTATTTATCCATTCATCTGTCGATGTTCATTTAGGTTGCTTCCACGTCTTGGCTATTGTAACTAGTGCTGCAATGAACATTTCGGTGCATGTATATTTCTGAATTAGAGTTTTGTCTGGGTAAATGCCCAGGAGTGGGTTTGCTCGATCGTATAGTAACTCTATTTTTAGTTTTTTTTGAGAAACCTCCATAGGGAACCGTTCTCCATAATGGCTGCACCAATTCACATTCCCACCAGCATCTCCCTGTACACTCTTCTTAACACAACAGAGTGAGGCTGGCCTTCCTATTCTGCACCACGCCAAGCCCTCTTCCAGCCTGAAGACCTTTGCACTGGCTGTTCCCTCCACCTGGAGCGCTCTCTCCTTAGATACCTGCACGACCAACCCTTTGGTCTTTTAAGTGTCTTTTCTCAGTGAGTCTTAGCCTGACGTTCCTGTTTAAAATTCCATCAGCTCCCTGCCCGGACAGTCGTAACTCCTCTCACCTTGTTCTATTCGTTTTTCTACTGCACTAATCATCTTCAGGTACTATATCATGTACTCATTTTGTGTGTATTACTTATTTTATGTCACTGCCCACTGGAAAGGAAACTTCCTGATTTTCATTCACTGATGTGTTCCCAGCACCCAGAGCAGTGCCGAGCCCTTTTATTACGTGAACAAATGACTCGACTTCCCTTAGCGAAGCAGCTCCCCTTCCCCATTTCTGCCATTAAGATCCTCTTCCCCCAGATTGAAATCTTGGAATCGTCTTTATTCTTTCAACCCATCATCCATTCAGTCACAGGGTCCTTTCTGCCTCGTTCTGTACTGTGTCTGAAAGTCACGTGTCCTTTCCAGTTCTCCAGCTGTGTCACTTTCCCAGGTCTTCCTTACTTCTCTCTGGGAGTATTATTTATCCTTTCCCCTTCAGTGCATCTTGTTAACCTCTGCAACATAAATCTTTCTAAAGCAAAGCCCTAATCATGACACTCCTTGTCCAGTGAGCAAACTTCTTAACCCAATATTTCATATTGATATACAAGGAAATGTGGGTGGGGGGAAGTGATGGTGGAGAGGCTGAGGGCAGAGGAATGGAGTCCTGGTGGAGGAGAATCTGGGGAAAAAATACTTTTCAGGAACTTTATTCTTTCCCTTTAAATAGGAAAGAAAATTTTTTTTTTTTTTAAATTTATTTGGCCACGCCAGGATCTTTGTTGCGGCATGCGGGATCT
This sequence comes from Lagenorhynchus albirostris, assembly GCF_949774975.1. Lineage (NCBI taxonomy): Eukaryota > Metazoa > Chordata > Mammalia > Artiodactyla > Delphinidae > Lagenorhynchus > Lagenorhynchus albirostris. The sequence goes on along the minus strand of NC_083110.1, from coordinate 4,847,134 downwards.
AGTTCTCTGACCAGGGATTGAACCCGGGCCCCCTGCGTGGGATTGCAGAGTCTTAACCACTGGGCCACCAGCGAAGTCCCAGAGGTTTGGTTTTTCTAATTGAAATTTTTGTTTTATTTCCTAAGTCTTTATATTGTTTTAGGTAGACACATCAAAATGTTATGAGCACACTGAAGAATACATAATGTATTTTATGGACCTGAGCTAACAAATACATTTAGCTCTATAAAAAGTGCATAGTAGAAAATAAAAAAAACACATAAATTTCCCTTTTCACCAAATATATATTGCCCCCCCCGATATTTTAAAAAATATTCCACATGAGCATCTTAATATCTGAGTTCTTCACATTTCTGTACTTCTCAATTCTATATGATTGTCTGATTAAAAAATGGGCAAAAGATATGAACAGATACCTCACCCAAGAAGATATACAGATGGCAAATAAACGTGTGAAAAAATGCTCCACATCGTATATCATTAGGGAATTATGAACTAAAACAATGATGAGATGCCACTACACGCCTGTTAGAATGGCCAAATCCAAAACACTGATAACACCACAGGGTGTGGAGCAATAGGGACTCTCATTTCATTGCTGGTGGGATTGCAAAATGGTTCAGCCACTTTGGAAGACAGCTTGGCACTTTCTTCCAAACTAAACATACTAGTACCATTTGACCCAGCAATCACGCTCCTTACGTCCACACAAAAACCTGCACACAAATGTTTATGGATACTTTATTCATAATTTTTTCATAAGTTTGATATTTATTTATTTATTTATGGCTGTGTTGGGTCTTCATTGCTGCGTGCGGGCGTTCTCTAGTTGCAGCAAGCGGGGGCTATTCTTCATTGCGGTGCGCAGGCTTCTCGTTGCAGTGGCTTCTCTTGTTGCGGAGCACCGGCTCTAGGCACGTGGACTTCAGTAGTTGTGGCACACGGGCTCAGTAGTTGTGGCTCTCGGCCTCTAGAGCGCAGGCTCCGTAGTTGTGGTGCACGGGCTTAGTTGCTCTGAGGCATGTGGGATCTTCCCGGACCAGGGCTCGAACCCGTGTCCCCTGCATTGGCAGGTGGATTCTTTTTTTTTTTTTTTTTTGCGGTACGCGGGCCTCTCACTGTTGTGGCCTCTCCTGTTGCGGAGCACAGGCTCCGGATGCGCAGGCTCAGCGGCCATGGCTCACGGGCCCAGCCACTCCGCGGCATGTGGGATCTTCCCGGACCGGGGCACGAACCCGTGTCCCCTGCATTGGCAAGCAGACTCTCAACCACTGCGCCACCAGGGAAGCCCCGGCAGGTGAATTCTTAACCACTGCACCACCAGGGAAGTCTGCTTTATTCATAATTGCCAACACTTGGAAGCAACCAAGATGTCTTTGATAGGTGAATGGATAAAGAAACTGTGGTATGTCCATACAGTGCAATATTATTCAGCAGTAGAAAGAAAGGTGCTATCAAACCATGAAAAGACACGGAGGGACCTTCAGTGTGTATTACTAAGTGAAAGAAGCTAATCTGAAAAGGCTACATTCTGTATGATTCCACCGCGGAATCTGGAAAGGGCAGAACTATGGAGACGGTAAAAAGATGAGTGGTTACCAGGGGTTAGAGAGGAAGGATGGATGAATAGGCAGAGCGCAGAGGATTTTTAGGGCAGTGAAAATACTCTGTAAGATACTGTAATGACAGATACATATCATTATACCATTGTCTAACCCCACAGAATGTCCACCACCAAGAACGAACCATAATGTAGACTATGGGCTTTACTTGATAGTGATTTGTCCGTGTCGGTTCCTCAGTTATAACACATGTAGCACCCTAGTCGGGGATGTTGATGGTGGGGGAGGGTGGGTGTGTTTGGGGGGAGGGGCTATGTGGGAACTCTTCGTACTTTCCCCTCAATTTTTTTTGAAATCTAAAACTGCTCTAAAAAATAATGTCTATTAATTAAAAATAGAATGTTCAGGAATGCCTGAACATCCCAGGGATGAAGTAGCCAGTTGTCCCTGTCTAAAAATGATCATAATTGAATGGGAAAGACTAATATGGGGACTTCCCTGGTCGTCCAGTGGTTAGGACTCCACGCTTCCACTGCAGGGGACGTGGGTTCAATCCTCGGTTGGGGACCTAAGATTCCCACATGCGACACGGCCAGAAAAAAAAAAAACCCAAAACAATATGTACATGCGCCAACATTGGTGAGGTAAGAAACGTGCTCAGAATTCTTGTGAGTGACTCATCTGAACTCTCGACCTTGTGGTCCACGCCATCCTCCCTTAACTTCATTTCAGCTGCTCCTTGCCGTAACTCCACCCTGCATCTCGTCCCCCCACAGAAGGCTTCCACCCCTGACATCATCACCCCAGCCTCCGTTCAACCTTCCCGGCCCCTCCACCTCCCTCCAGTGTTACCCCGTCCTCTTCTGCACTTTGATGCATCCATTTCCTCCCATTAGCAGCCCTTATTGCCTCCCCATGATCCAGCTTTAGCCCCTTTGCATCAGCATCTTAAAACTCCCTTTCTTGTCCCTTTGCACATCCACTGATAACAGCCCACAGCTGATGAGCTCACCTCTCTACCCTGCACCTCTCAAGTGGAGCCCCCCAAGAGAAAACCACCCCGTGAGGCTGTGGTCACGACATACTTTCAGTCTCACCCTCTGCACGTCAGCCCTCCGCTGGAGCTCTCCTGGCTTCTGAAACTGAGCAGGAAATTCTGGCCACGGAGACTGTATCTGGAAGGGATTGCCACGCAACCGTTCCCCCATTTAGCAGAGTCAGTGAAGCTCCTTCACATTTCACTGTTGTGGATGGAGGAATTAACGGTCTTCTCCCAGTAAACCCAGTTGAGTGACCAAGGACACCCAATTGGATTATATTTCATTTACTTCAATAACAGAAAGTGGGAGTTAAATATGGATTTTTAAAAATATAAAACACAGGACGAAGGAAAGGAAGAAGGAAACCTTAAAATCTTGTTACCAAATATAAAGGCGTGCTTGGGATAAGTACTCCCTTGTGGCCAGTCTTTTTAGAAGCATGCAGGTATTCTCTGTTTAAAAACAGACAGCCTTACCTTTTATTCCCTCCGTTTTTAATTTGTTTATTTTGCCCAGAACTGAAGATGTCAAGGAAAACGTGTTGGCAGTTTTACTGATTGTCCTGGTTTCCCTGCTCGGATTTCTGACACTGAACCGAGGCTTTTGCAAAGACATGTGGGTGCTTCTCTTCTGCCTCGTCATGGCCAGCTGCCAGTACTCCCTGTTAAAGGCAAGAGCACATCTAATTCTTACCATCACTAATGTAGCCTTGAAATCATGAGATGATGACACAGACACTTCTCATTTGTGTTCTAGAGCGTTCAGCCTGACCCCGCCTCGCCAATCCACGTAAGTGTCCAACCACGGGCGAGTAGCTTGTCCGCTCTGCTTGCGTTGAAGCTAGGGGAATGGGCAAACTAGATTCAAAAGGCGACGTGCATATCAATATCCATGTATATTGAATATATAAATAGAAATATTAATGCATGGTGGCCAAGTTCAGGCTAGATCGGAGAGCGTGGTGGGGATGGTGGCAGGGACGGAACAGGATGGGGACCAAGGATGTGTGCAGGGCCTTTTCTACCTGCCCTGGACTCATGTCGGGAAAGACGGTGAGCCCAGACTCTGCAGTCAGGCTGCCTGCGTTCGTTTTCTGGTTCCTGTGTCTGATTATTGGACCCTGAACAAAATGTGTACTCTCCATGCCTCAGCTTCCCTGTGTGTAAATAAGGATAATAAAAATGCCTATGGGGATTCAGTAATCCAAGTAACGGGCTTAAAACAGCGCCTGGCATGGAGAAATCGCTTAATAGATGGTAGAAACCTCAGCATGTAAGCATGCATCATTATTCTTTTTACCTGAAGCTGATCTCTTTCTCGTCCACATTTTCAAGTGTATTGTTACCTTTTTCCTCATCATTTGGGGCTCCTTCATATCTGACACTCTGGGCTCCCCAGCACTGATCTCTTGGTGCCTGGGCGGTCTTCCACGAGCTCGGAAGCACACGTAGCATCCACTGACCCGGCTGCACCTTCCCCTGTGGTGCTGCGGCTCCAGGTCTGGCGCTCTCCCTACTGGGACCCTGGCCACGTGCCTGTGCACCGAGACCACTGCCTGGTGGATGTCCCAGCTCCTTGGGAAACCTTCTTTCCTCTGTCCTGGTGAGCTCCTGTGGGTCCACGAAAACCACTTCCTAAGAAAGAAAACTTGACCTTCCCGCTACTGTGCCTTTAAAAACTTCATATCCATGATTTAGGACTGCTTTTAAATCTGTGATAGCTCATGCTTAGCTCATAGTAATTAAGAAAAGCTTGTCATTGGACACTCACCTGGCATACATTACTATCTTGTTAAATTCCTCTGTTCCCCATAATTGGTTTAATACATCTTCTTTCATCCCAGAGTCTGAATGTCAAGATAAGCAGAAGCAGCATAATTAGGCTATCACCGGTGTGTCCTTGTGATTGTTGTCAGGAATCTGGGTTAGGTGGTGAGCGCAGAGACGTACAGCCCTGGGGTGTGCTGTCCCAGCCCACCCTAGATGCGACACGGGCGTCCTCCTGCTGTGATAAATACGCCCCGCTTCCTAGTGACAGCGCTTGGCTCACTGTCTTTCTGGGTGACCTGGGGGAGGGGTGTTGTTTGCTGTTAAACATTCATTTCCTGCATGTACTTTCAGGAATAATGCTAGGCAAGGAGGATGGCAAGTACAGCTGCGTAATCCCTGTAGATCTGTAATGACTGTTCGCAGGACCCTTGGGTCCTGCTCTAAGTTGGAGTCGTATTGTCTCTATTGATCCACTTCCTGGAGGACTAAATGCAGCTGCCCTTCCTTTATCTGAGCAAGCATGTCCTAGTGAGATAGGAAGAAACGACTTCTCTTACTGTCAACAGAAGCCACAGTCAGACATCAAACTATGTTTATGGCAGTACTTAATTTGCTTACACAGATTTCTGAGTAGAATGAGTCCCAGATTTGAGCTGGCATTTCTCTAACTGTTCTGATGAGGCAAGAAAATATGGTAGCTATAAAATAGTTCCTCCTGCAGTGTGGCTGAGCCATGTAGGCGTTTAGAGGCTGATTTACTGTTTAGAGATGAGAAAACCTCAGAAAGGAGATGGTCAAGAGAATGAACCCAGTCTGGTAGAGAGATGGTGCTCAGGCCTGCCACCAGCCCTGGCTAAGTTTCATTCATCAGGGGCTGTCAGATGACCCAGTGCTTTTCAAAACTGTATTACTTTGTTCGTTCCCAGGGAGGGCCGTTAATGCAGTCAGTTCTTGGAGTGATTGACTGACTTTCTCCTTTGTTTCCTTCCAGGAGCACAGAGGTGGCAAATTTTGAGCAAGTTGTTAAAACCTGAAGATAGCACAATGAAAAAAAAAATTTTTTTTTTCCGTAACATTCTGTGTGCTTCAGATAGAGTTGCAGATTAATACTGGCCTGCTAATAGTTATGGTACCATCGACCCTGGGCCTGAAAGAAATGCGTCTGATTGGAAAAGAAAAGAGGTCTAGGAGAGCTTAAAAAAATGAGAATGGGGGGTAGCTCCTGGAAGGAATCTGAGGATCAGAGACTGGCAACTTAGTCACAGGCAGTGAGGCTCTTCCATGGCTTACACAGATTTATACACTGGTCTAACCAACAGTATCCACTAATGATAACCCAGAAAGCAAAATCCAGTGGGATCCCTGGCACAGAGGCAGTGTAGGGGCCTTTCCCAGCACCTGCAGGGATTCTGAGTTAGGACAGCTGGGGCAGCACTTGGGAACCTGCATTTTAACACTCCCCCACCTTGTGCTGATGGCGGAGGTGATCTCAGATCACACCTGAGAAACACCGGAGTAACTGGAAGCGTGTGGGTTTCGGGATTCGAATCCAGCCTCGCCACGTACAAACTACGGCATCTTGGTCAAGTGACTTCTCTGAATCTCAGGTTTTTCCTCTGTAAAAGAGGAAATACTAAAATAGGATTGTAAGGGGATTAAACAAGGTAATGTACATCCAGGGCTCAGCGTAGAATCTGGTACTGCGGGAGCACCTGACAAATGCTGGTAACTTGTGTGTGAGTAAAGTGGGGATAATAATAACAGCCTCAGCTGTATTTGGTCATGAGTGAGTTGGACAATCTATATAATGTGCCCAGTGCAGGACCTGGAATATTCAGTCCTCTGTAAAGGTTTCTTTCCTTTCTCCTTCTGCTCTGCGGATCCAGAGGACTGAGTGTACAGTTTCCACAAAGCCCACCCCTAGGTCCCCAATTATTAACCTCTTCCATCAGTATGTTACAGTTGTCACAACTACAGAAGCAATGTGGATACATTATTATTAACTGAAGTCCATATTTCACTCAGATTTCCTTTGTTTTTACGTAATATCCCCCCCTTTTTTTTTTTGAGGATTCCATCTAGGACATTGCCTGACGTTTAGTCATTCTCTCTCCTAAGGCTCCTCCTGGCTGTGACAGTTCCTCAGGTTTTCCTTGGTTTTTGATAACCTGGACAGCTTTGAGGAGCATTGGTCAGGGATTTTGTAGACTGTCCCTCAGTTGGCATTTAGCTGGGGCTCATCTGATGATTTAACTGGGTTATGGGGGAGGAGAACCACAGAAGTAAAGCACCATTTTCCTTACGTCCTCTCGAGGTTATGGACAATCAACGTGACTGAACCACTTTTGATGTTGACCTTGAACACCTGGTTAAGGTGCTGTTTATCGGAGAAATGGTTTTTTTTTAATTTCACTAAAAATTTTTAGAAATTGAAGTATAGTTGATTTACAGCATTGTGTTAGTTTCTGGTGTGCAGCAAAGTGATTTGGTTATACATATACATATCTATTCTTTTTCGGATTCTTTCCCATTATAGGTTGTTACAAGATATTAAGTATAGTTCCCTGTGCTCTACAGTAGGTCCTTGTTGGTTATCTGTTTTATATAGAGTGGTATGTATCTGTTAATCCCAAACTCCTAATGTATCCTTTCCCCACCTTTCCTCTTTGGTAACCATACATTTGTTTTTCTGTCTGTAAGTCTGCTGTTTCTGTTTTGTAAATAAGTTCATTTGTATCACTTTTTTAGATTCCAGGTATAAGTAATATCATACAATGTTTGTCTGACTTACTTCACTTCGTATGATAATCTCTTAAGTCCACCCATGTTGCTGCAAATGGCATTATTTCATTCTTTTCTGTGGTTGAGTAATAGTCCTCTGTATATATATGCCACCAAGTGTGGGTCATAGGATACTTGCTGGCTAGGGTTTTACTGGGGTTCAGCTTCCTTAGGGCAGTGGGCTCCCATCCCCAGATCTCCTTCTTTTGCTCCACACACAAGGGGAACTGAAGTGTATAGTTAAAAATTTTCGGCATACATCCAGAAAAAATGAAAACTTTAATTAGAAAAGATACACGCACCCCAGTGTTCATAGCAGTACTATTATAATAGCCAAGACATGGCAGCAGCCCAAGTACCCGTCAACAGATGATTAGATAAAGAAGAGGTGGTGTATATAAACAATGGAATAATACTCAGCAAAAAAAAGAGAATGAAGTATTGCCATTTGCAGCAACTTGGATGGGCCTAGAGAATACTATGCTTAGTGAAATAAGTCAGACAGAGAAAGACAAATACTGTATGATGTCACTTATGTGTGGAATCTAAGAAATAATACAAATGAATCTATAGAAAAATCAGAAACAGACTCACAGACAGAAAGCAAACTTACGGTTACCAAAAGGGAGAGAGGGGGAAGGATAAATTATGGGGTTAACAGATACAAACTACTGTACATACAATAGATAAGCCGCAAAGATTTACTGTATAGCCCAGGGAACTATATTGAATATCTTGCAATAACCTATAATGGAATATAATCTGCATAAAAAAACCCCAAAACAAATCACTATGCTGTATATCTGAAACTAACACAATATTGTAAATCAACTATACTTCAATTAAAAAAATGTGACTCTAAATATAAACAGGTGAATTGCTAAAGCAAACAGCAAATCCTTATTAGGGTGAAGAGAGTTCCACGTAGGTAGACATAGTGTCTCAGAGGGGCTGGACAGAGCAGCGGGTGGTTATTTTTCTACACCCTCTCCTGGTAGGAGCCCTCTTCCACCTTCCAGGAGAAGCTATTACGAATGATTTCCCCCCCCCCACTCTCTCTTTACTTCACACGAGTAACATTCACGTCACGTGTCTAAAGAATGAGGATTGCGAATGAACTTGATCCGAGTGAGGTTGAGTGTTGGGCCTAGAAGGATCCAGTGGCCAATGCAATCACCGTCTGGGTCAGTCTGGGGAGCCGGTGGGTAGTAGCCAGTGGGTAGAATCCAAGTCCTGGCTCGGCCGCACTGCAAAGCCTGTGTGCCTCGGTTTACTCTTGGCAACAGGAGAGTAATGGTAGGACTTCTGCGAGTGGAATATTTAAAGTGGGTAGAAGAGTGCCGGAGGCACAGGGAAGCAGGACAAATGTTAGCCTTTGCTGTCTTACAGCAGCTTGTCAGAGACAGCTGACCTCTGAGTGCGGCCAGACAGGAGCTTGTGCAGACTCGGCAGGCGTGAGGCAGCTCTTTTCTGCCCTCTGGGCTGAGAAGCAGAGAGTGCGGATCTGCACGAAGCCTGGCGCTGGTACGGGAAACGGCAGAGATGGGATGGGGCTGGCATGGCCTGGTTGCTGACGGCCTCGGTTCAGTGCCCCTGGGTTCAGACACCCCATCTTCCTTAGAACAAAACCCTTTTATCGCTCTGTCTCCCTGTCTATCTCTCCATCTATATCTATCTATCTACCTATCTATCTGTCTGTCTGTCAATCTATCTATCTATCCATCCATCCATCTATCTACTTATCTATCAGCAGCAAGTTTGAAGCATCTGACCAGCCCCCTCTCTTGGTAAGAGGACAGTTAGAATGGCCTGGTCCCCTAGCCACAAGCACCACTGCTCTCCGGGTGGGGACCTGTAGGTTTGGAGAGATTCTCTCACCTTACCCTTTCCTTGCCCTGCGACCAGAGCACCGCCTGTGACATTGTATATGTAGGTGGGGTTAATGGGAGACCCAAATGCATGTGTAGACCAGCTTTTGTAAAACAGCCTGCAAGGTGCCTCAGAGCAGAAATCAGCAGTGCTTCCCCAGGGCATTTGAAGGTGAAAAAACAGGTGGGAAACACTTGGACAGGTTTTAGAAGGTTGTGATCAGACTTCACCTGGAGGAGCGAGTGGAATTTTTCTATTGAAAAGAAAAATGAATCCTTGGGAGGTTTTATGATTGAATCCTACGTGAAAGAAGGAACTGGAGAAGAGGGAAATTTTATTAGTGGGTGTTCGTAGGAATCAAGACAGATAAAAGTGACTCACATGCCATGTATTAGCGATATGCTTAGAGTGGTTTGGGGACCCCAAAGGTAGCATGATGGTGAGGGAAGCCTGTTTCTAAGGGAGCCTTAAGGTTTGTCTCAGAAATTGCAAATAAAAAGAAAGCACTCCCGTGCCCAGTAAATAAAGTTTGACTTGGACGATCCAAGATGATATCTTAAATTTGTTCAAAGCCATAGACTTTCAATTCCTGGAAAAAGTTATTTTTAACCTTTTAGTAACAGAAAGGATCAGGGCAAGTGGGAAGTAGCTATTTAATTATATTTCTGAAATGGTATCAGTTTGAGGAAAGATCTCATATGCTTGTGTATTTGTATACTAAGTGGCTATCTATACCAAGCAATTTATTTTGCTATTCACTTGATAAGAAATGCATTAAGATTTCACTTATGCTTTAGTTTCAAATTTTTTTTTTTAATGCAGAGGAAGTATCCCCTTACCCATTAATCTATGACCTAGTTGGATTCAAAAGGAAATTTCATAAGAGTACAAAATATTCCTTTAAGACTGAGTCTGGACTCAGGGCCAAACATAGCCAGCCCCCATGGACAGCCTGTGTTTTCCTTCCTATTAAAAGATGGTCTCAGAATAAGACTGTTTCTATTATAGAAGCAGTGGCAATTTAAATTGCATTTCTAAATATGTTCAAGTCAGTGACTTTAAAAATTCATATCCAAACTTGGATCACTTTCTTTTTTTTGACTTATTTCCTAGTCTTTTTATTTTATTTTTTTAACATCTTTTTTTTTTTGCGGTACGCGGGCCTCTCACTGTTGTGGCCTCTCCGGGGCACAGGCTCTGGACGCGCAGGCTCAGCGGCCATGGCTCGTGGGCCCAGCCGCTCCGCGGCATGTGGGATCCTCCTGGACTGGGGCACAAACCCATGTCCCCTGCATCGGTAGGCGGACTCACAACCACCGCGCCACCAGGGAAGCCCTAATACCTTTATGAGAGTATAATTGCTTTACAATGGTGTGTTAGTTTCTGCTTTATAACAAAGTGAATCAGCTATACGTATACATATATCCCCATATCTCCTCCCTCTTGCGTCTCCCTCCCACCCTCCCTATCCCACCCCTCTAGGTGGTCACAAAGCACGGAGCTGATCTCCCTGTGCTATGCGGCTGCTTCCCACTAGCTATCTATTTTACACTTGGTAGTGTATATATGTCCACGCCTCTCTCTTCATCCCAGCTTACCCTTCTCACTCCCCGTGTCCTCAAGTCCATTCTCTACATCTGCGTGTTTATTCCTGTCCTGCCCTTAGGTTCTTCAGAACCCTTTTTCTTTTTCTTTTTTTTTAGATTCCATATATATATATATATGTGTTAGTATACGGTATTTGATTTTCTCTTTCTGACTTACTTCACTCTGTATGACAGACTCTGGTTCCATCCACCTCACTACAAGTAACTCAATTTCATTTCTTTTTATGGCTGAGTAATATTCCATTGTATATATGTGCCACATCTTCTTTATCCATTCATCTCTTGATGGACACTTAGGTTGCTTCCATGTCCTGGCTACTGTAAATAGAGCTGCAATGCACATTGTGGTACATGACTCTTTTTGAATTATGGTTTTCTCAGGGTATATGCCCAGTAGTGGGATTGCTGGGCCGTATGGTAGTTCTATTTCTAGTTTTTGAAGGAACCTCCATACTGTTCTCCATAGTGACTGTATCAATTTACATTCCCACCAACAGTGCAAGAGGGTTCCCTTTTCTCCACACCCTCTCCAGCATTTGTTGTTTGTAGATTTTTTGATGATGGCCATTCTGACTGGTGTGAGGTGATCAAACTTGTATCACTTTCATCTTGACTTTTTATACTCAAAGTAGTTCATGAATTGCAAATAATATTCTCTCCCTAATTCATTTTTGTTGGTTTTTTTGAACCTTATGAATTTTGCATTGATTTGTGAGATGTAAATTAATTCTTCATTGACTTTTGCCCTGGAAAGTTGATGTTATAGCTTTTCCTTAATTTTTCTATCCATTCCAGAAGAAGAATAAAACAGTGTGTCCGCTCGCCTCTTAAGAGTATTTTGAAGGTTAAGATGAAATCAGTTAAGTTTTTGGTCCTCCTCAGAGGACAATGCAGATAAATAGCAAATGTTTAAAAATTGATTATTCCACCGTGCTACACTGAGACATTTTGTGCAGTCTCTGCAGGTATAATTTGGCACCTGTATTGTCTTGCTTTCTAAGACATAAGGAAATTGAAGCCTACAACTTGTAATTCTATTTCTTGTTAATAATGGAGCTCAGCTTAGAGCATGCAGAGCAAATAGTGGCTTAAGTTAGTTTGGCACTTGAAATGAACAACACAAATGGAAGTTTCCCTGTGGGGGAAGCATTGAATTAGATCGAGATTTTATCCAAGGCTGGTAATTACATTTGCAGGTAAATCTTGCTGAGTCTGAGAGACATAACATTCTTTTTGATATTCTTCTTTGACAGAGTAAACATCAGGGTATTTTTTTTTTCCCTTGGTGTTTTGTGTGTATGAATTATGGTGGGGGAGGGGTGAATTGTTATATGGTGTAAGTTGTATAATATGGTATAAATGATTGACTATGAGGCTTTTGTTATTTAATCAGAATTAAAAGTACCATTCAGAACTTGTGTTTGTTTTCTAGGGACACAACCAAATCATAACATATAGCAGACCAATCTATTTTTGTGTGCTGTGTGGCCTTATCTTGCTGCTTGATACTGGGGCCAAAGCCAGGTACCCTCCCACTTACATTGTGTATGGCCTGAAGCTCTTCTCTCCAGGGTCTCTCCAGTCGGCTAGGGACTTCTTAATAGGTGAGTTCATTTGGGGGTTGTGGGGAAGAATATAGAGGTGGGAGGGTATTTCTCCCCGTTATTTTTTGAATCCCTCGTTGGATACATTTTCTTACTTTATTATTGGATCAAGGGATGTGCCTTTTTTCTCTTGGCTTGCACACTTTCAGAAGACGGGCTGGGAGGCAGAGCCCCAAGCATCCAATGAGGGACTTACTCTAAAGGATGTTGATATCCATGAGCAGGGAGCTGCAGTACCATAATATCTGAAGACTGGTGGCTGAGGTGCCTGATGTGTGGCGTCAGTGGGGCTCCCCAGGGTGGAGGCGATTTTGCCATTAGGGTGGCAGCCACAGCCCCATCTGCACAGCACAGATGCTCCGGTAACATGTGAGTGGACATGGTTCTCAGTCCAGATGGAGTCCTGGATGTGCCGTCACCCAGCCTTCCATTGGTGCACTTTACTTGCCTTAAGGTCTAGGCAGTGTTTGATGTAAAATGCTCCATGTACACAAGTGACCTTCATAATATAATGGTGTAGAGCCCCAGCTTCGGAGGCAGATGGCTGCCTGTTTGAATTCCATCTCTGCTTCTTTACTAGTTGTGTGACCTTGAGCAAAATTCAACTGTGATATGGGGACAAAAATAGTACACACCACGGAGATTGTTGCAAATTTTAGATGAGTTGGTATATTTAAACACATAGAAACGTGCCTTTAACCAGGTATTAGCTATTATCATCTTTATTATGCGAAGAGGCTGCCCCACTGTGGGCCCGCAGCTCCAAAGACTTGACGGACAAAGCTCTGAGAATTCTTGTGATGACATCCAGAGGTTTCCACACCTGCTAACTTGTGATTATCTGATCCCATTGACCAGATGAGTTGATAAAGGACAGTTACCAAAGACACCACCCCCTAGATCTGCTACTTGCCAGCCAGAAATTTAACTCAAGAGGAGATTGTCAAAGCCATCATTAGGACCAGCACAAGAGAGAAACAGGAACTGAGTACGTGTGAGGTTGTTTACCATCACGTGTCTGAAGACGCTCTTGTGCCTGTCTCGCGGAGGAAGTGGTTCTCCTCTGGCTGGTGCTGGGGCATGTGGAATAGCGGCTGGAGTTGTGCCTTATGGGTGATAATCTCTGTTCCCCACTGCCACTCTTGGTTTCTGCTCAGACCACCAACGTACCACAGTGGAGAGAGGCACCAGAGGAAGAGGAGGGGCAAGGGAGACAGGAAGATCTGGTGTCTGCTGCCTTATTCTGCTCCCAGGGAGGAAGGGGTTGAATGTGAACCAAGGGTAGGAGATGAGTCCACTGGCCATTGAGCAGGTGGGAAGGATGGAGAAGCTCTTTGTCCTATGTAATCCAAGAAGAGAACATCAGATAACAGAACAATAGAAGGAGGAGAAAGCACAGTGACAAGAGACAAGGAATCTGGGGGATAAAATTGGCACAAGAAGAAAGACAAAGTCAGTGGTGGGACTAGTTGCTTTTGTAGGCTGAAGGGTGAATTAAGGAAATAGAAACACTCAGGGTGATATTCTTACATAATTTATTTTCCTTTTATGATCTTTCATATATGTTCAGAATATCACTTCTCTTTCATTATAAGGAAAACATTTTTTTTTTTTCCTCCGGGAGGAAAGTGAAGGGCCTTCTTAGTCAGTGCTCATTTCCTTTGCTGACCTCTGCGCTGAATTTTTTATTATTTTCCATTTGGGTAACTTCAGCAAAAGCCTATGAGCAAGACTGGCTTTGCAATCATCCTTTGGATGAGAAAGCCGAGAGGTCTTCAGTTCTTAGAACCGTATTTCAAGAGGAGCAGTAGCAAAGCTAGAGTGTGCCCTGAGGAATGTGGCCACATGGGCTACGCTGGGTCTGCACGTGGGGCGAGGGAATGGGGGCGTCCAGCCTAGAGGAGAAATGCTTGAGTCCTAGAGGCACATGTGATGGCTGTAGGTGGTTAAAAGGCTGCCAGGCCAAAGTGGGAGGGATTTTGTTCTCTGCTGTTCTCTGTTGGTGTAGCTGTAGTAACTAGTCCCAGTGGCTGGTGGGTGGATTTCGGCTCGCTGGAAGACTGGTGTTGTGGTTTGGTGTAGAGCTGTCCAATAGGGCCGTGGGTGGCCTAGTGATGCGAGAAGTTCCCTGACGTGGGAAGAACTCAGGCAAGATGAGACAGCCATCACTTGTAGAAGGGTTCCATGCCCTGTATGGGTTCTTTATCAGATGTGATGGGTCCTTTTTCAGATGTGAGAGTTTGATGTTTTATTTTAGTCTTTAGGACCATAATCCCTTACCTACACTAATGCAGCTTCAAGGATAGAACCCTTGGAGATGGTGGAGGTTTTGTAACCAGCGACTGAGATGGACCCACCCTCATCTGCACTCCGAGACTCACATTTCCATGTCTTGTGTGAAGACTTGTCTCTTGGCCCCAGGAATCCGTGTCAGCACAGTGTGCTAATACACAGATGTGGCATGTAGGAGACACACAACGTGTACAGTCATACCAAGTTCATAGTCTTGGTTTTACTTCCATGTTATTTTAATTCTGCTTACCTCCCCCAAGCCCCAACCTGCAAATATAGTAATGAATATTACTCTTCACATAACGGAAGAAAGAAGCAAGTTCCAATGTTTTTATTTATGCATTGTGCTTGGAAAGAAATGGAGCTGTACCAGAAGTTTCTGCATTTATGGTAATTATTAGGAAACATGAGGAGTAGGGAAGATGTGAGAGAAAATTACAGACCCTCTCAGCAGTACGCTGAGAAAAGAAGTCTTTGTTCACAGGGAAAGTTGCCAACAACCACGGGGACTTTTTGATTTTTTACTTATGGAAAAAAGGACAAAATCATTTCGGCAACTTCAAGCGGAATTTTCTAGCCGTCCTCCTGATGCTTCTTCATTCACGTGCGCTGCACCCTGACATTCATGCGGCCTCCACCTTCTTCTGATTCCACCTGCGCAGCTCTGACTCTAAAGACGGGAGCTTTCCTCTGTACTTCATCCTGGGGGAGACCTAGACCCTGGGCTCCCCGTCAACTGCTGTCCGTCCTGTGCCATGTCGTCTAGCTCCTCTCTGCAGGTACAAGCAGAGAGTCTTCAGTTAGGACTTCCTCATGTCTCGTACCATTTTATTTCCCCCCAGCGTCATTCATCGTGTTCCAGTTCTTTGCACTTTATTAGTTTGGGTTTTATTGCCTAATGTATTTCTTATAGAGAATACTTCTTTGCCCACGTTTTGCTGCAGTTTCCAGGATTTGTCTACCATTATTACATTATTTCACACCCATACTTTTCTCTGTAGTTCTTCGTTTTTGGTAGTTTTCATTGCACACAACACTTGAGAATGTGGACTAATGCCCGTGACGAATGCAGCGTACCATCTAATCTTCATTGCTGGGTTTTGAGTCCCAAACTTAAGAAGAGAACTAGTCAGTTTGCTTAAAATCATATGAATTAAAATGTTCATGCTCAAAACTGTATGTCCTGCTATTAAGTGTCTGTTTATTTCTTATATCTTTCCTTTCATATAAAAACTGAAAAAAGAAATTGTCATATAGTTATGACTAGCAGATCCGTATTTGTGTCTTATTGCTGACTTTGTTTTTGTTTAAACTTTATTGAAGTACAGTTGATTTACAATGTTAATTTCTTCTGTACAGCAAAGTGACTCAGTTAAACATATATATATCAGTATATTCTTTTTCTATTCTTTTCCATTATGGTTTATCACAGGATATTCAGTACAGTTCCCTGTGCTCTACAGTAGGACCTTGTTGTTTATCTGTCCTATATGTAATAGTTTGCATCTGCTAATCCCAAACTCCCATTCCTTCCCCCGACCCCCCCTTGTTATTGCCGGCTTTGATTGAGAAACGTATTACTCACAGATGCTTTGGGTTTTCACCATATAGTTAAAATCTTGCCACAGACAACATTACAACAAAATCACCATGTGTGTCAAAATATGGCTCCAATCCCAAACAAAGGCCCGTTTATCATAGCCATGTTCATTACATAAAATTTTATTTCCACACATGGTTGGAACAGTTTCTTGGTATTGTTGTAGTTGGGTTTGCCCCATTTTACTGTAGTGGGGTTAACCCATGATTAGCCAGAGAATGGGACACATAAATACTCTCATCCCTGCAATTTCACTGTGGAAAGTTTGCATTTCCAGTTTTTCAGAAATAGCTGAAACGCGGTCCCCATCCTCCCTACCTGCCCTTTTCACTGCAGTTTATACATGGGGTTTGGACATAGTTCCATGTTTAGGCGTCTTAGATTTCAAATCAAATTTCCTTAGTTTTATTAGGGTTTACCAGTATCAAACTTCATTGACTTTCCACCCAATAAACTGAGACAGGAAGGTAGACAGATGTACCGTGGTACCACTAATGGGAGTTTCTGTGTTTCTCTGAAACCCAACTCAAATAGGATCGAGAAAGAGAATGATGGGGAAATTGCTGTAAAATGCAGCTCAACGATGCGTTATTTCCCTGAACAAATGATCTCTGTGAAACACTGAATTATAACGTATGGATGTTTCATCCAATTGCATTGTTACGGTTTGGGAAGCTGCCAGTTCTCCTCTCGTCAGGCAGGGTCCCTTTCACCTCCCAGGTGACGTGCGCCACCTGAGAAGCAGGCCCTTCAGTGTCGCACCGTCATGGCTGTGGGATTTCTTAGTTCATCCCCACTCTCCCTTGCTGCTCTGTGGGTCTGAGGTTCTGACTGAAACCTGAGTCTCCACCGGGTATTTAGAACAGAACACACACAGCAACTCAAGCCCTGGAGGTGATAGGAGCACAAAGCAAGGAGCCTTGCAGGAAGAGCCCCTCTAACAACTGTGCTTGGGTTTTGCATGATCATGTAATTTTCCTGGTCCTCTTTTCCCATCTCATTTCCCCTAAGTCCAAGTCTGTCGTTGCAAGCTGAAGGCAGATCTACTCTCTGCCCACCATCCCCATGTGTCTGCTCGGTCCCAGGCCCGCCTCTTCCTCAAAAGCAGCGCCTTTATTATTTCCACGGGCCTGTGCGGCTCAACCTCCAGCCTCCTCCAGCGGGTAGGGGAGAGGAGGCCGTATTGCCTCCAGGACCTGGGCGGGGTGGGCTGGGCTGAAAGGGGGAGGGAGGTGGGACTGCAGCGGGAACCTCGGCCACCTTTCCCCGCATGCTTACCATCAATTTTGTCTGTTCACTTCCAGTATTTCTATATTGCTTCCCTGCAATCTCCCTCCTTGGGCTCTTCCCGCAGATCAACACTTTCTGCATCTATCTTTTGGAGCAAATTGACATGCTGTTTTTTGGAGGTTCTGGTAAGTCTTGTTCATTCTGTTCGTCCTGTAAAAAAGTCTGAAGTTCGGATAAGGGCTAGGTAGCCTCAGGCATGGAATGAGGTCTGGACAGTTAGGTTGTCCTGAGCCTTTGTAGGACTTTAGCTCTGGTCCGTCAGGTTGATGGTGGGCCCTTCTAGATTCCTTCATCCAAATTGAAAGTGGTCCACCCAGCTTGACACAAGCGGAAAACAGGGAAGCGTAGAATTCCATGAGCTTTGCACTAGGTGTAAGGCTCTTCTAAGTGTTCTTTGGAAAAGCCGTATGTGTGACTGTGTGTGAATGTGGGTGAGTGGAGGTGAGTGTGTGCGCCGTGTGTGTATTTGAGCATGTACACGTCTGAGTTAGTCTGGGAGCGTGTGCGTGTGACGTTGTGAGTGTGTGTGGTGTGCGGGCCTGTACAGACAGGCGACCTGTGTCCTTCCATTTGGTGTGTGCTTTAGATTCCAACCAAGGTGGATAAAGCTTCATCTAATGCTTACTTGGAGACTTTAATCGGATTGCTTACCTTTAAAGTTTACTCTTCTCTAAATGGAGACTAACGTGCTGATCTCATAGTGTTGCTGTAAGGATTCCATGAAATCTGTACATAGAGCGCAAGACCGTAGAGGCCAATTAATTACTGCTGCCACCTCCTTGTACACACACAGACACACAGATACACACTCACACACACAGGAGTGCTTTCTTGTTCTTCTTATCTATCTATCTATCATCCATCTCCCTCTGTCCTTATCTCTGTCTCCATCTCCATCCCCATCTCCGTCTCCATCCCCATCTCCGTCTCCATCCCCATCTCCATCTCCATCCCCATCTCCGTCTCCATCCCCATCCCCATCTCCATCCCCATCTCCATCCCCATCTCCATCCCCATCTCCATCCCCATCTCCATCCCCATCTCCATCTCCATCCCCATCTCCGTCTCCATCCCCATCCCCATCCCCATCCCCATCCCCATCCCCATCCCCATCCCCATCTCCATCCCCATCTCCATCCCCATCTCCATCCCCATCCCCATCTCCATCCCCATCTCCATCTCCATCCCCATCTCCATCTCCATCCCCATCCCCATCTCCATCCCCATCTCCATCTCCATCCCCATCTCCGTCTCCATCCCCATCCCCATCTCCATCCCCATCTCCATCCCCATCTCCGTCTCCATCCCCATCCCCATCTCCATCCCCATCTCCGTCTCCATCCCCATCCCCATCTCCATCCCCATCTCCATCCCCATCTCCATCTCTCTCCTTTCTTCTGTTGAATTGCCATCCCTGAGCATTCCGGGGCCAGCAGCTTCCAACTGTAAGCAACAAGGTCTCCCCACCTCCGCATTGACTGGTTCACACAGCCTTCCAAGAATGTTATCAAAAGTTCTTTCTATCTGTGGTCCTCCTGAGTTGTTAGGTAACGGTCAGTGTCTTTCTTGTACTAAGAGTCACTCAGGGCTTTTTGACTGCCCCGTAGATTGATTTTTTGCCCCTTTCACAGGCATTTTGCATTTGAAAGCTACAAACTTCATTTCTTCTTCTTTTTTTTTTTTAATTTTTACTGGAGTATAGTTGATTTACGTACAAACTTCATGTCTTACAACATTTACTGACCGTGAGACTTGCCAGTCTAGAAGGGAACTCTTGACGTTTGTGTTCCAGCTGTTTCGGGGATGCTGTCGGCCGTTTACAGCGTGGCCCGGAGTGCTTCTGCTGCAGCTGTGCTGCACGTGTTCTGCTTCAGCGCCGTGAAGGTAGGTGTGAGGCCCAGGGCCTTCTTCTCACATCCACTGAATTAACTGTATTTTAAGTAAACAAATGTCTCTTCCAATTTCAAGAGAAATGGGATCTGAGCACATTAGCAATAACAGGGCCTGGCGGATGAAGCCTCAGTGGTTTAGAAGATGCATTAAGATACCCAATTTGCCACGGAGCACAAAGCCCACCTGGTCTGACCCCCTGCCCCCTCCAGGTGTCTGCCTGGCTTGGTCAGTTACTGACACTGGGCGGGGCTTCTGCTTAACATGGTAAAGGGATACAGTTGCATCAAGCTTTATGGACAGAGAACGGGAATGGCTATGACAGTAAAAAAATTTTAGAATCCAGGAAACAGATGGACCATAGATTTATCCAGATGGAGAAAGTTAAAACCCAGGCTGGCAGCAAGGGAAACATACGATGATGAAAAAACAAGATAAACTTTAACTTTAGGAAAACAGCAAGAGGTATCAGAAAAGCAAATGGTACATGCGTAGCTCAGCTGTGAATATTTTGTATCTATGGCGATCTGAATAAGAGTTATAACTGTAATGGCAGAATGGGGGAGATGAATGTGTGTGTGTGTGTGTGTGTGTGTGTGTGTGTGTGTGTGTGTGTGTGCGCGCATGTGCCCCTCTTGGGGAGGTCTTTTTTTTTTTTTAACATCTTTATAGGAGTATAATTGCTTTACAATGCTGTGTTAGTTTCTGCTGTATAACAAAGTGAATCAGCCATATGTATACGTATAGCCCCATATCCCCTCCCTCTTGCGTCTCCCTGCCACCCTCCCTATCCCACCCCTCTACGTGGTCACAAAGCACCAGCTGATCGCCTGTGCTATGCGGCTGCTTCCCACTAGCTATCTGTTTTACATTTGGTAGTGTATACATGTCCATGCCTCTCTCTCACTTCGTCCCAGCTTACCCTTCCCCCTCCCCATGTCCTCAAGTCCATTCTCTACATCTGTGTCTTTATTCCTGTCCTTCCTCTTGGGGAGGTCTTTTATTTTTTTTTTTAAGGTTTTAAAATTACCATTTATTTCTTAAAAGTTAACATGTGCCTAATAGGAAAACAAAGAACACAAGAAACAAAAAACAAAGTCATCCATCATCAGAAGTCTTGGGGAGGTCTTAATCTTGTCTTCCACATTAGAAAGTCAGCAAATAATATCTGAAGTTGAAAAAAAATCAAGAAATAACAAAACAAGCATGTTATCTGGAAATATGGAAGTAAATAGACGATGAAACAGGTGAAAGTCCCTGCCTTTGGGAAGCAGGAGTTGGAGCAAGGAGATGGATGGTGTGGGCAGGGGACCACTGCTGTTCATCTAGGCATGTAGAACTGCAGAAGGGCTATGAAGTCTGAAATCAATAGCACATATAACGTATTAAGGGGCATCTTCAATCAGTAAAAAGGTAATTAATTTATAGTATACATATTTCTTGACTTTATGGACACCCTGCCTTGAATGTGTTACACCACAAGTACCTCTTTGATAAAATAAAAATTAAATGTAAAATAGTAAATAATATATGTTCCAAAGGGTTTTAAATATATATTATATGACATTTATTAATTAACTTTTTAAAAGATTAGCTTAAAATCATATTAAACTCATCAGTGTCAGTGGCAGAAAGATAATTGTTTATTCCCCTTTGTGGAAGAGAGGAATTCAATAACATTATCTTCTGCTGTATCACATTTGAATTTCTCTGGGGTAATCAATGGCATAATTCCCTCCCTCACTCCTTCCATCCTTTTCATGTGGCTGTTCTTTTCTTACATTAAAAAAAGAGAGAGGGGAAGGATCTTTTTTCTAGTACACAGTGGTAATGTACATGCTTGTGGTGGCTCTGTTTGTTACCACATTTATACTGTCATGTAGAACAACAATTATATAATTAAGCAGTGTTTCTGGGTTCTTTCTTTTGAACTACATTCCTTTATTCTGTCCCAAGACCCCAGGGATTTCATTCAGGAAACTCCTTAGGTGTTTTCTGAAAACCTCTTTCCACTGCCCTTTGTTAAGGGGCACATGACTGCCTATAAAATTCGGGGGCACAAACTTTTCCCTTACAGGACCCTTTATAATTTGCTCTGTTGTGTTCCAGTCTCTTTTTGTTTATATATTGATTTTTTATTAATTGTCTGAAAGTCTGGTTCATTGAGATACAATTTGTATGCTGCAAAATTCAGGTTTTTAATATATATAATTTGGTAAGTTTTGATACATGTATAAAGTCATGGAACCAATGCCACAATCAAGTTATAGAATATTACCAACTCAAAGGTCCCATTGTATCCCTTTGTGGTCTGTCTCTTCTCCCTATGTCAACCTTTGACCACCACTTATATGATTTTTATGCTTATAACTTTAAAAAATCAACTTTATACAATAAAATGCACTAGTTTTAAATGTACAATTAGATGAGTTTTGATGAATGTGTCACCATCACAGTCATGATGTAGAACAATTCTACCACCACCAAATTTTTCTTTATTCCCCTCCCCAGGCGCAGGTTCCTGCAGGCACTGATCTGCTCTCTGTCATTGTAGTTCGTTTTTTCTAGAACTTCACATAAATGGAATTATGCAATATGTAGCTTTTGAAGTACTTCTTTCAATTAGTACAATGCTTTTGAGATCCAACAATGTGTCAGTAGTTTTTTTTTTTTATTGCTGAGTAGCATTTCTGTGGTTATTTCCAGTTACTGAAAATTATGAATTATATATATATATATATATATGCATATAACTTTATAATAACTGCCAAACTGTTGTCCAAAGTGTCAGTACTGGTTTCCATTCCCCTTATAATCTTTGAGATTTCCAAGTGTTCCAAATTCTTTGTAGCACTTAATGTTGTCAGTTTTTAAAAGTAGTAACCATTCCAGCGTGTGCTAGTATCTAACTGTGGTTTTAATTCGTATTTCTCTAATAACGATTTTTGTCGAGTCTGTTTTCATATGCTTGCTTGCCATTTGTGAAAGATCATTGGTGAAAAATCTGTTAAAATCTTTTACTCATTTTAAAATTGCATCGTATGCTCTTATAATTAAGATAGGAGTTTTTTACATATTCTGGATATAAGTTCTCGATCAAATATATATTGCTCATATATTTTTTTCCAGTTCATGGTTTGTATTTCCATTTCATTAACATTATTTTTCAAAGAACAGAAGTTTTAAATTATAGTGAAGTTAAATTTATAAGTTATTTATTTTATGGTTTGTACTTTTTATGTTCTATCTAAAAATATTTACCTAACGCAAGGTTACAAATATTTTTTTCCTAAAAGTTTTGCAGCTGTAGCTCTTACATTTAGATCTATGATCCGTTTTGAGTTGACTCGTGTGTATGAGATGAGGTAAAGATTGAGATTCACTAGCACAGCTGTTGAAAAGTCTAACCTTTCCCCGTTGAATGACCTTGGAAACATTGTAAAAGATCGGTTACTGGCTACTGGTTTATGGTCCAGCAGGTAAGGAGTTTGGGAGTTATTACACCATCCTAAGAATAAAGCTGAACAAACTGAAAAAAACAGAAAGCTCTTCTTAGATCCATCAGAGAAGAGAGGCAGCAGGGCAAATTCCTGCTTCCAAAACTGGAGAGACAGACAGGTGAATACAGAGGAACAGGAACCCAGGAGCAGAAACCTCTATGGGAACCAGTACCAGGGGTAGGAAAACCTGAACAGCGATTGACAAATTGCTGGAGGCTCAGTGTAGACAAGTCTGAGGGTTAATAACTCCAGGTGAATCCAGTCATCAGGGAGCCCCACACTTTTGTGAGTTTCACCCCCACTAGCTCAACCAGGTTGTCAACAGTGAATATTGGAGGAAAACCCCTTCCTGCCTTCCGCAGGTAGAGGGGAGACTAACCATTTTGAAATATACCAGAGCATTCTGTTCTTCTTAACTAAGCCTGCCTCAAGATTTTACTGGAGCCTAAACTATTGGGATTTTTTTCGGAGCCTAACTTACCTGGAGGAGGGGAAATACCAAAGTCCAGTTTGGCTACAGCCTTCCATGTGAGGGAAGGGAAATACCCAACTCCAGCCTAGTCCTTTCAAGCCATTCTGTTCCACCTAAGGTGAGGGTGGGACTCAGAACACTTGTGAAGTTCACAGTCCAGAGACACAGGGTCACCAAAAGACAGAGAACTAATCCCAGGACTGTAGAATACCTCTCCCCTCACACGTTAATACCGCATGACTAAAGGTCTGTTTACCATAGTTCCTTTTACCTGTTACGTCATGTCTGGCTACCAAGGAAAAAATTACAAGGCATACTAAAAAGCAAAAAACACAGTTTGAAGAGAAATAACAAGCATCAGAACCAGACCTAGATATGGCAGGATGTTGGAATTATCAGACTGGGAATTCAAAACAGCTATGATTCGCATGCTAAGGGCTCTAATGGATAAAGTGTTCAGCAGGCAAGAGCAGATGTGCAATGCAAGTAGAGAGGTCGAAATTCCAAGATAGAATCGAGAAGAAATGCTGGCGATCAAAAACGCTCTAACAGAAATGAAGAGTGCCCTCAAAGGGCTTATAAGTAGGCTGTACATGGCTGAGAAAAGAATTTCTGAGCTTAAGGATAGGTCGATAGAAACTTCCAAAATGGAAAATCAGAGAGAAAAACGACTGAAAAAACCCCCAGAATATCCAAGAACTGTGGGACAACTATAAAATGTATAACATGTGTAGTGGGAATACCAGAGGAGAAGAAATAATGGTACAGAATATGACTGAGAATTTCACCAAATTAATATCAGACACCAAATCACATATCCAGGAATCTCAGAGAACACCAAGCATGATAAATGCCAAAAGACTACACCCATGCATATTATATTCCTGTTGCTAAAAATCAAAGATAAAGAAAAAAATCTTGAAAGATACCAGAGGATAAGAACACCTTGCCTATAGAGGAGGAAGGTAAGAATTGCATCTGACTTCTCCTCAGGAGCTGCTATAGACTGAACTGTGTCTCCCCAAAATTCCTGTTGAAAACCCTAACCTCCAATGTGATGATATTTGGAGATGGGGCCTTTGGGAAATAGGTTTAGATGAGGTCATGAGGGTGGGGTCCTCATGATGGGATTAGTGCCCTTATAAGAAGAGAATAGACACCAGAAGTCTCTCTGCCATGTGAAGACACAGAGGAAATGCAGCCGTCTGCAAGCCAGCGAACCTTCACTAGCACCTGGCCATGCTGGCAACATAATCTCTGACTTGCAGCCTTCAGAACTGTGCAAAATAAATATCTGTTGTTTAAGCCACCCGGTCTATTTATTGTACTTTTTTATGGCAACCTGAACTGAGTTAAGACAGAAACAATGCAAGCAAGACAAGAGTGGAATAAAATAAATTGTTGAAAGTAACACGCACACACACACACACACACACACACACACATCTAGAATTCTGTACCTTGCAAAATTATCTTTCAAAAGTGAAAGATAAATGTAGACTTTCTTGGACAAATAAAAATTGAGGAATTTTCTTGTGACTAGACCTGCCTGGGGAGAAAATATTTGCAAAAGACATATCTGATAAAGTACTGTTATCCAAAAAATATACAAAAAACTTTAAAAACTCAACAATAAGAAGAACTTAATTAAAAGTGGACAAAAACCTGAATAGGCACCTCACCAATGAAGATGTGCAGATGGCAAATAGGCATATGAAAATATGCTCAACATCATATGCCATTAGGGAACTGCAAATTAAAATGACAATAAGATACTAATACACACCTATTAGAATGGCCAAAGTTCAGAACCCTGACAACAACAAATGCTGACAGGCATGTGGAGCAACAGGAACTCTCACATTGCTGGTGGGGATGCAAAGTGATACAGCCATTTTGGAAAACAGTTTGACAATTTCTTACAAAGTAAACATACTCTTACCATACAATCCAGCAGTTGTGCTCCTTGACCCTCTTTGAAAACTTAGGTTCACACAAAAACCTGCACACAAATGTTTATAGCGGCTTTATTTAATAATTGCCAAAAACTTGAGAACAATCAAGGTGTCCTATAGCAGGTGAACAGATAAATAAACTGTGGGGCATTCAGACAATGGAATACTATTCAACATGCCCCCCTCAGACACACATCCCCAAATAAGGTATCATGCCATGAAAAGACTTGGAGGAGTCTCAAATGCATATTTCTAAGTTAAAGAAGCTAATATAAAAAGGCTACATATTGTAAGATTCCAGCTATATGACATTCTAGAAAAGACAAAACTTTTCTGCATCTACTGAGAAGATCATACTGATCTTTTTTTAGTCTGTTGACAGGGTGAATTACATTGGTTCACTTTTAAGTGTTGAATCAATGTTGCATTTGAAAGATGAACCCCAGTTGGTCATGATGTATTATCTTTTTTATAGATTGCTCAATTTTGTTTACTAATATTTTGTTGAGGAATACTGTGTCTATGATCATGAGGTTTCTAGTTCTCTGGTTTCCTTTTCTAGTAATGCTTTGTCTTATTTTGTTATAAGGTAATGGGCTCATAAAATGTGTTAGAAGGCATTTCCTTCTAAATTCTAAAAGAGTTTGTATAGAATCGGTATTATATATTTTATAAGTGTTTGATAGAATTCATAAGTGAAGCCATCTGGGCCTGGAATTTTCTTCAGGGGAAGGTTTTAAACTATGAATTCAATAAGTATCAAGTTATTCAGATTATCTAATATTGAAATAGTTATTTCCTTCATGGAATTTGTCTATTTTCTCTACATTTTCTAATTATTGGCATATATATTATACTTTCAAGGTCCACAGTGTTTGTAGTGATGTCTCCTCTTTGATTGCTAACATTGGTAATTTGTACCCTCTCTTTTTTTTCGTGATCAGTTTGGCTAGGGGCTTATTAATCTTTTTGAACTTTTTATATAATAAGATTTGAGTTTATTGTTTTTATTTTTTATTTCCATTGATTTCTGCTCTTTATTATTTCCTTCTTCTTGTTCCCTTTTGTTATAATTAGTTCTTTTTGTCCTGATTTTTTTAAGAAGGAACATACATTATTTTATACTCTCATTAAACAATCAATTATCTTATAAAGGCATTAAAAATATAAGGAGAAAAGTATCTGTTTTATTTACCTCGCCATTAATGTACATTGCTTTGTGTAGACCCATCTTTCCATTTGGTATCATACTCCTGTCTGAAGAACTTTCTTTAACAAAACTTGTGCAGGTCTACTGGTAGTGAATTCTTGCAGCTTTTGCCTGAAAAATTCCTCATTTTTGCCTTCATTTTTGAAGGTATGTTCACTGGTGTAGAATTCTGGGTTGACAGCTTTGTTTTTTCCCTTTCAATACTGGAGATATGTTGGCACATTTTCCTGGATTGTATAATTTCTGATCAAGATCTGCTGTTATTCTAATATTTGTTCCTCTGTCAGTAATGTACTTTTTCTTTGGCTACCTTCCAGATTTTCTCTTCATCTTTTGTTTTCAGCAATCTGAAAGTGATGTGACTAAGTGTATGGTGTTTATTTTTATTTTACTTAAGGTTCTCTGAGCTGTGAACTTTTTTCAATTGATATTTCCAAATCCTCAGCCATTATCTCTTCAAATATGTGTTCTGCCTTGTCCTGTTTTTCTTTTCTACTTGGGCGTTCAATTATATGCATACGTTAGACTGTTTTAATAGTGTTCCATGTCTTTCGGATACTATGTTCTTTTTTTTTTTTTTTTTTTTTTTTTGCGGTACACGGGCCTCTCACTGTTGTGGCCTCTCCCGTTGCGGAGCACAGGCTCTGGACGCACAGGCTCAGCGGCCATGGCTCATGGGCCCAGCTGCTCCACGGCATGTGGGCTCCTCCCGGACCGGGGCACGAACCCGTGTCCCCTGCATCGGCAGGCGGACTCTCAACCACTGCGCCACCAGGGAAGCCCTCTCCCTCTTATTTTTTGATTAATGATATTATTGATTTTGTTTACATGGTCTGTTTTAAATTTTTTTATAATCTTTTTTTGTTGTGTATGTTTGCTGTTCACGTCTCTCATTCCTGTTTTCATGGTCTACTTCTCTTTATATTGTTCCTTCGTGTTCTCGTATGGTATCTAGAGTTTCTTATTTCAACAAGAACAAGAAGAAAAACAACAACAAATATTTGTTGGGAAATTATGATGTACCAGGAACCTTCCATTTCATAACAACGTACTGAAACTGAATAGTGAGTCACAGCTGCCCCAAACACACAGGTCTCATCATACCCTATCATCTCTTCTACCTGACCCATGATTACATGTGTTTATATCACCTGTCTGTGCAGGTAGACATTTGAATTGTGACCCCTGTCTGGGAGTCAAGCAGAAATTGAGCTGACTTCTGTCAGAAAAATTTAAGGCTCCCTGACCACATCTTTCTAGAGGTACCTCAGGTGTAAAATACAGGAAGAGAAGAAAGTGAAACAAAGAGTGTTTCAGTAACATACCACCAGTTCAGATATATCTTTCCCCTGGAAACATATGTTATTCATGGGTTTTTAGGTGGTTCTATCAGGAATCTTCATCCCAGGGATACGAATGAGATACCTGGGACAGGGCTTGTCTTTACTTCGTCCTCTTTGCTCCAACATCCCGACCCTTGAACTGACCAGATAAAACCTGTTGCCTCCAATACGGCCGAGGGGTCCAAACGCTGCCATCCACGGATGTCTGAGTCCAGGCATGATGTTGTCTGCCAACCCCCTGGCCTGCCTTAACTGCAGCCCTTCCACCTCTGATTTAGTTGATGTCAGCAGGGATTTAGTGAGATCCTGTCCTGCTTACTTCCTCAATGCACTTCTCTCTCTCTGAAATAGAGAGTGGGAATTTCAGTCGTGTATCAGATGTCAAAATCTTCTTTCAGGCTAGTCTCATCTGTAAGATAAGATCCAGCATAAATTCCTCAAAGCCTATGGCTCATGCACAAGTACTTTCTCTAGTTCCCAGTACAGATTGATGCTTTTTTCTTTTTGAATATTTATTGGACATTTAATGGGAGGAGGAAAGCTAGTTCCCTGTGTTCTTTTTTTTTTAAAAAATTTTATTGGAGTATAGTTGATTTACAATGTTGTGTTAGTTTCTGCTGTACAGCAAAGTGAATCAGTTATACATATATATATATATATCCACTCTTTTTAAGATGCTTTTCCCATATAGGTCATTACAGAGTACTTAGAAGAATTCCCTGTGCTATATAGTAGGTCCTTATTCATTATCTGTTATATATATAGTAAGTGTGCCCTGTATTCTTCATGCCATTTTGACCAGGACCCAATACTTCATCCTTCTTTGCAACCTTGAGCAGCAAATGGTATCTGATGGAAATATTCTTTTCTTTGGTTAATGGAAATGGGAACATGCAAGCTCTATGTAACTGAAGCAGGAGCTGAACAGTTCATATTCACTGCAACATATATTTCTTTGTTTAGAAAGGACTTCCCTGGTGGCACAGGGACTTCCCTGGTGGCACAGTGGTTAAGAATCCGCCTGCCAATGCAGGGGACATAGGTTCGAGCCCTGCTCCAGGAAGATCCCACATGCCGCGGAGCAACTAAGCCCGTGCGCCACAACTACTGAGCCCGCGTGCTGCAACTGCTGAAGCCTGCGCACCTAGAGCCCGTGTTCCACAACAAGAGAAGCCACCGCAATGAGAAGCCCGCGCACCGCAATGAAGAGTAGCCCCTGCTCGCCGCAACTAGAGAAAGCCCGTGCGCAGCAACGAAGACCCAACACAGCCAAAAATAAATGAATAAATTAATTTTAAAAAAGAAATGACTTTGCCAGGTACTATAGTGATACGAGAGTAGAAACAGTCAGTTCTTTCTCAGGAGTTTAACATTCATCAAAGCTGATGACATGCTGTGGATGATCAGAAAAGAGAAAACCCATCAGAGGAGGTGGTTGTTTTGTGCAACCTTCAAACGTTTTGCTGTTGGGCTGAGAACTTTGCCATAGACTATGCAGTCAGGCATGTGAAACAGTTTCGTCAGAGTTAGGAATGAATGATCGTGGCAGATGGAGGAGATGGTAAGGATATTAACCTACTGATGGTGAAGGATAGGGATGACTGGATATGTCAGCAGGATATATCAAAGTTACGGACAATCTTTCATGAGAGGCTAAAAGTGTATGTTTTTGGTCCATTGGGTATGATGTGCGTCACAAGAATACTGGTTGCCTGAAAGGAACTATAGCAAAAAGAGGTCATCAGCTCTAAGGTTGTTGAATGCCATAGACAAGCTGATGGCCTCCGCTGTGATGGAAACAAGGTGTTAAAAAGCTCCCAGTTGACGTCCCAAGTCACTCCATGAGTGGTCAGACCAAAAACGTTGCTTCCGGATTCTCCGTCAGCTGTCTCACCGCTAAATCATAACTGTTTACTCTAAATCTTTGATTTATGATGAACCTTTGTGTCATGCTTCATGCTTTTGAGCAGGTAAGCCTCATTTGATAGTAAAAAATAATTCATTGGTAATAGAATCATGGTTGAATCTATAGAAGACAGAATATTCTTCCATACTCAGATGCTTTCCACAAAAGAACAACTCATGGGACTTCTTAGATTAATTCCTAAAGGAGAAGGTGTATGCTCTGAAAAACCCATTTCTTATAACAAGTGTTTTGTTTTTTGTTTTTTTTTTGCCATGCTGCACGGCTTGCAGGATCTTAGTTCCCCCACCAGGGATCGAACCCGGGGCACCCCCCTCAGGGAAAGCACCAAGTCCTAACCACTGGACCACCAGGGAGTTCCGTTGACAAGTGTTGAAGGCTCATTATCAAAAGTATTGTATGCTCCTGGGATTGTTAAATGACTTTTTCTTGCAAAATTCTTAGAGGGTTTTGGAAGCTGTTGAAGAATCTGGTATTCAAGAAGAAGTTTTTTGGGTTTTTACCTAGCTGTGGGACAGATGCTGTCATTCCCTCACCTCCCCAAGTCCGACTCCCTCCTCATAGCAGACATTGCTAATTGATCACAGCATTTCTTCTCACTGAGGTCAGCAGGGCTCCGCGGTGCCCAGACAGTAGTACAGGCAGCCAGTACCAACTGATCAGAGCTGGTCCAAGAGATAAGATCTATTTGCTCTCCTGGGCTGAGACTTCTCTTTCTGTTTTTCTTTCTGTTTATGGCCTGCCATCGGCGTAAGTCACTGTTGGATCAAAGTTAATAGATTCCACTTTGAAAGCACGCTGCCAACTCTGTGATGGGACTGAACACTTCAGAGGCTCTGGGGTTTACTTATGTGTTGAAACAGGCTTTTTACCAGGTGAAACGGGGGTACTTTGAAAGATTTATTTAATCTCAAAGAGGTACTGACTTCCTTGCTCAGCACCGAACAAGCATCACTTGTGGTAAATAGTTGGATCTGTTGTTAGAGAATCTTAATGTTCTATCTATATTTTGAAACACCTTTTAGTGACAAATAGAGCAGTGTACATTTCTCCCTTCTCATTTGTAAGTCCTGAGTTTTCTAAAGGTCTCAGATAGACTCTCCCCTTTAAAAAACAGCGCCTATTAAATGCTGTGCATTGCATGAATGTGTTTAACAAATTGGCAAGGGCATCCTTAGGAAAAAAAAGAAGCTCACCCACCTTCAACTTAACATACTTATCCAGAGCTGTGATTCCACTTCTTGTTTAACGACGCTTTTGTTTATGACTTTTATGCTTACACTTTTCGCTCCTAGAATTAACTTTTTTTCCCCTTTTATCTCTGCTGTGCCGTGATGGATTGATGGGCCCTTGTGAACAATTTCAGCGTGTCAGCTGCCTTCCCAGAGATGCGTTCCTCTATCTGGGTCTTGATATGTATTTACATCCTTGATTTTTATTATTCTCACTTGATAGAAGCAGATTGAGGGAATGGCATTTAATTTTGCTCTCTGGAATATTAATTAGGGGAAGACATTTTATTCCTCTTTTAATTTCATATTCTTTTTGACTCATCCAAGATGGTAGCAAGTAACATGTAAACGGACTCCCTCATTGACTTAACTACTTAACTACTACATCACTGTCAAGTGACGTACAGAAACAACCGGAATATTTGCTCCCTAGAGAGATGGCTCAGTAGTTAATTAGCTGGGCTTTCTATATGTCTGGATAAACCATGATTTCTATTGCTTATTATCCCTTATAAAGAGATTCTATTTTATTGATGGCAAGGGCGTCCAGGGGTTGAGGTAAGTTATTATAATTTAATGTTTCCCAGGCATCGTTAACAACTGCTGTGGGAGAGTTTTCCCCGTATCCTTTCAGGTACTACAGGGTTGCAGCTAAAACAATGGCATTTCCCATGGATTCAGGTCTTAAAATCTAATATAAATATAAAACAAACTCATAGTTCTAGAATAGTTTTAGTTCTGAAATAGACCTTACATATCCCCTGTCCCAAACCCTTCATTTTATTAGTTAAAATGAGGAAATGGAGGTCCAGAGAGCGATTAAGTGACTTAACATCACACATCGCGGATCCCAGATCTTGTATCTTTTCAAAAATCTGACTTCTGTGCCATCCTCCCTAGCACATTCGAAGTCTAAATATATTTTTCTAGGCAAAAGAACCGTCCGCAGGCATATAGGATACCTTGCAGATCGATGGTACTTTAATTTTCGGAATAATTTCCCAAGTGTTTTCTCATTTGCCCTTTATTATGGCTCCATGTCATGCATAAGGAAGATCATAGCATTTCTGTGTTCCAGTGGTGAATGTGAGCACAGAGTGCTGACGTTATCTGCCTAAGGGCACGTGGCTAATTCACGTTGTTTTATTTTTTCAATTGTAAAATGGATTAGTAATACCTACTTCATATGAATGTTGTCAGAGGTGAATGAAATTAAATTGATAATATATATAAAGTGTCTATAGCTCAGGGGTTTTCATTAAATGGTGTGGTGCGCAAGGTTCTGAGATTGCCCCAAGACTCCAGCCCCCTGTGTAATTTCTGCCCCTTGAGCGTGGGCAGGACCCGTTGAGTATGATAGGGTGTCCCTCTTGTAATTAGGTTACATCATCTGGCAAAGGTGGAAGGATTTTGATGTGTAATTAAGGTACCTAGTCAGTTAGCTTTAAGTCAGTCAAAAGGGAGATTATCTGGATGGGTCTGACCGAATCAGACAAGCCCTTTAAAAGAAGGACTAGAGGTCAGAGACAGAAGAAACAGCAGACACCGTCCCCGTGGCCTCGAAGAAGTAAACAGCTGTGCTGCAAATAGCCTATGCAGAGGACCCCACGTCCTAAGGATGGCCTCTCAGATCTGGAGCAGATCCCAGCAAAGCCAGCAAGAAAGTTCAGTCCTATAGCTGCAAGAAACTGAATTCCGCCAGCCAGAAGTGAGGTTGGAAGAGGACTCAAGGCTCAGGTAAGACTGCAGCCCTGGGCAACACTGTGAATTCAGCCTGCTGCGACCCCGAGCAGAGGAGGCGGTCACGCCCAGGTGGCTGAGGCAGGACACCGTGAGATCATACTTTGTGTTGTTTAAGCCACTGTTTGTGGGGATTTGTTACACTGCAGTAGAAAACAAATACAAGTGGAAATTATTATTAGCATTCTTAGTTGATGGTGATGATGTTGATGAACATAACGGTGGTGATGCTGATAGTAATACGCCTGCAAACGAAATCCAAGTTTTAATTCACTTTTATTACACTAGACTCCAGATTATAATTTATGGCTAGAACCGTGTCACTTCTAGCTGCAAGGGGATGGGAGTTACAAGTCTTTCAGCTGCCTGAACAGCTAGTAAGGAAGCAATGACTGGTGGGGAGGAAGGGCAGATGGACGCTAGATGGGTGGTGAGTACATTCCCTTCCTAGAAAGTTAAATGCGTGTCATTGATCTCCAAACCCAGTTAACACCGGATTGTCGGGATCCTCAAGCTGGAGTTGGATGCCTCTGACAGTGGCACTGGACACTGATTTGGGGGAAAAACAGGAAGAAGAATGATACCTCAGTTGTTCAAAATGGACTTGCAATTGCTGAGTAAAGTAAGATCTGGAGTCAGGTTTGGGTAGGAAGCAGAGAGTTTGAAAGGGTCCAATCCAAGAAATGTAGTGAAATCAGTATTGGTAGGATTCAGTGGCTGTCCAGTTTGGAGTGGGGAAGTTGGGTGGACAAGAGAATTCCAGTACGAGCAGTGGTGGCCCCAGTACAGATGGAGGAATATGCTTGTGCTGTAGCCATGCCAGCAGCAGTCTACCTTCCTTCCAAAGTCCGTGGGCAATATTGTCCTTTTGGTGTTCATGTCAATACTTGTTTATCCTGAATATAATCTGTTCTGTGGGAAATAGATACTCCCAGACAACTAGTACAGAAAAGGCCTCTGTTTCCTCATGTTTAAAATGAGCGATCCCTGCCTTTAAGGTTTGCTATAATCTGAATGTGACAGTGTATGTACAGTGGCCAGTGAAGCCGTTGCTCGATACGTCGGTGCTATTACTGTTGTTGCTCTTTGTGTGTACTTTTCTTCACCCCCAGTTTCATCATGAACTCGTGAAGGTCATGACTGTGGTTTATATATGCTTCTTTTCATATTCTGCTAAAAGTCCGGTGTTACATAATAGATGCTCTATATATTTTGGATTGAGTAAATGCAGATAACTGGAGAAGAAGGCTATGAGAAGGAAAGTAAATGTCAGTATTTTCCAAAAAGTTCGTGTGTGTGTGTGTGTGTGTGTGTGTGTGCGCACGCGTATTTATCTATATTTGTCTGTGTTGGATGGTGTCTGTCACGTAGGTTTGGATGGTACCTGTCAGTCTTTCTTGCTAGTGAATGAGCTGATTTTCCCCTGATACCTATTCCAAAAAGTAAAACAGTCTTTTTTTAATCTAGCATTTTAGTTATTTTATTTTATTTTATTTCACTGGCCGCACCCTACGGCACGAGGGGTCTTAGTTCCCCGACCAGGAATCGAACCCGTGCCCCCTGTAGTGGAAGCGTGGCGTCCTAACCACTGGACCACCAGGGAATTCCTAGTAAAATAGTCTTGAATCATAAGCATATGCTGCTTTTCCACCAAAATGAAAGAAGAGTAGGAGGTGAGGAAAACCTACTTTTAGTAGACAGTGAAGTCTTATTCATCATATCTGTTACCCTGATCATTCGTTTATTTACTGAACACATGTTGACTGACTGCTGTGAATCAGGCTCAGTGATAGGCCATGGGGCTGCCCCTCTGGGTGTCGAGGGTCTACCAGGAATGTCAACTGGGGCTGCTACGGGCTGAGCACTGGACGCTGGGGAGCCCCGAGGGTGCCCAGTGCATGTTTGCAAGTGCCGGCCGGCCGCATGGTGACCCATGGCCGTGAACTATGAACAGAGTGCAGAGTACAGGACTGGGAGACACATCTGATCTTGCTGAGTTCTGGAGCTTCAAGGGCACAGATCTCCTTTCACTTAAGTCTAAGATTCCTGTCCAAATAGTCCTAGAAGTAGGACTTACATCAGAGAGAAAGTGATATGATCTAGAGCTTATTTTAGGATGTATGGAAGCCTGGATTCAGAAATGCCTGGATATTCAATGGGCTCAGAAAAATCCAGTGCTCTTCCCTTAAAAGAAAGTGTGTGAATCTGATATGAAGGGCATAGCAAAGTGAGAACTTGGTCCATTGGCGTTCCCTTTATAACCAAACCCTCAATTAGTTTGCCCTGTAAATTCCATCATAGAGATGTCTAAACTTTTGAAGGAAAAAAATGCTGAAACTAGGATTCTCTTCAGAAAGTACTTTTATACAAAGCTGAACTTCCCTGTGTATTTTCATCAAAAGAATTCCCAAATGCATATGAAATCTACCACAGAATTGTA
The DNA here is from genome assembly GCF_949774975.1 of Lagenorhynchus albirostris. Taxonomy (NCBI): domain Eukaryota; kingdom Metazoa; phylum Chordata; class Mammalia; order Artiodactyla; family Delphinidae; genus Lagenorhynchus; species Lagenorhynchus albirostris. The sequence goes on along the minus strand of NC_083110.1, from coordinate 4,812,014 downwards.
GGACTATTAGACAGTTTTATTTCTACCTCATAAAAATATTTCAAAACCTGGGGGAGTTTTATGAGGCCAGCACTCATCTATCCATATCATTCCCAGCTCAGGGACCATGAGACACCTCTCAAAGCAATTAGGGATGTTAATTTTAAGCAAACTGTCACATGGTCTACACTTCATTATCAGTGGGTGATAGATTGTTTAAAACCTTATCTCTCTCCAAAAATAAAATATGTATTTGTGTGCATATGTGTCTGAGTAAATAAATTATATGTATATAATAAAATTCAAGACTAATGTCAATACATGGATGTTTAAAATATGAAAGTTCTTTTAAAAAATCCACTAGAAATGTCAGTCAGTACTTCCTCTCTTCCTTTCTGCTTCTCTCTGCAGAAATGAGACTCACCACTGAACTAAACCTTTCAGATAGACACCCAGTGCATTTGATCATTTTGTTTCAAAATCTCTCTTCACGTCAGTGGTTCTCTTCTTCCTCAAGTGTCAACATTTTCTTCTTTATCCCAAAATAAAAATTAAAATAAAAACATCCTCAAATGCATTTTTTTTTACTGTATTTCTGACTCAACAAGCTCAACTCCTGCTAGAAGTTTGGTTCCTAGGTGCTCCTGCAGCTGCGGAAAGTCCCATCAACTTCCGTGTTGGTCTTTTTTTTTCTTTCAATATTTAATTTTATTTCTTTTTGGCTGTGTTGGGTCCTTGTTGCTGTGCGTGGGCTTTCTCTAGTTGTGGCAAGCAGGGGCTGCTCTTCGTTGCAGTGCACAGGCTTCTCATTGCAATGCCTTCTCGTTGCAGAGTGCGGGTTCTAGGCTCGCGGGCTTCAGTAGTTGCGGCTCGCGGGCTTCAGTATTTGCAGCTCGCGGGCTCAGTAGTTGCAGCACATGGGTTCAGTAGTTGTGGCACGTGGGCTCAGTAGTTGCGGCTCATGGGCTAAGTAGTTGCAGCATACGGGCTCAGTAGTTATGGTATGCGGACTCAGTAGTTGTGGCTCGCGGGCTCAGTGATTGTGGCATGTGGGCTCAGTGGTTGTGGCTCGCAGTCTCTAGAGTGCAGGCTCAGTAGTTGTGGCATGCGGGCTCAGTAGTTGCGGCTCGTGGGCTAAGTAGTTGTGGCACATGGGCTCAGTAGTTATGGCATGTGGACTCAATAGTTGTGGCTCACGGGCTCATTGGTTGTGGCACGCGGGCTCAGTAGTTGTGGCTCACGAGCTCAGTAGTTGTGGCTCACGGGCTCAGTGGTTGTGGCACACGGCTCAGTAGTTGTGGCTCCCGGGCTCTAGGGCACAAGCTCAGTAGTTGTGGCACACGGGTTTAGTTGCTCTGTGGCATGTGGGATCTTCCTGGACTAGGGCTTGAACGCAGGTGGAGTGACTTAGGACTGAACAGCCTGGAGAGGGATCGGGAGATTAAGGAGAAAGGAGTGGAAAAAAGGGGCAAAGCCATTTTATCTTGCTGTGTTCCCCCCCCCCGCAAATCTTAATTCTGTAAAATGATTCTGAAGAGTTCCTTCTTGTTCTCAGTTTATTTAGTTGTGTGTGTGTTAAATTGCAGAGATGTTAAAACAGTAATATGTTCCTACACAATGAAAGCGTGAGGAGAAAAGCTTTCATCAAGTTTCTCTTCCTTCCTTCTTTCTCAGGTGAGCTTGTCTCTTACCTCTCCATGGAAAATATCTGTGTTTTGAAATAATTTGGGAAAAAGAAATGCTAATGTTTTCCTAATTGTACCTTATTGAATCATCAATGTCAGGAAGTTCTTCCTTAAATTACATCCAGAGTCCCTTGCTGAGGTTGAAGCTTATTTCCTTTAGTTTTATCTTCAGTCGATGGCGCCCAGCCACCTCTCTTCCCAGTGCAGAAAATTATGGGTTGATAAACCATAAAGGTCATTTCCTTTCAGTGTTTCTTCATGCTTAACTATTTCCCATTCTTTTATCTATATATCTATATGCTTAACAGTGGTACCTTTAGAATTGCTCCCAACCGTACCCATCCTGAAGCATATCCAGGCCATGCTTGAATGCAGGGTCCTGCAGCATCGAAGCATTTTACCCTTGCATGACTTGGAATATGGTCTTCCCAGGTTCATTCCCAATCACTTTTACAATCCAGCTCCTTACTCAGTCCTTCATGGAGCTTCCTCTGAGCTCCTCTCAGATGACTTCTTCCTCTGGGCTATCACCCTACCATGTGTTACAACAAACCCCAACACGGGCAGTTAACTGAAAAGATGTCCAGCACTATTGAATGGGGGATGATACATGAATGAAACAGCCTGGAAAGCTGGAAACTTCTAATTTATAGTGATCCCAAGCCTTTTTATTTATTATTTATTTATTTATTTTGGCTGTGTTGGGTCTTCGTGGCTGCGTGAGGGCTTTCACTAGTTGCGGCGAGCAGGGGCTACTCTTCATTGTGGTGCACGGGCTTCTCATTGCAGTGGCTTCTCTTGTTGCGGAGCATGGGCTCTAGGTGCACGAGCTTCAGTAGTTGCAGCACACGGGCTTAGTAGTTGTGGCTCACAGGCTCTAGAGTTCAGGCTCAGTAGTTGCAGTGCACAGGCTTAGTTGCTCTGCAGCATGTGGGATCTTCCTGGACTAGGGATTGAACCCGTGTCCCCTGCATTGGCAGACGGATTCTTAACCACTGCGCCAAGCCTTTTAAATGGAAAGTCATGAGATGTCCACATACTGTGCACAGTGAGCTGTACAAGTATTTAGGGTGGTGTAAGATACAGTGCACTGAACCAGGGCTTGGTCGGTCTTGCCACCTTTGGTAAGTCTTTTCCATTCTCCCTGTCTTCTTACTTGACCAATAATTTGGTCCATTGGTGAGGTTGGCTCAGTTATGAGATCTCTTCCAAATCTAAAATAATCTTTCCGGAAGATAGCATGGTTTTGCAAACTTTGGCATTCTAAACACGAAAAAATAACTCATGTATCTATCCAAATAGTCCTTCCTATCCTTGCTTCCCTGAGAAATTTGCCTCCTATTTTATATATTATGTAACTGTATCTGTTGAAAAAATGAACAACGTTAAGAACTTGGAACTTGAGGGGATTTCCAGTAGTAAGCCTAAGAGGATCCTGGTGGTCTGCCTTTTTACAATCTGCCCAAGCTCAGGTGAGCCCCGGTTCTTTCTAAGAAAGAGTTGTGTGAAGATCTGAGGTTGAGGGAGAAAACACACAAAGCCACACCTGGAATATGGATTCCTTGCGATCCTTCACCCCATGCTTCTTCTTGGAAGAAGAAGTACGCCATTCTGGCGTCACCTCACTTTTACATTGTTGAAGAAAATATTCATTCCTTCTGTCCTGTCCCTACGGCCACAGTGCTGTTCATTCATGTCTAACAATTTATCTTGAAGCTATTGGTTATGCTCAAAGAAATCACATGTATGGAAGGATGAATGTAGACTTTTGCTAATACAGGACAGACACCAGAAGGAATGCAACAGATTAAAATAACAAATGAGAACTACCCCTAATAAGGTCTGTCAGTTCAGAATGTGCACCTTGACATAATAATATCATATCTTGGCAAGGTCAGATTTGCATTTTGTAGAAGACTTCCTGTTTTCTTATTTTCTGTCTGTAGTACACAAACAGAAGGATATAAGGGATCTACAGAAATCATTGTTTTTCTCTTGGACTCTCAGAGAAGGACCCTACTAAAGGTCAATTCTAATTCTTTTCAGGAAATGTGATTTTGTTGCAGTCCTCAGTCCTCTTATGTATCTGCTCTGGTCTGAATGTTTGTGTTCCCCTAAATTCATATGTTGAAATCCTAACTTCAAAGATGATGGCATTAAGAGGTGGGGCCTTTGGAAGGTGATTGGGTCATGAGGATGACACCCTTGTGCTTGGTATTAGTGCCCTTCTGAAACAGGCCAGAAAAACGCCCTCGCCCCTTCCATTACATGAAGATATGCCAGCTGTGAACCAGAAGGTGGATTCTCACCAGACACCAAATTTGCTGGCACCTTATCTTGGCCTTCCCAGCCTCCAGAGCTGTGAGCAGTACACTTCTGCTGTTTATGACATCATATGTCTATGATATTTGTTCTAGCAGCCTGAATCTACTGAGACAGTATCTTAGTAAAGCATATAGTCATAGCAAACATTCATTGAGCATTTTAGACTGGCTACTAAGTATTTTACACACAATATTTCATATAATATTTACACCAACCCTAAGCGGTATTATCTAAGATAAGGAACCTGAGGCTTAAAAGCTTGCGTAGTATCTTTGTGCTAATAATCAGCAGAGTTGGGACTGAAGCTGGCAGTCCTAGCCAGAGCCCATGCTTTTAACTACTGCTCTGCACTGGGCAAGACCAACCTTCTGTGTCCTGAAGATACCTAAATAAAATGATCTGTGCGGTTCCCTTCTTAGGTCTGCGTCATAGAGTAAGGCAGTGATGGGTGCTCATATCCAGAGCATCAGTTCCATACATATTTAGTAAGGGCCTTTCAGGGCCTGGACCCTGCACAGGGTGCTCAGAATACACTGGGGTGAAACAGACGAGTCCCTGCCGTCAACGGGCTTGACCAGTGGAAGGATCATGGGTTAATCACACAATCTTTATACAGATCTTTAGTCACAAGCAGAGATAAATGCTGGGAAGTAGAAGGGGGACAACGTCCCTCTCCTCTAACCCCAATGGGAAAATATCTGTTTCCCATTAGATATTTTTACCTCCTCTTCCCTTTTCTACCAACTGCTATTTTAGTAGGTAAAGAGGGAGGGTCCCTCAGTACTAGGAGGGGTAGCTGCCCTTTCACGTTTGTACTGCAGAGATTTAATTAAGTAGAGAATAAATGAGAGAAGAATTAGATAAGGGGTATTGGGCGAATCAAAGTAGGTAAACTTAATTATTTAAATATATTTAGTTTGGCTTTAATTTATTCTCTGCAAAGACCATCCATCATGGGCGCTCTTTCTTTTCCAATTAATAAAAAACTAACATCGACATACTGCTTTGCAGTGTGCAAGGCCGTTTCAAATCTCATCAAGGCATTGCAGCAATATTTCAAGAAGAGTGTCATTGTCACCTTTTTTACAGAAGCAGAAGCTGAGCCAATGCGAAGTTAAGTCCCTTCCACAGAATCATTCATTCCAGGAAGTGATGAGCCTGGAATTCACTTCCGCCGATGCGTATTCCCCTGACTTTTCCTTTGTTCCGTGCAGGGACCATTATTTCCATGGTCATGGTTACTAAATCCTTCTCATAGTGAATTTTTTCTAGTGTTTGCATTTTTTTATGGGCTGCATGTAAAAGGAAGCCCTCCGTCTTCACGAAATTGTGTATAAAACATGCAGCAGAGGCAAACGCAGAGGAAACAGTGGGAGGAAATAGCATTTAGCAGGTTTTTCTCTTTCGGAAAACTTTTTGGCTGTGTTTTTGTAACAGCCAAGTATGAAATAAAAGGGGAGAAGCTGCAGGTGGGCGTCCGGGGCAGGGAGAGGAGGAACAGACGTGACGATGGCTGGGGTCAGCTCCATCCACCCACGGCACCCCAGAGCCCAGCTTGGTCCTCGAGAAGCCCCTGCAGGGGAAGGACTGTGTTCTGCACGTTTCTTCTGTGCGGGGCTCCACTTAAACGCCAGTCCCTGGACTCACTGGAGCCTCTGCTGCTTGCCTGGTGAGCACCCAGCAGCAGACACCTCACCGTCCATCACCTGTCACACTTTATTACAGTTACTCATGTTCTTCCCTCCCCAGACACCTGTGCTGTCCTCCTCCGAGGTGTGCTGCTTGGTGCCTGACACATAGCAAGGGGCCAATAAATGTTTCATGAATGAACTTTCAAGCAACAATAAAATTCCCAAGTTCCAGAATAAATTGTCTGTTACTGGGGGTGCTGTTTGAATGAAAAAAATTAGTTTTCAGGTCATGAGATACCTTCCCTCTAATAGTCTAATCATTTCTGTGACATTTCACTGCCTGATACACATTTGCTCTAAGCTACTTAATGTCTTCACCCTCTTTTCTTGCTGAAACATTTTTTTCCGCACAGGTCATAGAAGACCAACTGGTGTAGTCATGAAAACTGAAACCTTATTCTCTCAAGGACAGGTTGATGTGCTAACATTGGTGCCGAGTACAGGGAAGAGATGCAAACTGCCCCTCTGCAGGGAATCCAGAGGGGGCAAGTCCTACCCATGCCTGTAACAGGAGTGAGATATCTTAAATGCTGAAGAAAACGTGTTTAACGATGGTTCTGATGCAAGGGGAGAGCTTTTTTCTGCCTGGGAAATGAGGGAGACAGCACCAGGCAGGTGGGACTTCTTATACTGGGCACTGAAGCATGGGTAGGAGTTCACCAGGCAGAGGAGAGTAGACTAGGGTCAGAGTGGAAGAGCTCTCTGGGCAGATGCAGCTTTGTGTGCGAAGGCAGGGGGGCCAGGAAGCAACACATCTTTATGGTTTTGCTGCTGTGCTTCTACTAAATGTGCAGAAGGAGGCTGAAAAGTTGAAGTAGGGCTGGATCCTAATTGGCTTCGCTAGCTTCCTGTGGAGTAGATTTTTTCGGTAGGCAATGAGGAATCACTGAAAAATACTGAGTGAAGGGCAGTCGTGATTGATTTGCCTTTTATGGGAAGAGGACCACTCTTTTGTGTTGTGGAGGGTGAATCGTGGAGTCGGTGGAGTGGGGAGGGATATGGAGATTGCAAGATCTTCCCACTATGAAGCTATTAACAGTAGCCCCGGAACAAGGCAGTGGATGCCTGACCCAGTACGATGCAATGAAAGGAAGGGACAAATTGGAGATGCATCGAAAGATGCATCAGTAACACATTAGGACCAGCTGACTGTGGGGATGATGGACAGGGAGCAGCCCAGGACAGTCTGGCTCAGAGCCCTGGGTACCAGTCACCAAGAAGGGGCTGTGTTGAACCGTCTCATACCAAAAGCTTAAAAAAATGGCCCAGCATACAGAAAAGTACCCTTACAGCAACCCCTGCCTATGTATTATTTTCCCTTTCTAAAGAAGAGGAAACTAACACGATGCTCAGAGATGTTAAGTAACTTAGCCAAGGCCACACAGCTCATCCCTGGCAGGACCAGGATTCAAATCCAGGTCTGCCCAGCTTGAAGCCCATGCTGTGAGGAGGTGCTGTACCCGCGGGGGAGGGGCTGCCCCACGTGACAGATGCACTGGCCGGTGAGGAGCCTCTTGCAAGGCTGGTGGGCACCGAAGGAGAGAAGAGAGCGCCATGGCTTTCCAGGGTAACGGGGGGGAGGGGACCTTTGCATTTAATTTTTTAGATTTTATTTATTTATCGATTTATTTTTTTTGTGGTACGTGGGCCTCTCACTGCTGTGGCCTCTCCCGTTGCAGAGCACAGGCTCCGGACGCGCAGGCTCAGTGGCCATGGCTCACGGGCCCAGCCGCTCCGCGGCATGTGGGATCTTCCCGGACCGGGGCACGAACCCGTGTCCCCTGCATCGGCAGGCGGACTCTCAACCACTGTGCCACCAGGGGAGCCCTGTCTACTACCTTTTGAATAAATAAACATTAAATAAACATTAAGAAATACAGTTTTTATTTGATTATTATTATATTTAATTCAAAAGAGGCAACACGTGTTTAATGCTACATCTTATAAAAATCCTAAACTGAATTTCAGAAAAGGTGATGTTAATGTGTTTTCATAAATATGCACCATTTGTTTCAAATGTGCCCCCGCCCCCCATAGCCAATCCCTTGTCAAAATCGATGCTTGTACATTCACAGGCTGGGGAGCCATCAGGTGCTTGGATGCCCGTTGGCAGGAGTGATCACAGGACACTGCGTCCACCAGCTGGACCTCAGGGACACCTGCTAAGCGTTTTCTGCACCCAGGCGTGGAGTGACTTGGCTCTCTGATCTTTTGCTCAGGAACCCTGGAGCACGCAGCACATCCCAGCACTGTTCTCTGCCTTCTGTGGCCTCCTGGTTGCGCTTTCCTACCATCTGAGCAGACAGAGCAGCGACCCCTCTGTGCTCCTGTGAGTAACGCAGACACACATACCACACACTGACACACACACCACACACAGACACAGACACAGACACAGACACACACACCACACACACACACAGACACACCACACACACACACAGAGACACACACAGACACCACACACACACCACACACACAGACACACACAGACACACACAGACACCACACACCACACACACAGAGACACAGACACACACACCACACACACACACACACACACACACAGACACAGAGACACAGACACCACACACCACACAGACACAGACACAGACACACACACCACACACACACACAGACACAGACACACCACACACACAGACACACCACACACACACCACACACACACAGACACATACCACACACACACCCCGCACATACACACACATACACCCCCCCCCCCCCACCACACACACACACAGCCGTCCCCTGGTCCTGCAGCCTTGCTCTCTCATCCAGAGCTCATGGTGCTTGGACTCTTTCCCGTTAAACCAGCTGGGTCCTGGGTGATGGTGGGAGAAATGCAGGACCGACCGGAAATGAATGAAAATCAGGGGTCAAGTTCTAGGGCACATATAACCTTTGCTCTGGTGCTTTTGGAGTGAAATTCGCAAGGCCAGGAACAGATGGCCTCTTGCACCCAAGCCCTGTCTTTGACTTTCCCTCGGTGAGTCATACGAGAAGCGCCAACCTTCGCAAGTACCCTCTGGGTCCACAAAGTGGCATCGCTGCCTTTATGCCAGGCAGCTGCCCTGGGGAGACTAGACCGGCATCTCTGAAAGGAAAAGTTTTGTTCTGTTGTGTTTTGCTCTTAGTGTGGCAGTGCCCTCTGGATTTAAAGTGAAGTGTGTGCCAAAGTTTTAAAAGGCGTTTACTAATAACGCTTAGTCCCTTGAGAATATACTTTCCAGTCTTCCCTTTATTTGTTATCTTTCAAGTTTTTGATAAATATGCACTTTGGAACTGAAAACCCTTCATGTGATGCCATAGTTTCAGGGAGCAGTCAGTCAATCCAGTTAGTCAATCAGTCATCTCATGTAACTTCTCCACACTTAACGGGAGATATTGACTTAAGATAACCACAACTGTTTGGGGGTCCGAAAAATTATAATTTTAGGCCGTCAGGTACAGCAAGATGAAAGGCGTGGAAAATGGGGAAAGGTTAAATGTTGATAGGACAAATTTTCTTATCAAATATTGTTCTGTATTTTGGTCTGACCGAAATAGAGGATCTCCATGAGCTTAGCTAGCAGTTGGCAGTCGGGGGTACCGATACCTCCTGTGGTCCTCAACAGCTTCGCAGTAAGTCCCCTACACAGGAACCTTCAAGTTGCGAACGTTCAAAGATGCAAACGTGTGTTCGCATTTCCAGTCACGTCAGGCGTGCGTGAAACTGCAGCTTGCCCTCCGTCTCCTGTTGCTGATGGACGATCCTTCAGCTCTGCCATCTCCCACCTCCTCTCCCTACCCCAGTCAGGACCTCTTCTTGTCTGTTCACTCGATACCCGCCCCAGTATGCCAGGTGTTGTACTGGACTACTGTACTTTTCAAGGGATCGTACTGTAAGATTAAAAATGTTTTCTTTATTTTTTTCTGTCTGTTTTTTATGTATTATTTGTGTGAAAATTATTATAAACCTATTACAGTACAGTCCTAGATAGCCGATTGTGTTAGTTGGGTACCTAGGCTAACTTTGTTGGACTTAGGAATACCCTCTTGGAACGGAACTCGTTCATATGTAGGGGACTTACTGTAATCAGGATGGAATTTGAAGTTCAACCGTTGTCTTTGTGGTCACTTGAACACGCACCTCTTTTTCTTTATTACGAGTTATCTAAAGGAGAGAGCGCTGGCTTTTGTCATTTGTGAGTGTGAGGTCTAAGGTGAAGCTGTTTACCTCAGACCTTGGAATAGGCACATATTTTAAAAAGTAAAACCTGTGTGTGTTTTTCCATTTTCAGGTCCTTTATTCAGTGCAGATTGCTTCATAAGTTTTTACATCAAAATCTGGAAGAGTTGGCTGCAGACCCTCTCCCCAAGAAGATGAAAGATTCTGTGGTGAGACATTTGTGTTGTATAATGTATGCAGGACCACCACTTGACTTGGTGTGGAATAGACCATGAGCTGCCTGCCCCGTGTGGACCCTTTGAGCCTCTGGAGGGTGGATGCGGTGCACACCTGCCACAGGTGCTCACTTGGTCCTCAACTGATGCAGTTTGCCTGGATATTCAAATGAGCCCTATTCAGACAATTCCGCCCACTGCTGGCCCCAAGCAGCAGGTGGGATGGGCGTGAAGAAAAGCTTGTCAATTAAACATTCAGCCAAACTGCATTCTGGATGTGCCCTGCCCACCCCACTACCACTCTCCTCTCCACATCCTTGCCTGAGCCTCGTGCTGAGCTCAGGGAACTCTTTCCTGGGTCTTTGGGTTCAAGGCTGACATCTGTAAATCCCTTGGGAGGGGCGCTTGGGCTTTAGACTTATGTCTGGGATGTTGCAGAAGGAGCCACCGTATTGGTTGGAGCACAGGAGAGGGAAAGGAAGGAGGAAAAGAAGGAAGAAAGAAAGAAAGAAAAAGTTGTGCAAGAATGATGCTTTCTCTGTTCACCAGGGAAATGGCTTGGAGCAGGTGTATCTCTTCGGTATCAACGTCCAAACCTTAATAGTTTGAAAAGCAATGCTCATTGGTCACATAATCTCCCATTCGAGTACTGAGCTTGGAGCAGTCAGCTGCCTCCCAGCCATGCTTTTTCTGAATTTTTAAGAATGACAGATCAAAGGAAAAGCAGTTAATGGGCTATTGATTGCAAGCACCTCTAGGAGCCATGTCTCATTTGTCCTGGTCTCCACAGTATCTGTGCCTCATGGATACCCAGTACATTCCGTTGAATTTAGATGAGTTAAATTGCAATCCACCATTTCGAGACAATATGCAAGACTCATAGCAACATGACAGCATTTAAAAGAATTCATACTCAGACCTCTGTGCCTTTGAGTGTGGTTACAATTCTAGCTAAAGCATTGAGACTTGTCTGTCACCAAAGGGAATGAAAACACAAATCACTAGGAATAAGGGTTCGTTAATTGCTGAATTAATTTTTTCCTTCTAGTTTTATTGACGTATAATTGACATTCAGCACTGTGTAATTGTGTCATAAAGGCTGAGATACACTTGAAAGCAAGGTGTGAGGTGAAGCTTCCAGAGCTGATGAGATGGCAGATAACAGAGAAGACATTTGACATTCAAAAGTAGCATCAACAAGCTGACCTCTAATATTTATACCAGGAAACTTAGAGGGACGAGATCAAACTCACATTCCCAGATGGATTTCTGTGAAAGTCCTGGGGGCCCGAAGTCTACCCAAGAGTTTCCTGTGGATATTTGAAAAAAACTATCCCCACAGATGTTCCTTGATTTCATGAATGATGAAGATGCCTTCTCATTTATTGCGGTAAAAATAATGTATAAATTACAATGAAATCTGACAAGAAATTTGCCTAGCAGACATTTCATTAGCATGATTAGCCGTGATGGGTTAGGTGTTGCCTTACTTGGTTTTAATATACTTTGAAATGCTTTGTACCATGTCGAGCACATACCTTGTAGGTGATTTAATATGATGTGTGTGTTCATCTCTCTGAAAAGTCTTCTCATCTAATTATAGCATTTTCACGAGGCTCTCAGGTTCAGCTTCTACATTTTGATGTATAATACCTTTCATGTCATCGTGCAGGGATGAAATTTCCCTCCTTGTTTCTGATTTTGTTTATGTCTCTCTCTGGCTCTCTTACTCTCTCTTTGTCTCTCTCTCTCCCTGTCTCTGTCTCTCTTCCCTTACATTTTAGTTTATATGAGAAACCCCTAGGGAGCCTCATTTGCTCTGTTTTCCAGCCCTTCCTTCTATTCTGATCCACTTGGCCTGGGGCAGGGCCTGGGGATCTGCATATTAATGAGACTGTCCACCCAGGTGATTCTGTTCAGGGGACCCACAGACTGTGCTTTAAGGGACATTGATCTAGAAATGGAGATAACCAGAGCTCTGTCAGTGGGTTTATTCTATATGAGCAACACAGGTTATGCACACAAAGTTTATTACCACAGTTCAATGGTTAATAAAAATGTAAACTTTCCACTAGTGGTTTGCCAGGTTAGTCGTTTTCCATATGCCTTATTAGCATGGTCTTTCCGTTTGTACCCTTACCCATTTTCATCACTTTCAATGTTTTTTTTTTAATAGATCTTTATTGGAGTATAATTGCTTCACATTACCGTGTTAGTTTCTGTTGCACAACAAAGTGAATCAGCCATAGGCATACACACGTCCCCATATCCCCTCCCTCTTGAGCCTCCCTCCCACCCTCCCTACCCCACCCCTCTAGGTCATCGCAAAGCACCGAGCTGATCTCCCTGTGCTATGCTGTTGCTTCCCACTAGCTAACTATCGCATTCAGATTTGTTACTTTCATTGTATCTAGAGACAAGCAAACAACATTAATTTTTATCTGTATTATTCAGACAGCTTCTTTTAAACAATTGGTTGTATCACATAGATTTTTCCAGCCCCCATGCTGTCTAAATCTACTGGGTGTGTAGTGTTGGATCAGGGCTTCTTAAACTTCTTTTTAGGGTTGGAGCATGAAGTGTTACATAAAATGCCACAGTGGATTTAAAACATTCTGTGTACTAAGAGCTAATAGAGTTATTAGCTAATCATGCATGGATTTATCATTAAAATAGGCAACAAAACATTAATTTTATTGAATAGTGTTTTAGAAATTCTGGCTAGTGTTAAGTCCTGAAAGAGAAAGAAGTGTAGATTACATTATTACATACGTAAAGAATGCATAGAAAAGTTTATTGAAGTTGACTGTGATTAATAAGAGAATTCATAAATACCACCAGAGACAAAAAAATCAGAAAAACAAGAGCATTCTAACGTATCAGAAATAACCATAGAAGATATAACGAAAACACGATTGAACTCACGATAGAAAACAAGAGCATTCTAACATATCAGAAATAACATAGAAGATATAACGAAAACACGGTTGAACTCACGATAGAAAACAAGAGCATTCTAACATATCAGAAATAACCATAGAAGATATAATGAAAACACGATTGAACTCACGATAGAAAACAAGAGCATTCTAACATATCAGAAATAACATAGAAGATATAACGAAAACACGGTTGAACTCACGATAGAAAACAAGAGCATTCTAACATATCAGAAATAACATAGAAGATATAACGAAACACGATTGAACTCACGGTAGAAAACAAGAGCATTCTAACATATCAGAAATAACCATAGAAGATATAACGAAAACACGATTGAATTCACAATAGAAAACAAGAGCATTCTAACATATCAGAAATAACCATAGACGATATAATGAAAACATGGTTGAACTCACGATAGAAAACAAGAGCATTCTAACATATCAGAAATAACATAGACGATATAACGAAAACATGGTTGAACTCACGATAGAAAACAAGAGCATTCTAACATATCAGAAATAACCATAGAAGATATAACGAAAACACGATTGAACTCACGATAGAAAACAAGAGCATTCTAACATATCAGAAATAACATAGAAGATACAACGAAAACATGGTTGAACTCACGATAGAAAACAAGAGCATTCTAACATATCAGAAATAACCATAGAAGATATAACGAAAACATGGTTGAACTCACAATAGCAACAAAATCTATGAGTTGATAATAGAATGATTTTAACAAGCAGTGTCAGAAATAAAGAAAGCTACAGCAGTCTATTAAAATGTAAATGAAGTTCTGAATAAGTGGTGATAAACAGACCTGATTTTGTATGGGAAGGCTGAAATTTCTTAAATGCCAATTCTTTCTAATAAATTTATAGGTTTACTGTAGTTCAAGACAGTTCTGAAGGAATTATATTCACAACTGGGGGAAATAATTCTAAGGTTCATTTAGAAGTATAGCAGTTAATAATAGCTTAAAAAAATCTGAAAAAGAAGAATAAGAAAGAGGAACTTAGCACTTTGAGGTTTAAAGTACATTATAAAGATTGAGTAATCAGGAAAAAATATGAGACTCATCCAAGATTAGAGAATGGGGTTAGTGAGGTCAGTAAAACACAGAAAAGAGACAAATTATTTATATGAATGGATTATGTGAAAATTTAATGTCACAATCAGGAATTGATTATTCAGTGTATGGTGCTGAAGTAGTTCTTTAGTAGCGGGATGTGAAAAAGAATTTCATGTGTTAATCCCTCCCCAGACACCAAGTTAGAGAGAGGGAAGGAGAGATCAAATGATACTTTTCCATCTCTGGTATATTGTTATTATAACCAAACTCTGCTGATTAATACTGAAAATTCTGAATAAAATACAAAAAAGTCTTTCTTAGGAGGATGGGATTAACACATACACACTACTATATATAAAATAGATAATAAACAAGGACCTACTGTAGAGCACAGGGAACTATACTCAATACTTTATAATAATCTATAAGTGAAAAAATCTGGAAAAAAACCCATATATACATATATGAATCACTTTGCTGTACACCTGAGATTAACATGACATTGTAAATCAACTACAGTTCAATAAAATAAAATGAAATGAAAAAATCTTTCTTAAATGTGACAAAAAACTGACAAAATAATAAGGAATTATCAAGTCAGAATTTAAGTGAAAAAGGGAACCTTCACTCTGCCTAACCAGGGGACCTTGAGCATTGGTTTTCAGCCCTCCAACTGTGGGGAAGAGAAATGAAAGCCCAAGCCTGCCAAAGTGTGTGTCCAAGGGGAGACCATCTGCTCATCAACCTGGGACACTAAGGGCCCACTCTCAGTGGAAGAATGAACCAGAAGGAATCCATTCCACCCTCCACAGTGCCAGGGGAATGCAAGCAAACTCGCTCCAAGGTTGAACAAAAGAATCATTTCCATTGATTTGCAGTACAAGTGCTAATATCTGGATGGTACAAACCCCCTCAATTTATGAATGTAGCTTAAAGTGGCCCCCAACTGGAAATACCTCATGACAGAAAAACAAAAACAAAAACATGAATCCTCTCTAAAGGATTCCTTCCTCCTAGGTCTCCAAGCATTCCCAAAACCAATTTTCTAAGGGATATGAGCAGCTTTCAATAAAGTTTAAAACTACACAGAAAAACAAAGAACCAGCAGAAATAGGTTTGCAAACACTTCAGATATTGGAAGGATCAGATGTAGATTTGAAACAACTCTACTTACTGTGTTTAAAGAAATAAAAGCCTTAAAATGTATAGACAACAGAAAATATATCAAATGATCCAGAATGTTTGAAAGAGAACCAGAGAGTCCTTCCTGAACAAACAAAATGAAGCAATTAAAGTAAACACACACACACACACACACACACACACACACACACACACACACGGGAGATTAGATATCTCTGAAGAGAGAATTAGTGAACTGAAAGATCAAGACAGAAGAAAGTATCCAGAATGCAACACTGATAGACAGAAAATTAGGAAATATGAAACAGAGACGCAGAGGCATGAAGGATGGAGTAAGAAGATATACTATATATCTAATCAGAATTCCAGAAAAAAGGGAGAGAGACTGAAGCATATAATGAGTATTTGATGAGATAATCTTTGACTATTTACCGTAACTGATGAAAGACACTGATCAGAGATTTAAGAATTCTGGTGAGGGCTCCCCTGGTGGCGCAGTGGTTGAGAGTCCGCCTGCCGATGCAGGGGACATGGGTTTGTGCCCCGATCCGGGAAGATCCCACGTGCCGCAGAGCAGCTGCACCCGTGAGCCATGGCCGCTGAGCCTGTGCGTCCGGAGCCTGTGCTCCACAACGGGAGAGGCCACAGCAGTGAGAGGCCCGCATACAGCAAAAAAACAAACAAACAAAAAGAATTCTGGTGAATCATAAGCAGGATAAATTAAAGAAGAATCCACAATGAACAAAACATAGTGAAACTGCAGTACACCAAAGGTACAGACCGTCTTAAATTGGTTAAACAGAAGGAACAGATTACATGCAAATGAATGACAGCCTCAATGCTCCGTTATCAAAAGCAATGGTAGAAACCAGAAGATAGCTTGATAGATTTGAAGTTCTGTAAAGCAAGTAACTGCCAAGCTAGAATTCTGTACCCAGTGAAAATATCTTTCAAGAATGAGGACAAAATAAAAATATTTTAGAAAAATGCTGAGAGATTCTCACTGAATGTAATTCTGAAGGACAGTGTTCAACAGAAAGTGATCTCAGATGGTCTAATTTGCAAGAAAGCACAAAGAGAAGAGAAAGTGGCAAATACATTAGTAAATCTAAATAAAGTTTAACTGTATAAAACCATAGTGAGTGTATGGTTGGCTTAAAAAATGTAAAATAGAATTGAAATATGTGAGTACAATAACATACAAGTTTGGATGGGAGGAGAAATGGACTCCAAGACTTGAAAGTTCTTAGTCATGTCCAGAAGATGAATTAAAATATTGATTAAATTTAGACTGTGATAAGTTAAGCCTGTATGTTGGATTGTCTAGTATAACTACTAAAGGAATAGAAACAAAGCATGTAAGTTCCAACCCTGTATAGAAGGAAAAAAGGAATGAAAAAAATAGAAGTTCTTCTAAGTAACAAAATATAATAGGACTCCTCTGTTACACTATACTTAAAAGTCAATTCCAGATGGATCACACACCTAAATATGAGAGGACAAATCCTGAAAGCACTTAGAATCATAATGAAGGAAATTATCTTTATATCAGTGTAGGAAAAAATTTTTAAATAACACAAAAATTCAAATTCATTAAAATTATGACCTTTGATTTATCAAATAATACAGAAAAAAGACTTAAAAAAACAAGCCACAGAATGGGAAACAATTTTTAAAATATGTATAGTTGATAAAGCACTAGTGTCATGATGAAACATAAAATTCCTATAAATCAGTAAGAAAGCCATATATCTCAATTAAAAGTGGGTAAATATAAATGGCTAAAACACGACTATATATGCAATCTAATTACTAATCAGGAAACTCCAACCTAAAACCACACTGAGTTACCATTTCACACCAACCAGACAAAAAATTAAAGTTCTCACAATACTAAGTGTTGACAAAAGTGTGGCACAAGGGAACTCTCATGCACTGCTGGTGGTAGTGTAAATTCGTATATCTGTTTTGGAAGCAGTCTGGTATTATAAAATTGAAGCTACATATACACTACAGCCAGCAATTCTACTTCTAAATACATATTTACCCTGGAGCAAATCTTGCACATCTGTACCAAAATACACATATAAGATTGCTCATCATAGCATTTGTTCACAAGAGCCCCACACTGAAGCCACTGGAAATTCCACCCACAGTAGAATGTCCCCTTCAGCAAAGGAAAAGACCTTACTAGAGCTATATATGGTGAATTTTAACCACACAATGTTGAGCAAAGGAAGCAAGACGCAAACAGATACGTACAGTATGGTACCATCTGTTGGGGAGAAGTACGCAAACTGAGCTGCTTACAGTTACGAACATAAGTAGCAAACATTCATTTTTTTAAAGCAAGAAAATGATTTTCATCAATCAGGATAGTTGATAGGGAACCCCAAGAGGGGAAAGAAGGATTTATGATCAGGGAACCACATACAAGGGGCTTTTTGGGGGCTGGGAATGCTAGATTTCCTTCAACCAGGAGGTGGTCACTGAGGCATTCACTTTACAATTATTCTGAAATTGTACATACTTATTTTATACATTTTTCTGTATGCATGGCTTGCGTTTTTAAAAATGTAAAAGAAATTTTCAATAAAGAGCATGAAATAACATCAAACATTTATTCAAATTCAAGAAAGCAAATGATTTTCCAGACCATGGAATCTATAAGATAAAAATAACACGTGCGTGCGTGCACACACACACAGATTTGAGTGCATAAAAATTTTAAATTTCTATATGTAAAAAAGGGCAATAAAATGCAAATAATTTGGTAAAAATATTTGTTATGAATTTGATAAAAGTTAAGTTTCTTGTACCAACTACTTTTACAATTTGATTTTTTAAACTCTATAAGCAAATGATATTAATATATACATCTTATTTAGGAACAGTATTTAGTAGGTAAATGTATGAAGTATATTTACACTTATTATAAATAAAGAAATGCAAGTTAAAATAAGATGGCATTTTTTGTTCCACTTGATTAGCACAGGATAAATGAATGATATTGCCAATTGTGACAAGATGAGATCTCTTAGACATTGTATTTGTGTAAATTAGTACAATCATCTGGTAAGGCATAATTTATCAAGAATTGTGAAATATTCATAACCTATGATACAGTAAATCTCTGTCATAGGTTTTCTAGAGAATTAATTCAAAATATGAAAAAAGAATTAGGTGCAAAAAGATAATGATTGCAGCATACTTCATTAGGGGAAAAAATGGAAGGCATCCTAATATCTAGCAGTTAGGAAAAGTTTGCATTCAGTTTCATTCACTAAATTAATACTTTGAGTGTCCACTGTGACACTGTTTTGTGTATGTATGGGTATGTACGTGTATGGCATCACAAGAGGGAAAATTATTTAGCCATTAAGATACTGTTAGTAAGTCTATACGATAATATTTATAATGGTTACAAAAGAAACTACTGTTGAAAAAGGTAGAAAATTATATGTACACTAAGATTAGACCTTTGTGAAACATTCACAGAAAAACCATATACATTTGTGTTTACAGCTAGAACTATGATTCAGCGTCCACAGGCAAAAACACTGGCCCAGAAAACACAGCAACAGTCTCTGAGGTCCAGGTGTCTTTCAAGGTTCCTTTTAAAAAATATTTTCAAGAGTACAGTTTTTGGAGCAAAATAATATCTGCTCTTTGGTGGCCATAGGAAAAGCGGGAGTCATTTCCTTTTTATTTTGCTGATGTTACTTTCACCCATATTAAGAGAGTCATCTATATTTTTATTCATTGGCACCACGAGGAAAAAGCTCAGTAATTACCATCTGCCATCTCCTTTGGTGAGTCTGTTCAAAACTTTTTTGCCCATGTGCAGCTAGGAATGGGGTAGGGAAGAGTTGTTGGACTTCTTATTGATCAGTAAAGTTCTTTATATATTATAGATAAAAGTCTTTTGTTGGATGTATGTTTTGCAAATGTTTTTTTCCCAAGCTTTGCCTTGCCTTTTCATTCTATAACAAAGTCTTTTGAAGAACAGATGTTTTAAATTTTCATAAAATTCAATTTACGACGTTTTTTTCTTTTATAATTCCAGCTTTTAGTGTCCTATTTAAGAAAACTTTGCCAAACCCAAGGTCACTAAGATTTCCTCTTATGTTTTCTTTGAAAAATTCGATAGTGTAACTTAGATTTATGAGGCAGGTTGAGTTAATTTTTGTACGTGATGTGAGGTAAGTGTAAAGGAGCTTTTTGTTGTCTTGTTTTTGTAGATGGCTATTCAACTGCTCCAGAACCATTCGTTAAAAAGATTTATCCTCTGCCTTATTTTGGGGAAAGTTGCCATTTTACCTTGACCTCTCTGTATTTTTTTTTTAACATCTTTATTGGAGTATAAATGCTTTACAATGGTATGTTAGCTTCAGCTTCACAACAAAATGAATCAGTTATATACATACATATATTCCCATATCTCTTCCCGCTTGTGTCTCCCTCCCTCCCACCCTCCCTATCCCACCCCTCCAGGCGGTCACAAAGCACCGAGCTGATCTCCCTGTGCTATGCTGTATTTTTTTAAATAGTTAATTTTATTTATTTATCTTTGGCTGCGTTGGGTCTTCGTTGCTGTGCAGGCTTTCTCTAGCTGTGGCGAGTGGGGACTACTCTTCGTTGCAGCGTGCGGGATTCTCATTGTGGTGGCTTCTCTTGTGGTGGAGCATGGACTCTAGGCGCGTGGCTTCAGTAGTTGTGGCACATGGGCTCAGTAGTTGTGGCTTTTGGGCTCTAGAGCGCACGCTCAGTAGTTGTGGTGCACAGGCTTAGTTGCTCCGCGGCATGTGGGATCTTCCTGGACCGGGGATTGAACCCGTGTCCCCTGCATCGGTAGGTGGATTCTTAACCACTGTGCCACCAGGGAAGTCCTGACCTCTTTGTTTAAAATCAGTTGGTTATTTACATGTTGGTTTATTTATGGACGCTTTATTCTGTTCAGTTAACCTTGATGTATATTTTGTGCCAATACCATCAATACCTGATTACTGTAGTTTTGCACATACAAGTTCTGAAACCAGATATTGAATGTCTTCCAACTTTGTTCTTCTTTTTCAAAGTTGTCTTACTTAGTCTAGGTCCCTTGCATTTCCAAATAAATTTTTGAATTAGCTTGCCAATTTGTACAGAAAAATCCTGTTAGAATTTTGATCAGGATTGCATTGACTCTGTAAATCAATTTGGTAAGAACTGATTCCTTAACAATATTGAATCTTCAGATCCAAGAACATGGTATATCTCTCCATTTATTTCTTTAGTTTCTCTCAGCAATGTTTCATAGCTTTCAATGTACAGGTCTTGCGTATTTTTGTCATATTTATCCCTAAATATTTCCTATTTTTGATGCTATTGTAAATGATCTTGAAAAAATTAAGTACATGAAAAATGCTCGACATTGTTAGCCGTTGGAAAATGCAAATTAAAACCGTAATTAGATACTGCTATATCCAGCTTTCTTGACCTCACACTATTGACACTGAGCCGGATAATCCTCTGTTGTCAGGGATTATCCTGAGCATTGCAGGATATTTAGCTGCATCCCAGGCCTCTACCCACCTGATGCCGGTAACACTCTTCCTCTACTGCAAAATGTAACAAAAATGTCTCTTTCCAAATGTCCCTTGGGAGGTCAGATTGTCCCCAGTTGAGACAATTGTTGAGAAGGCAGTGGTCGAGAACCACTGTACCACACAACCACTGGAATGGCTAAAATAAAAAATGCTGACTACACCAAGCGTGTATCCTTGTCAAGGATACGAAGCAATTGGAACCCTCCAGACTGCCAGTGAGAATGTAAAATGGTTACAACAACTTTGGAAAATCATGTGGCAGTTTCTTAAAATGTTAAGCCTAAACCTACCATATGATCCAAACATTCTACTATTAGGTATTTACACAAGAGAAACAAAAGCATGTGTCCAGAAACAGGTCTGTGAATATTCATAGCAGTTTTATTTATAATAGCCCCAAACTGGGAGCAACTCAGATGTCTATCCATGAGTGAATGGTTTAACACTGTGGGGTACATCCACACAGAGGAATATTATACAGCACCGAAAAGGAATGGACTGTTGATACAGATAACACATGGATTAATCTCAGAATAATTATACTAGTGAGAGAAGCCAGACCAGGAAAGAATACATTGTCTACAGTTCTATTTATATAACATTCTAGGAAATGAAAACAAATTATAGTGATGGAGCAGGGCAGTGTTTATCTGAGGATAGGTGAGGAGAGAAGAGAGAGATAGATTAGAAAAGGTCAGGAGAGGAAATTTGGGGTGTGTGTGATGAATATGCTAATTATCTTAATTATGGTGATGGTTTCATGGGGATATACCTAGGTCAAAAGTCATCAAATTGTACAACATATCTCTCTCTATATGCACACACACACACACACACACACACACACAGGGTTTTTGTATGTCAATTATATCTCAATAGAGCTCTTTAAAAATTACAACAAAGAAAAGAAATGGACAGAAAGATAATACATAGAGGCTGTATAAAGGTTTGCATTTACAAGGATATTGATGACACTGACAAAAATCAGTGAACTTCCTGTATATTGACCAACTTTGGAAAAAAAATTAAAAATAATCTGAGGTCATTCTCCCTATTGCTTTAAGAAGCGTGCAGATGCAACCCTTCTCCCCCCAACACTTGCCCTGGTGGCCCACTGTTTTGCCTTTAAACAGGGATGAGTGGTCAATTAAAGATGACACAATTTTAAATTAGAATATTTGGGAAAATATGTATCTCCCTTTTAGATAAGCATTCAGCAATTTTTTTTTTTTTTTCGGTACACAGCCTCTCACTCTTGCGGCCTCTCCCGTTGCGGAGCACAGGCTCCGGACGCGGAGGCTCAGCGGCCATGGCTCACGGGCCCAGCCGCTCCACAGCATGGGGGATCTTCATGGACCGGGGCACGAACCCGCGTCCCCTGCATCGGCAGGCGGACTCCCAACCACTGCGCCACCAGGGAAGCCCAGCATTCAGCAATTTTTAAGTGACATAAACCATGTCAGTGAAAAATAGGAAATAAAAATTGACATATCTCCACAGGCTAAAGATGCAGTGGATTACAGAACTTTCCTCCAGAAAGATTTGGCCTTTTGTAAGCATTTGGGATGAAAGGAGAGAACAGATTTTTGCCATTTACTCGTAGTAAATTTTCAAGAACACTTCTGATCACAAAAATTTTATAGATTCAGAATTAAAAACCAATGATTTTCCCTGCTCAAAAATCAGATTACCATTACTAAGAATAAACCTAGAATTTGGTTTATCACTACGATTCCTCATCTATTCAATACTTGTATGTGAATCGTAAACGTTTGAGATTGGAAATTCAAAACAACTTTAGCAGCTAATTGGTAATTGATGTTGAGAATGTATCTCTTCACTGTATTATTGATTATCCCAACCAAGCCGTGTGGATTTTTCATCACATGGTTCAGGTGGTTTTTATTCCATTTAAGCTGCCTTCCTGATTTCTTTCCATCACTTTGGATATCAGTTCAGTCAGAAAGCCAGCAGTATGACTTGCAAGGAACTCCACATTTTAATTTTAGAAAGACAAGAAAAGAAAAAGGTCAGGGAGGAAAGGTAGGTAAACGGAAATACGGTTTGTACGAAAAGAAAAAAAGGGAGGCTGTAGGGAAACAGAGTTGTATATTCTGTCTGATTCTCTGGTAGATAACATTCAAAACTGTTATTTAAGAGGCATAATTCCTTTTCAGTACAATACATTGGTATATTTAATGATTTCAGAGTTTTCAAATAACAGTGTGTGATAGCTTAAAATGTTCAATAATTAATTGTGTACTGCAGCTAATTGGTCTCTGAAGAGAGGAAAAATTTGATGATCCCTTAAGGTTCCTTTTAGCTCTATCAGTCAGCAATATTGTACCCTGTTTGAGCTAACAGCCTTCCTTCATATATCTGCAGTATTAATAACATTCTTTGGTCTAACTTTGCTTTGTTTCCCTACTGCCTGCTCACACCACGATTTTGCATGATGGAAAATTATTAGCAAGTTACTGACATTTCATTTTCCGTATATGTGTACATAATATAAATATACTTAAATTATTTGGAAATGGCCTTTACCCAATTTGACTGGTGAATTAAAATGTAAAATCTGTTCTGGGCCGAAGAAACAGGTAAACGTGTAAGAGGCCTCTGTTCGGCATACCCAGGCTGTGCGCATGTTAAAACGTAAACCACGCCAAAGGCAAGTAGAGATGATTGGCGCTTTACCCTCCTTTAGCACACCTGGGCATGTTGCATCTGATCTGCTCGTAGAGAAGAAACGTATGCCTCTTCCACAGGTTAGAAAACCTTTCTTCTCTCCCTGGCTAGCGGATGGAGGCATTGCAGTCCGCATTTCCTCTCCCTCACCCTCTGCCTTAGTTTCCCTGATATTCCCCAAACAGGAGGTGGCAAACAGTCCATCCAGTGTGTGCCATTGGGAATTGATCAGGTAAGTGATGGGCTGCAGGTATAGTTTATCCAGGGTCAAGATCCTGTCCCCTGATTTACCTGGTCACCCGGAATAGCTGGGAGAAACACAGAAGAGCAAACTATACCCGTGTTTTCTGTTTACAGAAGGATATCTTAAAATCGGATCTCATCATCTGCTCGGTGGCTGCCATTCTGTCCTTTGCGGTCAGTGCCAGCACTGTGTCCCTGTCCTTGCGGGTATGTGCCCATGTGGCTCTGCACTCTTACCCCCTCCTTATTCTCTGTAATAAACGAAGCCCACTGTGCAGCTCCAGACTATTGACGGGATGGCGGAGCCGGGGGAGGTACAGAAAAGGCCAGGTGAGGGCTTGAAGGGATATATGCCAGATGTGTTACGAGTTATGTCCAAGAGGAGCTTTGATCCACATCACAGAGTGCATTCGTACCCTTTCTGTTTCCCCACCTGGGGAGTTGTCTTGTTTGCGCATTTCGTGGAATCCACCGTGAGGACAGTCAGCAGTAGTAAGACAGGCTCCCGACTCACTACTACGAGCAGAGAAGGGAGGACTCACCGTCAGGAGTGAGACGGAGGTCACAGAGCCAAAAAGATTATCGGAACATACTTTTCAGTTGGAGAAACAAAATTAGAGCGCTCCAGATGGGACTTCTGGCTGAAGGTGCTTGCAGACAGTTGCTGTCTCACTTGCCTTTCAATGAGGAAAAGTCTGTTAGCTAAATCTGTTATTCTCCATCCCTTCTTTAAAAAAAAAAAAAACCAAAGAACAAGAAAACGTTTTCTCATGGGCAGAATGTCTCAACCTCTTCTCCACCCCGTCTCGGTGGTTCTCAACACAGAGATCAACTTCCTGCGATATGGGAGAAATTTTCAGAGGCCTGAAGCAGGAACCCGGTTTGGCTGTGTATGCCTTAGGGGGAGCAGAGAGGGAGGACAGTGTTCCGTGTTCTTTGCGGGCACCCCTCCCCGTCCTTCAGGCTGCACACTGACTCTTACCCTCTTCTGTCGCAGCCGTTTCTCAGCATCGTGCTGTTTGCGCTGGCCGGCACTGTGGGGTTTGTAACCCACTACCTGCTCCCACAGCTCCGCAAGCATCACCCGTGGATGTGGATTTCACACCCCGTCCTTAAAAACAAAGAGTATCAGCAGCGGGAAGTGAGAGGTTAGTAAAATATCTCTCATACGAATGTGATGTAAGCGGGTGGCATCCTTTACAGGGAGGGTGGGCACAGCGGTGTGAATGCACTTCATGCCACGGAACTGTACCCTTAAACATGGTGACAACAGTACATGTTATGTATATTTCACCACAATAAAAAAAGGAGAGTGTGTGTACCTTGGAGTGTACATAGTGTTCCCAGAACAAGAAAGTTGAAGTGGGGTGAATTAGAAGTATATTTTCTAAAAATGATTGGTTATTATTATTGAGGAAAAATTAATTTACGTCCCTCAGGCTGTAACCGAAAGTGGGGTCTGGCTGCTCGCTGCTCAAAAGCCAATAAAGAGGCCAGGCTGGTGGAGAGGAAAGTTTGCTTTATTTTGGATGTGGGGGTGGGTGCCCGTCCAAAGGCCAGCTCCCCTGCGCTGACAACCAGGGGTCAGGAGCTTCTATAGATGGAGGGAGGGGGCTACATGCAGAAACAGCACAGTCAGCTCTGGCCGTCATCTTGAAATTGGTCGTCGGTGGTCTGACCAGCGTCATCTTGATTGTTTCAGGCGCAGTTAGTCTGCAGTTCCGGGGTCGGTTTGTTTCTATTTCTTTGAGGCCAGCTCTTGGAATTGTGGCTGCTTATGTCATGGCATCTTGAAGTTAACTTCTTCCACCTGGTGAGGGTTTCAGTATCTACAAGACAGCTCACAGGGTATGGCTCAGAGTATGATCTTTAGCCCTTGAGGAGGGACTAAAGGTCCTTAACTTTGCTTAATGACTGAACTATTATTACTTAGTCTCGTTTTCCTTTGCTTCTGCATTTTCTCACTTCTCTGATTAAACTTATTCGTTGGCTAAGTTTTTCCAGAGACAGAAGGCAGGCAGAGGACATGGGCTGGGGGAGGAAAGACCATAGGGTCCTGCTCCATTTCAAGACCTGAAGTTTATGTTGTTCCAGCTTCAGCTGACTGGGGACCAAGAATAGCCATCACTTGACCGCCCTTTCACCCTCCACAAAACCAGGGCAGGGATGTAGCAGAGGCTGACCTTGGAATTTTGCTCACTGAACCCTTGAATTCTGTTGAACTTGCTTTGTTCACGTAGAACTAGACCCACACACAGACCTGTACTTGATTGACTTAGCAGTTCCCTGGGCTGAGTCAGGCCACCGTCAAGTAGTAGCCTGGTAACCCCGACAGTGTTTGAGCTTCTAAATAAAAAAAACTCAGGAATTTCTCTTGCTAGGTCTCCCCAGCCTCTGTGATTGAACAGATGACGGAAGGATTGATTTATCGCCATTTTCAGGTGTATCAGTCACAGTTGATGGCTGTAGTTGATAACTAGCTCATGTTAAACGAGGTGTCATCTCTACCTCCAGGAATGAGGGGATGTGAGTAGCACCACGGTTTGCTGACTCACAGGAATGTACTGGGCTCCGCCAGGTTTGTCATCAGTAACTTCAGTAGACTAGTGTGACCAAAGTAAAAGGGCAGAAGGGAATTAATTAAAAACAAAACAAAACAAAGAAGCAAAAGAGTCACTTATGATGCTGTCAGAAATAGAGAGGGCTTCTTCAAGGAACATGTCTGGGTGGCTACCAGGAGCTGCCTTAATTTGAAACAGCCAAATCAGTAAAGTGGGGTTTTGCTTAGAGGACAGACATGGCCTGATGGACCTGCTGCCAGCATAGGGTTTAGAAGGTGGCGGAGGGCAGCTGAGATTGCTCTACCCTCAGAGGCTTGCTTTTCCCACTTACGACACCAGGTGCTCGCCAAAGATCAAGCTGCATAATATAGTTCTTTTTTAAAAATTTTCCTGTTTTTAATTTTTTTTTTTTTGCGTTACGTGGGCCTCTCACTGTTGTGGCCTCTCCCGTTGCAGAGCACAGGCTCTGGACGCGCAGGCTCAGCAGCCATGGCTCACAGGCCCAGCCACTCCGCGGCATGCGGGATCCTCCCAGACTGGGGCACGAACCTGTATCCCCTGCATCGGCAGGCGGACTCTCAACCACTGCGCCACCAGGGAAGCCCTAATTTTTTTTTTTTAAACAGAGAACAGGAGTATTTATTTATTTTTAAATTTATTTATTTATTTTTTGCTGTGTTGGGTCTTCGTTTCTGTGTGAGGGCTTTCTCTAGTTGTGGCAAGCGGGGGCCCCTCTTCATCGTGGTGCGCGGGCCTCTCACTATGGTGGCCTCTCTTGTTGCGGAGCACAGGCTCCAGACGCGCAGGCTCAGTAGTTGTGGCTCACGGGCTCAGTTGCTCCGTGGCATGTGGGATCTTCCCAGACCAGGGCTCGAACCTGTGTCCCTTGCATTGGCAGGCAGATTCTCAACCACTGCGCCACCAGGGAAGCCCTCATAATATGGTTTGTAAATGCTGTGTTCAATGTTGGGTGCCACTTAAATGCAAATTATTATCAGTATTATAAAAACGGAAGGAAGATAGACTCAGAGCGGGTGCAGTTGATATTAGTCAGTTCATTTTTCAACCCACTTAAAGGGAAAGGTCCATTCTTGTGGGTCAGTAGAGCAACCTGAAGAAAAGACCAGTTTCTGTAGAACTTCTGCAATGTTGGGGTCACATTTCCCTTTCATTGTCTTAACATTTAGAAAGGCTAAGTTGCAGTGAAGTTAGTGGAGTATTGTTTTGGCATCATTGGTAAGCAGTTGATGGGGATTTGAGGTAAGATGCTGACTCAGGAAACGGCATATCTGTATCTCTAGCATCTGTATCTGTGCCTAGATATTTAAGTGCCTTGGGGTG
This sequence comes from Lagenorhynchus albirostris, assembly GCF_949774975.1. NCBI lineage: Eukaryota > Metazoa > Chordata > Mammalia > Artiodactyla > Delphinidae > Lagenorhynchus > Lagenorhynchus albirostris. The sequence continues at coordinate 4,784,342 of NC_083110.1, read as the reverse complement.
AGGACAGGCAAGTTGTCAAATTAAGAGAAAGGAAAATAAGACAGATCAGGCGTGGGCTCTCGTTATGGTGGCAATTCAGAGTGTGGAATTCAACACTGAAAGATAAGAGTGGGCAGTTGGGATTTGTGTGTGTGTGTGAACGCGATTGTTTTTTTTCCCTGAATCTAACAGAACCCAGTCTAACTTAGAATCATTTAGATATTGAAATTCTGAATGACCTTTCAGTACAAGATTCAAGAACAAGAAAGGAGAGTGTGTTTGTATGTTGACTTCCCCTCTTGGAGGAGCGAGTGAGAGGGCAGCTCTGGGCCTCTGTCCTGTAGGGTGAGCGGGAGACGTTCACCCCTGGTACCACGGGCTCCAGCAGAGGCTTGGTGGGTGTTTCTCACTTGCCTACATTAGCTGTTTATAAGCTACCTGAAATCTAGCCAACGGTAATAGATTTGACAAATTAGGCCCGTAATGAAAAACAGATTGCATTTCAAAAGTATGTGTGTTGGAAGGAAAATCCAAGTACTTACAATGTGTTAGTATGAACTTGTTGACGACCCCTTACCCATTTTGGTATCACCCACAGCCTAAGTTTCCTTTCCTCCTCTTCCTGCCCACCTTTCTGCCTTTTTAGCTATTTCACTCTTTCTTTCTTCTACTAGCAAGAAAACATGCACAGGAAATTCAAGCCGGTCATATACCTTTAATGTGAACATACGCCAAAGCTTCTTTCTCATATGCTCACACAATATTTTGGAAAAGGAGAGCAGAGCAGGGCCGGCAGGTCTGTGGATACCACTGTGATCCCTGGGCCAGAGGCAGACATCGCTACCCATTGGAATTGGCGTATAAGATGAGGCATGTGTGCTGTGTCTCTGTCTCAGAGTTCATAGAATCCTATCCCACCACTTTACCTAGGAGGAAACTGATGCCCAGAGACATCAAGGGATGTTAACTAGGGTTCCACTAAGTTGGTGGCCAACGAGCGACCAGAACCCAGGTGACCTCACTCCCTCCGGTAGGATGCTCGTCCTCCTCCCCACGCTGCTCTCAGTGCGGTGGGAAGATCGTGTGCAACTTGCACGTGGCCCTCAGACTGCTCTTGCCATCGTTACCCCAAAGAACCACATCACTGCACTGGGTCCCTTAGAGTTAAACACACCATAGTCCAGTGCTAACGCTACAAAGCTTTAATCCCTGGTTTGAAACAGACTCACCACCATAAATTCTGAACATTCCTGTGGTTTCTCAAACACACCACATTCTCCCACTACCTTCTCTTTGCTGTTCCCTATGCCTGGGATGCTTTTCTTAAGTTTCCCTAGACTCAGGCCAGGCAACTCATCTTTCAGGTCTCTGTTCAAAAATCAATCCCCCGACGAGGTCCATCCCTGACCACCTAGACCAGAGTAACTTCCCAGCTGCTCCCCTGAGCCTCCTTTTCCAACATGTTCTCTACAGTGACTCTGAGCAATACATCTGCTTGCTCACGCTGGACCCCCAGTGTTTGTACTTAACTTAAATCTCATCAGCCCTACATTTGCGAGAACAGACTTTAAACTTGGGACGTATACTTTCTTTCAGTTTACTTTCCTGTCTGCATGCCTCTGATATACAATTTTACTTGATATGTAAAATTACTTGGAGATACAAAATTAATTTTGATATAAAATTCAGACTACGATAAAATGGAACTGTGTTGCAACTTGAAAGACTGTAAATATCTTTTTGAGCCAGTTCATTTCTTTACTTTTGAGACTAATTTAAGTAAACCTTATCCCATCTTAGCCCCAGCAAGGTGTTTCATCAATATTTAAGCTGAAAGAATAAAACTGTAGGAATCATAGTACAGTTCAGCAGTCAAATGAACCATGGTGGTGATGTGGGTGTAACTGAGTTATACTAATGGGTATGCGTGAAGTTGCTTTTTTCATTGTTCTGTTCCCCACCAATCTAAGCAAATCGTGCTGAAAATAGCAGAGTAGACACCACTACAAATGGCACCATATTAGTCAGGGAGGCAACTTTTGAGCCTCGCTGTTTAAGGAGCACTGGGTTTTTAGAAAATAAAGCAAATCTGTTATCCTGAATTACGATGATGATTCTAGAAAAACGACTTCATTTATTGGCGCCTGTTGTAAAAGAATAAGAAGTTGGGTCTGTTTGAAAATTTTTTTTTTCTAAGAACTTTCCAAAGGCATTATGTTATTTCGAAAGGGAATAATGGAGTTGGGTCCCATTTTCACATAGTCCCCCAGGAAGTAATTTCTGTAATATTATCATTCTTGGCTCCTGAGAATTTAAGAAAAGTTGAAATGATCTGATTCGATGGCCATACTCTTACCATAAAAGTGGGTCTTAATGGGGTTAAAAGAGATTGAGATATAGAATAAGTTCATTATCGGCATTCACTGGTTTACTTATTTATTCGCTCAGAAAATGCTTGTGAAGATACTATTCATTGAGAAGATAATGACACAAAGGAACTTATTTACAAGATAGAAACAGACTCACAGACTTAGAAAACAAATTTAGGGTTACCAAAGGGGAAAGGTGTAGGGGGGAGGGATAAATTAGGAGTTTGGGATTAACATATACACACTACTGCATATAAAATAGGTAACCAACAAGGATCTACCATGTAGCAGAGGGAACTCTACTCAGTATTCTGTAATAACGTACATGGGTAAAGAATCTGAAAAAGAATAGATATATGTATATGTATAACTGAATCACTTTACTGTACACTTGAAACTAACACAGCATTGTAAATCAACTATACTCCAATGTAAAGTAAAAATATAAAAAAAGAAAGAAAATAATTATTGTGTTCCTACATGATGCCAAACCAGTGATCCAGTGAGATAGGTTGACTGAGATGTGGTTTCTGTCACCAAAGAGTTTCTGACCTAGTGAACGAAGCTAGGGCTGTGCTCGAAAAGAAGACCCATGATTGCTACACACAGAGTGATGAAGGGTCAGCACTGCGTTCAGCCATGCAGCAAATACAAAGAAGTAGAAGGCCCAGTGAAGAGGTTACAGTTAACTTCATGTTCATTGGTCAAGCTTTTCCAAATGGTTGGTTGTGCACATAAAATGGAAGTAAATGAGATTTTATAACTAAATGCTGAATTAGTGTCTGCTGCATAGTAGCTGTTTAATAATATTGATTGAATGAATGAATGAATGATTAGTGCCTTGTAAATTTCCTGAAGAAAGCGTTCCCTGTAGACAGGAAAAGCCTGGAGGTAAAGGCTTATTTGAAGGACTCCAGTCTATGTGTGTGATAAGATACACAGAGTCTCATCCCTCTGCAAAAAATGGTTGCTGAAAAAGCTTAAGCTATAATTTTTGGATACATTAGAATAAGTGGATAAAAGATGATAGAAATTACTGAACATATCAACTGAAAAATCTCACTTAAACTGTAATTTAACCATATTCACTATTATAAAACTAATTCACAAATGAGTCCTGAATTTGTCATTCTTAAATGAAATTTACTTTGCATTTTAGCAAATCCTGCCTGTTGATTTGCAGATAGACTGGTTTCTGCATGGGAAAGACATGGTTCTGACAGATATTGCTTTTTCTAATGTGTTTTACATTTGTATCAAAGTAATACATAGTGTTAAGAACCAAAGAGAACAAGTTGTAATGAAAAGCAGCAGACCCTGGTCAACTTTTTCCCGTCTGATTCCCCCTCTCCAGGAAAAATTACTTTCTACTTTAGGTATTTCTTCTGGCATTTACCATAATTCTTCTAAATAATGTGCCTATTCGTCTATTTCTTGATATTTCAAATTTTCCTGTCTGCTGGCTTCCTGTTACGAGTAATAAAGATTTATGTCGCTTACCTTCCCTCATACATTACATTTTCCCCTTCTCCTCCCTCCCAATATAACTTTTGTTGAACACATACTCAGTTTTTTCCTATTCATGTGTGTGTATGTCCTATAGAAAGAATGTCGTACAGAAAGTCTAACTGTTGTTCACGTCTAGTCCAGTAGTGTGCCGTGACTGCATTTCCTTTCTTGTTCAGATTTCTGTTTTTACATCTGCTAGCCTTTCCAATCACTATGTGAAATACCTCTCAGTTCAATTTTCCACCCAGGGAGACTTGTCAGATACTATATCTTGTTCCATCCCTTCCCCAACTCCCTCTGGAACCTGCTCCAATTGTTCTTTGTTTATTCCCTCGTTTTGAACGAAGCATATCCTCCAGTCACTGCAGGGAAAGGGTGAGTGGGAAGGAAACGTTTTGAGACTTCATGTATCTCAAAGTGTTTTCATTTCTACTTCGCACTTAATGGAGAGTTTGCAGTGTGTAGCTTGTCAGGGTGTCAACAGTTCTTTCAGAATTCTAAACTAACGTCCCATTGTTCTCTAGCTCCCACTGCTGCTGGCGAAAAGTCTGATGTCTCCACAGCTCCTGGTCCTTTACATGGGACCAGATGTTCCCCTGCAGGAAGCTTTTGGAAAGGTCAGGAGGGAATTCAAGTGTCATGGCCCAGAGAACAGGCTCTGGAACAAAGCAGGGCTAGCTTTGTTTCCAAAGAGACACAGGGCTAGCGTCTCTGTCCCACGCTAGTTGTGCTTAACTATTGTGATTCATCTATAACTGGGGGTTCCTACCACACAGATTTGTTGCGGAATGAAATTAATCAAGATAATACATGTAGAGCATTTGGCAGAGTCCTTGGCAGGCAGAGTATACTCCGTAAGCACATCCTGTTCCTTCTCTTCCCCGGGATTCTGAAGTTCAATCACTTTGCACCTCCCTTTGTGTCTTGTTTCACCCATTGTGCTAGGCAGTAGGTGGCCCTTTATACTCTGGATGGACGTGTTTTGAAACTTTTGTTGGCAGGTGATAGGACTCCCTGAATGACTTAGTTCACAGAATTTCCATGGAGATGAACTCCAACCTGATGATACGTGTAAAAATCCTTTGAAATGTATATAGCACTAGGGAAAAGAATGCGGCATAACAGGCATTGTCTGAATTTAGAAGCTAATGGCTGTGCCGGGGTCTTTGGGAAGGTCTCATTTGTGTGTGTGATGAGCAGATGCCATAGTTCTGGGAAGAAGGATGTATTCCTTACTCCTTTTGTCTCCCCACATAAAAAGATGCCAGCATCGGGACATAGTTAGAGACCTAGAAAACCCTCCAACGCCTCTTTATTTCGATGTGACTCAAACCGTTTGAAGCATGAACTGAACCAGTGCTAGCTGAGTAACAGTCTCATTTGCTGCGATGCTTCTATAGGAGAGAGTGTTCCAAATGCCGAAGAAGTGGCTTAGAGCTGATGTGTCAGAAAATAGCCTGCCAGTTGGCAGGCTGCCTTATTTATTCGCACTGTTATTATTTTCATGCGCCTTCTCGTCCTCTCCTTTTCTTTCCCTGCCTGCCAGCCTCTGCCCTCCTACTCCACTGGGGAACTTATCTTTCTGTGTCACAGTCTCCACAAGCCTGGAGGGGGCTGCAGGGGACCGGCAGTGAAACCAGGCTTACATGGCGGCAGGAAAACAGAGAAGTAGAATCCAGCGTCCTCTGCTTGAAGGGGAGCGGGGCCGAGGGAGGCCTAGAGAAGCACAGGCCAACCTGGGGCAGCATTAAGGGGGAAAGGGTTTGGGGACAGGGCTCAGAGGTCAGGGGCCAACCTCACACTGCAGCTCTCTCTCCAGCAAGCCACGGGGTTTTTACCAGCTGCCCACTGGGGTTCTCCTAGACTGCTGATAAATCTAAAACAATGCAGAAATAAAATAATTGCAGAAGGGGAAAAAAACTAACACTGAAAATCAGGAAGTCTTCATACGCAAGACACGACGTATGCAGGACGGCACCCCAGCAGCTTTGGGCTCCGTGGGCCCAGCACGCATGGGAAGGGCTGAACGAAGGAGGCCGTTTGGAGGAACAATGCCGGTTCCCAGGTGCAGTAGGTGAGGCCCCTGTGATGAGGCCTGACTCAGTCTCCCTGACCTGCATCTGTTGGGATCTTATCTGAAATAGCTTAACCCTCATGGTACTTTATGATAGGATAATACACATAGATGCCAGTGGAGAAATGGAAATGGTGTTTTTAAGTAATCTTGTCATGTAAATAACATACAAATCACACTTTACTTGGGGGAGGAATTCTGATTTTGTAAATTTGCCATTCCTCAAGCCCCTGCTCTGTACTAGGCTCCGTGCTGGGTGTTGAGGATACAAAAATGAGTGAGAGGAGAATCCTCGCTCTTGGCAAGATGGTTGTTCTCACAAGAAGTGTCTTCCTTCATGTGCCCATGGTGAGAACATCTGAAAGTTTCTCTTAACACTTTTCTTGTGAACATTTTGACCTAACCACCTTCATGTGAAAAATTGATAAATGATTTCACTAGTATTTTTAGTTTTAAAAACTATGGTTTGATATTAGTAGAGGACTTTTCTACCAAGAAGAGAGAGTACATTATTGCCTGAGTCGCCTAAGAATTTCTCCATCCCTTTGAGGAGATGTGAAAAATACATTTTTACTCTCTACTGAATTAATGAAAACAATCAGTGAGATATGAGGTGTCACCTCACACCCGTCAGAATGGCCATCATCAAAAAATCTACAAACAATAAATGCTGGAGAGGGTGTGGAGAAAAGGGAACCCTCTTGCACTGTTGGTGGGAATGTAAAAGCCACTATGGAAGACAAAATGGAGGTTCCTTAAAAAACTAAAAATAGAACTGCCATATGACCCAGCAATCCCACTACTGGGCATATACCCTGAGAAAACCGTAATTTAAAAAGAGTTATGTACCACAATGTTCACTGCAGTTCTATTTACAATAGCCAGGACATGGAAGCAACCTAAGTGTCCATCGACAGATGAATGGATAAGAAGATGTGGCACATATATACAATGGAATATTACTCAGCCATAAAAAGAAACGAAATTAAGTTATTTGTAGTGAGGTGGATGGACATAGAGTCTGTCATACAGAGTGAAGTATGTCAGAAAGAGAAAAACAAATACCGTATGCTAACACATACATGTGGAATCTAAAAAAAAAAAATTGTTATGAAGAACCTAGGGGCAGAACAGGAATAAAGATGCTGATGTAGAGAATGGACTTGAGGACACAGGGAGGGGGAAGGGTAAGCTGTGACAAAGTGAGAGAGAGGCATGGACATATATACACTACCAAATGTAAGGTAGATAGGTAGTGGGAAGCAGCCACATAGCACAGGGAGATCAGCTCGGTGCTTTGTGACCACCTAGAGGGGTGGGATAGGGAGGGTGGGAGGGAGGGAGATGCAAGAGGGAGGAGATATGGGGATATATGTATATGTATAGCTGATTCACTTTGTTATAAACCAGAAACTAACACAACATTGTAAAGAAATTATACCCCAATAAAGATGTTAAAAAAAATCAGTGGGATAGTTTTGGGGAAATGAGCTAAACATTTTAAAACATTGACTTAGACTTTGTATCACATGAAAATCCAGATGGATTAAAGATGTAAATTGTTTTAAAGGAAGAAGAAGAAAGAAAGAACCAGAATAGCACTGCAAGAAAATATAGGTTAAGTTATGTACTCTTGGTTAGGGGAAGAGAAAAAGAATTTTTCAAGCATGATCCCAAAGTCAAAAACCACTAAAGAAACAACTAAAAAATTTTATTCCTTGAAAAATATGAACTTTAATATTCTGATTCCTGAATGTTCCCACCTTGTCTTTCTCTGAGAGGTTTACTATAATGTTGAACCTGATAATAGTTATTAAGTCATTCAGAAGTATTTATGGAACCTATCACATGCCAGGGACCATGCAGTATGCTGGGGAAGCACTGGGGAGCAAGGCCAGCATGACCTCACCCCAGGGGCAAACCAACTGAGAAAGTGAGAGCACTTTGGCTAGAGGAGATCCCGAACTCCTACAAGGCAGGCAGTACCCCACCATGGAAGCCCCAGCTTCTCAAACTTTGTTGTATTAGGTGTCTGCTTTAGTTAATTATGTTAATGATCAGCCAGTGGTCAGTGATGTCACCTGAATCTACTGAGTGGCTTCTGTAGACAGAGTACAGTGCTAAATACTGAATATAATGGGGAAAGACAACCCTGGACCCCTGGCTTTAGTAGAGAAATGAAAATTCATCACACAGATTAATATATTCATAAAGTGTTTGAAGTCCAATGAAGGAAAAGTATAGGGGGCTAGGAGAGAGTTATAAAGAGATCCTTATTTAGATTTGAGGGAAAAAGAAAGGCTTCTTTGAGGAAGTGACAGCTAATTGAGGCCTGAAAGATAAAGAGGGTGTTAGCCTTCAAAGTGGGAGAGAAGAAGCCACAGGCTCACCCTGAATTGGCTTTTTTGGGAATGGGAAGGTCGTGAGGACCTTGGGTTTATCTTAAGCAGAATTATCGGCTTTGAGTGGTGGGGTGGTGTGATTTGCTTTACATTTAAGAATGATGACTCAATTCACGCTACTGGTTTGGGAAGTGAAGTCTGTTTTTTAAGAAAATAAACCATGACATGTGTACACGTTTGTGCTAAGGACTTTGCAACCTGACATTTTGCCCAGGAAGAAAGATGAGAGTGAGAAATGCTCATAGGAAAAGCAGTTGCCTATGATAAGAGGGCACAATCACCTTGGACGTGGTAATTCCATTTTGCAGGGTCTCTTTGCCTTAGCTGCCTCGGGGTGACTGGGCCAGCTGAACCGAGATGAGCCCCTATTGAAATGCTTATAAACAGTCTGGCCCCTGCGAAGCAGGAAGCCTCATGTCTTCGAAGCTTAAGTCAGTCGTATTTCAAGATTTGAATTGGAGCAAATTATCTTCCTAAAGATACAAGCATCCCGAGGAGTTTTGATTAACTTTTAATTATTGAGAGGGTCTTGTTTTAGCAACGTAAGCATCTAAATAAAACACAACCTGAAAAGCCTTTGAGAAAATTTAAAGCATTCAGTAGTGATAAACCATATGTAAACTTGTAAACGGCAGGGTTGGTTTGCATTCTTTTTCTCAAGGGCCTAATATTCCAGGGACAAGCGAAATAATAATGCTAAAGAAATGTCTTTTTATGGTCTATTTGCATATACGGGACATTACAGAAAGGCAGTTATAAACTATCGTTGCAAAGATTTTCTTTTTAAATTGACTTTGTATGAATACTGTGACAATTTGGAGACTTAAGAAACGTATTTATCATGTTACTGCCTTTGTAAGCTTTTTGTTTTATTAGCTTTCCATGGCCACCCCCATAGGGAAAGATTAAGTTTAGTCTTTTAGAATTCAGGATTCTGGATTGCACTTCCGTTTTAGCTTCCTGCTACATTATTATTCAAATATAAACATCCAGTACATTTACCATTACACGTTTTCTACAGTCTAGAGATTATAGCATTTCTTTGGAATAAATGACTGAACTTAGTAGAAGGATTCTAGAGATATATAAGCATGAACATGAAATTGATTTTCTTTTAATGTGCAAGAGTAGCAGAACTTGAAGTCGGGAGTGTGGAGTTGGTGACCTCTGGGATTTTCTCTCTACTGTGTCCTTCCTAAATATTGATTTTTAACTCCCTTTCCACATTCTTTTCCATTCCCACTTTGGCTAGATGTTGTACTGAACACCAGCCAGGGAAACTGTGCCTTGGGGTGAATCTTTACCTAAAATGTTTTCCCCTTAACATACAGTATGCATACTGGTGCTTGCTGGTGTATGCAGACAGTGTGAAATGTATTCACAGTCCCTGCATCTAGAGGTTCAGAATTAATCAGCGGGAGGCATGTGGAGCTTCTGTGTCACATTGAGATGTCAGCTGTTGTCGCTTTCATTTCCCTGGCAGCACCTCAGGTAGTAAGCTAGAGCTGAATTATGCAGTGCAACCAGTCTTTTTTGTGTGTGTGTATGACTCTAGGGCTGCTATTAAGTAGTAAAGGTTTTTGCGACTTACGAAAGAATTGATTTCTAGTTCTCCTGAAGTCCTTTTTGTCCTTCCACACTCCGACAGAGAGCTCCTTTGTAGCTATCATGTTGTTTGCTTCTAACTAGAGAACCGGTTATTAAAGATCTAGGGCCTTACCTGTCCATATGTGTTATTTCAGCCATACTGAACACAAGTCCTACAAACTCGCTGTTCCAAAGGCTGGCAGCAGACTACTGCTTACAATCCAAGACTAAACATCTTATTGACACGCCTTACAGTTGTGTCTATGACACAGTGTCACACATGCACACAGAGGGTTAACATCTCACTGAATAAGTACTTTCGCTCTCCAGGATTTGGAAAGACATGGATGATGAATGCAGAGCTTATTAGTGATTTCTGTGTTATTTGATGTTCATTGCGTTGTGTGTTTCTGGAATGGATAAACTGAAATGCTATGGCAAACCCATATTTGTTATCGCTGTCTGCAGTAAATCCTTGTGCACTGCAGTGGGATCGTCTGCCTGCACTCCATCAGCGTTATCCCCACTTACTGGGAAGTATCATCTGCTGAAATTAAATGTGACAAGCATTTGAAAGTCTGGATTGCACTCCCCCACCCAGATGGCGCCCAGGTCATCCTTCGGTGATGAGCCACTGAAATGTTTCTTTTAATTCAGATGTTTTCCTAATAGTCCTGCAGGATGAGGTTAGCTTATATTTCTCTTAATTTACATATTTTTGCAGGAATCTAGCTAAGGTTGTCACGTTTCTCTGAATTGGTGACGAATGTTGATAGAACTCTATGAAAGTACTTTTTTTTTTTTTTTTTTTTTTTTTTTTGCGGTACGCGGGCCTCTCACTGTTGTGGCCTCTCCCGTTGCGGAGCACAGGCTCCGGACGCGCAGGCTCAGCAGCCATGGCTCACGGGCCCAGCCGCTCTGCGGCATGTGGGATCCTCCCAGACCGGGGCACGAACCCGCGTCCCTTGCATCGGCAGGCGGACCCTCAACCACTGCGCCACCAGGGAAGCCCATGAAAGTATTTTTATAAGCAGGCTGAATTGCATTTGATTTGATGGCCTCAGTCTGACACTGTTGATATCTTATAAATTGAGAAATCAGAAAAAATAATTTTGTATAGAAGGAAACCGAGCTCTGACTGACTGTACTTTATGAGAGATTAAAATAGGAAATGTTGTTTAATATGTTATAGTTAAAAAGCTTTTTGTTTTGTAATCAAAAAAGTAATTCCAAGAGGCTGCTTTTCTTAAAGTCCCTCTGTTTATTTTAATTATTCAGAGTTCCCCCCAACCACTAAAAATGATAAGATGATAAATGAACATTTATTGAACCCTAACTCTAAGCCAGGCATTCTGTTAGGTACTTGAAATACTAAACTGTTTAAGACACAGCACCTACTCTTGACAAACTCACAATCTAGCGGGAAGATTAGTACTTAAATGAATACTTGCTCTGGTGTGACAGGTATTATAATTGTAGAATTCACAGTGTACAGTAATGGCTCAAAGGAATAACACATTTTGCCTCAAATCTGAAGGTGATATATACAGAATGCAGGCAGAAAGTGGGGTGCATGGTTTATAAATAATTTAAAAACAATAATAAATCCAATTAAAAGTTGGACTCCTTTTTATTATCATCATATGCTGACAGTTCTAAACAGTGCCAGTGTTAAACCCTCCTCCCACTGAGATGGACTTCGAATGCCCTGCCCCTGGCAACCATTGGTGGTGATTGTGTTGGGAGCAGCGAGGGGGTGGGGAGGTGGCCAAGGAAAGCTCCAGATGGCAGGATGACAAATTCTGGAAAAAGATGAGGAGTTTCTCAAGTAGGAAATATGGAAGGGCATTCCAGGAAGGCCCCCAGCACATATATAAAGGCATATTGAACAGCATACTTGACTGCAGTGCAGGGGGAAATAGAAGTTATTTTCAATAGATGGTGATGATCCATTAGATATCCATATGGAAAAGCCATCAGTCTCAACTCCTATCTTGTAAGTGTATTCTACACCATAATCAATTCTAGGTAGCTTGCAGATCTAAATGTGAAACGTAAAACAATTAAAGTTTAGAGGAAAGTAGAAGGTGGTCATGATCTTTGTCTTTTAAACAGAACACAAAAGTCTCTAAAAGGAAAGATAAATGAGAACTTGGAGCATATTAAAATTATTTCTTTTTTACAAAAGATACTATTAGGAGAGTTAAAAAGCATCCCACAAAATGGGAAAAGATTTTCCCAATGCATATATGTGACTAAAGACTCATACCTAGCATGTATAAAGAACTCTTAAAATCAGGAAGGAAAGACATATAATTCAGTAGGAAAAAGAACCAGGCAATAGACATGAAGAACCACTTTACAAGAGTGTACATCCAAATGGCCAGTAAACACATGAAAAGGCACTCAGCTGCATTAGTCATTAGGAAAATGCAAAGTAAAACCATAACATGATACCACTGGACACCCACCAGCGCAGCCAAAAGGAAGGAGGGGGAAAATGTTTTGGCAAGGATGTGGAGCAAATGGGAGGAAAGTTTCGCGCTGTTTGTGGGCGTGTAAATTGGCACAAGAACGTTGGAAGGTTGTTTGGTGGCACCTCCTGGGCCTTCCTATATGCACAATTAATAACCTGGTGATTCCACACCTAGATATATACTCCACAGAAATGTCCCGTGTTTACCAAAGGACATATAAAGAATGTTCATAGCAGCACTCTTCACAATAGATACTGGAAACTAACCAAATGCCCATGAACAGTAGACTGGAAAAATTCTCTGTATATTCATGTAGTAGATGACTATATGGCAGTGAGAATGAACAAATGACAACTGCACACAAAAATGTGGAGGAATCTTACAAACAATGCTGAGCAAAAGACACACAAGAATAGTAGTCAAGACAAGCCTCTTAGATAGCCTCATCCACCAGAGGGCAGACAGCAGAAGCAAGAAGAACTACAATCCTGCAGACTGCGGAACAAAAACCACGTTCACAGAAAGACAACATGAAAGGCAGAGGGCTATGTACCAGATGAAGGCACAAGATAAAACGCCAGAAAAACAACTAAATGAAGTGGAGATAGGCAACCTTCCAGAAAAAGAATTCAGAATAATGATAGTGAAGATGATCCAGGACCTTGGAAAAACAATGGAGGCAAAGATAGAGAAGATGCAAGAAATGTTTAACAAAGACCTAGAAGAATTAAAGAACAAACAAACAGAGATGAACAATATAATAACTGAAATGAAAACTACACTAGAAGGAATCAATAGCAGAATAACTGAGGCAGAAGGACGGATAAGTGACCTGGAAGACAGAATGGTGGAAGTCACTGCTGTAGAACAGATTAAAGAAAAAAGAATGAAAAGAAATGAAGACAGCCTAAGAGACCTCTGGGACAACATTAAACGCAACAGCATTTGTATTATAAGGGTCCCAGAAGGAGAAGAGAGAGAGAAAGGATCCAAGAAAATATTTGAAGAGATTATAGTCAAAAACTTCCCTAACATGGGAAAGGAAATAGCCACCCAAGTCCAGAAAGTGCAGCAAGTCCCATACAGGATAAACCCAAGGAGAAACACTTCGAGACACATAGTAATCAAATTGGCAAAAATTAAAGACAAAGAAAAATTATTGAAAGCAGCAAGGGAAAAACGACAGATAACATACAAGGGAACTCCCATAAGGTTAACAGCAGATTTCTCAGCAGAAACTCTACAAGCCAGAAGGGAGTGGCATGATATACTTAAAGTGATGAAAGGGAAGAACCTACAACCAAGATTAATCTACTCCGCAAGGATCTCGTTCAGATTCGATGGAGAAATCAAAAGCTTTACAGACAAGCAAAAGAGAATTCAGCACCACCAATCCAACTCTACAACAAATGCTAACGGAACTTCTCTAAGTGGGAAACACAAGAGAAGAAAAGGACCTACAAAAACAAACCCAAAACAATTAAGAAAATGGTCATAGGAACACACATTTTGATAATCACCTTAAACGTGAATGGATTAAATGCTCCAACCAAAAGACACAGGCTTGCTGAATGGATATAGAAACAAGACCCATATATGTGCTGTCTACAAGAGACCCACTTCAGACCTAGGGACACATATGAACTGAAAGTGAGGGGATGGAAAAAGGTATTCCATGCAAATGGAAATCAAAAGACAGCTGGAGTAGCAATACTCATACCAGATAAAACAGACTTTAAAATAAAGAATGTTACAAGAGACAAGGAAGGCCACTACATAATCATCAAGGGATCAATCCAAGAAGAAGAAACAACAATTATAAATATATATGCACCCAACATAGGAGCACCTCAATATATAAGGCAACTGCTAACAGCTCTAAAAGAGGAAATCAACAGAAACACAATAATAGTGGGGGACTTGAACACCTCACTTACACCAATGGACAGATCATCCAAAATGAAAATAAATAAGGAAACAGAAGCTTTAAATGACACAATAGAGGAGATAGATTTAATTGATATTTATAGGACATTCCATCCAAAACCAGCAGATTACACTCTCTTCTCAAGTGCCCACGGAACACTCTCCAGGATAGATCACATCCTGGGTCACAAATCAAGCCTCAGTAAATTTAAGAAAATCGAAATCATATCAAGCATCTTTTCTGACCACAACACTATGAGATTAGAAATGAATTACAGGGGAAAAAACATAAAAAACACAAACACATGGAGGCTAAACATTACGTTACTAAATAACCAAGAGATCACTGAAGAAATCAAAGAGGAAATCAAAAAATACCTAGAGAAAAATGACAATGAAAACACAACAATCCAAAACGTATGGGGTGTAGCAAAAGCAGTTTTAAGAGGGAAGTTTATAGCTATACAAGCCTACCTCAAGAAACAAGAAAAATCTCAAATAAATAATCTAACCTTACACCTAAAGGAACTAGAGAAAGAAGAACAAACAAAACCCAAAGTTAGCAGAAGGAAAGAAGTCATAAAGATCCGAGCAGAAATAAATGAAATAGAAACAAAGAAAGCAATAGCAAAGATCAAAATAACTAAAAGCTGGTTCTTTGAGAAGGTAAACAGAATTGATAAACCATTAGGCAGACTCACCAAGAAAAAGAGGGAGAGGACTCAAATCAATAAAATTAGAAATGAAAAAGGAGAAGTTACAACAGACACTGCAGAAATACAAAGCATCCTAGGAGACTACTACAAGCAACTCTATGCCAATAAAATGGACAACCTGGAAGAAATGGACAAATTCTTAGAAAGGTATAACCTTCCAAGACTGGACCAGGAAGAAATAGACAATATGAAAAGACCAATCACAAGTAATGAAATAGAAACTGTGATTCAAAATCTTCCAACAAACAAAAGGCCAGGACTAGATGGCTTCACAGGTGAATTCTATCAAACATTTAGAGAAGAGCTAACACCCATCCTTCTCAAACTCTTCCAAAAAACTGCAGAGGAAGGAACACTCCCAAAGTCATTCTCTGAGGCCACCATCACCCTGATACCAAAACCAGACAAAGATACTACAAAAAAAGAAAATTACAGACCAATATCACTGATGAATACAGATGCAAAAATCCTCAACAAAATACTTGCAAGTGGAATCCAACAACACATTAAAAGGATCATACACCACGATCAAGTGGGATTTATCCCAGGGATGCGAGGATTCTTCAATATACACAAATCAATCAATGTGATACATCATATTAACAAACTGAAGGGGAAAAACCATATGATCATCTCAATAGATGCAGAAAAAGCTTTTTGACAAAATTCAACACCCATTTATGATAAAAACTCTCCAGAAAGTGTGCATGGAGGGAACCTACCTCAACATAATAAAGGCCATATACAACAAACTCACAGCAAACATCATTCTCAATGGTGAAAACCTGAAAGCATTTCCTCTAAGATCAGGAAGAAGACAAGGTTGTCCACTCTCACCACTATTATTCAACACAGTTTTGGAAGTCCTAGCCACGGCAATCAGAGAAGAAACAGAAATAAAAGGAATACCAATTGGAAAGAAGAAGTAAAACTGTCACTGTTTGCAGATGACATGATACTATACATGGAGAATCCTAAAGATGCCACCAAAAAACTACGAGAGCTAATCAATGAATTTGATAAAGTTGCAGGATACAAAATTAATGCACAGAAATCACTTGCATTCCTATACAGTAATGAAAAATCTGAAGGAGAAATTAAGGAAACACTCCCATTTACCATTGCAACAAAAAGTATAAAATACCTAGGAATAAACCTACCTAGGGAGACAAAAGACCTGCATGCAGAAAACTGTAAGACACTGATGAAAGAGATTAAAGATGATACCAACAGATGGAGAGATATACCATGTTCTTGGATTGGAAGAATCAATATTGTGAAAATGACTCTACTACCCAAAGCAATCTACAGATTCAATGCAATCCCTATCAAATTACCAATGGCATTTTTTACAGAACTAGAACAGAAAATCTTAAAATTTGTATGAAGACACAAAGACCTCGAATAGTCAAAGCAGTCTTGAGGGGAAAAAACGGAGCTGGAGGAATCAGGCTCCCTGACTTCAGACTATACCACAAAGCTACAGTAATCAAGACAGTATGGTACTGGCACAAAAACAGAAACATAGATCAATGGAACAAGATAGAAAGCCCAGTGGTAAACCCACGCACGTATGGTCAATTAATCTATGACAAAGGAGGCAAGGATATACAGTGGAGAAAAGACAGCCTCTTCAATAAGTGGTGCTGGGAAAACTGGACTGCTACATGTAAAAGAATGAAATTAGAACACTCCCTAATACCATACACAAAAATAAACTTAAAATGGATTTGATACCTAAATGTAAGACTGGACACTATAAAACTCTTAGAGGAAAAAATAGGAAGAACACTCTTTGACATAAATCACAGCAAGATCTTTTTTGTTCCACTCCTAGAGTAATGGAAATAAAAACAAAAATAAACAAATGGGACCTAATGAAACTTAAAAGCTTTTGCACAGCAAAGGGAACCATAAGCAAGATGAAAAGACAACCCTCAGAATGGTAGAAAATATTTGCAAATGAATCAACGGACAAAGGATTAATCTCCAAAATATATAAACAGCTCATACAGCTTGATATTAAAAAAACAAAGAACCCAATCCAAAAATGGGCAGAAGGCCTAAATAGACATTTCTCCAAAGAAGACATACAGATGGCCAAGAAGCACATGAAAAGTTCTTCAACATCACTAATTATTAGAGAAATGCAAATCAAAACTACAATGAGTGGCTTCCCTGGTGGCGCAGTGGTTGAGAGTCCACCTGCTGATGCAGGGGACATGGGTTTGTGCCCCGGTCCCGGAAGATCCCACATGCCGCGGAGCGGCTGGACCGTGAGCCATGGCCGCTGAGCCTGCGTGTCCAGAGCCTGTGCTCCGCAACGGGAGAGGCCACAGCAGTGAGAGGCCCACGTACCGCAAAAAAAAAAAGGAAATAAAAAAAAAGAAAAAGAAAACTACAATGAGGTATCACCTCACACCAGTTAGAATGGGCATCATCAGAAAATCTACAAACAACAAATGCTGGAGAGGGTGTGGAGAAAAGGGAATCCTCTTGCACTGTTGGTGGGAATGTAAACTGATACAGCCACCATGGAGAACAGTATGGAGGTTTCTTAAAAAACTAAAGGTAGAGCTACCATATGACCCAGCAATCCCACTACTGGGCATATACCCAGAGAAAACCACAATTCAAAAAGACCCATGCACCCCAATGTTCATTGAAGAACTGTTTACAATAGCCAGGTCATGGAACCAACCTAAATGCCCATCGACAGACGAATGGATAAAGAAGATGTGGCACATATATACAATGGAATATTACTCAGCCATAAAAAGGAACAAAATTGGGTCATTTGTTGAGACGTGGATGGATCTAGAGACTGTCATACAGAGTGAAGTAAGTCAGAAAGAGAAAAACATATTGTATATTAACTCATATATGTGGAACCTAGATAAATGGTAGAGATGAACCAGTTTGCAGGGCAGAAATTGAGACACAGATGTAGAGAACAAACGTATGGGCACCAAGCGGGTAAAGTGGTGGTGGGGGGGTGGTGGTGGGATCAATTGGGAGATTGGGATTGACATGTATATACTGATGTGTATAAAATTAATGACTAATAAGAACCTGCTGTATAAAAAAATGAAAAAAAAATAAGATACAAGAATATAGGGAATACAGCCAATGTTTTATGTTATAAAAAAAGAAGAATAGTAGGCAAAAGTAAGTAATGGTGTTCAGGGAATACAGCCAATGTTTTATGTTATAACGCAGGGAATACAGCCAATGTTTTATGTTATAAAAAAAGAAGAATAGTAGGCAAAAGTAAGTAATGGTGTTCAGGGATTTGACAGTGGTTACCTTGTGGGGCAGTGACTGTAAGCAGGCATGGGGGTGCTTTGAGGCTGTTTCTTAAGCCAAGTGCTAGGGACACAGCTCTATGTGTGTGTATTTTATGCATGTGTCTTTGTATAGTAGAGTTAAACGAAAAGGTTTTTAAAAATCCAGCATCGATAATTTAGGTAACCAGTTCAGTAAAGAATGTAGGTGGAAAACTGATAGAAGATGATTACGTAGAGTTACAAAGCAGCAGAATATGGAAAGCCTATATGCCGTATTAAGGCATTGTACTTGGTGTATGGACAGACACAGTGGAGAACAGTGAAGGCTATGAGCTATACCATGGCTAGATGTGCATTTGAAACAGATCTTTGGTGGCAACAGGACAGAAAAACAGATGGTCTATAAAGAAACTGGAGCCAAGGAGATCATTCATTTACTCAACCGATATTTATTGAAGGATTACTGTGTCAACATGGGGGATATGGCAGTGAACAAGACAAAGTCCTTGCCCTCATGGAGCTTACCTGGTAATTGGGAAAGCAGATGATAAATAACACACAAATAAAGACACAAATAAGATATCAAGTTGAGATGTTTTATAAAGAAAAATTTATTACAGTAAAGAAATCGTGAAAGGAGCAGGCTGTTTTAGATATGGTGGTCAGGAGAGGACCCATTAAGGATGTGGCACTTGAGCAGAGACCTAAACAGGATGAGGGAGTGAGTCATAAAAATGTCCAGAGAGGAGAGTCCCAGGCAGAAGGGACAGCAAACACAAAGCTTCTGAAAGGGAAAAAACTTGGTGTATTTAATATTCAAGGAACATCACTGAGGAGGAGAGTGCATAATGGAGAAAGCGGTTGGAAATAAGATCAAAAAGGTAACAAGGTGCCAAATCATAAGGGTCTTCTAAAACATGGTAAGGACATTAGATTTTCTATTACTTAAGAGATAGGAGGAGGCTAAGTATCATAGCAAATACCCCCAAATCGTGGTGGCTTATTAGCAAAGCAAAAGTTTATTTTTTGTTCATGCAAAGTCCAGTGGGATGTGGTCAAAAGATTTTTCCTAGTCACTGTCCTTTGCATAGTGGAGGGTCATGGTCACTTGGGGACCAGGCTTCTTCAATATTAGGAATCCATCACCTTATGCTCTCAAGGTCACTATGGAATCCTAACATTTTTGAGCCAGCAGGTAGAAGGGAGAAGAAGCATGGAGTACCATGCACCCAGTACTTAACCAGTTGACCTGGAAGTGACACAATTCTGCTCGCATTCTTTTGGCAAGAACAAGTCACGTGGTCCTCCTGTATGCAAGGAATAACCAGGAAATGGAATCCCCAGCTGGGCAGCCACTTCCCAATATCAGCTCCATAAAAAAAGGGGAGTGTGACTCTTTGGAGATCAGCTAAATGAAATTTCTTTGTTGCAGGTTCTATCATAATTAGGATGAAAAGCCATTGGAGACGCACTAATAGGGTAGTAACGAAGTCTTAAAAATCCCCCTGGCTGCCGGCTGGATTATAATCTGTGGCTGTGGGGACATTAAAGAAGCAAGGAGACCAGTTTTAAGGAAGTTTCTTTAGGTTAGACATGATGGTGACTTGGACCAGGGTGATAGCAGCACAGGAGGGAAAATGTGGTTGAGTTTGGGATAGATTTTGAAGGTGGAGCCAGTAAGATTTGCCTATAGGTTGGATATGTAAGATATGAAAGAGACTAAGGAAAGGATTTTGGCCTGGAAAAGTAGGTGACTGGGAGGTGCCCTTTAATGAGATGATGCCCAAATGGCATCTTGCTTCTCAAATGTCATCTTCTTAGTTATGCCTCCCAGGCCACCCTGTTTTACACTGTAGCCCACGTGAACACCAGGAGCTCTTCTCTCTACTCTGTTCTTTCACTCATCACCCATCCTTCATAATATACTGTGTAATTTACATATTTATCACTGTTGATTGTTTATTGTTCGTACTGGAGTGTAAGTTCCATCAGGGCAGAGTTTTATAATGTTTTGGGCGCTCATTTTCCCACGTGCCTAAAAAAAGTGTCTGGCAGAGTCGTCTGGCTCATGTGTGGAATGAATGAATGGTGGACACGGGAGGAGTAGGTTTAGGTGAGAGCATGGAATGAAGGCCTTTGCTCGAGATGCTTATTAGACATTCAAAATATGTTGGATAGTTGGATATACTGGTTTGGAGTCCAGAAAAAAGGTCGTGCATGGAGATGTATTTTTGTGTGTGTGTGGGGTACGCGGGCCTCTCACAGTTGTGGCCTCTCCCGTTGCGGAGCACAGGCTCCGGACGCTCAGGCTCAGTGGCCGTGGCTCACGGGCCCAGTTGCTCTGCAGCATGTGGGATCCTCCCGGACCAGGGCACGAACCCGTGTCCCCTGCATCGGCAGGCGGACTCTCAACCACTGCGCCACCAGGGAAGCCCTGGAGATGTATTTTTAGTAGTCAAAAGCATATTGACAATAGATTCTTAAGGCCATGGAACTGGATAAGATCATGTAGGGAATTATGAGAAGTCTGGAATAATTAACTGGGTCAGACACTGCTGGGAGGTTAAGTTGAGGACTGAGACTGACCATTGGATAGCAACGTGAGGTTCTTAGCAAAACAGTTTCATGGAGCGGTTGGGATGAGACTCTGATTGGAGTGAACTCAGAAGACAAAGGGAGTTTAAGTTGTGGAGAAAGCGAGTGTAGCCAAAATTCTTTTGAGAAATTATTACCAAGGGGTGCAAAGAAATAGGGTGATATCTGGAAAATATCCAGCATCTGGAAGGAAAAGGGTCAAGGGGGGTATGTCTTTTTTTAGGACAAAAGATATTACAGTGTGTTTACATTGTGATGAGGATGATCTAATAAAGAGAGAAAAAAACAGGTTATTCAGGAGAATGGGGGAGAACCACAAAAGGCCCTTAAGGAGTAAGAAGTAATGTTATACAGTGCACACGAATGATGGGATTAGGAAAGAGTGAGTTTATTTGGATAAAAGACAATTACAATTTTTTTAAGATTGAGGATCTGAACAGTGAAACTAGAAAGGAGGAGATAGATATGTAAGAAGTAAGCTCATTGAATCAACATATTCTAGTCCTGTATGGAGGAAGAACTTCTAGAACAGCAGTTCTCAAACGTGAGCACGTATCAGAATCACTTGTAGGATTTATGAAACACGGATTACTGGGCCCAGCCCACAGAGTTCTGATACAGCAGGTCCAGGATTGTATCTGAGAATTCGCATTTTTAACGAGTTGCTGGTGCCTCTCTCTCAAAGTACCATGTGGAGTCCAGCAACATCAGTATCCCCCAGGAGCTTATTAGAAATGCAGAATGTCCAGCTCCACTCCAGACCCATCAGATCAGATTCTGTCTTTTAACAAGTGATTTATTTGCATGATGAAGTTCGAGAATCACCGTTCTAGGATAGTGTTTTTCAGCCTTGTCCCCAGGTGATTCCAACATGCAGTTATGATTGAGAACAGCTGACTCAGAGTGACCCCAAGGTATATTGCCTGCATGACTAGGTGAATGTGAAGGGTCATCAAATAAGATAAAAAAATTCATAAGGAGGAGCAGGTGTGTGGAGGTTGACAGAGTGCAGCTTTTGACACGCTGTATTTGAAGATTCCTGTGGGACATCAGCTGAAGCTCTTCAGTTGAGTATTTAGATCTTGAAGCTGGGAGAGGGATGGAAGATCAATCTCACTCAATGACAGATCTGAACGTCATCAGCATGGAAGTAATAATTCACATTAGGGGTGTTGAGGACCTCAGCTCAAGAAAATGAGAAAACTGGCAAAGAGGTCCAAGGAAGGCACATGAGCCAGGGTAGAAGAGAACCCTGCAGAGGCAGTGGGAAGAGCAGTGTGAAAGGTGTGAGCACAGGCAGGAGCTGGCAGGACGCAGAAGCTGAAGTGAGGGTTGTAGACAGAAGGAAGAATCAGTGATGTTTTCTGTCTCAGAAAGTTCCACTAAGGCTTCCCTGGTGGCACAGTGGTTGAGAATCCTCCTGCCAGTGCAGGGAACACAGGTTCTAGCCCTGGTCTGAGAAGATCCCATGTGCCACGGAGCAACTAAGCCCATGTGCCACAGCTACTGAGCTTGTGCTCTAGAACCCGCGTGCCACAACTACTAAAGCCCGCACGCCACAACTACTGAGCCCTGTGCCACAACTACTGAGCCCGTGTGCCACAACTACTGAGCCTGTGAGCCACAACTACTGAGCCTGCATGCTGCAGCTACTGAAGCCCACACACCTAGAGCCCGTGCTCTGCAACAAGAGAAGCCACTGCAATGAGAAGCCTGTGCACCACAACAAAGAGTAGACCCCGCTCGCTGCAACTAGAGAAAGCCCACGCACAGCAACGAAGACCCAACACAGCCAAACATAAATAAACAAACAAACAAACAAACAAATAGATTTATTTAAAAAATAAGAAAGTTCCAGTAATGTAGACTGAAAAATATCAGTTATCTGTCATTTGGGAAATCACAAGTGGCCTTGCCATGCACAGTTCTGGGCAGGGGTAGCTGCAAAGCCGTGGGGCAGAAGTTTTAGCAGGAAACAGGAGACAAGGAAGTGGGATTGTCAGACCTGGACGACCGTTCCAAGAAGCTTGGCTGTGCTGAAAAGGACAGAGTGAGTGCTAGAAGATGTCAGTGGAAAGCAAGTTTTCAACTTGGCCAAGACCGGAATCTTGCCACTGGCCTTTAGGAAAGAGCCATTGGTTAGTCAAGGGGGAAACTACTGAATCAAGATGTCGGGAAGAATGGAAGCCAGGGCATCCGTGGGGTCAGCCTCAGTAGGAGCAAGGAGATGGGTATGAATATAGATAAATTTGTAGTTGAGGGGTTGGGAAGTGGGAAAATTTCCGTTTAATAGCTTCAATTTTCTCTAGGAAGTAGGGGTCAAAGTCATTTGCTTGGAAAGAGTTGGGGGGGGATCTTGGAGATTTATTTTTTAAATTTTCATGTACTTTCACAAAAGATAAAAACTCCTATCTATATGTAAAATATATCATATACCTAGATTTTAAAAATTATGTATCATAAACTTCGTTCCTTATGAAATAACCCATTTCCAAACACTGACCAGGAAAGATTACTATTAAGAACACCCAAAGATGAATTCCTACCCGATATCCTTATTTTCAACCTTAATTTTCCTCCAGCGCTTCCTCCCTGTTCCACTTATAACTAAAATTAGTTGTTTTTTTCCTGATAATTTCTCGTTGTATCTCTCTTCTGCTTGTTAAGTTAATCATTGGGGTGTTTGTTCTTGCTGTTTCCCACGTGATGAAGTGTTTCTACTCTCTGTTCTCACCATTCCCATCTCATTCAAATTAATTCTTTTCAAGCAAGATTTCTGAATGCCAGACCTCTCCTTGTAATCTCAGTGACATGAAGATAGCCTTTATGCTTTTGAGTTATAAATATAATACATTCCTATATAGAAGTGTAAACCATATAAAGGAGGAAGTAAAACGTCAGCTCCCAATTGTGTGTGTGTGGGTGTGTATGTTTGTGTTGCTTTCTGTGACCCTTTACATAAAGTCCCGGTCAAAGTAGGTTGGAAAGCGGTAATTTGTCTCCTAATCCTGGATAGGAAACCTGGAGGGGATGGCCTATTTTACGTCACTGCCATGTCTCTCTGCACGGTGTGTGTCAACAGTTTCTCTTTCATGAGTTGGTCCTTGTGTCATCCAAACAGCATAAAACCTACCTGGCTCTCTTGGTTTTTCACTATAGATTATTGGGGGTGGAAGTTTTTAAAATTATAAATTGTTGAAGAATATGATTCCAGAAGTTTGATGGAGTCCCGTTCCCTCCTGGCAGATTTAGGCTTTGAGTCCTGCCATGTCTGGTCCATTTGCCCAGGTCTCTGATGGTGAGTTGGGGTCCACCGCAGCCTCTCAGTTACTAGCAGACAGAGATCTGGTGGGGAGTGAGATGGACCCACCTGAGGACCTGAACCTGGTGTGTTCTCCCCACGGAGTTGGGAAGCACAGGAGAGCAGGGATGCAGTGTTTCCCATCCCCTGATACGATGGCCTAGGAAGTCTGTGCTCTGACCGATAGGACCAGCCTCTCCTCCCCAGAGAGAGAAGTGGTAAGAGATGGGTGAGAGGCACAGTGTTACCCCATCATGGGGAGGAGAGCTGGCTTCTCCGCCATAAGTAGTAGGAAGGATGGGCGGGACACACAAAGCTGAGGACCAGAAAGATGAAAGCAGTCATTCGTGACCGCACACTCGTGGATGGTAGAGTCTGAATACAAACCCAGATTGGTGTGACTTAAAACCTTAGCCTTTGTGGGACTGGACCTCACTTCCACGACGCCTCCTTCCTTGTGAAGACTCACTGGAATGTAATACATTTCTAGTGATAGGGGGGTGTGGGTCAGCTTCCTCTTATGTATGTAGATGGCCAGGAATTGGATTGTGGATTCATAGACTAAAAACAGGCAGAGGAGAGCCTGGAAAGTAGCCCCAGACTCAGAAGCAACCCCAAGCTTAAGAGGGGATGGGCCCGTGAGATTGTTTCCCAGTTCTCCATCCTTCGCTTTCTAGCCTCACTCACTCTGAGATGCCTTGATGTGATGTGACAGCTCATTTCATGGGTCCCAGTAATAATTAACATGGAAAAAAGCAATTGACTTGAAAAATTGGGAAACTGGGTCTATACCGTATACTATTATTTAGGAACGATGTAGAAACAAAGCTAAAAGTGCCTGCCTGGGAAGAAAATTGGCCCCTCTCGTCTGGTATCTGGAGTTCTGCAGCTCTTGAATGAAGGGGAGGGGGTGGGTCTTACTTATTACCACATATACTTAAAGAAAAATAATTTGATCAGTGGCCGTTCTAAGTGGTTTTTGTGTATCTTTCAGATGTCGCCCATTTAATGTGGTTTGAAAGACTCTATGTTTGGCTTCAGTGTTTTGAAAAATACATCTTGTACCCAGCAATCATTTTGAATGCCCTTACTACGGATGCATTTTCAATAAGCAATTACCGGAGACTTGGTACCCAGTAAGTGGATAACCGTTTATTCTCATCATGATTTGGATCACCACGTTTTCAAAAGCGAGTGGGTTTCCTCTGAACAGGCTGCAGCAGAAGCCAACTTCTGTCTACCAGTGATGGGCCACGTAACAGTAAGCCGTGGTGGTCTCAAACTCGCTGGAGCTAGGTGGTTATTGTAGAGGGACTGGGGGACAAACGAAGTTAGATCTGCTTGGAGTGATCTTGTGAATAGACATCAGTAGATTTGAAAATCACCCTGCAAACGCTTAGTCAGGAGCGTTAAGAAGATGACCGAAGTGCAGTGTGATGCCAGGGTTCCTGGCATTCCAACTGTCGTGCTTAGAGCTTTATTATGAAGTACCTCTAGCACTTCACGCAGCAAAGACTCGTGCATTTTGTGTTTGAGGGAGGGGGAACTTAATCACTGTTACTGCTCTCTTTGCATTTCTCAGGAAAAGCCTCATAATTTAAAAAAATGGACCACAGAGAGACTTCATATCCTCAAGATGCCCGTTTTTGCAAAGCATTAACAGCGTATAGCTGAGTTAGTGGTTTCATGTTTTAAAAGGAACTCTGAAATTACAAACGGAAACCTACTTGATAATTTGTGGATGTGTTGTTCTGACAAAAGGTTGACATTTCTGTTCAAATAAGTTCATAAAGGAGGATGATGTGAAAGAGATTCCTTCCCAGATTTGCATATGAGTCACTTTGCTTAAACGTTACGTGCCCAAGTCAACCCTGATTCATAATCCCAAACATGCCTCCTCTTCCTTTTGGGCTGTGATGAGGACAAATTAATTAATATTTGCCCAAGATGGAGCAAACTCAGGTAGAAGGCACGCGAATTCTCGGCTGGACCTTGAGTGGATTCCTAGCCGCACGAAGCAGACACTAAATGAAACGACCCTACGACCTTCCTGTCTTTATCAGACTCTGCCTTCCTTCCAGTCTAGAACTGTGTCAGTCAGACCAGGGCAGGAAGTCCATGCCCTTTGGTATTTAAAATCCTAGACTTCGGATCCAGGGATGAAAATTAGTCTCACTGGATGAAGAAGGCAGGTGATGAGGTTACAGACCTCTTGTATAGTTTGAGTAGGGCCCCATCCATGAGCTAACCCTACCTCTAGAACACTGAGTGCTTTTCTAGTAAGCAGGTGTTGCCAGTGTGGTACCATCTTGGCTGACCCCGTGACGACATTCTGAAACAAGGCAGATCCCCAGTTTTCAGAACAAGGACTCACAGTCAGAACCACAGCAGTCACACATGTACCGGTGCTGCCCAGGGATAGCGAGCTAAAGGATTGAAAGTCCTCGCTTCCTAACATTAGGACTAGGGCTTCAAGCTAAGACTGCCAGTTGAGGCCAGGCAGCTCTGGCTGTTGGCAGAGGATGGATGCATGGGTTGGGAATTATGCAGAGTCAGATAAACAGTTCAGAGAGAGTCTACTTTGAAGTAAAATTAATCTCTATCCCCTGTCATTTTTTTCCAGCCACTAAAGTCAGAAAGTAGCACCTCACCCGTGTACCTCCAAATAATCTTGATTTGATGATACGAACAGAATTCTTTTGCTTGGAGCCCTAAGTTGATAACTCCTTTATATTCTTGAGGCATCCATCTGACGACTTAAAAAAACAATCTCTCAGGATTTCAAGCACCCCACTAGACCAGCTGTTTTCAGACAGGATGGCAGGAGGCCATATGTCAGCATCACCTAGAGACCTGTTTCAAACTGTGTAAGCCCAGCCCACACCCTGCCCTCATTGAGAACCATGGGACCAGATAGTGAACTCTTCAATGACAGGCACTGTTTCTTTTTCAGCTTTCAGTACCATCGGTCCAGTAAGTGGTAGAAGGATGGATGGATGGATGGATGGATGGATGGATGGATGGATGGATGACTGAGTGGGGGGCTGGTAAATGGTGAGTGGGTGCATCATGATAACTGGTTAGGTATTTATGTTTCCCAGCCTGATCTAAAAGGATGCTTTGCACCTGTCCCAGGCCATTGTTCCCGGATTGCTACCTAATCCTTTATAAGACCTTTAGCTAAACCTACAACAGTCTATGAATCGTTGAATGTAACCATTACAGTTGCAGTGTTACAAGAACCATAAACGTCACTCCTTAAGAGCTCTCTTAATCTTCACCAGTCATCATTAATAAACATAAAATGAATGCTGTCCATTTTAGTCATAGTCACAGAAAACAAACTTTAGAGTTGAGCCTCATCTAGCTTTGGCCTGAATAACCCGGAAAGTCACTGATCTCCTTTGAAAACCAGAATATCCCTGGTCTTGGGACACCTTATCCTTGGGATCCCCCCAAGGGCTTTGGCTATGCCACAGAGATTCTTGTACCCGGGGCTGTTGTCAGAGGTGAGTGGACCTGCAGTCATGTTTTCATACTGAGTTTTCATCACAGGCGTTAGTTGTCCACTGGAGAAGGAAAGGGTCATGGAGCGGTGCTCAGCCTTGCTGCAGGAACAGAGTTTACTGAAGGTCTTACCACTCTCCCCAGACCCGCATGTAATCAAGGGCTACTTTTTCTCAGAAGCCAAATCTAAGCCCATCACACAAGGGTTTTGACCAGACCTCCTCAGATGCATCCTGGGACAGGGTGGAATCAATTGCTACACTAGGTCTGAAGGCATATAAAATATCAAATTGAGGCCAATGGAAGTGCTAACATTAGATCTTCCTGATGACAAAAATGACAGTTTTGTATTCGATAGATGCCAAGACTTGGGAAACACGTTTTGAATGCCCCAGTCCTGAGACAGGATATTATTAATGCTGATAAGGGTCTAGAGCTCAGGATCCCGCTAGGATTAGGGAAATTCAGGCCTGCCCCCTCACCCCCATTTTCTGTACTTAGAAAAAGAAAACCTCTCTTTGTGATAAACAACAGGGTCCTACTGTACAGCACAGGGAACTGTATTCACTATCCTGTGATAAACCATAAAGGAAAAGAATGTGAAAAAGAATACATATATGTATCGCTGAATCACTTTGCTGTACAGCAGAAACTAACACAACATTGTAAATCAACTGTACTTCAGTAAAATTAAAAAGGAAAAAGGAAACCTCTCTTTCAAGTGCAACTGCTCCCTGGAAAGTATTGCCACTTTTGTCTTTCTTTTGAGTTCCCAAATAGGATGTTCTAATTGAGGGGACTCTGGCTAAAATGTGCAAGGCCTTCTTTCAGGAAGACCCCTCAGGGTGGTAGTGGCTTGCTGTGTCCAGCTCTTCTGAGCACTAATCAGTTGCCTTCCCATCTCAAGGTGGGAAGATCATTGGCCTCACTGTCTGCTGGAACTGCACATGCTTCTGACACGTGTTAGTAACCCGACTCCCTAGACAGGAGCATTCAGGAGTTCAGTCCTCACAGCAAAGTCCTGCTGTTTCTCTGCCGGGCTGCCTCTGTCGTGCTCCTTAACTCAAAAGGCCTATGTCATGGGGGCCTGTGTCATGTTGATGATGGAATTTTCAGTGGAAAAAAAAGGGAGATCGGAAAGCTTATGTTTACAAAAACAGCAAATATGGTGGAAAACATTAGAAGTGAATATGTAAAGTAAAAATGGCATTATTGAGATAGTGGGATCTTTTTCCTCTTTTCAGAATTTAATATTAGCTATTGCTACGTCATTGATTCGGTGAGATTCTCTTGTAATAGAAAGGCTTACACTGAGCAGATGCTAACAGGGACAGCCTGCTCTGTTTTCTCACTTGCCACCAAGCTCCCCGTGGAACCTGGCAGTGCAGTAGTCCTTCAGATAAGCTCCAAGGGAGCTCTGTGTCCTGCATTGCAAAGTCCTGGGGACGATGGAGCTCTGTGTCCTGCATTGCAAAGTCCTGGGGACGACGCTGACTCTAGTGGCAGAGTCTGTGCTGGCGAGTCCCTCGGGATGGAGTTTCACTCCTAGCTCCACTCTGTGTGAACGTACACTCAAACTCTGAGACGCAGTTTACTCCTCTGTACAGCGAGGATAATAAAGGGCCCAGCATCTTGGCTTTTTGTAAAGGGCATAACGCACAGTAAACGCTCAAGAAACGTGAGCCATTGTCACTCACCTAGTAAGGTACGGGCTGTGAAGTGATCACTTCCTTTCTTTCCTTTTCAACAGCTGGGACATTTTCCTGATGGTCATAGCGGGCATGAAGCTGCTGCGGACCTCCTTCTGTAACCCAGTCCACCAGTTTACTCACTTGGGCTTCACCGTCATCTTCTTCCATTTCGACTACAAAGACATTTCAGAGAGTTTCTTACTGGATTTCTTCATGGTGTCCATTTTATTCAGCAAGGCAAGTAGATTAGCTCTTTTCTTCATTTCAGTATGTAAAAGGTGCATTTCTCATCAAATGCTTTAAGAGTTTGAAACATTTTCTTTTAAAAACAATTAAGGCGTGAATTTACATTGAATTGCGTATGCGTGTCACACTCCTGCTGCCATTTGAGGAACATTCCCCATGGAATAAAAATATGCCATGTAATTTGCCAAAAATCACTAATTAAGATGAATTAGCCATTTGTGTTGCTTGAAATTTTATGACCTTTGTCTCTGTTAACAATCTCATTACGGAACTTCCTCGATCTCCAAATGCTCTAAATTAAAGATTAGTCACCAGACTAATTTTTTTTTTTAATTTAGCATTTTGCCTCTTGAGGTAAAGTTTGAGATGTGGGACCCGAGGGCCAGGTCCCTTGGAGTATTTTCTTTCCCTTGGCTTGTCTCAGGTCAAGATTTCATCAGCTGTAAATCCATCCATGGGCAGTGAGAAACCCTAATCACAGTTCAGGCAAATATATGGGAATGGCATCTAACGTTTAACATGAGGGAGATAAGGTCCTTGGGATACTGGTCTGAGTGTACGTGTTCTGAGCACCGTGACAAAGCTGGGGTGTGTAAACAGAAATTGGAAAAAGAATTTGGGAAACTCCTTCCTCATGCACTCCGTTGAATACAGCAGCCATGGGTTTTCTGCCCTCGGATTGACTTAACTGTTCCCCCTTTTGGTTAATAATTTTTAAATTCTAAGGTTTTTTTTTTTTTTTTTCTGAACTTCATTTTTTCACCCCTATCGATCATTTCTGTGAATTCCTTTCTTTATTACCTGTCCTTCACCTGGCTTCCTCTTTACTTGTTTTAAGTGACAAAAATTCAAATATTATAATTGTCATATTACTTCAGCAGCCCTCCCCTGTTTTCCCATCTTATGACCAAGCTCTGGCTTTGGTCTTTTACCCACAAAGATTTGTTTTCTGTTTGCCTGAGTTCTGTTTGGTCTTGATAAGTTTATCCCATTTTTCTGGTGATTCAGATCACAGGCTTCCATAATCTGTTTTCCTTCATTATGTCTGAATGTCCGTGATCTCACATAATAAATGTAAAATTGTCTCCTATGATCTTGAAAGCATTGATGAAGTTATAAATTATTTTACTACTCACAGTGGTAAAAACTCATTCTCAGATGCAAAATGTACTGGAACAGGTTGAATTCCTAACTCTGGCATTATTTACATGTTGACCTGGTAATATTGATATTCCTTTCTGAAACGTTGTCTCCTGTAAAGTTGAAAATAATGATGCCCGTCTCACTTAGGCGTCAGGAGGATTGATTAACGTAAGTAGGAAAGAAGTTTTTAAGTAGCGTGTGCTTTCCAAATATGAGGCAGGACTTTTAAAGCCATGTTAAGTAGAAAAAGAGAAGTTACACCCCGTTTAGGACGTGACGGAGTGCGGCTGCTTCTCTGCAGTGAACTGTCTGTTTTCAGTAGCTTCCTGTGTAAGTGAAAAGTGCCAGGTAAACAAAAGCAGAGCAGAGAGGGGTGACTGAAATGAGTCTTCTAAGTGATTCCACATTGCAATCGAACAGGGATTTTCACTTGCTGGAGGGCAGGCAGCCTCCCCGCTGAGCTGCCTGCTGGTCAGCTGGGAGCCAGCTACTGCCGAGACGTCTGGTAGGTGCAGGTGTCCAGATCAAGAGGCTTGCTGGACGCAGAGGAAGGATTTATGCAGAGCTATTGTTCATTCTTCCTGTCCACGAGGGCACCTTGTACCGTCCTGAGCCTAATGAGTAGGGTGGGACCCGATGGGACATAGTCTGAGACTAAATCCGTAAAAACTCAGTGCTACAGACATTTGAGTTTCAGTTGCCATCATCTTTTTAAAGCACCAGTGAAAACACTAAAAATTTCAGGCAGAACCAGTGTGACAGTGTTCCTGTTTCCCCTAATTGAGAGAGCATTAGCACGTGTCATTTGAATAGTCGGCTTTTAGGCTGGGAAAAATAGCTGAGTCTAAAAGAAAAAAAAACAAGTGAGACAAAAACTAAAAAAAATCAGCCTATAGCAAGTCAGTCCTGACACACCCCTGACTCTGTCTATGGCTACTCACGCTTTATCTTGACAGAGCTGGTAGCAGGGCATTTTCTGGAATGAGAAACCGGATCTGATTCCGACAAAAAATACAGTTAAAGAAAGAGACAGCATTTGAGGTCTTCCGGGAAAGAAAAGCCAGTAGAAATTAGTGACAGAAAATGGTGGCAATGAGGGAGGTGACAGTTAACGTTCCTTGTAAAGATCCTGCCTGCTTACCCCAACTGCTGCTTCCTGTTCATTCTCCTCATTTTAAGACATCTTTTAAAAAATTGTCTCTATTAACATATTTCCTAGAGGCTTTCTAGACCTCCAGTATTTTTAACATCTTTATTGGAGTATAATTGCTTTACAGTGGTGTGTTAGTTTCTGCTGTATAACAAAGTGAATCAGCTATATGTATACATATATCCCCATATCTCCTCCCTCTTGCATCTCCCTCCCTCCCACCCTCCCATCCCACCCCTCTAGGTGGTCACAAAGCACGGAGCTGATCTCCCTGTGCTATGCAGCTGCTTCCCACTAGCTATTTTACATTTGGTAGTGTATATATGTCCATGCCACTCTCTCACTTCGTCCCAGCTTACCCTTCTCCCTCCCAGTGTTCTCAAGTCCACTCTCTATGTCTGCATCTTTATTCCTGTTCTGCCCCTAGGTTCTTCAGAACCCCTTTTTTATTAGATTCCATATATATGTGTTAGCATACGGTATTTGTTTTTCCCTTTCTGACTTACTTTTCACTCTGTATGACAGACTCTAGGTGCATCCACCTCACTACAAATAGCTCAATTTCGTTTCGTTTTATGGCTGAGTAATACTCCATTGTATATATGTGCCACATCTTCTTTGTCCATTCATCTGTCGATGGACACTTAGGTTGCTTCCATGTCCTGGCTATTGTAAATAGAGCTGCAGTGAACATTGTGGTACATGACTCTTTTTGAATTATGGTTTTCTCAGGGTATATGCCCAGTAGTGGGATTGCTGGGTCATATGGTAGTTCTATATTTAGTTTTTAAAGGAATCTCCATACTGTTCTCCATAGTGACTGTATCAATTTACATTCCCACCAACAGTGCAAGAGGGTTCCCTTTTCTCCACACCCTCTCCAGCATTTATTGTTTGTAGATTTTTTGATGATGGCCATTCTGACCGGTGTGAGGTGATACCTCATTGTAGTTTTGATTTGCATTTCTCTAATGATCAGTGATGTTGAGCATCCTCTCATGTGTTTGTTGGCAAAGTATATCTTTTTTGGAGAAATGTCTATTTAGATCTTCTTCCCATTTTTGGATTGGGTTCTTTGTTTTTTTGATATTGAGCTGCATGTGTATTTTGGGGATTAATTCTTTGTCAGTTGCTTCATTTTCAAATATTTTCTCCCATTCTAAGGGTTGTCTTTTCGTCTTGTTTATGCTTTCCTTTGCTGTGCAAAAGCTTTTAAATTTCATTAGGTCCCATTTGTTTAT
The DNA here is from genome assembly GCF_949774975.1 of Lagenorhynchus albirostris. Taxonomy (NCBI): domain Eukaryota; kingdom Metazoa; phylum Chordata; class Mammalia; order Artiodactyla; family Delphinidae; genus Lagenorhynchus; species Lagenorhynchus albirostris. The sequence goes on along the minus strand of NC_083110.1, from coordinate 4,751,142 downwards.
TTTTGTTTTTATTTCCATTTCTCTAGGAGGTGGGTCAAAAAGGATCTTGCTGTGATTGATGTCACAGAGTGTTCTGCCTATGTTTTCCTCTAAGAGTTTTATAGTGTCTGGCCATACATTTAGGTCTTTAATCCATTTTGAGTTTACTTTTGTGTATGGTATTAGGGAGTGTTCTAATTTCATTCTTTTACATGTAGCTGTCCAGTTTTCCCAGCACCACTTATTGAAGAGGCTGTCTTTTCTCCATTGTATATTCTTGCCTCCTTTATCAAAAATAAGGTGACCATATGTGCATGGGTTTACCTCTGGGCTTCTATCCTGTTCCACTGATCTATATTTCTGTTTTTGTGGCAGTACCATACTGTCTTGACTGTAGCTTTGTAGTATAGTCTGAAGTCCGGGAGCCTGATTCCTCCAGCTCCGTTTTTTTTTCTCAAGATTGCTTTGGTTACTGGAGTCTTTTGTGTTTCCATACAAATTGTGAAATTTTTTCTTCTAGTTCTGTGAAAAATGCCATTGGTAGTTTGACAGGGATTGCATTGAATCTGTAGATTGCTTTGGGTAGTATAGTCATTTTCACAATGTTGATTCTTCCAGTCCAAGAATATGGTATATCTCTCCACCTGTTTGTATCATCTTTAATTTCTTTCATCAGTGTCTTATAGTTTTCTGCATACAGGTCTTTTGTCTCCTTAGGTAGGTTTATTCCTAGGTGTTTTATTCTTTTTGTTGCAATGGTAAATGGGAGTGTTTCCTTAATTTCTCTTTCAGATTTTTCATCATTAGTGTATAGGAATGCAAGAGATTTCTGTGCATTAATTTTGTATCCTGCTACTTTACCAAATTCATTGATTAGCTCTAGTAGTTTTCTGGTAGCATCTTTAGGATTCTGTATGTATAGTATCACATCATCTGCAAACAGTGACAGCTTTACTTCTTCTTTTCTGATTTGGATTCCTTTTATTTCTTTTTCTTCTCTGATTGCTGTGGCTAAAACTTCCAAAACTATGTTGAATAATAGTGGTGAGAGTGGACAACCTTGTCTTTTTCCTGGTCTTTGAGGAAATGGTTTCAATTTTTCACCATTGAGAGTGCTGTTGGCTGTGGGTTTGTCATATATGGCCTTTCTTATGTTGAGGTAAGTTTCCTCTGTGCCTACTTTCTGGAGGGTTTTTATTATAAATGGGTGTTGAATTTTGTCAGAAGCTTTTTCTGCATCTATTGAGATGATCATGTAGTTTTTCTCCTTCAGTTTGTTAATATGGTGTATCACGTTGATTGACGTGGGTAGAAACCTCCAATATTGTTTTTGAGGGAATACTGCTCTTTAGGGGTGTTCATTGCATGATATGAAATTTTGTTTGTTCAGTAGATTCATCAGAGTCCTACCTTTGACATGTCCTCTCATTTATTGTTGCCAACTCCCTAAGCTTCTTCCCCAGCCTGGCTCCTGTTCTGCTAAATAGCAAAACCATTGTTATCCTGGCAGCCCACGTCACAGAAGGGCTGCAAGATGAATGCAGAGACCTTGGAAGGGCTCCAGCTTCCTTGGGAGAAAGGAGCTGCGTGAATAGTGGACTCATTATTATTGTTATGTCAGTTGCCCCTAATCCTTCAGGCTTTATGGGTGGAAAGACAGGATGAGATTACAGAGAGATGATCTGTGGAGTGAGATCAAAGCACCAGGTCCAGAGGATGAAATAGATGACTTCCAGAGGGCTTGCCTGTGTGTTATTCTCTCCCTCCCCGAATCCGTGAATCCCCCCCGAGGTCTGGAAAATGAATGTTGGCTGGTCTCCTCAGTCTGCCAGATCTAGTGAAAAATGGGACATCATGAGTTCTGGGCCAGAGCACAACAGGAAGGATTTAGTGCAGCCCATGCATTGACACAAAGGGTGGGACATTCCTAGTGGATAGGCTGGGGGCTGAGGGGAGGCAGAGGGAAAGAAGCATCCCTGCAGATCCCATCCTGAGACGCGCAATGCTGCAACCACACCCCACGCGACTCAGCACCTTTAAGGAGTCAGGCCCATCCGTCCTCCCTCCCTCAGCCTCTCAATCCCTTTCCTCTCTCTCTTCTGCCCCATTGTTATGGACCAGGGTTCTTGGCCTCCTTAGTCAATAGAAATTGATCTGAGGCCGGGCAGGAAATTCAGGCAAGGCTTTACTGGGGCCTCTGCTACAGCAGGGGGGAGCGAGAACAAACAACAGGTTCCCTTGCTCGTCCGCTCCCTCGGCGGTGGGGCGAGCTTGTTCCTTATACGGGGTGAGGGTAGGGGCAGGTCCAGGGGGCGGGCAGGAGGGCTGGCTTAGGTGATTTGCCCACCCTTGGTGGTGCCGTGTGCAGGGATCACGCACAGCGCCTTGATTTTGCTCCCGGCTCTTCAGAAGTGGCAGTTGGGCTTTTTGGTCTCTTCATATCTTGTTGTACAGCATTTGCCCCAACTGCCTATGCACGCAGTTATTTTTAGTCTCTCATAGTTTCTTTGTATTTTGTTGTTCGAGGGGATGTTTGTCCAGGTGCAAACCCTGCAGCAGAGGGTCCCAGGTCCCAGGTCCTAGCCGTCACCATCAGTCATTCTTCTCTTTTAAGAACCAACTAATGTAGTGAACTTGTAACATTTCTGATATGCCTGGGTCTTTGGGGGACAGGAAGATATGCTCCACGTAAGAATATGTGGTCGTTGACAGGAGGTGACAAAGGTTTCATGCTCTTCCACTGGTCCTGAAAAAGTTATCAGAAACCATCTTTTCTTGAATTTTTTAGTAATTTTTAGTTGGAGAAGCAGGACTTGAAATAATCCTGCCAGAGCATCATTCTGCCAGCATTTCCAGAATGTGTTACATGTGAAATTCTCCAGGCCGTTAGTTCAACATGGGAGCTAGCACTTTTACCATTTATGAAATTAAAATTAATGAGTGAGGTGGTTTTTACATGAAGCCGTGTGAATGATGGCCCCAGAGCCACGATGAGAAGGGACAAATCTAGGAGGTAGAGCTGATAGCATTTAGTGACTGTGAGGGTGCTGGGGGGAAGTGGAGTCTAGGAGGAAGAGCCACGTCTGGGAGAGCTCTCACGTCGCGTCCTCCAGGGACTCGGTGTTGTCATTAATGAGGGCCAGGAAAAAAAGACATTTTGGGGAAAAAAAATGTCGGTTTTAGATGTGTTGAATTGTGGAATGAGACGTGACAGGGACCAAAGTAAAGACCTAGGGACAGGATGTTTTCCCATTTAAATATTTTACTTTACATAAGTGCTATAAATGTAGGATCAGTTTAATAAAGTTAGAAACATAATGGAAAATACAGAGGAAGTCCATCTTTATACACACCCCTCACTCCTTAACCCCTTTCTCTCCCTAATGATAGCCATTGTAACTCTTACAGGGTAATTCCTTCTACTCTCTTTCCCTATGTATTCACACACACACTCAAACACACACACACACCCTATACACACACAAAACGTAAACTATTAATAGGTCATTCTTTACACATGTTTACTTCCTTTTTTGCTTAAAAATATGTCTTAGAGAATTTCCACGACAGTATGTGTAATATTGCCTCTTCCTTTTGACACCTGCATAGTATTCCATAGTAATAATGTGACTAGCCATTCCCCTACTGATAGACATTTAGTTTGTTTCCAATTTTTTTTCCTGTGGTAGCTGGGATTTCTGTGTTCACAAACTCCAGAAACCCAAATGAAACTGGCTTAATGAAAAAGGGGGATTTAACGGTTCATATAACTGATGGGATGATTCAGCGGCTTAAACGATGGCATCGAAATTGTGTTTATTTCTCCTTCTCTCCTATGCTGGCTTCATTCTTAGATTGGTTCTATATGTATAGACTCCCTCCAGCTAGTAATCCCAGAAAGAAGAGAAAGTATCTTTCCTGATGGTTTTAGCCGAAGTCCTGGGGAGCATCTCATTGACTCCTTTTGTGTCATGTGTCCATTGAGGAACTAGGCAAGAGGGACGCAAGCCCTCTAGTCAGTGAGGCCTGGCTCTTGTCTAACCACACTATAGGGACAGCGGGTCAGAGAGGGAAGAAAGGGCGGGCAGACCAGAAATGTCAGACGCTGGTGCACATGAGTGTTTCAGGAACACAGATTCCTGTGATAGGAATTGTTGGGTGGACAAGATGTACATGATAGGGTCTCCATAGAGAATCCTTCCAAAAGACATATTGCTTCCAACAAGGATGGCCAGCATTTAAGACCCAGGTAGAGGAGGAGGAAAAGTGACTCATGAGACAAGGTAAAGTACAGTGAAATAGGAAGAAAGAAAAGAAATGGCTTCAAGAAGGAGGGAGTGGTCAGCAATATTGGCAGCTTCACAGAGGTCACAGTGCCCTTGATAGAGGGGGCCCTCCGTGTCTGTTTGTAAATGCCCAGGTATATTCATTGACCACAGGTCAGTGTATTTAAATGTGGGTATTTGGGGGAGCTTTACAGTACGCTCTTCAGGGGAGCTGTATTTAAGGGAAAAATTCTGCAGTCATGACCACTTTCAGGCTGTTAATGTTTTATCAGCTTAGAAGAGGTGAATGGCTTTAGACATGCCATTCTCGTTATGTTTAAAAGGTTTAGTCCACTGCCCTTGCCAGGAATAAACATGCCATATATGTGCGATGTGAAGGGCCACAGTACAGTGTTTACTTAACGCCACCATCTCTAGGTTTGAAACGCAGGGCTTGACACTTAGTACAAGAATTGAGCTCTTAGGCATCTCCAGCCAGGAAATTATGGACAGCAAAAGTTATTTTCTATGGGGCCATTCACCTTAGCATGGCTTCCCTCTGCCCCCTCTGAGTTTTCGGAGGGTGACATCTGCGCCCACCTCCTCCACGGGGTCGTGATATGGGATAGTTCCTGCTATCCTGAAATTAAGTGGTGGATGTAACATCTCTCCATTATCTTTTTGGTTCACTAATGTTGACAGAGGCTCCCTTTTCCATTTTCAGTTTATTTGTAGGTCCCTTTCCCTCACTGAGTTGAAGGATGTACTTATCAAGTTTATTGACCTTTTTCATAATTCTGGACCTTTCAGTAAGGTTGTCTCACAGTTTTCTCTCTACTAGATAAAACTCACTCCCTCGCTCCATCAGCTCTTTCAAGGCTTTGCTCAGATATGACCTTCTCAGTCAGACCTACCCTGACCACCCGGTTTTCATATTACAACTTGCCCCTTCTCTGCCCTCTGCCCAGCTTCCCCATCTTTTCACCTTGCGCTGTATTACCCTTCTGCTGTGCCGTCATCACCTTCTAACATACTCTCTCCTTGACTTGTTTTTCATTTGATTGTCTCTCCCACCAGACTGTGAGTTCCATGAGGACAGAGATCTTTGTCTGTTTACTGATACGTCCTAATTTCCAAAACAGGACCAGGCACACCGTAGGAGAACAACAAGCCTCTGTGGAACGTTCAGTCGTGCTGTTTTGCATGGACAGGTTAGAAACTTACCCAAAGTCACTCACTCACAGAGCCGTACTCGAACTTGACCCTATTCCCAGGCTTCCCAAGCCCAGGCGTAACAACTGGCTTGCAGAAGGTTCACAAAACCACCTCAGGAGCCTAGCACACCTTCCAGGCTCTCAGGGACCCATGTTCACTTGTAGCTGCCACGAGGATGGTGCAGGAGAAACATTTCACAGGCTCTGCACTCTGTCCAGAAACGAAGAACAGATTCCAGTGTGTCTGTGTTGCCGAGAAGATTGGAAACTCCTCGAATGGTGGGACCACGGGTGTGCTTATTTATTTCCCACCTGCTGCAACATCCAACAAAATGCAGGGTCCTGGTTAGGGTTAGAGTTAGGATTAGGTCACCCTAATTCAATTCATATTCATTAAATTCAGTTGAAAGATGGAAAAACTGGTTTGTGAGAAATGAAGTCTGAGCTTGGACGTGGTGGTTGGATGATGTTTTATTATCCTAGAGAGATGATGATTCACAGCAGGGACAGGGGAGCACATGGGAGGAGGGGTGGTTTTAGCTTGAGCATACGGGTCACTTAGAGTTCCCTCCTTGGGCTTTCCATGGTGTGTGTTTTGATTTTCTTGGCTTCTCATAAATCTCGTTTGGCTGCCTCACTGCTGTCCCGTTCACAGTGGAGGACTTAACACGTGGCCAGCAGAGCTGGCTCTTCCGCTGTGAGCGTGTTGCTCTGTGCTCTGTCATCAGCCGAGCCCCTTTTGCAAAACTCAGAGGGGAAAACACAATCTGCTTCTAGCTGCAGATCTACCCCGGTGGTGACAAGCTGATGTCATCTAATTGGCCAGCTCACGGCACGTAGCCACCGCTGTGACGCCACTTTTAACTGTGTCATGTAACAGCTGAGAAGTGCCTGAACAGCCCCACACATCCTTTAGTCAAGATTTATAGCCTCACTCATCAACTTCCTTGTCTTCCACTCCCCAGGACAACACCCACATACCAGGGCCATGGGTTTCCCTTAACTCAAACCATGCAAGTGACTGTAATTCATCTCCTGGGAAGGGACGGAGGCCCGAAGTGAATGCTAGCAGCTTCTCTGCATCTCGGCCTTCAAAGTAAGGATCTGTTTTTCCTTCCCATTTAGGACATCAAGGCTGGTGTGCAAGAGTTATATCTTTTTTTTTCTTTTCTTCATTTTTCCTTTTTTCTCATGCCAAAGTAGACTATACTAAATACATGGATTTAGTCATGTTATTCAAACAGCAGCATAGTCCTGTGTGTCCCTGCTAATATGTCAAAGAAGTTTTTATGGGCTCTCATTTTTTAAAAAGTCTACAGCTTTCTCTGTAGACTCAAAGGGCCACTGCTGATGAATCTTCAGAGAAGGGGGCAGTGGTGTGTTTTGAGGCACACAAAAGCTGCATGAGGGCTTCCCTGGTGGCGCAGTGGTTGAGAGTCTGCCTGCCGATGCAGGGGACACGGGTTCGTGCCCCGGTCCGGGAAGATCCCACATGCCGCGGAGCGGCTGGGCCCGTGAGCCATGGCCGCTGAGCCTGCGCGTCCGGAGCCTGTGCTCCGCAGTGGGAGAGGCCACAATAGTGAGAGGCCCGCGTACCGCAAAAAAAAAAAAAAAGCGCTACATGAGTGGCTTCAGGGAATTTAGTAGAAGTGATAAATCTAGACCCTCTTCACTGAAAGAATTTGAAAACCTTCCTTTCTCAGCAATGAGGAAGCCCTCCTTAAAGTACTTCCTGAATACAGAGCTCGATTGGGTTACAAGCCAGGGCAACATCTTCCTGACAAGGCTAACAACTGGCATTTGCTGTCCTCTACTGACTGGAGGCTTCCGATTCTACAGGATTTGCAGACACGAACCTGGAGATTCCAAAGTGTCCTTCACCAGGGGTTCATATTTCAGACAAGGTCTTCGAGGTCACAGACTTTCTCATTCCTTCTTTCCTTTTGCTACCAGTTGTGGAAGTACTCTGAGTGGACCAAACCATGGTGCTTCTGCCTCCGTTGCAGAAAGGCAGTCAGTGACACTGAGATGGTTACTATCTTAAAATATCCATTGAGAGAAAAAGGGGAAATACCACCTTTGTCAGGAGAATCAGTGGCAGTTGCAAAGATCTGGCATGTAAATGAGAATCAGGAAGTAACAAGAAAAATTCCATTGACCCCATGTCCACTATAGCCTATGAGTTGAGTTAGTAAGACACTTGAGGCTTTCTTTTACTCATTGTTTCACTTTCTGAAGAACACTTCCTGCAGTTACATCCACTACGTGCCTATATTACTTACCTGCTAGAAGATAACTGTACAACTATAATAGAGTATCGCTGACATTGAGCATACTCTTCAATGGAAGATGTGGGAGAGAAAAACATAAAAACTACTCTTGAAACAATGTCATAAGGGCAATAAATAAAATAATCTATATTTATCGAGCACTTATTATATGTTTGGTCCTGAGCTAAAAACCTAACATGGATTATTTCATCGATTCTTCACAATCAATTTCTGAGATAGGTACCATTATCATAGTTACTCTGCCTATGAGAGAACTAAGGCTCACAGGAGTAAAACTTGTCCAAGATCACACAAGTAGTGAGAGGCAGAGCTGGCATGAGAACCTAGGTCTAACTCCAAAGCTTAGTCTTATAACCAGGATGCTGTACTACTTTCCATGCGGTAGGAAGTTATAAGCCAAATATTATGGGTTCTCCAGAAGGAGCAACTAATTAGGGCAGTAAAGGGAAGAGTAGCAGGAAAAACTTTGAACTACTTTTTAATTCCATCTTATTTCTTCTACTGACGTATTATTTATGCCTCTTTTTTTTTAAAGTCATTGCAATTATATTAAGAATATAAAACTTAAATTCAGTAGAATCTACTTTCAAATTATATTATACCATTGCTTGTCTAGTGTAAGGAATTTCAACAGTTTCCTCCCTGGCATCCTTGGTGTTATTGTCATATACGTTATTTTAACATATGCTAAAAACACATAATACGCTGTTACTATTTTTGCTTTAGAGCAGAATTGCTCTTCTAGGGCATTTGAAAATAAGACAAAATGATTTATTGTCACCTTTCCTTTCTGATGCTCTATTTCTTTGTGTAGATCCAAATTTCCAACCTGCATAGTCTTTCTTCTGCCTGAACTTCCTGAACGATTTCTGTAGTATAGGTGTATTGTCAGTGAATTCTGTCAGTTTTGTTTGCCCAAGAAAGTATTTCTCTCTCATTTTTGAAAGATATTTTCACTGGGTATAGAATTCTATATTGACAGTTCCTGCCCCCTCCCCCTTTTAAAACTTTAAAAATGTCTCTCCATCATCTTCTGGCTTACAGAAAGTCTTCTGTAATTTTACTTTTGTTCTTCTCTGTGTAATGTGCCTTTTGGGGGGCTGCCTTCAAGATTTTCTCTTTGTCTTTAGAAATCTGATTATTATATGCCTAGTGATGGGTAGGTTTTGTTCTTGTTGTTTGTTTGTTTATTCAATTGTTTGTTTGGGTATTTATCTTCCTTGGTGTTATCTGACCTTCTTGAGTCTGCGGCTTGGTGTCTGTCATTATTTTGGAAATTTCTTGCCCATTATATCTTCAAACACTTCTTTGTCCTGTCCTCTCTTTCTAAGGTTCAAAATATACATACGTTAGTTTGATATTGTTATATATCTCTTGGATACTCAATAATGTTTTCTTTTTTAAATTCACTCAGTTTTATCTTTGTGTTTCAGTTTAGGTCATTTTTCTTGATCTGTCTTCAAGTTCATTAATTCTTTCCTCAACTGTGTTAGTATGACAAGCCTGCTGAAAACATTCTGTATCTCTCTTGTGTGTTTTCCATTTCTATCATTTCCATTTGAGTCTTTCTTTTATACTTTCCACCTCTCTGCTGAAATTTTCCATCTAGTCTTTCATATTGTGTACCTGTTCCATTAGAGTCCATAACATATGAATCAAAGTTATTTTAATTTCTGTCAGATAGTTCCAACATGTGTTTCATATCTGAGTCTAGCTCTGATCGTTGCTTTGTCTTTTAGGAGTCTTTTTTTTCTTGCCTTTTCATAGGCCTCATAATGTTTTGTTGAAAGCTGGACTTCTTGTGGAGGGCCATAGAGTATAAAGCAAATAGCATTTATGCCTGGAACCAGGCATGCCTTTCCTTCTGCTAGATTTTCAGTGCAGGGTTTGAGTTAACAAGGTTAGGAGATGGGCCAGGTTGGGGGTTTGTTATTGCCATGGTTACCCTCAGGGTACCACAGACTTCAAAACTTCTGAAGGGATACCTTGTGTTTAGGTTGGGAGTTGGTTTCCAGAGCAATGTCTGCTCAGTGCTCAGCTCTACGCCCATGCTGCTCCTCACTGTGTCTCTTCACATGTGCTTGTGCCTTTCCTGTCCCTCTCCTATCAGCATCTGGTTTTACTTTTCACTTGAAACTTGTTAGCTTTGTGGCAGGGGGAGAAGGTGGAAGGGGAGGACATTCTCTGTTTTCTAATTAAACCTCAGTCTTAGGTCTTCGCCCTGTCCCTGTGTCCTTCTCAGTTCTCCTCATCCCCCTCCAGCTGCAGTTGGGTCCAGCAGGTACTCCTGCCCCTTCCTCAGGAGTGGGGTTTTTGTTGCTGTTGTGTCGTTCCCTTTCCCCAGCTGCAGTGAGTCTTCACCAGTGCCCGGGAGATGACAGTGTTTGCTGACCTTTCCTCTGTAGACTGAAATATGTGTCCCATAAGAGAGGTCTGGGGAAAGGGTGTAGCAGAGTTTTGTGCTCCTCCGTGTGTCTGCTGTTTGCTTCCTTCAGGTCTGTACCACATCAGACACTTCCTTAGGGTTCCCTCCGACCTTTTCTGTGAGCACCCAGGGGAGTGCATGGGGAGAAAGAGCCCGCAATTTCTATAGCGCCAGGGGGCTTCCTGGTGTCCTACGAGCCCACCCTTGACAATCACCAAAATTCATCAGCTCTTTTGGACAAACTCTTCCTACCAGTTTCTGGTGACGTCTGCCCCAGGTGAGGGAGTGCTTACCTCCTTTCTCCCTGAAGGTGCTTGTCTGTCCTTAGATTGTGGGCCAGCTGGCTTCTCTACAGCCCAGTTCTCCAATGGGTTAAAAAAGCAGTCATGAATTTGAAGTTTGTCTGGCTTTTTCTCATTGTAAGAGTGGGAAGAATGCTCTTTTCAGCTTTCTGTGTCCAAGAGGAGAAACCAGAAGCTCTTTGAGCTACTTTTTAATTTTACATGAAATTTTGGTAAATTTGGTATCTTAGAACGTTTTGATGGCAAGTGACAAAAGCTCAACTTAAAGTTGGACTGTGTTGCTTTACGTAACTGGGATGCCTGAGAGTAGATCTCATTTGAGATGGGGCCATACCCAGAGCAAACTACCTTTCCGTACTCTCTCTTTCCTACTTATTTTTGCCTGATTTTGCTTGGGGTCATTCTCCATACAAGGAACAAGATAGCTCCCAGGAGCCCCACCTTCATATAGCAATGCCGATGGAATTAACATCCTGTACCTGTTGTCTGTATCACGAACTGTGCTTACCCCTGCATCGGTTATCATGGACAGAGGGGGATGTCGTGACCGTCCCAGTGTAGACCATGTGCCCACCCAGTGATCAAAGTCGGGGGAGTACACTGTGTTAACAGCCACTGCACTGGCTTTCTATGATCTCTTAGATAAGTGTGTGGAGTTTTCTTCAGCAATGGTTTTAAATTAATTTTTGCAGCCTAGATGTCTATCAGTAGTATAATGATTCAATAGATTGGCCAAAAAATGGAATATTATGCAGTTCATTAGATGTGAGGGAGAGCAATTTATACCAACACTGAACAATGCCCATGATCTATGAAATAGAAAAATCAAGTTTCAGAACACTATATATTGCTAATTCAATTTAAATAAAAAAGACACACACACACTCGCATGCATGTATCGCACAGGTGCATGTGCAGAAAATTCCAGGTCCTGGAAGTTAGGTCAGAACGAGCTGGGTTACAAGAACTTTCACTTTACAATTTAAGCAATTCTGAAGGATTTGGTGTTTTTAAAGTGAGTTTGTATTATTATATTCGTATAAAAATCAATAAATTTAAAAAGTTCAGGTGCTTAAAGCAGAGAGCTACTGTTATTTGGAACACCACTGTATGAACCACCTTATTTCTATGTGTATTAGATGGATGAAATGTTTTTGCAAGTATAAAGTCTCAGTAGAGTACATGTGGTAGATATCCAGGAGGTGTGGGAGGGATGGGATATCCGATCAGGAGGACCTTCAGAGAAGATGGAGAAAAAGCTGCTTCGTAGCTACAGATATCAGCATTATATGTTTCTCTTACTAAAATGCTACATGGGTAAAAGCAGCAGCATGATAGGAGGCTTATGAACTTGGCTGTCATACGCTCTTCCTAAAAACTGCATTTGTCACCCTTACGGTTATAATGAATCTTCGAGAGGGAAGAAGCCCCCAAAAACAGAATCTAGAAAGCTGCCATTTCCCCATAGGGAAGAGAAAGCTAAACAAAAGCCAAAACAAAGATGGGAGACTATCCTACATACAGTAATTGGATGAAAGGTAACATAAGGAATTTAGAGGGGACTAAGGAGCTGAAAAGGAAGGCAGAATGTGTATATTAACTGTATTGTTTCTACCACTTCACTCCAGGCTCCATTTGAGCAAGATACTTGAACAAAAGGTAACCCTCTCTCCCTGGTTACTTTTATCATCTCCTGTTTCTTCTTTGTTGAAGTCCACCCTTGCCTCCTTCCCCAGTGACCCACCTCCCAACACACCTGAGCCAGTACCCCTCTGTCTACCACAAGCAGAAACACACACACAGATGCAGCATTAAATTTAATTCCCAATTCTCAGGGGTCTTGACAAGATTTTTACTTTTGTGCATTTCTACCTCTTGGTAGATTGTAAAGTTTAAATGTGCATTGGTGACTTCATTTGCATTTATGGATACCCTCATTAGTGGTTATGAAACATGAACCTAACTAATATTTTCTGTCATGTTCTCCTTGGGGTCTGAATTTGTTTTGCTGCGTAAAGCTGGCTAATCAAAGAATCAGGCCTGTTGCTTTTCCCTTTATTAGCTGTGCATTCATCTGCCTGAGTAGCCTACACGTGCTGAGTACACACATCCCTGTATCATCCCTGTTTCTCTTCTTAGTTATTAAGTGCAGTTATCCAAATTGCACTTCACAGGTGATACCTTATTATCCCAGGTTCCTTTCTCTTTCCTTAGATTTTAGTCTCCCTTAATGGTTCTATTTTCACTTTTCTGTTGTAGGTTAATCAGATTCATCTTGCTTGATACATCTTGCCTGAATAATCCTGAAATTTTACATTTTACTATTAAATATGGTGTTTACTTCAATCTAGCACTGCTACCTTTTAGCAGTGTAAGAAGAGCTTTTATATTACTAGGTCGCGAGGGATTTTTATGAGTGAGTGCTGAATTTTATGAGTGAGTGCCTCATTCCTGCATCAGTTGAGCATCATATGGTCTTCCTTTTTTTTACTTTCTTATTTTTGTGAATTGCATTGACATTTTTTCTAATAAACCATTATACGCTGAACCACATTTGGTCATGATATATTTTTATATATTTGTAGATCCATTTCATAAATATTTTATTGAGGAGTTCTGTACTTACATTAATAGATCAGAATGTCTATATTTTCTTTTCTGACTATTCATTTTTTGTAATAAAAGATTGACTGCCAATATAAACTGTGAAGGTTTTCCAAGATGCACATTTTAAGGCTATGTCTTTGACTCTACAAATTGCTTTAGCTGAGTCCCACAGCTTGTGATTGGTATTACTTGCTTTTCATTATCTTTCGTTTTAAAGCATTTCCTAATTTTGATTATCATTTATTCTTAGTTAATTCAGTGTCGTTTTTGTTGTTATTATATCTGAGTGCCAAATTTGTGGTTGCTGCTGCTATTGGTATTTTGCTGTCTTTTTATTATTGTCTTCTAACTTAATTGCAAAGCAATTTGCATGATATCAATTCTTAGCATCAGTTAAGACTTCTTTTTAGTTTACTAAGCCATCAATTCTTGTAAATGTCCATATGCTTGAAAGTTACATTCTTTCTCTTTTGGTTGGCTGCAAGGTTCTAATACACATATCTCTTAGATAAAGCTTGTTAATCCTGTTGGTCAAATATTTTATATCTTTATTAATCTATAGTCTAACCAAACCATCATTTTTCTGAGATGCCTGTCTTAAAATCTCCCCCTGTGATGTCGATTTGTTAGTCTTCCCTTGTAATTCTGTCCATTTTTACTTTAGATATTTTGAGCCTTATGGTCAAGTACATACATTCCAATTATTTTATCTTCTGGTGACTCTTTACTTTCATCATTAGGTACTGCTTTTTATCCTTTTTCGGTAAAATTCTATTTTGTCTAATATTAATATAGGTAAGCAAGCTTTCTTTTGATTAAGATTTATCTGCTATATATTCTTTTCATTCTGTTACCTAACACTTTCTAAGTCATTTTAATATTTCTTATAAAAGCATTTAGCACAATTTTTCTTTTTAATACAGACTGAGAATCTCTACATTTTAATAGACAAACTGTATCCATTTGCGTTACTCTGATTACTGATATGTTTATACTTTTTTCTATCATTGTATTTTGCTTTCTATTTACAATGCTTTTTCTTTGTCCCCCCACCCCTTCTTTTTTGCCTTCTATTGAATTGAATACATTTTATTTGATCTCTTCTTTCCCTCTCGTACTTTGGAAATCGAGTATTGTATTTCTAGTCCTTTAGTGCAATGAATCTCAATGTGTGGTCCCCAGAGGAAGCGTCGTCAGCATCACCTGGGAGGTTATTCCTGGCCTCCATCCTAAACTTACTGAATCAGAACCTCCGCAGGTAGGAACCAGAATCTTTTATTTACAAGCTCTCCAGGTGATTCTGATGCACATTAAAGTCTGAAAACTTTAGTGATTTAGTGGTTACTCAAATTATTAATAAGCACATTTGATTAGCATATGAAGTTCTTTAAATGCAGTTTTTTTCTTTTCTTTTCGGCGTTTAATGGGAGGTCTACATATTCTGGTTGTGGAAGTGTCCCTGAAGACGATTAATACAAGAAAGTTTTGTCATCCTTCACTACTTTTAATATTAGTCTCTCAATTTTGTGTTCCTGCTCTTTTGGAATAGTCTACATTTAAACTCCACTCCCCTGCGTTACAATGGCTTTGGCACGTTGTGGATGATAGATTTTTATCTACTCTACACCAGGCAGAAGGAAAACTTTTGTGCTTTCTCGCAGCTCTGGTAGGTGGGCCTTTTCTAATTCACATTTTGGTGGGCATCGCTGCCCTTCAAGTCCATTAAAATCCAAGTCCTCAGCTCCTGCAGCCCATATTCATGCCTATGTCCTCTTGGGGTCATCACGGTGTCAGTTCAGACTTAGCATTCTCATTTAAAATTCCCTCTTTGGTTTTGACTGTTAGAGATTTTTCCTTCTTTGGAATTCAAATATTAATTATATTTTCTTACAATTTTTTAGATTATTTATGATATTTTTACAGTGGGATGGTAGCCTTTCTGCATTACCATGCTCCCTGAAGCCCATCAATACTTTGCTAAACAGTGTGTTATATAACAGGCTCCCAACACACATTGTGTATTGAGATAGAATCCATTTCTCACCTTCTGAAATACGATTGTGTAACCACTGCCTGAATACGTTTATTTAACTTATACAATTCTAACTCATATTGTCAGCCCCATTTGAGAATATTTATGTTTTAAAGCTAATATCCCCAAATTTATCAGCTTTGCTGTTAGCAGCCAGTTATTCTATGAAAGTAGTGCTCCCCCTTCCCTAAAAAGTGGTATCCCACTTTTGAAATGTCACTAGCTTTACTTTTTCCATTCCTTCTCGAACTTTTTTTTTTACTCCCCAAATCCCTACCTGTGCATCGAAATGTCTGATAGTGTTCCCCAATTCTGTTGTTCCTACCTTTCAATCCCTCAGCTGGGCTCCCACCTGAATTCATCATCTTGTTCCCCCTTGAACCTGCAAACGTCTTCGCATTTGTTTACCTCCTTTCCAAGCACTCTGGTCTCTGTTCCCTCAGCGTTCTCTCTCGTTTTGAACTCAATTTACCTTTAATCCAACAGCCAGTCTCTGGGACTCCTTTCAGCCTTGCCTGCCTCTTCAAGTTCGAACACTGATAATCACAAGTTGCATATTTTTCCGAGAAAAAAAAAAAAACTCACTGACTTTGACAACAAAATGCAAAAAAAAAAAAAAAAGTGGCAAATGATAGAGCTAATCTGGGAGACTAGTGAGGCTGGAGCAATAGGATAAAAGGTAGTGATTGGGATTGGGGGGGAAATTACAATTTAGTCAAATGGAATAGCGTATGGGCAGCTCCCTAAGATAATGCCCAATATAAGAGCATTCAATAAATGGTGAGTTATTTCATTGGGGCAGGAGGGAGGAAGTCCCCAGAGAAAAGCTGGCCTGTGCTTTCTTTCAGAATGTATCAATATTAGCAAGGAAATGTGTTAGGGTCATCCTTATTGGGTGACACTTCTGTTAAGATAGTTTGTGAATTTATGCAAATTGCATTTCCTACCCAGAGCAGAGATACAACAGCATGTCTAGGCCTGATTGAAAAGATATTTCTAAAAAGGGTTATTTGAAGTGAGAGTATTTATGTTGTCTTTCTTTGGGAAACAGCCAGAATTATTCCACTGTGAGTTCCTGTCGTCTTTTCTGAGTGTTTTCAGCGAAAAAGACCCAATGATTTTCTTTTCTCATATAGTCATACTTGGGTAGTTGGGGAAGTTTTTTATGCTTTAATAGGCATATTAAATCATAAAGTGCTGAGATTTAAGATCTTAGCAGCAGAACATTAGGAATGAGTTAAGCTTCAAAAAAACAGAGACCTCGAACTGTCTAAGGAGATGCAAGTTCATAGCTAATGGAAATGGATTTCTATTTAAAGTACTTCAATGTGTACATGTCAATCCCAAACTCACACACTGCTATATATAAAACAGATAACCTACAAGGACCTACTGTATAGCACAGGGAACTCTGCACAGTACTCTGTAATAACCTAAATGGGAAAAGAATTTGAAAAAGAATAGATACATGTATATGTATAGCTGATTCACTTTGCTGTACACCTGAAACTGTTACAACATTGTTAATCAATTCTACTCCAATATAAAATAAAAATTAAAAGTACTTCAGTGCAGTGCTATGCTGCACGTGGCAATGTTAGTGTTGTTTCCATTAACTCATCTTAAATGTGTTATTAATTTATACACAATGGCCTAACACGGTACAGAAAGCGCCTCCTGTAATGCTTCTCATTAATGATCAATATTTAAGCTTCCTTTTGTGCTTAGACATCAATTTTTGGATACCCACACATTTTTCATTTTTTTTTCATCTGACTTAGCCATAGAAGAGAAGGAAGACGTGTAAAGGGAAAATCTGAAGTTGAGTCTTTTAACGTGGCGCACACCTCCCCGCACTTTTAGGAATAAAATAGGTCAGCCGTGTCCATCTTCTTGGAGGCATCCATTCTTAAGAAGCACAGGTAACCCAGCAGCCTGCGTTGTTGAGACAACTTGAATGTCACTGGGCTTGTTGGGCGGTGTCATCTTTCATTCGTTGGGCGTTTGTACTGAAAAGGGCATTCAGGGACAGGTCGTAGCCCTCCATCACTGTGTACCTGGAGAAGAGGTCCCCGATAGTGACCAATCCGGCAGCTCCGATTTGTCACCTTCTCACTTGTGACCCTGCCCCGTTGCTGTCAGCAGGAAGGTGTAGGTAGAGGAGGCCTTTCCTCAGCTGCTTCCTGCTGCTGTCCTTCCAGGAAGGCTCCTGGCCTCAAGGAGACATGGTAAGGTTGGGAGGTAGAAATGTCTATCACCAGGCAGAGAACCAGGAATTTCAACCTCTGGGTTTAGGGGCCAGTGACTCACGGTGTGCCCTAAGCAGCCCACTTAGCCTCTCTGAGTCTGGTTTCCTCCTCTGAAAAATAAGAGGTCCTGGATTTAGTTAAGTTTCGGTTGCTTAGAGGAGGGGCCCTAGAATTTCCTGACTGTGAGCAAATACATCCTCAAAATAAGATATCCACCTGCCCTAACACGTATTTATTAAACTCCGCACTTGACAAAGATGAAGTCACTTAATGCTCAAAATGACAGTGTGGGGAGGATCTATTACCAGCCCCGTGATGGGCGCCAGCTGGGATTGAAACCCAGGCAGCGCGCCCTCAGGCCCATGCTCTGTGCTGTGTTGACATCTGACACACCCCCAGCACATCCCTTTTCTGGTGGGCTTCCTGGAGGATCATTAAATTACGAGTTGTGGAGGAATCATTGGTATGTAAAGAACTAGCATTTGGGAGATCTGGCTTCAGTGATTAAGAACAGCAGAGTCTATTTGTTGAGCTACATATTGAACATCTTTTGCAAAGCTTGTATCTTATTCTTCACAATGTTCATAAACAAACAAAAAACGAGGCCAAGAGAGACATAGGAAAAGAGCAAAGATACCTGGGGCCTTGGCTGCAATTAGAGCATGAGAGCACATGTGTCTGATTACTGGTTTTGCTTATGTGTAAACACAAGTCGCTGTGCTAAGCAAAAAATAATTGTAATATATTCATTTACTCATAATGCAGCAAAGTTGAACTTGTTAGTGCTTTAAACTTTCAGATGAGGCTTTCCCTGGGGCTGCCTGTCTGACTGGAGTTGCAATGCCTGGACCGACTTATCAGCTTTTCCAGGAGGCGGCTTAACAGCCTCCCAGGATATAGTCATACACTGAAAACCCAACAGGAGTAACTTTGCAAAACCCGTGATTCATTTTCAGGGCAACTAGGGGGTCATAAATCGCATAAGATCATCTTGCTTATGCTTGGCAGTTTTCACCTAGGCATGAGTCACAGGACTAATTCTTAATAAGCAGACTAAGAATTCTTAGCAGTGTTGTGACTAGAATATTTCAAATCCAGAGGCATTTGCCTGATGGAGTTGGGTTAGGGCATAAAGGAGCAAGTTAGTACAAAAGAGGCCACCCCCACTTCTCAGGACTTCTGCTTTCCATGGAATCTAGAGTCACGTGTTTGAATGTCTTCTGTTTTGTAATTAGCTTGCTGCTCCTCTGGTTGAATTAATGGTGCGAATGAATGGAAATGATATTGGCCTTTAAAGGAAATCATATCTTTTAAGAGAAGTGAGTCAAGAGTTTGAGTCCAGGGCTTCCCTGGTGGCGCAGTGGTTGAGAGTCCGCCTGCCGATGCAGGGGACACGGGTTCGTTTCATATATAGTGGTGTGTATATTGTCAGTCCCAAACTCCTAATTTATCCCTCCCCCCCAACTTTCCCCTTTGGTAACCATAAGTTTGTTTTCTATGTCTGTGAGCCTGTTTCTGTTTTGTAAATAAGTTCATTTGTATCATTTTTTAAAATTCTACATATAAGAGATATATGATATTTGTTTCCCTGTCTGACTTATTTCACGTAGTATGAACATCTCTAGGCCCATTCATGTTGCTGCAAATGACATTATTTCACTCTTTTTTATGGCTGAGTAATATTTTTAACATATATATATATATATACATACACACACACACACACACACACACACACACACACACACACACACACACACACACACACACACACACACACCACACCTTTATCCATTCATCTGTCCATGGACATTTAGGTTGCTTCCATGTCTTGGCTGTTGTAAACAGTGCTGCTATGAACATTGGGGTACCTGTATCTTTTCAAACCGTGGTTTGAGAGAGGACTAATCTTTATGTGAACCTAAGAGATACAGCCTCAAGCTGACATAAGAGAGTAAACTGCTCTTCTCTCAACTGTCAGCATCTCAAAAGCACTGGCAGCTGTGGAGTCCCATCCAGATCCAGGGTTCAAGAAGCTTAAACCAACCGCAGGATTAAAACTGAAGTGGCCTTTTTGAAAGAACTCAGAAGCCAGTTGAAATCAGGTCTCTGGTGGGTGTCAGTGAGATAGAGGGAAGAAAGTGAAAAGGTACTGGGAAAAAACCATTTGTTTTTCTTTCCCAGAATTCACATTCCTTTGCAGTTCTTCTGGTCTGATCACATCATCTTCCTCCATTTCACCCCCTCTTTTTTTTTTAATACTCCCTTCATCCTCCCTACTGTCTCTATTTCTTTCCTCTCCCTCTCGCTCTCTCCTCTTTCTCTTTTTCTCTGTCCCCCTTCCCTTCCCTTCTCTCTGCCTCCGATTCTTCCCTGCTGGGTTTGTGACTAGGGTCCCCAGAGGACACATCTAGACCCCAGGCTTCTATACACAACCAGATGCCAGTCACTTCTTAAGAACTCCAAGTTTAAAAAAAAAAAAAGAACTCCAAGTTTGCTGTGCCTTTGAGAGAACATTTATCCTTGGTTCATCTTCTGTAGCCAGTCCAAGGATGTTTAAAGTTATTCTCCAAACCCAGGATATGGATGAGAATGTGGTGAGACAAGAATAGTGAGAGGAAGACTTGGAGAGGATTCTCATCAACCTCATTTTTCCCTCATGACACTTTCATGAAACAGTTCAGGATAACCTCACCTTTTGTTCCAAACTTACAAGACTGACCTTTCACTGAAAGGCTAAGTTACCTTGGTTCCTTGAACCGTTCCTCAATGGTCCCGTTTTCCAGCCTTTGTCTTTTTTCATTGTGGTCTTCTGATGTTCTGTGTAACACCTACTGAGCCTAATTAAGAATTCTATCTTTTTCTCTTTTCACATCATGGCTCTGGTGAATGTATTTCACGGTCTCGTATGCTAACCAGTCTAGGAACAAACATATCATGCCATTTGAAGTTTCCATTATTATGAAATATTACTCAGCCATAAAAAAGAATGAAATAATGCCATTTGCAGCAACATGGATGGACCTAGAGATTATCATACTAAGTGAAGTAAGTCAGACAGAGAAAGACAAATATTATATGGTATCACTTATATGTGGAATCTAAAAAAAAATGATACAAATGAACTTATTTACAAAACAGAAACAGACTCACAGACATAGAAAACAAACTTGTGTTTACCAAAGGAAAGGTGGAGGGATAACAGATAGGAGATTGGGATTAACATATACACACTACTATATATAAAATAGATAACTAATAAGGACCTAATGTATAGCACAGGGAACTCTACTCAATATTTTGTAATAACCTATATAGGAAAAGAATCTGAAAAAGAGTGGATATATGTATATGTATAACTGAATCACTTTCAACTGTACACCTGAAACTAACACAACTTTGTAAAACAACTATGTTTCAATAAAAAAAAAATGAAGTCTCCATTATGGATGAAGAGTGAATGTCAAGTTCCAAAAGCTTGTTGGTAGGACACTTCCTGACTGCATCTAGCGGTGACAGCTGTAGAATTTCACATCTGGGGTCCATCAGTCACTTCTCTCCACAAAGCAGGGGTCTACAGCCGGGGACCCTCTCCATCCTCCTTGGCACATTCATAGTCTGGATCTCCAGCGCAAACCACTGAGCATGTTTCCCCTCATGTTCATCCTTAGGCCACATAAGGTCTCTTCTCTCCACGCACTACTTCTCTCCAGAACTCAGCTTTCTCCTGTGCAGGCTTGTCTAGCAAATGCAACGGCTCCCATATCCTATCTTGGCTTCTAAAACGCTTTGTAACTTGCAATGTTACAAAGCGGTATGGGGCGATTTTCTCCAGCAAGAGTGGCTGAAGAGGAAAACTGAAATCCATACACAAAAACTTGAATGATGTCCATCGCGATGGGGTTTTGTATGAATCTCCTGAAAGACCCAATATGAAGAAGGAAGGACCAAGCTGTGAGTGTTCCTCTAAGAAACACCATATTTATGGGCTGAAATCATTAACCTGGTGAAATTAACCACACAACATTACTTCTGATCATCTTGTTGCTGTTTGAAAATATCCTTAAACAGCTGCCTTGCTTATGGGACGAAGGAAGGTACGAGTAAGAGGACAAGCAATAGTCTCATTGCCCCTTCCTAACTTTAATGCAGGCACTTTGACTGTGACCCAGCTGTCACTGTGGTTGTCATCACTGATGAATCTCTGTCTCTTCTTTTGCTTTCAGCTCGGGGACCTGCTTCACAAGCTACAGTTCGTCATGACCTACATGGCTCCCTGGCAGATGGCTTGGGGTTCCTCATTTCACGTGTTTGCTCAGCTCTTTGCAATTCCTCGTATCCTTTCTGCTTCTGTTTTCACCTCCGAGCTGAGATTCACATTTTACCGATGCAAGCTTTTCATTGAACTCTGGCAGTAAAAGGGTTTTAAAGTCTTTAAGATCACATCTTAATGGGGACCCGGGGAGGCACTGTGGATTCCCTTTAGGTACTTAGCCTTCAAAGAAGTTTCTTAATTCGGAACTCTTCCTGTTTCTTAATGCATATTCAGGCATGGCTTGATTTCTTCTGATTTTTCCGTTTCCCATGACCAGATCTCCGTTAAGATATCATGTCTTTTAAATGGAAGGTCACCGCTTAAATGATTTGGTTGACTTGTGCAAAGTAGTGCAAACTGATTTGCTGTTATCAAACTTTGTGGATAGGATTGATATATTATTATCGATCATATAACATTATATTATAATATAGTTTGGTGATCTTATACTTAAGGAATGTTTAAAACCCAGAATTGGGCACAAACAGAATTACGCAAATATTTTTGAAGACAAAAAAAAAAAATTTACGGTTTTGTTATCATTAGCCAAGGAGCCTAATTTTATCATTTGTAGTTTTGTTTGGTTTCTTTGTCTATTTTTAAGTGTTTCCATAATGATAATTAGTTTTAATTTACTTCAAAACAACTTGACATGCTCCTTCTGAAGATCACTTTGACACAGATAGCTAAATTGTATGTGCGTGTGTGTCTGCGTGGTGTGTTTGGAGAGAGGGAGAAAGAGAAAAATCAAGAATATTTTTGAAGAGAGAGAGATTAAACAGAAATATTCTTTTTTTTTCTTTTTTAATTTTTGGCCGCATTGGGTCTTTGTTGCTGCGCGCGGGCTTTCTCTAGTTGTGGCGAGCGGGAGCTACTCTCCGTTGCGGTGCGCGGGCTTCTCATCGCGGTGGCTTCTCTTGTTGTGGAGCACGGGCTTTAGGCACGCGGGCTTCAGTAGTTGTGGCACGTGGGCTCAGTAGCTATGGCTTGCAGGCTCTAGAGCACAGGCTCAGTAGTTGTGGTGCACGGGCTTAGTTGCTCTGCGGCATGTGGGATCTTCCCGGACCAGGGCTCACACCTGTGTGCCCTGCATTGGCAGGCGGATTCTTAACCACTGCACCACCAGGGAAGTCCCCTCAGTGAATTTATACTTTCTGAATTTGTATTTCCCGAGATGTGGTTCAGGGACTCCTTAGATCAGAATCCCTGGAGGAGCTTGTTTAAAAAAGTAGATTCCTGGGGTCAGCACATACTTTTAAAATCACATTTCGCGGGGAGGACCCTGGAGTGTCCATCTTCACAAGCCTTTCTGGGATTCTCATCCACTGATGTGTGTGAAGCGCAGTTCTTGGCTGGCATCCACTGGGGGTGCTGTGAGCCGGTTTTAATGGCCAAACAGAGCTTTCTTTCCTGAAGGTTGCATAAGGCTCCTGAAGACAGTTCTTAAGGAACCCCTGGGTCTCAACTTTGGGTACAGGGATAGAAACAGACATGGGATAGTCATTGTGATAATACATTCTAGATTTTTTTTAAATGCTGTCCTTCCAACTTATTTTTTTTAAAATTATTAAGCATACCCAGAGCTGTCCTCACAATGCACATTGTTCCGTGTTCCTGTTCTTAGACCTGCACTGATATTTGTAAAGTGTTTCACGGTTACTTGGAGGAACAGGGTCAGGAAAAATGATCACAAAAGCGTGAGCTTGCGTATCACCCCTTTCCTATAACGTTTTCTAGAATGCCAGTCATTTTAGTTTTTCTAAACGGAATCCCTTAAAACAGAGCGAGATGAAAGAGTGAGGGGATTTTTATGTATTTCTGGTGTGTGTCTCGGGTATCCTGTCTAGAATTTAAAGCCTGTTTATTAGATGAAAATGATGAGATGGGTGTAAATTTGCAGTTGAGGAGTTGCACTAGGAACTTAAAACTTGAAGTGGTGGTTCCCAATTTTATTCTAACTTTGGTCTCACATAGATCTGTAGCGTTTCTTGTGGCCCCTTTATGCCTTGTTGGGTGAGTCCGGTAATACTAATTACTCCTGTGGTTCCGTAGCCGAATTAAAACTGTTCTGGAAGCTGTAACTTTCAATTACCTGACCTTTATGTGTGTCGAGGGGTCACACACAAGCACATGGTATCTGGCGCTTAATATCTCCGGTAAGGATAAAGGCAGCACTGGGGTCCATCTCAGACTGAACACAGCGGGCGTTAAATCTAAGTACTTTCACGACGGATGGACTGGTTCTCGTGAGAAGTTGAACACATCTGAGATGCAGGCTTTATTGGGCATTTAGTTTTAGAATACAGTCGATCCCAGTGCTTTGTGCCTAAAACTGTTCCCGTCAGTGAAACCCACCTCCTGCCTCTGCTAAGTTATAGACCCTTCGAGGTGGCCGTGGAGCCTGACCACTACAGTTGTGTGATGGCTTCCAGGGCTTCCAGCGCCCCTACCCCATCACCCAGAGACACTTCCCCATCCTGCATCAGTTGTGAAGGTAGCTATTTGCTATGTGGAGCCCAACATCATACCGTGCAGAATGTAATGAGCTCGTTTAAGAAACCAGATATAGGGGCTTCCCTGGTGGCGCAGTGGTTGAGAGTCTGCCTGCCGATGCAGGGGACACGGGTTCATGCCCCGGTCCGGGAAGATCCCGCATGCTGCGGAGCGGCTGGGCCCGTGAGCCATGGCCGCTGAGCCTGCGCGTCTGGAGCCTGTGCTCCGCAAGGGGAGAGGCCACAACAGTGAGAGGCCCGCGTACCGCAGAAAAAAAAAAAAAGAAACCAGATATATATGCCATCAAGACAAGGCCATCAGGTTCCTAAATGCCAGCCCTGGATCTTGACTAATTTTGAAATGTTAATGAGTTTATCACTCTATTAAGAAGCTGTGGGTTCCATCCTGGCTTTGAGAAGGGGCTAATTTGCTCCATTTTGGAATTGAATTAACTTTCAGGCCAGCGGGGCCCTGTTTATTAAATTGCTTTTTCCAGTCCTAGCGTGTTTTCTCCCTCGGTAGCCTCTGTCAGTTTCTGAGCTTGTAACCTCCAGGGAAAGATAGGCATGCCCACCCTTTTAATATGTGTAGAGACCATGCAACACCATTGTTTTCTAATAATTAGACAGACTTAGCTGTATTAGCTCTGTTAAATGTGCGTATCGGAAAGGCGGCTCTCTATTTGGTATATCCTTTTGAGCTTCCACTTATTTTTTTTAAGTATTGACGTTGATATTTTCATTTTAAATGTACTCAGGTAAACTTGAAGCTTTTTAAGGAGTCTCCGTCTAGCCCTTTGGCCCACCTCTTGGCTCTCAAAAAATAAAGAAGGCTGCATA
Organism: Lagenorhynchus albirostris; assembly: GCF_949774975.1. Taxonomy (NCBI): domain Eukaryota; kingdom Metazoa; phylum Chordata; class Mammalia; order Artiodactyla; family Delphinidae; genus Lagenorhynchus; species Lagenorhynchus albirostris. The sequence goes on along the minus strand of NC_083110.1, from coordinate 4,726,131 downwards.
TGTCTCGGGACTGCCTTAGCCATTACAGTCACGATCTTGCGTATTTCCCCAAGAGCGCTATATTCCTTTTCTGATCTCCCCTAAATAAACTAACCTTTGAGGCCATCTGTTCACTTCTGCCCTACCTCTGACCTGTTAAGCTTCATTTCCTTTCCTCCCAAATTTGAACTTCATTTACAGGCTAGCAGTATTTTCCTCGTTTCTTAATTTCTGGGTAACTGTTTCTGGCATTTAAAAAACGGATAACATAATCTTTGGGAAAACGTTTAGAACCCAAAAGAACGGCAGTGCCGGCCCACGCAGCCTCCTACCCAGCCCCAGTTCCACTTAACTTTGTCCTGGATCTTCTGCAAACCCCACAGTGCCCCCTGTCACCTTCCCCTCACCCAACACCCTCCTCAGGAATCTCCCCTGTGACCCGGCTCTGCTTTCTCAGGTGTTTTCAGTACCTTCCTTCGATGGCATCTCCCATGAAGTTCTTTTTTTCTTCCTGTGACAAGGGGAATAGTTACATTGGTATGTTCTGTGGCAGAGGTATTTAGATCTTTCCAGCTTCCCGATGAAGAAGAAACTGTTGGGTGATGATAGATGTCACAGTAGCTCCTTATTCTGGAGTTCTGCATCTGAACCCAGGTCAAAATAAAAGGAATCGGATTGAAATTGTAGCACAGTCGAGATCTTTTTGATACCCAGACAGTTCAACACTATAAATGGAGGATGTGTTATTTCACTTCTGAAGATGTTTGGAAATAAATAGCAAATGGAAAAAAAAATGACACAGCTGCCCCTGAAGGAAAACGCTGCGCTTAAATCTATGCAAATGCACTGGGAAGTGCATGTAGACAAGCAAGGCTCCCTTCCTTCTTTGCGTTTACATGTAAGTGGGGCTGTGAGGGTCCCTATCACATAACTAAGCCCTGCCACTGATAATATGGGAAAGCCCTTCCGTGCTCTGGTAGGTAATGAAACACAGAATCTTCCTATCTGTGACAGACATTTAGGCATTTCTTACTTTCTGCCAGACTTTTTAAACATGGGCTAAAAATAAAGACCTCCATTTGTGCAGCCGAGTCCCCTTCCAGGTGGGAAAATCAGCCTTGTAGGAGATCAGGTCAGACCTGCAGCAGAGCCCTCCCAGCCCTCACCCTGAAGGACAAGGAACCATGTGCATATGTAAAACCTGGGCTGTCTGGCCCCCCCCCCGCTGACCTCTGCCACCTCTGGCTTTAACAAATCAAAGGCCCCGTGGTTGACAGCCGGGAGAAGTTCTCCAATGATGGAGTGAGCCTGGGGAGGGACCAGCCCTTCTGACGCCTCCCCCAGATTTCCAGAGATCAATTAGTTGGGCTTAAGCCCAAAGTGAGGGCCATACTAATTTTAATATTGAACAATTACATTTCTGATCAGAGTGTGTGAAACTGAGGCATGCCAAGAAGTGGGAAACCCGTACCGAGTGCCAGGGTGGTGGCTTAGCCCACGGCATGCTGGGACGTGAGTGCACATTTGTAGCTTATAAACCAGACATGAGTTGAATCGAGCCATTGGTGTTCAGTGTGTGATAAAAAAGATACATATTTTTGAACAGTGGGAAAAGATTCTTTGAGGAATAGAGATGCTATCTTCCCCAACAATGCTATTTATTTACTTTCCAAGTGTAATTTACTTTTAATTATTTATAAAGCTGCTTGATACCTTAGTGAATGTACCACAGTGTGTTTGGTTCAGCTAACAATATCTCAGTAAAAAGAAACTGTTCTTTTCAAATCTTAGATATTAAATCTTTGCCACGAATCATGCTGAGACTGCTGGGATTTTTATGAGAATCATTTGGTTTTCATGGGGGTGAAATGAGACCTAGCAGGATATTATTGAAAGTTTTATATTTCCAAATATGTACATAGAGAGATCACGGGTAGGCCCTTCTTTCTTTCCTTGGTGAGAAAATGGCTTTCATATAAACTAGTCAAAATCGCAAATACTATGTGGAAGAATAATCATGAACACTTCTTTTTTTTCCTTAACTCAAAATCCTCAGATTCTGCCATGCTTTTCTTTCAGGCGTTTGCCACGTCGATCTTTTCTACTCCACTGAGCCCGTTTCTTGGGAGTGTCATTTTTATCACATCGTATGTCAGGCCAGTGAAATTCTGGGAGAAAAACTACAAGTAAGATCCTAAAATCGTTGCTGACTTGCTTTCCTAGGATTCATGTTCAGGATGCTCCTTGACCTTTTCTATGAAAAGTCCAGGCTTCATGCTTTGCCCTCCTGTGGGGCAGCCCTAGCAAACTCCCTCCACCCACCCAGTTATCCACTCAGCACGGGGGCTTCCAGGCTCTGGACCAAGCCTGACCGATGGCAAATTTGCAGTCAGGTACTAGTCTAGGTTTCACCAGTTGTGAAGGAAAGTGAGATATCACCACCCACTCTCAGCAGTTGCCCTCAGAGAGGTTGTCTCAGGAGCCGAGGTGAGATTTACCCCTGGGGGGCACGGCTCCCTTCTGTGGGCCTTTGAAATATACATGTCATGTACAAGTGTACCTGCGTCACAGCTCAACACAGGAGAGCATACCATTTTTTCTGAGCATCATTAAACTTGTAGAAGATGATTTCTGCACTCTGTCTTGACTGTTTAGACCAGTCAGTCATGAATTTCCTCAAGCAAACAGTGATGGAGCGAGGGCAGTGATGTTTTCAGGAGTGGTGGGGAGGGAGGAGTGATGGGTAACTGAGTAACTTTCAAGAGTTGTTAATGATTTGTCGGGGGAGTGCCTGAGAACAGCCAGAGGAGGAGGTGGGGCGGGCCAGCCTGTCTCCAGCTGGGGTCGTCTTCCGTTGCAGATCTCATCTGCCCTAATTTACTAGCCATACCTGGGCTATTGTATCCAAGCCCTAATCCATCTTCTGTAACGTGTCTACCTTTTCTGCCGCTCTGCCACTTTACAATGCGCCCTTCACGTCTCACAGAGGCCAACGTTAAGTTAGGAGATCTGTGTGGTTAGATGGTTTATGTGCACGGAAGATGCACGTCCTTCTGGGGCAGGTGGTAGGGCGTCGTGATGAAAACACAGCCTGGGCCGCCAGCCTGCCTGGGCTCACACCTCGCCTCCCCCCTCGATGCTGGTGACCTCAAGGCCTCTCTCCTCTTCTGTAAAATGGGGGCAAAGGAATAAGGCCTACTTCACAGCCTTGTGGGGAGAATACGAGTTAATAGACCTAAAGCACCTAGAACAAAGTAAGCATCATGCTGGCCTGCGCTGGCGGGATTCTTCTCTGACTGCCCTGCCTGGAAACCCTGTCCCCACCTGACCCATTCTAACAGGTATCCCATCCCCAGGACCTCACATTTACGGGTCCTGGGGAAATCCAACCAAACCGGAGCACCCCAAGGTAAGCCAGTGCTGGGAGACCACCAAGAGGTGGGGAAGGCCCCTTGTGTGTCCCACAGGCTTTTTGCTGTATGAGTGAAGCCGTCTTGAAATATGCACGTAAACAAGAGTCCTCTTTGGCATTTGTCTAAAGAGATGCGGTGCGTATTTACAGAGTCAGAAGGAAAAGAAAACCACCAGCGCTGGCTTGTCTTTATGCTTTTTAAGGAGAAAACAATTTGGGGGAACCTTTGTGGAGCTCTTAAAAATCGCACTTCTGGAAAGTGCAAACGCTTGTGAATAAGAAGTGTGGCAATCTCTGTGCTTTTAACTATGCAAGAAAGTGCAAGATATTTTAAACGTGCTCTGTAACACAAAAGATTTCTTTTTGTCTCCTATTCTCAGAGAAGTTAGGAACCAGTTTTTTTGGCGGGCGGGGTGGGGGGAGAAGTTGATAAGCAAATCGCATCCCCTTTGAGCTGGAGGGGGTGTGAAGCTTCCCCAGTACAAAGGGGGATGGAGAAATCTTTGTGAGACGCTTTTACTGAGGGGAGACATCCTAACGCCTGTGCAACGCAAGTTTGGGATTTTCTTATTTAGCCTCCTCCCTGCCAAGATTCAGCTACCTGCTCGGCACTGTACCCCGAGGTCTGAATTGTCGGTTTACGTGGGTTACTTATAAGTCTGGGCTACTGGAGTGTTTCCTTATTCAGTCTCACAAAGAATGGATGATGTTGTGATCCATTCTTTCCCCCAGTGTAGCACTCCGTCGCATGTCGGGGCTTTGGTTGGCTGTGCTAGGATGAGAAGGGGACAGCAGAGGCTGTGGCAACGCATAAGCACATCCTGCCTTTCCTAGGTCTCTCTGAAGGAGCCAAGGTGGGGAAAATGTTCAGTCCCACTGAGGGGTGGGGAGAGATGCTGATGCCGAACGCAGCCAGCTGAGAGTCTCTTGTCAACTTGTGTTTTAGCCTCAGAATACAGAGCCCTGTGATCATCTGCTTAAACGATCAGTGATGGGGCTTCCCTGGTGGCGCAGTGGTTGAGAGTCCGCCTGACAATGTAGGGGACACGGGTTCGTGCCCCGGTCCGGGAAGATCCCACATGCCGCGGAGCGGCTGGGCCCGTGAGCCATGGCCGCTGAGCCTGCGCGTCCGGAGCCTGTGCTCCGCAACGGGAGAGGCCACAGCAGTGAGAGGCCCGCGTACCGCAAAAAAAAAAAAAAAAAAAAAAAAAAATCAGTGATGGAATTCAGGACGGTAAGAGTGGTGGGTACCAGGAAAAGAAATGGCAGGAAATCTCATCTGGATCCCTGCAAGCCCTCTGGAAAGCCCATTCTCTGTATCTGAAACTGTTGGTTTTTATTTCAAACACTAATGACTTTTCCTGTTCTCATCTGTGAGTGTCTCTGTAGCTGCTCCTACCATTTCTTTTCAGTCCGATACAGAGAAGCAGTTGTTAGGGTAATTGATTAATGGTTTACTCGCCGTCCCACCACTGACTGAGAGGTATTCTCCCCTCTCAGGACAGTGACCACGATCTACCAGTGGGTACCATGGTCGCCAGCCCCACCCTGGGCGTGTGATGAGGGGGCACTTGCCATCCCCTCTCCTGGCCTCCTCTTCCTTTCCACCCGTGCTCCTTCACTTTCCAGTCCTTTGATTTTTCTTCCAAACCTCCTAAGCTGCCTTTGGTTTTTGCAAGTCTCCAGCGAGCCCTGTACCGTAACGGAACCATTTTCATACTCTATGGAACCGATAAGTAAATCACCAGCTACCTGGTGACTCTGGCCCATCTGTTTTCCCGAGCCTGGGCTGTCTTGAAATCTGCAGACTTTTTGTTCTCCAACGCCACTCCTCACTGGGGGCTGGTGACAAACGTATCCTCTGCCCACCTAACTAACCTGCTCCCTGATTGATTCCCCAGACACAGCACCAGGTCCCACTGTCTCAGAAGCCCGCGATGGGACACTGCCTGGGCGACAAGGAGACGTACCTCAGAGCCCAGCACTGAGGTAAATGCTCTGTATCTACCTTGTCCAATACGGGAGCCCTCCCAGCACTTGGAACAGGGCTAGTGTGGCTGAGGTTTTAATTCTATTGAATTTTAACTCACTTACATTCAAGTAGCCGCATGTGACTCGAGGCTATCATATAGGACAGCACAAATATAGAACCCCCTCACCTGAGTCCTAATCTCCCACAGTACTATTTCATACATCACGTATTGTGGAGCTTTCATTCCCAGCCCGCCCTCGGCTGTGCCCTTCTCACCGAGTGCCCTTCCCTCCCCCAATCCCTCCACTTCCACCCACCCACACACAGACTCACAAAGAGGGGTATCATATTCCACCTCCTGATGGATGAATGGAAGGTTCAGGAAGGACTTGTCGGATGAGAGGTACTGTAGTGGTCACCTTTGGAAGATAAATTTGCTCTGTGACCATCAGTAAATTGTACCAAAGATTGGTGTGGACTGACTCTACCTCCAAGCCTGGACTTGTTTTTATTCATCTTTGTGTCCCTACGGGGTCACGCACACAGAAAATGTTCTGTAACTATTTCTTAAATGAATTAAATCCAACAATACTATGTAAAAGGGAAAGGAAATCGTAATCTGGATTTCATTCACTACCATCAGGCTGTGCGCTATTAAACTGTTCTTAACTAAGAAGGTCTTTAAAATTGGTCTTGATGAGTCCTGCCTGCTGTCTCCATTTAATTTATAGGCAGCAATAGCAAATGCACTGTAATAATACTGCCTGGTGTTTATAAATCCCCTTATGTCAGTATTTTTTTTAACATTTTTATTGGAGTATAATTGCTTTACATGGTTGTGTTAGTTTCTGCTGTATAACAAACTGAATCAGCTATACGTATACCTCTATCCCCATATCCCCTCCCTCTTGCGTCTCCCTCCCACCCTCCCTATCCCACCCCTCTAGGTGGACACAAAGCACCGAGCTGATCTCCCTGTGCTATGCGGCTGCTTCCCACTAGCTATCTATTTTACACTTGGTAGTGTATGTATGTCCATGCTACTCTCTCAACTTCGTCCCGGTTTACCCTTCCTGTCCGCCGTGTCCTCAGGTCCATTCTCTCTGTCTGCGTCTTTATTCCTGTCCTGCCTCTAGGTGCTTCACAACCATTTTAGACTCCATATATATGTGTTAGCATACGGTATTTGTTTTTCTCTTTCTGACTTACTTCACTCTGTATGACAGACTCTAGGTCCATCCACCTCACTACAAATAGCTCACTTTTGTTTCTTTTTATGGCTGAGTAATACTCCATTGTATATATGTGCCACATCTTCTTTGTCCATTCATCTGTTGATGGACACTTAGGTTGCTTCCATGTCCTGGCTATTGTAAATAGTGCTGCAATGAACATTGTGGTACATGACTCTTTTTGAATTATGGTTTTCTCAGGGTATATGCCCAGTAGTGGGATTGCTGGGTCGTATGGTAGTTCTATATTTAGTTTTTAAAGGAACCTCCATACTGTTCTCCATAGTGACTATATCAATTTACATTCCCACCAACAGTGAAAGAGGGTTCCCTTTTCTACACACCCTCTCCAGCATTTGTTGTTTCTAGATTTTCTGATGATGCCCATTCTAACTGGTGTGAGGTGATACCTCATTGTAGTTTTGATTTGCATTTCTCTAATGATTAGTGATGTTGAGCATTCTTTCATGTGTTTGTTGGCAGTCTGTATATCTTCTTTGGAGAAATGTCTATTTAGGTCTTCTGCCCATTTTTGGATTGGGTTGTTTGTTTTTCTGATATTGAGCTGCATGAGCTGCTTGTATATTTTGGAGATTAATCCTTTGTCAGTTGCTTCGTTTGCAAATATTTTCTCCCATTCTGAGGGTTGTCTTTTTGTCCTGTTTATGGTTTCCTTTGCTGTGCAAAAGCTTTTAAGTTTCAATAGGTCCCATTTGTTTATTTTTGTTTTTATTTCCATTTCTCTAGGAGGTGGGTCAAAAAAGATCTTGCTGTGATTTATGTCATGGAGTGTTCTGCCTATCTCTTCCTCTAAGAGATTTATAGTGTCTAGCCTTACATTTAGGTCTTTAATCCATTTTGAGGTTATTTTTGTGTACGGTGTTAGGGAGTGTTCTAATTTCATTCTTTTACATGTAGCTGTCCAGGTTTCCCCAGCAGCACTATTGAAGAGGCTGTCTTTTCTCCACTGTATATTCTTGCTTCCTTTATCAGAGATAAGGTGACCATATGTGCATGGGTTTATCTCTGGGCTTTCTATCCTGTTCCATTGATCTATGTTTCTGTTTTTGTGCCAGTACCATACTGTCTTGATTACTGTAGCTTTGTAGTATAGTCTGAAGTCTGGGAGCCTGATTCCTCCAGCTCCGTTTCTCTTTCTCAATATTGTTTTGGCTGTTGGGGTCTTTTGTGTTTCCATACAAATTGTGAAATTTTTTGTTCTAGTTCTGTGAAAAATGCCATTGGTAGATTGATAGGGATTGCATTGAATCTGTAGATTGCTTTGGGTAGTATAGTCATTTTCACAATGTTGATTCTTCCAGTCCAAGAATATGGTATATCTCTCCATCTGTTTGTATCATCTTTAATTTCTTTCATCAGTGTCTTATAGTTTTCTGCATGCAGGTCTTTTGTCTCCTTAGGTAGGTTTATTCCTAGGTGTTTTATTCTTTTTGTTGCAATGGTAAATGGGAGTGTTTCCTTAATTTCTCTTTCAGATTTTTCATCATTAGTGTATAGGAATGCCAGAGATCTCTGTGCATTAATTTTGTATCCTGGTACTTTACCAAATTCATTGATTAGCTCTAGTAGTTTTCTGGTAGCATCTTTAGGATTCTGTATGTATAGTATCACATCATCTGCAAACAGTGACAGCTTTACTTCTTCTTTTCTGATTTGGATTCCTTTTATTTCTTTTTCTTCTCTGATTGCTGTGGCTAAAACTTCCAAAACTATGTTGAATAATAGTGGTGAGAGTGGGCAACCTTTTCTTTTTCTTGATCTTAGTGGAAATTTTTGTTTTTCACCATTGAGAACAATGTTTGCTGAGGGTTTGTCATATTTGGCCTTTATTATGTTGAGGTAAGTTAACTCTGTGCCTACATTCTGAGGATTTTTTATCATAAATTGGTGTTGAATTTTGTCGAAAGCTTTTTCTGCATCTATTGAGATGATCATATGGTCTTTCTCCTTCAATTTATTAGTATGGTGTATCACATTGATTGATTTGCATTTATTGAAGAATCCTAGCATCCCTCAGATAAACCCTGCTTAATCACGGTGTATGATTCTTTAATGTGCTGTTGGATTCTGTTTGCTAGTATTTTGTTGAGGATTTTTGCATCTGTGTTCATCAGTGATATTGGCCTGTAGTTTTCTTTTTTTGTGACATCCTTGTCTGGTTTTGGTATCAGGGTGATGGTGGCCTCATAGAATGAGTTTGGGAGTGTTCCTCCCTCTGCTATATTTTGGAAGCGATTGAGAAGGATAGGTGTTAGCTCTTCTTTAAATGTTTGATAGAATTCACCTGTGAAGCCATCTGGTCCTGGGCTTTTGTTTGTTGAAAGACTTTTAATAACAGTTTCAATTTCAGTGCTTGTGATTGGTCTGTTTCTATTTTCTATTTCTTCCTGGTTCAGTCTCAGAAGGTTGTGCTTTTCTAAGAATTTGTCCATTTCCTCCAGGTTTTCCATTTTATTGGCATATAGTTGCTTGTAGTAATGTCTCATGATCCTCTGTATTTCTGAAGTGTCAGTTATTACTTCTCCTTTTTCATTTCTAATTCTATTGATTTGAGTCTTCTCCCTTTTTTTCTTGATAAGTCTGGCTAATGGTTTATCAATTTTGTTTGTCTTCTCAAAGAACCAGCTTTTAGTTTTTTTGATCTTTGCTATCATTTCCTTCATTTCTTTTTCATTTATTTCTGATCTGATCTTTATGATTTCTTTCCTTCGCTAACTTTGGGGGTTTTTTGATCTTCTTTCTCTAATTGCTTTAGGTGTAAGGTTAGGTTGTTTATGTTAGATGTTTATTGTTACTTGAGGTAGGATTGTATTGCTATAAACTTCCGTCTTAGAACTGCTTTTGCTGCCTCCCATAGGTTTTGGGTTGCTGTGTTTTCATTGTCATTTGTCTCTAGGTATTTTTTGATTTCCTCTGATTTCTTCAGTGATCTCTTGGTTATTTAGTAGTGTATTGTTCAGCCTCCATGTGTTTGTATTTTTTAAAGATTTTTTCCTGTAATTGATATCTAGTCTCATAGCGCTGTGGTTGGAAAAGATACTTGATACAATTTCAATTTTCTTAAATTTACCAAGGCTTCATTTGTGATCCAAGATATGATCTATCCTGGAGAATGTTCCATGAGCAATTGAGAAGAAAGTGTAATCTGCTGTTTTTGGATTACAAATGGAATGTCATTCCATTTGTAATAGATGGAATGTCCTATAAATATCAGTTAAGTCCATCTTGTTTAATGTATCATTTAAAGCTTGTGTTTCCTTATTTATTTTCATTTTGGATGATCTTTCCATTGGTGAAAGTGGGGTGTTAAAGTCCCTTACTATGATTGTGTTACTGTTGATTTCCCCTTTTATGGCTGTTATCATTTGCCTTATGTATTGAGGTGCTCTTATGTTGGGTGCATAAATATTTGCAGTTGTTATATCTTCTTGGATTGATCCCTTGATCATTATGTAGTGTCCTTCTTTGTCTCTTATAATAGTCTTTACTTTAAAGTCTATTTTGTCTGGTATGAGAATAGCTACTCCAGCTTTCTTTTGATTTCCATTTGTGTGGAATATCTTTTTCCATCCCCTCACTTTCAGTCTGTATGTGTCTCTAGGTCTGAAGTGGGTCTTGTAGACAACATATATATGGGTCTTGTTTTTGTATCCATTCAGCCAGTCTCTGTCTTTTGGTTGGAGCATTTAATCCATTTACATTTAAGGTAGTTATCGATATGTATGTTTCTATTACTATTTTCTTAATTGTTTTGGGTTTGTTATTGTAAGTCTTTTCCATCTGTGTTTCCTGCCTGGAGAAGTTCCTTTAGCATTTGTTTTAAAGCTGGTTTGGTGGTGCTGAATTCTCTTAGCTTTTGTTTGTTTGTAAAGGTTTTAATTTCTCCATCGAATCTGAATGAGATCCTTGCTGGGTAGAGTAATCTTGGTTGTAGGTTTTTCCCTTTCATCACTTTACATATGTCCTGCCACACCCTTCTGACTTGCAGAGTTTCTGCTGAAAGATCAGCTGTTAACCTTATCGGGATTCCCTTGTATGTTAATTGTTGCTTTTCCCTTGTGCTGGTTTTAATATTTTTTCTTTGTATTTAATTTTTGATAGTTTGATTAATATGTGTCTTGGCATGTTTCTCTTTGGATTTATCCTGTATGGGAATCTCTGTGCTTCCTGGGCTTGATTGACTATTTCCTTTCCCATGTTAGGGAAGTTTTCAACTATAATCTCTTCAAATATTTTCTCAGTCCCTTTCTTTTTCTCTTCTTCTGGGACCCCTATAATTCAAATGTTGGTGAGTTTAATGTTGTCCCAGAGGTCTCTGAGATTGTCCTCAATTCTTTTCATTCTTTTTTCTTTATTTTGCTCTGCAGTAGTTATTTCCGCTATTTTATCTTCCAGGTCACTTATCCGTTCTTCTGCCTCATTATTCTGCTATTGATTGCTTCTAAAGAATTTTTAATTTCATTTATTGTGTTGTTCATCATTGTTTGTTTGCTCTTTAGTTCTTCTAGGTCCTTGTCAAACATTTCTTGTATTTTCTCCATTCTGTTTCCAAGATTTTGGATCATCTTTACTATCATTACTCTGAATTCTTTTTCAGGTAGACTGCCTATTTCCTCTTTTTTTAAACTATTAGTTTCTTTTTTTTTTTTAATTTTATTTATTTATTTAGTTTGGGCTGCATTGGGTCTTCGTTGCTGCGCACAGGCTTTCTCTAGTTGCAGCGAGTGGGGTCTACTCTTAGTTGCAGCGCGTGGGCTTCTCATTGCGGTGGCTTCTCTTGTTGTGGAGCACGGGCTCTAGGCACATGGGCTTCAGTAGTTGTGGCTTGTGGGCTCAGCAGTTGTGGCTCACGGGCTTCAGTAGTTGCAGTGCACAGGCTCTAAAGCACAGGCTCAGTAGTTGTGGCGCACGGGCTTAGTTGCTCCATGGCATGTGGGATCTTCCCAGACCAGGGCTCAAACCCGTGTCCCCTGCATTGGCAGGCAGATTCTTAACCACTGTGCCACCAGGGAAGCCCCACCTATTTTCTCTTCATTTGTTTGTTCCTGTGGGTTTTTACCTTGCTCCTTCATCTGCCGTGTGTTTCTCAGTCTTCTCATTTTGCTTAACTTACTGTGTTTGTGGTCTCCTTTTTGCAGGCTGCAGGTTCGTAGTTCCCATTGTTTTTGGTGTCTGTTCCCAGTGGCTAAGGTTGGTTCAATGGTTTGTGTAGGCCACCTGATGGAAGGGACTGGTGCTTGTGTTCTGGTGGATGAGGCTGGATCTTGTCTTTCTGGTGGGCAGGTCCACGTCTGGTTGTGTGTTTTGGGGTGTCTGTGACCTTATTATGATTTTAGGCAGCCTCTGTGCTAATGGGTGGGGTTGTATTCCTATCTTGCTAGTTGTTTGGCATAGGGTATCAAAGCACTGTAGCTTGCTGGTCGTTGAGTGGACCTGGGTCTTGGCATTGAGATGGAGATCTCTGGGAGAGGTTTTGCCGTTTGATATTACGTGGGGCCAGGATGTCTCTGGTGGACCAATGTCCTGAACTCGGCTCTCCCACCTCAGAGGCTCGGGCCTGATACCAGGCCAGAGCACGAAGACCCTGTCAGCCTCATGGCTCAGAGGAAAAGGGAGAAAAAAAAAAAAAAGAAAGGAAAAAAGTAAATAAAATAAAGTTATTAAAGTAAAAAATATTAAAAATTAAAAAATTTAAAAGTAATAAATAAAAACAGAAAGAGAGAGCAACCAAACCAAAAAACAAATCCACCAATGGTAACAAGTTCTAAAAACTATACTTAAAACCCCTAAAAAAACAAAAAACAGACAATCAGAACCCTAGGAATAATGGCAAAAGCAAAGCTATAGAGACAAAATCACACAAAGAAGCACACACATACACACTCACAAAAAGAGGAAAAGGAAAAAAATATACATATATGTTAAAAAAAAAGGAAGAGAGCAACCAAATCAGTTAACAGATCTACCAGTGGTAATAAGCTCTAAATACTAAACTAAGCTAAACATAAAACCAGAAACAAATTAGATGCAGAAAGCAAACCCCAAGTCTACAGTTGCTCCCAGAGTCCACCTCCTCAATTTAGGATGATTCGTTGTCTATTCATGTATTCCACAGTTGCAGGGTACATCAAGTTGATTGTGGAGCTTTAATCTGCTGCTCCTGAGGCTGCTGGGAGGGATTTCCCTTTCTCTTCTTTGTTCTCACAGCTCCCGGAGTTCAGCTTTGGATTTGGCCCCGCCTCTGCGTGTAGGTCGCAGGAGGGCGTCTGTTCTTCGCTCAGACAGGATGGGGTTAAAGGAGCAGCTGCTTCGGGGGCTCTGGCTCACTCAGGCCGGGGGAGGGAGGGGTACGGAGCGCGGGGTGAGCCTGGGCTGGCAGAGGCCAGCGTGACGTTGCAGCAGCCTGAGGCGTGCTGTGTGTTCTCCTGGGGAAGTTGTCCCTGGATCACGTGGGGAGTTTCTTGCCTTTTGGGAGGTCTGAGGTCTTCTGCCAGCGTTCAGCAGGTGTTCTGTAGGAGCTGTTCCACATGTAGATGTAGTTTTGATGTATTTGTGGGGAGGAAGGTGATCTTCACGTCTTACTCCTCCACCAGCTTGTGGTGCCTCCTTTAGAAAGGAGGCTTTAGAAACACATTTTGATATTGTGATTCATCATCCTTCTCTTTACATATAAACAATTGCTAAATAACCAAACTTTGTTATTAACGTGAAACAGATGTTTAGGCTGGAAAGTATATATTTGACTCATGGCCCTGGTTATCTTAGCCAATGTCTCACTCCTAAAGGAGTCAACTGTCTTCAGCCCTAAAGAAGGAAAAATCCCATTAACAATGATTTTGCTTTCATACATCAAAAGTCTTCTATAAAATGTTAAATACCATAGCTATGAGGAGACACACGTAACAGCTACCTGAAGGGCAAATAGAGCTTCCTGGTTGTTGCATTTCTATTATATCCTCTGGGTTGGTTTTAAAATGTTAAATTGTTCTGGACATTATCCTTGTCAACAAGTATACAGTAAGCATGTATGTGGGCCACCGTGCTGGGCTTTACGATAGGAATCATTCTGTGTGATTGGTCCGCAAAAAAATCGACTCTGCATTCCATGCCCTCGGTCTCAGCCTAGTCAGCAAGAAGATAATCAGTGTCACTTCATCCTCAGCTCTCCCTGAGGCAATGACGTTCCCTCAGAAAGCACCAGCTTTGCGGTCAGTCAGACCTTGAATAAAATCCCAGCCCGTATGCTTGGTTCGGTGTTTGACTTTAGGAAATTATTCAGCCTGTGAGCCTCAGTTGACTCATGTGTAAAATGGGATGACTGTCTCTTTGTGCCTCCCAGAAGTCATGAACGCCAGATTAACCCTGTGCCCATTTTGTTTTCCTTCCCTATATTTCTCTGTGCTATCGTTTCAACTTTTAATTCCGTTAAGTCTAGACATATTTTATGTATCCTTGCAACCTACCTGAAATCACTTCTGAAATGGCAGAACACAGTCAACCCATGAAAGAATACACGTGTAGACCACAGAGCGTCACATCCACAACCAGCGTGCTGTGAGATGTCCCATAAATACTGGTCTTCACCATCAGGTGCTGTGTTTATTCTGAGGCCTTAGCCAGTCCCAGAGCCCAGGTTCTGTTCTTTGAGCATCACAGCTGCCTTAGTGGAAAAAACAAGATCTTCGAAGTGCCACTCTTTTGTGGTTTATCAAACAACAAAAGGGATGATCAGAGTACTTCAGCCAGTCTCAGTGAGCTCTCATGGGTCTTACTGTGCTACTTCCCAGCCCCTTCCTGGTTTGTAATATAGAAGAGAGACTAGCATGGACCCTTGGAATTACAGAATCCCCTCTGGACCGTCCACAGAAGGGCGGCCTCCTCCTACTCGGGGTGGAGCAGGGCTTGTGTCTCACTGGGCAGCCCGTGTGATATTTGTCAGTCACAGCTGGGGCTCTAGTTGCTCTGAATCTGCTCCTTGTGGCATGACCCGGCTACCCCAGTCACCTGGATACACCTGCTGATCCTGGAGCAACCCGCATCCTTGGGCCTCCTGTACATTCCATCCTTTACCAGTTTGAAGGCAGCTCTCCTTCCCTTCTCAGGTCTCTGCTTCAGGCTTAACAGTCCCATCTGTGTTTTGTGTGAAATGGTCTAGACCTTGAGCATCTCAGCCGTCCTCATCCAGTTGTTTCCTGGGTTGACCCTGGCTGTGCCCTCCTTAGACTGCTCCAGGTGTCACCTACTCAGCTCATGGTAGGGGGACCTGTTACTTCCTCTGAGTCCTATGTTCTGCTCTCATTTATGCCTCTTAAAATTGCAGCCCTCGCAATTATTTTACTCAGGTATTGCCAAGTCTTCATCATCCCACTCTCATGTATGTGTGTTTTACTGAAAAGCCAAAATTTACATTTCCTCTATCAATTCTCAACTTCTTGGCTTTAACTCAACATTCCAGTCCTTAGAGGTCGATGTCACCGCTGTCCTTCATCATCTCTCCAGCCCCCTCACTTGTGCCGTGTGCACAAGGGCTTGCCTGTCACCATCTGGGTCTTCGTTCATGATTTGCTAATGATGATGAGCTGTACAGAGCCATGGATGCCTGACTTGGTTAAGACAGTCAGAAAAAGGAGTTCTCAACTTCACGCTTTATTTTCTACCTTTTTCAGAATGGGGAGGATTTTGCTGGATATTCTCTTCCCAGTGAGCTGTTTTAAGCATAGTTCGTAGATCTTTGTGCAAAGCATTGAGCATCTCAAAAGGCATTCTTTTTAAAGTATAAAGCAGGAAGCTTATACGGCTTATGTGTTAATAGTAAAATGCAGCACCGTAATTCAGATTTGCAGTTATGCTGGGAGGGATTTATATATTTCAACTCGCGATTAAGCTACCCCCCAATTTATCTGGATATGTTTTCAAAGCACCTGGACAAATTTACTGTGGAGAGAAAGTCATGAAGCTCCCTTATCAGATGTCTTAGGGCTGTTAGAGCTCTCGGATGCACACGTAGGAGTGTGTGGGGCCCTGGATATGTTACTATTAAATGTAATAAAGGCCGTAGGAACGGTTCAGCAGTAACAGGAGTGATCGTCGTCTTTTTGTATTTAGTGAACACCTGCTCACCTGCTCGGACATACTCATTCCCATCCTGACACCCACTTTGGAAGTAGAATTTCATTTTTCTCATTTCGCAGATCAGAAAAAGGAGACTCAGGGAAGTTCAGTAACTTGCCCAAAGTCACAGAATAAGGCAGTGGCCGATCCCAGATATTAACCAGGTCTGGCCTTATTTCAAGCCCTCTCCATTGTGTCCCGAAGCCTCTCAAAATATCTCCCACAGCAAAAAAACAAAAACAAAAACAAAAAAACCAAAAACCCATAAAACAAAAAAACCAGTGACTGTCAGTTAAAGCATTTGCTCTTGACTCGAGAGCCCGTCTGGAAGGGAAGGCGGCTGCAGCCCGGGGCCCAGGGTCCCTGTGTGCCTCACTCCAGAAAGGCCTTCTCTGGGTCCCTAGAGGAGATCTGTGCAGCCTCTCTCTGTGGGGGGCAGCGCCAGGTGTGGCAGAGGTGGCCATGCGCCCTGTCACCTCCTCAGAAGCAGACGTTGGTCCCAAACCTCTCCTCCACCCTCAGGCAGCTCCAAAGTGACCCAAGTCAAAACCAGCACGACTCTCCCAAGGCCACTCCCCAGTTCATCTGCTGAGCTGTCTCACTGATGACTAGACCACAGGAGCCTTGCAGCTCAGGGGCTTGGAGCCCCTCCGCAGGCTCGGCAGGAGGTGGTGAGGGGCCACCCGGCCGGGTGTGGACCGTCGCCGGCGAGTTTGTCTTTTGCTGATTCTGCGGGGACCTTGCGATGCTCCCGCATTCCTGAGCGTGGTGCCGAGGTGCTTCTCCCCGAGGTCCCGGTCGGTCGGGAGCTGCAGCCCCGCCTGCTTCTCCGCAGCCCCGGACCCTGAGCAGGGAGGCAGAGGGGCGGCCCCTTGGGTGTGGCCTGCTGCCTTCGGTATTTCCAGAGCAGGAACTGGGAGCCTCTCCCACTGGGAGACCCAGGACCACCAATGACGTGAGGCACCAGGGTGCCCAGGTTCCAGACCTTGCGGGGCTGTTAAGTAACTTGATAGGCCTGTGAAATGGATCGGGAAACGCCCTCACTTTTCCTGGGGGCTGATGGTAGGTCTTAGGGAATCCTCCCCCCGGAAGGGACTCCGAGGCTGATGCGTATATGAATCTGGGAGTTCTGAGCAATTTAAAAATGCCTGGGAGTCACTTTGAGGTTCCACATGTGTGTTTATTGATCCACGAGGCGTGTTTCGGGATTGACACGGTTTAGGACACGTGTGAGGAGGCAGTGCCTCCCGGGACTTACAAGCACAGCCAGGGTGGGAAATCGGACCAAGTCTTGAACTTTCCAAAAGCGCTAGAGGTGAAGAGAAGCCAGCAAGAAACATTCTTAGTTATGTAGCACGAAGTGGAGATACCAGGCAGACTGAAGAGCCACAGAAGCTCAGAGCTTAGTGTCAGTAAATCTCAGCCAGGTGGCTGGGGACACGTGGGCTGAGTCTGTGATGTACAGCCGGCAGCCCACCTCACGTTTCATTCCACTCTAGTAAAACTGAGCCCTGTGTAAACATTTTCCTGGACTTCAGGCCACAGGTAAGCAAGAAACAGATGAGCAGGTGAGACCGTGGCCAAAAAGGCAAGAGAAAGGCAAGGTGTGAAACCCAGAGTTCCAGAGAGGGATTGTTTCTGCCTGGGACTTGGGGTGTGGCAGGCCTGCAGGGGAGGAGAATCATCTTTCCCACTGGGCTTGGTAGTGTGAGATGCAAGCCTAATGCTGCTGGCAGCCTTTTTGTCCCCATGAGGTGTGAACTGGCCTGAGAACACAGCAAATGGGCAGGGCCGAGGGACGTGGAGGATGATTCCTGATGACACCATGCACCCTAGCCCCTGAGTCCAGCTGGGCTCCATTGACCTTTCAGCTGTGTGAACCAGTGAGTTCCAGATTTTGCTTAAGCCGTTTCCAGTTGGGTTTTCTGTCACTTGAAATTGAGAGACTCGTAATAAAAGCAAGTGATGGCTTTTATCGAACAGATCCTTCCTTCATAATTCTATTTGGAGGGATGACAGCACGAAGGTAAGACCTTTAGCGCCGTAATTCTGTGAGTCTAAATAGTCTAGAATTCCAGAGAAGGGTGGAGTGGCAGACAGGAGTCTGAGCCTCCCTCGCTCTCTGGCTGATACACCCTGTGTCTTCATCAGTCCTTCCACCTCCCTTCTCTGCCTTGGATCTGCTCAACTGGAAACCCAGGTCAATGTCTGAATGCTGTTATGTCTGCAACACTAAATGATGAACTTGGCCCCATCCTGCTGTTTTGCTGACGGATGAGAAAGCTCACACACACGTACCCAGGGGTAAGGGTTGGCACTTTGGGTGGGGTGATGGGCGATTATGCAAATGTATTCCAGAAGCATGCCGCTTTTGAGGAACTCCAGTGTGTGGAATTTCTCAGATAGCGCTGGTTTGAGCTTATTATTCATTATGCTGCAGTGCATAGTTTTACTCAGAGTCCTGTGCCATCCTGCTGAGCAGTTACAGAATCTAGAAAGTGCAGAGTAGTGAAGTTGACCGGGCGCCTGCCGGAAGGGCTGCACCTGCCCACCTGCTTCCGGCCGTCTGGTGCTGTTGACTCGACACGTCAAGGTCACCCGGGAGTCAAGGTCACCCAGGAGTGAGGCTGTGTGGCAGAGTCCGGGTGGTCGCAGGGAGTATCAGCCTAGCACAGCACAAGGGCAGAGCCCTTCTCAGGCCTGGCAGCTTTTTCAGCTTTTAAGGATGTGTTGGAGATGGGATTGATTGATTCTAAACAAAGGAAGGCAGAAGGCTTCAGCTTTTAAATCTGCGTTGCCTCAAACCCTTTTACCGCAGGGCTCACACGGTCCTGGCGCAGGAGATTTTCTGGGCAGATGGAGGTATCTGCACAGTGAGGGTTCACTCCCCAGCACCAAGAACGCTGAGCCCTTTCCAAGGCCTTGCTTGTGACCAGCCAGCACGCTAAGTGCACGTGACTGGCCACGCCGTCCCCATTGCCGACAGAGACATGGGAGGACCCATATGGGCTGTGGGGTGACCCCTCTGAGTCCTGGGGGACTAATGCATTTCAGGCTCTAGCTTAAGACTCACTCCTTACCATTGCAGTCATGGGGTAGGGGGCGCTCTTTGATCTTGTTACTGTCGACTGAAAACAGGCACAACTGAAAAGTTGAGAATTATGTTTTATTCCGAGGACTTTCTGAGGACTTCTGTGTTTCTTGCTAATGCACCCTTAGAAGATATTAGTGTTGGGACAGGATCGTTTTGGCCTCATTCCCTTACCACCCCTACACCTAGGAAGCATATACTATATTGTAAAAGAATATTTTGCCAGAAAAATTAATGTAGGAAGCTTTCAGTATTAGTGATATCACCTGTCACTATAGGTCATACAATCCTTTTTGAAGGTTCTCGGTATTTGGTTTTATTGTTCCTTTTTTTGCCTTCTCCTCAGAGTTCATTCCCCAAGGGGCCCTACTGTCCTTCCATGCAATGCCCCTAGCCCAGAGCCCTGAAGTCAGCCTCTCAGATGGCTCCAAAGAGGTAAGGGGGGAGCCAGGATATAGAGGAGTTTTTGCAAGAAAAACCAGGTAGTCGGAACATCAAAGGGTTACTGTTCATTAAAGCAAACCAGACATCTCAAGTGAAGGAATAGAGCGCTTTTCTCTATATGGGCAGATGCGAGAGTCTGGGCTCATTGAGAGCGTTCCTTTGATCTGCACCTTAACTATCTAGGGCCAGCGTCCTGTGCTTCCCCATCCCGAGTCTCCTCAGGGTGCACGTTTGGGGGTGGCTGCAGTGGCTGAGGGCTTGGCGGTGGGCGTCCTGCTTCCGTCCTGAGCTCCCTCCGGGCGCACCGTCGGGGCGGCTGTGATGTGATGGCTCGGTGGCTGCCACATCCTTTGTCTACTGATATGGCAGGTGCCACTTTTCATTCACAAAACCCTGAGCGTATTTCCAAGGCTGGCTTCAGTCCCTCACTATTGAAAGCCAAGACCTGACCCAGGCTTTGCATGTGGTTGCTGTTTGGTTCATGGTACTATTGGCTGATGAATGAAATTAATGCGTTATGTGAACATAGGAAGCCGTGCTCTTTTTTCCTTGTCGCTTTGGAAACATTCTGCTATCGTCACTCCATAGGGTTTAGAATGCTCTTTCGTGTCTGGATTACTGTGTATGCCTCTCTCTGTAAAGGCAATTAAGTAGACAGATGCTCCCTATCAGGCTTGTTTAAATGAAAAATGACCAATAATGGAAAAATAATCGCATACATGAGAATTAGAAAAAATATTACCCGATAAGAATAACAGCAATTTAATGTATTATATTCTTTTTCTGATTTGTAATGTCTTACTAAGTTACATTTTAAAAAATTATTTGTTTTGGAGGTTGTGTGGTTGGAGCTTAATTTCCTAGAGACAGGGAAGGCTTTGGAGAGAGGTGTACTTTGAGGTTTGAGAGAAAGTTCATAGTGGATTTTAAAGAAAATTGCATAGAAAATGAAATTTTAAAAACGATTAATTTTAAGAGCCGTCCAAACATAATAGAACACTAGCTTTCTAGCTAAAGTTATCATGGGCAAAGGAGAGCCCCTTGGGAAGCCTTCCGAGGAGGTTTTCTTGTCATTGTCACACTGTCTGGGGGAAAAGCTGGGGCAGGTGGCAGACACTTGGAGGAGGTGAATGAACTCATTTTCTGTTGACTCTGGTCCCTGTGCTCCCAGAGCCAAGATTCAACACAATTTTAATATTTAAAATCAAATTTGAAAAACACTGTCAGGATAAAAAAAATACTATTTCTTTTTCCCCATTAAAAAGTACTGATGTGGTGATATCAAAACTATTTTCTGTTCATCCATTGTCAATCCTGATGACCCTGGGTAACAGGCCTGTTACAAGGTTCAAGTGATTCTTAGTTTAGTTTTGTAGTAGACTGCCATAGAAAGGACTCTGTATTTTAATTTCCTACCAAAACTGCTATGTTTTAGTTGCGATTTTATGCACTCAGAAAACTGAGGATCAGAAGGATTATGTGATTCTCTCCTTTACATCCCTCAATAATTTGATAAGTCATAAAGCAAGTGAGAAACAGAAATCAGATTTATCAACGTAAAGTTGCAGTCTTATTCTTGGGGTTCCCCTGCCTTATTGTTTGTGTATTGTTTCCAGGCCGAATTATTTTGCAGAGGGTACACCATCATTAAAAATGCAAACATGAGGGCTTCCCTGGTGGTGCAGTGGTTGAGAGTCTGCCTGCCGATGCAGGGGACACGGGTTCGTGCCCCGGTCCGGGAGGATCCCACATGCCGTGGAGCGGCTGGGCCCGTGAGCCATGGCCGCTGAGCCTGGGCGTCCGGAGCCTGCGCTCCGCAACGGGAGAGGCCACAGCAGTGAGAGGCCCGCGTACTGCAAAAAAAGAAAAAAAAAAAATGCAAACATGAGATGTCAAACCTGCATAAATACCTTTATTTATAATTTTAGTCAGTGTAACTGATTTGACCAGGTGCCACATGGTGATGGTAGAATTAGGAGCATCCTTTCAGTTGAACTTGATTTTGTAACAGATCTGAAGACTGAGTGCGGGTGAGGTACAATGTTATACTTTAGGAGTGAATAAAATAGCAAAGGAAGAGTGTAGTCCATCTCAGCGGAAAGCAGAGCTGGTGTGATTTTAATAAGTGCCACGTCCCTTGAGGACTAAACAGCACCGTGTCTTAACAGGCTTCATGTTCAGAGAACGTGTCTTCTCGAATTGTGTCTCTCCTGACACAAGTGGCTGTGAAAACGGAAGGATCTAGATGTAACTCATCAGGGCTGCGCATGTCACTGCAAAATCCTGCAGTCCCATTGCCAAGGGTTGACGTTTCTTTTTGCTGTGTGCTCATCTTGATCCAAATTCTGTGCGTACCAGTGGTAACTAATGAAAAAATAAATGTGTCTTCATCCCCAGGAGAAATAACACCCGGAACTCTAAATAAAACACTGTCAAATCCGTGATATTGGGCCTCTTTTTACCAGGAGGCTATAGCACCCAGAAGTCAAAACCTTAAATCATTCATGTTAATCCTGGGGAAAAAACCAGCAGCACCCTGGTCATTTAATCCTTACGAATCTGCTACAGTCCTCTGCATCTCCATCTTTTCAGTTCCCCATCTGGCTGACTCTTTGCCCAACCACATGCAGCTAGATTTTTTTATTACTGTTTTTATTAGTTGCATTTGCAGAAAGAGAAGAAACACTTTTCACCCCCTAAATATTTATGACTTCCCAGTGAATGAATAGTTGGACTTCTTCTCCTGTATTTGGAGTGCTGGAGAGTCTTGGATTTTTCTGACTGAAATGGGAGAAGTGATCCTAATTTGTGACGCAAGCAAGTTGGGGTGAGAGATGAGAATCTCACACGAATGCATTGTAGTCACGGAATTCAGGCCTGCTATTAGCTATGGAGACTTTTTTAATTAAACTTTTTTTTTTTAAAAGCTAAGTATAGATTCACATGGAGTTGAAAGAAAGAATAAAAAGAGATCTCCCCATGTACTCTTTATCCAATTTACATGTGTTAACGTCTTGTAAAACGATCACCAGGATATTGATGTTGGTCCAGTCAAGATACAGACCAAGTCCATCCCCACAGAGACCTCTCCTGCTGCCCTTAGATAGTCACACACTCTTCCTTTCTGCCCCTCCCTCCTTCTTACCTCCTGTCAACCACTAATCGGTTCTCCAACTCTATAATTTTGTCATTGCAAGAGTTTTATATGAACGGAATCATACAGTGTTTAAACCTCGTGGGATTGGCTGTTTTCACTCACCGTAGTTCAGTGAAGATTCTTCAGGTTGTTGTATGTCGGCAGTTTGCCCCTTTTAATTGTTAAGCAGTATCCCATAGTATGGAAACCACAGTCTGTTTAACAACTCACCCACTAAGGGACATCTGGGTTGCTTCCAGTTTTGGGGCTATTATGAATAAAGCTGCCAGGGACATTTGTCTGTGGGTTTTGGGTGAACATAAGTCTTCACTTCTCTGGCATAATTGCCCAGGAATATAATTGCTGGGTCCCATGGTAGTTTTTTTAAAGAAACTGCCAAACTTTTTTCAGAGGAGCGACACCATTTTACATCCCCACCAGCAAAGTGTAAGGGTCTAGTCTCTCCATATCCTTGCAAGTATATTGATGTTTTCACTATTTTATACTTTAGCCATTCTAATGGGTGTAGAGTGATATCTCACTGTGGTTTTAATCTTCATCTCCCTAATGACTTATGACATTGTCATTATGACATTAAACTTATGACATTGAACTTTTTCTGAGCTTATTTGCCATCAGTATGTCCGCCTCAGGGAATTGTTTGTTCACATCTTTGCTCACTTTCTAATTGGATTCTTTGTGGGTTTTTTGTTTGTTTTGTTTTGGTTTTCTTACTGCTGAGTTTTGAGGGTTTTTTATATATTCTAGATACTAGCACTTTGTTGGATATGCGGTTTGCAAATATTTTCTCTCAGTCTGTACCTGGTCTTTTCATCCTTTTAACAGAGTATTTTACAAAGCAAACGTTTTTAAAAAGACGTTCTTGTCAAATGCACATGGACAATTCTCCAGAATAAACCATGTGTTAGGCCATAAAACAAACCTCAATAAATTTAAAAGGATTGAAATCATGCCACATATGTTCTTCAGCTACAATGGAATGAAATCGGAAATTAACAGCAAGATGAAATCTGGAAAGTTCCCGAAGAAGTGTAAAGTAAAGCTACTTAACCAATGGGTCAAAAAACAAATCACAAGAGAAAATAAAAACTATTTTGTGATGAATGAAAATGAAAACATAATATATTAAAACTTACGGTATGTAGCAAAAGCAGTGCTCACAGGGAAATTCATAGCTGTAAATGCCTAAATTAAAAAATAAGAAAAATCTCAAATCAATAAATTAGTCTTCCATGTTAAGGAACTAGAAAAAGAAGAGCAAACTAAACCAAAGCAAGCAGACAGATGGAAATAGTAAAGATTAAAATGGAGAGAAATGAAATAGATAATAGAAAATCAATAGAAATAATAAATTACACCAAAAGTTGATTCTTTGAAAAGATTGACAAAATTGACAGGCCTTTACCAAGAATGACCAAGAAAAAAAGAAGACTCAAATTACTAAAATCACAGAAGTGGGGACATTACTACCAACATTACATAATTGAAAGAGAATTCTATGAACTACCGTGTACCAACAAATTAGATAACCTAGCTGAACTGGAGGAATTCATAGAAACACACACCCTACCAAAACTGACTGAAAAAGAAATGGAAAATCTGAATAGACCTATAACAAGTAAAGGGAATTAATTGGTAATCAAAAAACTCCTAACAAAGAAAAGCCCAGGATGAGTTGGCTTCCCTCTGGAATTCTGTAAAATGTTTATTTTATTTATTTATTTAGTTAGTTTTTGCGTTACGTGGGCCTCTCACTGTTGTGGCCTCTCCCGTTGTGGAGCACAGGCTCCGGACGCGCAGGCTCAGCGGCCATGGCTCACAGGCGCAGCTGCTCCGCGGCGTGTGGGATCCTCCCAGACCGGGGCACGAACCCGTGTCCCCTGCATCGGCAGGCAGACTCTCAACCACTGCACCACCAGGGAAGCCTGTAAAATGTTTAAAGAAGAATTCACATCAGTCCTTCTCAAATCTCCCAAAAAAGAGTAGAGGAAGGAATAGTTCCTAAATCATTCTGTGGGTCCAGTATTACCCTGATACCAAAGGCAGACAAAGTCATCACAAGCAAAAAAAACCTTAGACCAATATCCCTTATGAATATAGATGGAAAAGTCTTCAAAAAATACCAACCCGGATGAAACTTGTGTATATATTCAACTTAAAAGGTGACAGTGTCCTTCTTTAGTGTCTGGCTGCCTTCTCGATGTCCAGATTTCTCTAATGCTGCCTGCAGCATGAAGAGAACTGCTGCAGGAAGGGGGACCCCTTCCAGGGCCAGCGAGCGGGCTCTTGTCTAACACTCAGAAATGTGTCTGAGGAGACAGACATGCTGACAAAGCAAGAGACCTTATTGGGAAGGGGCGCCCGGGCGCAGAGCAGCAGCGCAAGGGGACTCAGGAGGACTGCTCTGCCACGTGGCTCGCAGTCTCGGGCTTTATGGTGATGGGGTTAGTTTCCGGGTTGTCTCTGGCCAATCATTCTGACTCAGGGTCCTTCCTGGTGGCCCGTGCATCGCTCAGCCAAGATGGATTCCAGCGAGGAGGATTCTGGGAGGTTGGTAGGACATGTGGACTGGCGTCTCCTCTCTCCTTTTGACCTTTCCTGAATTCTCCTGGTTGGTGGTGGCTTGTTAGTTCCGAGTTCCTTACCAGGACTTCCTGTTGTAAGAGAACTCATGCCAGTGGCTACTCTGGTGCCTGGCCAGGGTGGGCGGGTTCAGTCTCTGGTCCCCCTCCCAGAACTACAGTCCATCCATCCTGGCTTTGCCGTATCAACAGGCATTCCAGCCAGTCACACTTCCCCATCCGAAATGGGAATACTTCTCCCATAAATGGTCTGTGTCTGTGCTGACACACTGGAACCTGAAGCAGTAGAATTAAGTAAATTCCTGTTGAATTATTTAAGCTCCTCAGATGAGGCCACATAAGAGAGAAGGTGCTGGATTTAGATGAGGGAGGCAAAGCTTGAAGGGAGGGAACCAGCCCTGCCGTATTATCATAAGAAAGGGATGCTTTGAGTAAGTCAGTTTCTCTGGGAAGACCAATGATATTACTAGACTCTCGGCCTGTGGCGCTCAGGACAGTGTGACCTAGCAATGAGCCTTGGCTTTGCCAGGCAGGGGCTGAGAGCACACACCGCAGACGCCCACCGGGCCACACCAGCATTCTGTACTTCCCCTGAGATTGTGGAATGAGTCGGGAGCCCGCTGCTTCTCCCTGAGCAGCAGAACTGATGTTCATGCAATAGGAGGGTGAAGGCAGAAATCCAATTACTGAGCTAATTAGCACCTCTGAGTGGTAAGCACCAAATTTACAGGAGGAAAGCACTGGAGATAAGCTCAGAATACCCAGTATGGTTGACAGTTGGCCTTCTTAGAGAGTCTGGTGGCGAGCCAGAGGCCCTGGGGCACACAGGCAGCATAGCTTAGTTACCGCTGATGAGAATTTAGCACTCTGCAGCCAAAGCCTTTTGCAAAGATAGCCTTCCAGTTAACATAGCTTTAGAAGGTGTTTTAATTCCGTAAGGAATTTCTAGGAATTCTAGGCTTTCTTTTGGCGCAGTCCCTCTTTAAAAATTGTTTATTCTGCTGCTGAAAATTCCATTTGTCCTGGGTCTTAAGGAGAAATTAAAATTCCATTTAGGGACTAACTATGCCGACATGGGATTCCAGCCTTCATTAGAAAGAATTTTGTTGTTTGCTTTATTTTCTGCCACCCCAGGCTCTTTTATTTTCAAAGCCCGTCTGAGGGTATTTGCAAGGAAACTGAAGCAGTAATAGAACATTGTGCTGGGGTTAATGGCCTTTTTGAGCTGTAACAGAATATTCCTCCTTTCCAACCCATCTGTAGAGTCTGTTTTACAAAACTCAAATAGGATCCTGCCTAGATGGTTCTCAAATATCTGAGACATAGGAGGAAATGAGAATACTTTTTTTTTTCTGAAGAAAAACTTTCTTATTTATTTAAAATACAGATGCATCTAAGCATCTTTTTAATCTGCTCTGATTCCCAAGAGACAAGTTCATGACTAAGCACTAAAAAGTGCTCCTCATTTAGTTAATCACACTCAGTATGTCAACCATCACATTGAAATGTTATCTAGAAGCAGTCTCCTTTTTTCTTAGCAGGTGTTATCAGAGAAAAACACTTCGGAAGCAGTCTTATCTTTGACTATTCATTTATTTTGTCAACAAATGGAGTGACTGCTCCATGCCAGATGTCAGCAAAATGGTACCTCACGGTCCTTAGGGTCTGATGTAAGAGGCAGACGTAATCAAATTATCATGTGAGAAAAGGAATATTGCTGCGTATTTGGGTCTACTTTTCAAATTAATAAATGCAATATTCTTAAAAAAAAAAAAAGAAAAGGAAATGGAATATTTCCTGCCATGTCAGTAAACAAAGGATGTCACAGTCATCAGCAATTGATGGTGAGCTGGTGAGCCCTGAGGGAACTCAGGATGTGAAAACACAGGATACTGGCCCGAGATAGCTGAGGTACACATCAAAGGAATGATTTCAGTGAGCCCAGACTCTAGCTAGCCTCTGCGCATACACAGAAAAGTGCTAAGTTCCTTAACTTGAGAGATCTGGTTTTCTTTAATTAGCAATATGACGTTCAGACTACCTGCCCTTTGTTGCAAAACTTCTATATATCCTGGCTACCCGCTCACCTCCTCGGAGCAGTCTCTCAGGTTTACTTGAGATGCTGCCTCCCTGGCTTGAATTCCTAGAAATTCCCCCAAATAAAACATAACTTTCAACTTTTAGGTTGTGAATATATATATATTTTTTAGTTGACACACACAAAGATGAGTATGACGTAGAGTGAAGGCTCCAGAGGCCGCCCGCCTGGGTCCAGATCTCGGCTAGACCACTCACGAGCTCTGTGACTTTGGACATTTAACCCACGGTGCCTCAGGTTCTTGCTCTGTGAGAACAGGTATATTCACCTAAGAAGGTGGTTGTGAAGATGTAACGAGTTCATACACGTGAAGTGCTTACATGAGTAAGTGCTACATAAGTGGTAACGGTCAGCTTTAGTAGTTATAGTAACTGTGACACGTGCTCCAAAGGAGAGGTATGAAAGTGCACACCACACGTGAATGTCACCCACAGCGGGTGCCAGGAAGGCTTCCCTGAGAAGGTGATACTTAGCTGGACGGGAAAGATTAGAGGAGTCAACAAGGAAAAGTGGGTGGAGCTGGAAAGGAAGTCCTCCACACAGAGGACACGACAGGTGTAAAGGATGCAGGGGAGGGAGGGAGGGAGAAGGAGGTCAGGGCATGTTGAAGGTGCGGAAAAAGAAAGCCAGGGTGGTTGGAGCACAGAAAGCAAAGGGCAGAGGGATGGCAAAGTCAGGGGCCAGACGTGGTAAAGATCGGACCCTCATTATGTTCAAACCTGTATGGTTTAGCCGTATGAAATGGCCATTTTTGCAGGTCATAAACAGTCGAATATCATCAACTTCATGTGGTTGACGTCAGTTTCACATTTCATCCTTCAAAGGATGACGAGACTACCACTCAATGTCTGAAATAAGTCAAAGCTGGTCCGACACAGTCCCTCCAAGCAGAGCAGACTGTTGCACTGATAAAGGGTTTTCGGGACATCTGAAGGTCAAGGGCCGGTGAATTTTACAGACATACGTGGGCTGATACCCTCTGCAGGGCAGTCACTTGGGGAGTGACTGTTGACCCCTGAGAGGTCTGGACTGAGTCTGTCCCTCACCAGCTGACTTTCAGAAACAAGGGGCCACCATGGGCTGGCTGGCTTGCTTACCAAAGCTGTAAGTTGAGGGGGGTTGTCATAACTGAAAAGGTTTAAAACTGGTTCTGGTGGCCACTGGTTACCATGGCTACAGGCAATCCAGCTTTTCCTAAGCTTGTGAGAGCTGTTTTTATTCTTGTGGTTCAGCCTAAGAAGGGTCTGTAAGAATGGGCCCAACTCTTGAAAGCCAGTGGTGGAGACATAGACTACTAATCACGAATTTTCTGGAATCAATTTGAAAAGAAAGGTAGCTATGTGTGCACTGCTCTGAAGTTCTGAAGGTGAGTGACAGTCCATTGGCCGTTCAAACGCTTGCTTTCATTTTGTGGACCGGGTGCTCAAAACGGATAAGATTGAAGGCCAATCTCCCATATCCTAAGTGCTAGTTATCTCTTCCCTCTGTGTGTTTTCTGTATTTTTCCCTCCCTTCCAACCCCTCCTTCTCCCGACAGCCTTGTCGAAGTGGAGCAAACACCCTAATATGTGAGCTCCATCTCCCCTGCATTTCCCACTCACACAGCTGATTCTGTGAGCCAACTGTCATTTGGAGGGATCTAATCAGGACCTCTTCCCCTTTTGTGGCCCCCTTCTAGTACAAGACGCATGGATAATTCCAACACAAGACTGGTGGTCCAGATTGAAAAGGATCCAGGTAAGAGGATATCTTCCTTCTCTCTTTTTATTTATTTATTTTGTTGTGTAGGTGGATTCCTTCAATCCAAAAAGGGGAATTAAGTACTCACTATTTTTTAATCATTGTGGAGACAATGCATGCTGACGGTAAAAATAAAACTGTGCAGATAGAACTGATCAAGTATCCTGATTTGGTTTAGAAATGCATTCCTCCCTTATTTGGAAATGATTAGATATCTTTTCAGTATTGAATGACCCTGTTAATACGTTTTAGTTTGTGTATGCTAAACGTCGAATATAGACAATAAACCTTGGTATTAGTCTTCTGGCAAAATTTTTTTTTGAAAAATGTCAGTGTTATGATGTCCTTAAAGGCAAGCAATTCCAGGATCCAGGATCCAGAAGTCTTCAGAAACTTTGTACCACATTAAGCTATGGAAAGATTTACCTGCCAGAAAAGTACTTTTTTCTTCCCGTAATCTATTTCACTTTTAACCATCCGACCTCTTTTTTCCTCATATCAGTATGCAAATTTCAACTATTCTGTATTTTTATCCACCTCACTCTCTCTCTCCCTTGGGCCAAAAATGTTGTCTAGGAAGAATTGTGTCATGCTTATTAGCTATGTTTGAATTGCGTATACATAATTAGTTTGAAATCATAATTTGGAACTTGAAAATACCTGAAGAGACAGGTTTATTTTTTGTTTAACTTTACGTCAGCCCAACTTTCAGGGGGCATGGGTTGGGGTATAAGTATCTCTAATGTGGTTCCGTGGGAGTCTGTAACTTTGCAGGGCCATTGATATTAGGCATACGGACAGTTTCATAAGTGCGTTGCACCTTTAGTTGTTCATAATTTTGTCTCATTTTAATCTAATTATACAGATGCGTGGTCATGGTGTTCTAAGCTCTCCACTTTTAGTGGTGTAAATTCTTTTGTTTTATTCGAATGTCAAACAGTTTGAACAATTAAGCAAAAGTTAATTCTCTCATTCAGGCCTTTCCTTTAAAAGTGCTAGAGACTCAAAGTAATCTCTAATTAGTGTCTCAGGATGCATGCTGGTTCATCATAGAAAATGAATTTCATGGCAGGTCAGGAAGGCTTCATCTGCATAGAAAGTTAAGCATACTGATACTTTATTAGACAACATGACCTGACTCAGTCCATAGGACTGTTCATTTATTTCCGTTAATCATGATTAGGTTATAAATGCACTAATTTCAATTCAGCTTTTAACTGGCATGAATGCCTAGCAATGATATCCATAGTTTGATAGTGTTATTTTGTAGATTTCTTAGCGGTGGATCAGTGATCTTCCTTTTGCGGATGCACTTGGGGCCACTCTGCACCTTCCTGCACCTCCAGTCATGCTCTGATTCCCAAGGGTACAGAGCAGGGAAGCTCCGTTCAGATCTCTAGGCTTTATCTCGAACTTCCCTGAACTTCTGTCTCTACTCCAATAGCTAGAAGGGGTCCTTGAGCTTTGCTTTAGGCCTTTTCTCTTTGGGGCAACTCTATGCTCCTCTGACTTTCCAGAGCCAGACTTTACTCCCCAAAGAAAAGATGCTCTTAAAATAAAAGCACTGATGGCAAACTTTCCTCCTAGCCCTTCCCAGCACTTCTAACACCCCCGAGACGACAGACCAGGAGGACTTCCCAGTTTACCCATTCTTCTCAGAAAAGGTTCTATCCTTCATCGTGAGAGATCTGACAGAGGAAATAAAAGGAGTCTGGGCCCAGCAAGGAGATGACAAGAAATGCACTACAAAGCCCCAGTTTCACACCCCTGAAACACACTAGCCTTCCACTGGGAAGCAGGGCAATCCGTCACTCCATCTCCTTTGCTGTATCCTTCCTCCTTCTTGGGGTCCTGACCCACCCGATTCGAATGGCTAAGGTTAAACAAACAAGCAACAGTTGACAATACCAAGTCCTGGCCAGGATGCGGAGCAGCTAGAATTCTCAGTCCCTGTGACAGGGCTGCAGAACAGTCCAGCCACTTTGGAGAACAGCAGTGCCACTCCTAGGGGTTGACTCAAGCGCAGTGAAAACGTGTTCACATAAACTTCTCTTCATGAGTGTTGTGAGTGGCTTTACTCATCATCACCAACACTGGAAACAACCCAAAGGTCCTTGAGCTGTTGAATGGATAAGCAAACTGTAGTAGCTGCATACAGAAGAAACAGAACAGACTGCTGCTGTGTACCACAGTATGGATGAAACACAAATGCATCATTCTAAGTGGGGGTTACGTGACTAGAAGCATATGTCAAGACTCATAGGATTGGACACTAAAAAGTGTGAATTTTACTCTATAAGTTATTCCTCAATAAGTCTGAGTTTGATATACATGTATAACTTAAAAACAATAAATTGCCTCAATACATAATAATTTATATCTATGTATATAATATATAAAATATAGGTTTGTATATAATATATATAGATTTGTGTATAATATATAATATTATATATAGATTTGTATATAATATATAATACTAGAAATGGTTATGAATATTGTTGAATGTATGTATATATATACTGTTTATTTTCTGTATATAATATATAATACTAGCAATAATTATTTATATTTTAGAATATATGTATGTATGTATATATATATATGTGTGTGTGTATACACACACACACACACACACACACACACACACACAGTTTATTATCTGTAAATTATATCTCAATGAAACCGTGGAATCACTCGATGGGAATGTTCTCAGAGGCAAAATTTCTCTTAATGAAGCTGTATCATCTATGGTGTTATCTATTATTCAACAGATAGTTAGTGATTCTCTACTACGTGTTAGGAATTCTGCCAGTATTGGGATACAAAAATAAGCATATTCAGTCTTCCTTCACTGTTGGGTGCATTGGAGAAATCGAATGTTAATCAAATAACCATACATACATATACACACGAAAAAACAGAAGTCAAATTCCAACTGTGACAAGTGCTTCAAAGCAGAGGGTCACAGTCCTGACAGCCTGTAACAGGGGACTTGGCCTGGCGAGGTGGTCAGTGAAGGCTTCCCTGAGGTGGCCGTCGAGTGGAGGTCTGAAGAATCGTAGCGGTAATAAGCCAGAGAGGAATGGAAGGAAAACCCAGGCAGAAAGATCAGTGTCTGCAAAGGCCTGGGGTGGGTGGGGGCCTGTGAGTCACTCAACCGAGAGAAGTTCTGTGTTGCTGAGCATGAAGGATGAGGAAGGGGTTAGTGGGAGGTGAGGATGGAGAGTGAAGTGGGGAGCAGACCGCGCGGCGCCCCTGGTGTGACCGTCCACGCTGGGTTGATCAGGGCTGTCCTAGCTTCTTCCTATGAAGGATAACTTATGGGACCCTATTACAGGCGATGTTATAAAGTCGTCTCTATCTTAAGAGCCCTGAGAAACCACTTTGAATCCTGGGCTGGGGGGTCCTGGACGGCACCTTCCCCTTTTCCGTCTGGAAAGCTTGTTCTGGCTTTGAGGTAGAGAATCGATGAGCGAGCAGGTCCCAGTGAAGATGCGTAGGTGAGTCACATGACCACTGTGGTCCTCTCCTTGAGAAATCATGGAGCTTGGACTAGGGTAGGGGTAATGGGAATGGAGAAAAGTAGGAAGATGCAAAAAAATACTTGAAGAAAGTAAAATTGAGAGGCTTGGGTGGGAAGGAGTGGGAAGAAAGATCCCTGGGTTGTGGCCGACTGGATGGTGGTGCCGTTGGCCGAGGTGGAGAGCGGACGTGGGGACCTGACCTGGACCACTGCAGGGGGAAGCATCTGAAACATACAAGAGATATTAGGTCCACGAGGAGGTAGACGGGTCGAGGGCCCAGGCCAGAGATCTCAGCTGGAGGTAGGAATTTGTCAGGTGTCTCGTTTAGACAGGAACTCAATCCATTTGTGCAGATGACATTGACCAGAAAGAGTATAGCGGGAAGAAATAGGAGGGTGTCACCACCCTGACGGGCGAAGTGTCTGAAGATCTGATTCACCCCTAATCAACAGACAACTCCCTGTCTCCCAGGTCAAGCACGTTGGAGTCGGACTCACTGGGCCTGTTATTTCTCATTCTGTCTTCAGGGAGCGATGGCAACAACCTCAATTCCATCTTTTACGAACACTTGACAAGGGCCCTCCAGGAGTCCCTCTGTGGAGACCTCGTCCTTGGCCGATGGGGTAACTACAGCTCTGGAGATTGCTTTATATTGGCTTCAGACTACCTCAATGCTTTCGTTCACCTGATTGAAATTGGCAATGGTCTTGTCACCTTTCAACTTCGGGGACTGGAATTCCGAGGTAAGAATCTCTTTATTGTCGAAGTTGTCGGCAGTCAGTCATTTGAGTTAATTACCATGCGAAGCTTAATAAGAAATCACCCTTAAAAAGGAAGAGTGGAGCGCCTGTCCTACGGGATGAGAATTAGGGAACTTGCTACAATCACTCTGTTCCATGTATTTGGATATAACTAAACCCCAGTCATCTGAGGTAATAATAAGGTGAAACGTCTGGTGTAAACCTTCAGAGGCGCAAGTCAGGGTTTTGGTTTCATTCCTTCTGGGAAAAACTCAGAAGCAATAAGCGGGTGTGGACCATATGGAACCTGGTTCCTTGGGTTACGAGCGTCATGGTCTATTGTGGGTGAGTCATTTAGTGTCTCTTAGCTTTTTTTTTTTTTATCATCTGTAAAATGATAATAAGAATGGCTGCCTCATAAAGTCGTTGTGTGATTTAAATGAGATCACGTACGAGCAGGCACTACACGAAGCTTACTGCCCTGTGGTGACTGAGTTGGCCTGAATCTTGGAAGTGTGACTCTGTTTTTTCCATGAATCAGACGCTGCAGTTGTGTCGCGATCACGCAGGGATCAGCGTCACAGATGTACTCATGGGCCCGTCTCCTGGGTTCTTTGTTTATCCTTGATTCATACACGACTTTCTCCAATACAGCCCTCCCTCTGTGTCAGGCAATGTTCTAATGCTGGGGATGCAATGGGCACGTGACCTTGAGTGTTACCCTCATGACGTGGAAAATGAACAAGTAGACAAATGAGCAAAGCAGTCACAGCTTGCAGAAAAGGTATAAGGAGGTGAATAAGGGTCTGTGACCGAAATCACTGCAGAGGGTGAGGAAGTGGTACATGAGATGGGATCGTCAGGGAAGGATCCTGAGGAGAACAGGAAGAAGAATGTTCTAGGCCCAGCACTGGGAACTGCTGAATGTCTGAGTCGGGAGCAACTGGGGAGGAATGACCTGACCAGAGAGGGTGGGAGGCCGGGTCATGGGGGCCTCCTGGCCAGGGGGAAGGGCTGCATTTTTCTTCTGTGCACAGTGGGGAGCCATGGAGGGTTCTGGAAAGGGGGATGACTGACCTAGTTTGCACCTGAAGAGCTCGTTCTGGTAGCCGTGCGGAGAGGGTGCCAGATGGGACGAAAGCAGAAAAGGGGGGACCGCTTAGGAGTGTCCTGTAGTCACCCCAGCAGGAGAAGATGCTGGAGGTACAGACGTGCTAGCAGGCTCGGAGGTGGACGGGCCCACGTGTTGGGGTGAGGGAAGCCGGAGTGCTCAGGCTGCTCCTGCTTTCTAGGTTGAGTGCCTGGTGGACAGGGGTGTGTTTACTGAAGCTGGGAAGCCTGAACGAGGAGCAACACTTTTGCATTTGAGGATGCAACCAACAGCTCCATTTTGGGTACTTTCAAATGCGCTTGATTCATCCAAGTGAATACGTCAGGTAGCTAGTTGGGCGTATGAGTCTAATATTCACTTGGGAGACATTTATTCAGCACTGCTAGTATGTCAAGCACTGGCTTAGGTGCTTCGAGTACAGAAGTGAAGGCCCCGCCTCAAGGAGCTTGGAGCCTCGTCCAAGACACGCAGACACGCGATGGGCAGTTACGGCTCAGCGAGGTGAGTGTGAAGGTGGACTGTACATGGGATGCTTGGGGGCCAGAGAAGGGGCACTGCAATCGGACTGGAGTCTGGTCAGCTCGACCGAGGAGGGAAGAGCTGGTGTGATGACAAAGAGGCACGAAGGAGCCAGACGTGGTTTCCAGGTGGTTTGGGAAGAAGGGGTCACAGAAAATGCTAGAAGGGTAAACAGGAGTCAGGTCATGGCCATCCAGAACCTCACAGTGACTAAAGGACACCTTTCACCCAAGAACAATTGGCCATTTCTTCACTTTTTAAAAACTATTACCTGAAGAGGATTCTTGTGCATCCTTAGAAATTCTAGGAATCTAATTTAGGGAGATTATTTTGGAAAAGGTTTTTGGGCTGAGGGAGTAATGATCAGATTGTACAGAAAAGAGAGGCAATGTTTCCCCGGCATTTTGCACAAATACCAGAAAATGCCACGGAAGGTGGTGGACATTGTGTCTCTGGTGCAATAATGCAATAGAATTGCCTATTTTGACAGCTTCCTGTTTTTCCCGAAATTCAAAGGAAGAACTTTTAAGGTTTGCTGAGTTAAATCTGAGTTATTGTTGTAGCACAAGTTCTATGTGGCTTACAGCTTTTTTTGCAAGTTAACCCATCTTTGAATTGAAGGGGCTCAAAGTTAATTAGATTCTAGAAGTCGGCCAGCCCCTCATCACCAACAGGGGTTCTTTTTTTTTTTTTTTGAGGTACACGGGCCTCTCACTGTTGTGGCTTCTCCTGTTGTGGAGCACAGGCTCCGGACGCGCAGGCTCAGTGGCCATGGCTCACGGGCCCAGCCGCTCTGCGGCATGTGGGATCTTCCCGGACCGGGGCACGAACCCGTGTCCCCTGCATCGGCAGGCGGGCTCTCAACCACTGTGCCACCAGGGAAGCCCAACAGGGGTTCTTTTTAAAAAAATTTTTTATTGATGTATAGTTGATTTACAATGTTATGCTAATTTCTTCTGTACAGTAAAATGACTAAGTAATACGCATATATACATTCTTTTTTATATTCTTTTCCATTATGCTTTATCCCAGGAGATTGAATATAGTTCCCTCTGCTATACAGCAGGATCTTGTTGTCCATTCATTCTCTATGTAATAGTTTGCATCTACTAACCCCAAACTCCTAATCCGTCCCTCTCCTTCCCCCCTCCCCCTTGGCAACCACAGGTCTGTCCTCTATGTCTGTGAGTCTGTTTCTGTTTGATAGGTAAGTTCACTCATGCCATATTTTAGATTCCACATATAAGTGATATCATATGGTATTTGTCTTTCTCTGTCTGACTTACTTCACTTAGTATGATAACCTCTAGTTGCATCCATGTCACTGCAAAGGCATTATTTCATTCCTTTTTATGGCTGAGTAGTATTCCGCTGTACATATGTACCACATCTTCTTTATCCATTCGTCTGTCGATGGACATTTAGGTTGTTTCCATGTCTGGGCTGTTGTGAATAGTGCTGCTGTGGACATTGGGGTGCTTAAGTATTTTTGAATTATAGTTTTGTCCGGATACATGCCCAGGAGTGAGATTGCTGGATCATATGGTAGCTCTACTTTTAGTTTTTTAAGGAACCTCCATACAGTTTTCCATAGTGGCTGTACCAATTTATATTCCCATCAATAGAGTAGGGGTTTTTAATCTACCACAGTGAATGTTTTGGTCTCACCTCATACGAATTGTTTTCTTTTTTGACTTAACCATTCACGTCTAGGGCTGGCTACCAGCCCTGGCCCCTTCGTGCGCTCAGCCTCCAATGGGCGGGATGAGGCATCTTCACAGCTAGGTGGTCTCCGGGCTCCAAAGGGGGGAACACAAACACTGCAAGGCCTCTTATGGCCCAGCCTCCAGGACAGGCACCAAGTCACCCCTACCATCTTTCATCGACCCCAGCCAATCCCAAATACAGCTCGGATTCAAGTGGTAGAAAAGGGGCCCTGTCACACTGCACGAGTCACTGGGGGCCAATCTTATAACAACATATCAGACTCCAGAAACGTCACTGGGTGAAATATGGAAGGAAGCTGGGGACCAACATAGATGTGTTGGGCACAAGACAGAGGCAGTGATCGTGTAAAGTGATTGCCCAGGAATGATGTCTTGAGAAAAAAAGCCAGCTAGCCTTCCCCGACGCCCCTCACTCTTGTACGGTACCTCTTCCTTGATCTAGTTCTGCTGGAGTTTGGAACACAGGGCTATTGAGAGGTCATATACCTTGACGAAATCTAAATTATGCTTTTGTTGCAGGAAGAAACCAGTTGACCTAAAAAGCCCGTTCTGTTTTCTATCTCTTTGCACCATCCAGTACCGTATTCCCAGGGAAGATCTTATTTTCTTTTTCCTCTTTGGGTATTTCTGCAAGATATATTTTTAGGACTTCACTTTTCTTTCCGTTTTCCCAAATAGCAGGCTTTATTTTGGTCCAATTTTCGCCTCCTTCAGCACAGCCTGGGGCAGTCAAAATACAGATGCGTTAGACCTCTCTCCTGAAGCGTACCAAAGCCACCAGTGAACAGATGAGCTGCTCCCAGCACACGTCACCTCTGACTCAGGAAGTGAACAGTGCACCCTAGAGGAAGCGTCCGCAAGGCCAGGGGGCAAGAACGTGCATCCGTCTTTCTCTCACTGAAAGGGATGCATTTGTATCCATAGGAAGTTTTAGTTGCAAATGACAGAAATCATCTCTAACTGAAGCAAGAGAAGGGTTCATTGGAAGCTATTACACGGGGCACAGACTCGCCGAGATGGCTGGGGAAGCAGGCTTGGTGGCTATCACGCGAGAGCCTGAAATCACACGGCGGCGCTGAGCCTGTGAAGGGGTTGCACGTCGGCTGGTGGACCCAGCACTGCCCTCACGTCACTGACGTCATGACCCTGGATATTGGATGCTACTGCTGTTATCACTTCTGCCCCCAAAACAGGATGAATGGCCTCTGCCACCACCTCCCTTCCCTTCCAGAACGCTTTCCACGCGAGCCCTGCTTCTTTGTGTCACTAGCTCATGCGTCCGCATCTGGTGTGGGTGTGTCTGACGGATGAGATGCTGAGGTCGCACGCATGTGCTCTAGATGCAAAGGAGAGGAGCACAGAGAGGGTCTGACTTTTCAGTTCCTGTAGCAGGAGGTGACGACTCCCTCTCGCCGAGACTTATAACATGGGTACATTCGTTGGTGTCCTGCTAGTTGCTGTAACAGTTGAGTCCCAGATCTCAGGGGCTGACACCATAGATGTTTATTTTGCATTCACATAGAGTCTGATCAGTGAGGGGAGGTGGTGGGGTGAGGGGCTGGTACCATTCCACGCTGCCAGGGATCTTGGGCAGTGGAAGTTCTGCCTGTTCCCTAGAGCACTGCTTTTGGGGTCACCCTGGGCTTCAGTGTCAAGCTGGCAGAGAGTGGAGGATTGCGTGAAAGATTGTTCTGGGCCAGTTCTGAACCTGGGATGCATCATTTGCTCTTAAATTCTGTTGTCCAGAATTGACATGACTCTTGCGTTGGCCGAAAAGTTCCATAACATCTTATGGAAAAACCCGAACGCACTTTTCGGCCAACCCAATGTAAGAGAAATGTTGTCTAGCTGAGTACCCAGGAGAAGAAGTAAAAAAGTTTGGTGAACAGTTAGCTGGTCTCCGGCACTGTGGGTAGTTTCCAAACAGAATAGGGGTTCAGATCCTGGGTAGCCCAAAAGATTGATCAGGGTTCGCGGCACATCCTATTTCCACTGGATGGTGCTATAGTGAATGATTGATACCAGTTCACGTCGAGAATACAAGCAAAGAAGCCACGTTCTCTTCTCCTCCTTTTGGCCTATGCATCCCAGAATACAAATACAATTTTTTGTTGCTGAGCGTGTCATGAAGCAGGACTGCACAGCTGCTCTTGGGCTCATGGGTATCCCTCGCATTTACCCAACCAGAGAGCCTTGAAGGAAACCATTCAAGAGCTGGCTTTACATCTAAGTCGAGGAAACGGATAATGCACTTTAGAAGGTCCACAGTGTGAGGGGCACCAAGTTCAAGCCTTTGCAAAAGAAACGGAATCCGTTGGATTGGAAAACGCATTTAACCATAATCCGAGTAGGTGGGCACAGAAAGAAGGGAAGGTGAGAACTGATTATCTGTTCAGTCCATGTCTGTTCTCTGTTAGTCACCCAGGTGACCTAGGTGGATGGCTTATTTCTCTAAAAGAGGAGAAACATGAATGAGGAGGAGAGAGCTGCCATTAAGAGCAGTCAGGCAACTTGAATACTGTCTTTAGAAACGAAGAAGAGAAGAACCAAGCATAGGAGCAAAAGTAAGGGCGTTGCAGGGAATCCTTTATGACATACAAAGTGCCCTCTCACCTGTGCAGGTGACCTCTACCCTCAGAACGGCCATAATCCCAGCGCTTCCTCCCCTTTAACTAATGGGGAAATCCAGGCTCCCGGAGATGAATTCTCATCCGAGGCTCACAGCTACTTAGTGGTAGAGTTGGGCAAACCCACACGCCTCTCTTAACTTCTCTTTCTACCTGACCATTTCCTGTTTTTACATTCTACCTTTCGGGTATTTGTTTGAAATTTGTGCTATGGTGTTCATTCGGTTTACTAAACACTAAGTAACTGGGGTATAATGCCTTCAGTCACTTGTATAGCCTTGCAAAAGTTCCATATCATTTGCCCAGTTGCACAGAAAACGCCACTTTAGGTCAGGATGTTCAACTGGGCACACACGTGGCTTGGCTTCTCAGAGTGTCAGTTCCTTCATCAAAGCCTCGGTGTGATTATAAGTTCTTTCCAGCTCTGACGGCCCATCAGTCCAGGAGATATAAAATGCTTCCACCATATCATGACTGGGGGAAAGTTGAACTTCTCTCTGCTGGAGTTTGTTATAATTTCCTCCCAGGGAAAGGGTGTTGCTGGTAGATAGCCCAGTGCTTGGAACCACGGCTGGTGTCAAGGGGGACATTCAGTAGCTGCTGGCTTCCTGCTGGGACAGGGTCACCAAAGGCAAGGTGGACATGCCTAAGCGTTAGTCCACCAGCTGAGGATTAGATCGGGCATCAGAAGCATTTCCATGACGACGAAGTGGTGTGGAGGAATTTCAGGCCAAGGGAAGAGGAGGGCTTGCTATGTGGCAGGTGATGGAATCCGAGGGGCTGGGAGGATGGCACCCACGGTGGGGCGTTAAAGAAAAGGCGTGAGCGTGGGAGGAGGATGGGGTAGGGAAGTAGTCCATCCCCAGCATGAAGAGTGCGCTTGAGATCAGTGATCATGACTTTAAAAGAAGACCCGTTAAGATTGCTCGTAATTTTCCCTAAGCCACATCCAGCTTCATGGGTGCAGGTGTGAAGGGCAGAGGTGTAGTTAATCAAGGCTGGGGTTGAGCCAGATGAATGTCGTGAAGGCAAGGACAAGGGTGTGATAGTGATTTTGATGCCTGGCCGTGGAATGTAAGCTGAGAAAGAAGGGCAGGGAGGGTGTGAGAGAGGTGGAAATACCACCTGGGGAGAGGACTTCCTGGATCTGGGGAGGGTACCAGGATGGTTGAAGTTGAAAGGGTAAAGGAAATGGTTGCTGGAGATGACGAGGTTTGGAACAGATACTTACAGAGGGGAAGCACTTTGGGGTAATCCGGGTCCAGGGTTACGGTCGGGTGGAAGGTGAGGTCATCGGAGGGTGGACGTCAGGTCAGGATGTCGGAAGGAGCATCTCGGTGGATACTGAAGTCCCAAGAGTGATGGCAGGAGGTACGTTGCAGAGTGACAGCGAGCCAGAGCCAGCATCTCCACGGAAGGACTGGACGTAACCTAGAGGGACTGTACAGGATGTCAGCAAGAGAGGGTGGGGCAGGTCCAGTGTGTCCCCTGAAAGCATCAGCTGGAAGTACTCCTGGGAGGCGTGTTCAAAGCAGTCCGTCCCACTGGGGAGCACTGCAGACCCACTGGGCAACAGGAGGGGCCGTCCTTCCAGCCGAGCGCCTAGAAGAGAGGGGAGTACATTCAGAAAAGCTGGGAAATATATCATAAGCCCCAGGGGGGCACAGAGAAAGAATTTCAAGGGTCTGTGGCCTGGGTGCGGTGGAGGTGATGATTACGCTGGGGTCAGAAAATGTAACTTCTAGAACAGTGTGGGAATTCGACTGCAGGGCTCCGTGGGCAAATGGCTTGAGCTGCAGTGAAACAATATTTTCTCATGGGACGATGAAGCGGCGTCTGTCATCTGAGGCTGCGTCACGTGCGTGGCAAGTTTCGAGGCTGCTGAAATGAAATTTATTTATGCGTGTAGGTATGCCCGCAGCCTTCAATATCCTTGTTAGTATAGGACTGCTACGTTTTATCACAGTAAGATCTGTTTCCCAAAAATCATCTTAGGGGAGAGCTTAGGAAATTATGTGTATTTACATTCACAGACATATATATCACATATGTATTTATTGTATTACATATAATAAATATATATTTAAGAGTCATTTGATAAAGTGGGTTTTTGGAACACTCAGGAAAAATGATATCAGAAATGCAGTATGTTATGTGGACATTTACCTCTTCTATTATTTGTGGAACTACATTTTTCTCTGCTGATTTATTCATTTCTCACTATTTCCTTGCAATGAATGATACTGCATTTGTATATATTTTCTACGTTCCCATGTGATCAAATATTTCCAGTTTTTGTTCATATCCTAGTTCAAACAAGAAAACATAACCAATGCAGATTACTCTGTCCTTTTATTTAAAACAGAGGGGCGGTGGTGAAAACGACGTTTGCTCTTAG
Source organism: Lagenorhynchus albirostris (assembly GCF_949774975.1). NCBI lineage: Eukaryota > Metazoa > Chordata > Mammalia > Artiodactyla > Delphinidae > Lagenorhynchus > Lagenorhynchus albirostris. The sequence continues at coordinate 4,684,643 of NC_083110.1, read as the reverse complement.
GTGTTTGTATGTGTACATTGTGAATCTTTGCCATCAGGACGAGATGCTGAGCATGTGGCCACACATGGTGGGCAGTCAGTGTTTGTTGATAACAAAACAATAAGTAATCACTTGACAACCAAAGCCAGTTTACTTTCAGTGTTCTCGCACAGTTTGTACATTCAGTTTTTTATTCCTACAGGCTAGGAAAAATTGACTAAGCCAGGTTCTAACAGGTTGTGGGACCCTCGAAGGCTGGGCCTCCTGCCTTTCTCCCCGTGCACTGACAGGCTCATGGAGGGATGCCAGGTAGAGGTTGGTGGAGGGAGGAAGGAGAGACAGTCCGAAGTTTCTTGAGCACCGGTTATGTGCCAGGTACCATAGTAAGCCCTTTGCGTATATTATCAGAATATTCTTCGTAAGCAGTCTATACAGCAAGTAGGTATTATTATCTCTCTTTTAGACATGACATAATTGGGTGAATGAGGTTTAGTAAGTTGCCCAAGGCCACAGAGTCGCCAGTGGTGGCGGAGGGGTAAACGCCTAGATGTGACTGACTCCAAAGTCCATGACCTTTGCAGTAAACCCCTCTGCCTTGGAGGGAGGAGGGAGGAGGGAAGGAAGGAAAGTTAAATAAGGAGACGATATGGGGAAAAGAGAACAAGTAACCATTTTTTGGTTGTTGAAATTCAAAATTAAAACTTTTACCTGAATATGCGGCTAAGTGTTAATATGGCATCGCCTCTTTTAGCAGCTCAGTTTCTTGAACTGCCAACTGCCTTAGCAAGCGTGAAAGCTGGACGGCTCCTGCAGAAGGAACGTGGAAAGCAAAGGCATAGTTAGTTATCAGGACGTAACCCCACATTACCATTGGGTCTGGAAAATATCCAAAAAAAATGAGATGTATGTTCCTGTCTGTGTGCAATGTTATCAGCCCTTTCATAGTTAGGCTAACACCCCATAATCACCAGCCTGCGGGGACATTTAAAAAATATCTGGGTAACCTAATCTTATCTAAAATTAATCCAACCCAAACGCTTATCCTAACCGGCTAATCCACGTAGAGCCATAGCTCTCACTAATCTTGGAACTAGCTAGAATTCTGTCTTCTCTATGGCAACATCTAGGTCATTAGCAAGTCTTTACTTCTTTTGTCTACCCAGCTTGAGGAAGCTGTTAGGTCCCTAGGTTCCAAACTTCACCCAGGAAATAATAGGTTCTCCACTCAGAATTCCTCAACGTGTATTTTCCTTCATTTCAAATTGTGTGACATGTTAGTAAACGAGACAAAGCGCTGCTTGTCCAGATAGCAAGTCTGGGAAAGGAGAGGGGCTTTCCTGGTGAACATTAACAGAGTCTGCATACTTTAGCTTTCAACACTCAAAAAACAGAGTTTGTGGGAGAAAAGCCAGATAATACAACTTTGAATTAAATATTAATCAGAAAGGGACCAACTCAGTAAGGTTGAGTGCATTGGTTTCCTCACGGAAATGGACCAGGTGTGGAGGGAAACATGTCATTCACAGGTATCATTATTATGTATATTTCAACTTTTCTTACGCTTCCTACCTGCCCAGTGTAAGCCTCCCTGTGCACTGCGTGATTTTGTTTATTTCATTTTCTCCTGTGGGCCGGTAGAAAAAAGTAAATTCAGGGAACTTTTGCTTGTAATTGGTCAAGGCTCGTGAGACACTGTGTGATAAGGGGAAAATACTGATTTTTAAATTCAAAAGACCAGACCCTTCTACTGGACAAGTTGCTTTTAAGACTCAGTGTCCTTATTTTTAGTAGAAAAAATTACGTCTGCATAACCAGGTTGACGTGTGCAATCAGTGAGATGCTATCAGAGAAGTCACTTTTTAAGTTGGTACGTATCCCGTAAAAAGATGAGGTATTGAAATAAAAATTCTCTGAGAAAAACTGTTAGACCACATTCAAACTCTGTCCTGCCAAACAGGTCATGAAAGAAGTTGTATTCCTATGGACAGATCTTAAAGCAAATTGAGGGGCCTTGGGAGAGAAAATTGTTATAATAAAAAACCTCTGCTATCCCCACAAAATCAAACATGCTATAAACTATTTTAACATACTTTTCTTCCACCGCACACTGAGTAAATACACTTCTCCTAGGTTCTCAGTGTGACACTTAAAAGACACTCGGGTCGAATGTGGCCGAAGGAATGGAAATTGGGACTGGGGAGTAATTGTCCAGTAAAAGAATAAAAAATGAAACTCATCAGTGTCTCGACAGGCCAACCCTCTTCCTTGTTTTAGTTCTGCTCTGTGGCCATTTCTCCATCTTTAAGGTTAGATTAATTTAAAGGGGGTGATTATCAAATGGATGTTTAGCAACTAGCAAGTAGGAAGTGTAATGGGACAGATTTACATATAAACAGACTATTGTTATAATAAGTATTTCTTTCCAGAAAGTAAATCTGGTGATGTCTAGCAGATACAGGGTCATCTCCCAGGGCAGGTCGCTGGGGATAGATGACCTGCATGTTCCTGTAGCCTCATGTTCTAAGATTCCGTCCCAGAGAACTAGCATGGGGTGGAGGAAGGGCTGAGGAAGCCATCTCCATGACATTGAAGCTGCAGGAGAAATTTTGGGGAAAAAATTCCACCGTGACCTTCTAGAAATGTCAGTCCTTCAAAAATTTTTAAACAGCTTTCTCTGACATTATTTCATTTGGTCACAAAATGGCCCTTGATCTAAGCAACTAGCAAGAAGTAACGATAGAGTTCCAGCCTGAAGAAAAATGTTCTGGAAGTCCTCGTTATGACGTGTATTACGTGTATTACGGTATTATAAGGGGCACTAAGAATGCGTCTCCAACAAGCGCTTGCAGGGCTAAGCCCTGTCTCTCACATCTTGTGTTTCCAACGTGCAGCGCACGCTGGGCTGTGTGAGGTCCCAGTGTTCAGGGAAGTGGACTATTTTGTACTTAGCAGTGACTATAACTGGTGGCCTCCTCCTTTTGTGGCCCTGTGGCCTCAGAAGGAAATACGTTTTATTTAATAATAGTCCAGCACATCCCAAAGTGTGTGTCTGTAAATCCCACCCGAAGCTTGAAAAGCATTGGCTTAACCGCATCTATGCCTACTTCTCTTCCACTCCATGAGCAGGGACTGGTTGTACTTGCAGGACAATCTAAACCGCTCTCTGTCAGCCCCTCCTGGTGACCTCATTGCTTGGCACACGGAAAACACCAGCCCGGTACGTTGGGCTGATGAAGGCCGTGGCCATTTGAAAACTCAGCTCAAATACATCTCTAGTACAGTTGTTTTAAACCATTATTACTGGATAAAACTAAACGTAACAATGTTGGTGATATTTGGGGTTTTCTGTGGAATCCAGTTGCCAGAGTCTTTGGGACAACGTACATCAGCTAAGGAGAAAAACTGTAGGGCTGGGAGGCCCAGTCTTTAAAATAGGTTGTGCGTTTGGGCTTTAAGGTGCCTGCTCTTGCTGGAAGGTTGTAAACAAGCTGACATTCTCTGAGCGCAGCCTTGCCGCTTCAGGGGACCATTTTTAATGCATCCCTTTGAAGTCTCCGTCACATAATGGCTACCCCTCTCCATCATTTTCTCCGACCTCTTGGTAAACAGCCTGGACCCTGGTTTCAGTCCCCAGCGCTTTTCACCTGAAATGGGACTGTGGGTGGCTGATTGCCCTATCTCCAGTCTCTCCTCTTTACTCCCCCAAGGCTGTAGGGGAAGGTTTCTTAAGTGCAACTTTCTTCCTGTTTCCTTGGGATTTAAAAACCCCTGTGGCCTACCTGTCACCTAGAGAATGAAGTTCAAATGTCTCCGTAGGACTCAACTTCCCACTCCAGCCGGACTGTCCTGAGCCTCCCCTCCCCCCTTCAAGGATCCTGGCCCAGGCTTCCCAGCCAGAAGGGCACCTCCCCGACTTTTGTTTGCCAGCCCTCCGTTTCTCACATCGCACAGACGTTCTCCTTTGGCTTCCCAGCTTTCCCAGGAGAATGTCACCTCTACCTCCAGCTTGGTGGACCACTGAAGCAGGCGTGCCTACGCTAACCAGCTGCGCAGAATAGCTACACTCCTGTGCTTGTCAGAGAGGACGTTGAAATTCACTGCCCCTCAATGCACAGTAACTGTCAAAACTAGCTGGAGATTGGACCTTCCCGGCGGTCCAGTGGTTAAGACTCCGTGCTTCCATTGCAGGGGGCACAGGTTCGATCCCTGGTCTGGGAACTAAGATCCTGCATGCCGCACAGCGCGGCCAAAAAATTAAACAACAACAACAACAATAAAAAACTAGGTGGAGAGAAATGGTCCATATCAAGGATTTCCTGAAAGGTGTGAAGTTGTCCCAGTCCTCCTGCATCCCCACCGTCTACCCTCGGGTGACACCAGACCTCTGGAGAACCATATACCTAAAGCTGAATTATTTTGGCCACCTATAGAAATTTTTTTAATTGTACTTTGGCCATATTAGAACAGCTCTGGAACATCGTGACTGTACCCGCCATGCGATGCCAAGAAGGATGATGGTCTCCATACTGTACAATGTTCTCTCTTATGAAGGTCCTGGGGATGTCATCTCTCTGGTGTCTTAGCCAGAAATAGCTATGACCCTTCCAAGCAATTATCTTGTTTTGGTCTTAAGGACACGAGAAACTCAAGTTATCTTTCTACAGTGCTTGCTAGAAAGCCTGAGTGAAATCAGTGGCCCACCTTTAGCAAATATATAGGACATCATAGAATGAAGTGAAGGTCTCTTGACAGCCTTCTGGCTTCATTATATTTTTCCTGTCCCCATTGCCACTTAAATTTTATCATTTCCTTTTGTACTGTGTATGCCTTTTTATTATTTATTTATTTTATAAATTTATTTTTTATTTATTTATTACTTTTGGCTGTGTTGGGTCTCCCTTGCTGCGCGCGGGCTTTTTCTAGTTGCGGTGATGTGGGGCTGCTCTTCGTTGCGGTGCGCGGGCTTCTCATCATGGTGGCTTCTCGTTGCGGAGCACGGGCTCTAGGCTCGCGGGCTTCAGTAGTTGTGGCTCGTGGGCTCTAGAGCGCAGGCTCAGTAGTTGTGGCTCACAGGCTTAGTTGCTCCGCGGCATGTGGGATCTTCCCGGACCAGGGCTCAAACCCGTGTCCCCTGCATTGGCAGGTGGATTCTTAACCACTGCTCCAGCAGGGAAGCCTCTGTGTCTGCCTTTTAGAATGGACTGCATTCCTTTTTGGAATTTAGTATGAATAAATAAGCCAGGCCTGGCCAGTCACTGGTAAGGATGCCCAGTGGTGCTTAAAGGGGGGCAGTCTTGCCCCTTCGGCAACAGGGAAAAGGAGGAGGAAAGGGTTAGGTAGCCAGGAGAGGGTTACCTCGCACAGCCGCAATGGCTGCACTCTGGAAATTGAGGCATATCCTGTGTGCAAAGTATCTGGGATCTACTAGACACACTGTCAGTTCAATTTTCACAGCTTTCATGAGGCACGCTCATCTATTAGGATGAAGAGACTCCAAGATACTCTTAAAATTCATTTTAAATATTTATTTATTTATTTGGCTGAGTCAGGTCTTAGTTGCAAGACACGGGATCTTTGTTGTGGCGCATAGGCTCTTCGTTGTGGCATACAGGCTTCTCTCTAGTTGTGGCGCACGGGCTCTCTAGTTGCGGTGTGCGGGCTGAGTTGCCCCCATGACATGTGGGATCTTACTTCCCTGACCAGGGATCGAACCCACGTCCCCCGCATTGGAAGGCAGATTCTTAACCACTGGACCACCAGGGAAGTCCCTCAAAATTCATTTTAAAAATGGTTAATATGTATAACTGATTCACTTTGTTATAAAGCAGAAACTAACACACCATTGTAAAGCAATTATACCCCAATAAAAATGTTAAAAAAAAAATGGTTATTGAATGCCTTCTATGTCCCACTGACTTAGGCCGTGAGAACACAGCAACGTGAAAGGTGCCAAGAGTTCGGTTCCATGGAAACTCCAGAGACAGCCATCCAGGAAAGGTCACAGTGTAGGGGCAGCAGACCTCTGGTCTTCCCTTTGGAGGGAATGTGCTCTAAACCCAGGGAGGCGCTCTGAGAAGGATATGGGCCTGATTTGCATGTGAACAGCAAAATTAGCGCCTTTGCAGACATGACTGGGTTTCATTATTTTCATATTCTTTTACAATATGAACCCAACTATGAATCTTTTGTTCCTAAGAAAAGACACCAAGACCTACCTGAACTGAATATTTATGAAAAACCTCAGGCAGTTACAGTGTCTCTACCAAGCCTAGCAGTCCTTCACAGCAAACCCCTTCCTCAGTGGTCCTCTTATCAGTGTAGAAATGAGCCCCTGCTTCTCACAAAGGACGGTGCTACCTTATTTCCTTCAGATGGTAGAAATCCCAATTCTGCATCATCTCATGTACTCATAAATACACACACACTCCTTCTAGTTTGATGTAAAACAAACAGACAATGCTGGCATCAGCCCAATACGATAAAATGATTGACCTGGATGGAGAAAAAGGAAGGAGGGGAAAAAAAACCCTCGAGGCATGTCATTTAAACAGTTTTGCTAATCTATTTGAGGTGAAGTTCCCCCTTTATGCTTCTCCTTTGTGAGATCTATTACTTCTTTCACTGCAAGAGCGTTTCTTCCCAAATCATATTATTAACTAGCAGTAAACCAGTGTTGTTTATTGTGCCATTGGGGTGGGATGAGACCTCCCCCACCCCTGGAGTCTAACGCCTGGGGGTCCCAGTAGGTGGCTCAGTTAGGACGCAGTGGTAGTTCGTTACTCACTCTGGGTGCCCCACAGTTCGCGATCTGAATTACTCACTGCTTGTGTTTCACCTGTGTATTTCTGCACATCTTTCCCAGAGGGAATAAGAGTTTTGTATTACAGAATGAGCAAAGAGATCCCTGAAATGTATAAAAAAGAGTGCTTTCAGCTAAGATCCAAAGCAATGAGGTCTTGGAGAAAGACAAATGGAATCCTAAGACCTGGAATCAGTTCTTCACTATTTCACTTTATGTTACAACAACCTGCTTGCTCTCCCCTTCCTGATCTTGACTCCTAGTTCATAGACTGTTATCCTAAGAGTTCTGCGTGTACATTTTTATCTGAAAGTTGCAGTTTCTCATCTCTGATGTATTATGATCATCTCATGTATGGGTTCTATAGAGAGGCTTAGTTTAAGCATTGCTTTTCTTTATCTTCCTCCTGTAATGTAACAAGAGTCTGTTGCATCTGCTATGTATTTTTTCAATAGGGTGTCTGTTGCCTGTAATATAGTGATCTGGATAAGAATTCTTTCATTTGTTCATCCAGCTAGTCCTTCGATCATTCCGCCAACCACCTTGTTATCGCCTACTAAATACCAGGCATGGTGAATAATGAGATGGGATCCCAGGAAAAATGAATGGTGTGGAAGTGGGTGTAGGGACAGGTTTCATGTTTGCATTAAGTTTCAAAAGACACGTAAAAGGATTCAGAGACTTGCTTTTTTGGCCAAGACCGAGTAGCCAGTGTTGGAATATCCTTCCTGCCACAAACAATGATAAAGCTAGAAAAAACATATTAATCAACTGTTTTCAGATATTGGACAATAGACAGTGCAAGGCTCTGATCATTGAAAGAGGGGAAGCATACAAAGTGAGCTCCCACAATTGTCCCTGCTTTCTTCCCAGAGGCCCTTTCGTATCTGTAGCAGCAGGGAGGTAGAGCCCAAAGAGAGCACAGTGGTCTTGTTTAGCGAGGGAGGCAGAAGCAGAATCTGGGGGTCAGAGTACTAGGCAGGAGTGAACTTCACAGATGAGGAGCTACAGAAATCAGTATAGGATCCCCTGTCGTGATTGAATGAATATTAACCTGCTTTTGTATAGCAAGAGCCTGTATCATCAAGACCTGACAGAGAAGAGTAACTGGTGAGGTGAGCTAAATAGAGAGGACAGAGGCCATACCGTGCTGAGAGATGTAGAAACTCCAATTAGCCAGTGGAGAGACCTGGCTGAACATCCCAGGAATTCACCTGAGGTCCAGAAAGACCAAGCTTTAGGAGTAAAGATATTCTCACCCTAGAATAAGGGCTACTGACGTAGCAAATAAATTGACTCCTTAACAGAACATAACTCTCTCTAAAGGAAGAAAAAAAAACAGTCCCGACTGTCAATACTATAACATCAACAATACCCAGCATGCAATAAAAGTGTGTAAATATGCAAATAAGCAGAAAAAAAGTGACCCATAACCAGCAAAACAAAACAAAATAGAAACACACCCAAAGATGTTGGAGTTAACAGAAAAGAAGTTTCAAACAGATATTAATATGTTTAGGAATTCAAAGGAAAATTATCATAATGAATGAATTAATTGAGACTATCAATTGACAGGAAAAAAACTGAAATTCTGGGAATGAATAAAACACAATGTCTGAAATGAAAAACTTAGAGGATAGGCTTAACAGGAAAAAAAAGGATCAATGAACTTGAAGACAAGGCAATAGAAACCATTCAAACTGATGTGCAAATAATGAAAAGATTAAAGAAAATAGAGATTCAGTGATGTGTGAGACAGTATCAAGCATCCTGACATATGTATAAGTGGAATCCCAAAAGGAGAAACAATAAATAGGGGCAGAAAAAATTGAAGAACTATTATTCAAACATTTAAAAAATTTGATGAAGAATATCAATTCATAAATCCCAGGAGCTCAGCACACCCCAAGCAGGATAAACACAAAGAAAACCAAACCTAAGTGCACCATCATCAAATTGCTGAAAATTAAAGAATAATTATAAAAGCATCTGTCATTTTATCAGGACCGTGAGAAAAATTTAAAAACACATAATATACTGGGAAACAACTATGTGAGTTAATCACTAACATCTCATTAAAAAATAATGCAAGCCAGAAAATAACGCAATGGTATTTTTTAAGTGCTGGAAGGAAAATAAAACTGTCAACCCAGAATTCTACATCTAGGAAAATGAAGGCAAAATTTAAGTTTTTACAGATAAAGAAAAGTTGACGTAACCACCAGATAGCCTGCGCTGCAAGAAATATTGAAGGAAACTCTTTCAGCTGAAAGAAAATGATAGCGGATGGAAAATTGATTCTACATGAAAGAATGAAGATTGCTAGAAATGGTAAATATGTAAGCAAAGATTTTTTATCTTTGTAAGCCTTTACGGAATTGATTGTTTAAAGCAAAATAATAACAAACTATTGTGGGGTTTAAATGTTAATATACATTAAAGTAAAATGCTTGAATAACACAAAGGACGTGAAGGATTAAATATACCATTGTAATAGTCCTACGTTACAGGAAGAGTAGTATGAATTTTACCCATGTGATAGGGTAAAAATGCACATTATAGTTCCTAGAGAAACTGCAAAAAATAAAAGAGTTATAGCTAACTGACTTAAAAGCTGATACACAGTAAATCACTAAACGTTATTCAGCATGCTCCCCCCACGCCCAAATATCGGAAAGAATGCAAAGGAAAAAAATGGACGAATTAAAGAAACTGCAAGATGGTTGATTTATACCCAGTCATATAAATAAGCACGTTCATGTAAATGGACTAATCACTGTAATTAAAAGGTGGAGACTTATCAAACTGATAAAAAAGCAAATCCTAACTACGTGCAGTTTACAGGAGACATGTTTTAAATACAAAGACATGGATAGATTCAAAGTAGAATGATAGAAAGTTTTTTTTAAAGATTTATTTATTATTTTTTAATTCAATTTTATTTATTTTTGGCCGCGTCGGCTCTCAGTTGCAGCATGCGGGATCTTTTGTTGGGGCACGCGGGCTCTTCATTGCGGAGTGCAGGCTTCTCTCGAGTTGTGGCATGCAGGTTTTCTCTCTCTAGTTGTGGCGCGCAGGCTCCAGGGCACGTGGGCTATAGTTGAGGTACTCAAGGTCAGTAGTTGTGGCGCGTAGGCTTAGTTGCCCTGCGGCATGGGGGATCTCAGTTCCCCAGCCAGGGATTGAACCCGCATCCCTTGCATTGCAAGGTGAATTCTCTACCATTGGACCACCAGGGAAGTCCCAAAAGGACAGAAAGTTTTATCCCTTACAAACACTAATTATGAGAAAACTAGAATAGCTGTATTAATATCAGATTCAAGACGAGGTATATTACCAAAATACAGATATTTCATCATGACTGAAGAGTCAATTCATCAAGAAGACAAAACAGTCCTAAATATGCATACACCTAATAACAGAGCTGTAAGGAATAAAAACTGATAGGTGAGTTACAAAACAATTTACCTGAATGAAAATTTTAAACACAATATAAAAAAATTGATGGAGTACAACTAAAGCAATTCATGGAGAAAAACTTACTTTTTTTTTGTGCTTCCTTTTTCCTTCTGTCAATAACTAAGGGCTCAATTATCTTGATAAAGATACAAACCACCACCACCACAGCCAATAACAACTACCCCAGTTGATTGGCTGTCCTTCCTATCTTCTCTCTTATTTCTTTTCTTCTCTTCACCATGACTTTGGTTTAAGTGGTTTGTACTTTTGGTTATTAGCACCTGTTACCACTGTCCTGTCATCACTAATTCGTTCCTTATCCTCTTATCCTCCTAGGGCAGCCCGTCTCACTGTTGAACTCATAGCTGTTAAAATGACCTTTGTTATAGTAAACGCTATACCCTGAAGCTTCTTCCCATTGGTCATAATGATGCCCTCCGGGACTACAAAGAAGATCAAGTTCACATTTCCACCACAGCCCTTCAGATAGTTGTTGAAGACGACCATTGTCTCCCCCGAAGTCTTCTTTTATGCAAAGTCAAAGTCCCTGGATCTTCTAGTCATTCTTCAGTAACATAATTGGAGTTATTTTACAACCCTGTAGCTTTCTTGACATGTAACTAACAATCTGTATGATCTTGTTCAAATCAGTATTATTATTATTTTTTAATGGAGAAAGTGTAACTTGCCCAAATCATCGAGTTTTATTTCGTTTTATCAGTAACGCTTTATGTGTAGCATCCTAAGGAATAACACGAGGTCTGTTCTGACTCTTGCTATCCCTTTGTTTTGGTCGCATCAAGATCACATTCAGTTTTCAAGTGTTATCCTAGTTCGGGTTCATATGTTCAAAGAAATTACCAAAGTATTTGTTAAGTATGCTACTATATATTAATGAACTGTGTGCCTGGTTTTTTGAACCAAGATGGAGGACATTCCGTTTATTTCTACTAATTTTCTTTCTTTTTTTTTTTTTTTTTTTTTTTTTGCGGTACGTGGGCCTCTCACTGCTGTGGCCTCTCCCGTTGCGGAGCACAGGCTCCGGACACGCAGGCTCAGCGGCCATGGCTCACGGGCCCAGCCGCTCCGCGGCATGTGGGATCTTCCCGGACCAGGGCACGAACCCGTGTCCCCTGCATCGGCAGGCGGACTCTCAACCACTGCGCCACCAGGGAAGCCCTCTACTAATTTTCGATGTATTAGTTTCAGTCTGCCAAAGCCGTTTGGCGAGACGTCCTTAGATTGTAACTCTGCATTCCAGGAGGTACCAGTAATCTCACGTCATTAGCATACTGTATATGTTTCCCCTCAAATCATTAACAAAAATATTAAAAAAGATATGGTGTCTCATTCAGCAAAGATCATTGACACCCGTTATCCTGTTTTTAGAACTAGCTCCTTTGGAAATGTGTTCGGCTCACCCAGTGCTCACAGACATGGGAGATGAGGTGGTGCACTTTGGCTGTGAAGCTCTTCCAGGACACCCCTCCTGGTAACACTTCAACATGCACCTAGCTGCTCTCAGATCTTTCCACCTGCCACTTCCGTTAGCCTCCTATCTGCTTAGCCATGACCTGCAGGTTTCTGGAAAGGGGAACTCAAGGATATAACCATCCTGCATTTTGGCCATTCTCGTCCACAACCACCATGAGAATGTGTCTCTTCTAAGGAGATGAGAATCAGAAGGGATATGGATGAATAAAAGAATTAATGATTATGGGACTTCCCTGGCGGTCCAGTGGTTAAGACTCTGTGCTTCCAGTGCAGGGGGGTGTGGGTTGGAGCCCTGGTCCAGGAACTAAGATCCCACATGCCGCGTGGCCAAAACAAAAAAAAGCAAAAGAAAAAAGCATTAATGATTGTAAGATGGGTGACTTATTTGGGGATACTTGTTTGAACTACGAACTACACAAATCTCCTGATTTCTAAACTCTCTTCAGCACCTTTCCCTCAATAAGGGCAAGGGGAAAAGCCATTCGAAACGAAGATTATCCTACGACCTCTTTACAACTGCCATCGTGTTTGTCACTCTGCCAGGAACCTACTGCCAGCAGAGGGAGGTGGAAGCCATCACAGAGGGCGACGAGGATGACAGAGGTTGCTGCTGCTGCAAACCAGGTCACCTGCTCCACCTGTTGTCCTGCAACGCCGCCTTTAACCTCCGCTGGCTCACCTGGGAGATCACGCGAGCACAGTACATCCTGGAGGGCTACAGCATCATGGACAACAACGCGGCCACCATGCTGCAGGTTTTTGACCTCCGAAGGATCCTCATCCGATACTACATCAAGGTATTGCTCCGGGTCCCAGACCCTTGTCTGAGTTAATGATGCTGGGCTGGCTCCAGAGGCTCCTGGAAAGCTTTGGAAAGAGCTTAGGAAGCTTCTCCACAGCTTGTGCATCAGAGGCTTAGCTAGGTTTCGGGGCCACCGGTTTTGTGAAAAAGCCTCGAGGGCTTTGGGTTGGCCTGATGTGCATGCCCCAAGTCCTGTCCTAAGCCTGGGCACGAAGAGGTAGTCTGTTTTCTTGCCTGGACCTTCTTCTCCACTTTTAACATCCCATGAGTTGCTTGACAAATGGAAACATCCTGGAAATATGACCAGACCTCAATTTTTACGAGTTATAAGGATCAGTTTAGAGGCTCTGCAAATTTTTACCTTTTAGAACCAGAGTTAATTTTTTAAGCTCATGATAAAAATGCAAAAATAGAGTTAAATGATCCAATCAGGATTAGCTATGACAGCCTTTTCTTACTTACTCGTACAGGGACTAGTACATTTTTCAGTTGCTCGGTACCTACATCTGCTCAACCTGTATTCAGCCTGAGAACATGTGCTGGTTTTGAATAAGTCTCCTAGAGGAGACTTACGTGAGACTTGACCAAGGATGCAGCATGATAATAGGGGCGAAAGTGTTTTCTGAGGGGGACGGGACGGGCGAGGGTGTCTGTGGCTGAGGGTGTCTGTGATGGTTCCTATTCTGAGCGACCACTTTGCATGGTGAAAGCCCTGGGTGGTCCTCAGAGGGGTCCACATTTTAATGCAGTTCCCAAGGAAGAAGCTTATCCACCTGAGACCCCAAACTCTCTGCCAGCTGAGGCGGAGACAGGTGGTCCAGCAGAAACAAGGAAAGAACAAAATGGAAAGGTAACACGGGCGCCTGAAGTTTCAGGAATTTCCATCAACTAAAAAGGAGGACGTTTAGAAATTGGAAATAACTCCCGGGGGGAGCCCCAGCGCCTGCAGCAATAGCTGCGAAATTGTTCAGGAAGTAGCATTCAGACGATGAAAATCAGAAGGTTAAAGAACTCCTAATGACTACACCCCAAGGTCATTGCAACAAGAGATGTTGGTGCGGCAGAGATGTTCTGTGGCAGAATATTTAAAACAGCTCGAGCAGTTCGTGCTCACCACCTTCGTGTGTGCTAGAGGGATGCAAAACTTTACATCCAGACCTCACCCAAAATGATAAATGTTTGCCCAGCTTCACACAAATTGGGGAAGATTTGGGAAGTGAATCAGGAAGTTGTGATCTTTTGCTGCGCGACTCCATGTTTGTTCCCTTGGCCGTTATATCTGAGACCCAAGAAGTTTTTCATAGAGTCAACTCTTGGGAAGTTGGGTCTATCAGCTGGTATTGACTTGGCAGTGGGCCGTGAAATGCCAGTGGCACACGCACGCAGGAAGTGTGTTCCTCTCACACGTAAAAGAAACTCTTCTCCAAGTCCTCAGGGATCAAGGTCCCTTCCAGCTCCCAGCTCCACCATTTTTAGTGTCTCCCCCATCTTAAGGCTTAAATGGATGTAGAGAGGGACACAGAAAGTGAAGGCCAAGGGCATGCACAAGCTATTCCTTAAGAAGTTTCCTGAGGGACTTCCCTGGTGGTCCAGTGGTTAAGAGTCCGCACTCCCAATGCAGGGGGCCCCGGTTCGATCCCTGGTCAGGGAACTAGATCCCGCATGCGTGCCGCAACTAAGAGCCCGCACGCAGCAATGAAAATCCTGCATGCCGCAACTAAGACCCGGTGCGGCCTAAATAAATAATAGATTTTTTCTTTTTTCTTAAAGAAAAGGAGGTTCCTGAAAGGTACCACAGTACACTGTAGCTGTGTCCCATTGGCCAGAAGAGATTGTCATATGCCAGCTTCGAGGGGGATCTAGAAAGGGTATTCTGGGCAGCCATGAACCCAGACAGAAACTGTGTGTCATGGAAAAAGGGGAAAACAGATGTTAAATGGCAACCAGCTCTCTCTGGTGCCTCCCGCCCAAAGGAGAGGGTCCCTTGAGGACCCGCTTTAGTTCTAGGGGGCGACAGGATGGGGTCATTGCAGGGGGGCTAGATCCAGGGGCCGACAGCAGCCGTGCCAGGGCTGGGGGCTTACTCCGAGGTGGCAGCTGGGGACAGCAGTCTAGATGGGCCACGTGTCTCCTTGGTGCCCCACGAACAGGGCAGAACAGAAGGGGCAATTCAAGATGGCGGAGGAGAAGGACCTTGAGCTCAGCTCCTCTCGTGAAAACACCGAAAACACAAGCAAGTGCTGAACAGCTATCGATAAAAACGACTGAAGAACAGGACAAGGCTGTGCGTGCCGCCAGAGCCCTCTGCTGCTACCTCTGTTGGGCTTTCCTGCGCACGCATGGCTGCATCCCAGCCCCCTCTTCCTGCGCTGCTCTTTCAACCTGAGCTCCCAGGGCAGCTCCCCCTCACATTCTCCCTGGGGTCCGGGCTGCCTTGTGCCTCCCCGTCCTCTGAAACCTTTTCTCTTTCCCTTCTGGCAACTCGCTGCTCCCTCTGTGGGTCCCCAGACCTGAGTGTGATGACTTACCTGTGGAGGTGCCCGTAGTTTTTAGATGAACGAAGGTTCCAGGTAACGCAGAATCTGAGCCATCCAGTCTGGACGGACGAGATCCCGGTGTAGGCAAGAGTCTGCAGGATCTGCTCCAGGCGTTAGTGGTGAGGATGGAGTTCAAGACTGAGCCACGTCCCTGTGAAGCTGGAGCTCCCCGTAGACGGCTTTTCCATGGGCCAGACGTGTGGACAGACAGGCCTCACACGATGGGGCCAGCAGGTCGCCGAGTGGGTGAGAGGGGAGAACGAAGAGCTGAGGTGCCCCCTCTGGGGCCACCTGCTTGGCTTTTCCGGAAGCCTGGGGGTGCTCCATGCCAGGACCTGCCTTTTGATGTCTCTCACCCTCTCTTCACAGTCCTCCTCTCCTAATGTTACAGGGAAGAGCTAAATCGGACTCCATGTTGGATCTGTTTCTGTTACTTTAACCTTTGCTTTCCGCTGCTTTGGTTCAGTAAAAGGATCCTGTCTATACATAATGGCCCGCCTCAGGGAACCCTGCCCCTCTGCCTGAAGGTTAAACCAAAGTGCCTTTGTTCAGGGCAACCTCCGGCCCCTGTCCACCTGTGCGTGGCTGCAAGAAAGAAGAAGTTAACACACCCCCTGCCCGAGGCTGGCCATTCCAGGGGATATTAGCAAAACTTACGGCCTTTTTGCTTTACTTCCTCACCCCCCCTCCCTGTGCTATAAAAGAAACTGGCATCCAGACCCCGATAAGATGGTTCTTTCGAGACTTTAGTCTGCCGTCTTCTCAGTCTGTCAGCTTTCCGAATGAAGTCGTCTTCCCTGCCTCAGCACCTCGTCTCCCGATTTATTGGCCTGTCGTGCGGCGGGCAGAGTGAGCTTGGACTCGGTAATGCTAACTCCTGGCAACATGCCTCCTGATTCCCTATACGTTTTCTAAAATGACAGTTTGCAATCTGATAAACAAACCCAGGATAATGTGTGAGTGGTGGAGGGCTGAGGGAGGCCCCCAGAATCCGCCGGGAGACAGTGGGCTTGTGGGAAGACTGTCCATTGACCTTGTTTTCTACGAGCGGGCAGTGGTGCCGACGTGAGAGCTTGGCGGTGGGGGCGGGCGGGCAGGAGAGGCGCACAGGACGATGGTTTGTGATCCATCCGGTGATTCCCAGGAGCCAGGGGACAGACCTGCGGCATCAGGATCCCCCAGCCAGCCAGATCATTACAGATTGCCACGTCCTACCCAGAAATTCCCATTCTCTGCACCTGGGGAGTGCCCCGAACACCTATAGTTTGAACTAAGTTCCCTAGGTGATTTGATATGCAACTAGGCTTGGGGACCACTATAGACATTTGTGCTCAATGGAAACAGAATCAGTGCTCAGGAGAGGCTGAGATTTGGGGGCAGATAGATCTCATGGTACCTCCTGGTAATTCACATCAGCACCAGTAAGGCCTGTTCACACGAGACTTTCTGTAAACACCACGCTCAGTGCCTTCCTACCCTTCGGGGACCGGCAGCTCAGAAAGTCTGCTCTCTCCCTGGTACAGTTAGTTCAAGGAAATTTCAGGAGTGCTGAGTGCCTATGACGACTGAAAAAACAGCACTTTAAGGTAAAACCAAATGAATATATGTCAGTCCACTGTATAGCGCAGGGAGCTATATCTCGGTGCTCTGTGAAGACCTAGATAGGTGGGATCGGGGTGGTGGGAGGGAAGGGATATATGTGTACATACAGCTGATTCACTTCGTTGTACAGCAGAAACTAATGCAACATTGTAAAGCAATTATACTCCAATAAAAAAAATTTTTTTTCTTCTTTGGCCTAGGCTACTCAGTGAACGAAATTGCCTTTGTAGCCCTGAACTGCTTCAAGTTTCAGGGGTTTGGTTTCATTCTTTTTATTATTTTTATTGGACAGAAGGAAAAGCTTGGAATAATTCCTTTGCACAAAAGGATTTTTTTTTTTTATCCTGTAATAAACTGGGTCAGTTCTCACCACCCTCTATGAATATATTTGAAATCATTTCCTTTCTGACGACTGGAGGTTTTCCCTGGTGCCTCGTCCATCTCTCCTCCATTCATTAGTGATTAAAACCCTCTAGCCGTCAAGAAATCAGCTTTCTGTGAGGGCCTGCTTTCCCAGCCACCATTGTTTCTGCACAGCTCTTAGAAAGGAGATACGCTTATCACCTGCCCTGCAGGATACGGTGGAAAGTACCCAGGGATGTGGGCCTGCCTGCCAGGTCCCCCTCTTAGAATGCGCTGTCTGGGAGAATATGCTGATCTACGATGAAAATGAGAGGCCAGGAGGATCCCTGCTAGAGGAGCCAGATATGGTGAATTAATTCAGAAGAGGCCCTGCTTTCAACACGGATCAGGTTCCATGCAGTCAATTCGTGTCACCATCCTGACTTAGCAGTTTGACTTAGTGTGAGATCCGTTTCATCCTGACAGATTCTGAAGGATTTCACACCGTTCATTGACAGAATTTCTGCCTAAATAAAGGGGAAATGGGGTACGGTTCGCAGCCAGTTGGAGTGGTTCTGTTTCCTCCCAGTGAGAGGAGTTGGTACTGACTCCGAGGGAGAGCCAAGCGTTCCACTCAGAAGCCAGTGCTGCAAGAGTTTGCCAGAACTAGAGGAGGGAGTTTGAGCCTCTGGGATTCAAAGTCCTTGTTAACTATTCTGATTTCATCGGCGGAGGGGTGATTTTCATTCCTCCCTAGAAACGAGTGAAAAGGTTAGCGCTCAGCTTTCCATTTTTGTTTGTTATTTCTGTCTGGTACACGTGATTAGGACATATCGAGGAAAAACTCCACCAGATGTTTGCTCGAGCCAGGTGTTTAGACAGACCAGATTTCTGCCTTGCTTTTGTAATTGTCAGCTGAGAAGCCGTGCCTTTGATCACGGTCACGTTTCCTCTTTGGCTCGTGACTTTGGACCGAGCACTTAGACCGTCTACCTCATAGAAGCTTTAAGTTACCCCGCCAGCTGGTAGAAAATAGAACACCCTCCAGAGTCTTGATTTACGTATTTGAATATTAGATGTGCACTCTGGTGACCATGGGAGATTCAGCTGTCTCCTCTTTTCCGAATCCCCTGCTCGAAACCTCTCCTGAGCTCTGCTACTGCTGCCCGCCCTGGGCCTCAAGCTTGCGGGGTAGGTAAGTCATAGATGCCAGAGATAGGAAGATGGTTATGATTTTTGCACACGTCCCATGTGCCAGGCCAGGGGCTACCTGCTTCATATGCATGATCTCATTTTAAACCTCAAAACAGTGATGAAGAGTGGCCGTGATTAGTGCCTCTGTCTTTTGCCCCTCTGCTTTCAGCTTCCCCTGGCCTCTTCCTCCTTTCCTCTTTCCTTCCCTCCTTCTCTCCCTCCCTCCCTCCCCTGAAGGGGTTTCCTAAGGCCAGCAGTGCTGCTTGGCCGCAAAGCTGCAGAGGTTGGGGAAACATATGAGCTACTGAATTTTGCCGTCTGCGGACTTCATGCTTCCGCTCCCCCGCTTGGGGGTCAGGTGGATGATGGAGCCTAGCAGAGATTATGCCCCAAAGAAGGAAGACCACACACCACGAGCCACAGATGAGCCTTCTCCAACATGCAGGCTGCGCTCGGTCCTAACAGCAGAGAGAGGCTGAGTCAGGCATTTGCCGTGGTTTTGCCCAAATCCAGAGACCGCTTGTGTCTGTCCGGTCAGCATTCAGACTCCTGCAGTAACCTGAAATCAGGCACCTCGGCAACCTCTGACCTTGGTGCTCTGGATTTCCCGTCCCAGCTAAAGGGAGGAAGAGAAGGGGAGCTGGGGGGTGCTGCCTAGCAAAGGGCCCCTCTGCCCACTCACCTCCGTCGCCTAAGCCCTGCTCACGTTCATCCCGTGTGCATTACTTTCTGTCTTCTCGCCTGGCCAGAATGCCTTTTATAATCGGAGAAGGCATCAGGGAAGGGTTGGATTCTCTGGGAGCACGAGCCACTGCCTTCTTTGCATCAAACGCCGCCCCTGCCCCTCCCGTCACTCTCCGTTTGCATACAGGATGCAAGCTGTGTTCCCAGACCCATCTCAGCCCCGGCGGCACCAGCCACTTCCCTTTTCCTGTGATAACAGAAGTGGAGTGGGGTTGCAAGGGACTTGTCCGTAGGTGCTACCGTCTGTTCCTGATGTGTCCACTTGGATTTTTCTTTTTCTCTGTCACATGTTTACTTCTCCAGGCTGGATGCTAGCCTTCTTGAAGGATGAACTCATTCAAAAACTGTAAGATGGCTTTCAATAAATCTGTAGCTCAGAATCACAGAGCCCGAGGGTGGCGTTTTCCCCAGTTGGATTCATAAGTGGAATGTCTGATGAAGGAGGACACATGGGTTATTTTTGAAGACATCACAGATGTCCACTGTCTGGGTACCCAGGATTATGTATACATGTGTGTGTGTGTGTGTGAACAATTTTACGTCATAAGTACTTTCCATAAGTACCTTGTTGCCTTAGCTCATGACACACTCTGTCTGAGGCCCTGGAGGAGGACGTGCCCTGATCTCTCCAAGCAGCATCAGCCCAGCCTGGCCTCCAGGAAGCCTAAAGAAACCACGATGCTTTTGTGTGCGTCTCTCAGAAGGGATGGCGCTGGCTGTCATTCTTTCACACCAAGGAGATTCTGTTCTAGTACATTCTGCTAGCATTCTCCTCTTCTCACGTCCCTCTTCCCTCCACTGACTCTCAAGAGAGAACATTTTAAAACATCTCCAGTGGGTTCTGTGCATTAAATCTAGCAGGGGGCTTCCCTGGTGGCGCAGTGGTTGAGAGTCCGCCTGCCGATGCAGGGGACACGGGTTCGTGCCCTGGTCCGGGAGGATCCCACGTGCCGCGGAGCGGCTGGGCCCGTGAGCCGTGGCCGCTGAGCCTTCGCGTCCGGAGCCCGTGCTCCGCAACGGGAGAGGCCACAACAGTGAGAGGCCCGCGTACCGCAAAAAAAAAAAAAAAAAAAAAGTCTAGCAGGAAAAACAAATGATACCGCCTGTGGGGATCTCATGTCTCATACCTCCCTGATGTTGATTTACTCTATGAAATATCGTTGGAAAAGTCTTTCTGGCTTTGGGATGGCTATAAGGGCTCAAAATTTTGCTTTCTCTTGGCAGAGTATAATATACTATATGGTGACGTCCCCCAAACTGTTTTCCTGGATCAAAAACGAATCCCTTCTCAAGTCCCTGCAGCCCTTTGCCAAGTGGCATTACATTGAGCGTGACCTTGCAATGTTCAACATGAACATCGATGACGACTATGTCCCGTGTCTCCAGGGGATCACTCGAGCCAGCTACTGCAACGTGTATCTGGAGTGGATTCAGTACTGTGCACGGAAGAGGCAAGAGGTAGGCAGGGGAGGTGGGGCTGAGGAGTTGAGTGTGAGTTTAAAAAGGAAGGAGCCATGTAAAGGCCATCTCTTTCTTTTCTTTTTTTAAAATTTAATTTAATTTATTTTTTACACAGCAGGTTCTTATTAGTTATCCATTGTATACATATTAGTGCATACATGTTAATCCCAGTCTCCCAGTTCATCCCACCACCTCCCCGTGCCGCTTTCCCCCCTTGGTGTCCATACGTTTGTTCTCTACATCTGTGTCTCAATTTCTGCCATGCGAACGGGTTCATCTGTACCATTTTTCTAGATTCCACATATATGCGTTAATATACGATATTTGTTTTTCTCTTTCTGACTTACTTCACTGTGTATGACAGTCTCTAGATTCATCCACGTCTCTGCAAATGACCCAATTTCGTTCCTTTTTATGGCTGAGTAATATTCCATTGTATATATGTGCCACATCTTCTTTATCCATTCGTCTGTCGATAGGCACTTAGGTTGCTTCCATGTCCTGGCTATTGTAGGTAGTGCTGCAATGAACATTGGGGTGCATGTGTCTTTTTGAATTATGGTTTTCTCTGGGTATATGCCCAGTAGTGGGATTGCTGGGTCATATGGTAGTTCTATTTTTAGTTCTTTAAGGAACCTCCATACTCTTTTCCATAGTGGCTGTATCAATTTACATTCCCACCAACAGTGCAAGAAGGTTCCCTTTTCTCCACACCCTCTCCAGCATTTGTTGTTTGTAGATTTTCTGATGATGCCCATTCTAACTGGTGTGAGGTGATACCTCACTGTAGTTTAAATTTGCATTTCTCTAATAATCTCTTTCTTATACTATAGACTATAATGAAATAGAGGCAAGGAAGGATACTAGTATTCGCTTTTTTAATATATATACATTTATTTATTTTATTTATTTTTGGCTGCATTGGGTCTTCGTTGCTGCGTGTGGGCTTTCTCTAGTTTTGGCGAGCGGGGGCTACTCTTTGTTGCAGTGCGCAGACTTCTCATTGCGGTGGCCTCTCTTGTGGAGCATGGGCTCTAGGTGCGCAGGCTTCAGTAGTTGTGGCACGCAGGCTCACTAGTTGTGGCACACGGGCTCTAGAGCGCAGACTCAGTAGTTGTGGTGCACGGGCTTAGTTGTTCCACGACATGTGGGATCTTCCTGGACCAGGGCTTGAACCCGTGTCGCCTGCATTGGCAGGTGGATTCTTAACCACTGCGCCACCAGGGAAGTCCCAGGACACTAGTATTTGGATAAGTGTTTGTTTAACAATTAAGCAAAATGAAATGGAAGAATTCATATACCACGTCTCCAGTGAAGGGGCCTTGAAGGTACGTTTTCCTCTTTACTGTGTTCAGCGTCAGTGCAGTGTTAAGCCTCCTTCATGGTTTTAAAACTCTGGACAATTCTTTGTTTAGAGTTACTTTTTGAGATTTCCGTACAGAGTATATCGGTGCTGAAATGCAGAGGATTTGCTGAATGTGTTGAATCGTGGACCAGCACACTCTGTTTAGCAATCAGACAGTCCAAGCTACTCCCGTAGGTTTGTGTGTGTGTGTGTGCGCGTGCGCATCGTTGCTCACGTGCTGAGGACACTTCTGGGGATGAAAGCAGCCTCTTAGGGATGAAACCAAGGACAATGACATCTTAGAAAAGGAAGACAAGGAAGCAGACAAGGAGGAGAAAGGGGAGGTAGGCAAGTGGAGGGGGTCGGTCATCTCTGCTTCTCTGGATTTGGAAAGCTTCTCGCAAGCTTTTTTTGAAGGAAATGGTAGATCCAGTTGAAATGGCCTTCTCAGCAGCTGATGAGGTGTGTCGTGTGACCTGTAGAGGGTAAACCAAATTATGACACTAGCCCAGGTCCTTGACCTTTGCATGAGTGATGGAAAACAGGTGGGAGAAAGAGTAGGTGGCAGAGTCTCCTTCCTCCAGATGCAGCCAGAAGAATGTGTGCTGAGATCCTAACCCACGCTGAGCCTCTCCTGGTGGCTGAAATGGTCAAAGAATCTACTGATTTTCCTGGCTATCCCCACAATGGCGGCACTCCTCTTTGCTCAGCTGGCTCATAAAAATGAAATTATTTCTCTTTTCTTGCAAAAGAGACTTTAAGTTTAAATTCCTTCTGCATCTCCCCATGCCCCTCTTTTTAAGCTATGGATGACGCCCTTCATTTAATTGTTGGAGTTATGGTCAGCTCCGTGGGCTTCTTGTTGTGGAGGCAACAGAAAACCCTCATTTGCACTTGATTCCCATACTTCTCTCCCTGCTGGTGTGCCTGTGCCCTGCATTGGACACGGTTAAGGTGGGCATTGGACAGGGTTAAGACGGGCGTTGAATAGGGTTAAGGTGGGCATTGAATAGGGTTAAGGTGGGCATTGGACAGGGTTAAGATGGGCGTTGAATAGGGTTAAGGTGGGCATTGAATAGGGTTAAGATGGGCG
This sequence comes from Lagenorhynchus albirostris, assembly GCF_949774975.1. Classification (NCBI taxonomy): domain Eukaryota; kingdom Metazoa; phylum Chordata; class Mammalia; order Artiodactyla; family Delphinidae; genus Lagenorhynchus; species Lagenorhynchus albirostris. The sequence goes on along the minus strand of NC_083110.1, from coordinate 4,661,792 downwards.
TTGCACAGGGTTAAAGTGGGCGTTGCACAGGGTTAAGGTGGGCATTGAATAGGGTTAAGATGGGCTTGGACAGGGTTAAGGTGGGCATTGAATAGGGTTAAGATGGGCTTGGACAGGGTTAAGGTGGGCATTGCACAGGGTTAAGGTGGGCATTGAATAGGGTTAAGATGGGCTTGGACAGGGTTAAGGTGAGCGTTGCACAGGGTTAAGGTGGGCGTTGCACAGGGTTAAGGTGGGCCTTGCACAGGGTTAAGGTGGGCTTGGACAGGGTTAAGGTGGACGTTGAATAGGGTTAAGATGGGCTTGGACAGGGTTAAGGTGGGCATTGGACAGGGTTAAGGTGGGCATTGAATAGGGTTAAGATGGGCTTGGACAGGGTTAAGGTGGGCGTTGCACAGGGTTAAGGTGGGCTTGGACAGGGTTAAGGTGGGCTTGCACAGGGTTAAGGTGGGCGTTGCACAGGGTTAAGGTGGGCTTGGACAGGGTTAAGGTGGGCTTGGACAGGGTTAAGGTGGGCGTTGCACAGGGTTAAGGTGGGCATTGAATAGGGTTAAGATGGGCTTGGACAGGGTTAAGGTGGGCATTGAATAGGATTAAGATGGGCTTGGACAGGGTTAAGGTGGGCATTGCACAGGGTTAAGGTGGGCGTTGCACAGGGTTAAGGTGGGCCTTGCACAGGGTTAAGGTGGGCTTGGACTGGGTTAAGGTGGACGTTGAATAGGGTTAAGATGGGCTTGGACAGGGTTAAGGTGGGCATTGGACAGGGTTAAGGTGGGCATTGAATAGGGTTAAGATGGGCTTGGACAGGGTTAAGGTGGGCGTTGAATAGGGTTAAGATGGGCTTGGACAGGGTTAAGGTGGGCATTGGACAGGGTTAAGGTGGGCATTGAATAGGGTTAAGATGGGCTTGGACAGGGTTAAGGTGGGCGTTGCACAGGGTTAAGGTGGGCTTGGACAGGGTTAAGGTGGGCTTGCACAGGGTTAAGGTGGGCGTTGCACAGCGTTAAGGTGGGCTTGGACAGGATTAAGGTGGGCTTGGACAGGGTTAAGGTGGGCGTTGCACAGGGTTAAGGTGGGCTTGCACAGGGTTAAGGTGGGCGTTGCACAGGGTCAGGTGGCGGTTCATTTGACTGCAAGCTCTCACCATCTTCCTGACCTCGAGGTACCATATCCACAATTCCAGGGAAGCAGTCCAGCCAGCCTCATGTTAGTCCCTTTACTTTCCTAAGGTAGTTTCCCCATTTAAATTTTTCTTTTTCTTTTTCTTTTTTTTTTTTTTTTTTTGCGGTACGCGGGCCTCTCACTGTTGTGGCCTCTCCCGCTGCGGAGCACAGGCTCCGGACGCGCAGGCTCAGCGGCCATGGCTCACGGGCCCAGCCGCTCCGCGGCATGTGGGATCTTCCTGGACCGGGGCACGAACCCGCGTCCCCCGCATCGGCAGGCGGACTCTCAACCACTGCGCCACCAGGGAAGCCCCCCATTTAAATTTTTTTTCCACGTCCAACCTCAAGAGAAACTCAGGAAGCAGAGTTTCCCATCTGTCAGGTCACTTTAATGGGGCCCGGGTGACCACCGTGGGTGACACAGGGAAAGCCTCTGCATTTATAGTTGTCTGTTGGTCCAGAACCCACGTGAAAGCTGAATTAACATCCTTGTTCTTCCAGCCCTCGAAGCACCTGGACAGTGACGAGGACTCTCCTCTGGTGACTTTGTCGTTCGCACTCTGCATCCTGGGCAGGAGAGCTCTGGGGACTGCGGCTCACAACATGGCCCTCAGGTACCTGGGGAAACAGTTGTCACAGATACCAGTTGGCATTTTATATGCTGGGCAGATTTTTGTCCATCGTTTTCTTTATTTTAAAGTAGACTGCTCCTACTTCTTCCGGAGTGTTTTCTCCCTAATAAATCACGTTGGGCCTCTGAGAAGACTTTTTAACCACGGTGATCTGGAGAATTAGATGTGGAAACAGCCGTAACACAGAACAGTCAAAACCCCAGAATTCTGGGTCTAGGGCGTTGTTCTATGTTACAAGGTTCCTTGCAAATTTTCTGGGAAGATTAAATGAAATCATGCATGCAAAGCGCCTAGCCTGGTATTTAGCGGAATTAATGCTCAAAAGAACGTTAGTTCCCTTCCCCCGTTTTTCTTCACAAAAGAAAATTGTCACTTCTGTGCTTTAACGCCAGCCCCTGCCCCGCACTGACTCTGTGGGGCTTTGATGACTGGATACTGCTTCTCCTGTTTTTTTTCAAACTCTCTTTCTGCAAGTTTCTCTTCTTAAAGAACAAAACAATTTTGTGTTTAGCCTTAAACTCTCTCCTGGCCCCTTTCACCCTCCTTCACCCTCGGTCCCTGAGGTCTTGCCTTCACACACAAGCCCCTGAACTGGCATCGCAGATGGAGCCGTGCTCTTTGCCCCGACCTCCTCCTTCTCCAGGGAACCGCCCTTGTGAATTTCACAGTCACCTGCTCATAGCCCCGGCTGGTGGCCGTGTCACACGCTGCCCCTTTGGTAGTTAGCGCTGTGGACCAGATGTTCTAGATTCTGCCTGTCCGTCAGAGGCCTCTTCATTGGTGCACATGAAAATCTCCCGAGGGGCTTATACCTATCCCGATGCCCAGGCCTTAGCCCAGGACAGAGCCATCACATCCCGGCCCCTGCGGGTGGACCACGCGTCGGGACTTTTTTATGGCTCCCCAGGTGCGTCAACGTGCAGCCGAGGCTGAGAATCACACAGACCCAGGGAGCTGAAAAAGAAAGAGCTTCTGTGTAGTGGTTTCTCCTTCACTTGGACTTTCTTCAAGATGTCTGTGTTGTATTGTTGATCCGGTGCTCTGCAAAGCGGTCCTTCTGATACCCTACTTGAGTGTGTGTGGGGGTTATTAGGTGGGATGACAGGCTGCTTAAGGGCAAAAGCCACATGTGTGCTTGTTTAACAGCCGTCACAGTGCCTGGCCTTTGGGTGAACAGGTCCAGGGAGACTTGTCGAAGGTGTTTCCGAATGCCCTTCCTGCAGGGGACGGCTCTGAGTCATTCCTGTTGGCGAGCCCTGGACAGGCGTCCTCCGTGACGTGTGTGCGTTGGTAAGGGGTGACGTGGTGTGGTTGGCAGTCCCTCCATCCCTCTCTGGAGGCTATAGCCTTGAGTCATTAAGAGGAAAAGGTGAGAACCAAGGTGGTTAGAATTCGTGACAGCTAGTCTTTCAACACCCACATCCCAGAACTTTATGATTTTCTTCATAGATGAGAAATGCTCACCAATTATTGTGTTGACCTGTGTTCTAGGAAATACTCTGGGGAGGAGCTGACCTGCTTCTAGCCCCTCTCTTCCCTCCTACCTGACTCAGCCTCTTACTAGACCCAGGCAGTTCCCTCTGGTCATCTGGGACTGAATCTGATGATTGAAAGTCTAGCAGAAGCCTCCTTCATGGGCTTTGTAAAACAGTCCCCTATAATTCTGTACATAGGGAATACTCTTTGAGAAGGGCCTCAGAAGATCCTGGACTCCACATCACAAAATGAGTCTTCAGATATTCACAGCATCCAAGCACATGATCTTTTGTTGGATCAATGGGAAGGTTTTTCTTTTAATAAATTTCTAATTTTCTTTACAAACTGCAAAAAAATGCTTCAACGATTTCACTCTTTCCATTCCCGTACAACATATTTTCAGATTTCTTCAGTCTTGTTCTTTGTGTTACTTGTTCCAATATTCCTGATCCAGCTGTATCTAACTTGGTCTGTTTTATTTATTTTTTCCTTGAATAAGCACCGTGCCTAGCAGCTGCTTTGGTCAGCCTTGTTTTGATGGGATTTTTTTTTTGTTTCAAACAGCTTCTCATACTGCAAGTCGGCTCTGCTTGTTGCCAACATAGTGATGAGATAAATCTGGGAATGATACTCTTGCTAGTCTAGGGAAAGATTTGATTATCTGGGACTGAGTCACTTCACTGAGCAGTTCTGTACCGTATTTCAAGGTGCACTTGTTTTTATGGTGGGCCTGCTACTCCTCATTTTCTCCTCAGGTGAAATTTAGACTCATATCTTATAAAAAACCTCATTTGGAATTTTGATTTAGAATATATTAAATTCATAGATTAATTTGGGGAAAGAACGGACATCAGTCAATAATATGGTGTATCTTCGTAATCATTCCGTTTTTTAAATGTCTTTCCATAATAGTTTATCATTTTTTTGGAGATTTGTAATCCCTAATGGGCTTGTCTCTAGGTATTTTATAGCTTTATTGTGATCATGAATAAAATCCTTTTTTTCCTGTCACCTTTTCTAATTGGCTACTGCTGGTATACAGGAAGGTTGCAGTAAGTCCCCTACATACGAACCTTCAAGTTTCAAACTTTCAAAGATGCGAACGTGCGTTTGCATGCCCAGTCATGTGAGTTAGTTCACGTGTCTGGCATACATTGTTACACGCGTGCATCCTCTACAAGTGGTTGTGCTTTTGTGTACTTTACTGTACTGTGTTTGTTTTTTAGGTATTATTTATGTGGAAAGTATTATAAACCGATTACAATACGGTACCATATAGCTGATTGTGTTAGTTGGGTACCTAGGCTAATTTGTTGGGCTTACGAACCAATTGGACTTAACGAATGTGCTCTTGGAATGGAACTCGTTTGTATGTAGGGGACTTACTGTATTTAGTTTTTTATACCGATTTCATCCTGGGCACCTCTACTGAACTCTGTTATAAACATTATTTCAATTAGTTCTATTTGATTTTCTGCTGAAAAGACATATCTGCAAATAATGACAATTTTGCCTTTTTCTTTCCTGTATTTATACCTCAGTTCTTTTTCCTGTTCCGTTGGCTCTGACCTCCAGTTGGAGGTGGGCGTCTGTGTTAGTTTCCAATTGCTGCTATAACAACTTACCACAAAGTCGGTGGCTGACAGCAGCATACATTAGTCGTCTTACAGCTCTGGAGATCAAAAGTAGAAAACGGGTTTCACTAGGCTAAAATCAAGGTGTCTGCATTCCTTCTGGAGGCTCTGAGGGGAGAATCCATCCCCTGTCCTAGAGGCCGCCTGCATCGCAGTGACCCCTTCCTCCATCTTCCCAGCCAAACGTGTAGCCTTTTCCAATCTCTCTCTGACAAACTCTACCTCACCCACTTCCTTCTTTTACTTATGAGGATCCTTTTGCTTACATTGGGCCCTCCCAGATAATCCGGGAAAATCTCCGCATCTCAAAATGCTCAATTTAATCACATCTGCAAAATTCCTTGTGCCCTGTAAGGTAACATAACCACGGGTTCCAGAGATTAGGACATGGACATGTTGGGGGCCATTGTTCGGTCTAACACAGCATCCTTACGTTAATCCAGACATTAGTGGGGAACAAGTGTCATATTTCAGCGTTAAAAAATAAGGTTTGTTTTAGGATTCTATTAGACCATTTTCATCGTTAGGAGTGTCCTCCTCTTCCTAGATTGCTAAAGCTTTCATCAGGAAACGATGTTGAATTCTTTCAAAGTTTGAGGGCTCACATTCAGATGAAATTCTTCTTAAATCTATTAACGTACTAGGTTATATTAATAGATTTCTTCATTAAAACATCCTTACAATTCTGAGATAAGCTCTTCTTGGTCACGATACATTCTATCTATGCAATGATGGATTCACTTTGCTAATATTTTATTCATGTTCAAAGTAGGAGTGGCTTATGATCTATGTGTGTGTGTGTGTGTGTGTGTGTGTGTGTGCGCGCGCACGTGCGCACATGCGCTTTATCCTCATATAATTTTAACTCAGGAGTATGCCCTTAAGTGTACTTTCTGAGACCTAACAAGTCATTCTCACATATTTAGTATTAAAGACTAACAGATGATTTTTGAACACTTACTCCACAGATAAGTTTTATATAGCAGCCTAGCGTAAGTCACAAGCTCTGCTTCATTTGATGGGTTTCTTGGGGAAATATTTTGTATTCACAGCAGTGACATAGCTTTGATAGGCTATCCTCAAGGAAGAAAAATACACGCATGAAAAGTTAGAGAGGATGAGCAAACTGAGAATCAGCTTACATGATAAGCTGAATGCAAGGGAGCAAAGGAGTACAGGTATGTACAATGTCTTCAAATGAGACATCCATATGTTACGGAGATAGGATGAGTTCATAGGGTTGTGACAAGCAAACCCCGATAATGGTTTTAATTTGGAGTTTGGGGCCTATCCCCTTCGTAGAACTGTGTCTCCTACTGAACAAGAGCACACAAATATAAAGGCATGTTTAGGAGGAAATCAAGATAGTTTCACTGACCACAGGGGCTAAAAGATGGCTTAGTGACTGTCTTCAGGTACATGAGAGGTGATGAGTAGATCCTAGCTGATGGTCCATTTATAGAGATAAAAGGTGAGAAGGTGGCTGTATCCACAGCAGCAACATGTTTGCTCGAAGAAGAAATTTTACTGACTCTTGGAGTAACGAGGCTTCTAAGAGAATAGAACATGTCAAGATAAATGTAAGCTTGAAAAATGACAAACAGTCCAGCCCTAGATGTCCTGTGCTGGAGGCTGAGAGCCCTTACAGATGACCTTGTGGCAGGGGGTCACTGTCCTAGTCTGGGGTCACATCTACCACGTCCACACTGCTCTCACCCACAGCGGACTGAGGAAAATCGCGTTCTTCAGGAATCCCGGACGTAATCTCAGTTTCCCTGCCGACCTTCTACTGGAGACGAGACCCCAGACTAGGGCCAGACGTCATAGTGAATCCTCTTGCAGACAAGACTGAGGTCTGCCTGACAGACTGGGGTAGGAAACTCAGAAATCAGGATCTAGAAGAGAAATAAAGTAAACATGACGCGCGGTCCTGAACCAGAGATTAAAATCAAGTCGTCCAGCTCAGGTCAAGATGGTGGTGTAGGAAGATCCTGAGGTCACCTGTTCTCACGATCACACCAAACCTACCACGTCACATAAAACAACGATCCCTGAGAAGACTAGCAGGACAGATTTTCTGCAACTAAGGATATCAGAAAAGGCCACATCGAGAAGTGTAGGAGGGGCGGAGACACGGTCCAGTCAGAACCTGCACCTCCAGTAGGACGACCCACAAGTGGGAGGGAAGTCACCACCGAGAGGGTCCCCCCTGAGGAGCGAGGGGTCTGAGGCCCACATTGGGCTCCCCAGCTGGGGGACCTGAACCAGAAAAACAAGCCCCATAAAATCTGGCTTTGAAACCAGTGGGGCTCACGTCCAGGAGAGCCCGCGGGCTGTGGGAAACCAAGACTCAGCTCTGAAGAGCTTGTGCCCAAGCTCACCTGTTCCGAGCACCAGCATGCTGGATTGAAAAGCACCTGGATTGTACATTGATTAATCTTAAGGCACTTGCCGGAGGGGCAGGGATCTGGCGGGACTTTCTCAAGGGACAGAAGCGCTGGCAGGCGCCTTTTTTTCTTTTTCTTTTAAAAATATTTACTTATTTGTTATGGCTGCACCAGGTCTCAGTCGCGGCGCGCGGGATCTTAGTCCCCAGCCAGGGATCGAACCCGGGCCACTGGCACTGGGAGCACGGAGTCTTACCCACTGGACCACCGGGGAAGTCCCCAGGTGCCTTTTTTCCCCTCTCTTTCCACGTCGCTGGCCAGGTGCTGGTGGGCATCATTTCTGTCCCTCTCCATCACCCAGCTAACACCGTGCACCCTGCCCTGGACCAGCCTTGCCCAACCTGCCCAGGCTCCCTGAAATGTCTGGGTGTTCTGGTCCCCAGAATCACCCCTGGCGCCTCAGGATCGCCCGAGCAGCTGAGTCAGAATATAGGCCCCAGGCCCCAGCATTAGACTTGTTTCCACCTGAATCCTCAGGTTCACTGACGCTGCACCCAAGATAATGACGCATTGTCCAAAACTTAAAATCTCTATCTTGAAGGCTACTTCTTTTTTCCTGAGAGAGCAGGGTTTCTCAGCAGTGGCACTATTCACATTTTAGGCTGTGTGGTTCTTTGTTGGGGGGGGACTGTCCTGGACGTTGCTGCCTGGCCTCTACCCACTGGGTGCCAGGAGCGTCACCCCTTCAGCTGTGACGTCCAAAATATGTCTCCAGATATTGTCAGATGTCCCCCGGGGGCCAAAATGCCCTTGGGCCAAGAACCAGTGAGAGGGTGCAGGTGAAAACTGGGCTGAGTTGGTCAGTGATTTTGAACAAAAGTAGGGCTTCGAGGGGCTTAAGGAGCATCTGGCCTGCACAGAGCTCTGAGGACTCCTCTGTGCATAAAGAAAGATGCGATACAAGGAGTGAAAACAACCTTTGCTTCAACTGGCCGTCCTCAAGCTGTCATTGCCGTGAAAGGTGATGGGTGAGGACGCTGAACTGGGCGGGACCCGTTAAAGCATAAGCCTTAGGCTAACCTGGGGCTGGCGTTTCCGCTGGCATTGCAGGCAACAGCCGGAGCCTCCAGCTGGAACGTGGCCATTTCCACGAAGGCTGTGAGTGACTGTGCTCCAGTACTGGTGGCCCCAGCCTCCCATCTGTGCAGCACCAGGGGTTGTGTCATCGTAGAACAGGAAGCGCGGTCAGAACCAGAAAGAATAGGAGGCGGTACAAGCAGAGTGTCGCGAAGACCCGGCTTGGTGGTCGTTGGTGTCTGCTGGAGGTGCGGAGTCACTCTGAGGTGGAGGCTGGATCATCCTTTCCAACACACGCGTGAGCACACACGCGTGCACCCATGTAAATGCACACATGTACACACATGCACACACAAACGTGCACCCATGCTCACGCACACACACAAATGTGCACCTATGTACACGCACAATATACATGCATGCACACACATACGCACACACAGATGTGCACCTATGCTCGTGTACACACATACACACACACATAGACACATGCACACACAGTTATGAAGGCGACGTATGATTCAAGTCCTGACTCCGTGGAACATGGGTTGAGTGCAGCAGAAGAGGTACAGAAGGCCCTTTATAGAGTTTGTCGCCAAGCAGTCCTCAGCGCAGGGACAATCTCTACATCCACAGGTAGAGAGCCAGACCGCAGCACCGAGATAAGCCCGGTCTTACATGGCACTGCACACGTGCTAGAAACTTAGTAAATAAAGGCAGCGCTAGGGGGCCGGGCGGTGGCTGTTCTAGTCCCCACGAAGGCCAACCTTGATCGACTCAGATGTAACCCTGTTTCCCCACTCCAGCTGTTGGCCTGGGGGTGGGCGCCTGTCATCTCTCAGTAGAGTCTTAACAAGACCAAGCCCGATGGTGCTCCAAGTCAGCAGTGTGCTGCAGGCGACCTGGAGACCTGTGCTCTCCCCGCCAAAGCCTCCCAGCTCGTCACACCTCTGCTTTCCTCCTCCTCCTCCTCCTGAGATTAAAAGGCAGGTAATGAGACACCCTCACTTTTAGGATGCCTGTACCTTTAAGGTGCTAGGGGTAATGCCGTCCATCTAGTGGAATTCTACCCGAGGCTTTGTTTTCTACATGGAGACTCATTTAAAAAAACCTTTTTTTTAAATTGAAATGTAGTTGATTTCCAATGTTGTGTTACTTTCTGCTGTACAGCAAAGTGATTCAGTTATGCACACATATACATCCTTTTTCATATTCTTTTCCATGATGGTTTATCACAGGATATTGAATATAGTTCCCTGTGCTCTACAGTAGGACCTTGTTGTTTATCCATCCTATAAATAATAGTTTGTATCTGCTAATCCCAAACTCCCAGTCCGTCCCTCCCCCTCCCCCTTGGCCACCAGCGGTCTGTTCTCTGTGCCCGTGATTCTGTTTCTGTGTCATAGATACGTTCATTTGTGCACTGAGGCTCATTTTAATGGAAGAGCAGTAAGCGTCACAAAGTGTCATTTTCCTCTGAAAATAGAAAGGGCCGGTAAAGCATCTACCGTTGGGGCCCTGGGGTGGGCTCACACTCACTCAGGGAGGTCCCGTGGAAGGGCCTTTTCCCGACCGGGCAGTCGGGCCTATGGCTGCTTTCACACGGCGCCGGCAAAGGATGGGCTGACTCTCCGGGTCTCCTCTTCCATCTGCCCATGTCGCTCTGGGCATCTGCGCAGGTCCCTCTATCTCCCTCTGCCACCGTCCCCAGCCCCACATCAAGAGGAGTGATTTCTCTGCGCCTGTGTGCAAGCAGCGAGGCATGCTTCTAATCCTTTCCAGAAAAAAAACCACCCACGTTTAACCCCCTCTTTTCAGGACTTCACCCCTATCTGATGACAGGGGCATTTGGGACTATTTTCAGTGACAGCAGTTAGCACCGTTTCAAAGCTTCCCTCCCTGCATCTGCACTGCTCCAGCCTGGCTCTGCGGTCCACCCCTCCCCTCCCAGGACCGCAGGCAGCTCCAGGAAGTCTCTGTTCTGTGCCTGTTCAGGAGGGCTGCCTCCTGGACTCTTTCTGGAAGGTTCTGGGCTCCTCGAGGCCACAGCATCTGCCCCACCTGCCTAGACCCTGGCTGCTCCCGTTTCCCACGGCCTGCTCTGACTCCAAGCCCCGGCATCCCTCTCAAGGGAGTTCTGGAAGGAGGTTGATGATGCTGGGGTGTTTCGCAACGACATGCTCCAGCAGCCAGCAGTGGAGCTATTTCCCTGACGTGTGGGTCTGGCGTGCTGCATGGGATCCAAAGTCTTGCTGGGCGAGCCAGCTCATTAGATCCTTCTCAGTTCCATCCTTGGAGCGTGTCTTCCGCACACACTTCCCTGCTCGTTCTGTCCCAGTTCAACCCCGTCGGGGATGCTGTTCCTCGTACAGCTGCCCACACTCCCGCTCAGGGATGTCAGAGGCCAGGGTGTTTAGAGGACGCTGGGACTGAGTGTATCACTGGAACTCGAGGCGACGAATGAGGGAAGCACCATTCTTTCCCTCCTCATAATACAGGGTGAGTCGCTTTCCCAGACCCACTCCCTGCGTTGATCCAAAAGGTAAAGGCCCCAGACCGTGAACGATGTCCCTCGGGCACCTCTCTGCTCTCCACCCAGGCGATGCTTAATTACATGCAGGAAATGGAAACAAAGCCAAAAAGCCTAGAAACATAAAAACCTGGACAGCCTGAGAAATCCTTCCGTCATTCATTTTAATCCCCTCTATCGTGCCTCATCCTCTAGTCCTTAAAAAAAAGGTGGGATTGGGAGCTGGAGGTTCTCTGAGAGTCTAAATGGCCAATTTGAGATTGGATTTGGTGTCATTTTCTCTCCATATGGTGGGAGAATCCAATTTTTATTATGAGTGACCTAGTCCGAAAGCGCTATCCAGAAACACAGAGACGACCAATGGAAGGGCCTGGGTTCTTGCCCTGGCCTCCCTGCCTCCCTCCCGAGAAGTGGAGGCCCCAGGGCTCCTGGACCAGATGGCCCCGTGTCTCAGCACTCGCTCTGCCTGTGGACATAGCAGGCCAGCTCTGACCAGGACCTCCACCATCACACTCAGGGGTCCAGAGCATCAGTGGCTATCCCTGAAGGTGACCATTGCAGCAGTTGTCACGAGGGTCCGAATACGGCCTGCAGTGTCAGGTGTTCGGTGGGACCTCTGCTGGATCGGCCTAAAGACAGTAAAGTCCTTCCTGAGGTGACACAAGGGAGACTCAGGCCAGCTCAGGGTGACAGGAGCCTGAACACCTTTGCTCCGTATGAACGAACAAACTCGACTTTGTTTCGCAGCCTGGATTCTTTCCTGTACGGCCTCCACACCCTCTTCAAAGGTGACTTCAGAATAACAGCCCAGGATGAGTGGGTGTTTGCAGACATCGACCTGCTGCACAAAGTTGTTGCCCCGGCTCTCAGGATGTCCCTGAAGCTGCACCAGGTAAACATTCCTTTCTTTAAAAAAAGTGTAAGCCTGAAACATCAGGGGAAAAAATGACCTTTCAAAAACGCAGTCCCCTTCCTCGGCATGACATTGATGAGTGGGCTTCTGATTTAGTAACTGAGCGTTGAGGCATCGCATATTCTTGACGGTGTCCGTGTGTCCTCAAGACCCCTAGGAGGTGGCGATCTCCCACTAGGATGGAAGAGGGGACTTGGCCAGAGAAAATGACATCAGAAGTGCCCACGCTGTCTCAAAAAGTCATAGGCACCTAAGCCACAAGCTCCTTGCCTAGCACGGCCCCGAGGCCAAGGGTGCTGGGTTGGCAAGGTGTCCTCCATCCACTCAGGGCCACTGTGAGACGTGCAGGTGGGCTTGGCCTTGCACCCACCCGAGGCCAGCTCTCTGGTCCTCCTGACCCAAAGATGGACTTCCTTCCCCAGGACCAGTTCACTTGCCCCGACGAGTACGAGGACCCCGTGGTCCTCTACGAGGCCATACAGTCCTTTGAGAAGAAAGTGGTCATCTGCCATGAGGGCGACCCGGCCTGGAGGGGCGCCGTGCTGGCCAACAAGGAGGAGCTGCTGACCCTGCGGCACGTGGTAGACGAGGGCACGGACGAGTACAAGGTCATCATGCTGCACAGGAGCTTCCTGAGCTTCAAGGTGATCAAGGTACGGGGCCCATCCTTCCCAGCTGGCCCGAGCCTCCCAGCTGGGGCGAATGTGAGAAGAAATAGGATGGCTTGGCACCGATGCCCTCGCCCTGGGCCAGCGTCCTCTGTCTAGACCCACGGTCCCAGGGTTGGGGGGGCAGCATTGCCCAGCATGCAGGGCACCCCCGGGGCAGGCGGTGCATCTTCTCCAGGGCCCTTTCCCACCCAGAGAGCCGGTGCCCAGGTGACAGCTTTGGCAAGAAGTCCTGGTAGGCTAGACACACATGTCGCTGAGGGTCAGGATCTAGCTTATTCTTTTTTTTTAATTAATTAATTAATTTATTTTTGGCCATGTTGGGTCTTTGTTGCACGCGGGCTTTCTCTAGCTGCGGCGAGCAGGGGCTACTCTTGGTTGAGGTGCGCGGGCTTCTCATTGCGGTGGCCTCTCTTGTTGCGGAGCACGGGCTCTAGGCACGTGGACTTCAGTAGTTGTGGCACGTGGGCTCAGTAGTTGTGGCTCGCGGGCTCTAGAGCGCAGGCTCAGTAGTTGTGGCGCACGGGCTTAGTTGCTCCACGGCATGTGGGATCTTCCCGGACCAGGGCTCGAACCTGCGTCCCCTGCACTGGCAGGCAGATTCTTAACCACTGCGCCGCCAGGGAAGCCCCTAGCTTATTCTTAAAGACTTTACAATTCTCTAAAATTCCAGACCTTCCTCTCATAACCTGTTCCTGAACCCGAGAACTCCCTTCCCAGAGATTCTCTTCTTCCTGTAGCTTCAAACCACCGCGCTGAAACAAAGCCTTCCTTCCTTTTAATTTGATCTCTGTGGCCCCGTGAAAGTGGCATCACATCCACCTTACGGGCTTGAACAAAAGTAGGGCTTGACTATGAAAGCTTCAGGCCAAAGTACTGCGGTCCCAGGTACTCAGACCCAGAACCAACATGCCGGCGGCCCCCGCCATCTGCTTTTCTCTCCGCATCTTCCCCGCCCTGCAGGTGAACAGAGAGTGTGTCCGTGGCCTTTGGGCGGGGCAGCAGCAAGAGCTCATCTTCCTCCGCAACTGCAATCCCGAGCGCGGCAGCATTCAGAACCACAAGCAGGTCCTCCGGAACCTGATCAGTTCCTCCTGCGACCAGCCCCTGGGCTACCCCATGTATGTCTCCCCGCTCACCACCTCCTACCTAGGGACCCACAGGCAGCTGAAGAACGTCTGGAGCGGACCCGTCACCTTGGACAGCGTCAGGGCTTGGTTCCGAGCCAAGTGGTTAAGGTGGGTCTTGACAACAAAGGCCATTATTTACCCGGATGCTGGATGGGGCGGGGCTGCGACTCCAGGGCTTCTGGTTGGAATGTCACTGTCCATGGCTCTTTCCTCCTGAGATGAAAACTGCCGTGCCCAAGTGCGCCGCAGCGCATCCTTTGTTTCATCGGATGAGTCTGTCTCCCTCCCCCTTGCATCCACGGGCTGAGACTTGGGCTTGAGTCCTGGCGGTACTGCCGAGGTTATGGGTCTTTGGGAGTGGCTGTTACACATCTGTCTCAAAGAACGGGGCTTGAAATCCCTCCTCCCACCCGGCACTCATCTCTCATCCCGTTAAGTCTTCTCACCCCGTTGTAACGGTGTCCCTGGTGAGTTGGAACGAATTCTAAGATGTTCTGTCTGAATCTGGCAGAGCTCCATGTCAGGCCCCAGAGCTGAGGGTCCCTGTGGCTGGTGGGACCTGCGGCTTCTTCATCCGGGCGTGGTGTATTCATTTATCAGACTCTGAGGTTTGGGGAACGGAAGCCCCTCTCTCCACCGGCGTCCCAGGTGTGCTGCTCACCTGTAGAGTCCGGTCTGCCACCCTGATTTGGACACGAATGTGATGGGGCGTTTGGGACAATCAAATGTTTTGGTGAGACCCTTGAAGCGTTTCTCCCTCTCACAGGGTGCGGAAGGACTGCGATGCCGCCGGCCAGCCCGGCGCTGGCAACAGCCAGGATGCCGACGGCGGGGGCGCCCCGCCCGTAGGCGGCAGCAGCGCCCCCAGTGGTGAGAGTCGGGAGAGCAGCTCGGAACAGCCCAGAAAGGATGGAAGCCGCCACCGGTCACCCCCTGAAGGGACAAGGACGACAGGTGGGTGCAGCGGGGGCTTCGTGTTACTGATAAGGCTCCTGTCGTCCCACTGGCCAACACTGTGGGTTGTGTTGTCGTTCTAACCTCTGAGAGCCCCTTTTTGCAGGAAAAATCAGTGTTGGGACAAAAGATGCCCCAAATATCCAGGACTCTTATAGGTTCTACTCAGAAAACAACTCTCCATGTGTTAGATTCAGCATTTAACCTTTATCCATCTGTCTATCCATCACCTCAGCCAGCCAGCCAGCCACGTGTCTGTCCGCTGGCCCAGCGGTCACTCCCTTCCACCCCCGTCTCACTCATTCAGTGCCTATTGGCTCACGTGCCTTTGCGTCGGACTGTGTTGTAGCTCTTGATCTATGATGGTGCCTCCGTCTTTCTGTGAGTTGAGCCGCCGTCTCCAAGTCTGTGGCAAGGGAGCCAGGCTCCTGCTCTCCGTTGCCCACTGTCTACAGCTCTCCCCTTCCTGCACTTACACCTGACATTTCAGAGCATAAGAAAAGAGGGAAGGGGGCTTCCCTGGTGGCGCAGTGGTTGAGAGTCCGCCTGCCGATGCAGGGGACGCGGGCTCGTGCCCCGGTCCGGGAAGATCCCACGTGCCGCGGAGCGGCTGGGCCCGTGAGCCGTGGCCGCTGAGCCTGCGCGTCTGGACCCTGTGCTCCGCGGCGGGAGAGGCCGCAGTGGTGGGAGGCCCGCGTACCGCAAAAAAAAAAAAAAAAAGAGGGAAGAAGGGTGGCAGTAGGTGCGGATGGCGGGGGTGGCTGTGTTCAAGTTTGGGCTGAGTTTAAAGTTTAAAAGCAGTTAGGCTCAACCAGATGGATGAAGTCCCCAAACCCCAGTCCACTGGGAGGAGGGGGCTGCTTAGAAAAGATGACCCCGAGGGCCCGCAGAGGACGCACCCGGGTGGATGCGGGAGGGACAGATGCTTGGCCCTGGTTCCTGCCGGCAGACCGGCACTCAGCCTTGCCCTTCAGAACCTGTTAGTGGCTTCGCCTTTTGGCCTCAGTGCTTTTACCATCCAGAAGGGTTCATTAAGTGCCTTTTTGTGCGTGTTCCCCTGCCAGCTCTGCACCGAATGAGTAATGAGGAACAGTCCCTGTCTCCTGGAAGCAAGGCTGAGGATTTAACTGAAATAGTGAGGATTTATATAAAGATGGGCAAGATGGTAGATAGATAGATCGGGAGACAGAGGGGCAGACAGATGATGGGTAGAAGATAGATGATGGATGATAGATAGATGGATGGATGGACACATGATAGATAGAGATGAATCAATAGATGATAGCTAGATAATAGAAGAGAGATGAGAGATGGAAGGAAGGGAGGGAGAGGTAGATAGGTAGGTAGATGGGCAAAGTGATTGCCATTAGCTGCTTAGGGGGAAGAAGGCCCCCTTCCCCGCCCCGTGCCGTCTGCCCCAACCCCAAGCAGAGCGGTCGCCCAGCCAGAGGCCTCCAGTGCTGGGCTCTCAGGCCAGGAGTTTCTCATTGCTTAGTTAACAGTTGTTATCGCATGAGAATTTTAAGTTTCAAAATCACATAAAGGGATCTTCCAGGTGGGAAAATGCAAGGTGGGTTCCAAATGGAGAAATTCCTCAGCGCTTGGCACGTCTAACCAGGTGACCTGTGGGAACCAGAGGGAGGCTGGAGTCTGGGGGTTTCTGGCTGGCGGGGCCGCAGGCTTTTAAAGAGCCGAAGATGGGCGTGCTGGACGGGCTCTGACTCAGTGAGCTGCCTCTTCCCTTTCGTAGAAGTGAAGCTGTGCCGGCGCTTGGGGCTAGCGCTGCTTCCTGTCCTAAAATCCAGGCCCCATAGGTTGTGAACACCCCCCCATTCACCGCCGGAGCCTGAGGCTGGGAGCAGTCACAGGTTTTCGTGGCAGATGTCGGAGCTGCATCTTCCAGAGCCCAAACCAGCTGTGCATTTTCCATCGTTGCTTTTTTTTTTTTTTTTTTTTTTTTGCGGTACGCGGGCCTCTCACCATCGTGGCCTCTCCCGTTGCGGAGCACAGGCTCCGGACGCGCAGGCTCAGCGGCCATGGCTCATGGGCCCAGCCGCCCCACGGCACGTGGGATCTTCCCAGACCGGGGCAAGAACCCGCGTCCCCTGCATCGGCAGGTGGACTCTCAACCACTGCGCCACCAGGGAAGTCCTCCATCATTGCTTCTTAAAATCGCTTCTCCCAAGGCCACCAAGAGTGACCACCTTTCAGACCATCTGGCTTAGAGTCCCAAGGGGGCCCCAGTGGGCTGAGAGAAGCTGGTGGGGCGTGAGTCCTGGAGGGGGAATGACATGACAGATGGCCCCTTCTGCCCTCCAGCCCTGCCTGAAGCCTCACCATCCCCCTGCCTCAGTGGCTGCCCGGGGCGAGGCTTTCCTGAAACTCACCAGGGGGCATCACAGCTGGTGGCATAAGCCAGACACCCATTCTGCGGGGCTGGACAGGGATGGAGTCCAAACTTGCCTTCAAAAGGATGAAACACCATGAGACAGTTGGCTTGAAACCAGCCACTGGGACTCACAGCCACGCCTCAAGGCAGCAGGGAAATCTCGGGACGTCAGGGCACAGCAGGCCCCTGAGAGACATCTAGAAAAGCTCGAAGCTGGCATCAGAAAGGGACAACCTTACTCCCCACACCCAGGACACAGACACCTCCTCCTGCCCCTGGAAAACTGAAATGTCCCCTTCTTTTTACTACCACTCTGGTTAAAGCCATACGGGGACATGGCCACCTTTGGCTTGGTTCACTGCACGCGCTCACTCCCTGGGGAAGTTCAAGGCCAGGACCCCTGTCCCTTCTCTCCACGTCCCTCGGTGGCAGCTAGAAACACGCCCCACCTGTGAGTAAGCACCGTGTCGGAACCCCGGGGCTTGGAGAACAAAGCCCAGGAGGGGGTAAGCTTCTGGTGGGATCCCAGGCTGCATCCCTCAGCGCCCGATAAACGCAGGTGCTCACACGCGTCCACGCTGCAGGCTAGAGGAGAGCTGCCCCCGCCCGGCTCAGGCCTCCACCCACAGGCCGCCGCCCCTGAGCCGGTGCAGAGTGGGGATGGGGTAGGGGGACTCCCGTGCCCTGACAGGGCCAGGCGCAAAGCTGTCAGTTACCAAAGCCCCGAGTGCAGTAGCCCTCGTGACCCCAAGGACACCGGCCCCAGAAGGAGCCGCACATGGGGAGGGGGACGGCCCTGCCCGGCGCCACCAAGGACTCTTCCCAGATGACGCAGCCAGTGGTGAGATGCCCGAAGGCCCCTGGAAGAGGGAGGGCGGCCTGGGAAGCCACCCCCCCCACCCGCTGCCATTCCCAGCAGGACGGCATCGCCAAAGGGGCCTCTGTGCTGTGCAGTTGCTGGGTTTCCTTCTAACCTCTGGCTTCTCTGGCCTCCTTCTCGCCCTCCCTCCGACTGAATCAAACCATGGTGCCCGCAGCTTCCAGAAAGCAAGCCAGGAGCCTGCTCAGCCGGTGCAGGGAAGTTAGAGGTCGGTCTCCAGTCCTGGGGGGGATATTCCTGATCCCGTATCTTTGTACTCGACCTGGAAGACTCACCTTCCCAGCTCCTGTTCCGTAGCTCGCCTCCCAGGCTACAGGGGAGGCCTAGGGCCCAGTCTGCAGGGGCACACGGGTCGGGGGGGGGGGTGGGTCTCAGTGTCTAGGTCAAGGCACTTTTGAAGCTTCCCAGATGGTTCCAATGGCTAAGGTTAAGAAGCCCTTGGCCAAACCCAAACCGCCTGGGGCTGGCTCTGTTCCCAGTCAGGGGTTGAAGAAGCTCTGGGTTTCCGTGCGAGGTGAGTTTTGCAGGTTGGGTCGTTGCTTCCTGGTCAGTGTGCCGCGTGCCGAGCCTGTCGATGCGCCGATGCAGTCAGAGAGGAAGGGCGGAGGGTGGAGAGCACCGCGTGATGCCACGTAGGCAACCAGTGATGACCAGTGTGCTGTGCCCTGTGGGAGTCCCTGGGGCCGAGGTGAAGGACCTGACTTCCCGGGCAGGGCATGACAGAGAAGCCTAGCTATGCAGCAATGATTGAGCCGCTCTCAAGGGGGAATGTGAATGAAATTCTAAGAACAGACTCTTGTTTTACTCACAGTGCCCAAGGCTCAGTGCCCATAACTGGAGTCCCAACTGCTCCCTCGCTCCCTGGGTCCCTGCTTCAGTCCCCAGCCGAGTATCCCCATCCTGGCCCTTGCCAGACTCCCAGAGGACTGCAACCCCAGGTGGGCACAGTGTGTGGACGCCCAGCACCTCATGCCTGACTCGCGGGCCCTCACGCCCTACGGCCAGGAACTCACTATGCAGCCCTAAGTGCGGCCTGACAACCTGCAGACTTCTTGCTGGAAGGGGACTCAGCCCACTGGTGGAGGCTGGTGGGCTGCTTGCTGAGGAGAGCAGTTAGGAATTTGTAACTAATCTGAATCCCATATTGGACAGGAAGGCTATCTCTTCTATCCTATTTTTTTAATAGTTTAGTGTTTTATTTTGAAATTTTTTACAGAAAAACTTCAAGAATAAGGCAATGAATACCTACATACATTTCATCTAGATTCAATAGTTAACATTTGATACATATAATTTCTCTCTTCTATCCTATTCTAAGGATTTGCACCACCACCTTTCAGATAACAATCAAAGACAAAGGAATAGTGCTGGGATAATGAACAGGGGCGGGTAATTTACATGGCATTTCAACCCAGGTCCTAAGGAGGTTTTCCCTAGAAACGCTCCTAATTTGATAACGAAGTAACTGGCAAACTAAGTTAAACTACAGAATAATAAGTAGCATAGATGTATTTAGCTTGGTTTCGTACTTGTTCCATTTGCAAAATTAACTTTTAAAAAATCAAGAGCGACAAAAAAAAAAAAAAAACCCAAGAAAATGTGAAGCAGTGAAATCGGGGCAGGGGTTACCCCATCTTGCATGGAACACGGACCATTCCCCTTTGTTACTGGAATGAGCTGAGTTCCCCCACTAAGTACGGGTGGTCTCTCCAACATCAAAATCACTGGCTTGCGGATGAATGTGGACTATTCTGGGGCAGCAATCAGCGTTACCGTATAAATTACAAGCAGATGTTCGGCCTTGCCAAGCTCTGAATAAACTAACAAATCACCATCTCTGTTCTTCATTCTGATTCGTCAGGGTCCCTTTCTCCCTCTTTCTTCCTCTATAAGAGTAACATACTCAGCTCTGCAGCGGGACCGTTCAGATGGGCCCATCCCCGGGGGGAGGGGGAGCCCCATGCCGGGGAGCTGCCTGCACTCACCCGGGGAGCCTGATCCCAGTACCACTCTGTGAGCAGCATTGCGGGGGGGGGGCACCCCGATTTCTCAGCAGACGGGCAGGAGGGAGCCAGGTGGGAGCCCCAGTGCCCTCTGGAAACGGGCCCCCACCACCACAGTGGGCACATGGCAGTAAGGTCAACGTGAGGCAGGAGGGCCCTTTCAGCCAGTCCGCCGCTGTGGGAAGGGCAGGGCTAGAGAGGACCCGGGGAATGTCCACAGTAACATGTGTGCCCTAAGGAGTTACCTCGCAAAAGACGTGTTCCCACAGACAAACGTAAATATTTCAGAATCACCGGGTGCCCGGTTAATCACTTGGGCCTTTGGGGTGAGGTGACATTCCTTGGGGGTACCCACCCTGCAGCCCCCTCTATTTTTACCCATTGAATGTAACTGTACCCACTCCTGGAGACACGTCCGTAGGGCAATTGGTAGCACCGTGACGTCACCAGCTGCCCCCTTCAGAATAATATTTTATTGATTTTTATTTTTTAAACTGAAGTACAGTTGATTTACAAATGTTGTGTTAATTTCTGTACAGCAAAGTGATTCGATTAAACGTATATATACCTTCCTTTTCATATTCTTTTCCGTTACGGTTTATCATAGGCTACTGAATACAGTTCTCTGTGCTTCCCAGTAGGACCTTGTGGTTAAAATAATATTTTAAAACTAGACCCTGGTGAGTCCTGAGGCTTAAGTCAAGGAACTCGGCGTTCCAGCAATTCCAGGCTCGTCCACCCGCCTAGTCTCTAAAGCCGCAGAGGTAAGTCAGGCACAAGACGGGCGCTTTAAGCCCGCCTTCCTCCAGAGATGTGCCGGGACCAAAGCCTCGGGCGGTCCGGTCCCTTGGGTCCAAAATGGCCTTGTTTTTCTCTCTTTTTTTTTTTAGATTTAGGCCAGGGTGGCTATATGTATATGTATAACTGATTCACTTTGCTGCACACCTGAAACTAACACAACATTGTAAATCAACTAGACTCCAGTAAAAAATAAAATAAAGGCCTCGTCTCAGCAAGTCTCGGCAAGAGCTGGGCCAGGAAGGACCCCTGAGGGGAGGGACAACTGGCCCAAGGGAGCCGGGAGCCCTGACAGGCGTGGGAACCCGGGCCGTGCACGCCCGAGTTGGGCCGGGGAGGGCTTCCTCTCAAAGACCTTGATCTTAAGGGAAAACTTTTCTAGAAAAAAAAGGCCACAGCATGTGGCTCAACCCGTTTTTCCTCTTTCGAAGGCAGCTAGACATGATGCAAACCTGCATGCTTTCCCTGCATCACTGCTCATCAGAGGAGCCCGGGAACCCAGTCCCGAAGCAGGGACGTGATGGGATTTGCCTGATGAGGCCACGTTATGGGTTTGCCCAGGACAGGGGCTCCCAGGGACGAGGGGCTTCAGTGCGAAACCCAGGACAGGCCTAGGCAAACCGGACGGGCCCATCGCCCTGGCCTGTGGCCCACACCAACACCCCTGCCCCATCCTTCAGTTCTCAGGCCTCAGTGGAGCCCCGAGCTGGGCTCCCAACCCTCCATCCCAGCCCAGAAGGTGGGAGGCCAGCCTGGGTCCCTCGGGCCCCGCAGAGCAGCCCGCCTGCCTCAGCACGCGGACACTGACATGGGCAGCTGCCTGCCACGGCAAGCCGGTCTGCTCTGCTGTTTTTTTTTTTAAATCCCCCTTTTTAGAAAGCTCTGGTTGACTAGATAAGTGACTTTTTGAATGCCCTTGCTTTTCCCTCTTTGTCTTTAATTCCCACACTTATGTGTTGTTGTTTTTATTAAATTAATTTATGGTGGGTTTACGATGTCGTGTTAATTTCAGGTGCACGGCAAAGCGATTCAGTTATCCATACAGATATATCCGTTCTTTTTCAGATTCTTTTCCCACATGGGTTATTACAGACTATTGAGTAGAGTTCCCTGTGCTCTACGGTAGGTCCTTGTCGTTTACCTATTCTGCTCTGCTTTCCTTTAAAGGCAGGAGAAAAGGCAGGACTCAGTCCGTCCAGGCCCCCAGGGTCTTAAGCCAAACGCCGCCCATCCCGCGCTCATCCGGCCCCACCGTGGACAGCCACCCGGCCTTCCTGCAGACGTCCACGTCGGTCCACGAGCTGGCCCGGCGGCTCTCGGGCAGCCGGCTGTCCCCGTGCACCTCGGCGGCATCCCTGCGCTCCCAGCCCCCGCCCGCCCCCGCTGCCGGCCACCTGAGCGTCCGCGAGCGGGCCGAGGCCCTCATCAGGTCCAGCCTGGGCTCGTCCACCAGCTCCACCCTCAGCTTCCTCTTTGGCAAGAGGAGCTTCTCGAGCGTCCTGGTCATTTCCGGGCTGTCTGCCGCCGAGGGGGGTAACACCAGCGACACCCAGTCCTCCAGCAGTGTCAACATCACCCTGGGCCCCTCGGCCAGGACCACCAGCCAGCCCGCACGGGTGAGGAGCTCGGGGGGTGGGGGGCACTCCTGGCCGATGAGCCCGGTCCCCCGGGCCTGCAGGCTCCCATCACCTGCCCTGTAGGGTTCCCAGAGTAACAGACAGGCAACGAGACGGGAGCTGGACTGGCCGCGCTCGGAAGCGGACAGGATGTATGGCACGTGTACCGTAATGACGATGCCCAGGCAGGCGGTGGAGGGGGCCGGTGTCAGAGTCCCCTTCGCCCTGAACCCAGGATGTCGGGGGCGGGGGGGGGGGATGTCCTCCACGGGTGCAGACAGAACCTTCTCTTTCCACGTTCCTCTGGCTGAGGGAGAGGAAAGGACACACGTCAGCACTGCAGGCAGCTCACCATCAGTTCCGAGCCACTAGATTTAACGGTGGCTCCCGAGATGGCTTTCTACTTTTACGCAGTTAAATGTTAGAGAGTTTTGAGGACTTTGCCCAAATAAACGGTTCCTTATCGAGAATCCCAAGCTGGCTGGCGCTGGATGAATAACTGGGCTTCACAAGTTAAGTACGTAAGTAAACACCCAGCCGCTCTCTTCTGTACTGTGGTAGGGAGGGAGAAATCGGAGATGTTAAGGCAAAAGCCGGCATCAGGTTGGAGACTTCCACGCTCCGTTTGAACGGTCACACGCCGTCCTGCCCGCGAAGGGGCAGAGCCGCAGGCTGCTGGCCTTCTGGTTCCGGGCGTGGCTTTAGGAGGTGGATGATGGGGGCTCTGCCCTTACCCTCTTCCCAAAGGGAGAAGCCCTACAGGCCGGCGCCCGCCCCCGCCCGCAGGAGAAGCCATACAGTGGCACCTGCAGCCACCCTGAAAGCAGGCCGGCATGCACCACCCTGAGTAGAGCCGTGGCGCTGCAGCAATGGTGCGCTAGCCTTCAGGGCAGGGTTATGAGCATCCCGGAGCCCCGGGTTACTTTAGGAGTTTAAGTTAGATAGCTAAGCATAAACAAACTTCCCTTTTTTCATTTCCTCAGTAACGGTGCACAAAGTATCGCAGCTCTCTGCCACCCCCAATGTGTGTTTAAGACAGTCTGTGGATGCAGCTCTGGGATTCTGGCCAATTCTCTCTCCCACAGGGATGGCTGGGTCCTTGGGACCGCATGCAGCCACAATAAAAAGGCCTCGGTCATACTGTTTGGCGTCAAACCTGCAGGACTGAGCAGCTGTGCAGGACTCAATGTATATGAAGTGACATTGACCCAAACTCAGGAAATCCAGGCTCACAAGTGACCTCTTGCCCAAGGTCATGTTTTTCCAGGTTACCCGAGAAGAGGGCCCTGTGTGCGGAGGCGCCTCCCTCTGCCCGTGGCTCGGGCTGCATGCTCTGTCCTCAAAGACGCCCCCCCGCTTTGGTCCTCTGTAACTGGACCTGACTTTAGACTCTGACCCCAGGTTCCTGCCACACTGCTGGCTGGTACCTACAGCCGTGGGGTGGTCATCAGGGGAAGCAATCAGCTTTGCTGAGCCATCACTTGTTGCTTCTGTTTTCTCTTTGGAAGCACTTTTCCGAGCCGTGCGAACCCACGGAGGCCACCGAGCAGGGGCTGCTTCGAGATCGCCACGCGGCCGAGAACCTGCGGGTGATGTGCAGAAGGGCAAGCCAGGAGGACATGGGCCTGGACGACACGGCCTCCCAGCAGAGCGCTTCCGATGAGCAGTAGCTGAGCTCGGGCCGGAGAAGCCACGCCGTTGGGGAGGGACGCAAGCCACCCCCCCCAGCTTCTCCCCTGTGCTCCCCAAACTAAACAGCACAAAGAATGACAGCCGGGAGACCCATCCTGTGGAAGATAAGTGCTGTGTACAAAACAGAATAACTTGATCTCAGGTTCTTGAAAAATATCTCACGTGATGAACACAAACCTTGACACCAGGCCTCCCTCCAGCTCTGGCGCTCGCGGCCCCAGAGAGGCGGGATGCGGGAAGCACCCCTCCCACAACTGGAAAATGCAAATAAAAGCCATGCTAACATCTTAAGACAACTCAAATAGAGCACATAAATAACTCCTTCCGGTCCTGATGAAAATAAGACAGCTGCATGCTAAACAACTGGCATTCTGTATGTCACTGTTACTGTGGAAAAGAGGCGGACAGCAGTGCGTATCACACCATCAGCTGGTCCAATGCGCTGATGTCCAGTCTACATATAAACATCTCACTTCTTTATAATATTTATGCAGATGTTAAGTAAGTATAAACCAGTGGCAGCTTTACTGCAAAAAATGTGATAGTGCATGCAATCACGTCCAAAGCATCCTGTGAAAGGAGCCAACCATCCCCAGCAACGTGAGTGCAGAAGTCTAGTTGAGGCAGGTCACGGAGGGCCGCCTAGGAATGATGTTAACTGCAGTCACAGCAACGTCCTGCAAGAAGCCAGGCCCCGTCTCGCCCAGCGCTCCTGTGTGCTTCCCAGGAATGCACGCCTGTCTCCAAGCCAAGCAATCTTTACCGCGTCACAGGACATTTGCACATACCTTTGTTTTTGGAATTAAAATGTTTACAGTTATTGCTGTGTCCAGTTGTTTGAGTTCTGCTGAAACTGTTGTCACTTCTAAAAAAAACCAAAACACAACAAAAGAAATACCACATCCTTCACTGTAAGAATGACATTTAGGCAACTTCTTTTTTAAAAAAAAAATTATTTTTTATTGAAGTATAGTTGATTTACAACGTTGTGTTAGTTTCAGGTATACAGCAAAGTGATTCAGTTATACACATATATATTCTTTTTCAGATTCTTTTTCTTAATTGAAGTATAGTTGATTTATAATGCTGTAGGCAAATTCTGAGACAGCTTTTCTCATCTTAAGATTCCCATCAGGTAGAGCAGAAACCTGGCTTCTTCCTGACATGAGGGAGGAAGAAGGGATCGTAGAACACAGCCCATGGAGAATATCATCCCTGACCTGGCGAACCGTCACTTTTGGAAAGACCTAAATAGTTAGGGATACTCAATTTGGAAACAGTCACACAAATTTCTTAAAGGTACCTGGAGTTTGGAAGTGTAGGCAGAGGGGAGGGTATTGCAGAGAATTCCTTACCCCTTGGAAGTAGATGGCAATATTCTTTTTTTTATAAAATAAGAATTAGAAATTAATAACAATAGGTAGACTCTGTATAATTGGAGACACAGTGCATGATGCTCAAATCAGCAATCCCTGGAGGTGCACTCCTTCTTATTTCTGATGGATTTGCTGACGTCTGTCTAAAGAGAAGCTGATAGAACCTCACCGCAGTCCTCCAAGTCGGCTCAAGCAAACCTGGCTGGCAGTTCCCAAAATTCTTCTGGGCAACATTGCAGCCAAGCCCTCAGGACTAAAGGGCAGCCTTGAGCTGTGAGCATGGCCTCCCCATATAGGGTGGCCACTTGAATTAGGTAAGACAATGACCCACGCCCAGCAGCATTCAGACTGGGCACTCCTCGGGCCTCCACAAGTAAGAAACACAGAGTCACCGCTTCCCCAGCCAGTGAGAGCTGCTCAAAGAGCTGGGAGAGCAGTCTGCAGGGACAGCGCGATGCAGGTGAGAAGGCAGACACGACGTGGGTACTCCTGCCACTGGAGATTCGAGAGCTGCTTTTCCGACTGCTGGGTTACTGCTCATCCCGCTTCTCTGGTAGCCTTTTGGGACGCAGTGGGAGAAGGAAAGGTGTAGTTTACCCACATCGGGGCCAGACTCCTCGGACAGGGATGCCACCCTCTGCGTTGTCTATGGCAGTAAAGCCACCTGAGTGTACGCTCTGAGCGTGTGCACACGTAGACCCATGGGTGAGATCGTGGCTGGATCCCCTCCAGGATTCTTAACGGACTGTCAACGACGCGGCCACGTGACTTTTTCAAGTGTTGCAAACAATTTTTATATTTACAACTCATGAGCTTGTTAATCTGATCTTCAGCGAGTCAACTGTTTATCAGAGCATATTCCTTGCAAAATATTGTATTATTAGCCCCCATTTAGAGGAGATTTTCCGAAGGTGACATTTCTTGCTGGAGTTATTCACCTGTTCCGTCAGAACACAGCTAAAGAGTTATTTATTTTCTACATTTGGACACTGAACAAAACTGCTTCTCCTCTAAAGATAATATAAACTGTAGTGCTTGGCCTTCTATAAATCACGGGGCTAACCTGGCATTACTGATTTTCATTTGTGCCCTGTGTGTTAAAGCCACCTGCCTGGCAAGTCGTTTTCTAAAACCGCTTTGGTGCACTGACCTCTCCTGGCCCATGAAACGGGCATCGCAAGGCCTGCTCCCCAAGCCCTCCTCTCAAGCCTGCTCCACTTTCCTACTGCTTTGTCCCAAGTCACAAGCACCTGCCATCAGCTGCCCCCAGCGCCCCTACTCCCACGCGGTCTTCCCAGACACAGCATTCTACGAACACGAGACAGACGGAGAAGGACCATCTCCCTGACATGTGCCAATTCAGAGAAGAAAAGAAACCATTTGGGGAACTTCCCTGGCGGTCCAGTGGTTAGGGCCCCAGGTTTGATCCCTGGTCAGGGAACTAAGATCCCACATGCCCCTCGGCTTGGCCAAAAAAAACCCATTTTTTAAAATACTGCGTGTGTCCTGCCCCTAGGTTCTTCAGAACCATTTTTTTTTTTTTTTTAAGATTCCATATATGTGTGTTAGCATACGGTATTTGTTTTTCTCTTTCTGACTTGCTTCCTGCACTGTCTGCTGCCCCAGGGCCCAGCTCACGGGACACCTCGCTCCACAGATGCCCGGACCGGTCAGAGGTCATATTCAAGGGCACACCCGGCATTAGCACCAGCTGGGTTTGTAGCTAAGGCTAAAGAAATCCTGGTAATTCATAGTTCTTCACCAAAACTGGCCTAAAGACACTGCACTGGTTATCGTCATTGTGTCCCATCGACCCCTGGGAGGGCAGCTGTTATCCTCTGTGAGCTTTGGGGCTTCAGTGGTCTGTCCCACGCGGCCCTGCCCAGGCTGCACCTTCTCTCTCTGCACCGTCTTCCCCGCAGCCCGGGCCCCGGCCCCGGGCGCCCCCCAGGGGATCACAAGGACGCCTGAGGGTGGTTTCCTTCAGGCTGTGGCGACGCCTTCCTTTGATGGTACCCACTTCCCTCTTTTCTGGGAGGGAAACGGGGCCCAGGAAGGTTTGCGAACTTGTCTAAATGAACGGGGCCAAAGTGCGGCTCTGATCTGAAGCCCTGCTGGGTACCCAGCACTACCAACATTTCTACAGACTGCTCGTCTCTCCCACGCAAGGACCCACATGCGTGCGATCATCACATCTACCTTTATTTTATTAAGCAATAAGCAAACAGATAAACAATAAGAGATGGGGAGGGGGGAGGACCGAAAATGGCTTTCTTTGAAATACTGATTTTTTAAAAAATCAAGTAACTGTTATCACTCTAAGTTGCGGGAGACTTCAGCTGCTCCTGGAGAGGGATTTAATTTTCCTGACATGCAAAACTGATTAGGCAGTGAACTCTTTTCTCCCCCTTTTTCCCTGAACACATTTATAAACTTCAATCAATGGGGGCAAATTCCAACTAATACTCCGAAAACCATTTCTCATTTCATAATTTACCCAAATCATATGCACAACTGCAAGAGGAAATAAACAGAAATCTCTCAGCATGAATAAGCCACAGTGGATTGTTAATCTTGTCAAGTCAATCCAACATTAAGGCTAATTTGATCTTTTAAACATTTTATGGAAAACAGCTGTCAGGCTTTCTTTGGAAAAGCCTCCAAGATTTCATAAACCCGAAGGCCAAAAACCTGGACAGGCAGGGAACTGAGGCTCCTCTCCAAGAGATGTGTTCACGTGCAGAAAAGCAGTGACAAGTCGTCTTCACTTCCGGCCACTCTGCACACACGTCACAATCTCTGGCAGAAGGTGGTTTCTGTTTTCCTTGGTGACCTGTGGGAAGAAGCAAGAAAGCGCGCTTCAGAGTCCCTTTCTTTTCCTTCAATTACCTACTCTGCCAGGTAATATTCTAAAAGAAGAGCCTGAAAGGTGAGGGGTGTTTTAGAAAGTGTGACCCAGGCGAGGTACGACCAAGGGAGGAAGCCCAGGTCCTCCAGAGCGCTCTGAAAACTGGGCCGGTGGACTCGAATCCCACCACCAGCTTCTGTGAAGCTGCGGCTCAAACAGTGACAGTGGGTTTTGATGACGGAAGGATTTTTAACCGGAAAAGGGCTATGAATTGAACCCTGGGAGGGATGATGGGAATGCAGACTGGGACGTGGCCCCTGAGCTCAGCCTGACCTGGAAAGAAGGATGCCTGAGTGAAGCCGGGAGAACCTGTGCTTCAGGTGGGCACTGGCCCTCCAGGTGGGCCCACTGAGTGCGGCCCCACTGGCGCTGCGTCACACCCAGGATTCTGGGATGCTCTGAAGGTCAGTAATCTACTCGCCTCTCCGTGAGCTTAGCAAATCTGCACGTTGCAA
The DNA here is from genome assembly GCF_949774975.1 of Lagenorhynchus albirostris. Taxonomy (NCBI): domain Eukaryota; kingdom Metazoa; phylum Chordata; class Mammalia; order Artiodactyla; family Delphinidae; genus Lagenorhynchus; species Lagenorhynchus albirostris. The sequence continues at coordinate 4,633,111 of NC_083110.1, read as the reverse complement.
GAAACCTCCGACACCAGTCAATGTGAATGACGAGGAACCAGGAACCCAGAGAAGGGCAGGGCTTTTCCTAAGCTCTCAGAGGTAGCGCGGGCGCAGTGCAGACTAGGACACAGGCCCCTGCATCCCGGTGTGCTACCTCTATGATCAACAGTTACAAAAACAAACAAAACTAACAGTTTATTCAAGCTCTCTCCGATGATCTGTGTTATAGTTTTCTTTCTGTCACTACCACAGGCCCATGGAGTACAGCTCGAGCATCCAGACGCCTCCAGGCACCTGGGTGGGGGGCTGCGCCCCGAGCACGGGCAGAGCCGCCTCTCCTCCCATCACCAGTGCCTTCCTCGGTGGCCCACACAACTTTCAGCACGCTCTGCTGGTGGGCAAGGTGCTGGGGATGGCGAGACTCAGACCAGGACCTTGACCTCACGGAGCCCGCAGACCAGACGGGGGGCAGACGTGGACAGCAGTGAGAGCAGGGTTGCAGAGGAACCGCAGGCGGTTATGCCCGAGTTGCATCTGACAGGTGGACGCCGGGAGAAGGGCACCGGCAGAGAGAAGGGCCGGGCAGAGAATCACACGGAGAGGAGGTGCGTGCGGCCGGAAGACCTTGAGCGGGTTCGGGGTGCGAGGTCCCCGAGAGGAGACGGGCCCGGTCCCGCTACAGGCCCTCCCCCCGCCGCGGGGGCAGGGGCCCCGGCTCGGGAGGTGAACGCGCGTCTGGAGGAAACGCGCAGTGGACCTCACCGCCTAGGGCTCCTGCATCCCACATCCTTCTTGCAAGAGCGCGGCGCCTCTGCCGCACCAGAGCTGCCCACGGCCCCGGGGACCTCCTGACCATCTGAGTCCCGAAAGGACGGAGCCAGGCGGCGGAGGCCGGTCCCCTGACGGTGGCGTCCGAGGATGCCGCCCACTGGACCCCGGGCAGCCCTGGCTCCACCGAAAGGAGGACCATCCGCCCCGTCTTCGCCTTGATGACAAACCGCCCATCCGCATGAGGCTTCGCTGCCGTTCTGGCTTACGCTGGCCTGAGCCCGTTCTTGCGGAGAGCATCCGAGGGAGTCCCCGCCGCGGACGGAGGATCGGGGTGGCAGTGGCGCGCAGGGAGGGCAGGAGGGCACGCGGGCCCTCGGCCCCCGCCTCCGCCCTGGCCTCACGAGGGGTCCCCGAGGCTCTGCCATCAGGGTCCCTGAGGGCTCACTGCAGGCCCAGAAGGGCCACCTCCCCTGATGGGGACCTTTCATCACCCCCTTTACACACGTGAGAGAAACGGTGAGATGCTGAGCTGGGAGAGGAGGAGAGACGGACCCAAGAGGGAAGAAAAACAGGGGCAACGGCGGCAGCGGGGGTGGGGGAGGAGGGGCCAGGCACCGCCCCGCTCCCTCGGACATCCCCACGGGGGCCCCGGCTCCGCCATCCAGCTCCAGAGGAGCCGCCGCTGGTGGATCTCGGGCACCGGGGGTCAGCAGGTCCGCACTGGACACTTCTGACGTCGTTCAAGTGTAAACTGAAGCCGGTGCGATGAGACACGTGAAGAAACAGGGTCTGCAGGCTGCTGGTAGGATTTCTTCCCCTGGGTCATCACTAAGGCTTCACTTCCAGTCTTTGAAGCCCTCAGCCCTCGGAAAGAATGGCTGGGGCGGGGGGATGAAGGGAAGTGAAGGGTGATGAGGTGGAAACCCCGCTACCCAAGACCCCGGTCCTGGGGGCAGGCTGTTCAAGTGGCCCAGCGGAGGCCTGCAGAGAAGCAGGATTTAACAGGCGGGAGGCTCAGAGATGATCAAAGAAGAGCCCCAGAGAGCACCGCCAAGCTGCAGGGCCACAGTTCCGCGGTCACGCAGGCGTCCTGCTGCAGCCCCGCCCACCGTCCTCCGGGAGCTGTGGAGCTGCAGCAGGGACAGGGTCCACCCGCCCCCAGCGCGCAGAGAACGTCTCCAAGCCTTGCACAGAAAAAGAACAAAGGATAAAAACTAGAAAAGACACATTCTGATGACTTCTCACTAAACACTGGTGAACAGAATACTAATATTCCGCCGCCCCCTTGGATTTTTCTAGGATGACTTCTGAAGATTATGCAGTAAGATCTTCATGCAAAGCCGTTTACAGCGTTCAGTTGCCACGTTCCTTTCCAGCCAAGACAAACCCTCAGATGCGAGAACAAGCACAGCGTCGTCTGTCAACTCGGGGACGCTTCCCTTTCGGGAGAATTCTGGTCTACTTTTTATTCTACCCCCAGACTTTTGGTGGCAGAAAAGCCCTTCCTGAGAGGCTAACGAGAAGAGGGCACTGGGGGCTGGGAGGGAAAAGGAGGTGAGGACGACTGCAGAAAGGACCCCGGCGTCCTCGCCCTCTCCTCCCACCATGCCCTGCCCAGGGCTGCAGGAGGTGCCCGGCCTCGGGCCCCTAGAAAATTGGACGGCGAGTTCCAGGGTGACAGGGCTGCGTCACATTCCTCCTGCGTCTAGCACAGGGTGGGTGCTCCGTCAATGCTTCTTATATTCTAAGCAGAGGAGGGTCTTTGAAATAGAGCTGAGCGGTTAAATACAGATTATGAAGACTCTGGCCTATTAGGCATCTGAGTGGCTCTGAGCCTCCTGGGACCAGGGAAGGGCCTAAGACTGGCCTACCAGTCAATGACTTGGGCGCCGTAACGTCAGGAAGGCTGTGAACATATGGACAGAGGAACAGGCAGGGAAAAAAAATGCCTCTTCATGTATACACTATGTGCAAGAAAGCAAAACAAAACCACATACATTTCCTTGAAACTGTGTGGGAAGTACCCTGACAAGTTTTAAATAAGCAGGGGATTGAAAAAAGAAATTAATTTGACAATGCTCATTATTATACATTAACACATAACAAAAGGATTACTAGTCTCTCCGTTTCACATTGTCTCCATTTCATTTTATTGAACCTAAAAATAGGCTCATTCATGAATTCAAACCCTCTAACCCTACTTTCCCTTGAAGTTTAAAGGCTCTAAACCAAGAATTATTTTGCCAGTGGGGTTTCGGGAACCCAGTGCCCGTGGGATGGGACTATGCTTCCATGGCAACGCCGCTTCTCTCGGGAGGCGGCAGGAGGGGCGCAATGGTTCTTTGTTTCCATGGCAACGCCACTTCTCTCGGGAGGCGGAAGGAGAGGTGATGGTTCTTTGTTTGGGTGTCCTGACTTCTGCGTTGAGTGTACAGCGTAGCTTTACTGAGCTATAATTCATATACCAAAAAATTCAACCTCGGGCAGAATTCGGTGGCTTTTAGTAGATTCCCAGCCGTGCAGTCATCAGCACTATCTATCTGGAGTATTTTCATCACGCCCTCCCCGCCCGCCCCCAATTACCCTCACTCTCAACCACTACACTCACTCCTTCCCCCCAGGTGTTGGCAACCACTAACCAATTTTTTTGGTCTATAGATTTGCCTATTCTGGACATTTCGTGCAGATGGAATCGTACAGTGTGGAATCCTCTGTGACAGGCTTCCTTCCCTTGGTGTCACGTGACGTAAACTCCTCCACGTTGAACACACGTCACCACGGCATTCCCTCTTACTGTCCAGTGATGCCCCATCGTGTGTGTACCACATCCTGTTTGTTTGTTCATCAGCTGATGGACATTTGGGTTGTCACTTTTTGGCTGCTATGTACACCAGTGTACGAGTTTTTGTTTGAACACACGTTTTCAATTCTTCTGGGTACACACTTAGAAGTGGAATTGCTGAGTTATAGGGTGATCCCACGTCTACCTTTCTGACGAACTGCTGCATTTTTACAGTCCCAGCAGCAGGGTATGAGGCCTCCAATTTCTCCACATCCTCACTGACACTATTTTCCATTTCTTTCCTTTAATTTCATTATAGCCATCCCAGCAATGTGCAGTGCTAGCTCACTGTGGTTTTGGTTTGCACTGCCCTAAAAACTAATGGTGTTACATTTTCATGTGCTTATCAACTATTTGCCTATCTTTGGAGAAACGTCTTTTCAGATTCTTTGCTCCTTTTTTAATTGGTTTATTTGTTGTTTTATTATTGAGTTGTAAGAGTTCTCTATGTATTCTGGGATACACAAAGTCCCTTATCAGATATATGATTCTTAAATAGTTTTTCCCATCCTGTGGCTTGTCCTTTTACTTTCTTGACAGTGTCCTTTGAAGCACAAAAATTTTAAATTTTGGTGAGGTTCACTGTATCTACTTTTCTCCCGTCACTTGTGCTTTTGGTGTTGGAACAAATAAGACTCTGCCTAACCCAAGTTTACAGAGAATTACTCCTATATTTTCTTCTAGGAGTTCTATAGTTTCATTCTTACATGTAGATCTACGGTCTGTTTTGAGTTAATTTTTGTGTCTGATGTGAGGTAAGGGTCTGGCTTCATTCTTTTGGATGTGGATGTCCAGTTTTCCAGCACCTTCGGCTGAAAACCAGTTTTTTCTTCATTAACTTGTCCTGGCACTCTTGTTGAAAATCAGTTGATCGCAGATGCAAGGGTTTATTTTTGGACTTTCAACTCTATTCTGACAATCTACGTGTCTGTCCCTGTGCCACCACCACACTGTCTTGATTCCTGTAGCTTTGCAGTAAGTTTTGAAATCGGGAAGTATGAGTCTTCCAACATTTTATGATTGTTTGAGCTGGGTCCTTTAAATTTCCATATGCATTTTAGGATTACCTTGTTAATTTCTACAGAAAACCCTGCCTACTGACTCTTGACCTAAAGGTCGGCAGGTGTATGCTCATTCCTGTACCTACAGGAGTCTGTGACCCAGAAACAGCATCAAATTCCTGGTGAGATGAAAATGGTTTATACCCTGCTTGGTTAAAAAACCCATGGCCAGGCAGAGTAAGAGGAGGTCTAAAAATTTCCAAATTGGAGGGAAGCTGGGACGTAGTTCCCATTTTTCTTGTGATCTTGCAATCCACGGGCAAAAACTAAAAGAAGAAAAACTGCTTTATGGACTAAAACAAGTTTAAGTGGCTCTGAATTCAGAACAGTAGAACAGATTTTAGTTACAGTAACATTTTTCTAAAGTAGAAAGACCAAGTACTTTCCAGGGATCTTAGATTTCAAATCATCTGAACCACCCCTACCCACGAAGGTAACACACATCAGGGCTACGGTAACGCTCAGGCTTGGGAGTCAACAGACCGCGGTCTGAATCCTGGCTGTGCCCCTACTAAGCGAACAACCTCGGACAAGGCCCGCCAGCTCTCACTGATGACCAGGCTGCCGTGACGCCCCCGACGCGCTGATGGACCTCAGCACCTCCCCCAGGTGCCCCAGGACTGGCGGCCACCCTGGCAGCTCAATCCCCGTTCCTGAGACTCCGGGCGTCTCTCCTCTCTCCTGTCCCCTCAGGGGACAACATTCTCCAGCATCTTCATGAAGGAGAGATTTCACAGGAAATCAATGAAATATGCTTTGGAAATGCCACCAGCATGACCAAGCTCACATTTTTTTGTTAGAAGTGACAGGCAGGGAGAGACATATTTTTTCACGTTGTGAGTCAGAGAAGGATGAAAGCAGTACGAGAGCTCCTGCTGGAATCTGGACCCGTGAAGGTCTTCACCTCTCGTTTCTGTAGCACTGACATTACCATTAAATGTTTTCTGACATGTGGTCTCCCATAACCTAATATTGAAATAAATTTATAACAGTTTTCAGTGGCTACACTTGGCATTAAACTACAGAAGAAATTAGGAAAACATTTAACCAAACTTCTGAGAGGGAAACATAATTTTCGGGAAGAGAAGCTTCGACGCCTGAACCTGCACCAGGATAGAAGTTTCTATATTACTGAATTCCAGAGGTCCCTGTGGCCCTGGATTTTATTTTTTCAGTCTGTTCTCTCCTGGGCAGTTTCTACCGTTTCACCCTCAGGTTCACTGACTCCATCCTCTGTCATCTCCATTCTGCTGGCGGGTCTACCCACGGACCCTGGCGTCAGTTACGCTATTTTACATTCTAAAATGCTCACTTCATTCTTCCTTACAGCTTCTGTATCTTTGCTGAAGCTTTCAATTTCTTGGCTGAGAATTTCTATTTTTCATTTGTTTCCAGTGGGTTTGTAATTGCTCACTGAGGCATTTTTATGATGGCTGTTTGAAAATCTCTGCCCTATAATTCCAACATCTATGACGTCTTGCTGTTGGCATGTCGGCTGTTTCTCTCACTCTGGCTGATTTTCCTGGTTCTTGGAATGACAAGTGATTTCCAATCGTGTCTCTCGTGCTCTCCCTGGGGTCCCTGGCCAGTGCGCCTTCTTCCCTCTACCATTCAGGTCTTCTTATGTCTGTTTTATGTACAACGTCCAAGGTTTTTATCTGACTTAGGAGGAGCGACAGGGAGCAGTGTGTCTATCCCACTTTGTCTAGGACTGGAAGTGTCCTCAGGGGTTTTTCTGAAAAGTAAGGCTCTGTTTACCTGACCCTGTTAAGAAGAACAGTCTAGATAATGTGAATAACTTCTGAGTTATTGTGAATACTTTCCCAATATCATGACCTCAGTCCCATCTCCACATCATCTGTCAGCACAGGGAAGCTGCCCTCCGCATTTTACATAACATAATCCTGATCTGGAATGTTCCTTCGTTTCCCCACTTCCCCCTTCAAAAACCCAGCCAAGAACCACTTCCTTCCGGACAACTCTCCCTACTCCTGTTCACACAAATCTCTCTTCCCACCTCCAGATTTGGACTGTCCCTTGGTCTGTTTTTCTTGAGGGAAGGGAATACACCTCACGTGTGCTTGTACCATGGACTAAGCGTCGGATGCAAAGGATGCTCTCAAAAATGAATTCAGGTGACTTTGCTGCATATTAGAAAGGGAAAGGACCAAAGAAGTATCTAATCCAGCCCCTAAATTTGCAGATAAGAAAAATAAGATTCTTCATTTATAAAATACGCACCAAAAGATCACACGAGCCCCAGAGGAACACAAGAAAGACAAGAATAACGGGGTCGCTTACAGAATTAACCAGAAGCTAATCACTTTACATCATTAGGAGCCAGGATTACCTTGCCTAGAGAATAACCTCCTAGCTTAGAGAGGAGAAAATGTGGTGTTGTCTTAATATACAGCACTGGTTTCTGGACGTGAGAGTCAACCGCAGTCCCACTGCTGGGTTATTAGTCTGCAGAGACAGCCAGGCCTTGGACTTTAGCATCAGCGCTTCCCCAGCCCTCCAGCCTGGAAGCTGTCTGACCTGAAGACTAATTGTCTTTCATGATCTCTCATTATCCATTGTCTCTATTTCCACAGAAACTCGACAATCACAACCAAAGACTCTAATACGGAAGCCACGTGAAATAACGGATAGAGGAGGTGACATACAACTCCGCAGACAAGGCCCATGTCCACCGAGGAAGTGACCCTGCCTGGCTCTCAGGCCTCCCCGGTTCGCCACCTCCTCCCCCACCGCCGGTCCCCAGGGACCACCGTGCCCTGGTGTTGCATTTATCCACATCTGCCATTGCCTACATGCTTGCTTGCGTTTCTCTCATCGAGCCCCTCCATGAGAATGTCGGCTCCATGAGGACAAAGACACGGTCTGTCTGGTTCACCACCAAGACGTAGTGTGAGGCCCAGCGCACAGGAGATGCTCAATCCGTATCTACCAAGTGAGAGGATAAACGAACGCAGCAGCGCGCAAACAGATTCCTCCAAGTCTGGCTGGGCTAATCATCCTGGCGGCTGTCTGCTGCCCCAAAGGTACCCTGGACACTTGGGTGACAACGTGGGGATGTCCCCCTGGGGCCAGCCGGCCCTGGGGACAAGTAACCAGCGGTGTGAGGCGCTCAGTGGCTCTCTGCAGCTAGAGCACACGCCCGGCCCTCCCACAGAAGTGGCCCTGCCAGCCCCACTGTTTCACCTGGCGCCGGCAGAGGGCTGGCGGAGAGGGACAGCAGAGCGACGTGGCCGCACTGATGCAAACCAACCGAGGCGGCACAGGGAGCACAGTGCCTGACAAAGAGGGGCACAGAGAGACGCGGGAGAGACGGGCAAGTCTGCGGGCAAAGCGCCGGCAGTGCCACCAGAGCCCCTGACAACCGGCCCAGACGCTGCCCCTGACGTACGCGTCCTCCACACATGCTCCACCCCAGGGCTTCTCCCACTGCAGGGGCCCCAGAGCCCCCGAGGGCTGGCGAAGACAAGTTCCTGGGCCGCGCCCAGAGCCTGATTCACCTGTTCTGGGCAGGGTGTCTTACCAGCTGGGTACCTGACACGTGGCCAGTGTGACTGAGGAAAAGATTTCTCTAATTTAATTCCGTTTAGTTTAAATGTAAATCGTCCCGTGTGGCTAATGGCCACGGCACTGCACGCTGCAGACAGCACACTTCCACCCTCGTGGACACTTCTCTGGACGGTGCTACTCTACAGCATCGGAGACTGTGCTTCAAACTGTAGCCGCAGCTTCTCCCCACAGCAGGAGGCAGCCAGTTTCAGAGGGAGACCTTTAAAAGGAGACGGCACTCACTTGCCTCTGCACCCTCATCGCCCTGGGGGAGATGCGCTCAGGCCCAGAGCACCGCTGCCCGCCGCTGATGCTGGCAAGGCCCCGGCGCCCGGTGAGGAGGGCACCGCAGGAGGGGCGGACGCCTCGGGCGGCTCCCCACAGGCACGTCTGCTTTGGCATCCAGCAGAGGTGTAACTTCGCTTCTATAACTCACCTCTATTCTGCCGCGAGAGGAAAAAAATACCACTAACTCAAAGCCAAAGGTATATCTAGAGCCATGTGCTGTTTCAGGGCACCTGCTCCACGCCTGCGGGTAGAGAGGCCCGGGGGTACTCACACTGAACACCTTAATGTCGTTTCGGGTTCTTATCTCTTCCACGAGGGCCAGCGGTTTTCCTTTGGGTACTGGGATGGTGCCAAGGACGACAGTCCCCAGGGTGGACAGCACCTGGCGAACGGCCTGGATGAACGGCTGACTGAAGAGCTCCATCTTCCCCACCTCGTCGATGACACACACGCTCTGCCCCGGGCCACCTCTGGGACCTGCCTGAGGATGACAGAGACACTAACTGGGACACCAGGTCACATGAGGCAACGGGCCCAGGGGTCCCCCTCCCCCGCCACTCACCAACTGACCGTCAGAGCAGGGAAGGCAGCCCCACTTCGGGAAGCAGGAGGCCGTCTCTCCGTCCACCCAGAGCAACCAACTGGCGGGAGAATCCAGGGGAGCTCCCCTGGAGACCACAGCACCCAGAAAACTCCGTTCCCTGAGCACCCAGTTTCCCTGGCAATTTCCGCTCTTCTGGAATGGTCCTGATAACGACCAAGCTTTATATTTATAGACACCCAGGCAATAAGCAGGCTTAAAAGAACTGAGGCAGCAGGCCTGGGAGCCCTGTCAATTGTTTCGATTTTGAGTTGTATGATGGCCTGTCTGCCGGGAGGAGGTGACTGCTGCCCCCAGATGCCTGTGTATTTCCCAATCTGCGCTACGAGGGTCGGTGGAAAGGAATGAAAATGAAAAGAGAAGGAGTCCTGGTTAAAAAAAAAGTGAGCACGTTGTGTGCCCTTTAATCTCAGCTTCCCCTGCTAGTGTCTTTATACCGATGCACTTCCACTATGTCCTTGAAGAACCCTCTAGGAAGAGGTGGGGCAGCCAGCCTCCAAGAGTCCTCATTATTCCCAGCTCCTGGGATGTGCACCCTGTGCAGACCCCTCCCCACAGTACCAAGGTGGGTCTGTGTGATCACCAGAGACTGACAGCACGCAAAAGAGACTGCTGTTTCTGTCTTGGTCTCAATCTCTATCCATTCATCCATCCATCCATCCACCCATCCTGGATCACCTGCTCACAGGGAAGATGCCTGCCATGTTGCGAGGACACGCAGGCAGCTGACGGTGAGGTCCAGGTGATAAGGAACTGAGGCCTCATGTCAACAGCCAGGGAGGATCTCAGGCCTCCCAGCAACCATGACCGTGAACTTGGAAGCCTCAGGGCACTGTAGCTTCATGAGAGACCCTGAGCCTGAACCATTCAGCAAAGCCGTTCCTGGATTCCTGATCCAGGGAAACTGTGAGATTATAAGTGTTCGTTGTTTTAAACTGCTAGATCTTGGGGTAATTTGTTACACAGCAACAGGGAACTAATACACATGTCCTCTCTAGAAAGCCTTCCCAGAGAAAGCTGATAGGACTTTCAGTAGTTTTTCCACAGCAGGGACACAATAGAACATACAATAAGCACTTCAGTGAATGCTGAGTGACAAATACATTTCTATATCTTTATATAAATGATTATTTTGAAAACGGTATGTAAAGCTGATTTACAAAGTACTTTTCACTGTAAGTTCTCAGATTCCTTAAATACTAACATCAATACATTCTCAGAATGAATGGCTAAGTTAAGCTAGATTTTGCTCCAGTTCTAAATACCAAAGCTCTTACACAGTGTGGCCATGGGTGGCGTGCAAATGGTGACCAGTGACAGATGGGGCTGAGGGCAGATCCTGGAGCCTCGTATGGTGCACAGAGGGGTGGGATGCTGTCCAAAGGCTGAGACTCAAAGTCAGGATCACACATTGTGCTTGAAAGGCTGCTCACTGTGTGGATTCAGGAAGACAGGGGGGACTTCTTTTGGAACAGACAGCATGGGATTGGAGGGAAGCCTTAGAGCAGTGGTTTTCAAACTTTTCTGTAAGTGGTACTCTTAATTCTCCTGCTTATTATCAAATACATATAACATATTTTTCCACTCCTTTTATTGGCAGAAAGACCAGGAAGGGGCCCACTGTCGTCGTGCGAGAGAGGTCTAAACAAGCACCCAGGCTTCTGTGTTGCTCGTCACTTCCCGTTCACCTCTGAGTGGACCTGCGTGCGTTTGTATACACATAGCTGCCCCGTCTCCCCGCTAGAGGCAGAGATGACGCTGTATTCATCTTTTTCCTTCCCATGGAGTTGAACAGCGCAAAGCTGGGCTGAGGCAGCTGATGTGGCCCTGCACTGGCAGGGCAGCTAAGCGAGGGAGAGTGAGGGGTCAGTTCCTATTTCAACATTTTCTTCAAAAAATGAATGCCAGGGCTTCCCTGGTGGCGCAGTGGTTAAGAATCCGCCTGCCACTGCAGGGGACACGGGTTTGATCCCTGGTCCGGGAAGATCCCACATGCCGCGGAGCAACTAAACCCGTGCACCACAACTACCGAGCCTGCGCTGTAGAGCCCGTGAGCCACCACTACAGAGACCGTGCGCCACAACTACTGAGCCTGCTCGCCTAGAGCCCGTGCTCCACAACAAGAGAAGCCACTGCGATGAGAAGCCCGTGCACCGCGACAAAGAGCAGCCCCCGCTCGCTGCAACTAGAGAAAGCCCACGCGCAGCAACGAAGACCCAACGCAGTCAAACTGGGGAGAAAGAAAACAGCTATCGGCCACCCGTGTGTCAGCATAAAAACAGACACTCCCACAACAGCGAGCCATCCCAACTGACCTGCCTCTGAGTAAGGAGTGTCTGGGGCATTTTGCTGCCCCCAGAGACTATGAATACCTGTGGACGCTGTCTTTCCGGAGGCTACAATCTAAACAGCAAACAGAACTCCACTCCAGCACATCAGAACGACAGTTTTGAAAGCGGTTAGTTCCGAGAGAAACAACATCAAAGCATGCGTGAGCACCCATGGCTCTGTGTTTAGTGGGTGCACGTACGCGGGCGGTCAGATACACGTGAGCAGGTCCACGATAAAGCACACGGCTCCACAGCCACCCTGCCTGCCTTTCTCTGCGACGTGCACCAATGAGAGCTCACCTACATCATTTAAACTTCCGGACACACACGTAGACATTATTTTCTACCAACTGGAAATGCTCATTTTAATACCTTAGCTTATATAAAATCCCCATTCTGTCCAGAATTAGGGACTTTCTTTATCCAGAAACTGTAGGAATCTCAAAAAGGCTGGGATTTTTAATGAAAAATTGAGTTATTCACGCTCAGTTGAGACAGATGTCAGAGGCTAAGCCACTCAGACACCTGTAAACAGTCAGCCTGTTTTTCTGAATAACACATGAACATATATGAATGAGCTTAATAAAAGAACTACAATTATGTTCAGAATTGTTTCCTTTCTACATGGAAAGAAATTGTTTCAATTTTAAAAGGAAACAGAAGAAAAACCCAGTGACCATTCACCCTATTTTCCATTATTCTAAATGCTCTTCTGAGTTGATGAAGACACAGGGGTACAGCACTAGGGCCCAGGTTTGAAAACCATCAGTAGCCTGGCTCCGGCTTCCCCGTTTCCGGCCGTGGGTTCCAGCCGTGGGTACGGAGTAAGGAGCCCGAGCAGGACTCTGGGTGGCTCTGGGCCACGTGGTTAAAAGCACTGAGCACACCCTATGGGAGCAGCCGTTCTCCGGGCATCCCCTCCCCGCAGAAGACAACTCAGGCGGCATCACTGCGGTCCTCTGTGCCAATCCCCACGCTCTGCTCCTGTGCTTGCATTTGAGCTCGTTATACATTTTCACTGTCATAAAGAGTGGGAAAACCTTCTCTGTGCAAAGCATATTTCAGTCCCTATGTTGGTTCTGAGGGAGAAGATATTTTCTTGGGATAGAGTCCTAAAGTTGATCAGCCAGGAGTGAGAGAAGTTATGAATAATGTTATAGCTTTGGTTACACCCAGCTAGCTTGCTTTCCAGAAAGAGTAAATCAATTTAGAGCGACAATGAAATACCTCCGTATCAGCTTCGCTGGAGAGCTGAAAAACAGTGTGATTCTTTTGGTCCTTTGTTTAATCCTTATGTGGACTTTTAAGGATACAAAGAAAGTGTAAACATAAAATAAGCAATTTCCTTCAACCAAAATACTGAACGAAGAAAAAGCTAATTAAAGTTGCCTTTGCCTTATTCTGAATTATTTAAATAATACATATTTCCAGTGGTATTAAGGTTGCCATTTGTTTTTTTTTAAACATCAGACACAGACTGGCTTCTGAGCTCGCCTGTCTGGGACAGCAAGTCTCAGAAGTGACGGGAGGGAACCAGGTGGCCGTCGGCCAGAAGGTAGGCAACAGCACTGGAGCCCTGCCCCCTGAATAGCACAAGTTCTGGGGAAGCTGGAAAGGCAAATGGTGCCAACAGCGGCCAAGGCCGAGCAAGTTCCTCGACCTCTTAAGTTATTAGCTGTAAGGCAGGGCTCCAGCTAGACTTTTATGTGTGTTTATTCCAAGCTTTAAAGTTTTAGGATCCCTCAGCAGTCTGGCGGCATGTCGACTGCGTGTCCCCGGGGAGTAAGATGCCAGGCTGGCGGCCAGGACGAGGCGTTCAGGCGGCCCTGTGCGCCCCGCAGCACTGAGCACACGCGGGGCAGAGCTGCTCCCACCATGCCGGAGGCTGGTCCTGAGGCTCTTCCTGGTGTCCCCACGGGCCTCCCCCGCTCCACACCAGCACCTGGCCGCAGGGCGCCTTGGCATCTTCCAAGCTACGAGAAGGACCCTGGGGCTGTCAGCCCAGGGGGATTAAGAACCCAGTCCCCCTCGTGATCCCAGCGCCGTGGGACCAGACTAGATGTTTGGGCTCATGGGTCCCATGACGGGCCCCGGTTCCCAGCGAACACAAATCGGACTGTTGATGTGACGTCCTCCCAAGGTCCTGCGCCCATCACCTCCCTCAACTTCTCAAGAAAAGTGACCATAACCATCCCTATGCTCTGCACCTCCTGGCAGCCGGGACTAGCACACTTCACAAGCATGATCGCCTTCAGTCCTAATAACTTCACGTAGCAGACATCGACATCTCTGCTCTACAACGGAGGAAGGGAAGCCAGGGGGTAAGTGACTCATCCAGTCACCGAGCTCCCAAGGGACAGGGCTGGGGAGGCTGACCCAGTATCACCCAACTCCATGGCCTCTGCCACCCACCGTAGGCAATTCCATCTGCACAGTTTCCACATGAAATAAGGAAAGAACTGAGTCTCAGAAAGTCATCTCACCATGAAGAAACCACTTTTCTCGCCAATGAGAGAAGGAAGAGTGCCTTAGTTTCTAGGGCCCTACAGAGGTATAGCCACAAAAACGCTATTTTTTTGGATTAATTATATTACTCAAAAAACCCTACCTATTTGGGGTCCCAGAGCAATCATATCACCAACCTCATTTCATCACGTACAGAGAATGGCCCTGCAGGTGAAGGGGCCTCTACCCTCTGCCAGGAGCTCACCTCTTTGCACACAGTAGAGAAGACAGGAGCGGGTATCCCAATGTGCACAGGCTTACCTCGGCGAGATGCGGAGCGCGCTTCCAGGCACCCGGAATAAAGCCAGTATCACACTAAGGTGAGTCGCATGAATTTTTTAGTTTCTTGGCACATCTAAAAAGTGTGCAATTGCATTATGTCTAAAAGAACGATGTACGTACCTTAATTAAAAAATACTTTATTACTAAAAACCGCTAACCATCATCTGAGCTTTTAGCAAGGAGTAATCTTTTTGCCGGTGGACGGTCTTGCCTCAGTGCTGACGGCTGCTGACTGATCCGGATGGTGGTTGCTGAAGGGTGGGGTGGCCATGACAATGTCTTAAAATAAGACAACAATGAGGTCTGTCGCATTGATTGGCTCCTGCTTTCATGAATGATTTCTCGGCAGCAGGCAATGCTGTTTGACAGCATAGACCTTCTTTCAAAATTGGAGTCAATCCTCTCAAACCCTGCTACTGCTTTATCGACTAAGTTTATGGAATACCCTAAATCTCTGTTGTCATGTCAACAATCTCACAGCATCTTCACCAGGAGTAGCTTCCATCTCAAGAAACCTCTTTTCTTGCTCGTCCATAAGAAGCAACTCCTCATCCATTAAAGTGCATCCTGAGATGGCAGCAGTTCAGTCCCATCTTCAGGCTCCACTTCTAGTTCTCTTGCTGTTTCCACCACATCTGTGGTTACTTCCTCCACTGAGGTCTTTTTTTTTCAATATTATGGCTTTTATTAAAACGCTGCACAGAATATCCTTATACACACATTTGACTCTCTCATTAGGACGAACCTCCAAAAGTGGAATCACTGGATCATCCACTGAGGTCTTGAACCCCTCAAAGTCACCCATGAGGATTGGAAGCAACTTCTTTCAAATTCCTGTTAATGTTGATATTCTGACCTCTTCCCATGAATCATGAACATTCTTAATGACATCTAGAACAGTGAATCCTTTCCAGAAGGTTTTCAATTGACTTTGCCCAGATCCATCAGAAGAATCACTATCTCTGGCAGCTGTAGCCTTACAAAATATATTCCTTAAATAATAAGACCTAAAAGTTGAAGTTACTCTTTGATCCATGGGCTGTAGAACGGATGTTTTCTGAGCAGGCATGAAGAAAACATGAATCTCCAGCTTCTCCATCAGAGCTCTTGGGTGACCAGGTGCATTGTCAATTTTGAAAGGAATCTTTTTTTCTGAGCAGTAGGTCTCAGCAGTGGGCTTCATATATTCAGCAAACTATGTTGTCAACAGATGTGCTGTCACCAGGCTTTGTTATTCCACGTACAGAGCACAGGAAGAGTAGATTTCGCATAATTCTTAAGGGCTCTAGGATTTCCAGAATGGTAAATAAACACTGGCTTCAACTTCAAGTCACCAGCTGCACTGGCCCCTACCAAGAGAGTCAGCCTGTCCTTTGAAGCTTTGAAGCCAGGCATTGACTTCTCCTCTCCAGCTATGAAGGTCCTATGTGGCATCTTCTTCCAACAGAAGGCTGTTTCTTCTACATTGAAAATCTGTTGTTTGGTGTAGCCACCTTCATGAATATCTCAGCTAGACCTTCTGGAGAACTTGCTGCAGCTTGGGCATCAGCACCTGGGGCTTTACCCTGTACTTTCATGTTATGGAGACAGCTTCTTTCCTCAAACCTCATGAACCAACCTCTGCTGGCTTCAAGCTCTTCTTCTGCGGTTTCCTCACCTCTCTCAACCCTCAAAGAACTGAAGAGAGTTAGGGCTTTGCTCTGGATTACGCTCTGGCTTAATGGAATGTTGTCGCTGTTTTGATCCTCTCTCCAAACACTAAAACTTGCTTCCTATCAGCAGTAAGGGTGCTTTGCTTTCTTATCATCTGTGTGTTCACTTTGAATTTCCTTCAAGAGCTTCTCCTTTGCACTCACAGCTTGGCTGACTGGCACAGGAGGCCTAGCTTTCTGCCTGTCTCGGCTTTCAACGCACCTTCCTCGCTGAGCTTAATCATTTCCAGCTTTTGAAAGGTGAAAAGACGTGCAACTCTTCCTTTCACTTGAATGCTTGGAGGCCGCAAACCTTCAGTTTGTAAAAAAAGGCAGTATCTGCAAAGCACAAGACAACGAGGTATGCCTGTACTACCTTCTAAATCCTCCTTATCAGCTGACGGTGTTTACAATAACTGTTTTTTTAAAATTTCAATTGCTTAGTAAAAATTTTAATCACTACTTAAGCTTTTGATAAAAGTTTGGTATTTTTGATGCCTGATAACCTTCTATTAGAAATTCTCTGAAGGAGATAAAAGTTGATAATTTTTGCTACAGTGAAATGGTGACGACTTTTTTTTTCTAACTAATGAGGTAAATGGATACAAAGAGAGGAGAGGAGTACAGCTTAGATCAGGGAAAAATCAATCTTTATGGATTTGTCTTGTTCAGTTTTTGAATGTACAGTGATTTTATGTTTGTTTCACCTTGCTATAGAAAGTATTTCAAAATGGGGTAGCTAAATTTGCTTTCCAGTTGAAGACTCAAGAGAAAGTTATTATCTTAAGATAACCTAATAAAGTTTATAAAGTATTAGAAAAGGGCTTCCCTGGTGGCGCAGTGGTTGAGGGTCCGCCTGCCGATGCAGGGGACACAGGTTCGTGCCCTGGTCCGGGAAGATCCCACATGCTGCAGAGCGGCTGGGCCCGTGAGCCACGGCCGCTGAGCCTGCGCGTCTGGAGCCTGTGCTCCGTGACGGGAGAGGCCACAGAGGTGAGAGGCCCGCGTACCGCAAATAAATAAATTAGAAAAATTAACTGGGAGAAATTGTGCTGAGGAGGATGTGCTTGGTCATAAACAGCTCCCTACTCACAGCTACTAGTTCAAAGGAAAAAAAGAATAAACGTACAGGGAAGAAACTGGTCAATTCCTTGATCGGGTAATCAAATTACCATCACCAACCATCACATGCCTCCAGATGAGAGGCCAGGAAGGATGCCTCACCACACACTACAGAATTCCAGCTGAACCCAATCACAAGGAACCATCAGAAAGCCCCAAAAGAGGAACATCCTATTAAAATAGAGCTGCACTCTTCAAAAATGTCACTGTCACAAAGGACAAAAAAAATGACTGTGGAAATGTTCCACATTAAAGGAGGCTATCAAGACACGACAACTAAAGGTAATGCCTGGCTCTAGACTGAAGGAAAAGAAATGTTACGAACAACACTGTTAAGTCAACTTATAAAACCAGCATATGAGGGGTAGGGTAGATCAAAGGATTTTCTCAGTAAACTGACTGAGGTTGACAACTGTGCCAATTATGTAACAGCATATCCTTACGCTTTGGAAAAAATACTGCACATTTAGGACTTAAGTACTGTGATGATTACAACATACTCTCAAATGGTCCTCCCCCAATTTATATGTTTATACAAACATACAGACACACACACACACACAAGAAGAGAGAGGGAATAAACAGGGCAAATGTTAAAAATAGGTGACTCTGGATACCAAGTCCACAGGGGGTCTTGCACTATCCTTATCTTTACAAGGTTCTCTAAGAGTAAAATTATATCCAAATAAAGTTTTTAAAAGTTAAGACTCAATACAAAAAAAGAAAACACTCACATGCATACTTTCTCAGTATCTGGTTCAAGAAAAGCACCAACTCCTGGCATGAGAGCTTCCTTCTGGCGGCGCACAGGGCTTCAGACCGATGTGCACAGGACAAGGGCCAGGAGGAAGGACAGAGCGGGTGGTCAGAGGGAGAAAGAAAGGCCAGTCGCACACATCCTTCTCCAGGCACGCTTCCGGGGCACGTGACTTCCCCGTGCTTCTTGGGAGGGGGTGCAGAAGAGTCACGCGAAGGAGAGGAAACCCAGGGCAGCAGCCGGCTTGGCATCTAACTGCACAGAACTGCACCCCGGCCGGCAGTGGGAAGTGATGAGCAGCCCACCTGCCCGGTGGAACCCGGGAGATCACCGGAAGGGCGGCCACGACAAAGCCTGCACGGTGAACTAAGGAGCCAACCTTATACGATGCTTGCAGTTCTTCTTCCTATTTTGATTCACTGCAGGAATGCTTTTACTGAAAAATTTTTACTTTTCATGTCTGCACCAGATAGCTTCTAATTCCCCTTGCTGATCTTGTAATACGTACGTGTGATCGTGAGGTACAGAATCAGAACGTGGGGCGGGACCAAGAAGCGAACGCCAGGCTTGCTAACAGTGAGGGAGATTCTAAAGCAGTGCTTGGGCTCTTGTCGGCCTTTCAAGAACGGCTCCTGACTCGATTTTTCTAAATTCTTTCTAAAGCTCAGTGGCCTGAAATACTAAGTGGCCTTTCCAGGTCAAGGTATTAAAAAAAAGAACCTTTCCCTGGACAGTTGATCTCGCACCTTCAAATGAAGTTTCAAAGATCTGAAGCAGACTCTTCTTTCAGAATCAAAAGCAGATCCTGCTCTCAGAAAGAATATGCACTGAAAGCCATATTTTGAACAAAACAGAAAAACGCAACCAAGCGTGTGGGTTTTCAGTGGGTATTCTGGTTCTAGCTCATTATCCCTTCCATGGATCTTTATAAAAAATGACACTGCTCAGCCTAAAAAATAAGGCTTTGAGTAGACGTCTCTTGTTCTTCACAACCTTATAATCTGCTGTTACCGTTTTGTGTGAGTAGGAGATACACCGGGAACCAACCAAAATGTTAAATCCTATACTGCATCAAATTCTAATAAAGCGTTCAAGGTGGCTGTCAAAAAGACCATGATGCAAAAGGCCAGCGTTATCCTAACAGCCTTGATCATTAGAAAACTGAAAAAGCAATCTTAATTATAGCAGCATCAGAAAATACAAAAGATCCATGAATAACCTTACAAAAAATTTTTTAAAAAGAAACGGAAAGAGAGAGAGATTCTGTTTTGGCTGTAGAGAATGAAGACTGTCTGGAAGATTAGTATGTTCTTTATATTATAATAACTACATTTTTGTATAATTCCAGTCACTTCATACAAGACTTTTTGTAACAGATTACAGTTCATACCAGTACTGCTGCTTATAAGCTGTCTGTCGTTGGGCAAATTACTTTCTATTCTATGCCTCAGTTTCCTCATCTGTAAAACAGGAAAACAGTGACAGTGTTGTCCTGAGGATTAAATGAGTTAGTGTCTGAAGCATAATTTGAACTCAGTAACTTTACCACCACCATTACTATTATCACCAACATTGCCACAATTTGGAAGAACAAGCAAACAAGAACGGATAAGACATTGTTTTGAAGAAGAGTAATACAAGTAATTACCAGAGTACTGATGCAAGCATCAAACAGATCAACGAAAGAGAACAGACAACCCTAAAACATTATACACACACAGGTATTTTTTTAATATAATAAATGCAGCATAATAAACTAATGAGAAATGAGTTATTAACAGACGGTTTTGGAAAACCAGCTAAGTATTTGGAAGAAAATCAATTGAGAGTCTCATTGAATATTACATTCCAGATAAATCCAGATGGATTAAAAAAATGTCAAAAAAAAAAGCACACAGAAGAAGAAACATACAGGTAAAAAATTTTATATTAACTTGGAATAGGAACAGACTTTCTCAATATTAAAAAAGAAAAAAAAAGGAAATCACCAAAGCGACAAACTGAGAAAGAGAATCAATAAAAATAAAAAAAGTTATTTACCTTATAAAAGATCTCTTTAAGCTAAAAGAAAAAAATGCGGAAATGAACAAACAACTTAGATTCTTAAAAACACCCAATAAAACAATTGAAAAACTTTTAACCTCATTAGTACTTTAAAAAGATAAATCAAAGCAAAGCAACGTGTTTTAGTATCAAAAGTCAGTATAGTGCTCAGTGTTGGCAGAAGTGCAGCAAGAGAAACACACATGCACATGGCAGGGGGTGCAAAGTGACACAACTGTCACACACACACAGCAACACCCTGGAAATTCACACCCCTCCACCCCATATTCCACCCGTAGGTCCCCCACAGGGAGACAGTCACGGCTGGATTAAGGATGATCCACAAAGAGGGCTTCCTGCAAAGTTACCTGCAACAGTGATAAATAAATTCAATGTCCGACACTGAGGGAGTAACAGTTAAATCAGAGATGGAAATCCATACCACCATATATTATGCAATCATTAAAGTATCACAGTTGTTGTTGTTGTTTTTTTGCCACACCACACCGCTTGTGGGATCTTAGTTCCCTGACTGGGGATTGAACCCATGCCTCCTGCAGTGGAATCATGGAGTCCTAACCACTGGACCGCCAGGGAATTCCCAAAGTATCACAGTTTTGAAGATTATCATGTTGTGAGACCATTCCCATGTCACTCAATTGTATTAAATGAAAAAGCCCAAACCTATAAAACTATATTTGGCATTTTCCCCAATTTTGGATGACTATAATAAAGAAACGAGGTATAGAAAAAGGGCAGAAACAAAATATGCTAAAAGTGGTTAACTCAGTGATAAGACTGAGTTATCCATATTTTCTTTTCTTATTTTATACTTTTTACATATTTTCTACCTTAAGTATGTAGAACTTTAATACTCAAGAAAACAGTAAATGTTGTCAAATGAGGGAAGACGTAGCCATGGAATGAAAAGAAAAATCAACAATAGTAAAGTCTACAAGGGCTTTCTAAAAGCCTTACTGAGTCTAGAATGTTTACCATCTATTCTGTGTCGATTTCCCATGTGCCCATGGTGGTGGGCTGGCCTCCACTCCTGCCTGGGGAAGAGCAGCAAGAGCCCCACAGCAGGCTGGCTTCTGCCTGGCCTCAGGCTGCTGCTTTTCGGCTCCCAGACCCATTCTTACTCCCCAACTCACAGGCATGGCCCTGCTGGCCCAAAGAATAATTTTTGTTATGTTTTTCACAGTACCTAAAAAAAAAAACTCAGAATATTTTTCAACGATAGTGAAATTTCTCACACATAGGAAGCACTTAATAGATATTCCTTAACTTATTGTCAAGAGTTTGTGTTTTCATATACCCTGGGCACTAGAAGCTAACCCACTGTCTGTTTAAAGGCTCTCACCTGCCTGGAGGCATAACCCTCCCAAACCTCAGACTATGCTACAAAGCTACAGTCATCAAAACAGCGTAGTGTTGGCACAAAAACAGAATACGGATCAATGGAATAGAATAGAGCCCAGAAATAAATCTACACACTTACCCAATTCCCTGGCAGTCGAGTGGTTAGGACTCCTCGCTTTCCCTGACAGGGGCCGGGGTTCAATCCCTGATCCGGGAACTAAGATCCCATAAGCCACCACCAAAAAAAAACAACAAAAACCCTACACACTTATGGTTAATTAATCTTCAACAAAGGAGGCAAGAATATATCAATAAAATGGGAAAAAGTCTCTTCAGCAAGTGGTGCTGGGAAAACTGGACAGCTGCATGTAAATCAATGAAGCTAGAATGCACCTTCACACCATGCACAAAAATAGACTCAAAATGGCTTAAAGACTTAAATATAAAACAAGACACCATAAAACTCCTAGAGGAGAACACAGGCAAAACATTCTATGACATAAATCATACCAATGTTTTCTTAGGTCAGTCTCCCAAGGCAATAGAAATAAACACAAAAATAAACAAATGGGACCTAATCAAACTTACAAGCTTTTGCACAGCAAAAGAAACCATAAACAAAACAAAAAAACAATCTACAGAATGGGAGAAAATATTTGCAAACAATGTGACTGACAAGGGCTTAATTTCCAAAATATACAAACAGCTCATACAACTCAACAACAAAAAAACAAACAACCCAATCGAAAAATGGGCAGAAGACCTAAATAGACATTTCTCCAAAGACATACAGATGGCCAATAGGCACAGGAAAAGATGCTCAACATCACTAACTATTAGAGAAATACAAATCAAAACTACAGTGAGGTACTACCTCATACTGGTCAGAATGGCCATCATTAAAAAATCTGCAAATAATAAATGCCGGAAAGGGTGTGGAAAAAGAGAATGCTGAAGCACTGTTGATGGGCATGTAAGTTGGGGCAGCCACTACGGAAAACAGTATGGAGGTTCCTCAAAAAACTAAAAATAGGGCTTCCCTGGTGGCACAGTGGTTGAGAATCTGCCTGCCAATGCAGGGGACATGGGTTCAAGCCCTGTTCTGGGAAGATCCCACATGCCGCGGAGCAACTGGGCCCGTGAGCCACAATTACTGAGCTTGTGCGTCTGGAGCCTGTGCTCCGCAACAAGAGAGGCAGTGATAGTGAGAGGCCCACGCACCACGATGAAGAGTGGCCCCTGCTTGCCACAACTAGAGAAAGCCCTCACACAGAAACGAAGACTCAACACAGCCATAAATAAATAAATAAAGCAAACTGTCAACAAGTAAAAATAAATAAACACTATTATATTTAAGGGCAGTCTGTTCCTTTAAAAAAAAAAAAACAACTAAAAATAGAGTTACTGTATGATCCAGCAATTCCACTCCTGGGCATATATCTGGACAAAACTATAATTCAAAAAGATACATGCGGGGCTTCCCTGGTGGCACAGTGGTTGAGAGTCCACCTGCCGATGCAGGGGATATGGGTTCGTGCCCCGGTCCGGGAAGATCCCACATGCCGCGGAGCGGCTGGGCCCATGAGCCATGGCCGCTGAGCTTGCGCGTCCGGAGCCTGTGCTCCGCAACGGGAGAGGCCACAACAGTGAGAGGCCTGCGTACCGCAAAAAAAAAATATATATATATATACATGCACCCCTATGTTCATAGCAGCATTATTTACAATAGCCAAGACATGGAAACAACCTGAATGTCCACTGACAAATGAATGGATAAAGAAGATGTGGTACATATACACAATGGAATATTACTCAGCCATAAAAAAAGAACGAAATAATGCCACTTGCAGCAACATGGATGGACCTAGCGATTAGCACACTAAGTGAAGTGAGTCAGAAAGACAGATACCATATGATATCACTTATATGTGGAATCTAAAATATGGCACGAATGAACTTAGCTACACAACAGAAACAGACTCACAGACATAGAGAACAGACGTGTGGTTGCCAAGGGGGAAGGGGGAGGGGGGAGGGAAGAATTGGGAGTTTGGGGTTAACAGATGTAAACTATTACATAAAGGATGGATAAACAACAAGGTCCTACTATACAAAACAGGGAACTATATTCAATAACCTGGGATAAAACATAATGGAAAACAATGTAAAAAAGAATGTATATATGTATATAATGGTGTCACTTTGCTGTACAGCAGAAATTAATGCAACATTGTAACTCAACTATATTTCAATAAAAAATAAAAAAAACAACAAAAAAATAAAGGCTGTCACCGGCCTAAATGTGGTTTCTAAAACTTTCAGCTTACTTTAGTTGGTCATTCCAATTGCCAATAATAAAACCTGTCTCTCTATAATATCCTATTTTTGTTGCCTAGTTACTTAAACTTTCTTTTCTTTCTTTCTTTTTTAAGTATAAAGGCAAAACACTAATTCCTTTTCCTTTCTTTGTCCCCAGTAAAATACATGAGATGGGAGAAAAAATTCTGCTTCAGAAAAGAAACCCATGAATAGGAACCTGCAGCCTGGGAAATTTTCCTACCTAGAATGTTGAAAGTCTGGGTTTGGTAATCAAAGTATAAAATATTGGAAGAGTCTGCTTTTCTTTCTTTTTTAACTAAGAAAAAAAGAGATTCAAGTTCTTATTCTGGTCAGTACACGATTTCTTATATAATCCTGCAGATAGACGTCAAGGCCGTGTGTGCACACTGCTCTCCTAGGATTGTCTGCTCTAAGCAAGGTAAATAAAAATCAATTCTTTATATGGATCCAGTACCCAAAGCCAGAGTCATCAGCTGGAATTTGATTTGAAGTATTTCACTTGCTTCTTGAGCACTTAAGTAGAGAGGTAGGTATTTGATGGGAAAAGAACTAGAGAGAAAAATATCATGTTTCCTGACTGTTTCCGCACAATACAACAGGCACGAGAGCCCCCAGTGCAGGGAACGAAAGTTCCTAGAGGAAGAAATCAGGAAGAAAGGTGAGGGGAGCAGGCGAGGGGGGGCGAAGCCAAGGAGCAGGTGGGCTTGGAGGGGCAGCAGCCGCTACCAACACAGTGCAACATCCCGCCGGCCCCGGGAGTCAGAAGCTGCCCTCAGCAGGCAAACCTGACCTTTCCAGCAGCCAAAGCTTTGGCACCTGCCAAAGCCCTCACCGCCCCTTTTAGCTGAGCCCTGAATGAGCAGAGAGGCCAAGATATGAGGAGCCTGCCAACCACAGAAACAGGAGTGCCAAGGGCGGAAGGCTGGGGGCTGGGCATGAGGGGAACAGGCTGAGCCGGCAGGCGGGAGATGGGGAGGACGGAGGGCAGGAGGCCTGGACAGAGCTGGCCTTCCGCGCCCCGGGGAGGAGCTTGGACTCGACTGCTGGTACGACGGAGACCGCCGCAAAGTTGATAAAGAATTGCCTCTTGAGACAGGTCCATACTCTTCAATTTTCACGACAGTATTATAAGTCAATGGTGTGAGTCTATAATAGATGATATAAAACCCATGTTCCTTCATATGCGCCACAAAACCCTGCATCATGGGACTCTACCCGGCTCACCCACCGTACCTCCCCCACCTGCTCCTGCCCAGGGCCCCCGGCCTCGGTGTCTCTGCTTCTATCATCCGTGACGTTCTCCCAGACACCGCCATACAACACCCCAGGATTCCCTCCCAGAAGGGATGGTGCCCTCTGATCTTTTCATTTCATCCAAATGTCACCTCCTCAGAGCTCTTTCCTGGTCACCAGATCTAAAGTCAGTTCCTCCTTCTTCTCTCACAGCGCCCTGCTTTTCTTCTTGGCTGCATTTATGACAATTATACATTTATTTGTTTAATGTCTACATTTCCCACTAGAATGAGAGTTTTGGGAGAGTAGAAAACATGTTTTGTTCCTGACTGTATATCTGGGATTTGATAAATATTTGATGAATGAATGCAAAAAACAAGTAATATATAGTCAACAAAACCGAAAGTTGGTTCTTTGAAAAGAGCAACTAAATTGACAAACCTTTAACTATTACTGAAGTCCATAAAGAGAGGACTTAAATAATTAAAATGCATGAAAGAAGGGAAAATACCACAGACCTTACAAAATAAAAAGGATTACAGGGGAATATATAAACAACCGTATGCCAACGAATTAGATAACTTACTATCTAATGAAACGGTCCAATAAATTACTAAAAGACACAAATTACCACAACTGATTCAACGTGAAATAAAAAAATCAGCAGACCTATAACAAATAAAGAAATTGAATTCATAATTTAAAAGATTCCTATGAAGAAAAACCCAGGCCCACATGGTTTCACTGGTGAATTCTATCAAACATTCCAAGAAAAATTAATACCAGTCTTTTACAAACTCTTCCAAAAATTAGAAGAGGAAGGAATACTGC
Source organism: Lagenorhynchus albirostris (assembly GCF_949774975.1). NCBI lineage: Eukaryota > Metazoa > Chordata > Mammalia > Artiodactyla > Delphinidae > Lagenorhynchus > Lagenorhynchus albirostris. Next base: position 4,607,503 of record NC_083110.1, on the reverse strand, counting down.
CTAGCTCATTCTACAAGACCACAATTACCCTGATATCAAAATTAGACAAAGATACTACAAGAAAAGAGAGCTACGGTCCACATCCCTTATGAATGTAGATGCAGAAATCCTCAACAAAATACTAGCAAACAGAATCCGGCAACATATAAGAGAAGTATACATATGCCATGACCAAGAGGGATTTATTTCAAGAAAACAAAGTAGGTTTAACATCCAAATACGAATGTAATATACTATATTAATATAATATAGGATAAAAATCACATAGTCACCGCTATAAATGCAGAAAAAGGATCTGACAAAACCCAACACGTCTTCACCTTAAAAAACAAATGTTAAACCACAAGCTAGAAACAGAAAGGAACATCGTCAACCTGGTGTTAGCCGTCCACAAACAACCTACCCCTAACATCATACTTGACGGCGGCGGAATGAGAGCTTTCTTCCTGAGATCAGGAACGAGACCAGGAGGTCCACTTGCGACGCTTCTATTCATCACTGAACTGAGCTTCTGGCTGAGGTGGTTAGGAAAGAAAACAAAATAAAAGGCATCCAAAGTGGACAGGAAAAAGTAAAATGATCCCCGTTTGCAGATGATATCATTTTGTAACTAGAAAATTCTAAGGAATTCATTAAAGAACTATTAGTTTGACAAGGTTGCAGGATACAAGGTCTATACACAAAAATCAACAGTATTTCTGTACATTAGTAATGAACATTCCAAAAATAAAATTAGGAAAATAATTCTATTTACAATAGCATCAAAAAGTATAAAATAGTAAGGTATAAATTTTTTGAAAAGAAGCATAAGACATATGCTGGAAACTACAAAACAACATGGCTGAACGAAATTAAAGACACTCTAAGTAAATAAAAAGACATGTCATTCATGTTCATGGATCTAAAGATTTAATATTATTAAGCTAGCAATACTCCCCAAATTGATTTATAGATTCAATACAATCTCTATCGAAATTCTAGCTTCAGTAATCAAACAGTGTGCTTCTGATATAAGAATAGATGGAACTGACATGAGGATAAACAGAATAGAATTGAAAATCTAAAATCAATCCTTATACTCATGGTCAATTGATTTCTAAAAGAGTGCCAAGACAATTAAATGGAAAAAGAATAGTCTTGTCAACAAATGGTTTTGAAACAACTGGATATTTATACGCAAAAGAATGACTTTCGATCCACACCTTACAACATATACAAAAATCAATTCAGAACAGACCACAGGCCTAAATGCATTAGTAAAACTGTAAAACTCTTGGAAGAACACATGGGAGTTAATCTTCCTGAAACTGTGTTAGTAAAGCCTTCTTTGGTAAACCACCAAAAGCACAAACAACATTAAGAAAAATAGATACACTGGACTTTTCAAAAATAAGAACATTTGTGGCCTTTCCTGGTGGTCCAGTGGTTAAGACTCTGTGCTGCTACTGCAGGGGGCACGGGTTCAATCCCTGATCGGGGAAGTTTTGCATGCCGCGCCATGCGGCCAAAAAAGTTTTTTAAAAATAAATAAATAAAAACATTTGTGTCATCACATCGAGAAAGTAAAGACAACTACAGAGTTGATGAATACAGTCGTCCCTGGGTATTCCAGGGTCCTCCCCCACACACCAAATCCACGGATGCTCAATCCCTCAGATAAGATGGCACAATGGTCCCCCATATCCATGGAACCCATGGACACGGAGAGCCAACTGTATACCTGCATATCATATCCAGATGGCCAATAAGTACATGACAAGATGCTCAACATCAGTAGGTCAACAGGGAAATGCAAATGAAAACACAGTGCGACAACGCTTCACACCTACTAGAAGGGGTACAGTTACAAAGACAGTAACGATTAGCAAGGATGTGGAGAAACTGAAACCATCATCCATTGCTGGCAGCAATGTAAAACAGCACAGCTAGTTTGGAAAACACTCTAGTCATTTCCCAAAAAGTTATATATAGAACTACCTCATGACCCAGCATTTCCACTTGTAGGTATATACTCAAGAGACCTAAAAACAGATGTCTACCCAAAAACTTGGACACAAGTGTTCAGGGCAGCATTATTCATAATAGCCAAAAAGTAGAAACTTATCCAAATGGTCACCAGCTGAAGAATAGATAAATAAAATATGGTATATCCATATAATGGAATATTACACAGCCATGAAAAGGAACGAAGCACTGATATGCACTGTGATGTGGATAAAGCCTGTAAACATTATGCCAAGTGAAACAGGCTAGGCACAGAAAGACCACACATGGTATCATTCCCTTTCTAGGAAATCTCCAGAATGCTCAAATCTACAGACAGAGAAGCAGGGTAGTGCCTGCCAGGGGCTGGGGACACACAGGAATGGAGACTCCTTCATGGGTATGGGGTTTCTTTTCGGGATGACAAAAATGTTCTAAAATTAGACTGTGTTAATTGGTTGCACAATCCTATGAATACCTGAGAAAAAAATGAACTGTATATTTTAAATGGGTTAACTGTATGGTATGTGAATTATATCTCAATAAAGCTGTTTAAAAAAATACAGGTAATACAGTGATATAATGTGTTACGTGCTTACCATTATGTTCATATGACATTTTACCTTCCTAAATGTTTATGTGCTGTGCTGTGAAAACAGGGTTAAGATACACACAAGGGGAAAGCAGAGGAAAGACTCATCTTTGGGGACCATGGTAGCTAGGCATCAGAGCCCTCCCAATGTAAAATACTTACATATGCTGAATTTCTGTAACAAGGAGTTTACTTGTGGTTCGGAGTGACAGTAAATTACGTGGCATATCCTTACTAAGGCTCAATCAACTGAAGACTTTTAAGCTGTAAATGCAAAACTGGCCTCTCTATAAGAGCGAAAGCCAGCAATTCCCACAAGGCGTGGAGAACAGACGGGCTCAAAAACCAGAAACACGCACTCACATTCCTCAAGACAGGAAGCACCAGCTGCTCGAAGGAAGTCAGATCCACCACATACTGCCCAACACAGCACTCACGCTTTCCAGGCGGAAGCTCTGACCTGAAAGAAAAGGTAGTACATCCTTTGTCGAAAGACGCCTCTACTGATTTCTGGGTTTTAGCTACTCCATGAGCCTCTGGCCTCCTGCGTGTGCTAAACCAAACAGAAAGTGGCAGTGAGCAAAGCTGGCCTGATTCCACAGCCTTTCCCGAGAGCAGGGCTAACACCGGTGGCCACACCGCCACCCGCGGCCCGGCAGCTGCCTTCGGGGAGCTGGCCACCTATCCTAGAGGAGTGGCGCGAGAAACAGGGCTACGAAGCACCAAGTGAGAAGAGCTTACTACTCAGTGGGGTACGTTCTAAGTGGAATATGATATTTTCAACTTTGTTTTTTATGTGATGATTTCAACCTCTGTTTTCTTTTTCCAAGAAATCCGTAAAGGCTCAGGATTCTTCAAGATAGAAGAGATCACCTGGCTCAGCCCTGGGCCCAGGGAGAATAAAACACCACGGAAATGAAGCTGCAGTACCCAATCCTGGATAAAGGTCCGCGGGCGCCAGACAACGTGACAACATCGAACCCTATTCTTCTTCCTCCCTGTCTGACTTCTTCTGTATAGAACCCGTCGACAGGCACGCCAGAGGACTTTAAAACTTCACTGACTTTCTGGATCAACGTTGTTTTTCCAACCCCTAAAAAAAAAAAAAAAAAAAAAAGCCCATTAGGAACCACTGCTTTGCTGGAGCACAGGAATCACCAGGAGGAGAGAAACAGGCTGCAAATGGATTTTATGAATGTTAATGTCACTTAATTTTCACTTCTCCAGGTGTTAAAACTCTTGAATTTCAAGTAGAAACAAGCATAATAAAAATATGAATGGTATATTGAAGTTTATTTTTAAATTCTGAAACAGTATTGGTTTTGTCACATACACCATCCCAGAACCAGGTGAGTGGTTTGCTGATAAAAATCTCAAGTGCAATTTACATCCTAGGAGACAAGCTTCTACTTTCTCCTAGGTTTACTCTCCTTGGGGGAGCAAACTTTTTCCCCTAGAAAGTAAAGCTGGTCAAGCTTCGGTCAAAGGCTGCATGCTTTAAGTTAGGATTTTAAGACACTCTGGACCACCATTTAACAGTGGGAACCTCACTTCAGTCCTCCACAAACTTAACATTGTATGTGTCCCGAAAGCAGGACTCTTAAATACCACAAACACCACTAGAAATGGCAGTTTTTCAACTTTTTTCCACAAGAGCAATCCCATCAGGGTGGCCACCCCTTGGAGTGTTACTAGGCATTCCTTCTGCTTGCCCACAACCCCTTCCCAGATTACAGGCTGTGCACTTGCACCTGCCCATCCTCCACACCCAGGACCCCTTCCTTTCCTTCCGGCCTGGCCCCTGGATTACTCGGATTAACTCTTGGGTGTTTACAAGTAACATAACGATACTAATCACTGACACTGTGGAGCCAGGCCCTGGTCTCGCATGCCTCGCAAGCATTTTGTTGGTTAAATTCTCACAACCACCCTCTGAAGCAGTTACCATCCTTGTCCCTATTTTACAGATGAAGAAACTGAGGCACAGAGAGGTTAGGTAACTTGGCCATGGTTACACACCTAGGAAGGACCATACATTTTAACAGGGGCCTTCGTCTGCCACCATGACTTTGTTTATAGGAGACTTGCTCCCACACAGATTAAAGTCAATGGCATCAAGATTACCAAAAAAGGGGGACAAAAAGGTCTATAACAGAGCTATTCTGAAATACAACAGGGTTGCAAATCATATTATTTCTATGGCTGCCCAGAGCCATCAGGGATCCCCAACGGGCCTTTTAACCTTCCTTGAAATAAAATGCGATCTGTCATTTAAAGCATCTCTCCTCCAGACTTCACACTAGCAAACAATGGCACGTGGCCTTCTGGAACACGAGCAGCAGCCCACGCTCCCGTGACTAAGAAAGAACTACGCAGGGTCGTGACCCCAGCTCTGTCCTTTGGTAACCGCCGCTTTAGGAGTCGCTGAAGAATCTGCTTAACGAAGGCAAGCGGCCTTGGGGGATGTGTAAGCTGGGACTTTCCCGAAGGGCCATTTCTACCACAGTACACGGCAATGCCACAGCTAGGAATTCATCCTCAGCAATGAATCTGACAACGGTACAGAGATACAAGGAACCGGATGTTCACGTCAGCATTCTTCGTAATTGTGCAAAACACAGAAACAATTTAATGTTGATCTGTAATGCTGACTGTTAAATTATGGTATCATGTGTGTAATGACACAAACACACAGGAATCTCATGCAGTCATTATTAAAGAGAATACTCTTTACCTATGGAAACAGTTTACTGGTTAGCATGGAAAACAGACCACAGTGTATGAAAATAATACATGGAGAAGAAGCAGGTTAAGAAACAGCAGACAGGGCTTCCCTGGTGGCACAGTGGTTGAGAATCCGCCTGCCAATGCAGGGAACACGGGTTCGAGCCCTGGTCCGGGAAGATCCCACATGCCACGGAGCAACTAAGCCCGCGAGCCACAACTACTGAGCCCGTGTGCCACAACTACTGAAGCCCGCAAGCTCTAGGGCCTGTGCTCCGCAACGAGAAGCCACCGCAATGAGAAGCCCGTGCACCGCAACGAGGAGTAGCCCCCGTTTGCTGCAACTAGAGAAAGCCTGTGCAGCAACGAAGACTCAACGCAGCCAGGAACAATAAAATAAATAAATTTTAAAAAAATTAAAAAAGAAACAGCAGACACACATAGTAGTATTCTATTATATATATATATGTGTGTGTATATATATATATATATATATATATATATATATTTTTTTTTTTTTTGCGGTAGGCGGGCCTCTCACTGTTGTGGCCTCTTCCGTTGCGGAGCACAGGCTCCGGACGCGCAGGCTCAGCGGCCATGGCTCACGGGCCCAGCAGCTCCACGGCATGTGGGAATCTTCCCGGACCGGGGCACGAACCCGTGTCCCCTGCATCGGCAGGCGGACTCTCAACCACTGCGCCACCAGGGAAGCCCCATTATATTTTTTAAAGGCCACAAATAACAAATGTTGGTGAGGATGTAGAGAAAAGGGAACCCTTGTACACTATTGATGTGAATGTAAATTGATGTAGCCACTGTGGAAAACAGTATGGAGGTTCCTCAAAAAACTAAAAACAGAACTACCATATTATCCAGCAATTCCACTCCTGGGTATATACCCAAAGAAAACAAAAACACTAATTTGAAAAGATAAATGTACCCCAATGTTCATAGCAGAATTATTTACAACAGCCAAGATATGGAAATTTCCATCAACAGATGAATGGATAAAGAAGATGTGGTACATATATACAATGGAATATTACTCAGTCATAAAAAAAGAATGAAATTTTGCCATTTGCAGCAACATGGATGGACCCGAAGGGTATTACGCTTACTGAAATAAGTCAGAGAAAGACAAATACTGTATGTTATCACTTACATATGGAATCTAAAAAATAAAACAAACTAGTGAATATAACAAAAAAGAAAAATATAAAGAACAAACTAGTGGTTACCAGTGGGGAGAGGGAAGGTAGGAGGGGCAAGACAGGGAATAAACAGGTAAAAACTACTATGTATAAAATAAATAACCTGCAAGGATACACTGTACAGCACAGAGAATATAGCCAATATTTTATAATAACTATAAATGGAGTATAATCTTTAAAAACTGTGAATAACTATGTTGTACACCTGAAACATATAATATTGTAAATCAACTATACCTCAATTTAAAAAAAAAGTGAAGTATGCATATGTTTATTGAAGAAAATGTTGAGAACACAGAAAGGTTTATAGCATTTATTACTGTATGTTGGAAACCCATGTGATTTTCACTTCTTTAAAATTTTTCTTGATTTCATTGTTGTTTTTTTTTTGGTCTTATAGTGAGTGGTTATTATTATTAATTTAAGAAAAAACAAAGCTATTTACATTATGCAAAATACAAAATGGAACAGCTGTAACAAAAGGGGACATTGTGGGTCCGATCTGTTAGGGAGAACATTATAAAGCAAGAGGAGGCATTGGGCTCAGTCCCTTTCTTCCTCTTCGGCTCTAGAAATCTTCCGGTGAATTTTTCACCTCCGTTAATTAAGCTACTACCCTAGTGTTGTCTACACTGGCTAAGAAGTGGCCTGTGTGAGAAGGAGACCCCAAACTGAAAGGTCCACACCATGCACAGACAAGAACAGGTCAGAAAGTTCCAGAATTATGTTGGCTCTGGTTCTCCCATAAAGCTGACCCTGAAATAAAGACTCAAATACAGGCAGTTTAATTTGGGAAGCAACACCCCAAGACGACATGCTGGTAGGAAGATAATCGCATTATCAAATAAGTTACCACTGAGGGTAGCTTAATCCCACTGGGAAATCCTAGGACACGGTTCTGGACCCAAGGCTCAGAGTTCTCCTGTCTGAGGGGTGAGGAAGTAAGGAGTTTACCTGCTCACTTCCATCTATCATGGGTCAAGGCTGCTCCTGAGGGAAGGCATTCCCTGGCCCTCAGGCCTGCCCTATGCAGGCAGAGTGGGCTCCAGGGACCAGAGAAAGCCCTCCAGGATGGGTCAGAGGCTCTATAGTTGGAAGCTGGAAAAAATGCTAAGTGCCAAAGACACATGGGTGAGGCCCTGACAGTGTAGACAACAAAAAGTGACCTCTTTGAGAAGATACCTTACCCGATGGTCTGAACGTGTACAGATTGATTGATTGATTTATATTTATTTTTTATACAACTTTATTGGAGTATAATTGCTTCACAATGCTGTGTTAGTTTCTGTTGTACAACAAAGTGAACGAGCCTTATGCATACATATATCCCCATATCCCCTCCCTCTTGAGCCTCCCTCCCACCCTCCCTATCCCACCCCTCTAGGTGGTCACAAAGCACCGAGCTGCTCTCCCTGTGCTATGTGGCTGCTTCCCACTAGCTATCAATTTTACATTTGTGAACATGTAGAGATTTAGACAGCCAGCAGAGTTTGGGATTGGGTTGGTGAGAGAAAGAAACTAAGTCAATGAGAAAACAACATTAGACAACAACTCCAAAAAGAAAAAAAAATTGTTCACAAAGGGAAAAGAAATGATAGATTACTCTAAGGCTCTTCTGTGATTAGCTTTTGCTAATAATACTGTAAACACTGACCACTGAGCTAATTAAAATTACAGGATAACTGCGTTACGAAAATTAGGAGGAAGAGAAGGTGAGTGGGTTTGAGGACAGGCTTAAGAGAGCTATACTGTAGAAATGAGTCTTCCAATTATGTGTATGTACATAAAACTTTTATAAAGAAGGAAACAGAAAGAAGAACCAGTATTGGCCAGGCGAGCCTCTGTCCCCACCCACCTCCAGGACGCAGCCAGGTACCATCACAATTACTAGCCACCTCTGTTATGAAACACACAGATGTCTTGGGGCCAGCCTGCTGAGAAAACTGCATTCCAAGTTTCAAATAAAGGACTGACAAATCAACTTTCAGAAGATGGTGCTTTACCTCTGGGTATCAGAAATTTCTCACAACACCTCCCTCCTCAGCACTCCCCCACTGCCTGGTAAAAATAAAATCCCAGAATCTGCAATATTAAGTTAGCCTTTGCTCCTGAAGGCTAAAAACGATAATCATTAAGATAAAGTGAAAGAGAATTTCAGGCCCAGGGTAACAATGGTTGATATCTGAACCCACAGCTAACTTGAAAACTGCAAAGAAGCTGAAGAAATCACTTTCTGCTTAGGTCCATCTTTTTTTTTTTGCCCCCTTAATGTATCTGATGCTGCTACAACTTTTCTGCCTCTTCTTTCAATAATGAGTTATCTACGTGCGGCATCTTGGCTTAAAAGGCATCTACGTCCTCCCCCAGACTCTCATTTGAAAGCACACTATCTCCTTTCAAAGGTGAGACCTTCACAGCCCGAGGGCTGAGGGATCTGTATTAGAAGAGACAGACGCAGACGCAGGCTCTGGGTGGGCGGTGCCCTGTAGGTACCAAAGCTCTTAACCTGCGGCCTCACTCATGGAGGGAATTCAGTGGGTCGGTGAACGTGGATGGGGAACACGGCTGCATGTTCAGTTTCACTACCCTTCAACTGAAATCCCGCTCTTCCTTTCATGATGCGTGCAGGGCAGGAGCACGTGTAACTATCGACAGAAACCACACACCTTCGATTCCACCGCGGTGGTGGTAGAGATTCTGAAATACCTTTCGTGTCCATCACAACTTCACAACTGCGGGAGTTATTACTGCTGCCGCCGCCCCTGCTATTTAATATTTAAGACCGAAGCCCGGGGGCGACCCCATCACAAGCTGGTTCCTGTTCTCCTGTAGTTGGCCTCATTTCACTTATCTGATGGACTCACAGTCACGTCTTCCGGGAAAAACACGCAGGCTTCAGACCACCAAGCGTGTAACTTACATGGGGAATTTTAGAGGCCACCGGCCGGAGCCCCTTGCCCAAAGCACCGGACCGCCCCCAGCCCGCGCACCCCTCACGTCCACCCCTCGGCCTCCCGGAGGCGCAGACCCGGGCGGGGTTACCTGGGGGTCCCGTCAGGAACACGTGCCGGGCCATACGGGTATGACCGGGTGGGGGTCACGGCCCGGGGGGGTCGGGGTCGAAGTCGCCGAACGGGGCAGGGGTCGGGGTCGCGACCCAGAGTCCGCCCCGCAACGCCGCAGTCCCCACCTCCGCCGGCCGGAAGCACCGCCCTCTCGGCCGCGCATGCGCTCTCCCCATTCAGCCTCGGCCCGCGCATGCGCCCTCCACTCTCAGCCCCGGTCCCCGCGAGCGGCGTCCGCCTGCCTAGGGTGGGAGGATAGTGGTCCGGTCTTCTGCGCGTCCCTGTATTCCAGCCTCGGTGTTGGACTTACGTGGGGTGTTTGCGAGGAGATGTGCGTGAGAGCGTGTTACTAAACCAGTCCTGCTCCAGGTGGGCGCCGTTGCCCGAGCTCTGTTCCCGGGATGGGACCTGCGAGCTGAAATTCCCCCGGGCTGCAGGGATCAGCCCTCCTGAAGGAGCCTTGGTCCCTGGAAGCCTTCCCCAAAGGAGGAGGCTTTCCTACCGATTGGAACTATTTACCCAGTGTTGTCAGCCGTGACGGCAGAGTAGTATCAACTGGTTAAAAGTGCTCGATGCCTGGGCTCCAACTCCAGACATTCGGAGTGATTGATCTTGGGCGAGCCCTGAGCATCTCGAGCTTTTTTGCTGTTGTTGTTATTGTTGAAGCTCCTCGGCAGTTTCTAAAGGCCCATCTTCAACCGTGCACATGAAGACCAATTTTCCCTTCTTGTCATCATCCGATAAATGTAAACCAACGCAAGACCCAGCTGTTGGATCTCCCTGTGCAAAGCATTAAGTGGCTTCCCCCCCCCCCCACTTCACCACTTGAGGGGTTTCAGCCCATGAAATGAAGTGGCAATGGCTTTGGGCCAGAGTTACCTGTAAACTCTTTCAGTCTAATATGTGTACAGTTTGTCTCCTGATCGATCATTCTCCGTTCAGAGAAAGCAATTTCAGTGAGTGCTCAACTTAATTGGTGTGCGCCCATCCAGGACCTCCACGGCTCCCTTTAGCCTGGATATACACCAGTCAGATGGCCTCTGTTTCTTGCTGCTTGAAAAGGAATCATCTAAAAGGCAGATTTGTACAGTCGAACTGTCACCATCATTTCTGCAACATTTATAAGGCTGCATCACTGGTAAGGTAGGGCCTTCCACCCAGATTTCTTTCACCTCCATGCAAACTGGAATGAAGAACAGCTGATGTAGCCAAGTAAACCCAAAGAAGTCGTTTCCAAAAGAAAGAAACATGTACACAGTCATATGTACACTCTTCTTTTTATTAAAAAAAAATTTATTTTAGGGCTTCCCTGGTGGCGCAGTGGCTGAGAGTCCGCCTGCCGATGCAGGGGACACGGGTTCGTGCCCCAGTCCGGGAAGATCCCACATGCCGCGGAGCGGCTGAGTCCGTGAGCCATGGCCGCTGAGCCTGCGCGTCCGGAGCCTGTGCTCCGCAACGGGAGAGGCCACAGCAGTGAGAGGCCCGCGTACCGCAAAAAAAAAAAAAAAAAAAAAAAAAAAAAATTTATTTTAAAATGCTAACTATGTAACATTTCCATCACTGAAGCAGTTTGTAAGGCTCACCATAGGATGGATTATTTTGTTTTGATGTTATGCCTGGAATTCTTTTAGCTACCAGCAGACATCAGTTTAGGTAACTCAAGGAACATCTAGACTCCAGATGTAGAGAACTGATGTTTCAGAACAAAAAGAAAATTCTTCCAAAGTTGGATATTCTTTTTCCATTGGGGGATCCGCCCCTTTCAATCCCAGGGTCGGGACCTGAGGGAGGGATGTTCCCCAAAGAGGAATTGAGGCGCTATTTCCACAGGGGCGACTGAATGCCAGGCTGGCAAAACACGTTCACATTTGTCTTCTCCCCCTCTTACATATTTTCACATCCCCCGTAACCATATTCTTGGTTCTATTTTCTGGTACTCAGGACTTAACCCAAGTTTAAATTACTGTACAAATACACTTAGGAGTAACAATAGTGCGTGTGTGCATGCTCATTGCACGTGTATAGTTTATGGGTTTGGGGAATATTCGTATACAGCCCATCTCATTTGACCAGATGCTGTACACTTGTGGGCACCATGTCCTGGTGTAGGGATGGGGAAAACGGAGCTTTGCAGAAGCTCTGGCTCATAGTAAGGGGCAGTGGGAGAACTGGGTATTGGGGACAGCTTTCTGACTCTCTGACTGTGGTTCGTGTCCCTGGCCCTGGGCTGCAGTCCTGGCACACCCATTGGCTGTGCTGTGTGCTCTTGAAAAGCATGGCTACGATCACAGTAAACGTGGAAAACCAAGCAGGTGAGAGTTGGGTCACCGCAAGATTCCAGGAAGAATGGTGAACCAGCAGAAACAGGGCGTTTAGCCTCCTAACAAATGATGGGAGTAAGCGAGGAAAGTTGTGAGAGTGAACCGCCAAGGACAAGCTGAGAGGCACGGGGAAGAGGGGCAAAGCTTCTGTTTGGCTTTGTCGTTTCCTCAGGAACGCTAACATTGCACAGCTTTGTTTTGTGCAGGTTCACTTTCATTCATTTTGCTCAGATCCCATCAGTGGAGAATCTATTGTTTGCAGAATAATATGGCAATCGTTCTGGTTTGAATCAGCCTCTGATGTGTAGGAACCAAAAAAAATAAAAAAATTGCTGTATCTAATGAATATTCAACACCTGATGTAAATAGAGCTGGTTATTTAATATATTCACCCCCCTTCCCTCCCTCCCTCCGTCCCTTCTTTCCTTCCTCTGTTTTATTGCAGAGACTATGCACTGTGATACACAGTAGGGATCAAATGTACATTTGAATAGCTTCTGTCCTGAAAAGACTAAGAAAATCAAAAACACTGGTGAGTAGGGCTTCCCTGGTGGCACAGTGGTTAAGAATCCACCTGCCAGTGCAGGGGACAGGGGTTCGAGCCCTGGTCCGGGAAAATCCCACATGCTGTGGAGCAGCTAAGCCTGAGCGCCACAACTACTGAGCTTGCGCTCTAGAGCCCATGATCCACAACTACTGAGCCCACATGCCACAACTACTGAAGCCCGCACGCCTGGAGCCCATGCTCCACAAGAAGAGAAGCCACCGCAATGGGAAGCCCACGCACCGCAACAAAGAGTAGCCCCCGCTCGCTGCAACTAGAGAAAGCCCGCGCGCAGCAACAAAGACCCAATGCAGCCAAAAATAAAATTAATTAATTAATTTTTAAGAAACAAAAAAAATCACTGGTGAACAGACTCTTATACCTAAGGTTCAAATTTTTAAAACTATTAAATATCCATGAGCTACTTTTTTCATTCAAAATGGAAATACCTTTATCTGAGCTCCTGGGGGGAAGAATTCCTTTCCCACCCCTTTAGATTACCTACCTTACTGGATAACAATTACCATTGAGAGAGCTGGCATTGCATTTTGGCCACCAACCTTGTAATACTTGGACATACTTAACAAAAGATAATAGCTAACATTTACCTAGTGTTTCCCAGGTACCGAGTTCTCTCAGAGCACAAGAAGACAAATACTGATTCCACTTATACGAGGTACCTAGAATAGTCACATTCGTAGAGATAGAAAGAAGAATGTGGTTGACGGGGCCTGGAGAGAGGGGAAATGGGCATTATTGTTTAATGGGGACAGAGTTTCAGTTTTGCAGGATGAAAAGAGCTCTGGAGATGGATGGTGGTGATTGTTGCACAACACTGTGAATGTACTTAACGCCACTGAACCATACGCTTAAAAATGGTTAAGATGGTACATTTTACGTTATGCGTATTTTACCACAATTAAAAACTAAAAAAAAATCAACATATGGAAAATGAGGAAGAAGAAAAGAAATCAGTAAAGGCTGGAGTGGTCAGAGTAGGGGTTTTGGAGAAGGTGTGTTTTGAGCTGGGCCCTGGAGGATGCATCGCTTGACTGGGTGAGGTTGAGGGGACCTTCGCTGTTGCAGAATGACTCTGATGTCCCAGGGTGGATCTCATCCAGGAAGGGCTTTCATTGGAGCTGGAAACCTCGCAAACCAACACCTGCAGTTAAGGGCTGGTGAAGCTTCTTGAAAGGGATGCTCCGGGGCTCCTAATATGGTCCCACAGGCCTGGTTAGGATAAAGAGATGCCCGTCCCCTCTCTGTTCCTAGGAAACAGCCCCAACTAGAGACTTCAACACTGATAGCTGGAAGACCCAGGATTGTCCTGAGCCCTGTTCTGCTCCTTTCCTGCAGCTGCTGCAAGTCTGATTCTGTCTACGTGGCTGACAGATGGCCCTGGAGGACCACTCTCCCAATTATGCAGACTGGGGAGTCAAGGGAGCAAAGATGGAAGGGAAAGCAGGAAAGAATAGGACCAAATGGTGTGACGGTGCTTGAGCTTGTTGGTGGAAGGAAAACTGGGCTGCGCGAACGTCAGGTCTGTTTCACATAATTGCACCCAACCCTGGGTACGTGTACGGCCCACCACCCCACCCCAGATAAGCAGCCCCCCTGCCATCCCACAGACCTGAGGCGTAGTAGGAGGGACCCTGCCCATCTTTACCCGAGAGGGTGTGACACTCCACACCTGCATGAGCAAAACCAGGGCCTTTTGGCCTGGCTTCCTGCCACAGGAGCGCAAGTGACAGCTGAGCGTGGTCACTTTGGGTAGGCATAAATACGCGGAACCATGAAAGGAGCATTAAAGTGCGAATTCAAGTCGCTGAGCTGAGACCAGCTCGTTATGTTACCCTAGACAAGTCGTGCGACTGCTTTGGGCCCAAGTGTTCACAACTGAAAAAGAAAAAGGAAATTCCTGCCCTGCAGGACCCTCAGGTGTGCTGCAAGTATGAAGTGGGATTATTTATGGGGAAGCTCTTAAACGGTATAAAGTCCATCAGGCAGTATTACCATCTCCCAGAGCTCCTGCGAGGCTGGAAGGGGAACCTGCCAGATGTGTAACTGTACCTTCTCTGAGCACTTGCGTTCCTCTTAGAAGCATTTCTTAAGCTTGTTTTCTACTTCAGGGGTTTTGCTTTTTCCTTTTCCTTCTTTTTCTAAATTTTTATTATGTAAAATTTCAAACATGTACAAATGTGGAGAGAATAGGATGGGATAATAAGCCCCCTGGACACAGAGCCAGCTTCAGCAATTACCAGCTCACGGCTGGTCTTGTTTCATCTGCAGCTCCCCATCTTAAACCCACACTGGGTTTCTTTCGAGCAAAATATCAGATATCATATCATTTCATTGATAACTATTTTAATACGCCTTTCTGAAATATTAGGATACTTTTAAAAATGTAACCACAATACCATTGCCACATCTCAAATATTATTTCTTTCTTTTTTTTTTTTTTTTTTTTGCGGTACGCGGGCCTCTCACTGCTGTGGCCTCTCCCGTTGCGGAGAACAGGCTCCGGACGCGCAGGCTCAGAGGCCATGGCTCACGGGCCCAGCCGCTCCGCGGCATGTGGGATCCTCCCGGACCGGGGCACGAACCCGCGTCCCCTGCATCAGCAGGCGGACTCTCAACCACTGCGCCACCAGGGAAGCCCTATTTCTCGATACCATAAAATACCAGCTCAGTATTCAAATTTCCCTAATTAATTCAGTGATATTTTTTAGTTTGACTAGGATTTACATAAGGTTTATACATTGTAATTAGTTGAAATACCTTGCATCCCTTTAATTTAAAGGACCCCTTCCATCTCTCTCTCTCTCCCTCTCTCTCTCTCTGGTAATTTCTTTGGTAAAGAAACTGCTGGTTTGTCTTAGCCAGTTGTTCACAGTCTGGAATTTGCTGAGGTGTCCCCTCCCCAAGGTATGACTGAGCCTGCCCTTCTGTGGCCCGTGTTTCTCCTATTCTGCTATTCCATTAGGAGACCTGATTTGACGGCCCGCCCCTGGGATGCCTCTGGATGTGTCCAGACATAAGGCAGATTTGTAGAGTTCAGTCTTCCTCAAGTAGAAACTTTTGCTTCTTCCCCTCTTCCTCCTCATGAAACATAAGCTTCATTCAGCTCACTTCCTATGTGCCAGGCACATCCTAAGCTCTTACACACATTATCTCACTGTTTTTCACAGCAATGTTATGAAACAGCATAGTTCAACTTGACATTCATTCTAGCTGCCCAGCATCTAAACCCTTTCCTGTGTTTGGGGAATGGGTCACCTCTTTGCATGCCAGAGATCTCGTTTCTAGCCTCCTTTGCAGCTAAGGAAAGGAAAAGGCAACGGCCCAAAGCTACACCTACCAGATACTCCCATCCTTGGCCTGAGTTAGGTGCTACTGATGCGATGACACATGGAGCCGGAGGCCATGGTGATTGCAGCCTTGGTCCTGGCAGGGCGCTCCGTGCAGCCTGGGGACAGGGCCAGGCCCAGGCTCCTGAAAGATTCCTCTGGGTCGTTCCTGGACCTGCTGCGTCCACCCTCCCGTGAGATCCCCCGTAAACACGTGGAGCCCAGGAAGAAGCTGCTGTGCAGAAGCTGCACTGCAGATGCCGTAGCGGAGAAACAAGGAACCCATTCCCTGTAAGGAACCTGTGAATCACCCTCACCCAGAGCCCACCCTGCCTCAGGGCTTGTTTCCAGTGTGCCTTCCAAACTGGGGAAATCACCAAAGGGTGGGTTCAGGACCCACTGAGTCCACTATGAAATGGATTTCTATCAAAACTTACTCACCTGGGGCTTCTCTGGTGGCGCAGTGGTTAAGAATCCGCCTGCCAATGCAGGGGACACGGGTTCGAGCTCTGGTCTGGGAGGATCCCACATGCTGCAGAGCAACTAAGCCCGTGCGCCACAACTACTGAGCCTGCGCTCTAGAGCCCGCGAGCCACAACTACTGAGCCCGCGTGCCACAACTACTGAAGCCTGCGTGCCTAGAGCCTGTGCTCTGCAACAAGAGAAGCCACTGCAATGAGAAGCCCGTGCACCACCACGAAGAGTAGCCCCCGCTCGCCGCCACTAGAGAAAGCCCACGTGCAGCAACAAAGACCCAACGCAGCCAATAAATAAATAAAAATTAAAAAAGAAAACAAAACTTACTCACCTGCCCTTCATAAGCCCCCATTCTGCCTGCCAAGTGGAGCACAGTGGTGTTTTGGCTCCAGAAATTCGTTTCAGTTTACAGCCACTGTCCTGTAATCCTGGAAAAGTCGATTATTCACCTTTCCTCAATACACAGTCACTCTGGTAAATGGCCACAGGGCCTTCTGGAGGAAGATTTACAGTCTAAACATTTGCTGTGTAGCATGATCCTTCCTCTGGAGGGCTTGGCCTCCCTTTCAGGCAAAGGCCTCTGTTGGCTGGGGCCCGGGTGAGGAAAAAAGGGGCTCCGGCACAGAATTAAAGGCTCTCAGGTCCTGCGGGGGCGATCCTGCATTTTCATCATCTAGGAGGTAGTGCCTTCTCCGATATTGCACTCTAGGGATCTTTCTTGCCGCCCTCAAGGCCCAGCCCTGGGCTGAACTTGAATGACTCAAGTCTGGGAACTGGTTGAGAGGCTGTAACAGTCTCTCATGGTGACTCAGCTCACACTTCTGTCCAATAGATGTAGAGCTTCGCCATGTACACAAAATAAGGCTTTAGGTAGTTCCCAACTCTCACTTCTAGGGCCACCGTGACCAACACAAAAGACGCTGCAGGTCAGACTATTCTAATTACTGCATGGTCTGTGTTAAGATGAAAACCACAGGCCCAAAATAGAGCCATTTATGCCAGGCCACACCTCCGAACCAGGGCTTAATACTGAACCTAACTGAAGCTTCAACCTCCCCTAGAAATGTAGTCTTAACCAGTCAGGAATTTTCTGGTCAATACCAATGAGGTCATCTGTCACATGGGCCCTTTCTAGCCCCCAGAGGAAGACGAGGTAAGCCACCTAATCTTATTCCCTTCTTTTCCCCAAAGGGAAATGACTTTAAAAACCTTTCCCTTTCTGTGGCCCCTGGAACTCCCCTCTACTTCCTAGATGGAATTATGCCTGGTTCATGAATCGTTCAATAAAGTCAATTAGATCTTCACGATTTACTTGGTTGAGTTATGTTTTTTCACATTTGATGACTGAATAGCTTTGGCTCTGCTGTCCATTGCCACATGTCCTGATCTGTGACTCGAAGTTTCTGCTTAACACCAACACCCCAGGATCCCGAAATCCCCAGTGAATGCCGGGAGTCTAGTTCAATGACAACTGTTCTCACTGTCATTTCTGGCCTAAAGATAATTTCACCACTATAATTCTCTGTCTAAAAACCAGACATCAAGAAATAGTGATTTAATAAGCTTACTATAGGAGAAGTCTAAAATGGTACAGATGCACGGTCTACAAACCATTGCATTTTGTGTAAGTGGAAAGATGAGTCTTTGCTTTGTTGCACACACAACATATTAAATTTGCAGCTCAGCAGTATTGCCATATTGACCCTTGACACGTATAGCGCCGCCTCATTGCCTACGAGTATTGCACTGCTTTGCAAGAGCTCAGCCTTTCCGAGTAGCCCAGGCCTCTGTAAACGTTAATACATAGAAACCTCAATTAAATAGAGTTGGGAGACCAGAAGGGGGCGCTCTCATGCCCTATGCTGATAGCGGAACCCAACAGTCCTTTCATGGCAAGGACTCAGCCAATGAGGGACTATTAACGCTCAGCCAATGATAAAACATGGACTCTCTGTTTACTCCACTCTCATCCCAACTTCCTTTTCCCCTCTATAAAAGAGTTCTCCCCTCCATTTTTGTCGGGGGATTTGCACATGGCTCATCATGATTGCAGACTCCCAATTTTAAGTCTTTGCAAATCTCCAAATAAACCCAATTGTGCTAGAGAAATAACTGGCAGTCTATTTGTTTTAGGTCAACACACCTGACTGGATTAGGGGACACCAACTGCCCATGATGGCGCCCAGGGCTCATCCCCAGCACGCTTTGTCCCAGAACTAGTTGACAAGACAACAAAATACCAAGGCCTGGTTGGCTCAGACCCTGGGGTGGTCTTGGGTGCATCCTGGGGGACCCATCTGTATAAACCCAGCTACAAAAGCTAGAGAAAAGAAAAAAGAGGTGGAAGGAACACATAATGACCTTGCACAGGGTTCAGAAATTAATAACTCTATGAATTTATTTCAAAGAACTTTTCAGAACCATTTTTATACGAAGGAATATGGCAAAAATCTACACTTTTGCTCTAAATCTCTGAGTCCTTTTTGGATGAGATAACCACTCTCAGATTCACCTTTCCACATTATAAAGGCTCGCTTAGTTCTCCTCTGGGCCAGGTTTGATTTGTTCCACTGGTCTCTGGATTTCAGAGTATCGAAGCATCTATGCACGTTGATATGGATATAAATTACTTTTAAGCTACTCATGAACTTTAAGCCTGCAGTTTGTTTTTGAAAACTGAAGGGCTTTACTAAGCTACTTCATGGTCTCCTATTGTAATTTAAACAAACAAACAGACAAACAAGCTTTTAATTAATGCCTGTCTTGCTTTATTTAAAACATGTTTTGTTAAATTGCAAACTTGGAACGTGCACATTTTGCCTGCCTACTAGGTCTTACAAATAATTGGTAGTCTAATTCTACAAACAAAGACACTATTTTAAGTTGGAAAGAAAATTAATCTTTCTTTTCTTCTTATCTCTTTAAGAGAAGCTATTTTCCTTCTTCCCCTTAATTCATTTCTCTTGAAGCTCTTAGACTTGCTTTGATAATACACCAAGTCTTTGGGATTTGGGGAGAAGTTTTAAATGGACAGATAACTTTTACAATACATGTTTTTCTCTAGCTCATTATAGTTTCTACTTTGAAACCAGGAGTTTCTAATACTACTTCAGAAATAAGACCAATTATGCATGGGCTCTATGCTTAATGTTCTATAGGCATCATCTCATTTAATCCACATAACCACACTACTGAGATGGACACTTAAAAAAAATAAAGGATACACACATTTCGATCAGTTTTGACAAATGCATGAGAGAGAACATTTTCATCACCTGAGATAGTTCTCTTTTGCCCCATCCCAGAGATCCCACTGCCATACATACACATACTGATCTACTTAGAGCTCTTCTGCTCATTGAAAATTGGATCAGTTCTTCTTTGAGATCAGCTTGAATGCTACCATTATCAACTATTTTATATGTATTTTCTTCCTGTATTTTCTAATCTTAAATGGTGGTGTTCCTGAAACCCGAGTACTGATTAGAAGCTTAACGTGCTAAAATATGTGATACTCCTACGTGCTTCTATGAAGAAGGAACCTTTTAGAGAGGGGAGAAAAACATTAGGCTGCTTTCCTTTTTCTCTGTTGTCCTAAAACCTTCAAAGAGCTTCACTGTTCTTTTCATGTAATATACTTAGATATAAAAGTGTCTCATAGTATAAAGAATTTCATCATTCCTAGTTTTTTCAGATATCAATAACACTACCCCTTAGGGCAAAAAAACAAAAAGAATACATACACTGACTTTTAGCAAACAGTTTAGTTTTTCCTACTTAGCATGTTATGTAGTATGTATTTTTGTGTGTATTTGGTTTTATTAACTTAAAATATTCATGTTGTTGATTCCATGAGTTACAACCTATATAAACTCTGTATAGGCTCATCTATATACACTCAGCTGCAAAGCTAGAGAAAACAAAAAGAGAAAGAAGGGGAACTTCCCTGGTGGTCCAGTGGTAAAGAATCCGCCTTACAATGCAGGGGACGCGGGTTCCATCCCTGGCCAGGGAACTAAGATCCCACATGCCATGGGGCAACTAAGCCCACACCACAACTACTGAGCTTGCAGGCCTCAACTAGAGGGCCTGTGTATTGCAAACTACAGATCCCACGTGCCCTGGAGCCTGCGCGCCACAACTAGAGAGAGAAAACCCGCACACCACAACTAGAGAGAAGCTCACGTGCCGCAATGAAGAGCC
The DNA here is from genome assembly GCF_949774975.1 of Lagenorhynchus albirostris. Classification (NCBI taxonomy): domain Eukaryota; kingdom Metazoa; phylum Chordata; class Mammalia; order Artiodactyla; family Delphinidae; genus Lagenorhynchus; species Lagenorhynchus albirostris. The sequence goes on along the minus strand of NC_083110.1, from coordinate 4,587,036 downwards.
CACATGCCTCAACGAAGATCCTGCATGCCGCAACTAAGACCCAACACAGACAAAAATAAATTAAATAAATAAATAAATAAATAATAAATCTTTGGAAAAAAAGAGGAAGAAGAAACAGAGGCTGACATTGCACAAGGTACAGAAATAAATAGCTCAATTAACTTATTTCCAGCAGATTTTTATTCATTCTGTTTTGCTCCTTTTTATTGCTGAGTAGTGTTCTGTTGTGTGGGCATACTGGAGTTTGTTCATCTGTTGATGGACATTTGAGCTGTTGCTAATTTGAAACTGTTAGCAAAAAAAAAAAAAAAGCTGTGATAAACATTTGTGCACCTATCGTTGTGTGGATATATATTTTCATTGCTCTTGGGTATATACACCTAGTAGTGGAATGGCTGGGCCATGTGATAGGTGTATGTTAACTTTGCAAGAAACTGCCAGATAACCGATGCAGTTGTAAAATTTTGCATTGCTACTGGAAATGTAAGAAATTTCTAATTGCTCCACATCCTTGCCAACACTTGGTATTGTCAGGTCTTTAAAAACTTATATTATCCATGAAATGAAATCTTGTGGGGGTTTTTGTTGTTTGTTTGTTTTTAATATTTATTTATTTAGTTAGTTGTGCTGGGTCTTAGTTGTGTCACGTGGACTCCTTAGTTGTGGCATACGAACTCTTCGCTGTGGTGTGCATGTGGGACCTAGTTCCCCGACCAGGGATCGGACCCGGGTTCCCTGCGTTGGGAGCACACAGTCTTAACCACTGCGCCACCAGGGAAGTCCTGAAATCTTGTGTTTTTAATTTGCATTCCCTGATGATGTTCAGCATCTTTCACATGCTAATTGGCCATTCATATATCTTCTTCTGAGAAATGTCTATTTAATTTTTTCCCCATTTTTTTCTATTTGACTGTCTTCTTGTAACTGAGTTTTAGTACTTCTTTGTATATTCTTTTTTTTTTTTTTTTTTGGTACCTGGGCCTCTCACTGCTGTGGCCTCTCCTGCCGTGGAGCACAGGCTCTGGAAGCACAGGCCCAGTGGCCATGGCTCACGGGCCCAGATGCTCCATGGCATGCGGGATCCTCCCAGACCGGGGCATGAACCCGTGTCCCCTGCATCAGCAGGCGGACTCCCAACCACTGCGCCACCAGGGAAGCCCTCTTTATATATTCTTGATACAAATCCTTTGTGAGATAAATAGTCAATGTTGGCACTGGCACTTAGCTGCGCTAGAATTTAAACAAAGCATTAAATAGACATATTGGAAATGTTGAGATCATTATCAATGGAACATTTACAGACCAAAGATTATACATCGCAGGTGGGAGGAGTATTAGACAGCAGTCAGATTTACCAAGTCAGACTGCTATGGGCTTTCGGTAGACAGGAGGTCACAGGCAGGGCCCACTGCTGCTAAAGTGAAAGGTACTGACTCACACCATGGCCATATGTAAGTTAGATGAGCAAAAGATCATTATGCAAATACAATCTGGTTAAATCTAAAGCAAGGGGGGGGACTTCCCTGGTGATGCAGTGGTTAAGAATCCGCCTGCCAATGCAGGGGACATGGGTTCGTGCCCTGGCCCCGGAAGGTCCCACATGCCTCAGAGCAACTAAGCCCATGCGCCACAACTACTGAAGCCCGTGCACCTAGAGTCCATGCTCCGCAACAAGAGAAGCCACCGCAATGAGAAGCCCATGCACCGCAACAAAGATTAGACCCCGCTCGCCACAACTAGAGAAAGCCTGCGTGCAGCAACGAAGACCCAACACAGCCAAAAGTAAATAAATAAAATAAATTAAAAAAAAAAATCTAGAGCAAGGGGAAAAGCTGCCTCCAGGAGGTCAAAGCATGTAGCTGTGTAGGAAAGCACACAGAGAGTAGGTAGTTTCTATCTGTATCCTTCAGAGACTAAGCTGAGAGAGATCATCAAATGAAACAAAGGTGCAGTGGGATAACCCCGTGTGTGCCCGTAACAACGCACATGACAACCCTTGTCTACACACCTAACATCCCTGTGTGTGCACATAACAGCCCCGTGTGTGCATATAACAACCCTGCACACACACATAACAACCCCGTGTGTGCATATAACAACCCTGTGTACACACAACCGCGTGTGTGCATATAACAACCCTGTGTACACACATAACAACCCCATGTGTTCATATAACAACCCTGTGTACACACATAACACTCCCCTGTGTGCATATAACCAATGGGGGACCAACAAGGGAGTCATTCGGTAAAAAATTATAAAATAATAATAAAATGGCTTAATCTTAAATGTAGTGGAGACAAAATTGAAAGGTGCAGGCACTACCCATTCTTCTACTCTAGAAGCCATTTACCAATGGTTAGATCCCTTTTAAGGAAAATAATTGCCTTTAAATATTGTTGAACCTAGACTTCCCCTGGACGCCTGTAGCTCTCTTGTTTGAGCAAAAGACTAAATAGAATTTTAAGGGTGATTTTGACTGTGCGGATTTATCTCCTCACACTGCGACTTTAAGGGTTACGGGCTTTTACAAAAGGGTGGAGTTTCTTCGTTCCTCGCTGAATCTCTGGTCCGTAGACTGGGACGAAGGATCAGCCAGAAAATAGAGGACAGGAAGCATGGGTTTGTTAAACTGATGTAAGGCATTGAAAAGGACGGCCTCTCACGTGGAAAACGGTATATTTTCTTCTCCTTTTTTTTTTTTTTTTTTTTTTTGGTACGCAGGCCTCTCACTGCTGTGGCCTCTCCCGTTGCGGAGCACAGGCTCCGGACGCGCAGGCTCAGCGGCCATGGCTCACGGGCCCAGCCACTCTGCGGCATGTGGGATCTTCCTGAACCGGGGCACGAACCCGCGTCCCCCGCATGGGCATGCGGACTCTCAACCACTGCGCCACCAGGGAAGCCCTTCTTCTCCTTTTTATGTATCACTCAGATCTGGCCTCCCAGATTATATAATTTATAGTTTTTATAAATTATATATTTAATTAAAATAACATTGTTACAAGTAAAATTAAAAACCTGTGATCATTTTGCAACATCACACTTTTAGCTACGTCACTCTTCCCATGGGATGTATTCTGTCTATTTATACTGGTCTCACCTCTTCTTGACGACCCACACCAGCATCCAGCACTGTGCCATTTTACATGAACACCTGTGAATCACTCAACCTCCTCTGCTGTACGGTGAGCGCTGTTTATGCGATCAAGTGCTGGGTGTTACAGGAAGACATGGCCCGTGTCTAGCTTGATCTCATTCTCCTACAGGTACCATCATGGTGCTGCTGGATCCTGGGGGAGCCTTGTGCTTTCAGAAGAGTTTTCTACCACCATGCTTCTCAAACTGGGTGCCCACATCTTTAAGGGAACCTAAGGACAAGGACAGCTAACAAATTGAGCGTTTACCGTATGCCCAGCACTGCCCTAAGCACTTTGATGTATATCAGGTCATGCTGCCCTCATCCCAAAGGCTTAGGGGGTGGGTGCCGTCCTCAGCTCCTCTTAGAACAGAGAAAATAGGTCACTATCTACCTGTGGTTTTGAATGATCGATCCTGGGCTCTTCCTTCTGCATTTCCATATATCAAAGGTCACTTGTTTTCTATTTCTCCCCTTGAACTAAAACCATTTAGTCTGTTGTTGGTCCACACTGATGATAGAGAAAGTTAGTGAAGCCCATTCTTTCCCCGAGGCAGGAATGGGCTTCCCTCTTCACGGTGACACCGTCCTCGGTCTGGCTGTACTTTAGGAGGCAGGATCAGAGATGTATGGAGTGCAATTCCACAGCCTTGACCTTCGGTGTCCCAGCTTGCACAATACCTTCCTGATTAAGTTTCAACCAGGGAGTTTGGTTTTTAAAATACCATGTAAAGAATTTATACCATGTATTAACTGGGTTCTCCTTGGGCAGTAGATTCGCATTTCCCTCTCCTGTCACGGACCTCGCTGACTGTTCAACTTCTACTTTGGGCTCCTGTGTCACCTTGGCCGGCCCTGTCACCTCCATGGATCTCGAGTTTCTTCACCTGTAAAATGAGAAAACCCTCTGCTCCTCTGCTAAGGCATCACTGGGATGCAGGCATTTCTTTAGAACGCTGAGAGAGAGGAACGTGCCCCAGGAGTGTCAACGGGTAAGTCGACCTGATGAAGAGGCGGGACTCTTGGCATTGTCACAAGCCTTCAGCCACCGACCCCTGCCCACCCTGGGGGCCTCATCCTTCCCTCTCCAGGGAAACAGCATTGGAGCTCCCACCACGCGCCCACCCGCCCAGCCTCCGTGGGCATCCCCTGACCCGTCCACCCAACTATAGATTCCAGTGTTTTTTATTGAATCCCCTGCACTTAGCCCAGTACTTGACACGTGGCCGGTGCTCATTCAATAGTATTGAAGGAAAGAAAGAATAAATGGATGAACGTAAGTTTGGAAAAATGTGGGTTATTGACACTTCTCCCAAGAGAGAGACAGACCAGAGCTCCGTAAGTGTCTATTTAGGACAAGAGCTAGACAAGAGCTCTGTATATGTCCATTTTTGTGAACCTGGAGAATTATCTGGGAGACAAGGAGAAGGGTCAGGGCAGGAGTTGTGGGGGGGGAGGGGCCTGAATCACAGCGTGCATGGGCGTCAAACCAAGCAAGCATGTGGGCATTCTTCTGAGTCAAGGGCGGAGGGAGCTGAGCTCCACAGTCTAGGCTTTGCTGTGTGGCGGGGACAGTTAGTCAGGAAAGCCGCGCGATCACATACGTGAATCTGAAAGGCTGTTGGCCTTGCTGCCACCCAAGGGCAAGACCAGTCCACTGTTCAGCCTGTGTTTTCTTTTGTTTGTACTGGATCCTATCACAAAGGGATTGCTGTCTGTGACAGTCAGGTGGCTCTTAACTCCGTAATGAGACTAATACAGCCTTACTTGTTCACAAGAGAGGATGCTACCTAGAAACTAATACTACCCAGTAAAGTCCAAGCCAACCTCTACTGGGAAAGCTGTTTCCAGTCTGACCAGTCTGTCCCTCTCTGGGCCCACAGCAGATGCACCGTGTCGCTTAGTGAATCCCTGTACTGGATGATCTCTTCCTGAAAAAACACTGCAGCCTTCATTCTTTCATTGCTGACACTTTCATGTTTGAGCGAGCCACCCAGGTGATAAGGGAGTGGGGGGAAAGTGACAGTCACCCCTGAGAGCAGACCTTGCCCAGCCCTTGGCTTCCTGCCCGAGGCGGGTGCTCAGTAAAGCCAGCTGATCTAATTCCCTCCATTCCTCTCTGTCTCGCCCTGCATGCCTCCCTTTTCATCTCCTGTTTGGTTTAACAGCCCTTTCTTAAAATGAGTCCATTTGCTTGTGTGAAGTGCGGAAACCCATCAGGCTGGAAGGATTCAGCTTTTTTTACCCCTCCCCAGGCTCCGGTCACGGGGCCCGCCCTGGTGGCCCTCTGTCCTTGGGTTCTGCCAGCTCGCGTCAAAGCGAGGTCCAGCCTTTGGAACAAAAGGCACCGCACGCCAGGCCGGAGGACCCTGCAGCATCACCGGACATGACGGCGCCTGGGAACGAGACACCGACTCCCCCGCTTGCCACGGGGCAGCGCTTCAAGGGCCTTGGGGGGCGGCGAGGAAATCTCCAGTCCTTTTCTCAGAGCTTTGATGTGCCGCTGTAACCAATGCACAGCGGGCGCTGCACCCTGGTTTGAATTTAAGCCGTCCTGTTGAATTTGAGCTAACCTCTCTTTACAGGAGAATTACACAATAACCACGTCACAGGGGAGTCATCACTGCCAGCACAGTGACATGGCCCTAAGAGTCCACAGCCTCCACTGAGGAAGCACAGATGTCTGGGCGAAGGAAGAATTTTGTTTGTAAGCTGCTCAGGGTCTGGACTTGTTCATTGGCTCCTTAGCAATCTACTGAAAGCAGCCATTTCGTCTCCACCCTGTAAGACCAAACCCTTCCCTTGCCCTTCCGGCTTCCTGACTGACCATGGAAGCCTTGGTCTATTTCAGTTGGTTAGTGGAACACCGTCAGTTTGGCTACCTGTGCTTACGCAGACCTACCGTTCCTAGAGGGACAGTGCAGTCTTTAAATAAAGCACAGAGTCGGGTGTTCAGACCTGGGCTCCAATGCCTGCACTGCCACATTTAGCTGTGCGCTCCTGGGTAGGTCATTACCCGGACTGCATGTGATATTGCCTCTGGAAAAATCAAGAGTGGGACCCAGCAGTCTCTGTGGCCCATTCCAGCTCTAACATCTCTCTTGAGAATGTCTCTGGGCTAGAGAATTGTTGGCAAATTTCAGCCTAATTCATAGCATCCTGACATGGCATCTGTCCCTCGAGAGGTAACACAGGCATGTAACAATTAGCTGCAAGATTTCCTCAGTTCATTATAAATTGCCAAAGAGGGTTCATCAGGCTCCAGACTGGACTTTTTTTTTTTTTTCGGTACACGGGCCTCTCGCTGTTGCGGCCTCTCCCGCTGTGGAGCACAGGCTCCGGACGCGCAGGCTCAGCGGCCATGGCTCACGGGCCCAGCCGCTCCGCGGCATGTGGGATCCTCCCGGACCGGGGCACGAACCCGTGTCCCCTGCATTGGCAGGCGGACTCTCAACCACTGCGCCACCAGGGAAGCCCCAGACTGGATCTTGGCTAGCTCTGAGTAGTCCGTTTTTATTGTGTGTCTTAGAGACATTCATGAGATATTTTCCATGTGCATTTCCCTTGTGTGGTATGGTCTCTGGGAGAATTCAGGTGCAACAAAAGCAGATGTCACAGAAATGTCAGGTCATTCCGACTCACTGCAGTTTTTGCCTTTGCAATCGTGCACGAGGCACAACCCAGAAGTACAGAAATGAGGAAGCAGAAGAAATTCAGACCCACCGCCCTATGCCTCGCTCGTGCAGACCAGCCAGTGAGACGACTCTTGTGACCCCCCGCCCTGGATACTTTTGGTAGCCATGTCACTGGGATAAAGGCATGTCCACGTTGTCTTGTCCTGAACCAAGGGGAAAACGCTTGAAATCTCAACCTCTTCCTAATCCCATGGGAGTCCTTTCATGGCTCAAGCAATGCCGTCCCCGATTGAAATGGAAGACGGTGGTTGGTGGTCATTTTTCACTCTGTGACAGCAAAATCCAAGGCCCAGCCCAATGCTGTTGCTTTGGGAGACCCTAACTACAGTGTCTGAATTTATAGACACCTGCGAAAAGTCTCTGGGGCCTCAAGGTCACATCAAGTCGAAGTCTTCTTTGCAGTTGTGAGCGCAGTCAGGCAGCCAAGGAGGAACTCTGCCCACACAGCTCCCAGTTCTTCCCTCCTTTCTTTTTTTTTATTACATCTTTATTGGAGTATAATTGCTTTACAATGGTGTGTTAGTTTCTGCTTTATAACAAAGTGAATCAGTTATACATATACATATGTTTCCATATCTCTTCCCTCTTGCGTCTCCCTCCCTCCCAGCCTCCCTATCCCACCCCTCTAGGTGGTCACAAAGCACCGAGCTGATCTCCCTGTGCTACGCGGCTGCTTCCCACTAGCTATCTATTTTACGTTTGGTAGTGTGTATATGTCCATGCCACTCTCTCACTTCGTCCCAGCTTACCCTTCCCCCTCCCCGTATCCTCAGGTCCATGCTCTAGTAGGTCTGTGTCTTTATTCCCATCTTGCCCCTAGGTTCTTCATGACCTTTTTTTTTTTTCTTAAATTCCATATATATGTGTTACCATATGGTATTTGTTTTTCCCTTTCTGACTTACTTCACTCTGTATGACAGACTCTAGGTCCATCCACCTCACTACAAATAACTCAATTTCGTTTCTTTTATGGCTGAGTAATATTCCATTGTATATATGTGCCACATCTTCTTTATCCATTCATATATTGATGGACACTTAGGTTGTTTCCAACTCCTGGCTATTGTAAATAGAGCTGCAATGAACATTTTGGTACATGACTCTTTTTGAATTATGGTTTTCTCAGGGTACTTCCCTCCTTTCTGAACTGTGTTTTGATGTAGCAAATGGCTTCAGAATAAAGGACGGTTTTGCTCACCACCACCAGCTTCCAGAGGCTGAGATGGTAGCTGGAACCCAGTCCACAAGGGAGAAGAAAAGAGAGCAAGATGGCGGACCTTTGGGTCGGTCTCTGGTGAACTCTAACCTCATTGGTCCCTAACACCATGTCTGTGCCTGACTTGAGTGACACTGATCAGTGTCATGGAATCTGATCCTGTCATCAGGAGCCACACCTCTTGCGGAAGAGCAGTCCTCCACCTTTACTTTAACCTCACCATAAACGCCATCCTTCCTGACTTCACAGCCACAACAGAGAAAGAGGCACCAGCTTAGTACCGCCTAGGAAGCCTTGGGTGGGGGAATGGGGCTGGAAGTTTCCCTTTGCCACTGCAGGGGTGGCATGTGTGCTCACGCTCAGCAGACAGACGATCAACGCTGAGTGAGTCAGGGTCTCCCGGGGACCCAAGGGACCTACGTAGCAATTTACCAGATGGGGCCAGAGACCCACTGGAAGAATCAATGGGCATCTACCATTGCTTGACTCGACTTCCTGATTCAGCCTTCCATACCACGGGAGTCTGACCCAAGATTTGTCAAGTGCTTTCACATAATATAGTTAAAAAATAAGTTCCCCCAGAATCCACTTAATACTGAGGAAGATATACCCATTTTTCAAGAAAGGAAAGCCCGTACTCCTGGTGTGCTATCCACCTTGCTTAAGATACAAAAGGAATATGCGATCTATCGTTGGGTTGGCAGAACTTGCCATCTTTGGGCCAAAATACGAATTCCCTTGGGCTAGTAAGTCTACAACCAATCAAGTCAGGAAATTAAAAAATCACTTAAACTTTTTACTTGACTGAGTTGTCGGGCACATTCATTCAAGACAATCAAACTACTACTCCTGAGAAGATACATACACGATTCCTCTGAGAATTTGATCCCTCCTACCTCCATATCTCTAGTAAAATTAGAAATTCTTGGACTCAGAGCCCATCTGTGTTGCCTAGTTTTTAATCTCTCCATCTTCTGGCGGGGTGTGAGGTGTGCAGTAAATTGTCTTAAAATGCTTTTTGCTTCCTGGAAAGTTAAATACTTGGTCCCAAGATTTTACTGCAATATTCTATACCCAGGAAGGGACTCTGAGTCTGGAGTTTATTGTAAGAAAAGTGACATTGGTGAGCAGGTTATTAAGTGGCAAATGAGGTCACATTTTTACAACACAACTCTTTTCCTTCAATGTTGTGGGTATGTAACAGTTCTCCTCTTTGCTAGTTACTTAATGCCTTTAATTTGCAGAACTTTTTCATGGTCTAATTGGCACCTTCATTGGAAACATCATAAATCTTTTTTTTCTCAGAGGAGCAATAGCTTTAATAATGGAATAAAAGCATTGTGACCAGAAACATATCTCCTCTCCCTTTCCTCATGTCAGGAAGCCCTTTAGGGTACATAAACGTGAGTCATCGTATCATGCTTTATAATGAGTATTTTTCTCTCTTTTTTCCTCCTCTAATGGGACAACATTGCTTGTAGCCTCCATCAGCCACAAGAAGACGTAAGCAGGCCAACTCCAAACACAAATCATAGGAAAAACTGTGAATAACTGCAGTGAACCGCATCCAATCCCTCCTTTAATTTATGCTAACGTGACGTTAGAGCAACACAAATGGCCATGACCAGTTTCTCGGTATGTAATTTATAGAAAGTTGCAACACCTCCGGCTGTAAGCACTAGCCGTGGCCAAGGCACCGGCTTTCAAAATCAAGCTCACTGAGTTCTTAAGACGACAAAAGGAATCCCAGGGATGGCAAAACAGGGCACCTGTGATGCCTGTTATCCCTCAATGCCCAAGGAAGACGTCACAAAAGGGTCCCTTTCCCTTGGAACCCAAGTGCTTCTCAGACCCCTTCCCACACAGGAGGGCTCCAGGCATCCACCATCACTTTACCCGAGTTGGCTTATGAATTCAAGTCTCTTTGTCATCCCTTCCCTATATGTGTATGTAAAACTCTTTCTAGTAATGGAAATGAATTGATTTTATAGCTCATCTTTAAAAAGTTTCATTAAACCCCTGTAACTAAGATGTTATTTTCACTAATAGATGACACTGAGGCTCGAAAACACAGACAGCTATTTTTGTTTGTGCAAAAGTCCTGCAGCTTCTAGTAGATTGCCCAGCACATAGTAGGTGTTCAAAGTTATGTACAGAATAAATGAAAGCAGAATTAGTATTACCAGCCAGAGCAAAAGATGACAATAACCAGTTATAGGCCCAGCCTTATTCATGGATAGCATAGACAGCCAGGGACATGATCTACGTATTAGTCAAGAATCTCCAGGGAAAAAGAACCAATAGAAGAGATCTGTGTGTGTGTGTATATGTACGTACATGAGAACTGGCTCACAGGGCTGTGGGCACTGGCATGCCTGGCAGGCCGCAGACCCAGGGAAGAGTTGACAGTGCAGCTTGAGTCCAGAGACAGTCTGGGGGCAGATTCCTTCTTCCTTGGGGGTCCTCAGTCTTTTCTCTTTAAGCCTTCAACAGATTGGATGAGGCCCACCCACAATAATTGGCTTTACTCAGAGTCCACTGATATAAATGTTAATCTCATCTGCAAAAATACCTTCACAGCAACATCTAGATGCAATCTGGATCAACATTCCAATAGAATTTCGTGAAATTTCACAAGCTCCTTCGAAAATTTGTGTGAAAACACAAATGGCCAGTAACAGCCAAGGACATCTCAGGGAGGAGCAAAGCGCTGTTTTCACTGCTGGGTTTTGAGTTTATTAAGAACTACGGTACATTAAGAGAGAGGTATTTGAGCAAGGAGAGACAAATACACGGAGAATCTAAAAATCTAAAAATAGACCCACTCATGTATGGACACTTGCTTTATGACCAAGATGACATTGCAGAGCACTGGGGAAAGGATGGTCTTTCAACAAAGGGTGAAGGATCAAATGCATATCCATATGGAAGAAGATGAAACTTGATTCCCACCTCATGCTATGCACAAAAATCAACTCCAAGCGGATTTTAGAACTAAATGTGAAAGTTGGAACAATTAAACTTCAACAAGTTAATACGGTGGAGTATTATTTGTTTGATTTTTTTAAAAAATTGTCCCTTTTGACAAAGGGTGTTTTATTTATTTATTTTTTATTTTATTTTATTTTTATTTTTATTTTTTTGTGTGATACGCGGACCTCTCACTGTTGTGGCCTCTCCCGTTGCGGGGCACAGGCTCCAGACGCGCAGGCTCAGCGGCCATGGCTCACGGGCCCAGCCTCTCCGCGGCATGTGGGATCTTCCCGGACCGGGGCACGAACCCGTGTCCCCTGCATCGGCAGGCGGACTCTCAACCACTGCGCCACCAGGGAAGCCCTATTTATTTATTTTTTAAACATCTTTATTGGAGTATAATTGCTTTACAATGGTGTGTTAGTTTCTGCTTTATAACAAAGTGAATCAGCTATACATATACATATATCCCCATATCCCCTCCCTCTTGCATCTCCCTCCCTCCCACCCTCCCTATCCCACCCCTCTAGGTGGTCACAAAGCACTGAGCTGATCTCCCTGTGCGATGCGGCTGCTTCCCACTAGCTACCTATTTTACATTTGGTAGTGCGTATGTCCATGCCAATCTCTCACTTCATCCCAGTTTACCCTTCCCCTTCCTCTTGTCCTCAGGTCCATTCTCTACGTCTGAGTCTTTATTCCTGTAATATGGTAGAGTATTATCAGGACTTTGGGAGAGGAAAAGATGTGTTAAGCAGGATGCAAAACCAAAACCAAAACCCACTAATCATAAAGAGAAAACTGAAAAACTGTAATGAGTACATTAAAATTAAGAATTTTTATTTATCAAAGACACAACACAAAACAATAAAAGGTCAGCCACAGAGTGGGAAATAGAACCACAACCTATATCAACAAAGGGGTCCTATCCAGAAGATATTGAGTCATTAAGAAAAAAAAAAGACAACCAAGTAGAAAAATAGGCAAGAGATTTGAATAAGCATTTCATAAGAGATCTCCAAGTAGCTAATAAATAGATGAAAAAGTGTTCAACGTCATTAGTAATGAGGAATGTGCAAATTACAACCATAGTAAGATACCTCTACACACTGCCATTTAGACATTTCAAAATGGAAAAGACAGACAATACCAAGTATTAGCAAAGATAAGGAACAAATGAAACTCTCATCCACCGTCAGTAGGAGGCTGAGTTAGTATCACCCTTGGAAAATGGTTTAGCATTATCTACTCATGTTTGATAAACTCATGACCTAGGATAGCAGTTTTACATACTTGTGTGTGTGTGTGTGTGTGTGTGTGTGTGTGTGTGTCCGTAAGACTTGTACAAGAATCATCATAGCAATGCTGTTAATAATGGTCCCAAACTAAAAACAACACCCAAATATCTCTCAACAGAATAGATAGATAAAACAAAATACTTTAAAGCAGTTAAAATAAACGAACATTTGCCACTATATGCAACAACATGGAAGAATTTCACAATCTTAATGTTGAGTGAAAGAAACCAGGAGCAAAAGTCTTCATACAATATAACTCCATTTATATAAAGTTCAAAAGTAGGCAAAATTGAACTCGGGTGTTAGCAGTCAGAATTTCTGCTACTTTTGGAGGGGAGGGAAGGAAAGCGCCCTAGAGAGAGGACTCATGGAGACTTCTTGGGTGGGGATGTGGTTCTATGTCTCGATAAGGTGGTAGAGACAAGATGTGATCACCTGGAGGTGACTTGTCAAGCTATATATTTAGGATTTTATGTTACACTTTAATAAAAAGAACTTTTAAATTCTTGAGCTGATTTGGTAGAAAAAGTTGAGGAAATCTGAAATAGAGAATAAAGTGGCAAAGAAATTTTAAAAATAGAAAAAGCTAAGGAAGGTAAAGGATTAATCTTGAGATCAACATCCAAGTACTAAGAGTTCCAGAACAAAAGGTTATAGAAGAAAAGTGGAGGAAGACATTATCCAAAATATTTCAGTGGAACTTCCTAGAACTAAAATTCAAAGTCGCCTCCTAATCCATTAAGGCACATCACAAACAAATTTCAGAATACTGGGGCAAAGAGTAGATCCTAAAATCCTTCAAAAAGAAATAATATCCAACTTCTCCCATCCATATAGGAGCAGAGCCTACGACATTTGCAGAGCAAACAATTTTCAATGTAGAATTCTATACCCAGCAACACTATCAATTAGTGAAGAATAAAGACTGTTGTTTTTTTTTTTTTTTTTTTTAAGATTTGACTGCACCGCGAAGCTTGCGGGATCTTAGTTCCCTGACCTGGGATTGAACCCTGGCCCTCAGTGGTGGAAGTGCAGAGTCCTAACCACTGGACAACCAGGGAATTCCTTAAACAAGATTTCAGAATGCTCACTAGAGTTTGGCTAGTTAGGCTAGAGTTTGCTCCCAAATAGGAAAACTGTGTATTGTTTTGTTTCAAAAGGTTACAAATTCAGTGCTTGAGAAATGCAGCAGGTAAGCAACAGGACTAGCAAAGTCTGTTTTCGGAGCTGTCTGCCAGCAGACAAGCAGGTCTCTGTCCAGGAAGCCTTTTCTTATGAGGGGGCTTGAAGGAAGGTTCTGTTTACATCCCACCCTGCCCTTCTCCCCTTCAACCACCCTCACTTCTTTTTTCTTGAACTTCTCATAGTGGTAGAAATTGGTGGCATTGTCCTTAGCAGGACTCTTGTGGTTAGGGATGGGGGGGACCCCTTCTCAAAGGGCAAGTGTTGGGCTCTTCCTTGTTCTCCATTTGGGGGCATTGAGCGCCTCGTGATAAGATCAGTGGGCTGCTCATAATCTACACACTGCTGGTGAACACAGAGGATGTTTCATTGTCTTTCTTCTTGTTCTGCTGCCCTGCCAACAGATGTTAGCATCCTCCATGGAAATAGTTTTTATTTCAGCATCACGCTGGAGGTCCACCTTGGGGATGCCGCTCAGCGTCTGGTTGGGAGACACCTCCACGGTCTTTGCTGAGGATGCTCGCTGCAGGTTCATAGAAACCGCATTCTACAGCTTGACTTTCTGCTTTCGTGTTCTGCTTCTCTTTCCTCTTCTGCAGCTCTGTCTCAAAGTTCTCCATCATGTGTGCGACCTCATGCCTTTGGTTGGTTTCTGCACGAGTGACGTGCTCAAAGGGGGTCTTCCTCTTCATTGATCTCTTCTGTGCCCCTGTTCTTCAGTTTCCTCATGTCTCCACACCTCCTGTCTTCTGAGTGGTCTCCCCTTGTACTTTCTCTCTCACCAGCAGGGCCACAGCACAGGCCATGAGCCCCCTTCCCTAAGTCCTGCACCCCTCGGGGCTCCTCCAGTTTGATAAACTTCTTCTGAGTCCAGCTCATCTTCCCACAACTCTGAGTGGGTCCAGCGCGGGTGGAGAGTCTCCATGATGGCACAGACCCTGAGGTCCAGCTGCGGCAGTCAAGACATTTTTAGACATGCAAGACCTCAAAAAACAAAGACAAGACAAAAACAAAACAAAAACGCCTCTCAGGCACGCTTTCTTATGAAGCTACGTATGTACTCTTTGAAAACAAAGAAATACATCCAGAAAGAGAAAGATATTGGCTCCAGAAACCAGGGATCCAACAAGAGAGAAGGGAAGCGGTCCCCAGGAGATGCCGAAGAGAGGCCATAAGATGATCTGCACATTCGACAGGAGGGCAGAGGGGTCCAGGAGGAAGGGCTCCGTGGAAAAGAAGGAAACTGACAGACAACCTCTGTTACAGTATTGAGGCAGGCTTATACCTCCAGCAGAGTCATTTACTAAGTCCAGGGAAACCATCATTTATTCAAGAAAGGAAATATAATCAGAGCTTAATAAATAGCTAAGCTGCTGTTTACAGGGGCATAATGAAAATGCTAAATCTAAAAATTACTATGTAACTTAATTGAGTGGAAGGGAATATAAGTGTGGGAGGGAAAAGGTGTCAGTTGTGTGGGAAGAGAGTGAGACCCTGACTTTCAAAATGGCAAATGGCGATCATTTCTAAGATATTAAAATATCAAGAAATGGCAGTGTAAAGCCAGCTAAAGGGTTACAACAGCTGCGTGGAGGATGTGAAAATTGGAGAGGGGAGGGGCAAAGTAGAAGACTTCTGGTTTTCTTCTGCAGAACTGTAAGCAGCTTTCGGCAGGAAAGAGCTCTCTACAGCGGCCCCCTTTGTCTTGTCACTGCCCTTACACCAGGTGCCCGTCATGCTCTACTCATCTCCGGCCCTAGAACACCTTTCACATCTTTTGACCACACGGTACCTTGCCTAACTTGTTGGTTCTTTCCATAGATCAAAGAAGTAGCAATGAAGAATAAGTAATTAACAGATGACCAGATCTCTACCCCAGCTTCCCCTTCAGTAATCCCGTGAACAAACTGTGTGAACAAGACGGCATCTAAAGAGAGATCACGACGAATCAACAAGCCTGCACACACGCCTGCACGCTGTGGGGTATGGTGAGGACTCTGACCCCCTACCTCAGTGATTCACTGAGCTGACCTCCCTGTTTCCCTTTTTAAAGGCTTTCATGGCTGAGCAGAATCTTCGGAGACGGTTTTTAGGAGACACTGAGTCCACCATCTCCCCAGATTGCTGGCCTTCTGATTAAAAGCAACTTTCCTTTCTACCAACATTTCTCCCTCTCTCTCTCTCTCTCTCTGTCGCTTTCTCGTATTGATTTTTGAGCAGTGAGCAGCTGGGCCAGATTCGGTAACAGACCTATTTGACATTCTAAGCCAGGAGCCTATAACCTATAAAAGCCAAACAGCTGGGTACAGGCAGCTAGGCACTGTATTGCACTTAGGTAAGTCATTTGCCTCTGGAAGAGGATACGCAAAAGTGTCCGTGGCTGTGCTAGCCTGGAGAGACTGCTGGGGAAGGTTGCTTTGCTTTAGTCTTACAGGAGAAGCTGTAGCAAGAAAGACACAGGCAGCCGGGATGGGAGGAAGCCTGGACCCACTCTGCTCACCAGTGGGCGGAAGCTTGAATACACATAAAGGACAGAAGTGGTCTTTTCTACCAGAAGGAATCGCTAAAAACGATGGACTTAACAAGGAGCAAGAAGCTGAAGACACAGGTAGGAGAGTCCACATGAGAGCGTCAGGTTAGGGTCTTTTCTTTGAGGGAATCTTTACCTTGTCTGGCAGTATGCCCCGACTGCAGTAGGCACTGGAGGACTCGGGCTACAGAACCCTTCCTGGGAAGGTGGCCTATCCACTTGCTAACCCACATGTGAACTAACTAGCACGAGTCCCTCAGGCTCACCCATCGCTCACCCATCCAGGCAGCTGTCCTGGCTCACAACATTGTTGAGCCCCGGATGAAAGTGGATACATCAACAGGCCTCCCCTGGGTGTTCTTTGTTAATCCCTTGAAGGACTATATTTCACGAGCAATTCCCAAGCTGTTTGGTATGACAAGGTAAATTAACAGAGCAGTTGTTCTTTCTGTCACCCAAGAACACTGATAACAAGAGAGGAGACGGAAGGTGAGACGGGGGTCTGGTTTCTGGTCCTGGTCCTGTCTTTTTTTTTTTTTAATTTTTATTATTTATTGGAGTATAGTTGATTTACAATGTTGTGTTAGTTTCAGGTGTACAGGAAAGTGATTCAGTTATATGTATACGTATATCCATTCTTTTTCACATTCTTTTCCCATGTAGGTTACTACAGAGTATTGAGCAGAGTTCCCTGTGCTATACAGTAGGTCCTTGTTGTTGATCTATTTTATATAGAGTAGTGTGTATATGTTAATCCCAAACTCCTGATTTATCCCCCCCCTTTCCCCTTTGGTAACCATGTTTGTTTTCTATGTCTGTGAGTCTCTTTCTGTTTTGTAAATAAGTTCATTTGTATCATCTTTTTAGATTGCACATACGGGTGATATCATATGATATTTGTGTTTCTCTGTCTGACTTACTTCACTTAGTATGATCATCTCTAGGTCCATCCACGTTGCTGCAAATGGCATTATTTTGTTCTCTTTTATGGCTGAGTAATATTCCACTGTATCTATGTACCACATCTTCTTTATCTATTCATCTGTCAATGGACACTTAGGTTGCTTCCATGCCTTGGCTATTGTAAATAGTGTTGCAATGAACAGTGGGGTGCATGTGTCCTTTTGAATTATGGTTTTCTCAGGATATATGCCCAGTAGTGGGATTGCTGGGTCATATGGTAGTTTTACGTTTAATTTTTTAGGGAACCTCCATACTGTTCTCCATAGTGGTTGTACCAATTTACATTCCCACCAACAGTGCAAGAGGGTTCCCTTTTCTCCAAACCCTCTCCAGGGTTTGTAGACTTTTTGATGATGGCCATTCTGAGCGGTGTGAGGTGATACTTCATTGTAGTTTTGATTTGCGTTTCTCTAATAATTAGCGATGTTGAGCATCTTTTCGTGCGCTAACATCACACTCAACGGTGAAAAGCAAAAAGCATTTCCTCTCAGACAAGGATGTCCACTCTCGCCACTTTTATTCAACATAGTTTTGGAAGTTTTAGCCACAGCAATCAGAGAAGAAAAGGAAATAAAAGGAATCCAAATCGGAAGAGAAGAAGTAAAGCTGTCACTGTTTGCAGATGACATGATACTATACATAGAGAATCCTGAAAATGCTACCAGAAAACTCTTATAGCTCATCAATGAATTTGGTAGAATTGCAGGATACAGAATTAATACACAGAAATCTCTTGCACTTCTGGCCCTGTCTTAATGAACACAGCTGTTAATTGTTCTCTGACTCAGGTTACCATTCATTTTCCCTTATAGGTTTGGACTTCCTCAAGGGAATAAATATTATTTTATTCATCTTTATTTTTTCTTTGATGCCTACAAAATTGCCCATATCCAAGCAAGTGCTCAGAGATATTTCTTTTTGAATTAATGAACTGAGTGCACTTAGTCCCCGAGGCAATCACATAAACATAACTGCCTCCCCCGACGTGTGGAGGGCAACATTCAGGGGTTCCATTGCGTTTTATTGATTCAGTTCTCTGTTGATTCTTCCTCCTCCTAACTCTATGTCCTTCTCTGTTGATTTATTTTTTCCTCTCTTGGCTCTCTGGGTCCCATTCGTTCTTTCAAATATTGCCTTGAAGCTGTGATTCTCAGCTATGAAATAACTCCCATGATGTCCAAGTCTCTAAAAATGCTCAGAACAGTAACAATTTAAATTTCCATCCATTAAATTTTACATAAATAAAACATGCCTAACTTGGGTGGAGAGAAGTTAGGGAATTAAATAAACAAGAGGATGTTGCAACCTCCAGAAAGCTGGGAAAGGTCTGTCCCAGAGGACCAGAAACGATGTACTTTTATTAGTACTGGGCCTGACCATCTGTAGCAGACCCTGATAGAAATAAATCTTGTTAAAGCAATATTTTTCAAGCTCTGCTGCCCACCTGGTTTTGTTCTTACTGGGACTTGGAATCACAACAGACATGGTCACAGAGCGGACTCATGGCTCAGGTGGTCATTTTAAGAATAATTAGAAGGGCTCCTAAATGCAATTACTCTGAAGTTAACAAAAAGTTGACTTTTTTCCCCAGGAAGTAGCTGGGCTGGTGTCCTTTCAATTTTCCTATATGTCACTCTCATTAAATCTAGCTATAAGGTATCTCGACTCTGGCTGGCATTGGCTGAGAACAAATGCCATGCTTTGGGGGGATGGGTTAGGTTCAAGGATAGGATCAGGGAGACTAGTTAGAGAGCTACTGCAATAGGCCACAGCAAAGGAGAGCACAGGTAGTGGGAGAGATCAGATGCTGGGTGCACTTTGCAGCAGAGTGGACAGGACTTGCTCATGGTTCAGATGTGGAGTATGGGAGATGAAGATTCAAGAATTTTTTACCTGAGAAACTTAAAGAATGAATTTGCCACTTACTGTGATGGGAAAGGACTATGGGGGGCATGTTTCTGGATAGAAATAGTTCGGCTTTGCACATGTCAAATTTGACAAGCTTATAGAACCTCAGGGGAGATGTCAAGTATGTGGGTGTGGAATTCAGAAGACAGGTCCAAGATAGAGAAATAAGTATGCAAATCTTCCTCCTATATATGTCTTTAAAGCTGTGGGGCAGCAGGGAGTGAGCAGAGAAAGGACAAAAGACATATTTTAAAGGACTCTTTAACAAACGACAAAGAACTCTGGATTCCGGGGAAAGCCAGTTCTTGGAAGTAGAGAAGAGGAGGAGAAACTGCTGGTGAGACTGGGGCTGAGAAGGAATAGGGGCCACAAAAGAGGTGTCCTAGAGCCCCAGGGAGGAAGTCTATGGAGAAGGCAGGAGTCATCAAAGGACGGAGACACTGACCACTGGATTCAGCGACACACAGGTCACCTGGACGAGCGCAGAGCTCAAGGAACGGGAGGAATGAAGGCCTGGCCAGGGTAGGTTCATGAGACAATGGGAGAAGGGGAAGAGGAAGAGGCAGGCATTGGAACTAACTCTTAGGAACGTCGCTGGAAAGGGAAGCAAAGAAAAGACGCAGCCTGCGGGAAGGACATGGGATCAAGGGGGTTTCCTTGGAATCGCAGTGCTGTGGTTACCATCATTGAGATGGGAGCTGGCATGGCGTGTTTATACGATAGAGGGAGAAATGAACGGCAGGAGAGGGGCCTGATGGAAACGGAGGGCTTGGGTATCACATCCAGGCTGTGCAGGGTAGGGACAATGGCAGGCAAAGCGGAGGACCGCATGGCGAGCTGTGTGGAAGTTCTCTTCTGATACTTCCATTTTCTTCTCACTAATATACTCTCGAAAACGCTGCTATTTAATGAGTTAATGGGATTTTTCGTGGGCAGATCTCCATTTCTTTCTGTGCTGTTGTGATGGGAATGATATTTTCAATCCTGTTTAGAGGAAAAATCAACTCAATACAACAACTCAATTCAGCCTCTCTCGGCAGAGTGCCGTGTGCCACGTACTTCCAGCCAGGTGTCCGAGCTACGGGCTGGTCCCCATGGACAGTGCCATCACTGGCTTTTATGTAACACAATTAAATGCCTCCTGATGGCAGGAGCTGTCACTGCTGCTCTTTACTGCACTTTACTGCTCAACCAACACCGGCCCAGATCACCTGGGCTATAGGAACAGTCATGGTAGTTCCCCATTGTATTTGGAGGGCCATTTGCCTCAGAGGGAAAAAGAGAAAGAAAGAAAGAAAATAAGCTTAGGTGACTTCTCCTCATTTTGTTCCTGGCTGGTTATTTTGGAGGGTACGGGACTTTACTTTGTCTTTCTTTTTTTTTTTTTTTGAATTTTATTTTATATCTTTTTATACAGCAGGTTGTTCACTTTGTCTTAAAGAGAAATAAAGATTCAATTTGCTCTCTATATTAAAGCCCCAATGACAAATTTTGTCAGAGACTTAAAAAGCACCCTTTAAAAAAGTAGACAATGGGGACTTTCCTGGTGGTGCAGTGGTGAATGCTCCGCTCTCCCAATACAGGGGGCCCTGGTTCGATCCCTGGTCAGGGAAATAGATCCCACATGCATGCCACAACTAAGAGTTGGCATGACACAACTAAGGAGCCAGCGAACTGCAACTAAGGAGCTCCTGAGCTGCAACTAAGGAGCCCATGTGCCACAACTAAGGAGCCGGCAAGCCACAACTAAGACCCAATGCAACCAAAAAAAAAAGTAGACAGTGGGGACTGGATTTACGTCGCTTTGTACCTACTTACAACTGCCTGCTGCCATCCAAAAGCATGAAACAGTTTTAAAATTACAGTTTTGGAAAAGGCTATCCTTGATAATGTAACCTTTTGTTCATTACTGAGACCTGAAGTTAAAGGCATTTGAGAATGTTTCTTTTGAGTAATGAAGAGAGAGAGAGAGAAAGGAAAAAATACAAGTTGATCTGTTTGATTAGGGGCAAAAACTGTTTAGAAGAGCTGCAGAGAAAAAATAGGGAGATAATAAAATAGCTGTTGGAAAGTGGACTCATCATGAATAATTAGAAATCGTTTAATTTACTAATGAAATAGCTACACTGCGGTTGCCATCACGTATGCAGAAAGGAAATATTTAACTCGTAGGTACTATGAGCACTATGTAAAGTTGCTTTTTTAAGTCAAGTAACAAAAGCACGGAAGGAGCAAATTAAAGCACTCGAAAAAAAGAAAATTCAATTTGCGCTGAAATTTTCCACGGAATGATTCTGCTTCCCTATATCCCAAACCTGCTGATTTTTTACGAGCGTGTTGCTCCCACCCAGATTTATTCCAAATTCAGTTGTGGTTTTCATCGTTGTAAATGCGGATTCCTGTCATGCAAATAACTCAACGTTAAGAAAGAAGGAGTAATCCTGGTCCCCAAATTATCGAGTGAAATTGCCTTCCCCTAAGAGCGCACGGCATTTGAGGAATAAACACAGGAAACAGAGTAACTCTGCCCACCTCCCCATCACTGCCTTAGTAAGAAGTGACTGGGGAATTCACTCCCTCGGGGAAAGCATCACACACAGGTCAGTGTACATCCGCAGACCTCCTGCGCTCGGCACTGCGTTTTCATCAATTTCACACGCACCTGCGGGGCCAGCTTTGTGCCAGGCCTGGGGAGGACGTTGGGAGGTGATATGGAGCTGACTGACACCTCCCTGTTTCTCAGGGGCTCCCGGAGTAGATGGCGAGATCACCACGTATATACGTGACCACAAACCAAGGGTGATACGGGCTTCCTGGGAGACACAGGCGCAGTGGAGGAGAGGTCCTGACAGGGCCAGCGGACGAGGCGAGATCTGAGTAAGGACTGGTGCTGTCGGCGGCTCCTCGACAAGCACGGGTGCTCGAGAGTGACATCGTGCCCTTCTGGATAACCACATCTCCTGGTTTCTAGATGTGATGCTTTGGCCTCCAGGGCCTGAGAGGGGACTGCCCCTCCCAGAGCCAGCCAGTTCCTACTGACAGTAAACAACGCAGCTGGGAGCTCACCTTTCACCTGCCAACCAACCCAGCTAGAGCGGGCACCCCACCACCTCCTCTATGGGGTGCTCACTCCCCTCCCCCCGCCCTAGTCACCCAGGGCCAGGTGCCAGACACCTAGGGAAGTCCCTACACCCGGAGCCCTGAAGTGATCCAAACCTGCCGGTCCAATGCAGTTTTCTGTAGTCTTAACGCCAACGTGCATACGTGAGGGTATAAGACCGCCTACGGTGCGTTCAGTCACTCATTGTATTGTGTTTATCGACGTTTAAGTTAAAGAAGCTTCTCAAGCATTCTTAGTTAAATATCTATAGGTAGCTATAAGTACCCATACTACAAATAAGATACAATGAGATTTTGGTCTAAAGCTTATTCCCTTCTATGCTAGTTAAGAACAGATTCAACAGCAAGCATGGCAAAGTCCCCAGTAAGCATAACTTAAATAAGGTAGAAGCTTATTTCTCTCTCACATTCAGTCTGAAAGTAGGTGGTCCAAATCCAGCAAGTCTCCTCCACTTAATAAAATACCCAAGTGACCGAGATTCCTTCTATTTTGCCATTTTATCAAACGTGGTCCTCAATCCCAGAGTGGTTTCATGGTCCAGTGTGGCTGCTTGAGGTCCAGTCATCACATCACAAACTCATTCCAGACAGCAGGAGCATGGAAGGGAACAATAAGGGCATGTCTCGGCATTTTAAGCACCCTTTCCAGAAGTTTCCATTAGCCAGAATTTAGTCATATAGCCACACTGAGCAGCAAAGGACGCTGGAGGCTGTGATCTTTCACTCTGGGTAGCCACATGGGCTAGCATAAAGTCCGGGACTCTATTAGTAAAGGAAGAGGGGACAGCTCGCAGACTCTGCCTGCCCTTCTCACAAGGAATCACTGGGGCCTCTAGGAAGATGTGACAAAGTGCAGTCCGGCTCCTCCACATTCCTATTTCTCCTCATCCTGGTTCTGTATCTCAGCGGTTCTCCTCTGCATCCTCTGGGGAACGGTGTCCATGGCCATGGGCCCTGGAATGACATTTCCCAGTATTTTCAAGAGAGAGAGGAGTGTGGCATTTTTTAAAGCGACATTTTCCAGCCCTCGCCTCACTGTCAGAGGCACGCAGGTTGTCGTGCCTGGAAGGGTTAAGCTGGCTTGGAGGCCCCAGAAAGGGCAGAGTCTGGTGACTTCTCTTCCTAAATTAGCAGCGTCAAGTATTAGAGATGCAAGCTTGGCATTTAAGGTTTGCTTTCCTCCCAAGGATTTGCTCTAAAGCGAAAGCTTGAGTTGCTTATGACCAGGAAATGGTCTCCCGCCTTCCCTCTCTGTTCTGTCCCATCTCCTCCCCATAGTGGGATGGTGACAGGGGCTGCTCTGGTTTTTGACCTAGAGGGAAGGCTTCTGGGTCGTGGAGCACCTGAAAAGGGCTCGGTCACTTTGTGGAAGCTTTGACCTCTGTGATGCTTGGCTGGTTCAAACCAACAACCAAACATCCCTCAATTTCTTGTGACTTTGTTCTTTAGTTAGCATGTGCACATTATACATACACTATAGGGATGCCCTTGCCTTGCAGAGTTAGCCGGGCAAACCTGGAATTCCATATAGAGCTGGAAAGAACACTTACGCACCAACAAGGAAATAGATCATGTTTCCAGGTTCAACAGCGACCCCGCCTTCTCAGAGATGCCCGGAGCACCGCACCTCGGTGCCACACTCAGCTGCCTGTCGTCTCATTAGACGTCACGCACCGCAGAGAGCACAGCTGGCAGCTCCCACTACTTGTATGTGGGTGATCGAAACATCCCTATCCCTGTATTCCTTCTAGCTCCCCAACCACAGAGTGGCGGAGTGGGGAGGGTCGAGCTCCCTCCAGGGTCCCACTAGACCCCGGGGAGGGAACTGCAGAAAGATCAGGGCCCCGGGGCTAATCGTGGTCACCACCCTGTCCCCTCAGGGTCTGCGTTGTAAGCGACTCCTCAGTATGTATAGCCCGAGGGCTTATATCCAGTCTCCTTGGGAAGTGGGCTGAAAGTCAGAGCTCTGACTCCTTGCTCTGATAAATTGGCATTAAGTTCCACAAGAAAATCCTTTTCCCCTTCATAATTTTCATGGGGTGAAGAAAATCACCCTACTCTTTCCTTACAGCTTAGATTTTCCTAAGAGATTTAAAGTCTCTGATTTTTCAGAGCACAGCGATTGCGTGGCTATATTTCTATATAGAAATACCTCAGGGATATATTTCTACCATTCCCCGGGCTTATCTGTTGATTCTCTGAAAACCGTATCAATTAATTTTTACTTCAACCCCTGTCACCAGAACTTCATGGTATGGGGATCATATTTTCTGCATCCCAAATGGTTATCTAATGCATGTTTAGACCACAAACAATTTAAACTGTGACTAATCTGGAAAACCTGGGACACTTGGTTGACAATCCCTTGGGTCCAGCCAGACAAGGCGGAGTTTTGGGGGGACTGTGCTCTGTGGCATGTGAGTAACAGTAACATTTATTGTGTGCTTTCCGAGTTCCAGGCAGTGGGTGAAATGCTTTCAAGACAGAAACACATTACTGGCTGGGGACAAGTGACGTGAAATGGCACCAGCATGCCAAGTAGGACCCTTCCCTTGTCTTTCTGTGATTTAAAGGAGGGCAGCCAACAGCAATCTTCCCAGACTTCCTTGCAGCTAGGGATGACCACGTGACACACTTCTGGCTAATGGGAGATAAGCTGAGATTTCTCCTCCTCTGGAGAAAATAACAAAGCTTCAGAGCAGCAGGCTTTGTATTGTCTGTCTTCCTCCCGGTTGGAGGACAGGACAGACAGGAAGCCTAGAGGGGCCTCAGGAGGATGAAAGTTACAAATCAAAGATGGTGGAAAAGAAAGTTACAAAGAGCCCAAAATAGATAACAAACAAGGACCTGCTGTAGAGCACAGGGAACTCTGCTCAATACTCTAATGGCCTATATGGGAAAAGAATCTAAAAAAGAGTGAATATATGTATACGTATAACTGATTCACTTTGCTGTGCAGCAGAAACTAACACAACATTGTAAATCAACTGTACTCCTATATAAAATAAAACATTTTTTAAAAAGGGAAAAAAATAAAAAACCTTTTTTATTGGACACTGGGCAAACATGAATAGGATTTTCCATGTTATATGTATATCATAATCATTTACTCAATAAACAAGTATTATTTAAACAAAAGAAAGAGCCTGAGTCCTTGGTGACACGGCTGAGCATACCAGCCCTAGACTGCACACCTGGGCCTTCTAGCTGTGTGAGATGAACAATACCCGTCCTGTTTAAGTTGGATTAATTGAGTTTTCTGTTTGCTGCAGCTAAGTAGTAGCAAATACGTTAAGTCATTTTCACCGAAGGAGTCTGGGGTCCGAGAGATTGTCCCCTGCCCAGTGCCACCAGTGATGCTGCTGGGTCCAGGTGTGCCCAACTCCAGCGCCTGTGCTGGACCAGTGTACTCTTTCCTCCTTATGAGCTAGGGATCTGGAGTCATGCAGGGCTTGGGACCTTTCTGCGACAGCCTCACCGTTTCCCTCCCTGTTCCCTACGTAGTCCTGTGGCTTTAGCTGCCCTGCTCTCCCTGCCACCCCCCTTCCGAGATGTGGTCCGGAACCTTCCCAGAACTGGTGGGACAAATCTCTCCCGTCAGTTAGTTAAGTGTCTCTTTTCTAAGGAGAGGAACCCAGTTTGGGGGAACCTCTGAAGAACTGTTGGTATTTTGTCAAAAATCCCGCAGGGGTCCACAGGTTGGAACCCTCGCTGATGGTTTCTCTATGCCCTTGAAATAGACTGCCATATTCAAACCCACCGA
This sequence comes from Lagenorhynchus albirostris, assembly GCF_949774975.1. Classification (NCBI taxonomy): domain Eukaryota; kingdom Metazoa; phylum Chordata; class Mammalia; order Artiodactyla; family Delphinidae; genus Lagenorhynchus; species Lagenorhynchus albirostris. Next base: position 4,561,252 of record NC_083110.1, on the reverse strand, counting down.
GCCAGGTCTGTCTGTTCGGCTATCTCAGGCATTTGGGCTGAGGACGCCCATCGGTGTCACACCAGACCTCAGGGGTTCCTGCCTTGCAGCCCGATGACGCTGGCCATCACAGTATTTGCATCAGGAAGTCGGCGAGGACCCTGTTCACAGCATTGCAGGGCATCCTCGCTGTAAGGACCCTTGGGGGAAATGGGTTTCAAAGCATAAGAGTAGAAAGAAATGCTCTTCTCCTGAGGAACTAACTGAATTATATTTCGTGAACACTGGGACTCATATAATTGGTTGTATTTTTCTGAGCGACTTGCCTAAAAGCGTGTCCAATTAGTGTTTCACTAATTCTTTTTGCCCTTATTTTTCCCTTCACTCTGATTTACTCTTCACATTCTGATATACCTATGTTTTTGGAGGCCACCTGAAACCCCCTTTTGGGAGCACGGTGTGTACAGAAGTAAAATGCCATTCACCCCAGGACCTCACTGGCTGCTACTGTAGCTAAGATGCTCCTTTTTCATCGCCAGCTTTCCTCAAAACTAGGAGAGCCCCTAGGCACCTTCCAAAATCTAACGGACAGTGACAGGTTTTCCCTCGCTCACTCAGACAGAAGCCAGCATTGGCTGAGAGTCCTGGATCTCGGAAAAGAAATCTGAGGGCACCCGTCAAAAAGAAAGATGGACACGAGGTTTCTCAAAGGCAATGAAGTGTTCTGACAGGCAATTGTTTTTCTCATTCAGCCTCACCTAAACATTCAGAGCTTGGCAGTCGGTGTGTGGGTAAAGCATTCTTGCTCTTATCGGCGGAGTGCCTCTCTGACACCTGGCAACTCCAGCCACTGGGGCTCGGGGATTAGAAATGGAGTCAGGGGTCTTGCCAAGTAGGATGGTGGCAGCCGGAGCCCAGGAGAGGCCCGTGGAATCATGCCCTGCCCCAACCAGCCCTGACATCGAAGTGGGTTTCAAAATGTATGGTTGAGACTCTAGGCTTTTAAGAAGTGGATCTAAAAAGAGGGGAGAAATAAGAACAGACGTCTCGATCCAGTCACCATCATCCATTGTTTTATTTCAAGAGCATCTCGGCTTTCCATTGTAAAAGGGACCACGTTATCTTTCAGTGAAACGATACTGTAGGAATTCTGTGTCTCTTTTTCATGGGGTGGGTTATTTAAGCATGAATGCTTTGCATAGTACTTTAAGATGCTCTTTGCATGTTAGACTGATCAGACTCACCGTCAATGTCAAATATTGCCAAGGAACACGTCCTTGTCTTTGGGCCATGGCTGTTTCACTTTTAAAATTGGGCTAGATTGCACGAATGGTCATGAGGTCTTCCTCGCCCCCAACCCCCATAATTCACACCCTGGCATGTGGTTTCATAACTCCTTCCATCAAGAGCTGGGGTCTCACTTTGTTATAAAGCAGAACCTAACACACCATTGTAAAGCAATTATACCCCCAATAAAGATGTTTAAAAAAAAAAAAAGAGCTGGGGTCTTCCTTTCTCCCATGTTTGGGTTGACCACGTAGCCTTCTTTGGACAGTAGCAAGTGTGATGCAATCAGAGACTTGAAAAGCACTTGCCCTGCCGCTGTACTTGGAACCCTTCCGCCCCAAGTGAGTAAGCCCAAGGAGGCCTGCTGGATGATGAGGGATGTCACAGACATATGACATACAACCTTTCATTCCTATTGCCCAGCTTAAATAGCCCCCGCCTCCCGCCCCAGCACGGAAACTACGAGCTGCATGGGAGTGGATGGACCACAGACATGTGAGTGAGTCCAGCCAAGTCCAGCAGAGAAGAACCAGCCAGCTGAACCCAGCCCAAATTGGCAGCCCTCTCACCTGGAAAAGAAAATCGCGGCATCAATTCTTTAACCGCATGCTAAAGGATGCCCTGGCTCTCTTCACTGAAGCATATAAAGTGTCTAGTCTGGAGTCTGGTACAAGGGAGTAATTTAAAAACATGATTGAAATCATTGCATCTCTTCTCTTTGTCATCAGAGGCTCATCTGATAGCACGATGGTTCAGAAGAGTTTTTTTTTTCTTTCCATTTTTATACTGTGATAAAATACACGTAAAATTTACCGTCTTAACCATTTTTAAGTGTACAGTTCAATGGTATTAAATACAGTCATAATGTTGTGCAACCATCACCACTATCTCTCTCTAGAATTCTTTTCATCCTATAAAACTGAAATTCTATACCTATTAATAACTCTCCAACCCCTCCTCCCCTCAGCCCCTGGTAACTACCATTATACCATTAGTCTCCATGATTTTGAATACACTTAAGTACAGCCATCCCTCATCCCCATCCCATGGGGGATGGGTTCCAGGATCCCCTGTGGATACCAAAATCCAAGGATGTTGAAGTCCCTTATGTAAAATGGTGTAGTATTTTCTACACAGCCTCCCGTATACTTTAAATCGCCTCTAGATTACTTATAGTACCTAATTCAATGTAAATGTGCTGTAAACAGTTGTAAATACAATGCAAATACTATATAAATAGTTGCCAGTGTGCAGCAAATTTAAGTTTTGCTTTTTCGAACTTTCTGAATTTTTTTAAAAAACAGTTTTGATCTGCAGTTGGTTGAATCCGTGGATGTGGAACCCACAGATAGGAGGGCACACTGTACCTCCTATAAGTGGAATTATGCAGTATCCGTCTTTGGGCTCATCCATGTTGTAGCAACCTTTTTAAGGGTTTTAAGGTTCCATGTGTGTCTATACTACATTTTGCTTACCTATTCACTGCAAATGGACCCTTGGGTTGCTTCCACGTTTTAGCTATTGTGAATAATGCTGCTAGGAACATGAGTGTACAAATATCTCTTTGAGACCTGCTTTCACTTCTGTGGGTATATACCCAGAAATGGAACTGCTAGATCATATGGTAATTCTGTTTTTAATTTTTTGAGGAAATGCCATAATATTTTCCACATCAGATGTACCATTTTACATTCCCACCAACAGTGTACAAGAATTCTAATTTTTCCACATCACTAACACTTGTTATTTCTTGTGTGTGTGTGTGTGCGTGTGTTTTGATAGTGGTCATCCTAATAGGTGTAAGGTGGTATCTCATTGTAGTTTTTTTTTTTTTTTTTGCGGTACGCGGGCCTCTCACTGTTGTGGCCTCTCCCGTTGCGGAGCACAGGCTCCGGACGCGCAGGCTCAGCGGCCATGGCTCACGGGCCCAGCCGCTCCGCGGCATGTGGGATCTTCCTGGACCGGGGCACGAACCCGTATCCCCTGCATCGGCAGGCGGACTCTCAACCACTACGCCACCAGGGAAGCCCCTCATTGTAGTTTTGATTTGCATTTCCCTAATGATGCTGAGCAGCTTTTTATGTGCTTATTGGCCACTTGCATGTATTCTTTTGAGAAATGGTTATTCAAGTTCTTTTTCCATTTTGAATTGGGTTGTTTCTTTTTCTGTTGTTGAGTTTTAGGAGTTCCCTATATATTCTGGATAGTAATCCTTTTTTTTTTTTGATCAGATATGTTTTATCAGATATGTGATTTACAAATATTTCTTTCCATTCTGTGGGTTGCCTTTTTACTTCCTTGATGGTGTCTTTTGATTACATTTTAATGAAATTCAGTTTGTCTGTTATTTCTTTTGTTCCCTGTCCTTTGGTATCCTATCCAAGAAAACATTGCCAAATACAATGTCATGAAACTTGTGTTCTATGTTTTCTTTTAAGAGTTTTATAGTTTTAGGTCTTACATTTAGGTTTTTAACCCATTTTGAGCTAATGTTTGTATATGGTATTAGATAAGGGCCCAGCTTACTCTTTTTCATGTGGATGTCCAGTTTTCCCAGCACCGTTTGTTGAAAAGACTGTTTTTTCTCCCAATGAATGTTCTTGTCACACTTGTCAAAAATCAAAGGTTCATTTCTGGGCTTTCAATTCTAATCCATTGGTCTATATGTCTATTTTGATACTGTCTTGATTATTATAGCTTTGTAATAAGTTTTAAAATCAAGAAGGGTGTAATAAGTTTTAAAATCAATAAGTTTTAAAATCAAGAATCCAGCTTTGATCTTCCTTTTAAAGATTGTTTTCGCTATTTGGGGTCTCTTGACATGTCATATGGATTTTAGGATGGGTTTTCTATTTCTGAAAATAAAACATATTTGGAGTTTCGATACAGACGGCTTCGAATCTGTAGAACACTTGCTAAATTTGATATCCTAACAACATTAATTCTTCCGGTCCATGAACATGGATATTTTCTATCTATTTATGTCTTCCGAAACATCTTTCAGCAATGTTTTGTAGACTTTACTGTACAAGTTTTCGACTCCTTAGTTAATTCCTAAGTATTTTATTCTTTTTGATGGTATTGTATATGGAACTGTTTTTGTGATTTCCTTTTCAGATTGTTTATTGTTAGTCTATTGAAATGCGACTGATTTTATATGTTGACTTTGCATCCTGCTACTTTGCTGAATTCATTTATTAGTTCTGTTTGTGTGTGTGTGTGTGTATGTGTAATCTTTAGGGCTTTCTACATATAAGATAATAACATCTGTGAACTTAGATAATTTTATTTCTTCCTTTCCAATTTGGATGCCTTTTATTTCGTTTTCTTGCCTAATTGCTCTGGCTAGGACTTTCAGGACTATGTTGAATGGAAGTGGCAAAAACAGGCATCCTTACCTTTTTCCTGATCTTGGAGGAAAAGTGTCAGTCTTTCACCATTAGAATGATGTTCACTGTGAGTTTTCCATATATGGCCTTGATTATTTTGAGGTAGTTTCCTTCTACTCCTGGTTTGTTGATTGGTTTTATAATGAATGGGTGTAGAATTTTGTCAGACACTTTCTTTGGCATCGAGATTACCATATGTTTATTCCCCTTTCATTTTATTAATGTGGTGTATTTTGTGTGTGTGCGTGTGTGGTATGCAGGCCTCTCACTGTTGTGGCCTCTCCCGTTGTGGAGCACCGGCTCCGGACGCGCAGGCTCAGCGGCCATGGCTCACGGGCCCAGCCGCTCCGCAGCACGTGGGATCTTCCCGGATCGGGGCTCGAACCCGTGTCCCCTGCATCGGCAGGCAGACTCTCAACCACTGCGCCACCAGGGAAGCCCAATATTAGCATTTTTGACTTGAATTTGCCTTGACTGAGTTCTTTATTTCTTTATATGGCTTTGAGTTGCTCTCTCATGTCCATTACTTCACCCTTTAGAACCTCCTCAGACGTTTCCTACAAGTCAGCTAAAGTGATAATGAACTCCTTCAGCTTTTGTTTATCTGGAGACATCGTAGTTTCTCACTCACTCTTGAGGAATAATTTCACCAGATGTAGGATTCTTGGTTAACAGTTTTGTTTTGTTTAGTTTTGTTTATAGCACTTTGAATACATCATCCCACTGCCTTCTGGTCTTTAGAGTTTATGGATGTATTAGTTTCCTATTACAGCTGTAACAAATTATTGATACCACAGCTTAGAGCTTCAAAAAGCACAAATTTATTATCTTACAGTCTGGAGGTCCTAAGTCCTAAAAAAAATCAAGGTTTCAGTAGGGCTGTGTTCCTTCTGGGAGCTCTGAGGGAGAATGCATTTCCCTGCCTTTTCCAGCCTCTGGAAGCTACTTGCATTCCTTAGATCACAGCGCCTTCCTCCATCTTTAAAGCCAGCAGTGGCAAATTGAGTCCCCACGTAACCTCACTCCAACCTTGCTTCCAGCATCACATCTGACTCTCCTCTTCTGTCTCCCTCTTCTACTTATAAGAACCCTTGTGACTTCACAGGGCTCACCCCAATAATCCAGAATAATCTCTCCATCGCAAGGTCATCTGATTCGTAAATTTAGCTCCGTCTGCAACCTTAATTCTCCTTTGCCATGTAACCTAATGTATTCACAGATTCCAAGACATGGACAGCTTTGGAGGTCATTATTCTGCCTACCACACTGGACAAACCATGCCCTTGTTTTAAGAATCCCTTCTTCCTCTCAGGCGCTGAGGCCCGGAATTTTATGTCAGAGAGCCATTCTTTTTTGGCAAGGTGCCCCCATAGGCGATACCAGTGAGCCTTCAAGACCTTGAATTTTTTAGCTCCTATAATTCTGATTTCCATATTCTAAGTCACTCTGGTGATAGAAAATTTCATCTCACACTAGCGAGTATAGATGAAATCCTATTTTTGTCCAAGATTCATAATCCTTCAGCCCCCAGGCTTGTAAAGCTATTTTTTTGTTTTGTTGATACTCTTTGTTGCAAACTGTTTACAATCTGTGTGTCTTCAGCTCTTTCAAGCTTGTATTCGAGTCTGGATCACATAACTGTCAGGAGAGACACAAATTGAACCAGATTGCTCCTACTGAAATCCTAAGAATTCTAACTGCACCTTTAAACCCTATATTGCTTGCAAGTCAGAATGATATTGTGGAAGAAGCATTCATGTTTGAGGCTGAAAGAACTGAATGGAAACCCATCTCTATGACTGATTACTTGTGTGACCTTTGGCCAGTTACTTCTAGTTCTCTCAACTACAGTTTCTTCATTCGTAACGTTATTTTTTTACAGACATTGTAAAGTTGTTAGGAGGACAATAGATGGTATAATAAACCACTTCGCATAGCCCATGTTGAACATATAGTAGCCATTATTACTATTTAATCTCCAAGCATATATATATGCACCCAGTAGACTATAGCCAACATCCATGCTAGTCTCTGGGAGGAGTTCAAAGCAGGAGGCAGGTGGTCCCGAATGATAAGAGTTCTCAGTGAAAACAAAGAAAGGAGGAATATGATCTTGACTAGTTTCTTTTTCTTTTGTGCTTTTTTTCCTAATCTAAAAAATAATCAACTTAGATTAGATGATCTTTAAACGTTCTTCCCGTGCCGACATTCTGTGGTTTTCAGAAGCGTCCTGACTATTGGTAAGTATGACTAATCCAGGAAATAAATAGGATTTTCACCAAAGGTATGTGTAAAAGAATGCAAAGGTATCATGTCCAGTACTGACCTCAGGACCGTGAAAACAACATAACTGTCATTCAACCACATCATTTTGAATGTCTCCTTTGGACACACAATGTATCTTCAAGCCAAAAGGCACCATGAACTAGAACAAAATGGCAGACATCTGGTTTGAAGAGAAGTTTCACAAAAAACACAGAGGTGGCAGTCACTCTGGCCACGAAAATGGACCAAAAGGAAAGCATTTAATACAACTGGCTGAATTATAGCCCTTGGAATTCCAGCAGTCTGGAGGTGGCCATCCAACACTAATGAAAATCTTCCATTTGTCTCCAGTATTTTCTGCTACATTTTGCTTTTTGTCCTTCTCTTTGGGAAATAACAGGAGGATTGCAGCTTGGGTGCTGTTGGCTTCAAGGCTTTCTTTTAATGTACAATTGTCAACCAGATCACAGCAAGAACAAATTATACGTCAGCCAGTGATTGCATAACAGAACTCATTTCCATTTGAAGAAAGGGATGAAGGTGACAATGTACCCTCTCTCAGGAACATCCTCTTATGCAGAGTGATGGGCTCAAGTACAAAGCTTAGGCAGATCCAACTCAGAAACAGCCGAGAGAGACAGGCTGTGAATTAGAGGCTGCCCACGGTGACAGCTCTGTGACAGAATAGGAAGGGCAGGAAGGATGGGCCCAGGGAGGGCGGCCGACATTCGTTTGTGTAAGGACTAATGGGAGAGCCAGCAAACTCAAACTTCATGGGAAGAAGAATCTGTGTCTGATACCCACAGTTACAGAGGAGGTTGTCATAAATGTGGGACTTAAATAGTTTGGGAATTCAGAGCTCTTTATTGATAGAGATGCCCATTAAATGCTAGCTGAGAAGTATTTGCAGACTATGTATTGCATCAGCCCTTTTGGGTTGTCACTGGGTGTCCCATGGGAAGGTCCTGGTATCAGAAGCGACCTGCCCAATATTCGGAGCAAGATTTTGAAATATAGAGAAACAAAGCAGATTTTACGGTCTTCCTTCTACACGTCATCTTCTAATTCTTTTACGGTTAACGATGATAGGGAGTTGACTGGAAACTCTGAAGGTGTATCAGCAGAATTAATTAGAGAGACAACCTATATTTCCCTGTCTTTGGGGTTTTGCCTCTTCTGTGACCCAAGTTGTCACTTTTCATTTGTGTTGAGGTGTTTCCAGCTTAGCCCATGTGGGAGTTCTACTTTTAAAACTAATTGCATCTGCTCTTTTCTGGGTTGGCAATGCCAGTGGATTGTTGCACGAGCAGTAGCTTATAGCTTGATCCAGGTTGGCACGAGTCAACAAAACTGGCCTCTTTGTTTCTAGTCGCTTCTTCCCCTGGTTCCATGGGATGCACAGAAGTTTATTCATCCTCTCTTCTTTTAAGGATTCAAAGAAAGATGCAATTGGATAAGAGTGAAAATATGAACATTTTGAGGGCTTGCTTTGCAGAGTTGGTCACAAATACATATGTATTCAATGAAAGAAAGTGGGAAAAGGAAAGAAAGAGAGAACAAAGGAAACAAAGAGCAGGGAAGGAAGAGGGAGAGAGGCAGGGCGGGAAGAAGAGAGGACTTAGGGAACTGGGCGACATCTCACCTAAATGTAATGGCTTCCGATCACCATTTAATGGAATTCTGGTATCATCTTAAGGACGCAGCCTTCAATTTAATCAGAACCACATTTTATGCTGGAAAGTCCACTGGACTCAGCTTGACTCAGTTCCGAGTCTTATTTTTATCTAAGGGAGCTTTAACGTCAAAGCCTCTTTAACTCCTTACCTTCTGCTGTCCAGGAAGCAGACATCAAGTTCCCTGCATTCCTTCCTTATTCACCTCTTTCTAATCTTGTGTCTCTTAATCTCTCAATTATAGGCTGGAGGATGGGGCGGGGCGGGGGCGGGGGAGTGAGGGGATGGTGGGGGAAGGCCCTTCCTGGTAGGGTTGCTAGACAAAATATATCAACTTAAATCTGAATTTCCGATAGAGGGTAAATTTGTTTTTTAGTATAAGTACGATCCAAATACTTGGGACACACTCAGACCGAGAGAGTATTTGTTGTTTATCATTTGTTGTTTTGGTTTCTTTTGTCAATAATCTGAATCTGAAAGCACACATATGTAGACGCATCTGAGCTTTTAAAGAACAGGGTATCTCTGTCCCAGTGCCCTTCCCCTTGGTGGCTGTGCTGTGTCACAGGGTTCACCCAGCAGCTCTCTGCTCTACCCTGAGCGACCACCAAGACTGTTTGTACATAGCCCAGGATGCAGCGGACTGCACAGTCTCAAGATGGGAAGAGAGAACCGCCTGCTAGGGGCCCCTCGTGTCCCTAACTTCCGTCTCGACAGGCGCGTGAAAGACAGACTCAGCAGTTTGCTTCCTCAGTGGGAAGGGATTATTGAGACATAACATTATTTTTACCAATTTACTGTCTATATAAGCTATTCATTAAGAGTGGCATGAACATAAACAGTCAACAATTTGCTAATATTTGTGAATAAAAAGCTACACACATATATCTCAACAGACCCATCTGCATACGTATTTCCTCCTTCTGAGATGGTCCATTCCACAGACAGATGAATAACAAGAACTTGAAGAAGCCAAACATACACAGCTCCCGCAGAGGATTCTTAAGGGTGAAGATGAGAGACTGCAAAACGAAAGGGCTCAGTGACTATTTCTTCACTGGGGAGGATACGGAAGGAGCAGCTGTACTTGAGATCGGTCACCACAAGTTCCCACTCAGACTGAGAAGCAGAAAAGTTGATGGGGTCTGTCTGCAGTGACCCTGAAGCCACGATGCCCTGAGTGGACAGCTGACACGAGGCATCTTGGGGAAGAGAGATGCTCTGTCCCCCGGGCCACAGCAGATGGGTGGTGCTCGCTAAGGTCATCAGACTTGGGCAGGAGACAAACCCAGCACTGGGGGTGGGGGGGTGATGCCGTGGGGGGAACCCGGGCTTGGAAGGCAGACCTTTTCGGATCCACCACCTCCTAGGACTCTGACCTAACCTGAATCTGCGGGTAGTTTGATGAGAACCGGTGAAATAAAATAAAAAGAACGGAAAACAGGTAAAACCTCTTGCACCAATTCGGTCAGAGGAGCCAGCCTTCCAAACATGAGTAGAGACGGCGGGAGAAGCTGGTGACCCGGGGCTCAGCTGGCTACTAGCTGTGGGTCCTGGGACAGACCACTCAACTCAAGAAGCCTCCGCAGCCTCCTTCGCAGAGGAGCAGGTGTTGTGAACAGCAGCTTCTGGGGAGGGCTGAAGGAGGCGGTGAAAGGGAAGTTCTAGCTCAGCGCGTGGCCTGCAGGAAGCTCTCAAAAATGTAATGAGGGTTCTTACATGCAGGATGTGACGGGGTCGCTCATATTCTGACTCTAGCGGTTACTTGGTCACTTATGGGGAGCAATCAGGAGGCGGTGGCTACACAAACGGCAAGTTGCTTACTGAGGGGGCAGAGTTAGGCTCCCGCCACCCCCTCCACTCCTAGAGCTGCGTCGTCGGCCCAGATGCCTGTCACCTCCCCGTTTTGGGCATCCTTTTCTAAATTTGCATGATGGCATTTATATGGCCCTGGAATGAAGTAGCCCCCAGCGCCCTGGAATCTTATCTGGGAGAGGAATATGATTTTGCCCCTCTTTTCCCAGGTGCCTCTGGCTTTCCCAATCTCCCAGGTACAGTCCTGTTTTCCCCAATACACCCCCATCTCCATACCCGGCCACCAGAGTGGTGGGAACTCAACGTTCTCTACTCAAGAGATGGTTGGATCTCCAAGCAGATGTTATAACTTGGTCCAGCGTAGTCATCCCCTTGCACCCCAGGAGAGCAGGGACCCACACCCTGCAGGTTTGGAAAAGAGGGCACCTCTCAGGTCTCTCTCTCTGCAACACCGCTTTCTTTTTCTACAGCTCCGTCCTTCCATCCCTCAGCCTGGTGTCTTCCTCCCTGCCCTCAGGAAATTCCTCTCTTTCCCGGAGGAGAAGGAGATTCTGAAGTACCCTCCTCGAGCCTGGAGCCTCTGGTTTGATGCCCACGAGTCCCTTTTCCCCTAGTGCATCCTGCAGTGGGAAAGGGGCGAAGAAGAGGGCTCAACGGAGTCCCAGAAGCTGGAGGGAAGGTACCACTTCCGCATCTGCTTCCTGACCAGCAAGATTGGAGGCCACTTTCCTCCCAAATCTAAGGAGGAGCACACAGAGGCCAGCATTCATCCTTTCTGGGAGAGAGCACAGTCTAGTTTCCCTCTGGGAAAAGAACATCTCTGTCATTGTCATGGATGGGAACTTGCCCCTTGTGAAATAAAAACCCAGCATTATTAGGCTAAAGAGCACATGAGTCTTTTCTGCCCCTGGCTTCAGTGCTAAGTAAGAAGACGTTAGGTGAAATGGCACGCCATCGTACCTGGCATCCTGGCTGGGTGACCCAGCTCATGTTAGATTGTATGTTTTTAATTCCAAAATAGTCTTCCTCATCAATGGGCTTTTAGATTTTTCCTCTAAGTTTACACTGCCACTGTTACTGACAGTTTGCCAGTAACCTACAGTCCATATACTAAGACAGTCTAAGAAAGATGACAACTCTTCTTTGCCTAACAGAATAGAGATCACCCCTGGCAATGGTCTAAGCCCCACCTGTAAAACAGGGCGAGTTACCACCTCCTTCGTGACCTCCATGGGCATAAAAACAATGAAGGCAAGGAGGTGGAGATCTGGGGGCTCCTCAGAGGACCATGGAAATGTGAAGGGTCGTGGCTACTGAGGTCAAATGGGATGGAGGCTGCGTGCGCCACCCGCACGATGCTGTTTATGACGGAGGGCAGTGCCTGGGCCAAGCTGTGTGCTGCAACCTGATAACCACTCTGCCGAGTGACCTGGACTGAGGGACGTGTTGGAGGAGGAGAGTCTCCCCAGGGATTAGAGGGGCACCATTTTGGGGCCCCCCAGTGTACAGACCTCCCACTATATCTTGTGGAGTCTCCTCAGCACAGACTCTGGACTTAGCTGAGTGACTAGCGTTGGCCCATGGGACCTCAGATAGCCTGAGGGAAGCAGAGTCTGAACTCAGCCATTCTGCATGAGGAAGCCCAGCAGTCATGGGGAGAGGCCCACGTGGAGGAAAACCATAGCCCCTGGTCATGCTTGGCTCCCAAGACGTTAATGCACAGGTGTGGCCCTGCCCAGCCAGCCATCCCAGCACTCCGGCAGGAATACAGAATCACGCAGAACTGCCCAGTCAACCCCCAGTCATGAGAAATGGTCAATTTTTGCTTTGGAGTGGGCTGTTGTTGTTTTTTTCCCCAGCAATTACGGATGATGACTGAAACACCCTTCTAGTTAATTCAATTTAACTGGCGTTTCTTGAGTGTTTACTACGCACAAGGCATGACTCCAGGAACTGTGTGCCTACTCACAGCCAGGTGCCAGGCCAGGGAGGATGGGCAGAGACAGGGAGAGATGGGGGGCTCACGTGGAGGATTGTGGGGGTCCTTGGTCGAGCCAGAAGAGCAGATTTAATGACCATACAGAGCCTTAGAGTGAAGACCTAGAGCTACAAATGGGCCATTTGCTGACCATCTAACTAGACGTAGAAGCAGTTTTTTAAAGTGAGACCAAAATCCAAGCCAGGGTCTTAGCACCAGAATGATTGGTTATTTAGGGACGGTTCTCCAAAAACTAGGTGAGGTCGACAGGAGGAGAGTCAAGATGTAGCCCCTGGTGAGGCAACGTGAGCTCCGTGTTGATCTGGACATCTGAGCCTTCTAGAACGACTCAGACTTCAAGGTTTGCTTCATTTTTTAAAGAAATAAATTTATGTATTTATTTATTTATTTTTGGCTGTGTTGAGGCTTCGTTGCTGCGCACGGGCTTTCTCTAGCTTCAGCGAGCAGGGGCTACTCTTCGTTGTGGTGCATGGGCTTCTCACTGCGGTGGCTTCTCTTGTTGCGGAGCACGGGCTCTAGGCACGCGGGCTTCAGTAGTTGTGGCACGCGGGCTTCAGTAGTTGTGGTGCATGGGCTTAGTTGTTCTGTGGCATGTGGGATCTTCCCAGACCAGGGCTCGAACCCATGTCCCTGAACTGGCAGGTGGATTCTTGACCACTGCGCCACCAGGGAAGTCCAAGGTTTGCTTCATTTTGATCATTGTTATCACACTGGTGAGGCTGCCACTGGGCAAAGTTGCGGGTGGATGCAGCTCAGGAAGAAACAGCAAAATGCAGGTGACTCCTCAACACAGAGGGAGCTGAAAGCAGAAGGGCACTGGTTAGCCATCTTTGAGAAAGACAGTGAAGCTGCTTTGCGTGCTGTTAGGAAAACACAGTACAGAGATTATCTAGCGGGTGAGTGTAGCGAGAAAAGACAGAAAGCTGTAAGACGCTCCAATATTTCTAGGTCAGGGAGACGAGAAGGAGCTTACAAAGGGGTCTGAGAAGTAGCAGCCAGAGAAGTGGGAGAACCAAGACAAGGTGGTCCCCGTGGCTTAAAGGTGCTAGAAGGGAATGGTTGTTGAGACGTGAGAAAGACAGGATTTGGCGATGTTGGTCATTGGCAGTCTTGATGGGAGGGTTTCCTTCCGTGATGGGTATGGAGGTCTGACTGGAGAAGGTTCAGGAGAGAAGAGGACTTCTAAAGGAAGCTAACCATCCAAGGGAGCAGAGAAATGTACCAATAACTGCAAGACAGGGGCATATGTTTACTTAAGACGTAGGGTATTTCAGCAGGTTTGCATGCTAATGGGAATAATCTAGCAGAGAGGAAGCGATGGGAAGGGAAGAGTTAAGGGTTAGGGTTGGGGTTAGGAGCATTGTCCTTGAGGAGGTGAGAGTACATAAATTTAGGGGACAAATGGTCTCTTAAATAAAAGCACACACAGACTGCTTGGAGTTCCCTGGTGGCCTGGTGGTTAGGATCCCAGGCTTTCACTGCCGTGGCCTGGTTTCAATCCCTGGTCGGGGAACGGAGATCCCGCAAGCCACGTGGCATGGCCAAAAAAAAGACAAAAGAAAGAAAAAGAAAAAAAACGCATACAGTTTGCCCTTCCTGTGCCTCTGTTTCCTTATCTGTGAAATAAAAATGATCATGTCTTCATCACACACGACTGTGATGAGGGTTAAGTGAGTCAACAGGTGTAAAGCACTTAGAACTGTGCTTGGAATAGTAAGCACTCAATAAATGTTAGTTCTCTGTCCTCTGACCATTATGATCCGTTGTAACAGGAGGAAGAGAGAAGACGGGACCAAAGGATACAGGATGGGATCAGAGGATACAGATGGATTTGCTGATGGGTGGATGAAGACATCTCCTGTGAGCTTCTGCTTTCCCAATGACATAGAGCTGCAGTGAGAGGAGGGCTCGCGCTGCCGGTGGGGTGTTGTAGGATCAGGGGTCGTGCTGAGGGCCCACTCGAGCTCTGTGGTGATAATATCAAAGAAAGACCCCTCGGCGTGGCTGGGTCTTTTCTCTGTATCTATATTCAGCTGCTCAGACACAGGTGTGCGGTAGGTGGAGCGTTGGATTTAACTACATTTGGGGTTTCTTCTGGTCAGTGGGATAGGGGAAGAGAATGGTAAGGGAGCTGCGGTAATAATAACAGGTCATAGAATCTAAGTTAAGTAGGAAGGAAGTGAGGATATTAGGGGAAAGGAAGGACAGAGAAGGGGACAGTGGTGGGCTCCGTCAAAGGTCCTAGCAAAGAAGTGTTGGAGAGCGAAGCTAGGGCAGGTGAGCCCCAAAGATGAGAGGCTGTGATCAGAGAATCGGATGGTGGAAAGCAAGCATTCAGAGCTGATGCCGTTTTGGTGATGACGAGATAGAGCGTGACCTTGAGGTGGGAGTCTGGGGTGGGAGTAGGAGATGGCGGATCAGAGTGGGTGAAGGGGGGTGGTGGATGGGGGAGTCACCAACGTGCATGTTGAATTTGCTAAGAAGCAGACGGGAATCAGTGGGCCATCAGTGGGTGTAAAATCATTCACGAATAAGGGTGCACGGCCACAAGTCGGCTGCACAAAGGAGGAGCAGTGGCCGACGGAATAACCAGATAGCACGTTCTCTGAAGGAGCTGGATTGTTTTTTTGTTTGGTTTGCTTTGCTTTGGTTTGGGAGGACAGAGAAGCAATGCTCTGGAAGTGGCGATGAAGACCCAGGAGGGCTTTTATGATACTCCAAGGCCCAAGTACATGGGAGGTGGGAAAAACTAAGAGGCATCACTTAGGAGGCCTACAGGGGAAGCAGTGTCTTCCGAGGGCGGCCATGTATCCGTTGAAGCGAGAAGGGAGACCGCTTTCACTGAAGCAGTCACAAATATAGACGACTTGACTGAGGACGCACCTGAGTTCCCCAGGGCCCAGGGGAGGGGTCTGGGGGATTGAAGAGGGCAGTGTGAGGTAAGTCTAGGTGTCAGTGGGGGACCTGGGAGGCTTGGACTGAGGCTGACTGAGGCTAACTGCGAGGTAAGGCAGGTGGTTTCTTAGGGCATGATTAGGAAGTTTCCTTGCAGCCTGCCATTCGCCAACGCACCCAGCAAAGATGGCCTGCAGATCTACCTAAGCAGCCTGGAGATCAAACATGCAGGTATTGCTTGCAATTACCAGGCGACGTGGCCAAGGGAAGCACTGACAAACGGAGTCCCAGGTAACTGTTTTAGAGATTAGAGAGTTTGCAGTGAAATGCGCATGGGCTGTAGCTGCAGTCAGGTTTCCATGCAGGGAAATGCTGTGACGCCTTGTGACTCCCTGTTCACTCGGTATATTCGTTTTGGGTCATCAGACCCTGGGCACAAAAGTACTGGCTGGAGTCCCTTGCAAGTCCAGGGGTTGGAGTACTTCCCTGATGAAGGGGGTTTTCCATCTTGACTGCAGTTGAGGCCTCCCATATTACTTCATTTAAAAACAAACATTGACAAACTGAACCATCTTGGTTAATTACGTCTTTGGAATTGAGATCGCACAATGGTCTTGAGACAGGCAGACTTTCTTTTTTTTTTTTTTTGGTATTAAAGTTAGTTTAAGTTTATTAGTTTATACAGACATGTCTTTAGAGTCATCAGCATTAAGTATAATACTTTTATTGTACCTAGGTTTACTGGAAGTCAAATAAGAGCCTATCTCTGTTACCAAATTTGTCAGCAAGAAAATGAAATTGGTATGATGAAATTTTTATAAGTAAATTAAATATAAATGAGATTTTTTAGGTGAACTCTTTAGGAGTAATTATGTTTCACAGCATGTCTACTTCAAAATAGTTGCCCCAGATTTTTAGTAACTTAAAACTTTAAAGTTTTGCTAAATTAAGTTAGACGATGAAAGTTTATTGATGACCTAGATCATTGTGAAACAGGAGGGGACGGGGCAGGGCACAACCTTTAAAAGAATGACATAGGCTGAGGACACGACATAAACTGATTAGAACCAAATGGGTCCAAGATGGCAGATGAGTCACCTTCCACTAGACCTTTAGCCTCAGTATAGGAGACACTGCAGACCTTTAATTAAAGTTTCTGGCAGTGACTTCCCAGAACAGTAGGGTGGAGTTGTCAGCAGTAAGTTTTGTCAGAATTAGACTATAAAGGAAAGTTACAAACAGAATCTAGGTGTTGGGGCCAAACCCTCCATTTCCCTCGTCGTCTGTTTCAAAGCAGGTAGGACACACATTCCTACGGGGGCTGGAGGGGTTCTAGTTCCCATGAGTCTGCACCAAAAGGCCAGTATGGAAACCAGCAAACCCCAGAATGGGTAGAATAGGCAGGCGGCGGCAGGTGGATGCTGAGAGATGAAGCCCTTTCCAGCTGGAGAAAAGGTGTTTAGCAAATGAACAAAAGTGGGGAGGCTTAGGGTGTGTTTGGAAGAATGGAAGGAGCCTTGTCCTGTTGCCACGAAGTCTGTGAAGGAAGACAGGAGTCTGGACACGATTCAGAGAGCTTGGAATGCAGGGTGCGGCCTTTCTATTTATCAGTATTACAACCTCTGGCTTTCTTCCCGGCAGCGTGGGAGTGATCCAGATAGGGAGGGGGAGGGAAAAGCCTTGAGTAAGTTGCATTTCAGCCTGTGAAGTTAGTTTTCAAGTCCAGTGAGCAGATCTCATAGTAACAGATCCCACAGTAATTTCTTTAGTGGTAATGTGTGCTCAGAGCTGAACTCAATCCCTCCTGGGGCCAGCGAACCTGGAGGGAGGGAGTGGATTCTTGGCCTCTTCTCATAGAGCCAGGATAAGGTGGAAACCTTGATACCTACTCAGGAAGGATTAGATGGGGAGTGAAATGTTGGGGGCAGGAATGTGGGAGAAGGGAAGAGGATTAACAACGGGTGACTCCAGGGGTTTTCAAGCTATTTTGAGCAGCAGAATTCCCTTCCCCCAGTGAAGCCTGCACAGAAGCGCAGTACAGGATTGATGAAGGCTGCTGCCCCGGGTGAGGTAACAGGGTTCTGCTTCCTCCCCGCCCCCTGCCCCCGCGACCCCCTGTGGTCACCTGGCATCGGCCGCTGAGGGTCTCGGTCGGCCCTTAGCGCAGCTGACAACCCACTGGTTTTCAGCTGGTTTTCCTCTTAGCAAAAGGAGCAACATTTTTAGAATTTTGAGCTTCAGTATTCTGTGATTTATTCAGCCTTAAAAAGGATGGAAATTCGGATACTTGCTACAGCATGGATGAAGCTTGAAGCCCTTACTCTACGTGAAATAAGCCAATCACAAAAGGACAAATACTGTATGATTCTCGCCTGGGTTAGGTCCCTAAAGGAGCCAACTTCATAGAGACAGGAAGTAGAGGGTGGTTGCCAGGGGCTGGGAGGTTGTTTCTTAGGGACAATCTCAGTCTGGGGAGATGACAAGGTTCTGGGGATGGAGGGTGCTGAGGACGGTCGCCCAACGATGTGAATGTGCTGAATACCGCGGAACTCTACATTACCTGAGGATGGGAAATTGTACATTATTTCTATTTTACCCCAATAAAACAAAACCCGCAGATGGGAGCTGGCGAAGAGTATAAGGGAGTTACGGCTCCAATGTCACTTGAGAGCTCCCCTCCAGTGGCATTTTCAGAACTGAAACAGATGGCCCCTGGGCCCGCCTCCTCTCAAGCTTCCCACCGCCCGGCTGCAGGGGCGCGAGGGTCCTCCGCGCTGTCAGCGGACCCGCACCCGGGTAGGAGGGGCGAGCGCCATCTAGAGGTGATGCACCCCGTGCAGCCCACGCCTGGGGCCAGGCTCAGACCGACACAAACAGGGCACCATCGCCCCTCTTCCTTCTCTCTCTCTCTCTTTTTTTAAAATCGGTTGCCGCAGGCTGGGGGAGGGAAAAATGGGAAATGACTACTTTTAACGGGCAAGGGTTTTTTCAGAAGGTGATGAAGTCGTTCTGCAAATAGATAGTGGTGATGGTTGTACAACATCGTGAATATGCTTCCGAACTGTACACTTTAAGATTGTTTAAATGATGAATTTTATATTACGGAAATTATTTTTTATTGAGGTGGAATTCACATAACATAAAATTCCGCATTTTAAAGTGTACAATTCAGTGGCATTCAAAACATTTACAAAAAAATAGAATAAAATAAAATATAAATAAAACATTTACCAGGAATGTGAGGGAAGACTACACTCACATGTAACATGTGGAAAGAATGTCAGCCTTCCCCCCCTGTTCCTTCTCTTGCTTCTGCTATTGCTTTTCTCAAATTCTGTGCTGGATTTGGAGAAGGTTCCCTGGGATTAAATCAACATCTGTTTCTAGCTGTCATTCGATTGGTAAGCCCCCAACACCCAGAGGTGGCATGTAGAACCCCGTGTCTAGAACCCCAACTGTCCTAGACCCGTTTTAAAGTCTCCCCACGAGAAGCCAGCAGTGCCTCCTGCGTGATCAGGACACAGAGCTGGAGACTGAGGCTTGGGGGCTTCCTGGGCAGAGGGGGACAAGCCCCGCCTGCTGACAACTCATGTCCCTAAACTACAGACCTGCTCCATGCAACCGGACATGGCACACCATACAAATCATTCTCCAGAAGTATTAAAAAATACAAAACCTTTTTTTAATGGAATTTTTTATTGAAGTATAGTTGATTTACAATGTTTCAGGTGTACAGAAAAGTGATTCAGTTATACATATATATATATATATTCTTTTCTTAGACTCTTTTCCATTGTAGTTATTACAAGGTATTGAATACAGTTCCCTGTGCTATACAGTAGGTCCTTGTCGTTTATCTATTTTATATATAGTAGTGTGTATATGTTACTCCCAAACTCCTAATTTACACCTCCTCTCCTCCCGCCTTTGGTAATCATAAATTTGTTTTCCACATCTGTGAATCTTTCTCTAATTTGTAAATATGTTCAATTGTAGCATATTTTAGATTTCACATATAAGCGATATCATATGATATTTGTCTTTCTCTGTCTGATTTACTTACTACGATCATCTCTAGGTCCATCCATGTTGCTGTAAATGGCATTATTTCATTCTTTTTTATGGCTGAGTAATAGTCCATTGTACACTGAAGATTGTACCACATCTTCTTTATCCATTCTTCTGTCAATGGACACTTAGGTTGCTTCCATGTCTTAGCTATTGCAAATAGTGCTACTATGGACATTGGGGTGCGTGTATCTTTTCGAATTAGAGCTTTCATCTTTTCCAGATATATGCCCAGGAGTGGGATTGCTGGATCATATGGTAACTCTATTCCTAGTTTTTAAAGTAATAATACAAAACCTTTTTTAGACTAGTTGGGGTATATCCTATTTGAACAATCAAAATTTTTAAATTTGGGGAAGCATTTTAAGGGAAGCATTTTATTACTTTTGAGTTTACTGACTACTAGCAAGTCGCTGCCCCAGATTCTGTGCAGCGCTTAGGACTCTCTGCTGCAGGCGCTAGAAAACCGTGAGCCCTCTCGGCTTAAGGAAAAGAAAAGATGGTGTGTTTTCTCATGTAACTCGGAAGCTGGATGGTAAGGCGGGCTGGAGTTGCCTCTTGAGACGGGCGCTCAGCTGATGCTCCCGGGACCCTACGCTTTGTCATTTTTTAAGCTCTTACAGAAAAAGGAGAAGTGCATGAACCATGCACACGTTGGGAAATAAAATTTATGTGCGCTATTTACTCAGCAGCAATGAAAATGTACACAATGAGGCATCAATGTAAAACAGTGCAATACAATGTAAAATGATAATCATTCAACATCAACAAAGAAAACAAAAACAGGTACCCTCTGGAAGAGACCACTACCACCACAGTCAGTTCCGGAGCTCTCTACCCTGCTCTCATGATTTCTCCTCCTGAACTAAGGGCCACCGGACCCTACCTGTTGCCCACTGACTGGTCCCTGGGACTTATCTCCAAGTGTCCGTCTTGGCTTGGCTCCAAGACACTCAAAGGCAGGGGAGGTAGGAACTGACAGGGAGGGCAATACGACAGATACACGGTGTCTTAGCCTGGGTTCGTCAGAAAACACCTCCTGAGGTCAAAGCTAATAGGTCACTGTTTCATTAGGCACTATACTCCCAGGGGAGCAGGAAAGAGAGGCAGGGAAGGATGGAGAGCCACACCAGGATGCATGGCCCATCAACCTCCACTGAGCGCTTGTCACATGGGACCATGTTCCCTGGGGCTGTAAATATAAACACGTTTCAGAGCAGCCGCTCCAGAAGAGAAGAATTATCCTTTGGCTCTGGTCCTGTGGGACATAACTTTCCCCACAGGTGTTAACCCTCCCACACTTTGGGCTGAGCAGGTGTGGGCACCCGGTGGGTCATGTAGCATCTCATGCAGCAGCACTGACCGGGAAGGGGACGCAGGCCACGGGCACAGGTGAGGCACGGAGGACTGTACCACGTGGAGTTGGTCAGGGCGTGTGCAGTGCTGTGTCTCCTGGTGACTGGTCAGAACAGTGGCCAGAGGCCCCAGAGGAGGCTGAGGTCAAAACGTCGGATGTAAGAGCTGTGCGACTCACAGAGCTCTCTAAAGAGAATTTGCTAGAGAAGTGATGGATGTGGGGTAAAGGAGGCACAGAACTGCCATGAGGATCAGAGGAGGGAGGGGGCAGGGGGTGAGCCCTGGGGATGGCGAGAGAAGGTTTTAAGAGGAAGAGACAGAAGCGGCCCGGCATAACTTGTGGGCCAGACACTCCATCTGTCAAGGGGCTGGAACCAGACCCCAAAGCAGGGATAGCATTTTGGCAAGTCGATCTCTTTATTAAACTAAACATCCTTGTAATTTTGTTGTCAGTATTCATTTGTTTTGTGAAAACCTTTCCTCATAAAATAGAAGGCACAGTAAAACTCAGCTCGGCCCAGATGGAATTATTAGGAATTCCAAACCAGTGAAATCTGAATCACAGGCACACACAGAGCTGGGTCACGGGGACGCAGGGGCCCCAGGGGACGCAGAACTCACGGTGGTGACCAAGTCAGGGGGAGCTGGACGAGAAGAGAGCTCCTCAAGGGAGGAGCGTGCTGTGCCGAGCTGAGATGGGGGAGGTCAGGGATTGTTAGGAGGAAGCTGGGGGACACCCAGCCTGTGGAGGAAAAGGGCCCGAAAGAGGCGATGCTACAGGCCCCCTTCTGGCAGGGAGAACTAGTAATTTTCTCTTAGAGATGACTTCAGGAGATAATCTAGCAGAGTGATCTAAACTGGAAACCAGATGAATACCAGGCCGAACAACTTTCTTTTGTGTCGCTGCTGTCCTCTCCAGGCCCCTAGGTGCCCATCAGATGGCTCTCAGCCCTTCTTTCTTCATCTCAGAGAGAGGCTGCGGTGAGGCTCTCAGCTCAAGGCAGACTACATCGACTGGCAATTTGGGAGTTTCTCAAAGGAACCCCACAGCTACGTCTGTTCCAGGAACACAGAGGTAAGGAGGCCCACCCGTATCCCTTGTGTACAGTCCCCAGTGAGATCGCGGGGCCCCCGGGGAGCCAGCAGACAGTGACAGGGGCGGCCACCCAGCGTTGTCTCTGGCGAGGCTGTGAGGAAGGTGGGGCTTATTTGGTGATCCCTGGACCACCTCTGCTGAGCCTCTTCCTAGAGTGACTGACCTTCCAGTTGACTTGGAACTTCCCTGGTTTTAGTACTGAAAGTTTCACATCTCAGGAAACTCCTCAGATCTGGGGAAACGGGGACAGTTGGTCACCCTACCTCCTCCTCCTTTATTCCAGAAGTCCTTTGTTTTGTGAGCCCAGAGACTTGCCCTTCCCCTCGCAGCTCAAGGAGTCCCTCAAACTAATTAAAGGTATGGTTCACCGACGCCAATACCAACAAGGTCAGGGAGATAATACAAATGGGACATGTACATCATTTATCATTATTTATACTAGCTATCAGGGGTAGAAATGTCCAATTTGTTTCACAAAAGCTCCTTAAGTTGTGTGCTTTCAGCACTGTCTGCATATTAAACATGTATGATGGCGCACGGGATCGCCCTTGGGCTCCATGTTGGGAAGACACCCGAGAACAGTGGGATTGAAGCACGCCCCTGTGGGAAGGGGTGCCTGTGGGTTACTGCACGTGGGAATGGCAGTTCTGGGGGACCAGGCTTCTCGATTCTTCAAGAGAAGCTGGAATTTGCAAATGTTACGTGAAATCTGTTTTGAAATAGGGACGCACAATTGGATATTTTTAAAAACACAGCGTGACCCAACTTTGTTGGGGGAAACCAAAACACGTCCACGGGTCACGTCTAGCCCACAGGCTATCCGTTTTCACACTATGGATTAAACTCCCCGAGCAGTTATTGCAATTTTCCTCTCTCCCCAATCCCTGGATTGTGACATTAGCACCTTAACGTTTTAGTCTTGTCTGCAGACATCTGCTAGTTTTCAGAAATGGTCACTGCAATGGCCCCGGAAGGCAAAGCCTCAGCCCTCACTCTACCGTGGGCTCTCCCACTGTGCTGTCCTTCCCCAGGGACAGCCGAGGATGCACCCACAGCCTCAGGGCACACCCGCTCTTTCGACCCTCCATTCATTCCTTCAAGAGCCGTCAAAGGAACAAAAGGATGAGAAATGAATGCTCCGTCTTATCTCATGGGGGTGTTCCCATCACCAATCATCTCCCCCTCCCTACTATCTGTAGAGATGCTGCAGAACTGACGTCAGCTCCTCGGTGAGAGCACCCACCTCCAACTGAACAGGGAGGGTCATGCCTCCAGGGTAAGCAGCTCTACAGTCTGGAGAGACATGATTTGAGGATACAGCTAGGAAGGTGGCATGGAGGAGACAATCTTCTCTGGATATTCTAGCTTAAGGTAGAAGGGAGCAAAAAGGAGACTTTGCACTTAAATGCAGTCAAGAGAGTTTCTTGTGGAAATGATCTCTGGTTGGGGTAGAAGGAACTATGTCCTCTGGCAAAATGGTACTTATCATCACCATCATCATCCCAGTCTGGGATTGCTTGGCTCATGGGCCAATGTAATGGGCTAAACATCCGTGGCTGCTTTGTAAAAATAATCATTAAAAACTCATTTCAAACATCACATCATAACAGGAAATTAGCTTATTATGCTGTGTTAACTGGGATCTGCGTCTTATAATGGGGAGCCAGTAGTTACGTCATGATATTTAATGAGTTAGTCAAATCGGATCTAAAAAGC
Organism: Lagenorhynchus albirostris; assembly: GCF_949774975.1. Classification (NCBI taxonomy): domain Eukaryota; kingdom Metazoa; phylum Chordata; class Mammalia; order Artiodactyla; family Delphinidae; genus Lagenorhynchus; species Lagenorhynchus albirostris. The sequence goes on along the minus strand of NC_083110.1, from coordinate 4,537,714 downwards.
AAGGATCAACCTCCCATGGTTGTTAACCCATGCTCAGATCTGCGCACTGTCTTTGTTCATAAGAGGCTCAAACTTTCTGCCAAAATTCTCTTACTGGTCTAGGAAAAATGTCCCTGTGTGCGGTCAGCTGTCACTGAAGCCAGCCCTCCCTTGATGTATGTAGGGAAATGAGACCCAGAGACTTTCCCCCCAGCGTCCCGGTCCAGCAGGCATGTCCAGCAGCCCAGGTATTTTCTTGTAGGGTTGAAGGCCACTCAGTCCTGCAGACTGCCATTCCAGGCACGGTGCCCAAACTCCCAAGATCAGATTGGACGACTACTTGGCCATTTTGTCAGCCTTCCCCTTAAATTTAGGCTTCCTCCTGCAATCTCCTTTGAACACATCAGCCTCTTTCTGTTACTACTTCAAATGCATTCCTGACAGACAAGATCTTCTCTTGGTATTTTTAAATATGTGATATAATTCCCTCACTTGCAAATAGCCTAATGTATCGTTTGGACTAATGATAGGTGATAGCCTGAGTGGGTCAAATATTTTAAGATTTATTTGAATTCAATGGATATTTCTGCATGGATAGGTTTGCATTTTATGCCACAATGACTGGGAAATTGAGTGAATGATAAATTGAACATCAGACGAATAACAATAAACCAGGTCAAGCAACCTCAATTCTGTGTTACTGTCGCCTTCACGAAATGCAGCTTGAGAGAGAGCCAGGAAGTCATGGGGTCTCCTTTAGTCTGGAATAGGTCCCAAAGCTGAATCTGGTTTTCTCTCTCATCTTGTGTGCATGTATGTACACACCACACACACACACACACACACACACACACACACACACACACACACACACACACGCTCTACTATTCCCTTTATCAGATGCTGAGTAAATACAGATACATTGAACGGATCCCCGAGAGTTATCAAGCAGATATGTATCTGATGACTAAATCACACAGTAACTGCACTTCATTAAAAAACCCAAGAGCCATTTTTAACGTGCCAGGTATTTACAGAGCGCTGTGCTATGTGCTACGGTGAATTCAAAAACAAAAACAAACAAACAAAAAGCATCGTTCTTGACCTTAAGGAGCTGGCGGCTGTATCAGCCAGGGTTTAACCAGAGGCAGAACCAGCAGGATGGATAGATAGACAGGTAGACAGATAGACGATGGATATTGGCCAGACAGACAGATAGAGGGACCCATGGATCTACTATAAGGAATTGGCTTATGCAGTTGTTGGGACTAGTGAAGCAGATCCAAAGTCTGTGAAGGCAGGTCATCAGGATGGCAAGGTCAGGAGTAGCTGGGAGCCGTCGGGCACGGGCTGAACCCGTTGTCCAAAGGGAGGGATCTCTCCAGCTGATTGCCTAAGGCCTACCTAGGATAATTTCCCTAACGTAACAGTCAGATGATTGAAGACTTCAGTTCCATCTGAAGGCTTCATCCCTTCACGGCCCTAGATGTGTGTTTGATGAACATCTGGGAGAAGGGGTGTGTGCGCTACAGAAAGCCTGCAGCTCCCCTTCCCCCCTCTCAGGAGACAGTCTCTCTCAGCCCAGTTTCTCACGAACTTGAAAGGAAATTCTGGGGTGTGTAATTTAGACCTGGTCAAGCAGACACGCCACAAAACCAGCATAAGACCATAGTCTAACAAAACAGAAAACAAAATATGAACACCCAAAACAAGACAGGAAATAGCTCGAGGCCACGGGCCTACCAAAATGAATGGCGTCTGAAGTGGATGCGCGTACACACTGACGTGTCCCGTTTGTGATCTAGTTTCCTCTGGTCCTTAAAGGAACAGGGGCCCCTCGGTCGGGCGGACGTGAGGGATGGAAGCGCCACAGTGTTGGCCACACTCAGAAGGCAACAGGCTCACTGAACTCCAGCTCGACCATCTGGGATCCTTGCCGACGGGGAGCAGATGGTTGTCATTTTGTACAATAACAGTCATAAACTATATAGTGAAACGTATTGAAAATGTCCACAACGGCTCCACTGGGCACGGTGAGATCTACCAAGCATGAATTTTTCTCAGCAAACTGCATCTCTTCCTGGTTGGAGCACGTCTGTCTTCAGTTTTGTGCCAGGCCAGGGATGGAGTGTTATTCTTCTGCTAATCGGCCCCTGCTGTTGACACCAAGGGTTGTTGAAACTTGTCTGTTGCTGAAACGTGAATCCAAAGACCAACTCTGGATGCCCGGGCCTTGGACACACCCACTCCTGCGGCGGGGTTGAAGGGAAATGGTACCACTGCATTCCTCGTGATTAAATCCTCTCTCAGGTCACAGAGTTCAAACAAAACACTCGAAACAGGGAGAGGCGGGGAGAAACCACAGCTCTCCCAGCTCAGGATAATTATTTCTTAGCACACATTGGAGTATCCTTGGTGAGAAAGCATGGCGGCATTATTGGTTTGCCCACTTGCAAGTTTTCGGAGCTCACCCTAGCCTAATGAAGCGTCTGTTTACCCTTAGGCCTGGCACTCTCTCTGGGTGAAGCAACAGCTGGAACGCTGCAAGCAGCCACACGAAGGGCAAAATATTGGTTGGTTGCTGTTTTCAGCCTTGCAGAGTAAACAATGAGGGGCTTAGCCCTATCGGCTCATTAATCTTCAAAGATGCTGGCCTACACGTGTCACTGCTCATGGTCTGAGACAGTGGTGTGGGCTTGATGAAGAATACAGGTTGGGGGAAGGTGCTGGAGCTGACCTGTTCCACCTGAATCAGAGGAGCCGGGGGGGATTACATGTTTGGTCCCATTTAAGCAAATGTACAAAGCAGTGTCGTCAGCCTTATAGTGTATACAGGCACCACCTCTAGGAATTCATTGACATGTGGATTTTTGCTGCACCCTCAGAGACTCTGAATCCGGTTTTGGCGGACACAGGACTCTGCATTCTTTTTTCAGTTCTTTTTTTTGATGTGTACCATTTTTAAAGTCGTTATTTAATTTGCTACAATGTTGCTTCTGTTTTATGTTTTTGGTGTTTTGGCCACAAGGCATGTGGGATCTTAGCTCCCAGACCAGGGATCGAACCTGCACCCCCTGCATTGGAAGGCAAAGGCTTAACCACTGGACTGCCAGGGAAGTCCTGGAATCTGCATTTACAAGCATTTTACCATTTGATTCAGATGAAGATGGTTTGAGAAGTACAAGTTTAAAGAATAGAGAGTCGAGAATGTTAGAACTTAATATAATCCTGGAAGACTGTTTCTAATTTTAAAGATAATTTAACATTTAGCAGCAAAGGGACAGGACCCATGAAAGCAAGCTATACAATCTTATTGAAAGACGCAAAACAAAAACCAAAAGCAACTGGGAGGTTTACCTTGTGTGTGGTGGGAGACTTTAATAATCATCAAAGAGAGAGAAGCAGAGACAGAGAGAGAGATTTACATACATAGAGTCATGAAAGCATGCACTCCAAAGTGGTATCTTCAGATAAGACTGAAGGAGAAACAGATGAGATTAGTAACCTTCTTCTTGGTTAGCTTTAGATTCTAGGCATCATGCATGAAGAGACTTGTCAAATTTTAATATGAGGGTTGTCTTTTCACTTTGTTTATGGTTTCCTTTGCTGGGCAAAAGCTTTTAAGTTTCATTAGGTCCCATTTGTTTATTTTTGTTTTTATTTCCATTTCTCTAGGAGGTGAGGATCTTACTGTGATTTATGTCATAGAATATTCTGCCTATGTTTTCCTCTAAGAGTATTATAGTGTCTGGCCTTACATTTAGGTCTTTAATCCATTTTGAGTTTATTTTTGTGTATGGTGTTAGGAAGTGTTCTAAATTCATTCTTTTACATGTAGCTGTCCAGTTATTCCCAGCACCACTTATTGAAGAGGCTGTCTTTTCTCCATTGTATACTCTTGCCTCCTTTATCAAAGATAAGGTGACCATATGTGCGTGGGCTTATCTCTGGGCTTTCTATCCTGTTCCATTGATCTATGTTTCTGTTTTTGTGCCAGTACCATACTGTCTTGATTACTGTAGCTTTGTAGTATAGTCTGAAGTTAGAATGGGAGAAAGTATTTTCAAACAAAGCAACTGACAAAGGCTTAATCTCCAAAATATACAAGCAGCTCATGCAGCTCAGTATCAAAAAAAACAAACAACCCAATCCCAAAATGGACAGAAGACCTAAATAGACATTTCTCCAAAGAAGATATATAGATTGCCAACAAACACATGAAAGGATGCTCAACATCACTAATCATTAGAGAAATGCAAATCAAAACTACAATGAGGTATCACCTCACACAAGTCAGAATGGCCATCATCAAAAAATCTACAAACAATAAATGCTGGAGAGGGTGTGGAGAAAATGGAACCCTCTTGCAGAGTTGGTGGGAATGTAAGTTGGTACAGCCACTATGGAGAACAGTATAGAGGTTCCTTACAAAACTAAAAATAGAACTACCATATGACCCAGCAATCCCACTACTGGGCATATACCCTGAGAAAACCACAATTCAAAAAGAGACATGTACCACAATGTTCGTTGCAGCACTATTTACAATAGCCAGGACATGGAAGCAACCTAAGTTTCCATCAATATATGAATGGATAAAGAAGATGTGGCACATATATACAATGGAATATTATTCAGCAATAAAAAAAATGAAATTGAGTTATTTGTAGTGAGGTGGATGGACTTAGAGTCTGTCATACAGAGTGAAGTAAGTCAGAAAGAGAAAAACAAATACCATACACTAACACATATATATGGAATCTAAAAAAAAAAAAAAAAAAGGTTCTGATGAACATAGGGGCAGGATAGGAATAAAGACACAGACGTAGAGAATGGACTTGAGGACACACTGAGGGGAAAGTGTAAGCTGGGATGAAGTGAGAGAGTGGCATGGACATATATACACTACCAAATGTGAAACAGATAGCTAGTGGGAAGCAGCCGCATAGCACAGGGAGATCAGCTCAGTGCTTTGTGACCACCTAGAGGGGTGGGATAGGGAGGGTGGGAGGGAGGTGCAAGAGGGAGGGGATATGGGGATGTATGTATGCATATAGCAGATTCACTTTGTTATACAGCAGAAACTAACACAACACTGTAAAGCAATTATACTCCAATAAAGATGTTTAAAAAATATTTTTAATGTGATTGAAAACCAGTGACAAGGGTGGAGAGGGGTCTGGAGACCATTATACTTTCCCCATAAGGATGTGTGAGAATGAAAAGAGACAACCCAAGGAGAACACATAGTAAGCACTCAATAAAGATTCACTTAAATTGGTTCAAAGCAACTACAAGTTTAACCTGGAGGAGAGAGAACATTAGAGAGAGACCCAATCACAGTTTTCTAACATTTGAAGGATCTTCTGTCCACTTTGAGTATGGTTGCAGGACAGTAGGTTGCAAGTCCATAAAAGGAAGGATTTCCAAACCTACGGCGACTTCCCACCCTTGCCTCCATCCCCATCACTAACGGGGCTCCTATGGCGATGGCCTGTCAAGGCTGTTTCATGGGAGGTGGACAAGCCTGGTTTGGAAGGTACCTTCCAAGTCAATCTTCACATCACTGTGAATCAAGTCAAAATAAGCTGGCTGATTGGAAAGCTGGTCACAGACTGGATTGGAAAGCAGGTCACCCCATACTTATCCATTCCACGTCAAGGTCTGTTGACTTGCCTCAGACGGTTCTTGTCACTCTGATAGTAAGCTAGTTAACATATACGGTACTATGGTATAAGTTAGAACCTGAATATTATATATGAGATTTTAAAAATCAAAGGTCCAAAATAATTTATTAATTGGGTGGCTTTGCAACTAAAAGGATAATGAAAAGATAGTCCTGTAAAGAGTTTGGAGGGCATTTACTTCCCAATGTCAAGAGAAATCATGATAGGAAAGCACTAGAGAAACAGTAGTTACGGGTGACTGACAGGTTGTCTGTGTCACATCAGTCTGCCAGTTTTCTCTAGAAATTGGGAAACAGTGCAGTGGGGTAGAGTGGAAAGAGCTGCAATTTTTAGGATCAGTTCAAACCCGGGCTCTGTCATAGGTCAGTGAGTCACCATGAGAGACTCCCTGTCACTTTCCTTATCTGCAAAATAGGAATGATACTAGATAATGAAGGAAAAATGAGACAGCGCACACATCAACGACCCAGGCCATCAAGAGACACTTACTAAACATTAGTTTCTCTCTATTCTCTTTTTTTGATAGCACATTCCTGCCCACCGCTATTTTCCCAGGAAATCAAAGTGTAAGATGGCGATGGCTTCGTCCGATCCCCAGAGCACCCCTTCCTCCGTGCTTGCCAGGGCTCTGCGGCAGCGGCAGTGGGGACGGGTAAAACAGACACATGACGCAGCTCAGCTGTACGCCCATGGGAGAGACAGACACGAGGCTATCTTTCGATTCCCATAGCTTGTATAACTGGGGTAGGCATGCATGATTTATACTCACATACAGATCCCACGTTCAGTTTAGAAAGGGTTGTTTTAACATTTCTAAAATTATTACACAAGTAAAGCCTATTCTGGGATAAAAATGTTAAACTATCAAAAAGAAAACAGGATGAAGTAAAATGCACCGATAATTATACCACCTAGAGAGAATTACTTTTAACATTAAGTAGGTATCCTCTGATATATATACGTATAAATAGAAATATAGTATCTAAACTGGTATATGATAATATCTGCAATCTAATTATACATGTACTATTTGATATGTATCCTGACTTAAAAATACACTGAACAGGAAGTAAAAAAAATTTCGTCTCTGGGAAAATGTAATCTTTTAAAAAATTTTCATTTTATATTGGAGTACAGTTGATTTACAGTGTTGTGTTAGTTTCAGGTGTACAGCAAAGTGATTCAGTTCCACACATACATATATCTATTCTTTTTGGGAAAATGTAACCTCAATGATACGTTCACCTATTATCTCTCCATTAAGTGCCAAATCTGAGTAATGATTTTCAATAGGGAGAGAACAGAGAAAAATTACTATGTGTGCTTTCTGTAGCCCAAGGGTTCTTTTTTCCCCCTTATAGAATGTGGTTTCTTCTTACTGGCCAGACTGTAGTAGGGCTAGAATTTTTGAGTCTAGAAATAGTGGAAAGTAGGCTTCCAATCAACAGTTTATGGTATTTTTATTCCAGGAACTTCCTTCCTGGCTCTCTCTGAAGACAGAACAGAATTTCAATGTTCACTAGGAGTGTTTAAGAACATATGAGAGCCTCAAAGGAGATGGTTCGGGGTATTACGTAGAATGCCAGGAGGCCATCTGCCTCCAAATATGCTGCAATGGCTGACAACCAGGAATAACCATTTACACGATGGATAGGCAAATAAAATGTCATGACAACGTGGAGAAAGCCCTGTGCGCTCGGTGAAAAATGTTGTCAGAGACAAATAAGACAGGCTGATTCATGGAGCCCCTCGTATTTTAGCCATAAAGATGGGCTTAGTGACCAGGATAATTAACTGTCCGTGTTTGTGACTAATCATCTGATAGCATATGGGCATATATCCTGTGAGGTGAGTATTTTATATACTTAAACTTATTAAAACAGCTTGGGTGAGTAGATTCCTTCATGCAGTTTTAAAGCATTATTCTATATCCAGGAAAGCAAACATCTTCTGGCTATTGTGTGAGCAGATGGGAAATGCTGAGAAAATCTGGAGATCAGACAACTTGGCAACTATAGTACCCCATTAAATTGGTTTTTACAATGATGGATACTCACAATAAACTAACAAGGGGTTTTCTGGTGTTGCCAGAACTTGCTTTTCTGGTACTTCAATTATAAAAGAGGTACACATATTCTGTAGCTTTGTCTTTGGGTGTGTACTATAAAGGGAGAGAAAGAATAAGGGAACTCAAAGGTCCTCGCATAATTCTGAGGTCAGCTTTGCCCTGATTACAAGTCACCCTTTCATCTGCCTTTTGCTGCCCAGCCTTCCTGCTACTCTTACTCAAGGAGGTGGTGCTGTACCCAGCATTCAACTTCAGAAACCAATCATTTAATTCTTATTAATTATTAAAAGAACAGAACTGTGTCATTGTTAAAGATAAGAACTGCTTTAGAACAAATCTGTCCACTTCTAGAGCATACCTCTAGTGGACCTCTTATGTTTAACTATCTCATCAGAGGTCCAAGGTATCAAAGGTTGCTGATGAGGTCTAATGTGATCAATACTATTATATTCCATTTCAACGGTTAATCCTAGATGGAAGCCAAATGCCCTCTGCAATGCATTCCATTGAGTAGAAAACGTTAATCACTACATTGATTCTACCTTTGTATCAAGCCATTGACTTAGCTGGCCCTTCAAAAGGATCCTCTGCCTTGAAATGACCAGTTTCAGAGAGTGACGCTGGCGCAACTTAAAAACCACCAATGGGTATGAGAGATTTCGGAGAATCCAGGGTTGATTCCCAAATAATCATGACCCTGCTTTATTTTATACAGAACTTAGCAAATCATGAACCCTTGGTTCCGTCCTAGCTGCACAGAGCCAAGAAGGAAGTTACTGCTTAAATATCTGCGTTTGGAAGTTAAAAAGATTATACACAGTTACTAGAATCCACTTTCCAGCATTTCTGAGGGTCAAACCTCCAACACCTCTACAGGTGGCGCCTGACTAGAATCTGCATTCGATGCGGGGAACAGAGAATTCTCAGGCTACTGGAAATCTTACATAATAAACAACTATAAATTAAATGAGGATTAGGATTTTGGAAGAATGGCATTCCTTAATAGAACACTTTCTGATTGGACATTTGAGTATATTCTCTGGCTTCTTTGAGTGAAATCAACCACGCACCATCGTGCACAGACACCAGCTCTGGCCAGCGGTTCACCAGTCACTGCTAGAATGAGGCTTAGTAGTCAGGGATTTCAGACGTTTTTCTGCCACTGGGCACTTTTGCACTTTCAGGGGATAGACGGGAGAAACAAAACATTGATTTGCCGCTGTATAAACTGCCAAGTAAGAGTCGTGACATTTTATCCAGCCTGCTTGGTGAAGATATCTGCAAACCCTATAGAGACACTGCCAGCTTACTCCTGGATCTCCACCCCATGACTCCGCAATTATTCCTTCCCCCTCATGGCTGGAGCCAGGCCATCCTCACCAGCAGGTTTAGCAATGTGCTCCGTCCTCAGAATCAATTTTAGTGTGAGGTAGGAAGCATTAGGCCAGTTTCCTAAGGTGATGTTCTACATAGATAGATAGGTAGATAGACAGATGATAGATAGATACCAGATGAATGACAGATGATGGATAGATAGATAGATGATGGACAGATAGATACCATATGAACAATAATGATGGATAGATAGGTAGATAGATGGATAGATGGATGGATAGATAGGTAGATAGATAGAAAGGTAGATGGAGAGATAGATAGGTAGATGGATAGATGATAGATAGATACCAGATGAATGATAGATGATGGATAGATAGACAGATAGATGGAAAGATAGATAGATAGAAAGGTAGATGGATAGATAGGTAGATAGATAGAAAGGCAGATGGACAGATAGGTAGATGGATAGATGATAGATAGATACCAGATGAATGATAGATGATAGATAGATAGGTAGATGGATAGATAGACAGACATAGATAGGTAGAAAGGTGAGGATATGTGTGTACGTACATTTTGCTCCTTGCTGCTAGTTTGCCCTGATGCTGTGGTACCCCAGGTACACTAAGCAAGCTTCTCTCTTAGCCTTACTTTAAGGTGCCCGTCTAGGATCTCAGGGCCCTGCTAGTTCTGGGTCTCTACTTGGATCTCATTAGGCCTTCTCCAAGGACCAGAGCTTGCAGCCTGCTGACTGTCCTATGTACTGACTACTGACCAGGAAACTTCCAGTATTGCACACCAGAGCACCTTCCTTTCATGAGCACTTTTTTTTTTTAACATCTTTATTGGAGTATAATTGTTTTACAGTGCTGTGTTAGTTTCTGCTGTATAACAAAGTGAACCAGCTATATGCATACGTATAACCCCATATCCCATCCCTATTGTGTCTCCCTCTCACACTCCTTATCCCACCCCTCTAGGTAGTTGGAAAGCACCGAGCTCATCTCCCTGTGCTATGCAGCTGCTTCCCACTAGCTATCTGTTTTACATTTGGCCGTGTATATATGTCAATGCTACTCTCTCACTTCATCCCAGCTTACCCTTCCCCCTCCCGTGTCCTCAAGTCCATTCTCTACGTCTGTGTCTTTATTCCTGTCCTGCCCCTAGGTTCATCAGAACCTTTTTTTTTTTTTAGGTTCCATATATATGTGTTAGCATACGGTATTTGTTTTTCTCTTTCTGACTTACTTCACTCTGTATGACAGACTCTAAGTCCATCCACCTCACTACAAATAACTCAATTTCATTTTTTTTATTGCTGAATAATATTCCATTGTATATATGTGCCACACCATCTTTATCCATTCATCTGTTGATGGAAACTTAGGTTGCTTCCACGTCCTGGCTATTGTAAATAGTGCTGCAACGAACATTGTGGTACGTGTCTCTTTTTGAATTGTGGTTTTCTCAGGGTATATGCCCAATAGTGGGATTGCTGGGTCATATGGTAGTTCTATTTTTAGTTTTGTAAGGAACCTCTATACTGTTCTCCATAGTGGCTGTACCAACTTACATTCCTACCAAGAGTGCAAGACGGTTCCGTTTTCTCCACACCCTCTCCAGCATTTATTGTTTGTAGATTTTTTGATGATGGCCATTCTGACTGGTGTGAGGTGATACCTCATTGTAGTTTTGATTTGCATTTCTCTAATGATAAGTGACGTTGAGCATCCTTTCATGTTTTTGTTGGCAATCTGTATATCTTCTTTGGAGAAATGTCTATTTATGTTTTCCGCACATTTTGGATTGGGTTGTTTGTTTTTTTAATATTGAGCTGCATGAGCTGCTTGTATATTTTGGAGACTAATCCTTTGTTGGATCAGTTGCTTCGTTTGAAAATATTTTCTCCCATTCTGAGGGTTGTCTTCTCGTCTTGTTTATGGTTTCCTTTGCTGTGCAAAACCTTTTAAGTTTCATTAGGTCCCATTTGTTTATTTTTGTTTTTATTTCCATTTCTCTAGGAGGTGGGTCAAAAAGGATCTTGCTGTGATTGATGTCATAGAGTGTTCTGCCTATGTTTTCCTCTAAGAGTTTTATATAGTGTCTGGCCTTACATTTAGGTCTTTTATCCATTTTGAGTTTATTTTTGTGTATGGTGTTAGGAAGTGTTCTAATTTCATTCTTTTACATGTAGCTCTCCAATTTTCCCAGCACCACTTATTGAAGAGGCTGTCTTTTCTCCATTGTATACTCTTGCCTCCTTTATCAAAGATAAGGTGACCATAGGTGCGTGGGTCTATCTCTGGGCTTTCTATCCTGTTCCATTGATCTATGTTTCTGTTTTTGTGCCAGTACCATACTGTCTTGATTACTGTAGCTTTGTAGCATAGTCTGAAGTCTGGGAGCCTGATTCCTCCAGCTCTGTTTTTCTTTCTCAAGATTGTTTTGGCTATTCGGGGTCTTTTGTGTTTCCATACAAATTGTGAAATTTTTTGTTCTAGTTCTGTGAAAAATGCCATAGGCAGTTTGATAGGGATTGCACTGAATCTGTAGATTGCTTTGTGTAGTATAGACATTTTCACAATGTTGATTCTTCCAATCCAAGAACACAGTATATCTCTCCATCTGTTTGTATCATCTTTAATTTCTTTCATCAGTGTCATATAGTTTTCTGCATTCAGGTCTTTTGTCTACTTAGGTAGGTTTATTCCTAGGTGTTTTATTCTTTTTGTTGCAATGGTAAATGGGAGTGTTTCCTTAATTTCTCTTTCAGATTTTTCATCCTTAGTGTATAGGAATACAAGAGATTTCTGTGCATTAATTTTGTATCCTGCTACTCTACCAAATTCATTGATTAGCTCTAGTAGTTTTCTGGTAGCATCTTTAGGATTCTCTATGTATAGTATCATGTCATCTGCAAACAGTGACAGTTTTGCTTCTTCTTTTCTGATTTGGATTCCTTTTATTTCTTTTTCTTCTGTGATTGCTGTGGCTAAAACTTCCTAAACTATTTTGAATAACAGTGGTGAGAGGAGCAACCTTGTCTTGTTCCTGGTCTTAGAGGAAATGGTTTCATTTTTTAACCATTGAGGACGATGTCCGCTATGGGTTTGTCATATATGGCCTTTATTAGATTGAGGTAGGTTCCCTCTATGCCTACCATCTGGAAAGTTTTTATCATAAATGGGTGTCGAATTTTGTCAAAATCTTTTTTCTGCATCTATTGAGATTATCATATGGTTTTTATCTTTCAGTTTGTTAATATGGTGTATCACAGTGATTGATTTGCATATATTGAAGAATCCTTCCATTCCTGGGATAAACCCCACTTGATCATGGTGTTATGATCTTTTTTTTTGGCGGTACGTGGGCCTCTCACTGTTGTGGCCTCTCCCGTTGCGGAGCACAGGGTCCGCGGCCATGGCTCACGGGCCCAGCTGCTCTGTGGCATGTGGGATCTTCCCGGACCAGGGCATGAACCCGCGTCCCCTGCATCGGCAGGCGGACTCCCAACCACTGCACCACCAGGGAAGCCCTAGAGTATTCTTAGTTTCAGTAACTGTGTTGTTCATCACTGGTTGTTTGCTCTTTAGTTCTCATAGATCCTTGTTAAATGTTTCTTGTATTTTCTCCATTCTGTTTCTGAGGTTTGGATCATCTTTACTATCAGTACTCTGAATTGTTTTTCAGGTAGGTTGCCTATTTTGTCTTCATTTGTTTGGTCTTGTAGGTTTTTACCTTGCTCCTTGGTCTGTAACATATTTTTTTGTCGTTTAATTTTTTTTGATGTGTGGTGCTGTATTCTCTCTTACTGGTTGTTTGGCCCGAGACGTCCAGCACTGGAGTTTGCAGGCAGTTGGACAGAGCTGGGTTTTGGTGCTGAGATGAGGACCTCTGGGTGGCCTCACTCCGATTGATATTCCCTGGGGCCTGAGGTTCTCTGTTAGTCCAGCAGTTTGGACTCGGAACTCCCAACACAGGAGCTCGGGCCCGACCTCTGGCTTGGGCACAAAGATCCTGCAAGCTTCGTGGCAGGGTAAAAAAATAAAACGGAAGAAAGGAAGAAAAAAGGAGCAGTAAAGTATCAAAGAATTAAAAACAAAATAAAATTAGAAAGATAAAAAATATATTAGGAAAAATAAAACTATAATTGAAACAACTGCAACAAGGTAGAATAAAACCACAACAGAAAAAAGAAAAAAAAAGGGGGTGGGTGAACAAGCCAAAAGGAGAGATCACTAACAAAATATAAAGAATAAAATAAAATTAGAAAAACAAAAGATTTATTAGGAAAAATAAAAAAGAATCAACAATAATGAATCAACAAGGTAAAACAGAACCCCAATCTAAAAGAGGAAAAAAGAAAAAAGAAAAAAAAGCCTTGGCTATAGGGGTGGGGTTTAGGCAAGGGGTGGAACTTAGGCAGGGGCGGGGTTTAGGGTGCAGCAGGACCTAGGCGGGTGGGGGGCGTGACGTTTCAGCGTGGGGCGGGGCCTAGGCGGGGGCGACGTTCAAGTGTGGGGCGGGGCCTCTGCTTAGGACCTGCGCAAGGGGAGAGGCAGCGCGTGGAAGGACGGCCTCCAGAGTGTGGAGTTTCAGAGTTTGGAGGCAGGGCCCTGGGTGAGGGTGTGTGGGCGGGGTTTAGGCCCAGCTCGTTGGAGGGGGTCTCAGCGGGGGTCTCCGCGTGTAGAGGTGGGGCCCTGGGTGGGGGGATGGGGTGGGGCTTGGGCTCTGCACGGCAGGAGGGAGGCTCCGAGGGCAGAGGATTAGGCCCTGGAGCCCAACACGCTCCCTGGTGCCTAAGTGGACAGGGAAAGCGCTGGCCCCGTTCCCCTCCGTTCCTTTGCGCCCCTCCCCCACCTTCTCCCCCAGGGCCTCCCCCGTCGCCACTGGACCCCTAAGCGTGGGTGGGTCCCGCTGGGTGTAGGAACTCCTCCCCTCCCTCAGCTGCCCCTCATGGGTGCCGGTCCGGGAGATCCAGTCTTTACTGTTGCTCCCCCTTCCTTCCGTCCATCCCACTCGCTCAGGACCCGCGCGGCTGGAGGGGGCCTCGGTGGGCAGAGGATCAGGCCCGGGGATCTCAGCAGGTTCCTGGGGGCCCAAGTGGGCAGGGGAAACCTAGCCACGCTCCCTTTTGATCTTCTGCCCTCCCAATGGTCCCCCAATGTCCCCCTTCGGGAGTGGGATCCTTTCTCTTCTCCCAGCTGCCCCTCAGGGGTGCCAGTCCCCTCCCACCTCCACTTCTCCTCCCCCTTCACTCTCTCTGCACCCCGCGTCCTACCCGGTCGCTGGGCGTTCCTCCCGTCCCCTTAGGTGTCCGTGGTCCCCCACCGGTGCTGGGTAGGTGCCCTAGTTGTGCGGAGACACGAATTCCGTGTCCTCCTCGTACGCCATCTTGACTCCGCCCCCGTGAGCACTTCTTATTAGGAGACTGGCATCTCTGTTGGAAACCATTTGAACCTTGTGCTCACAGTGGACACTGATGGCTGTACCTAGTGGACAGTCTGTCTTTCCCATCAGACCACCACATACTCAGCTGCTTCCATTCATCTGGGCACCCTGCCGAGTCTGGTTCCATTACTCAGCCATTTCCCACCTCCAAGACTAGCACTTTAGAAAATATTACTAGAAAGTCACTGGGAATAAGAGTTGCCAGATTTAGCAAATAAAAGTAGAGGAGGCCCAGTTAAATTTGAATTTCAGGCAAACAATGCATACAGTTTTAGTATAAATATGCCCTATGCGATTCTAAAAAGTTCTTCACTGTTTACGCAGAGTCCACATTTATCTGGGTGTCTGGTTATTGATCTGGCAGCCATAGTTGGAATGCCAGGTTGAGTTCATAAATGCCTTTTGAAGATGGCAACCACTGGAGTCTCTCCTGTTACTAACGTTTTCTTGTTGAACTCGGCTCCACCGGCCTCCTCTCCACCGGCCTCCTCGTAACCTCCTGCAGGAAGAACATGGTCTGCCTGCCTGTTAGCCATTGCTACCCTGGGGAAGAAATCTTTGTTCTTCAAAACTTATCTTGTTTTTGGGTTTGTTTGTTCTCTTTGAAATTAACAAGATTCTCAAGATCGTTGTCTGAAGGAACCATTGTCCACTGTGGTTTGACGTTTCTTAGGAATCCCCTCTGCTCAAGGAATTCCAACCATATTCCAGCTCCTTTGTTGTGTCTCTGGGCTTCAGGGTGTTGGAAAAAGGAATGTTCTAGCTCTCTTTCCCACTTTGGACAAAATGTGAGCATTCTTTGGCTATTCGGTCTGAAACCCATCATGTCCTCCCTTGTGTTGATTTTCTCTGGCCACCTTTTCCACCAGTCTCATCTCTGTTCTTTTGTCACTGTCAGTTCTACAGGCAATTTTATTTGCTGTCCTGCTTCTCCCAAGGCCATGGTTCTGAACTCTTTCTGTAAGCCGCAATAACCTAGAGACGTTCGAGAAAAGAGATACGCCTGGTCCCCAAAGATGCTATGTAATTGGTGTAGAATGGGCCCCGGGCACTGATAGGGGTAAAGGCTCCCCAGGTGACTGTAACATGCAGTGGAATGTGGAAACCCTGCCTTAAGTCATCTTTGCAGAATGAGGATTCCCAGGTGCACCTGCAGTCCAGGTGGCGGGGCAGCCTGCTGATCCAGCACGTTACAGCCGGCACATTCCCATTGGAGCACGATCACTCCCCCCACGATGCCATTACAAGTGATTTCTGACGATATTGGCGAACACCCTCAAATCCGTCCCAACAGAACAAAAGCAGGAAATGACAGAACTACAATCCTTTAGCATTTTTCAGTAAAATCCTGTGCAATCTGGGTACACTTGTTCAAGTTTCTGGTATTGACTAAACTCCCTATCTGCGCTTGCAATTCAAGACTGAGCTTGCGTTGTCAAAACAGAACGGAAAATAAGATACCTAATCCTATAGTAATCATTACATTCTAAATTGTATCTAATTATATATTAAAATTAAATCTTTATAGCTCAACTCACAGTTCTCTATTGTACTATATTATTTTCTATTTCAGTCTCGCTCACTTTCTGCCATTTAAAAATATTGCTCTTCAAATTGGTTCACCAAAATTAATTCATGATTTCCCAGGCTCGTTGACCTTTTCATCTAACCCACGGAGCATTTCTCTTCACACAGGGCTCTTTTGTAACTTTCAACAGCCTCAAACACTTACGGAAATATTCTTCTGCCTGCCCATAAAGAGAGGCGGAGAAAATTCCTGGAGATAACCTGCTCTCAACCCAGCTGTTCCCTCGAGTCTCCTTGCCAACCATGATTAGGGACGACTTTCTCCCCTCTATATACAATTATTCAAGTAATAAGTTCCCAGTCCTATCCACTGCACATGTCTCCACTCCTTTCTGCTTCTGAGGCTGAAGGATTTCTGGGCAGTTGACTGCTGCATAATACTGGTTTTGTTTACCAAATATGGGGGACATATTGGAAGGAAAAGGAAGGAAGGAAGGAAGGAAGGAAGGAGAAAGAAAAGGAAGGAAGGAAGGAAGGAAGGGAAGAAGAAAGAAAAAAGGAAGAAAGAAAGAAAAAGAGAAAGAAAGGGATAAAGAAAGGAAGGAAAGGAAGGAGGAAAGAAATTTATTTAGCAAAACCTGAAAATGAATAATAAACAATAAAAATAAAATGCAGTTTTTAATGACTTCTTATATTCCATCCCTAGAATTTTAGCATTCTCCAGAAATGTGTTTGGGTTGAGGCACCTAGAATTATCAATGTCCCTTATCTGAAACATTAAAAACCTCTACCAGTTTCACTAAGAAAAGTAATGGGTCTTCCAACGAATTAGCCAAAAGCTAAAATTCCAGCACATTACACACAGTCTTTGCCACACGAGCGTAAATTCAAAACAGAAATGGCTATCATTCTACACTCACATTTTCAAGCCAGTGCATAGCACATAAAAGATATTCAGTGTTTTTGAATGAAAAAAAAACTGATTATATCTTACCGTCACTATTTCTTCCAATCCACCCTCTAGATGCTCAAAGACATCCTTCCAAGGGTTGCCCCTTTCTTAACCCGGTCACTTCAACTTAGATCCTTTGAGAACGTATTGGATTTTCCCATGCACTGTCCCTTTCCTTTCTGATTTTCCTCTAGAGAATACCTGCGCCACTGTATGCAGTCCTGTTGACCAAGGATTTCTGCTCTATTCTGACCAAGGACAGAACACAAACTAGGCCAGGGCAGTCAGACTCTGTTCTTTTGGTAATCTGAGATTTGAGAGGGGTGAAATCGTTGCCATTCTGGCCAACCTAACCTCCACAACCCATCCCAAGACCTTGAAGCAAATTTTATTTCAGGCCAGCTCTGCTGAACCAGCCGGCCTGACCTAGCTTGCTGCCCTTAATCAAGAGGAGCTATTATTGTTTTCAACACCTCCCTCAGGTGTGAACTCCCCACAAATGCAGTCAGTTCCTTTGGAGGGCTTTAAAGTTCTCTTCTTACTGCTTGCTTCTCCCCATGGACAAAACATCTAAGCCACTACTCTGCATGCTGGCTGGGGGAGCTCTCTGGTCTTCCTGACTTTCCCCTCCTGATGTAGAATCTTTATTATCAAGGTGGGGTGAGACAGTCAGGGCCCCAGGATTTTCAGCCGGCCCTGCCTATGGTAGAGCGTCCATTCTCTGAGTGTGGACCCTCAGTGGAGGAAGGTAAGCCCCAACTTCTCAGCCACACTCACCAGGAATTTAACCTCTTCAACATGCAGTTGGAGGAGATGATGAATGACCATAGTCTGCCCCTCCCAGTGGCAGGTCACCCTTGACTGGGAGCTGAGGGGAGAGGGAGCTGCTTGGAGCTACTTGGAGAGGAGATTCTATCAGACTGAGCTGAGTGCGGGTGAGGGAGAGGGAAAAAGTGGGCTGTTGTTCAAACACCACAAGAGAACACTCTTGCTGTTCTCACCGAGTTTTAGTAGATTTTCTTGAATAAATGTTTACTTGCTGTATGCTCTTAGGAAAGTTTTCAGAAACTTTAAATGGCTTGGTTTTTTAAAAAAATGATGTTCACCAGTTTGGCTTGTTTCCCTGGGGGGTGGGCCCATAGAGCTCCTCACACTGCCCTCCAGAAGCAGAAGTCCCTGCCTGGAAGTTTTATTTCATCATATGCCACATGGGTTACGGTCTCAGGCTTGGGAGTCCAACGCATCTGGTTTGGATTCCCATCATGGATTTGATGCATGGCTCTGGAAAGATACTTACATTCTCTAAGCATTAGTTTAATCATATGTACGTAGGACTAATATGAATCCTTGTTTCAAAGAGTTATCACAGCAATGTAAAATGATAAAAGATTAAAAATACAGTGCCTGGCACATCATGATCCCTTATTACGTATCAGTTGTTATTCTAATCTTAAAGGAAATGAGAAGCCATCGAAGGACTTCAAACAGGAAAGTGTCATGAGCAGATGTGCATTTTAGAAAGTTCACTCTCAGGGCATAGGTCAGGTGATGAGGAAACCAGAATAACGCACGAAAGCCGGGAAGGAATCACTGGAAACTGAAGATGGAGACACGAAGGAGGAAGAGTTAACAGGACTTGGGGTCCAGAGAGATGCCGGGAGAGGGAAGTGAAGAAAAGGGGTATGAGATGACTTCTGGGCATCTGACTTATGTGGTTGGACACTCTAGACCTCTTCTCATGAACCAAGTCTTACTGTTTCACAGCGGTGGCCTTCAAGGGCTTGACTCCTAAAGGACTGGTGCAAACTTCAAATCTAGGTTCTTTATTTTCAGTCTCTAGACCTTAGACCTCTTGAGTTGTCCCTGTTGTTTAGTGCATTGAAAGTAACTCAACGTCTACCTCCTTATTTGAGAGACTAAAATAAAAACATCAAACGGTAAGGATATGGAGAAACTGTGCGTATGTAAAACGGTACAATCAATTTGAACACTGGAAACTTCTTAGAAAGTTAAACATACATCTACCCCATAACCCAGTAATCCCACTCCTAGATATTAATCCAGCAGAAATAAAACATCCATAAAAATTTTATAAAAGGCTACTCATAGCTTCTATACTCATAATAGCTCCAAACTAGAAACAGCAAGTGTCCATTAATAGAAAAATAGATGAACTCTCTATCGGTTTATTTTTACAGAGCAGAATATATTCCTCATCCACAGAAAGGAGAGAATGACTGTTACGTGCTACATGCAACATGGATTAACCCCTAAAACCTCTTCCATAGAAGGAAAGCCTTCTTCAAGAAGAAGCCTCACACAAGAGAGTACAGCTGTATGATTTCATTTACATGACATTCTACAATAGGAAAAATGAATCTGCATTGGTCAAAATCAGATCAGTGGTTGCCTGGGAGGGGGCAGCAGAGGGAGTGACTGGAAAAGGGCACAAGAAAACTTCCTGGTGTGATAGAAATGTTCTCTATATTGACAGGGGTGTGAATTACATGGATGTATCATTTGTCAAAAATGACTGAACTGTAGACTTAAGATATGTGTATTTCACTCTTTGTAAAGTACATCACCATAAAAAAATTCTTAAAAATTAGTCAAAACTCATCTGCAATCTTGACACCTGCCTCTGGTGCACCCCAATACTAGTCATGGCCTTAGGGCCATGTACATAGTGTACTATTTTTTCTACCTCACCTCCAAAAAAATGTAGACTTAGTCTCCATCCAAGTAAAAGTTTACTTTCCTTGTTCTTGTCATCTGCCCATTCTTACGCGGGCCTCTCACCATTGTGGCCTCTCCTGTTGCGGAGCACAGGCTCCGGACGCGCAGGCTCAGCGGCCATGGCTCATGGGCCTAGCTGCTCCACGGCATGTGGGATCTTCCCGGACCGGGACACGAACCCGTGTCCCCTGCATCGGCAGGCGGACTCTCAACCACTGCGCCACCAGGGAAGCCCTGCCCATTCTTTTTTAAAAGGTGATACCAAAACAAAAAAGAAAAAGCCACTCTTCATTAAGAGCTAGAAAAGCTGAATTAACAGTAAAAGTCACTGGAGACTTTACTTTCTGGGATATGATATCCATTCAGTAAGCTTGAAATGTGGAAGAATCTAGGCCCGGAGGGGACAGGTCACCCAGGTTGCAGATGCCTCTGGTATGTCCCATCCAGCGCTGGATTCTGGCTACTGAATCACACAGACATTACTCAACAAAAGTCCGGGAAGAGTTCGAATAACTTTCCAAGGGTCCCAGCTGTAGGTTATGCCTTCTATGATGAATTACCGCTCTACTTAATTATATGTTTTTCAGAAGTGCATGGAAAACAAATGGCTTGAGATTATTTTTAGCTTATTTTATGGGAATGAAAATTAGACTTCTTTTTGACAACTCTCCAAGTTACTACTTGAACAAGTAGAATTTTGGTGTGATTTCTTTTTTCTTGACTATCTGCAACAATAATAGACATTAATAATGGTGACAGATTAGGAAATGAGGACCTTGCTTGTTGAGTGATGAGACACATTTCACTACTAAAAACCACAAGCCCATTTACTCTCCCATTCATAATCCAGACCCTGGTCCTGAGACTTGCTGACAGTGTCCAATGTTCGCCCTCCTGGAACGATTCAACCACAGTCAAACCGCTGTTGGATCATGACATCACTTCCTCAGAGCTGTGAACTGGTCTTCAGGAAATGGATACATGACTCCCAGCAAATCAAAATTTATTAGAGACTGTTGAGATATGATTTGTGTTCCCCCCCTCGCAAATCATCCTTTTATCAAATGCATGATTTAATTCAGTCTCTCCAGCTAAAGTGGTGAATCAACGTTAATCAGACAGCTCTGGACCGTGTCGCACAGCCATTCTAATTTACCCTCCATATGGGTATCACTTTAAAAACAACGGCCATGGTTACCAGCAGTGCTCGTTTCCAAGACCTGGTGGACAAACACATTATTTACAAAGTCTGTAATCAGGGAACCTGATCCAACTCATTAACTATATGACATACCACTCTTTATTTAGACAGTTTACTGGCTATGGACTTCCGTATGGGATCTGTCATTTACACTTCCTCATAATAAAACTTAATTGAAATTTCATTCCTGTACAAGCAAGATGCCAGTTTAACAGATGGTCTGTACTTGTTATGTCCACATATTTTACATAGGATGGTATCACACACAATTTCACACAACTGCTATTCATTTAAAGGCTGGGTTCATTTAAGGCATTTCTTTCATATTAAAAACCTTACTGTTTAATATGAGTGTCAAATCTATCATTGAAATGAATCCGTTGAAATTGACAAAAATGATTAAAACTGTCCTACTGAAAGTAAATAATAATGAATGATTCAAACCTGAGCTGTATTATTGAGCACAGTGAGAATATCTGTACAGAGACATCTAGGTTCGTGTGTGTGAGGCCAGAATTGACACAGAAGGGCAGAGTATATGCCGAGTGTATCATATTTTAACAAGTAATCTGTCGCTAAATTTTAATTCTCCTTTGATCATTCCAACATCTTTTTATGTTCTTCTTAAATATTGATTTGGGGTCTGCTGACTTTAGTACTCTGTATCCAGAATGCCAGGAATTCTCACCCTTAAGATTGGGATGGAAAGGGGTCTGCAGGAAGGAATACGTACGAGGCCCTGAATATGCACAGAGGAATTCCAAACATTTTCATGTAACCCCAGTGTCATCCTATCCCAAGTGTTATAGTCAGTGGAATTTGAGTACTTATGATTAGGCTAATTTTAATTGTTAATGTCATGTTTAGAGGGTGTTTTAAAGGAACTTAGCAATATAGTCTGAAAGTAAAGTAAATTTAGTTCAGCTTGAAAGGCTGATTTTTCTCCTTTGTAACGGCAGTGACATCCATCTCCCTTCTCTACCTCCTCTCCCAATAACTGCAGTTACCTCCTGCTCACAGTTTTTCTATCTTTCGCACCCAAAACCTATTCTCAGAAAAGAATTAAATAAACTCACTCACCCCTATATAGAAAGGACTTATAAGACTCAAAACAATGATTTCCCCAGGGGTATTTACACTCTAGCCAGAGTACACACCTTTCCGAGACAAGAATCTCCAAGTACGAAATATCAGAAATTGATGAGTAAGGGAAGTCCCAGAGTCTCCCAAATGGTACCACACCCCCTTGGTGGCTTTCTTTATGTATTCCTCCATCTTACCCTGCTGTCCACATTCAAGAAACAAACCGCTTAAATAAGGAAACACCCATCATGCTCTTCTTGGAGGAAAAAGGGAAGAACAGAGTAAACAGAAAAGGTGGGACAAGTGAAAAGGGTCTACAGAAGGTCCTGAAAGTCCACTCTGGAATTCTCAGAGAAATGAGGCACCAACTGACCAAGAAAAAGCAGAGAAACACAGGGAAATTATTTGGAAATATTTTCCACCTCGCATAAGAGCTCGCTGTCTGCAGAAGATATTCTAGAGACATTACTGCAGTGTACCTCTACTTGTCCAGAATGGTTGTGAATGGAGTGCTCTGGTGGTTCCCTTTTCATTTCCTGCTTGGATGTGAGTTGTCGTTTACTTCCCAAGAGGGAAGGAGACTGTGCTTGTCTTGGTCACCACTACGTCCTCAGCACTTAGCATAATGCCTGGCACAGAGTAAGTATTCAATAAATATTTGCTAAATAAATAAATGAATAAATGAGGGAATGGCTTGACAGTTACCAAAAATTATAACACAATAAAACTGTTTTATTTTTTAAAAATATAATTATAATTATTATTCAGCTATAACAAGGAATTAAGTACTGATACGTGCTGAAACATAGCTAAATCTTGAAAAATTATGTTCAGTGAAAGAAGTCCGTCCCAAAGAACAACATACTGTATGATTTCTTTTACATGAATGTCCAGAACATGTAATACAGAGGCAGAAAGTAGGCTAGTGGTTCCCACGACTGGGGAGAGAGGTGAGGGAGAGTTTTTTGGTTTTGTTTTTGTTTTTTTGGCCAGGCTACGTGCAGCTTGCGGGATCTCAGTTTCCCGACCCGGGATTGAACCCAGGCCATGGCAGTGAAAGCGCCAAATCCACTAGACACCAGGGAACGCCCCAATTTGGGTTTTCTAAAAAGTTTTGCAATTAGATAATGTTGACGTTTACACAATTTAGTGAATATACTAAAACTCAGTTATATACCCTGGAAGTGTGAATTTTATGACATATGAATTATGTTTCAAGTTTTAAAACTATGTGGAATTAAAATGATACAGCCATTCAAATCCAGTACATAGAAAAGTATATCAAATAGATGATCAGGTTTTTTTTTCTTTTTCTGACAAATGAACAGCAGTTAAAAAACAACAAGGGGAGGGGAAACAGTCATTTGTTACCCAAATGCAGTGGTGGACTTTGATCTTTATTCGAGCAAATCAACTATTAATTACAGAAAATGACATGATATTAAGAAATTTTTTATTAATTTTTTAGGTGTTATAATGGTATTATGGTCATGTTAAAAAATGTGTTCTTATCTCTAGCATTATGTATTGATGTATTTATAGGTAAAATAATATGATGTCTGGGATTTGCCTTAAAGTTATTCACTTGGGAGAAAGGGAAGGTTGGTATTGATAACGATGGGCCATATATCAATTATGTTGTAGCTGGGTAATGGGTGTGGAGAATAATTATATTGTTCTCCATTTTCATGAACGTTTGGAATTTCCATAATATAAAGTTAAAAAAGAAAAGAAAACAATAATAATAAATCTTTCTGTTCCAAATTACCGACTTAATCCTACACAGCAGGAAAGACATGACCCATGCTCTGTTGGAGTTAACATTTTGGTATGGGGGAACAGAATAAACAAGTAAACACAGAAAGTAAAAGAATTATTGCCTTTGTTCATCATTTAGGGAGAAATCAACAAGACAGATAACAGAGAATAGGAAAGGTGTTTTATATAACACGGCCATAGATGGCCTCTCTGAGGAGATCGCATTTAAGTTGAGACATGAAGTATTAAGATGACATATATCCATTTGAAGAGCTGGAGGACACGCCTGGGCTAAAGTAAATACACTCTATTTACCCCTCTATGCCCTACAAATATTATGGGTCTACATGTGCCAAGGCACGAGAACCTTTGCTGGAGGAGTGAGCAAAGTGGGGCAGGGGTAAGAGGATGCTGGAAAGGGGAGGGGCACAGATGCCATCAGAAAAGGATAGATTCTGCAGAAACTTAAAGGCCCAAATAAAAAGTCTAGATTTTATTTTAAGTGTAGTGAAGTCCATGAAAAGTTTTAGGAAGCTAAATGATTTATTCATTCATTTGCGTATTCACTTAACAAATATTCTTTAGCCTCTGTTCTACCTCTTTATTTACATTTTCAACAGTTCACTGGGGTTATTGTGCAGAGAATGGATAATAGTGAGAAAAAATAAAAGCAAACAAACCAAACATTCTCATAAATCATTTTAGCTGCCATGATTTTAAAACCACCAAAACCAATAACTACAAAATAAAATTTTTGAGGACAATTTTCATTTGTCTGTGTCCAGTTGAAAGAATATAAGAGAAAAACTGGATTAAACAACACACTTCTCATGGCCAAAAAGGAAGTCACAATGGAAATGAGAAAATATTTTGAAATGAAAAAGAGTGAAAACACACTGTATCAAATTTTCGGGATGTAGCTATAGTAGGACTTCTAGGGAAATTTATAGCAGCAATGCTTATTTTAGAAAAGCAGGAAAGTCTACGATCAATGATTTAAGCCTCTAAATCATTAATCTAAATGATTAAATCTAAATTAGAAAGTAGAGAATGGAGAAAAAATTTAATCTGAAGCAAGCAAAAGAAGAAAGTAAGATCAGAAATGAATTAATGAAAACAGAGAAACAATAAAGTAAATGAAAAAGCTGTGTTTTGAAAACTGACAATCTACTATCTTAGTATCTTTTTTGTTGTATCTGTTCTTTTTTCTCTTTTTCCTCTTTCTGCATGCTTTTGAAGTAGAAAGATAATCTTTTTTTAATTTAATTTAATTTTTATTTTTGGCTGCGTTGGGTCTTCGTTGCTGCGCGTGGGCTTTCTCTAGTTGCGGTGAGCAGGGGCTACTCTTTGTTGCAGTGCATGGGCTTCTCACTGCAGTGGCTTCTCTTGTTGCGGAGCATGGGCTCTAGGCGCATGGGCTTCAGTAGTTGTGGCACGCAGGCTCAGTAGTTGTTGTGCACAGGCTTAGTTGCTCTGCGGCATGTGGGATCTTCCTGGACCAGCGCTCAAACCCATGTCCCCTGCATTGGAAGGCAGATTCTCAACCACTGTGCCACCAAGGAAGTCCCAAGATAATCATTTTTTATTCAATTTTTTCTTACTATTTAAATACTTCTCAGTGGTTGCCTTAGGGTTCCAATACACATCATTAATTAATTACACTCCACCTTTAAGCATTTTGTACTTTTCCCATGCAGTATTAATGCCTCACAACTATATAGCTTCAGTTCCTCTCTTCTATCTTTTCTGCTATTGTGGTCATACTTTTTATCTTCTGTATGCTATAAACACACAAGACACTGCCACTATTTTTCCTTTATACAGTGAACTATATTTTAGGGTGATTTAAACTAGAAAGAAATAAATCTTATGTCTTCATTTTCATTAGTTCCAGCTCTCCCCATTTCTTTGTGTAGCTCAAAGTGTCTGCATAGTACCATATTTCTTTTGCCTGAAGAAATTCCTTTAATATTTCATGTAAGGAAGGTGAGATCCTAATGAGTTTTTTCAAGTTTTGTCTGAACACATCTCTATTTTTTCTTAATTTTTAAAATGTATTTTCTTCCTTAAAAAACTACAAATAGAACTACCATATGACCCAGCAATCCCACTACTGGGCATATACCCTGAGAAAACCGAAATTCAAAAAGAGTCATGTACCAAAATGTTCATTGCAGCTCTATTTACAATAGCCCGGAGATGGAAACAACCTAAGTGCCCATCATCGGATGAACGGATAAAGAAGATGTGGCACATATATACAATGGAATATTACTCAGTCATAAAAAGAAACGAAATTGAGCTATTTGTAATGAGGTGGATAGACCTAGAGTCTGTCATACAGAGTGAAGTAAGTCAGAAAGAAAAAGACAAATACCGTATGCTAACACATATATATGGAATTTAAGAAAAAAAAAATGTCATGAAGAACCTAGGGGTAAGGCAGGAATAAAGACGCAGATCTCCTAGAGAACGGACTTGAGGTTATGGGGAGGGGGAAGGGTGAGCCGTGACAGGGCGAGAGAGAGTCATGGACATATACACACGAACAAACGTAGTAAGGTAGATAGCTAGTGGGAAGCAGCCGCATGGCACAGGGATATTGGCTTGGTGCTTTGTGACAGCCTGAAGGGGTGGGATAGAGAGGGTGGGAGGGAGGGAGACGCAAGAGGGAAGAGATATGGGGACATATGTGTATGTGTAAAGCAATTGTACCCCAATAAAGATGTTAAAAAAAAATAAAATAAAATAAAACAGGTTTGCTTATGAAAAAAAAAATGTATTTTCTACCGGATACATTATTTCTTTGTTGACAAGTGTTCCTCTCAGTACTTTAAAAATATCATTCCATTGCCTTCTGTTTTACAGTTTCTTATGAGACATTTACGGTAATTCTTGTCTTTGTTCTTCTGTATGTAATTAATACGTCTTTGTTTTCTTTGGCTGCTTTCACAATTTTCTCTTTAGTTTTGTTTTTTGGCAATTTGAATATGTCATTTCTAGTTTGTGTGTGTGTGTGTGTGTGTGTGTGTGTGTGTGTGTGTGTGTGTGTGTGTGCTGTATTTATACGGCTTGATTTTTCTAAGCTTTTTGGATTTAGTATTTATCTTTCATTTGATTTGGAAAATTCTCACCTACTGTCTCTTCAAATGTATCTTCTTCTTCTCTCTATTCTATTCCTGAGATTCTAGTTATGTATATATTAGATTGTCTGATATTGTCCTACAGGCCTTGGATGTACCATTTTTTAAACCTCTTTTCTCCTTTGGTTGGTGTGGTTCCTACTGGCTTGCCCTTCAATACACAGATGATTTCCTTCTGTGTGTTGATTTACAGATGAGTCCATCCAAGGTATTCTTCATCTCTGTTAACTCTTTTATTTCTGAAATTTGCCTTTTTAAAAAAATCTTATTTTATTTATTTTTTTATGCAGCAGGTTCTTATTAGTTACCCACTTTATACATATTAGTGCATATATGTCAATCCCAAGCTCCCAGTTCATCACACCACCCCCCCACCCCCTCTACGCTTGCCCCACTGGGTGTCCATAGGTTTGTTCTCTACATCTGTGTCTCTATTTCTGCCTTGCAAACTGGTTCTTCTGTATCATTTTTCTAGACTCCACATATATGTGTTAATATACGATATTTACTTTCCTCTTTCTGACTTACTTCACTCTGTATGACAGTCTCTAGGTCCATCCATGTCTCTACAAATGACCCAATTTCATTCCTTTTTATGGCTGGGTAGTATTCCATTGTATATATGTACCACATCTTCTTTATCCATTCATCTGTCGACTGGCATTTAGGTTGCTTCCATGACCTGGCTGTTGTAAATAGTGCTGCAATGAACACTGGGGTGCATGTGTCTTTTTGAATTATGGTTTTCTCTGGGTATATGCCCAGTAGTGGGATTGCTGGGTCATATGGTAGTTCTATTTCTGTTTTTTTTAAGAAACGTTCATACTGTTCTCCATAGTGGCTGTATCAATTTATATTACCACCAACAGTGTAGGAGGGCTCCCTTTTCTCCACACCCTCTCCAGCATTTGTTGTTTGTAGATTTTCTGATGATACCCATTCTAACTGGTGTGAGGTGATACCTCATTGTAGTTTTGATTTGCATTTCTCTAATAGTGATGTTGAGCAGCTTTTCATGTGCCTCTTGGTCATCTGTATGTCTTCCTTGGAGAGATGTCTTTTCTGCCTATTTTTTGATTGGGTTGTTTGTTTTTTTTAATATTGAGCTGCATGAGCTGTTTATATATTTTGGAGATTAATCCTTTGCCCATTGATTTGTTTGCAAATACTTTCTCCCATTCTGAGGGGTTTCATCTTGTTTATAGTTTCCGTCGTTGTGCAAAAGCTAAGTTTCATTGGGTCCCATTTATTTATTTTTGTTTTTATTTCCATTACTCTAGAAGATGGGTCAAAAAACATCTTGCTGTGATTAATGTCGAAGAGTGTTCTTCCTATGTTTTCCTCTAAGAGTTTTTTTTTTTTTTTTTTTTTTTTCCTCTAAGAGTTTTATAGTGCCCGGTCTTACATTTAGGTCTCTAATCCATTTTGAGTTTATTTTTGCGTATGGTGTTAGGGAGTATTCTAATTTCATTCTTTTCCATGTAGCTGTCCAGATTTCCCAGCACCACTTATTGAAGAGACTGTTGTTTCTCCACTGTATATCCTTGCCTCCTTTGTCATAGATTAGTTGACCATAGGTGTGTGGTTTATCTCTGGGCTTTCTATCCTGTTCCACTGATCTGTATTTCTGTTTTGTGCCAGTACCATACTGTCTTGATTACTGTAGCTTCGTAGTATAGTCTGAAGTCAGGGAGCCTGATTTCCCCAGCTCCATGTTTTTTTTCCCTCAAGATTGCTTTGGCTATTCGGGCTCTTTTGTGTCCATACAAATTTTAAGATTTTTTGTTCAGGTTCTGTAACAAATGACATTGGTAATTTGATAGGGATTGCACTGAATCTGTAGATTGCTTTGTATAGTCATTTTCACAATATTGATTCTTCCAATCCAAAAACATAGTATATCTCTCCATCTGTTTGTGTAATCTTTGGTTTCTTTCATCAGTGTCTTATAGTTTTCTGAGTACAGGTCTTTTACCTCCTGAGGTAGGTTTATTCCTAGGTATTTTATTCTTTTTGTTGCAGTGGTGAGTGGGATTCTTTCCTTCATTTCTCTTTCTGATCTTTTGTTGTTAGCGTATAGGAATCCAAGAGATTTCTGTGCATTAATTTTGTATCCTGCAACTTTACCAAATTCATTGGTTAGCTCTAGTAGTTTTCTGGTGGCATTTTTAGGATTATCTATGTATAGTATTATGTCATCTGCAAACAGTGACATTTTTTTTGTGTGTGTGTGTGTGTGTTTTGTTTTTGAAATTTATTATTTATTATTATTTTTAACATCTTTATTGGGGTATAATTGCTTTACAATGGTGTGTTAGTTTCTGCTTTATAACAAAGTGAATCAGTTATACATATACATATGTTCCCATATCTCTTCCCTCTTGCGTCTCCCTCCCTCACACCCTCCCTATCCCACTCCTCCAGGCAGTCACAAAGCACCAAGCCGATATTCCTGTGCCATGCGGCTGCTTCCCACTAGCTATCTACCTTACGTTTGTTAGTGTGTATATGTCCATGACTCTCTCTCGCCCTGTCACAGCTCACCCTTCCCCCTCCCCATATCCTCAAGTCCGTTCTCCAGTAGGTCTGTGTCTTTATTCAACAGTGACATTTTTACTTCTTCTTTTCCAATTTGGATTCCTTTATTTCTTTTTCTTCTTTGATTGCTGTGGCTAAGACTTCCAAAACTATGTTGAAGAATATTGGTGAAGGTGGACATCCTTGTCTTGTTCCTGATCTTAGGGGAAATGCTTTCATTTTTTCACCATTGAGAATGATGTTTGCTGTGAGTTTGTCATATATGGCCTTTATTATGTTGAGGTAATTTCCCTCTATGCCCACTTTCAGTAGAGTTTTTATCATAAATCACTGTTGAATTTTGTCAAAAGCTTTTTCTGCATCTTTTGAGATGATCATATATGGTTTTTATTCTTCAATTTGTTAATATGCTGTATCACATTGATTGATTTGCGTATATTGAAGAATCCTTGCATCCCTGGGATAAATCCCACTTGATCATGGTGTATGATCCTTTTAATGTGTTGTTGGATTCTGTTTGCTAGTGTTTTGTTGAGAATTTTTGCATCTACATTCATCAGCGATATTGTTCTGTAACTTTCTTTTTTTGGGGTATTTCTGTCTGGTTTTGGTATCAGGGCCCCATAGAATGAGTTTGGGAGGGTTCCTTTCTGTACAATTTTTTGGGAAGAGTTTGAGAAGGATGGGTGTTAGCTCTTCTCTAAATAGAATTCACCTGTGAAGCCATCTAGTCCTGGACTTTTGTTTGCTGGAAGATTTTTAATCACAGTTTCAATTTCATTACTTGTGATTTGTCTGTTCATATTTTCTATTTCTTCCTGGTTCAGTCTTGGAAGGTTATACCTTTCTAAGAATTTGTCCATTTCTTCCAGGTTGTCCATTTTATTGGTATAGAGTTGCTTGTAGTAGTCTCTTAGGATGCTTTGTATTTCTGTGGTGTCTGTTGTAACTTCTCCTTTTTCATTTCTAATTTTATTGATTTGAGTCCTCTCCCTCTTTTTCTTGATGAGTGTGGCTAAAGGTTTATCAATTTTGTTTATCTCCTCAAAGAACCAGCTTTTAGTTGTATTGATCTTTGCTACTGTCTTCCTTGTTTCCATTTCATTTATTTCTGTTCTGATCTTTATGATTTGTTTCCTTCTACTAACTTTTGGTTTTGTTTGTTCTTCTTTCACTACTTCCTTTAGGTGCAAGGTTAGATTGCTTATTTGAGATTTTTCTAGTGTCTTGAGGTAGAATTGTATTGGTATAAATGTGCCTCTTAGAACTGCTTTTGCTGCATCCCATAGGCTTTGGATCATCGTGTTTTCATTGTCATTTGTCTCCAGGTATTTTTTGATTTCCTCTTTGATTCTTAGGTTTTTTTCCCTGTAATTTATTTCTAATCTCATAACATGGTCGGAAAAGATGCTTGACACGATTTCCCTTTTCTTAAATTTACTGAGGCTTGATTTGTGACTCAAGATGTGATCTATCCTGGAGAATGTTCCAGGAGCACTTGAGAAGAAAATGTAATCTACTGTTTTTAGATGGAATGTCCTATAAAAATCAATTAAATCTGTCTGGTCTATTGTGTCATTTAAAGCTTGCGTTTCCTTATTAACTTTCTGTCTGGATGATCTCTCCACTGGTGTAAGTGAGGCATTAAAGTCCCCCACTATTATTGTGTTACTGTCGATTTCCTCTTTTGTAGCTCTTAGCATTTGCCTTATGTATTGAGGTGCTCCTATGTTGAGTGCATATATATTTATAATTGTTATATCTTCTTCTTGGATTGATCCCTTGATCATTATGTAGTGTCCTCCTTTCCTTTTGTAACAGTGTTTATTTTAAAGTCTATTTTATCTGATATGAGTATTGCTACTCCAGCCTTCTTTTGACTTCCATTTGCATGGAATATCTTTTTCCATCCCCTCACTTTCAGTCTGTATGTGTCCCTAGGTCTGAAGTGGGTGTCCTGTAGACAGTATATGGGTCCTGTTTTTGGATCCATTAGCGAGCCTGTGTCTTTTGGTTGGAGCATCGAATCCATTCACATTTAAGGTGATTATGAACATGTGTGTTCCTATTACCATTTTCTTAATTGTTTTGGGTTTGTTTTTGTAGGTCCTTTTCTTTCTTGTGTTTCCCACTTAGAGAAGTTCCTTTAGCATTTGTTGTAGAGCTGGTTTGGTGGTGCTGAATTTTCTTACCTTTTGCTTGTCTGTAAGTTCTGATTTCTCTGTCAAATCTGAATGAGATCCTTGCTGGGTAATCTTGGTTGTAGGTTCTTCCCTCTCATCACTTTAAATATATCATGCCACTCCTTTCTGGCTTGTAGAATTTCTGCTGAAAAATCAGCTGTTAACCTTATGGGAGTTCCTTGTACGTTGTCATTTTTCCCTTGTTGCTTTTAATAACTTTTCTTTGTCTTTTTGTCAATTTGATTGCTATGTGTTTCAGTGTGTTTCTCCTTGGGTTTATCTTGCCTGGGACTGTCTGCACTTCCTGGACTTTAGGGGCTATTTCCTTTCCCATATTAGGGAAGTTTTTGTCTCTAATCTGTTCAAATATTTTCTCGGGTCCTTTCTCTCTCTTCTCCTTCTGGGACCCCCATAATGTAAATGTTGTTGCGTTTAATGTTGTCCCAGAAGTCTCTTAGGCTCTCTTCATTTCTTTTCATTCTTTTTTCTTTATTCTGTTCCACAGCAGTGAATTCCACCATTCTGTCTTCCAGGTCACTTATCCGTTCTTCTGCCTCAGTTATTCCGCTACGGATTCCTTCTAGTGTATCTTTCATTTCAGATATTGTATTGCTCATCTCTGTTTGTTTGTTCTTTAATTCTTCTAGGTGTTTGTTCTTTAATTCTTCTAGGTCCTTGTTAAACATTTTTTTCATCTTTTCGATCTTTGCCTCCATTCTTTTTCTAGGTCCTGGATCATCTTCATTAGCATTATTCTGAATTCTTTTTCTGGAAGGTTGCCTATCTCCACTTCATTTAGTTGTTTTTCTGGGGTTTTATCTTGTTCTTTTGTCTGGTACATAGTCCTCTGCCTTTTCATTTTGTCTGTCCTTCTGTGAATGTGGTTTTCGTTCCACAGGTGGCAGAATTGTAGTTCTTCTTGCTTCTGCTGTCTGCCCTCTGGTGGATGAGGCTATCTAATAAGGTTGTGCAAGCTTCCTGATGGGAGGGACTGGTGCTGGGTAGAGCTGGGTGTTGCCCTGGTGGGCAGAGCTCAGCAAAACTTTAATCCTCTTGTTTGCTGATGGGTGGGGTTGGGTTCCCTCCCTGTTGGTTGTTTGGCCTGAGGCCACCCAGCATTGGAGCCTACCCAGCTCTTTGGTGGGGTAATGGTGGACTCTGGAAGGGCTCACACCCAGGACTGCTTCCCAGAACTTCTGCTGCCAGTGTCCTTGTCCCCATGGTGAGCCACAGCTGTACCCTGCCTCTGCAGGAGACCCTCCAACACTATCAGGTAGGTCCAGTTCAGTCTCCCATGGGTTCACCGCTCCCTCCCCTGGTTCCTGATGTGCACACTACTTTGTGTGTGTCCTCCAATAGTGGAGTCTCCCCTTCCCCTTGTCCTTCTGAAGTCCCATAATCAAATCCTGCCAGCCTTCAAAGTCTGATTCTCTGGGAATTCCTCCTCCCGTTTCCAGACCCCCGGGTTGGGAAGCCTGACATGGGGCTCAGAAGCTTCACCATTGTGGGTGGACCTCTGTGGTATAAGTGTTCTCCAGTTTGTGAGTCACTCCCCCAGTGGCCATGGGATTTGATTTTATTGTGATTGCGCCCCTCCTAACGTCTCATTGAAGCTTCTCCCCTGTCCTTGGACGTGGGGCATCGTTTTTTGGTGAGTTCCAGTGTCCTCCTGTCGATGACTGTTCAGCGGTTAATTGTGATTCCACTGCTCCCGCAAGAGGGAGTGAGCCCACGTCCTTCTACTCTGCCATCTGCCCCAAACTCAGTTCTAGGGCTATGGATTAGGAGACATAAAATAGATTTATATTCATAAATAACTTCTTTCCTCTCCAGATCTCTGGCCCTTGAAACTCAAGGTTAAGTTAAAATTAATTTCCTTTAAATTGTTTATGATTAGTTTTCAGCTATTCTGAGTGTAAATATGGGGCAAAGGGCTAATGTATATTGAATGTCTACCATATGCTAGACCAATGGTTCTCAAGCTTTGGTGAGTATCAGAATCACATGGGACTCTTGGTAATAAGACAAAGAGTCTTCTCCTACCTCAGTGCACATGGGCTTCTGTATTCTTTACTAATTTGTAGGTGATTATGACACACATCAAGTTTGAGAACCACTGTGCTAGGCACTTAATAAACATGGTCTCATTTAATCCTTTATTCTACTAAAGTAAATACTGTTACACTTATTTTACAGACAAAGAAACTGAGGCTCAGAGTGACTACGTAGCCAGCACAAAGTCACAGAGCGAATAAGTGGCAGATGTACTGTGGAAATGCAAGTGGGTCCGTCTCTGAACCCATGCTCTTTCAGTTCTACCACGCAAGGATGCAACACTTTCACTATGCGCTTCTTAAAGAGCTGGTAAAGGGCAACCTTTCCCCACTGAGCCTGTAAAGCAAACCAACACTGCTTTCCAGAGCTTATAACAATTATTTTGTTTTGCCTTTTTAAAAATGCAAACATAGTGGATTATAAACATCTTCTTTCCTAAAGGATCCATTAATTGCATCCCCACTGCACCACTATCCATATGTCTACGAGAAAGCTGAAGGATTTTTGGAAACACATAATTAAGACCCAAAAGGGAAGCCAAGAATGAAGAAAAGCTTCCAAAGGATGGAGTGACTGCCAGCAAGGCTTCCCAAGGAACTGCCCTGAGACAAATGAGGTGTGAACATAGGTGGTTTTCTTATAAAACTACCAGGAAGGAAGAGGGATAAAGGGTCCCTAGGAGTATAAACAACATCAATTAAGGACAAGAAAGGAAAAGGAGATATTGCTGCCAGCCAGAGGGATAAAGGGAAATAAGATGCCCTTTTACTCTTGTGCCAGGAGAGAAACCAATGCCAGAGAGGATCATTCTAAACCTATTAAGAAATAAAGGGAGAATTAGATCCACGGGCCCATTTGGAAGCTAAGACAGCAAAATGGTTTGTTGTCTGCCAGTGGGAAGACCAACAGAAAACTAGAACAATTTATAAACATGTTTATCCAAGAGATTTGGACTGCAAGGAACTGTAAAAGATTGGAAGAAGAGACTGCCATCCAAAAAAAAAAAAAAAAACTGAAATATGAAAAGCTCGGTGTGATTAATGTTTACCCTCAAATTCAATTCAACCCTGTCCTAGATTAGAAGGCCCATAATATACTTTCTGCCAAAAATAAAAACTCTTTTGAGATTTCTGCAGTATGCTGGCATTATTTTGAGTTATCAAAATAACATTTAACTGATTCCCACACCTAGAGTCCCTAGTAAATTTCCTAAAAAATGTTCAGAGTTCTGTGTTTTGATATATGAGTACCACAAATGCCCTGGCAGGTTTAAATGGACCATTTTCACAGTTTGTCTGAAGTAACAATACCTTTCCTCCATATGTATTGCATTTCTATGTGTGACCATTTGGTGAGCTGCTGGAAATTTCCCACTTTAAGAAAAGCTGTACTTCACTATGTTCTTCTAGAATGTATCCTGCTTATTTTGTCTCATTTGATTATAGTTAATTATTTATCTCCAGATTGGTGCTTTTCAAACTACAGGCGGTGACCCATTAGTATCGGCCAATCATGAAATCAATTTAGTGAGTCCCCGCCAGCACTGAAAAAAAATGAAATAGAATACTGCAAACAGTAATTTCAAACCATATCATACTTACTGTTATCTAGTATCTTGCTTTGTGGCACACGTGTGCATGTGAGTATGTGTGAGTGTATGCTGAGTCACAGCATAGCACATATTTCTCACTGGACACAAAAGTGTCTCAGAGCTGGGGCTCTGTGTTGTGCTCTGCAAGGCTTCGCGATGGTTGCCATCACTCTAGCTTCTCTCTCCTAATTTGTCCTGCACCCTACTGTCAAACTTATCTTCTTTACAACTATGTGTTGATTATGCAATTCTTATCCGTTCATTCATTGCTTCATTCAGCAGATGTTCAGCAAGTATTCATTCTCTGCCAGATGCTGGGCTACCAGAAACAAGTCACAACTGTTCCATCCCCACTTCCTTCCAAGGAGACTGCAGCCAGAGCATCAGGGCTAATTCCCAGTGCAGGGATCGGCCCTCGTTCCCTGTTCCCCTTTAGACCAAGACTAAACTCTTCTCATCTATCAGGCTCCTCTGTGATCTAGATTTACACTCTCCATCCAAACTTCTTTTCCACTGTCAATGCTCGTGAGAGCTCACCTTGTCTACAAACCTGAAAATACCTGTCTGCACACCAGGTGAATTCTGACTCTTGTGTTCCTCCTCCATCACTGACGCTGTCTTTGCTTCTCTCCTCCTAAGCAAATCCTCTTCAGGACCTTCCTCCCTTCCGAGCACACAGCCTCTCTATGGGCCACATGTGGTCACCATCCCAATTCCTACTCCAGCTGTCAGTGCAGAATTCTTCTCTGCAAAGTACTTTCGAGTCCATTGTCGCTTTATTTAGAATGTCTCCGGGGACTGTGTTTCTATCACTTGACTTGAAAGCCTATTTCACAGTCTAGTAGGTCTCACAGTATAGAGAATTTTTCTTATCTTCCTCTGGAAATTGGTCTTTTTGAAATTTTAATCTATTATTCCTAGTTACACCACTGACGACACCATCAATAATACTTCAGATTTTGGCAGAATAAAATCTCTTTTCGTGGGCTCCCCTGGTGGTGCAGTGGTTGAGAATCCACCTGTCAATGCAGGGGACATGGGTTCTAACCCTGTTCTGGGAAGATCTCACATGCTGCGGAGCAACTAAGCCCGTGTGCCACAACTACTGAGCCTGCGCTCTACAGCCCGTGAGTCACAACTACTGAGCCTGCGTGCCACAACTACTGAAGCCCACGTGCCTAGAGCCCGTGGTCCACAACAAGAGAAGCTACCACAACGAGAAGCCCGTGCACTGCAACGAAGAGTAGCCCCAGCTCGCCACAACTAGAGGAAGCCCGCGTGCAGCAGCCCAAAATAAATAAATTAAAAATAATTTTTTTTAAGTTTACAAAAAATTTAAAAAAATAAAATCTCTTTTCTTCGCTTAAGACTGTGTGTTTAAATTAATCCTCAGTCATCAGTTAATTTCATTGCTTATTATTGAATTCTAGCAGTTCATCATCACACATAATCCTGAAGACAGGGCAACTCAAGCTAAAAGCAGCTGCAGTCTAACACGAGAACTGTCATCTTTCTCTTTCTGGAAGAATCCAGGAATCAAAATGGACTATACAATCTTTGATGACCTGGCCTCATTTGTTTGCCTTCTCACTTTATCATAAAAGGAAATAAAAACATGTAAGTGAAACATTTAAAAATTTGCTGTGATGTCTTTAATTTGTATGTCATCATCTGCCTGCTTCCTTTTTGTATCTGGTAACACTTATTGAGTTTCTACCTGGTCCCAGGCCCTTTATCAAATGCAGGGGATCAAAGCTGAGTCAGAGCACTCAAGCTGCTCACTGTCTAATCGGGGAAACAGATTTGTCTGGCCAGCAGATCATTACAGCCCTGTATTACACAGCTTCAAATGGGATCAGAAGAATGGTTGCAGTGGTGGGAAAAAATCAGCTCTAGTTATGACAGTCATGACAGTTTTCCCAGGAAAGTTGATATTCGCACTGGGTCTTGAAGGGATGAGTAGAAACTTCTTAGATAGAAAGAGGAAGAAGAATATTCCAGACAAAGGAGTACAGCACATGCAAATGCGCAAGAGACCTGAAAGTTGCGCCATACCCGGGGAGTAGTGAAAAAGAAGGCTGGAACCTACTGTCCATAACTAGGTACATTTGGAAATGACCTTGAGTATCTGTGAAGGATTTTTTTTTTTTTTTTTGGCGGTATGTGGGCCTCTCACTGTTGTGGCCTCTCCTGTTTGCGGAGCACAGGCTCCGGACGCACAGGCTCAACGGCCATGGCTCACGGGCCCAGCCACTCCACAGCGTGTGGGATCTTCCCGGACCGGGGCAAGAACCAGTGTCCCCTGCATCGGCAGGCGGACTCTCAACCACTGCGCCACCAGGGAAGCCCTGTGAAGGATTTTTTTAAAAATATTTATTTATTTGGCTGCACGGGGTCTTAGTTGTGGCATGCAGGATCTGTTAGCTGCGGCATGCGGGATCTAGTTCCCTGACCAGGGATGGAACCCGGGCCCCCTCCATTGGGAGTGTGGAGTCTTAACCACTGGACCACTAGGGAAGTCCCCTCTGTGAAGGATTTGACACATGCTAAGGAGGTTATCATCCCTTCTGAAGCCAACTGCGAATCAGTGGAAGTTTTTTTTAAGGGAGACAGAGCGGGGGCTCGTCCAGGTTATTTTAGGTAAGCCATATAGAGAGCAGACTGGAGAGAGTTTTATACAAGCAGGAACAATTCAAAGACTGTTGCCGTACTGCAGGCAAGATAATATTTTATAAAGAAAAAAACTCACATAATCTACCCTTTGGGGGAAAAAAGTTATTTTTTAAAAAAGAGAAAGTAACTGCTTCTTTTCAAAAGAAATTTGTTCCATGGGAAGAGCATCTTGAAAATCGATGTTCTGAAATGTTTCCATTGCTGTGTAATTTTATTGCAGAAAGTGTGTCACCTATAACAACTCTCTTTGGGTATAAAATTTTCCAACATATTTAAGGATGTTCCATTTGAAGAATTTCAATGGGTTTTAAACACATCTTTGTGTGCATATGTGCACTTGTGCATGTATATATGTGTTTACACACATACTGAATAAGAAATACACACATACAAAAACATATATAAACTTCTCTCTCTCTCTCAGATCCGTCTATAACATAACTGATTCATATCAGAGGACATAGATTAAATTATAAGACAAATACTGTACACAAATTGGTAGGTAGGATAAAAAATAATTTAAAAATATCATGATGTTCTAAGTATAGCCCACAAGGCATCACCTCCATTTGGATGTATCTGTATTCATGCAGTAATTTATTCAGCTACAACAGGGATTAAAACCCATTACTAAAGTGAAAACCTACAAAGAGAATTTTGAAGACCTCTGTTTAATTAGGATGTAGCAAATCATGTAACTTTGGCCCACGATGACAAGAAAACCCCAGAAAAGCAAAAATAATACTTGTCTAACACCCTGTAACAAAGAGTGTTGGACACGGGTAATACTGGATGAATGGAATTCCAAAGAAAACCAAGCCCTTTATAGCCAGCAGAACAAAAAGCTGGGGCAGCATCCTTTGCAGAGGGTGGCAGACAGAGAAGCAGCCCCGCCATAGATAAAAATGTTTTGGAGGACAAGAAGAAATCACGTGAGCCTTAGATAACTGTGTAGGCTAGCAGGACGTGTGGGGCTCTGGAAGAGCCCCAAATGTAGAAACAAATTACCCAGTCTAAAAATTCTCCCATTCTACCCCCAATTATGCCAAGAACATGGCAATGAAGCGTAGTTCTGCACCTTCTCATGTTGTGGCAATATAAGTTTCACTCAGCCTCAGTGAAGAGATCTTGGAAAACTAGAGCACTGAATAGAGACCCAGCGGGTCGTACCTTAGTAGCACGACAAATCTACTCCTAGAATAAGGACTATGCTAGAATTACAATAACAAGGCATTAAAAACAAGCCTGGAAGAGAGTAAGCTGACCCCCCTGCTCCAAGCAACTAAACTCACTGCCCAACAACATAATAAAGGCCATATATGAAAAGCCTGCAGTAGCATCGTACTCAGTGGTGAAAGACTGAAAGGTTTTCCTCCAAGATCAGAAAAAAAGGCAAGAATGACTGCTTTCAGCACTTCTAATCAAAACATAGTACTGAAAGTTCTAGTCATAGCAATTAGTCAAGAAAACGACATAAAAGGCATCCAGATCAGAAAGAAAGAAGATATACAGATAGCCAATAAGCACATGAAACGATGCTCAACCTCACTGATTATTTAGGGAAATGCAAATCAAAACCACAATGAGATACCATCTCACGCCCACTAGGAGGACTACTATCAAAACACAGAAAATAATGTGTTGACGAGTATAAAGAGAATTAGAAGTTTATGCAAGCTTGGGAGGGAGGTAAAATGGTACTGCTGCTATGAAATACAGTACGGTGTTCCTCAAAAAATCAAAAATAGAATTACCATAGGCTTCTGCAATTCCCATTTTCGGTATATACCCAAAAGAGTTGAAAGCAAGGTCTTAAAGAGATATCTGTATACCTATGTTCATAGGAGCATTATTCACATCAGCTAAAATGTGGAAACAACCCAAGTGTCCATCAATGGATGAACGGATAAGTAAAATGTGGTGTATGTATATAAACAAGGGTATGTTATTCAGCTTTAAGAGGAAAGGAAATTGTGCAATATGCTACAATATGGATGAACCTTGAGGACGTTATGCTAAGTGAAATAAGCCAATCACAAAAGGACAAATACTGCATGATTCTACTTATTTGAGGTGTTTAGAAGAGTGAAAATTGTAGACACAGAAAGTAGAATGGTTGCAGGGCCTGCAGGAGGGGAGAATGGGGAGTTATTGCTTGATTGGTATAGAGTTTTACAAGATGAAATGAGTTCTTGAGACAGACAGTGGACAAAGTTGTACAACATTATGAATGTATTTAATACCTTTGAGCTGTACACTCAAAAATGGTTGAGATGGTAACTTTTATGTTATGTGTATTCTGCTACAATTTTAAAAATTGAAAAGAAAAAATAAGCATTAATAAAGAAAAAACAGAACTGTGACAAGTTTTTATGCATCGAGCTATGCTCTTTAAAGAACCGAAATGTGGGCTTCCCTGGTGGCGCAGTGGTTGAGAATCTGGCTGCTAATGCAGGGGACACGGGTTCAAGCCCTGGTCTGGGAGGATCCCACATGCCACGGAGCAGCTGGGCTCGTGAGCCACAACTACTGAGCCTGCGTGTCTGGAGCCTGTGCTCCGCAACAAGAGAGGCCGCCATAGTGAGAGGCCCGCGTACCGCGATGAAGAGTGGCCCCCACTTGCCACAACTAGAGAAAGCCCTCACACAGAAACGAAGACCCAACACAGCAAAAATAAATTCATTAATAAACTCCTACCTGCAACATCTTTAAAAAAAAAAAAAAAAGAACTGAAACGTATACAAAAATAGCTCAGTAATCAACAGAAGCAAACAAAAGTGTCAGGAATCTGATGATCAAACACCACATCTTTCTCCTTTACTTTTATAAAATTAAAAATGAAAATTTCTAATATCTGTAGGTCTTGAATGGGAAAATCTAAATATGCAGAAATTAACTTTCATTATTATTTAGGCTTGTTTTAAGATTTGGCAGAAACCTAGGTTTATAAAGCTACATACCCAGTGTTGGTGTGTTATGAAGCTAAAACAATAATACCGAATTCTTTTTCCCAAATTGAGATGAGCTTTACTAAATGATGGTGAGTAAGGATGAGTTTTACCAAATTTGTATCACTTCATACTAGAATGCACTTTGTTGATACTGCTAGTCCTTAAAATTAACTTATAAAGTAAAATCCCCTTTGTACATCAAGGGTTTTGACTATTTGGGGATAATTATGCAAACATACCTCAGGCAGTGTGCTGACACTCGTACCCCTCACTGTGTTTCTAGTAGACATCTAGCCCACTCCTATTACAGAACTGTGTCTTCTCAGAGGGGCCATCATTTTTCCTATCTTACTGAACATCACTTTCTCAATCTGTCCTAAGAACCATACCTTTCAACTCTGATCAGTGTAATGTTACAAAATCACACAGCATATCAGTTTAGGTGTTATCGTTTTGCTGTTTTTTAACTCATCTATGGAGGGTGCTTAAAGAAAAATACTGAAAGAAACAGCTGGTAGGTAAAGAGAATACAAAAATGACTAATAAACATATGATAAAATGTTTACATCACTAGTAGTCAAGGAAATGCAAAGAAAAAGTTAGGTATTTTCACCAATGTCAGAGAATTAAAAAAAAAATTATTAATGCTGTTTAAGTTTCTGTGAGATGGGTCCCTTATACACTCCTGGGGGTGAGGAGTCTAAATCTATATCATCTTTTTAGGAAGCAATTGGAAACTATCTTGCAATATCTATCAAAATTCCATTTCCATTCTCCATCTTAGTGGGCACAAGGCTAGAAGAGCCCCCAAACTTCCTCCAGGGCCTGTGCTGGGAAATGTAAAAGGGCGGGGGCGCTGGCCTGGCTCTCCTGGCTGGGGTGGGGCGAGCACATCTGATGAGCGTGATGCAAGTGGGCTGTACCCCGAGTCACCAGCTCATGGACCGTGGCTATGCCCCCCATTTCTGTTCTCGTCCTGGAGTACAAGAATTCACCACAGCCTATCCCTCCCACCCAGCCTGGAGTGTGCCCAGTTCATGGACACTGGTGCCTACAGTCCGCCAAGAAGAGAACCAATTGTTCCCAGCGTCAGTGTCCTGTTTAGATGTCTATCCTCTTGCTTCTCTGGACTGTGAGCTTCTTGAAGGCAGGAATTAGGTCTTCATGATTGTATCTCCTGTGTGTAGAACTGTGTGGCCCAGAGGAGGAGCTGAAGACCTATTAAATTTATTTCATCAGAGCTACCAGGGCAGCACGTGGGATGCCAAGTCAGGGACGTGGGGCAGAAGAGGAGGACACGAGATAGAAGACATGCTGTGGAAATGGGAAAAACTCATTTCCAACAGATGTTATTCTTAGGCTGAGGAGAAAATATGCATTTAGCCAAAGTAAAACCACAAAAGAAAGTCTAATAAGACTTACTAGGGAGGCCACAAAGGGAAATTATTTGACATGGAACAGGATTAAGAGAGAGGTTTACTCGTTAAGGATGAGAGGGGGTAAGAGGAGAGGAAAGTCAAAAATGTCGTTCTGGGTATTGGCCACACTGACCTCCCTGGGCCAAAGCTGAGGTCAACGAAAGACAACAAGAACCAAAATCCCTCTATCCTAGAAAAGCAAGAGAAGCTTCAACTACATTTTTAAAAAATCAGTATTTTGGGCAACACTAGAATGTACTCTAGGATGTGGGAAATACTAGGATTTTGTCAAGAATGTGACAGGCTGAGACTAGGACTAAATCAATTGTCCTTGATGAGCTACAACTGCATTTCTTCATTCCTGAATCGTCTTCATTCTTAAAATCATCGGCCCACAGAATAAAACATGGTGGTAAATAGAGAGGGTCACGGGAGGTTGAGCGGGGCTCTCGTCATTCTCAAGACTCAGATGTAAAAGTGAGACAGAGAAGCCTCGACTGCGCTGCATTCTCAAGAGAACTGCCAGCAGGGGGCTCTGGACACGTGTGCTAGGGCTTGCTGAGAGGTCTTCCATCGGCTCTGCTCCCCTCACTGAAACTCCCTCCTTCTCTGCTCCTCTGCAGTCATATAAGCAGAAACCCTGGGGTGGGATGAGCGGGGAGGGTGGTGTCAGGAGAGAGAAGAGCGTCTGGTCCTGAGTCCACCACTTGGTGCAGGGAGATGCGCTTTCCGCTCTCCTCTGCGTGGGACGTTGGCACAGCAAACCAAACGGGGGATGCTCTGGGGCAGGGGTCAGCAAACCACAGCCCGCGGCCAAGCGCAGCCCACTCCACGTACTCGTTGTAGGTGGAGTCTTGTTGGAACACAGCAATGCTCGCTCGTTTTCACATCTTTGATGGCGGCTTTCTCACTACAACGGCAGAGTCAAAGCACAAACTAGATGGCTCGCAAAGCTGAAGTGTTTACTATCCGGCCCTTTACAGAAGAAGGCTGCCGACCCCTGCTCCAGGACAGTTACTTACAGAGGGTACGGGTGCTGGGCAAGGGGAGACTGGCACCACTCAGGTTGGACGCCCGCTGAAGCCGCTGTCTACACAGAGGAAAGGAGGAGTCGAGGGAAATGGCAGAGGGTTGACAGGTACAGCCAAGGAGTCACTTCCTGGCCTGGTAAGGATGGGAGCATTTCCCACGGACCAGGTGGAACGATGGAAGGCTGTGGAGCTTGAAGCCATCCTGGTCCAAGCCAAGGGGTCTGTCCTCTGGCAAGAGCAGGTGGGGTGTCTGACTGTAGGGGGCAACTGGAGAAAGGTGAACTGACCTCAGGGACGTACGCACTGGGAAGGTCCCTTTCATCCAATGAGGCCCCGCAAAGGGGAGCTAACTTTGCACACCTACTATGCATGGGCCCTGGCGGCCACCTAGCTCTGGCTAGGAAAGCAGGGACAGCCGAAGGAGGACTACAGCGGCGGCAACTACATAAGGGACGCTTGCTTTTCCATACACCCACTCCACCCCAACCCAGAAGTGTGAGAACCAAGAGAAGGAGCAGGGCAGAGTGAAAGAGACAAGCCCTTCCACATCTCACTTCAAGTACCGCCTGCAGAGGCCTGGCTGGTACTGGGGGAGGAAAGAGGCTGAGCAGTGATTGGGTGATGGGATTGGACCACTTGTGGTACAGGGTGAGCCGTCGCTGAGACACGCGACAGGGG
This sequence comes from Lagenorhynchus albirostris, assembly GCF_949774975.1. Lineage (NCBI taxonomy): Eukaryota > Metazoa > Chordata > Mammalia > Artiodactyla > Delphinidae > Lagenorhynchus > Lagenorhynchus albirostris. Next base: position 4,493,676 of record NC_083110.1, on the reverse strand, counting down.
GATTTGACGGAGCACAGACGAACACAAGGATTGAAAAATACAAACTCGTTTGATGTTTATACCCACTCACCCAACTCTTCCCTTCAGGAATTTAGACTCTAAACGTACGGGCGACATTGTCTGGATTTTGTTGAATGATTTATTATAAATTTTCACTTATTTCCCTTACTAGTTTTCTTGGTTTCCTAATTGGGTTAAAATAATTTGTTTTCATTTCTAAACTCGAAATCCGCCTTTGCATACCTAAATTAATCAATTTTGAATTTGCAGTTGTTGAATACCTGGCACCCAGTAGCATATGGTGCTTGAAACCAAAGGGCAGAGCAAAATTCAATTTTAAAAGCTAAGATTAAAAAAATAATAATAAAACTAAGGTAAAAGATAAGAATTCTTGCAATGCCTGCCTCCAAATAATAAGAGTTGGTAGCTGGGGCATCATACCACCAAATGCTGTACAGAATATTGTATACCTGGCTTTCATCTAGGACCCCTAGAACAAGAATAGTATACATTAGATTTCTTTCATATTAATCGGCATCTAGGAAAGGTAGGTCACAGGACTTCAGGCAGGTTGTTTTTTTTTTTTTTAACTATTAAATTAAATGATTTAAGCTTTTAGAAGATGGAATTCAGAGAAACTTACTGTCTTCTCAGAAAATATGTATTTAAACCCCCTAATACAGAAAACTCTCTTTGAGGAAGGCCGTTTTGTGCTTAGCTTCTTGAAATGGATTTTTCAAACTATTAAACAAGATAGAAGGTCATGTTGACCCTTAATTCGTTCTATTCTGGTAAGGGTTTTGCAAGATTAAAATCGAGCACTCATGACACAGGAGGAAGGCCGCAGTGTTTATAAACGGGGTGGGTCCTGCACACCAGAGAACGCTCTGATCCCGACGGAGCAACACAGACACGTACTACCTGTAAGTGAAATTATGTTTCACTCTCTACACTCCCCCAAAGCTAGGCAAAAAAATAATAGTGACATAAAAGAAATACCTTCTTCTAACTTGAGATGCTTTCTTGTTGTTACTTTTTAAAAAAATTAATTAATTAATTATTGGCTACGTTGGGTCTTTGTTCCTGCGCATGGGTTTTCTCTAGTTGCGGCGAGCGGGGGCTACTCTTCGTTATGGTACACGGGCTTCTCATTGCGGTGGCTTCTCTTGTTGCAGAGCACGGGCTCTAGAGCTCAGACCCAGTAGTTATGGCACGTGGGCTCAGTAGTTGTGGCTCACAGGCTCTAGAGCACAGGCTCAGTAGCTGTGGTGCATGGGCTTAGCTGCTCTGCAGCATGTGGGATCCTCCCAGAACAGGGCTGGAACCCGTGTCCCCTGCATTGGCAGGCAGATTCTTAACCACTGCGCCACGAGGGAAGCCCTGTAGTTACTTTCTAATGTTACAAAAGTAGCCAACACTAGAAGCTGCGTTTCAGTGAAGGATACTCTGAGCATATTATTCTAATCACTTGCTTAATTACCTGTATCTTACAGTGAATATAAACCGCATGAGAGCCCGGACAGTGTCTGACTGGCTTCCTGTGTATCCCTAGTGCCTTTCACAGCATCTTATATGTGGGAAACACTCTATATTTGTTGAACAAATTAGTGATGATGAGCAGTACTGAGAGTAGGTACCTTGCCTAGAGATAGCTGGAGTATTTTAAAACTCACAATTTACCCTACGTTGCTTAAACATCAGGATAGCTAAAAAATTTGTAGCTTATTCATGTGACTATGTACCTCTTCAAATTGTCCTTTCAATGAGAATAGTCCTCATATTCAAAATAGGATATTTGGATTTTTCACATCTAGGGTTTTCTTTTCTTTCTTTCTGAATGACTCTTTACTAAGCATGGCATACCTCTATGAAATAAAACTACTCTAAACTCGAGGATCTCAGCACTAGAAAAATGTTCAGGGAAAAATTTTAAAGGAAATTTCCTAGACATAGTGCCAGGAAAATTCAATCGAAGGAGAAACTTTTTCCCACTGGGCAGTATATCTACTGTTATCAGAACTTAGAAAATAATAAGCAAAGTGCATTTGAATGGGAAAAAAAATACTTTTCTTCAGTACTTCTAACTTTCAAAATGTGTATAGGAAGACATTCAGAGCTAATGGATTGATTTCAGTGAGCTAGGCAAAAACTGATTTGGATAACCTGCACTTCAATTAATCTGAAATGAGAGCTGTTAGGGCAGAAAAAGGATACAGCTAACAGAAGACATTAAACTCATGCTTTTACTAATCCAAGAAATAGAGAAATAAAACTGCCCTTCACAATGAGAAAAAAATCTGAATATTTTTCAAAATAAAATTTGTTTGTATAGAGAGCGGAATCATGCAGCCTTTGGGGAAGGTGACTGGCAATACGGATCAGGTTTTCAAATGTACCAGCTATTACCCTTCTTAAATTTCACTCTTAAAAAGTTACACACATATGTGATGACTTGTCAACCTCATTTATAATACTACAGTTAGGGAATCAATTGGGATGTTCTTTAACAAGGGGGGAGTTTTAAAAATATACTATGGTATATCCATACAATGAATACTAAGGAGTCATTCAAAATGATAATATTTATATATGTTGACATGAAAATACCATCACTTTTTTATTATTAAATGAAAAAAGAACATAAATGGGATGACTTCATTTTTCTCATTTAACAGAAAATCTCTACATGTAGAAACTGTCTAGAAAGATATATGTCAAAATATCAGTGATTCTCTCTGGGGATGGGATTACAAGAGATGTTTCATTTTCCATTTACACATTTAAATCACTTATTGTTAAACAAAAGTATGTATTGCTTTTCAATTCTGAAAAATCCATTCTAGTTTCAAATAGCTTTAGATACTTTTATAAGGCACAGTATCAAACTACATTGACCTGACTGATTACAAACACAGTTGTTAACAAAAACAAAGAAATGTATTTCTAATTTTCTGAAAGAGTCTTCAGAATTAATAAATACCTCCTAAGTGTAAACAGGTATAAAATTCAGAGATTTACCTTTTTTTTTTTTTCCAGAAGTATCAGAGGGACAGTTTTTCAGACACCAGGACTGGCCTGGAAAGCCTCTGGTTTTCAAGCAGAGGTGTTTGCCCCAGCATAACTAAAGAACACCCATCAGGGCAGAGACTTAGTTTTCCATCTTAATCAAACTGAGAGGACTTTTTTAGATCTTTGTACGAGGCCTGGAAATGAAGAGGGAACTGGTAAAAAATTAATCAAAAGCAATAATAAAGTACCTACAGTGTATAAGAATTGTTTTGGTTGCAATGGACAGACTTACTAATTCAAAGCTGTCTTGATTTTTTAGAAGTGAATTTACTTGCTTATGTATTGTAAGAGTCCATGAATTAACTATTTGCAGATGTGTGAGCAGGACCCAGATTCCTTATTTCTCTGTCTGAGTGCTGGCTCCATCTCTAGGAAGACTCTCTCCTGATTGCTTCCAAGATGGCTTACAACACACTTCATCATTCAGACCCAGTGGGAAAAAGAGAGTGTTTCTCCCAGAACAGTTTTAAAACATTTCCTGATGTGGAATCGTATGCCCATCCGATTATTGTTGCCTGGGAGAGGAAATATGCTTGTTTTAAACTAGCAGTGGGATTGACCTCATCAAATCACATTGCTCAAGAGCGGGGGTTGAGGGGCTGCCCCAGAGGAAAATTATGGTAAATATTTTATCCGAAGAAAAGTGAATGATTCTGGGTAGTGAGATTCATAGATGTTCACTATAGCCCTCTGGAAGATTATTTAGACAATAAAAAGAAGTTGAAAACACATCCTTAGCCACAAAAGTTACCACAAAGGCAGTGAGGAATAAACCACAGACACTTGAAAAAATAATTGCAATTAAAGACTGACCATACTCAGTGGTAAGTTAGTTTTACGAATAACAAATGTGTCTCAGAGGAGGAGACACTGCTGCATGTTTAGATAGTTATCCAGATGTCATCCCTTCATCTCACAGTTCTAGTAACAGCATGATGGTATAAAATATTCTTGCCCAATCCAAGTTTTTTTTTTTTTTTTGATTCTTGACTTTTTGACCACATTATTAAGTGATTAGTCTTCAGGCTTTAGACTCACGATCTGAGGCTTTGAAATAATTTTTCTAGGATTGCAATAAAAGTAATAATTCGATTACCATTTGAAATGCTTTTCCATTGGGTTTTCATGTCTTTCTTTCCTTTTTTTTCTTTTTTCTTGAGCATATATAACAGAAAACATCTTTGCGATTATCCCCAAGTGCTGAAACTTTAATCTCCATTGTGTACTTGACATTTCCTCTGCAGCTAAGTGTTTTTTCTGGATGCTCAATAGGCTAAGAACATCTAAGTGCTGATCATTCTCTCAGGGGGAAAAAGGGGAATATATATATACAAAGTCTCTCTCTCTCTCTCTCATTTTGTTTTTTTTTTTGTTTCTTTTTTAAGAAAATTATCTCTTTGGTTTCCATTGCCATTTATCATGAACCTCTTAAGGAAACACTACTTTTTTTTCCCATTTGAATATTTAAATATCTACTCATTGAACAAATATTTCTCAAATGAAATTGCGTGCCGGAATACAAAGGGCTGTATTAAAAACTAGGTATACAGTGGCGAACAAAAGAGTCGTAAGTCTGTCACACAAAGTTTACAGTTGAGTGAAGAAGACAGAAAATAAATAAGCAAAGAACCTAGACAAACAGAAAAGACTGCTACCCTACATACTTACACCTTGTAATAAAGGCATCAACAGGGGGCAATGATGGGAAACAATGGGGCGTGGGCGACGTGGGATGGGAAAGCTAACTTGGTGGGACGGTCACAAGGCCTCTCTGAGGAAGTGATCTGTCAGCTGAAATCTGAAGGATAAGAAGGCACGGGTGCAGAGTAGACTAATCGTGTTCTACAGAGGGGATCATGAGATCTTTCCAAAGCGAAAAGGATGAGCAAAGGTCCTGAGGTGTGGGCGAGTTCACCGTGTTCATGGAACAACGGGAGGACAGCGTGCCTGGAGCATCAGTGTGCAAGCTGGGGCCGCTGCGCGATGGATTCCGAGAGGGAGACACAGGTCCAATCGCACAAGGCCTTCTAGGCCCGTGACAAGAAACCTGTATTTTACTCAAAATCTAAGAGAACACCGTTAGTGAGGTTTAAGCCGTGAAGAGATATGACGTGACTTATGTTTTTAAAAGATCTGTGCAGTGAATAGATTGAAAGAGGTGAGAGAAAATTGGGGAGACCAGGGAAGAGGCTGCTACCTAGTCCTGGGGAGGGGAGAAATGGCTCATTTCAGGATGTGTGTAGGAAGCAGCATCCACAGGGTGGATGGGGGCGGAAGGGGGACAGATGGGGGGATGCTGTGGGTTTCTGCCTGGAGCCCCCTGAGAGGTGAGAGGCGGTGGCGATTGAGGCTGGACGGTCCCATCAGTCAGGGTCCGGGCACTCGAACAGGGTGAGTGAGGAAAGCTGAATGAAGGAGCTACTTAGGAAGGTGTGGCCGGCTTCAGGGGGACCACGGCAATGGTGAGGGACCCTGCAACACAACGGAGGAGCCATCAGCATTTGTAGGCTGGAAAGGGCAAGCAGAGCGGTCAGTTCCTGGGACTCAGAGACCGTAGAGTGGTAGCCACGGCTGCAGAGGAATGTCCCGTGGAAACCGTGACCTTTCTACACGGGAACGCAGCCTCCACCGCCCCTGCCAAAGGCTGGCCCAGAGAGAGTCAGGGAACCTGGCAGCGTGGCAACTTTCCTCTTCCTCCCGCTCTCACACCTGCCGCGGTGCCGCCGCTGACTGACCCCAAACAGGAGCCGAATCCGGTTTGTCCGCAAAGGCAGCAGAGCCAGAGGAGAGAGGTGGAGTGCGTGTGAAGGTGCAAACATAGAAGGTTCAACACAGAAAGCTAACCTGGGACTATGTCGGGGGATAGGAGTCAGGTCACGGTTTGCACCTGTTAAGCTGGGGACACTCTTCTGAGGCTGGGACCGGATGTCATCACCAGCTAGGTAGTTTTGGAAGTGTTATTTGATTAAAAAAAAGAATGAAATTCACATTCAAGATGGCAGAGTAGAAGGATGTGCGCTCACTCCCTCTTGCGAGAGCACCAGAATCACAACTAACTGCTGAACAATCATCAACAGGAAGACACTGGAACTCAACAAAAAAGATACCCCACATCCAAGGACAGGGGAGAAGCTTCAATGAGATGGGAGGAGGGGCGCAATCACAATAAAATCAAATCCCATAATCAGTGGGTGGGCGACTCACAAACTGGAGAAAAATTATACCACAGAAGTCCACCCACTGGAGTGAAGGTTCTAAGCCCCACGTTAGGCTTCCCAACCTGGGGGTTCAGCAACAGGAGGAGGAATTCCTAGAGAATCAGACTTTGAAGGCTAGTGGGATGTGACTGCAGGACTTCAAAAGGACTAGGGGAAACAGAGAGTCCATTCTTGGAGGGCACACACAAAGTAGTGTGCACAGCAGGACCCAGGGGAAGGATCAGGGACCCCACAGGAGACGGAACCAGACCTACCTACTAGTGTTGGAGGGTCTCATGCAGCAGCAGGGGGTGGCTGTAGCTCACTACGGGGACAAGGACACTGGCAGCAGAAGTTCTAGGAAGTACTCCTTGGTGTGAGCCCTCCCAGAGTCCATTAGCCCCACCAAAGAGCCAGGTAGGCTCCAGTGCTGGGTCACCTCAGGCCAAACAACCAACAGGGAGGGAACCCAGCCCCACCCATCAGCAGACAAATGGATTAATGTTTTACTGAGCTCTGCACACCAAAACAACACCCAGCTCTACCCACCACCAGTCCCTCCCATCAGGAAGCTTGCCCAAGCCTCTTAGATAGCCTCATGCACCAGAGGGCAGACAGCAGAAACAAGAAGAACTACAATTCTGCAGCCTGTGGAACGAAAACCACATTCACAGAAAGACAGACAAAATGAAAAGGCAGAGCACTACGTACCAGATGAAGGAACAAGATAAAACCCCAGAAAAACAACTAAATGAAGTGGAGATAGGAAACCTTCCAGAGAAAGAATTCAGAATAATGATAGTGAAGATGATCCAGGACCTTGGAACAAGAATGGAGGCAAAGATCGAGAAGATGCAAGAAATGTTTAACAAAGACCTAGAAGAATTAAAGAACAAACAAACAGAGATGAAAAATACAATACCTGAAATGAAAAATACACTAGAAGGAATCAATACCAGAATAACTGAGGCAGAAGAGCAGATAAGTGACCTGGAAGACAGAATGGTGGAATTCACTGCCACAGAACATAATAAAGAAAAAAGAATGAAAAGGAATGAAGACAGACTAAGAGACCTCTGGGACAACATTAAATGCAACAACATTCGCATTATAGGGGTCCCAGAAGGAGAAGAGAGAGAGAAAGGACCTGAGAAAATATGTGAAGAGATTATAGTTGAAAACTTCCCTAACATGGGAAAGGAAATGGTCACCGAAGTCCAGGAAGCACAGAGAGTCCCAGCCAGGATAAACCCAAGGAGAAACACGCTGAACACACAGTAATCAAATTGACAAAAATTAAAGACAAAGAAAAATTATTAAAAGCAACAAGGGAAAAACAACAAATAACATACAAGAGAACTCTCATTAGGTTAACAGCCGATTTCTCAGCAGAAACTCTACAAGCCAGAAGGGAGTAGCATGATATACTTGAAGTGGTGAAAAGCAAAAACCTACAACCAAGATTACTCTACCAGGCAAAGATCTCATTCAGATTCGATGGAGAAATCAAAAGCTTTACAGACAAGAAAAAGCTAAGAGAATTCAGCACCACCAAACCAGCTCTACAACAAATGCTAAAGGAACTTCTCTAAGTGGGAAACACAAGACAAGAAAAGGACCTACAAAAATAAACCCAAAACAATTAAGAAAATGGTAATACGAACATACATATTGATAATTGCCTTAAACGTGAAAGGATTAAATGCTTCAACCAAAAGACACAGGCTTGCTGAATGGATACAAAAACAAGACCCATATATATGCTGTCTACAAGAGACCCACTTCAGACCTAGGGACACATACAGACTGAAAGTGAGGGGATGGAAAGAGATATTCCATGCAAATGGAAATCAAAAGAAAGCTGGAGTAGCTATACTCATATCAGATAAAATAGACTTTAAAATAAAGAATGTTACAAGACACAAAGAAGGACACTACACAATGATCAAGGGATCAATCCAAGAAGAAGATATAACAATTACAAATCTATATGCACCCAAAACAAGAGCACCTCCATACGTAAGGCAAATGCTAACAGCTACAAAAGAGGAAATCGACAGTAACTAAATAATAGTGGGGGATTTTAACACCTCACTTACACCAGGGGACAGATCATCCAGACAGAAAATTAATAAGGAAACACAAGCTTTAAATGACACAATAGACCAGATAGATTTAATTGATATTTATAGAACATTCCATCCGAAAACAGCAGATTACACTTTCTTCTCAAGTGCACATGGAACATTCTCCAGGATAGATCATATCTTGGGTCACAAATCAAGCCTCGGTAAATTTAAGAAAATTGAAATTGTATCAAACATCTTTTCCAACCACAATGTTATGAGATTAGAAATAAATTACAGGGGAAAAAATGTAAAAAACACGAACACATGGAGCCTAAACAATACATTACTAAATAACCAAGAGATCACTGAAAAAATCAAAGAGGAAATCAAAAAACACCTAGAGACAAATGACAATGAAAACACGGCAAACCAAAACCTGTGGGATGCAGCAAAAGCAGTTCTAAGAGGGAAGTTTATAGCAGTACAATCCTACCTCAAGAAACAAGAAAAATCTCAAATAAACGATCTTACCCTACACCTAAAGGAATTAGAGAAAGAAGAACAAACAAAACCCAAAGTTAGTAGAAGGAAACAAATCATAAAGATCAGAACAGAAATAAATGAAATACAAACAAAGAAAACAATAGCAAAGATCAATAAAACTAAAAGCTGGTTCTTTGAGAATATAAACAAAATTGATAAACCATTAGCCAGACTCATCAAGAAAAAGAGGGAGAGGACTCAAATCAATAAAATTAGAAATGAAAAAGGAGAAGTTACAACAGACACAACAGAAATACAAAGCATCATAAGAGACTACTACAAGAAACTCTATGCCAATAAAATGGACAACCTGGAAGAAATGGACAAATTCTTAGAAAGGTATAACCTTCCAAGGCTGAACCAGGAAGAAATAGAAAATATGATCAGACCAATCACAAGTAATGAAATTGAAACTGGGATAAAAAATCTTCCAACACACAAAAATCCAGGATGAGATGGCTTCACAGGAGAATTCTATCAAACATTTAGAGAAGAGCTAACATCCATCTTTCTCAAACTCTTCCAAAATTTTGCAGAGGAAGGAACACTCCCAAACTCATTCTACGAGGCCATGATCATCCTGATACCAAAACGAGACAGAGATACTACAAAAAAAGTAAAATTACAGACCAATATCACTGATGAATATAGATGCAAAAATCATCAACAAAATACTAGGAAACAGAATCCAACAATACATTAAAAGGATCATACACCACAATCAAGTGGGATTTATCCCAGGGAAGTAAGGATTCTTCAATATATGCAAATCAATCAATGTGATACACCATATTAACAAATTGAGAAATAAAAATCAAATGATCATCTCAATTGATGCAGAAAAAGCTTCTGACAAAATTCAACATCGATTTATGACAAAAATTCTCCAGAAAGAGGGCAGAGGGAACCTACCTCAACATAATAAAGGCCATATACGAAAAACCCACAGCCAACATCATCCTCAATGGTGAAAAACTGAAAGCATTTCCTCTAAGATCAGGAACAAGACAAGGATGTCCACCTTCACCATTATTCTTCAACATAGTTTTGGAAGTCCTAGCCATGGCAATCGGAGAAGAAAAAGAAATAAAAGGAATCCAAATTGTGAAAGAAGTAAAACTGTCACTGTTTGCAGATGACATGATACTATACACAGATAATCCTAAAGATGCCACCAGAAAATGACTAGAGCTAATCAATGAATTTGATTAAGTTGCAGGATTCAAAATTAATGCACAAAAATCTCTTGCATTCCTATACACTAACAACGAAAGATCAGAAAGAGAAATGAAGGAAACAATCCCACTCACCATTGCAACAAAAAGAATAAAATACCTAGGAATAAACCTACCTCAGGAGGTAAAAGGTCTGTACTCAGAAAACTATAAGACACTGATGAAAGAAATCAGAGATGACACAAACAGATGGAGAGATATACCATGTTCTTGGATTGGAAGAATCCATATTGTGAAAATGACTATACTATCCAAAGCAATCTACAGATTTAGTGCAATCCTTATCGAATTACCAATGGCATTTTTTACAGAACATGAACAAAAAATCTTAAAATTTGTATGGAGACACAAAAGACCCCGAATAGCCAAAGCAGTCTTGAGGGAAAAAAACAGAGCCGGAGGAATCAGATTCCCTGACTTCAGACTATACTACGAAGCTAGTAATCAAGAGAATATGGTACTTGCATAAAAACAAATACATCAATGGAACAGGATAGAAAGTCCAGAGAAAACCCATGCACCTATCGTCAACTAATCTATGACGAAGGAGGTGAGGATATACAGTGGAGAAAAGACAGTCTCTTCAGTAAGTGGTGCTGGGAAAACTGGACAGCTACATGGAAAAGAATGAAATCAGAACACTCCCTAAAAACACACATAAAAATAAACTCAAAGTGGATTAAAGACCTAAATGTAAGACTGGACACTATAAAACTCTTAGAGGAAAACATAGGAAGAACACTCTTCAACATAAATCAGAGCAAGATCTTTTTTGACCCTTCTCCTAGAGTAATGGAAATAAAAAGAAAAATAAACAAATGGAACCCAATGAAACTTAGCTTTTGAAAAACAAAGGAAACTCTAATCAAGACGAAAACCCTCAGAATGGGAGAAAATATTTGCAAACAAATCAACGGACAAAGGATTAAACTCCAAAATATATAAACGGCTTATGCAGCTCTATATCAAAAAAACAAACAAACCAATCAAAAAATAGGCAGAATAGACATCTCTCCAAAGAAGACATACAGATGACCAAGAGGCACATGAAAAGCTGCTCAACATCACTAATTATTAGAGAAATGCAAATCACAACTACAATGAGGTATCACCTCACAGCAGTCAGAATGGGCATCATCAGAAAATCTACAAACAACAAATGCTGGAGAGGGTGTGGAGAAAAGGGAACCCTCTTGCACTGTTGGTGAGAATGTAAATTGATACAGCCACTATGGAGAACAGTATGGAGGTTCCTTAGAAAACTAAAAATAGAATTACCATATGACCCAGCAATCCCACTACTGGGTATATGTCCAGAGAAAACTATAATTCAAAAAGACACATGCACCCCAGTGTTCATTGCAGCACTATTTACAACAGCCAGGATATGGAAGCAACCTAAATGCCCATCAACAGATGAATGGATAAAGATGTGGTATATATATACAATGGAATATTACTTAGCCATAATAAGGAATGAAATTGGGTCATTTGTCAAGACGTGGACGGACCTAAACACTGTCATACAGAGTGAAGTAAGTCAGAAAGAGAAAAATAAATATCATATATTGATGCATATATGTAGATTCTAGAAAAATGCTGCAGATGAACTGGTTTGCAAGGCAGAAACAGACACACAGAAGTAGAGAACAAATGTATGGACACCAAGGTGGGAAGAGGGGGGGTGGGGGTGTGGGGGGATGAATTGGGAGATTGGGATTGACATGTATACACTAATATGTGTAAAATAGGGAATACGAACATGCTGTATAAAAATAAATAAAATTTTTAAAAAGTGTTATTCATGTTTACATGTAACGGGTTTACTAATGTTGCTTTTGAATGAATTCACTACACATTTTAAAAACTTCACACTTTCAATTTCTAGGAAATGTTGATAGAAATAATCCATATAAACAAAAGCTCTTTGGAGTACTCAAGAATTTCTGAGAGTTTATAGGCTTCAAGAAGTTTGAGAACTGCTTGGCTTAGACGACATAAAAAAAGAAGAAGGGAGTGGACTTGCCTTTCTAGATTTCAGTAGCTATGGTAAAGTTACAATAGTTAAACATAGCAGTGAAAATTAAAATGTCTACTCTTTACCAAGTCTTGTGATAGAATATGAAGAAAGAGGTGTCCTCACATGCTGGTGGCGGCACAGTACACTGGTTCCACTACCCTGGAGAGTGATCTGGCAGTGCTGAAGACGTGTACACCACAGAACCTGGAAATTCCAATTCCAGGTATAAAATCCTAAGGAAATTTGAGCACATGTGCACAGAGAGACAAGAATGTTAATTGCAGCATTGTTGGTAATAAGAAAAATTTGGAAACAACCTACATGCCCCCTCCCATGGGAATGGGAAGGGTATACAGTAACCCAGAGTAACGGGTACCCCTTGGAAAGGAGGGCAAAGAAATGGAGAGGAAGCAAAGGGGCTTTCATTGGTAGCTGTATGTTTTGTTTATGAGAGAGAGAGAGAGAGAGACAGAGAGAGAGAGCGCAGTGCAGGCAAGCAAGCGTGGCACAACGCCAGCACGGGGTTAAATCTGGGTGATGTGTACACAGGACCTGGTTGTATTACTTATTCTTCTCAACGTTTAAAATATTACACAATAAAAACAAGCGAATGGGCCCACAGATTGGAGACCAGACACATTCATTCAAACACATTCTTGTTCTTTAAAATGCACACGGTGAAACTGGCTGCCCCTAAAGAGAATGTTAAAAATTTAAATTCAGGTACAAAGTGGTCTAGATACACACCATAGTCTAGCTCTTCCTAACACTTTGAGTGTCAAAGGAAGTGTTATTTGTTGTGAGTTTTATAACCAAGCTATTTCGAGAAATGCAGTCAAAGCACGGAGATCAGAATACTTCAGTCTTCTGGTGCTTCTTAGGAGGCGCCATATGTTGGAATAGCTGTCAGCCAGAAAAGCATCCGCTACACAAATGCACCCGGACTCTAGGGAGTCGGCTTGCATAACCGATCTGAGAGTAAATCTGGAGAACAAGGTTGACATCAAGGATGAGCAGGGTATCTTCCTGGCCTGTGGTCAGCTCATTCTTAACCAAGGCGCACCTAAGGATTATCAGCCGAATGAACTGGTTGCAGGAATCAACCAAAAGCTTTGATCCTGATTTATTACTTGGCATCACAGCGGACGAAGTAAGTTAGTTTCATGGGTCACTGTTCCCAGGGCCCCAGCCCCCAAATTTCCGGGTGGCAGAACTCTTAGCTAAGTGGTGAGGCAGACAAAGTATACAAGACCCTGATTTGTAAACTATGAATAGATGCAAGTTTTAATTACTGTTTCTATTCAATTCCACCAACATCCATTAAACACATACTTTACGAAAGGGGCTGCAGTAGGCTCCTCGCTGGGTATGAGGGAGGAAAACAAAACTGAATAAGACATTCTCAACACATACACATGTAGAAGGTGCCTGGCACAGGGAAAGTCAGTTTTATTTATTAATTATTTTAAGCCAGGGCTGCCGATTGCTTTTCCGTAACGGGACATAGAACATCCTCCAGAAAAGTTCTTGGACTCTTCTCACAACACTACAGAGGTCTCTGTTATGTAAACATAAGTATATACATCCACAGGCCTTAAGAATCAGATCCGTTTTTTGATTCGGTGGAAACTGAGAGAAAAGAAGTAGATTTTCACGGGGTTCAGTAGGTTTCAAAGAACAGAATCCAGCCCATGACTCCTTCCCTTTAGATGTCTGAAATAATTAGGAACTCTGATGTTTTAGGATTGTTTCAGTCAAAGTTCCCCGGCAGGAAAGGACCCTGAAGACCCCACAGCAAACAAGAAAAGGTTCTTAACCTGTCCTAGTGGCCCTTGCTCTGCACAGAGTGTCTAGATCATCAGGGGGAAGGGCTTTAAGACAACTCCAGATCCAGCCACTCTGTGAATGCGAACCTGTGCGCAAAAACCAAAGTAACTTGCACCCTCGCAAACTGTGGTGGAATCAGGACCACGGAAGCATCTGGTCTTCGGATGCCACACTTTGTCGCCGCAGTAGGAACCATGGCAGCTGACAACCAAGGCCAACTAGTTAGCAGGTTGGCCTGGCATTTGTAAGCGGGAGAGGCCACTTAAATAAGACCAAGTAAGCATCTCAGGACCCCGAGCCTTTGGGATGGCAGAGTTCATACAAGTTTGATGCTGGGTTTCCTGCTAACGTAAATATGTGGAGCTGGCAAGGTCTACGGGAATATAATAGGAGAATCATTGTATTTGTTTTCCAGACTAGAGCTGTGGGCCATAGTGGTTACACACACATACCCCCAGATCATCTGCAAAACGAACCATATTGAGGAAATGGCACGACTGCAGAAGTTTGCAACTAGCGCTAAAGAAACATTATGGAGAGAGCCAGTCCTTTAAAAAAGCCGCAGAAATTATTTTAACTGACAAGAATAAATAGGAAACAGTTCACAAATGGTTATGTATTGTTCAACCATTTTTGTTATGCACTAAAAATATTGTATGCAGAATTACATTAGTTCTACCTCCAAAGAATTGCTACGAGCAATTACATATAAAAGTTTCAGAAGCCAAATTTATCACTAGCGTGAAATGTACGCATTTTCGTTCAGACTGTAAATTTAAAAATTTAAAGATAATATTCAGATCCTACAGAGGAAATATATAACCTCCACAAGGTATTCCCAAGTATGCTACACACCAGCCGTGTCCAGAAAGGCTGTGCTAAAGCCTATGTGCACTGCAGAGTCAAGTAGAAAGCCTGTAGGCCATTGGCTGTGCCTCTACCAGCCTGGAGTAACAGCCAGGGCCAGCTGCAGAATCTGGGGGGCTCAGTGAAAAGTAAAAATGCAGGACTTGTTCAAAAAACAGGGAGTGCCTAAAATATAAAGCTTTTCCCTTTCTTCCAAGGTCTCCCTCTCAACTTTTCACAGTGTTTTTATTGGCTATTTGCATTAATTTTTCTATGGCTGCACGACAAATTACCCCAAACTTAGCAACTTCAAACAACACCTGTGTACTACCCCATGGAATCTGTGGGTCAGGAGTCCAGGCATGTATAGCTGTGTCCTCTGCCCAGGGTCTCACAGGCTTCAGTCTAGGTGTTGCCCAGGGCTGGAGTCTCATCTGAGGTTTGAGTCCTCCTCTTTCAAGCTCACGCTGTTGTTGGCACAAAGTATTTTGTTTTTTCAGCTGCAGGACTCATGGTGCCTGTTTCTTCAAGGCCAGCAGAAGAAAGAGTGTCTCGCTTCTAACCGCTTTTAAAGGGTATGCCTGATTAGGTATGGCCCACCTAGGGCAATCTCACTTTGATTTACTTTATTTTTTAATTTTATTTATTTATTTATTTTTGATTTACTTTAAAGTTAACTGATGAGGGGCTTTTTAAAATTTTCCATGTTTTTATTTGTATTATTTTTTTACATCTTTATTGGAGTATAATTGCTTTACAATGGTGTGTTAGTTTCTGCTGTATAACAAAGTGAATCAGCTATATGTATACATACATCCCCATATCCCCTCCCTCTTGTGTCTCCTTCCCACCCCTTTAGGTGGACACAAAGCACCAAGCTGATCTCCCTGTGTGATCAGGGGCTTTCATTACATGTGCCAAACTCTTTCACCTCTGCCATATTCTATTAGTTAGAAGCAAACTACAGGTCCTGCTGACATGCAAAGGGAGGGATTGTACAAGGGCACAGGTCACTGGGGGGTCATTTTAGAACTCTGCCTCACTGTTTAATGTCTTTCAAAGTAAAGAAAAATTAAAATCTTACACAATTAACATAATTTTTACTGTTCATCTTTATATTGTGCAACATCAGCTTTAAATATGAATAGGACATTTACTTGTATGTGGAATCATCAAAATTACAAAATTGGCACCTTGTAATGTTGACGTGCACACAGACAGTGGAAATGCTGCCCCAACTAAACTAACTCAAGTATTCTATTTCACTTCTTGATACCTGCACATCCTACCAACACCCTCCACCACTGGCTTTCTGATGACTAAGGAAGAGCTGGAAGGACAAGGAACTCTGGGTCGCTCTATCTTTCTCTGTCCTTCTGTGTCATCATTTTCAACATCAGTGGTCAGCTAACATAGGGAAGTAACACGAGCGAGAAAAGATATGATGGGGTTCCTTGGTCATTCATGCTTCTTGGAACATCACTGCCTTCTTTCTGAGCTTGAAGCCAGCTCTGGCTCACACAGAGATCCTGCCTCCCGGGGCTGCCCAGTTGTAGATGGAATGCGCTCATCTAATTTGTGTTAAGTCTCACTGAGCTCCCACATGCAGTGAGTCCCATGGAATTTTGTGCTTCGGGGTCCCACGAACACTATATGCAAACAGGGCAGCAAATACAGGCTGTGCCTCTTCCCTCTGGTACATGTGCCACTGTCCCATCAGGCCTGAATTTCCATGTTTGCACAGCACAAAGAGAAAATTGTTAAGAATTTCAAGACAGTGATAGCAGGACCTTAAACCATATGCAGTGCCCTTCTGAGTAGAAGGTAATTGTCTACAGAAGCCATACAGCTATCTATGAGTGGGGTGGGAAGCAACAGGGGTGGACACACACATGGTGCACATCTCCCCTGCTGATGTGGGTGCGCTGCTGTCTCATTAGACTTCACTCAAAAACACAAGCGCAAAGAGAAAACTATTAAGAATTTCAAGATGACAAGAGCAGGGCATTAAACCCAGTGTGAGGCTCCTCTGAGTGCAGGGTTTATGCAACTGCATAGGCTGCATTCCCGTGAAACCAGCCCTACTAACGTGTTTCTGAGCCCCTCCTTTTTAAGGGGACATCAAGTACAGCTGGGTCATTCTTTAGGTTGCCCCCCAGGAAGGCTAACCCATGGCTATCTGTGTACGTGTCTAAGAGTGTGGAAGTTCACGAGGCAGCTCCTCTGACCTACCCTACTTCTGATGAGCCATGCCTGTTGCTGCCTTCACAGTTGTCAAGAATCTATCTTCTTTTCTATAACATAAGCAGGTTCCTCACTTCTAGCTGAGGATCAGGCAATAGGGCATGGGATGGAAGGTGGGGCTTCTTTTTCTTTTTTTTAATATATTTATTTATTTATTTTTGGCTGGATTGGGTCTTCGTTGCTGCACGCGGGCTTTCTCTGGCTGCGGCGAGCGGGGGCTACTCTTTGTTGTGGTGAGCAGGCTTCTCACTGCAGTGGCTTCTCTTGTTGAGGAGCACGGGCTCTAGGTGCACAGGCTTCAGTAGTTGTGGCTCGCGGGCTCTAGAGCGCAGGCTCAGTAGTTGTGGCTCACGGGCTTAGTTGCTCCGCAGTATGTGGGATCTTCCCGGACCAGGGCTTGAACCCATGTCCCCTGCATTGGCAGTCGGATTCTTAACCACTGCACCACCAGGGAAGTCCAAAAGGTGGGGTTTCAATGGCGAAGTTCATCAAGGAGAGGGAAGTATAGCACTGAACTGACACAGAGATTGGCAGTTAAATTCAGGAGGCCACTGGGTTCATGATGTCCTTTAGTTAGAAGGACTCACATGTCAAGTCGTCTGGTTTCCGGCAAGTACGGGTGGTACCCATGTGTCAGAAGTGCTGCTATTATTGTGTCTCACCATCAGGAGAACATCTTCTGGTACACATTCCCTACCTGGACTTGACCTGCACTGATGCTGCATTGATACTGAACATTATTAAGAAAGTCATGTTGGATGATGTCACTATTGCTGCACTTTCGGCATGATGATTGATTTCTTCATTTTATAGGTGTGAAAACTGAGTCCCAGAGAGACTTGGCTAAGATTAACAGGTGAGTGGAGGAGCCAGGACTCTTAACAGGTCTGCCTGACACCAAACACAGATGCCTTCCCTGTGGCACAGAGGATAAATTCCCACATCTCTAAGTCAGTTCATTTTTTGGTTAGTGTTTTCAATATGAATGTTATAGAAAGTCTGCCAGACACACAGTTTGGGTTTGCTATGACCCCAGTCTGACACATGAAGTGGCACCTTCTAATGGAAAGAGGGGAGCAAGAGAGTAGCAACTTCATTATTTGGGGCCACATTCCTCATTTATAAAATGAAGGAGCTGAACTAAATGATTTCCAAAGTATCTTCTAGCTCCAAATTCCTATGAATTCAAGCTTTCGTTTCTGACTGTAATTGTCTAAAAATTTCAGCTGCTTTTTAATACCACACTGGGATTCAGTATAATCATATTCTCAGCATAGAGATGGGTATTTCTTTGTTGATGCAGGAGAGCATACCTTTGGTTTAGTAAAAACAATTGAGTTAGAGCTCTAAATGCAAGACAGTGCCATCTGAAAATAAAAAAATGTGCCTCCCTAAATATCTGGTTTCTGACTACTACAGAGGGAGTCAGGGATATGGAGAACTTTGCTGACAAGATGCCAGCATTCACACTTGGAACTTTTCCAGACGATTAAAAAGATCTCTTCCCCCAGGTTAACAAATACTGTCCCAAAGTACTTGGAAATACTCTTAAGAATTCTGGATATGCAAGCAATCATTTTCAGACCAACTCTTCTGACAATAGGTTCCTCTGCATCTAAAGCAATCCATTATTTTTTTATGTCATTCTGAGTCCAGAATTCCATCCCAATTCTCTCCACAGCGTTGACACCAAAATCACAAGTTATGAAATACATTCCTCCAGGCAGTTGTTGGGTGTGAAACTCTCTGTAACTGAGCAGCTTCCCTTAATGAGACAAAAAGCAAAACCCTCCAAGGTTTCTAGCAGATAAAAGCTGAAGGAGAAATCTCTGGGTAGAAAAGGGGTTGTCTTTTTTTCTCAGTCTTTCACTATGTAGACCCTGGGGGTTTACTGCTCCTCCTTTAGGATTTCAGCTCAATTATGAGTCACACTAAATCCATTTGCAATTGCTCTCACAGCTCAACTATAAGATCCTTCAAAAAGAACTATATTAAAACCAAGAAGAAAACAGAAAATAAACGAATAAAACAAGGTATCTTAAATAGTCAAGCTTGCAAGTACAGGTTTCTGAACCTGTAATAAGTGACTCATATACTGACTCATGGACCTGTTCCATTCCACATGCTTTCTTTCACCTTATGACCTTCAGCTGTTATCTTGTACCATTACTTGGGAGCTTATCTAATCTCCCATCCCGGCCTGCTCCTGGACAAACACATTCTTTATTAAAACCCAAACCTTTCCAAGGATTCCTGCTGCCAGGGGTTCTCCCACTCAGTTACAATGTCAAATGGAACGTTTGTTTTAACCATTTGGAAGGAAGAGTTGATTTCCTGACTGAGGTTTTATTGAAGATATATCCCCCTAGGGCAGGCACACAGATACTGTGGTACATTCTCTGTACTATTAAATACACCAACACTCCCAGGCACATTCACTGTCATATATGCTAGATAAATGGTATTTGATTCAATCCCCAACCTAATCCTGTAATGAAGAAATAATCTCAGAAAATCATATAACACATGATCAAAGACGCAAACACCATCCATCTGCCTCCAAAGACCAGGGTTGTAACGCTTTAATTTGCCACTAGGGTTAGTCGTCTCTCCAATAAAATTCAGAAAGGCCCTGTTAACATGTTTTGCTGTCCAAAGCGAAAATATTCATTTTCCTCTGTGGCCCCAGCACCTTTCCTAGTAGATAACCTTTAGCCCAGGCCCAGCCTCTCCATCACGCTCAGGGTTCAGTTTCTACCGCCGGTGTCCCATGACTTACTCCTTCCCAAGGCCTGCTGACTGAATTTGACATTTATCTCGGGCTCTGTTAAAAAACACCATCTTCTCATTTCTCCAGCAGCACCTCACTGGGCGATGTTGAAGAGTAGATTTCTAGTCCATTTTTGGCCAACCTAATCCCATCTGCTTTGTATCTTCCAGATCTCTGGGGCTACTAAGGGTTCATTCTTATTTTTACATCTCTTCTCTCATTTCAGTGGGATTTTGAAAGGAAAGGACCATAACCTTCCCTTAATACACAATTTTAAAGCAAAAACAAAATTCTTATCTGAATTTTCTATTTTTTTCTAGAATTTACATATATTATTTGTATAACAGAGATATAAGTAATATTTGGAAAATAAGGAAATATTTCTACTACTATGGCTTGGCACTGCAACCGAATAATGTTCATCCTGAAGTCTATTATTTCCTGGCATGACAGTTAGATCTCTGGAGAAAAACATTAAAAATGCCTTGGTCCTTAACCAAGTAAATTATCCTGGTACTGTTTTAGGTTAAAAATGAGAAGAGGAGAATCCAGCAAGTCTTGGCTCACAAACTGTCATTCTGTACAACTCTCTAGATACTTTAACCCAAATTAAAACACAAATAGACTGAAGGATGGCTATATATCCAGGCCCAAGGACAGTTTATGAGTAGGCAAATATAAATACTATTTATCTAATAGACGTATAAATATATTTATCTTATTTAGATGTTGCTTTGTTATGAAATTTCTTTGCCTTGCCAACAATACAATGTGATAATTTAAAACTTTTAAAAATTTATAGTCTTGACCTATCTGTTTGCAACAAATAAAAGTCTGGTTTCTAAGTCTCCATAATAAATGCACTGCTTGTACAGGCAAAAAAATTAAACTGAGATGTGAACGGGTGGCTCTCACCAGAATGCCACAAGGGCTTGAGAGTTCAGTACCATTGTTCTTTGTGTCTAAAGATATCCTCAACAGCATGCACATGACTGGAGAAAAAAACAACATATTGGATGTACGCATCTGCACAGGCCCCTTCAAATCTGCTTATAGTAACGGTTCAAAGGACTTGTCATCAGTGACGGCTGCCTCCTAAGCTGCAGGGTAGGCCCTACCCTTATTCCTGTGGCTCACCCCCATTCAGCTCTGCCCACAGCAGTTTAGATACCCAAGATGCTCAGAAAGGCTGGATTGCAGGAGCTTAGTTTTACCAACAACTAAACGACAGTCTCCCTTATTTATGACCCTGAAATACTATTTCATGTTTCAATGATTTTAAGGCATTAAGCAGATAAATAAGGCTTCAGAAGTAGTATCTATTATAGTATTCTTAAAGAACTAAGTTTACAGGTTTTAGAATTAAAACATGAAGTACAATTTGAAGACAGGACGCAAAGAGGAAGTACTAAATACACGGGAACAGGTATTTTCACTAGAATTAAGCTAGAAAATCCACCACCACAATTCTAGAAATAAGTATTCATGGAATAACTCAAAAAGAAGCTTATTCAACTACTCTATTTGTAATTTAAAGTACATTAGTTCTTTAGTCTTTGTTGTACCTTAAACACACTGAATTCATTTCCCTCACCTATTCTCATCATAGACAACGACTTACTCTCAATCAAATGAAACAGTTTTTAAAGAATTATTTCTCTCATGATTCTGATATTGCTTATATTTTGTCTCCTCCATAATAATGAAAACTTGCTGACAATTTACAGACCAAATTGGTATCATTTGACTATCTAGCTACAGCACCCACCAGTAAATTATTTTAATTTTGTGAGATGATACACTATATGCTTTGTATTTACCGAAAAATTAAGACCATAAACCATTAGCCATTAAACATATTTCAAAACTTCCACTGGTAATAATTTCTGTACCTCTAAGAAATTATTTCAGTAATTTAAAATATTCAGAATGTCATGACTACTTACTGGCGCTCATTTATAAATTAAAATACTCTACCGTTTCTATGACTGTGCTTGACATTTGAAGCTCCCTACAATCTGGGACTTTTCTTACTCAACAAATTTTCTTTCGACCCCTCTGTAGTATGACTCTACCGCTCTAATCAAGATAATATTTTCCTAGTCTCATGAATACATCATGCTCATTCTCATCATCATTCTTTATTCATATTGTTCCTCAAAATATAGCATCTTCATCTCTTACCATCTATCGAAATTCTACTTTTATGATCATTCTAAAGATAACACCTACATAATTATTTAATTACTTACAAAGGAAAGAAAATTAGGGCCTCACCTCATACATCCAAAAATATTCGCTATATTAAAAAATTAAGGGTAAAAATTAAAATATAACAATATTTACATAGAAGAACACATATGTAAATATCTGAACACAAAATAAGGTCTAAGTATAAAATCAATGGAATAAATTATAAAGAAATGATCACTAGACTTCATAGAATCAAACTGTCCTATATTAAAAATAACTTGAACAAGCTGAAATGACAGTAAGCTGAATTTCTATACAAGAGACTGCATAGGAAGACACTTTTTTAGTTCCCTTCTCCAAATACTTCAGAGAACACCTAAGGGTGTTCCAGCAAAACAAAAATACTATAGTCAAATAACCACGTCTCCAATAAGGATATTCTTAGGGTTTCTGCTTGTTTTTACTGCTCAATTCTAATCCCTCCCGTTAGGTATCTTCAATGCATGGCCATCATTTATTTGTCCAACAAATGCTTTTTGAATCCCAGCCACATGCCAGAGACCGTGCCAGACACTAAGACCACGCTGGTGCGCAAAACAGATACAGTCCCTTCCACCACAGAACTTAAACCTATCATAAGATAAACATTAGCCAAGTAAGCACACACACAAATTGTGGTTTTAAAAAAAAGCATATAGAGCACTGTGACAGCATATAAAAAGGACTTCACCTATTGGAGATATGGAACGTGTATGCGTCCAAGAAGATTTCCCTGAAGAATTCCTATCTATATAGAACAGTAAGCTCTTATAACTGCTGGCGCTATATCCTAAATTCTCTTGTATCTTTCTGCATCTCATACAGTAAGTCTTCTATATTCGGTAAACAATTTATTGCCATTAAAACTTGAAGCTATCTTTATTAACTAGCCTTTTCAATGGTGTGCATGAAGTCAGCTTTAGGATACTTTAATAGAGACAGTTTAGGAAGATACTTTTATTCTTAGAAGATTAAACAACTGAACTCTTACCTGGGTTATAAGGGGATCCCATGATCAATCTTGTCAGATTTAATGGTAGAATCCTATTGAAACAGCAAAGGAATGACAAACACTTATATTCTGAAAAATTATATACATAAATTTATGTACTAAAAATAATGTACAGCTATTAAAAATTGTTTCACTTACACACAGGTTATAAAACAAATTAAATGTTATGTAAAAGCACATATTTTTACACTGTATATCCTGGAAGTTTATTTATTACTAATTTGCAAATAACTCTGCATTGCTTGGAAATGTTTAGTGAACCAAGGTCATCATTGACTTCTTCAAAGTGATTTAATGTACTGCTATCCAGGACATTAAGTTCTAGTTCTGACAAATTAGAAGGCAGATGAGAGCTCACTTGAGATGTCCGGGGTGACTGGCTTTTTTCTGAGGACTTGCAACCTGTTCTTGTTTTAAGTTTAGTAGGGATGTCTTGATTGCTCTTTAGAACTTTAGAATTATGCATACTATTTGGGTCTCTCTGGTTTTCTTTTTCCTCAGTCCAGTGTGATGAAGAGAAATCACTGGTAGAGATATTAGACGCTTCCTCCAAACTTTTATCTTGAGCCTTTGAAATATGAAATCTTTTATATGAGAATACTGGGGATCCAGCTGAAAAAGGTAGGCTAAGAATAGAACTCTTTTCACTGCTATTTTTCCTTATGGACAACCTTGTTTCACTGGACTTACTTGTCTGTTGACTATGTTTTGGATTTTCTGTCCCCGGACTGCTATCACGAGCTTGTAAACTTCTGCTGGTGTCTTCAGAACAGCAAGGACTGGTGAAGTCACCTGAATACTTTAGTTCTGAGATGCTTTCAGAGCAACTACTTGTACTTGGATTATTTTCATTCATATCAGCAGTAAGAATGTCGTTAGAAGTGATTTTGACCTGTTTATCGTCTATTTCTTTCTCTACTACAATTCTGTCAACTACTGTGACCCGTTGGAAATCACCTGGACTTTGGACTTTCACTTTCACTCTTCCACCCAAAATATTTGTATGAATAAACCTTTCTGAGACAATGGAATTTGCAGGACTCACCATTTCTTCCAGTAAATCATCAAGTGTCTTTTCAGTTGCACATTTCAGTTTAGTTTCTTTAGTTGTGCTGGGGTCATCAAAAACCACACTAATTTGAGGTATTGCTATTTTCAGCAAAAGATGCATCTGAGTCTAAAAACTCATCTTTAGGTAGCTGATGTGGCTTCTGATGTTGTTCTGCAAAACTTAGTATCTTAACTTTGGATGATGGAATTCTGAGTTTTGCACCTAACATTTGTGCTTGCGATTTTCTGTACTCTTCTCTCTTTTCGTGTATTACCAACATATCAGGATTGGTTTGCTTTAAACGTAGCTTAAGTGTGTTTGTTAAGCCATAAAGTAGCTTCCCCCTCGGAACTCTTTTGGGGGGGACACCACCTTTCTTTTCAAAATATTTACCTTTCTTAAGATTTTCAGTTTGGTTCTTTTTATACTGAAGACTCACTGACTTTTCCTTTTCCCCCAGAGAAAGCGTATCCTTAGATTCAGATTTACATGTGGAGTTGGCAGAAGGTTCTGGTGACTTCTTGTCCTCAGTTCTATATAACCAGGCTAAATGAGGATGTATATGAGTAGGGCTTGCCATGGGTTGGTTGTATAACAAGGACAACTCAACCAACAAAGCACTTAACAAGGGCAGCTGCCTTACGGTATTGATCCTATTTTGTTCAGTTTGAGGATGGTAGGTAGTTTGGTTACTTGCTCCTACACCCTGAATATGTGCAGGATGTATAAGCACTGGAGGCCTCTCATGTGTTGCAAAATTTGTATGTTCTGGAGGATTAGTCTGTGTTGGGGGATTTACAAGTTTTTCTTCCAGAAAAGTACCATCCGATTCCTCAGGTGCATTCATTTGAGGCTCAACAGTGATTTCACCCTGTTTAGGAGGTGTCTTTTCTTGGGTCACATGAGTGTAATACATAGGAGGAGGGCAAATTATGTTGGTTTCAATGTCTAACTCTGTGACTTCCCGATGTGGGGGGCTAACATTCCTCTCACTGCTACCCTTTGAACAAATAACGGAGTTGGTTTTGCCATTCTCCACGGAAGCCGTGTAATCAGAGTTGGCCCTGCTGTGGAAGACTCCCTCCTTCAAATCCTTCCCTGCCGTTGAGACTTTTACATCCACCAGAGGCTTATCAGCATCTCTTGGGCTTGGCTCTGAGTCTGGCTGCCGCAGCTGCTGGCTTTCCTGCAAGGTTGGGGGCCTGACCTCCACACCCTCCACTCCACCTCCTGTGGAAGCCACTGGCCTCTCCAGATGGCCCAGCAAGCTGCTTCCCAGGTCAGTCAGGCGGTAGCCCAGGGCAATGTGCCCAATCCGCTCCCCCTCTTGGTTTTGCAGAGGGAAACTTCCCCGATGACCCTGGGAGCAGCCGGAGGCGGCGGGCCCCAGGAGCCTGTGGGCCGCGGCGGCCAAAGAGATGCTGCAGGCCCCCAGGAGCTGCGGGGCAGGAGTCGGGCGCCCGGGGGGCAGCTGCAGCAGCAAGGTGTAAAGCGGGCTCCGAAGGAGCAGGCGGTGCAGGCTGGCGGGCTGCAGGCGGAAGAGACAGGACTTGCCGCGACCGAAGTTGACCAGGCCGGGCCGAAGTTCCGGGGCGGGGGCAGCGGGGCCGCCGGGAGGGTAAACCAGCAGCGTGGGGAAGTCCAGCAGGCGGAAGGCCACGGCGGGGCACAGGCCGCGCGGCGGCGACTCCTCCTCCTGCGCCGCCGCCGCCGCCGCCGCCGCGGCCACGGGCGGCGGCGGCAGCCCGGCTTCAAGACGCACCCAGTCTACGATCAGGTCCAGCAAGAAGAGCCGCTCGGACAGCGAAGCCGCCATCTCTGTTGCCCCGGGAACGCTGTGAGCTGGAGGCTGGAAGTCCATGGTTCTCGCGAGAAACAGGGAGAGCCTGGCGCTTGTTTTGTTCTCTCGCGAGACTTGCTAGGGCCCCCGGGCAAGTCTGAGCTGTGGCAGCCGTGGGAATTTTCGCTGCTCAGTGTGTCTTTGCTTTCCAGACTGGTGTTAAAACAGTACTTATGATAATACTGAGGCTACGAATGGAAAAAAAAAAAAAAAAGACTTATTTTTTGGTTTGGGTCACGTTTTATCACTGCAGGTCGCCTGCAAGTTTGGAGCCAGTTCAGGTCTATCAGAAGAATATTAAAAGTAAATCAGGGCTCCCTTTCCAATCTCCAGGCTAAAGAAAGCCAGCTAACTGCCCGCAGCTGGCCTTCTCTGCTGCTGGTCTACTCAAAAGATGCGGACATGGCTCTGAAGCGGCTTGGGAGCTCTGTCTGAGTGTGGTGGCACTGGACACGCACAGTGGCCACATTTCCAACCGAGCCATCACCGTGTAGGAGAGTGATGTCAATGATTCCCATTCAACAAAACTAATGTATTTACATAAACACGGGGGTGGAGGAGATCTTACAGCCCTATCCCAGATTTTCAAGGAGACATACTTCTACCCTCAATAAGCTAGCTAGGTTGAAACCAAGGTTGATAAGTGGCCTTGAATGTCATAGCAAGGAATTTGGACTTTATTCTGTAGAAGTTGTTTTGAGTGACTAAATGTTATTATACCTATACCTATATTATAGCAGTACAGATACAAAGGAGGATTCTGCTAATAAGAAATTGAATTCAGAGCAGTCTTTTTGAGAGGCTGTTACAGTGGTCTAAGGAGAGAGAACTGTGGCCTGAACGTGGTTAGGGTCAGTGGAGTTGAAAAAGAAGTGATGGATATAAGAGGTATTTGTGATAGCAGAGTCTAGAGCTTGGTGACCCTGAGAGAGAAGTTATGGGTGAAAATTTTCTGCTTCTGTGGGAGAAAAAATTGAGGAGGCATAGATTGGATTTTTCAAAGTTGCTTTGGGTTTTGGGGATATGTAGAGTTTGAGATGCCTGGGGGACATTATGTGAATATGTTCTACTTTAGGCAGCTTTATAATTTATAGTTAAATTATATTACATTGAATGCAAAAACAGCACTGAGAAGCTCAAAAGCAAATTCACAATTGGAAGGGCTTGGTGCTTTAGAGTGAACTCATGAGGGAGCTTTCATTGCAGTATGTAAGTAGAAGATACTGCCTTTGGCCTTCAGAATCTTACTATCTACTTGCAGAGGAAACTTATCAAGTGACATGCTTAATAGATGGATGACATAGAGCAATAAATTACAGCATGTTTACAAGTAAAAAGCAATGAGGTATTGAGTCCATGTGTGCAGACAAACACACTAGGTAAAATTCCTCATTGAAGACATCCTGCAGTAAGTGTTTTGAGTAAGGTTAATAATGTGGAATATTAGCACTTTTATGTCGACAGGGAAACCAATGTACCTCCTCTATAAGGACATTATTTCTATAATATATAAGGTTTCTACAGGGCTAATAATTTCTCTGCCCAGACACTCTACATCACTGGTATTACAGTACATGAATAAGATTTTATAACTGTAAATAATGTAAATAATGTTAAATGTAGTGAGTAAATGTTTAGCTATGACAATTAAAAATTTTCTATGTTCATAGGCAAAACATGGAAAAATAGCACAGAGCAGTGGATGAGAGCCTCAATTTTGTAGGCAAACTACCTGGTTCAAATCATGGCTCTGTGACCGCATACTAGTTTCTCAACAGTTTGTGAATTGTTTCCTCATCCAAAAAAATGAGGTAGTTATAGTGTAAACTTCATAAATATAAGTATTAAGTGAATTAATAGTCACAAAATTCTTAGAAAAGTGCCTGGCACATAGTAAATACTTGTTAAAATAAATGTTATTTTATTTATTATTTGCCGAATAGCAGACACTTTTTTAATTGAAGTGTAGTTGATTCACAATGTTGTGTTAGTTTCAGGTGTACAGCACAGTGATTCAGTTATACACATATATATACATATTCTCTTTCAGATTCTTTTCCATTATAGGTTATTACAAGATATTGAACATAGTTCCCTGTGCTATACAGTAAGTCCTTGTTGTTTATCTATTTTATATATAGTAGTCTGTATCTGTTAATCCCAAATTCCAAATTTATCCTCCTCACCCTGTATCCCTTTGGTAACCATAAGTTTGTTTTCTATGGCTGTTACTTCTGTTTTGTAAATGATTTGTATCATTTTTTTTAGATTCCGTATATAAGTGATGTCATATGATATTTGTCTTTCTCTGTCTTCACTTAGAATGATAATCTTTAGGTCCATCCATGTTGCTGCAAACAGCATTATTTCATTCTTTTTCATGGCTGAGTAATATCCAATTGTGTGTGTGTGTCTGTGTGTGTGTGTGTATATATATATATATATATATATATAATTCTTTACACCAATGCTTCCTTTTCCCCATCTAAAAGAACAGAACCTACAAAAAGCTTACAGCTAACAGCAGACTTAATGGTAAGAAAATAGAAGCTTTCTCACTAAGATCAGGAACAAGGCAAGGATGTCCCCTTTCACCACTTCTTTTCAACATCGAGCTGGAAGTCCTAGCAATAACACAATTAGAAAAGAGAAGGAAATAAAAGGTCTACAGATTGAGAAAGAAAGAATAAAATTGTTTTTGCAGATGACATGATTGTCTTATGTAGAAAATCTGGAAGAATTGACAAACTCTTAGTATTAATCAACGACTATAGCAAGGTTGCAGGATATCAGCTTAATATACAAAAGTCAATAGCTTTTCTATGTAGCAGCAATTAACAAGTGGAATTTGAAATTAAAAACATAGTATCTTTACATTAGCCCCCAAAATAAAATACTTAGGTATAAATCTAACAAAATATGTACAAGATCTGTATGAGGAAAACTAGAAAACTCTTAACCAAGGAAATCCCAGAAAAACTAAATAAATGGAGAGATAGTCCGTGTTTATGGATAGGAAGATTCAATATTGTCAAGACGTCACTTCTTCCCAACTTGATCTATAGATTTAATGCAATGACAATCAAAAGTCTGGCAAGTTATTTTGCAGATATCAACTAACTGATTCTACAATTTATATGGAGAGGTAAAAGACCCAGAATAGACAACACAATATTGAAGAACAAAGTTGGAGGACTGACACTCCAGGACTTCAAGACTTACTATACAGCTATGGTAATCAAGACAGTATGGTATTTGCGAAAGAATAGGCAAACAGATCAGTGGAACAAGATAAAGAGCCCAGAAATGGATCCACATACCTACTGTTAACTGATCTTTGACAAAGGAGTGAAGGCAACACAATGGGGCAAAAATAGTCTTTTTGACAAATGGTCCTGGAACAACTGTACATCCACATGCAAAAAAAGAAAAGGAAAAAAATTAAGACAAAGGCTTTACATCCGTGACAAAAATTAATTCCAAATGGATTACAGACCTAAATGCAAAACACAGAACTATAAAACTCCTAGAAGGTAATAAGAAAAAATCTAGATGATCCTGGGTTTTAGTGATGACTTTTTAAATACAACACCAAAGGCGTGATCTATGAAAGAAAGAATTGATAAGCTGGATTTTATTAAAATTGAACAGTTCTGTTTAGTGAAAGATACTGTCAAGAGAGTGAAAAGACAAGCCACAGACTGGGAGAAAATATTTGCAAAAGTCATATTTATACAAAAACTGTTATCCAAACTATACGAAGAACTCTTAAAAGGCAACAGTAAGAAAACAAACAACCCAACTATAAGAAATGGGCCAGGGGCTTCCCTGGTGGCGCAGTGGTTGAGAGTCCGCCTGCCGATGCAGGGGACACGGGTTCGTGCCCCGGTCCGGGAAGATCCCACATGCCGCGGAGCGGCTGGGCCCGTGAGCCATGGCTGCTGAGCCTGCGCGTCCGGAGCCTGTGCTCCGCAACGATAGAGGCCACAGCGGTGAGAGGCCCGCGTACCGCAAAAAAAAAAAGAAAAAAAAGAAACCCCCTCAATAGACTGAATCCTGCCAGCCAAGACACCAAGGCCATTGTCCTGGTTCAGGGAAGACTGCCTATAGGTTCCTTGGCCTGGATACCCTTCTGCCTTCAGTTATGGGGGAGGGCTGAAAGATATAATTTAACTTATGAATTCTTTCTTTCCCATGCAAATCAACACTGTTGGGCCTTTTGGCCTAGACCATCTTGTCAAGACTAATGTAAGTAGATGCTCTCTTTAATGGAATGGGGTTTTAAATTGGGTTTATTTTAAATGGCAACCCACATAATTTAGACTCCACCAAAAGATAACCAGCTGTTGTTTCTATAATTAGTA
This sequence comes from Lagenorhynchus albirostris, assembly GCF_949774975.1. Classification (NCBI taxonomy): domain Eukaryota; kingdom Metazoa; phylum Chordata; class Mammalia; order Artiodactyla; family Delphinidae; genus Lagenorhynchus; species Lagenorhynchus albirostris. Next base: position 4,463,357 of record NC_083110.1, on the reverse strand, counting down.
AGATATTTATCTTTTAAAATCTGGGAAATAAACCAAGTCTTGATAACTTCATCAAGCAGACAGGTCCTCCAGGAGATTTTGACCATAAACAAGCTGGATGTACACTAAAATAACTCTCTAGAAACTTCCATTTTTGTAGTGCTTCTTCTGTGTGCTTGCCACTAGATTAGATCCTTTACAAATTATCTCTGTTTAACCTTCAGAGCAACCCCATGAAATTATTGATAATAAAACTAACTTGGAGAAGTTAAAAAATGTATACAAGTCTGAATTTACACAACAAGTAAGTGGAGAAGCTGGCATTAAAATTCAGTTCTGCCTATCTGAGGGGAAGAAAAAGCTTACGTTCATCCCAATAAATTCCCTTAGCTTATTCATCTCTGCTCAAAGAGAGTATTAATATATAGAAAATTGACAATGTCCAATTCAGAAATGTATTCTGATACGGAGAAACAGTTAAATAATACCACAAGGAAGCTAAGAGGCAAACGCAGGGTGTGGTATGTTCTGTGAGATAACTGACCCAGTTTAAACAAGTCAAGGGCACAGAGAAAGAGGAAGAAGAGAAGGAGGCTGTTCCAAGTTGAGCTGTAAGAGACAGAACCACCGATGTCAAGTGTGGACCTTCTTTGGATTCTTATGCAAAGTATCTAAGAAACAGCATGTTTGAGACAATGGGGCCATTTGGATGTAAATGCCTATCATTTTAGATGATACAAAAGAGTTATTGTTAACATTAAGTGTGTGAATCTCATTAAGATTATTTAAGAAAATATTCCTGTGTATGAGAGATGCTCGCTGAAGTTGTAGGAATGAAGGGACAATGCCTGGAACACTTTATAATGCCTCAGGATTCTTCTAAAAAATGGAATAAGTAAAGCAAATGTGCCAATCTTGATAATTATTGAATCTATGTGATGGGTATGTGTGAGTTCATTATGTTATTTTCTCTACTTTTATGTATGTTTTGAACCATTTGTAATAATAAAAAATATTAGTGAGTTTTGTTTCCCAGGTTTCATATCACATCAGCCCTGTGATCTGTGAACTTACAACGGTGTCGTTCTGGGTCTTCAGTACTGTAGAAATTAACCACGATTTATAAGAATGTTTCTGGGGGGGCACTTCTTTTCCTTGCTGGAGTTGTGAGCTTCTGGACTGCTCAGAATTAAGTTCTGATGGCTGTCCCAAGTAGCCACTTAAAATAAGGAGTATTTGTAAGTAGGTTACATATAAATAGCAGGTCTCCTATTTATAGATCTTAAAAGGGCAAGCATGTTTGGAATTCCTTCTGACCTTGCCTCATTTCTCAACGCCAGCTGCGTATCTACAGCAAGAAACCCCCCTCCGCCTTTCCTGTGTATGTACATGTTATCTCTTAATTACTGCTTTAACTTTCCACCAGCTATTTTAAGGTAACAGGCACAATTTACATTTAAAAGTTTATTTTTCCTGAAAATATGCGTGTGTTTATCATGTCTTGAACTGGAACTTTCAAAGGGAAATTTGGCTCTGTAGGTAGGTGTCTATGTATCAATCATAAAATGTTAAATACACAGTGACGTTTCCAAATTTTAAATAGCAACACAGGAACCTCTAAGACCAGATCTCAACCAACTTTCTCACCTTTATTTCTGTTTATTCTTTAATTTCAAAATCAATTTTATTGCAGCCAAAACAGTGGAATTAACTATATATAGTTAATATATATATACTATATATATAACTTAAAATATAAGTTTTAAGTTATAGGGAATAAAGTTAATTTGGTATAAGTGTGACTCATTTTCTTGTTTTCCTATGTTCTTCACCTATGAATGCCTCCCTTCCCCACCTCCCCTAACCCTTGGCAACCACTGATCTTTTTTACTGTCACCACAGTTGTGCCTTTTCCAAAATATAAGGTTGGAATTATAGGGTGTGTAGCCTTTTCAGATTGGCTTCTTTCACTTAGCAATATGTAGTTAAGTTTCCTCCATGACTTTTCATGGTTTGATTGCTCATTTCTTTTTAGTGCTGAATAATATTCCATTGTCTGGATGGACCACAGTTTATTTAGCCATTCACCTACTGAAGACTGTCTGGGTTGCTTCCAGGCTTTGGCAATTATGAATAAAGCCACTATAATTATCTATGTGTAAATTTTTGTGAGTATGTAAGTTTCACCTTGTTTGGATAAATACCGGGAACCATGGTCACTGAATCGTATGGTAAGGGTATATTTAGTTTTGTGAGAAGTTGCCAAACTGTCTTCCAAAGTGGCTCTACCATTTTGCATGCTCGCCTTTATTTCTGTCGTCCAAACTGAACCGTTTACTTTTCCTCTTTTATACACATAGTTTCCTATTCTCAGTGCCAGATTTATGGTCTGCTTTCCCTCTGCCTAGAATACTCTCTCTCCTTCTCCACAGGCCTCAAACTTGAGCTGTCTGTAAAGTCTAACTCAAATACCATGTCCTTTTTGAAATTCTTTTCTGGTGGTCCTGGCTGGAAATGATCTTTCTTTTCCCAAAGCGCTGAATCTCTTTTGCGAACTCTTTTTCTGTCTTGGAGTATTCTTCTTACACACATGAGTTACTGCCCCTCGTTCCCCATAAGCTCCTTGATAATGTTTTTTCTTTCAGTAGAGCCCTATTTCTGTACATTGGACTTGGATATATTTGACATATTTCTAAGTGAAGACTATAATCCCTTATATGACTTGCTTGTGCAGAGCACAAAGTTTGGAAAATATCCTGAGCTAAAAACTTAAAAAGCAAATAATTAAAGGAAAGCTCTGATTCCTCTCAATTCTTCTTTGTGTGTAATAGTGTTTCCTAGGGCTTCCCTGGTGGCGCAGTGAGGGTCTGCCTGCCGATGCAGGGGACGCGGGTTCGTGCCCCGGTCCGGGAAGATCCCACATGCCGCAGAGCGGCTGGGCCCGTGAGCCATGGCCGCTGAGCCTGCGCGTCCGGAGCCTGTGCTCCACAACGGGAGAGGTCACAACACTGAGAGGCCCGCGTACCGCAAAAAAACAAAGCAAAACAAAAAAAACAATAGTGTTTTCCAGAAACCAAGGATAACCTCACAGAATGTGTGGGCCTTTTCAAAGAGACCCTACTGCATTCAGTTTGCCTTAGATTTTGAAGTCATCGTTGACTGAATCCAAGGCCCTAGGTATTAGACGAAAGTAAACAGGATAAAGTGCTCTTCTCTTCATGCCAATTTTATGATACGAGGGCTTCTCTGCAGGTTTCCTTTCTGTCGAGGCACTGGGTGTGAACATTCTCTGAAGACTGGTTGGTGCCCACCCGACAGTAAGAGGGCCAGGCCCCCTGCTGCTGTCACAGCTGAGGCTGTAAATGATACCAGGCAACTGTGAGCTCTGCTGTCTTTGAAATGATTACTCTTAATGTATGCAATGTCCGAAGGAAACTGTAATCCAGCCCAGCTAAAAATAGACTCTGTGTTCACTTAGCTCAGATTTTCTTAAATCGTTCCTCCCTTTCTTGGAAATGTCAATCTTCTCCTTTGTTTCTCCACTCCCCACCTGCAAAGCCTGGCCTATTGGGGCAATACTACTTGCCATAAATACAAAGAATTCAATATATAAGGGTGGCTACTCAACTCATGTTGCCCAGGCCCCACATAAAGATCACACTTCACACCCATGGCTACTGTCAAAAAAAAAAAAAAAAGGAAAAGAACATGTATTGGCCAGGATGTGGAGAAATTACAACCCTGTGCACTGTGGGTGGGATTGTAAAATGGTGCAACCGCTATGGAAAAGAGCATGGCAGTGTTATATGGACTGACTGTGTCCTCCCAAAATTCATATGTGGCAGCCCTAACCCCCAAAGTCACTGCTTGGAGGTAGGGCTTTTAAGGGGTAATTAATGTCAAATGATGCCATTAAGGTAGAGCCAAAATCCAATAAGACTGCTGTCCTTATGAGAAAAAGAAGAGACACCAGGAGTGTGCACACACAGACAAAAGGCCATATGAGGACACTGAGAAGGTGGCCATCTACAAGCCAAAGAGAGAGGCCTCAGCAGAAACCAGTCCTGCCTGGACCTTGATCTTGAACTTCCAGCCTCCAGAACTGTGAGAAAATAAATTTCTGTTATTTAAGCTGCCCAGTCTTGGTATTTTGTTATGGCAGCCCTAGCTGACTGATACAAGTAGTTCCTCAAAAATTAAAACTAGAGCTGCTTTATGATATATCAATCCCACTTCTGGGCATATATTCAAAAGAATTGAAAGCAGGGTCTTGAAAAGATATTTGCACACCTGTGTTCATAGCAGCACTATTCACAATAACCAAAAGGTAGAAGCAACCCAAATGTCCATCAAATAGTTGAATGGATAAACAAAGGGTGGTCTATCCATACAATGGAATATTATTCAGCCTTGAAAAGGAAGGAAATTCTGGCACCTGCTACACATGGATGAATCTCAATCTAGATGCTTTGGCTTTGATTTATGATTTCATGATTTTTCCTCAGGAACACTTTACGCTCCATCTTGTGGGTGTCTGTTGTATATAGGTCATCATGAAAACATCTGCTCTAAATTTGTATTGCAATTTAGATTTCTCATGATTTTAGATTTACGTCACAACTAACTCCTAAAGCCTGATGACCTAAAAAGCACTAACTTAATGTATACTTAGAGGAAAGGGGGAAAGGTATAATCTGGGATATTTTTCTTCCCGAATATTACCAACTCAACTAGCAAGTGCTTAGTTGAATAAAAATCACAAAGTCTGGGTTTTTATTGGTGCATGCTTACTTGTATAAAAACCAGGAAGCCTGAGTCCTTTTATACTGTTGTTTCCCTCAAAAATTCAGTGTATATTGATAGACGGAATTGTCTCAAAGACTTTCCCCAAATAGTATCTCTATTAGGTCTTCATACATAAATGGCAATCAATGCAAAAATCATTTAACTTGGCATTCACTGCAAATTAAACAAAACAAGTATTTAGTATTTTGAAAAGACACCCTGGTAAAATCTAAATATGTAAAGTGAACACATTTGCAAAACTTGGGGGTTGTAAACATGTTAAGAACCTCACATTTTATAATTGAATTGTTCTCCTTTATCTGAAATTCCCAGTTCCTTTCCTATCATTTTCTGTTTTTTTTTTTTTAAGATTTTTTTGATGTGGACCACTTTTTAAAAAGTCTTTATTGAATTTGTTACAATATTGCTGCTGTTTTATGTTTTTGGTTTTTTGGCGGGGAGGCATGTGGGATCTTAGCTCTCCGACCAGGGATCAAACCCACACCCCCTGCATTGAAAGGCGAAGTCTTAACCACTGGACCGCCAGGGAAGTGCCTCCTATTATCTTCCTTTGATCAGAATCTGTGGGTTTCTGATCTGTGCAACATAAGAGCCAGTGACACTAGTTTGACCACTTTTTATTCTGAAATGAGGTGAGCTTCCATCATCATTTTGTAGAAGTGTTAGAATTAATAACAATAGTTTGTTTTTGTACATATGTGGGGTAGATTCTGAGTAATAGAATACCTGGGTCAAAGGGTACTTACATATTTAGTTTTGATAACAATACAACAAAAATTTTTAATTTCTTTAAAAAATTAAAAAAAATTTATTGAAGTATAATTGATTTACAATGCTGTGTTAGTTTCAGGTGTACATCAAAGTGAATATATACATATATATTCTTTTTCAGATTCATTTTCATAACAGGTTATATTGAATATAGTTCCCTGTGGAACTATATGGTAGGACCTTGCTCTTTATCCATTTTATATACAGTAGTGTGTATCTCTTAATCCCAAACTCCTAATTTATCCCTCCCCTACCTTTTCCTTTTGGTAACCATAAATTTGTTTTCTATGTCTGTGAGTCTGTTTCTGTTTTGTAAATAAGTTCATTTGTATCATTTTTTGAGAAATACGCCAAAATTAGTATCCAGAAGAACCATATCAATTTACACTCTCATCAGCTTCAGGTAGTGTCAATGTTTTTATTTTTTTGTTAGTGTTGTAGATAAAAAATGGTATCTCATTTGTTTCTAATTTGCATTTTTCTGATTACTTAATGAAATTAACAGCTTGTAGTACATTTATTATCTCTCGCTATCCTTTTGACTCTCTTCCTATGGATCGTTTTCTTTTTCCTATTAATTTATAGGAGCTTTTTACAAACATATATGTGTTTATGTGTATGTGTGTGTGTATGTGTGTGTGTGTGTTTAATATTTCCAGTTTGTGGATTATGTTTTCACTTTCTTTATAGTAAACTTTTATGGACAGCTGTTCTTAATTAAAGTGTAGTCACATTTATCGTTCCTTATGTTTTTATTAGTGATTTCTGTGTCTTGTGCAATAAATCTGTACTCTGAGGTCATAGATATTTTACCCTGTATTTTCTTTTAAAATGTTTTGCCTTTTACACATGATTATACTTAGAAGTGATTTTTTTTGTATCCAGTGTAAGAATCTGCCTGCCAATGCAGGGGACACAGGATCGATCCCTGGTTGGGGAAGATCCCACATGCTGCAGAGCAACTAAGCCTGCATGCTGCAACTACTGAGTCCACATGCTGCAACTACTGAAGCCCGTGTGCCTAGAGCCCATGCTCCGCAACAAGAGAAGCCACTGCAATGAGAACCCATGCCCCGCAACAAAGAGTAGCCCCCACTCGCTGCAACTAGAGAAAGCCTGCACGCAGCAACGAAGACCCAACGCAGCCCCCCAAAAAAAGAAATGTAAAAATAAAAGTCCATTCTTTCCCCTGATAATCTGTAAATGCTGTCCCTGTCATATATCATTTTATTGCACTCAAAGTTCTGTTTCTTAATTTTCTACTCTGTTTCATAATTTATTTTTATCTGTCCTTGTGTCAATACCAATACTGCCTTAATTACTATAATTTCCTTAAAAAAAATCTTCGGGCTTCCCTGGTGGCGCAGTGGTTGAGAGTCCGCCTGCCGATGCAGGGTACACAGGCTCGTGCCCCGGTCTGGGAAGATCCCACATGCCGCAGAGCGGCTGGGCCTGTGAGCCATGACCGCTGAGCCTGCGCGTCCGGAGCCTGTTCTCCGCAACGGGAGAGGCCACAATGGTGAGAGGCCAGCATACCACAAAAAAAAAAAATCTTCCTATCCAGTAGGGAAAATCCCATTTTTTTCTTCTTCTTAGAAATGCCTTCTTTAATCTTGGGCTTTTCTCTTGGGTACATATTTCAGAGTTGGTTTAAATCCCTGGAAAAGCACTATTGAGATTTTTGTTGGAGTATCTGCATCAGTTTGGGAAGAAGTCATGACATCTCAACATTATTGAATCTTTCCATATAATAACATGCTATAGCTCTCCATTTGTGTAGGCTTTCTTTAATATCTCAATAATTCTCCATAAATGTCTTGCACAGCTTTTCTCAGATTTATTTCTAGACACCCTATCTATTTGTTTCTATTATAAATACTTTTTTTGTGGTATGCAAAAATTCTTGATATAGATTCTCTTTATTATATATAATCTGCTTTCAATTCTTTTGAATATATGCCCAGAAGTGGGATTGATAAATCATAAAGCAGCTCTAGTTTTAATTTTTGAGGAACTACTTGTATCAGTCAGCTAGGGCTGCCATAACAAAATACCAAGACTGGGCAGCTTAAATAACAGAAATTTATTTTCTCACAGTTCTGGAGGCTGGAAGTTCAAGATCAAGGTCCAGGCAGGACTGGTTTCTGCTGAGGCCTCTCTCTTTGGCTTGTAGACGGCCACCTTCTCAGTGTCCTCATATGGCCTTTTGTCTGTGTGTGCACACTCCTGGTGTCTCTTCTTTTTCTTATAAGGACAGCAGTCTTATTGGATTTTGGCTCTACCTTAATGACATCATTTAACATTAATTACCCCTTAAAAGCCCTACCTCCAAGCAGTGACTTTGGGGGTTAGGGCTGCCACATATGAATTTTGGGAGGACACAAGTCAGACCGTATAACACTGCCATGCTCTTTTCCAAGCTTTAAATGACACATTAAACAAGATGGACTTAATTGATATTTATAGGACATTCCATCCAAAAACAACAGAATACACTTTCTTCTTAAGTGCTCATTGAACATTCTTCAGGATAGATCATATCCTGGGTCACAGATCAAGCCTTGGTAAATTTAAGAAAATTGAAATCAAATCAAGTTTCCGACCACAAGGCTATGAGACTAGATATCAATTACAGGAAAAAGTCTGTAAAAAATACAAACACATGGAGGCTAAACAATACACTGCTAAATAACCAAGAGCTTACTGAAGAAATCAAATAGGAAATCAAAAACTACCTAGAAACAAATGACAATGAAAACACGAGAACCCAAAAACTATGGGATGCAGCAAAAGCAGTTCTAAGAGGGAAGTTTAGAGCAATACAATCCTACCTCGAGAAACAAGAAACATCTCAAATACACAGCCTAACCTCGCACCTAGAGCAATTAGAGAAAGAAGAACAAAAAAAACCCCAAAGTTAGCAGGAGGAAAGAAATCATAAAAATCAGATCAGAAATAAATTAAAAAGAATGGAAGGAAACAATAACAAAGATCAATAACACTAAAAGTTGGTTCTTTGAGAAGATAAATGAAATTGACAAATCATTAGTCAGACTCATCAAGAAAAAAAGGGTGAAGACTCAAATCAATAAAATTAGAAATAAAAAAGGAGAAGTAACAAATGACACTGCAGAAATTCAAAGGATCATGAGAGATTACTACAAACAACTATATGCCAATAAAATGGACAACCTGGAAGAAATGAACAAATTCTTAGAAAAGCACAACCTTCTGAGACTGAACCAGGAAAAATAGAAAATATAAAGAGATCAATCACAAGCACTGAAATTGAGACTCTGATTAAAAATCTTCCAACAAACAAAAACCCAGGACCGGATGACTTCACAGGCGAATTCTATCAAACATTTAGAGAAGAGTTAACACCTATCCCTCTCAAATTCTTCCAAAATATAGCAGTGGGAGGAACACTCCCAAACTAATTTTACAAGGCCACCATCACCCACATCTGAAAACCAGACAAAGATGTCACAAAGAAAGAAAACTACAGGCCAGTATCATTGATGAATATAGATGCAAAAATCCTCAACAAAATGCTGGCAAACAGAATCTAACAAAACATTATACACCATGATCAAGTGGGGTTTATCCCAGGAATGCAAGGATTCTTCAATATATGCAAATCAATCAATGTGATAAACCATATTAACAAATTGAAGGAGAAAAACCATGTGATCATATCAATAGATGCAGAGAAAGCTTCTGACAAAATTCAACACCCATTTATGATAAAAACCCTCCAGGAAGTAGGCATAGAGGGAAGCTACCTCAACATAATAAAGGCCATATATGACAAAGCCACAGCCAACATGGTTCTCATGGTGAAAAACTGCAACCATTTCCTCTAAGATCAGGAACAAGACAAAGTTGTCCGCTCTCACCACTATTATTCAACATAGTTTTGGAAGTTTTAGCCACAGCAATCAGAGAAGGAAAAGAAATAAAAGGAATCCAAATTGGAAAAGAAGAAGTAAAGCTCTCACTGTTTGCAGATGACTATACTATAGTATAGTACTATACATAGATACTATACATAGAGAATCCTGAAGATGCTACCAGAAAACTACTAGAGCTAATCAATGAATATGGTAAAGTAGCAGGATACAAAATTAATGCACAGTAATCTCTTGCATTCCTATACACTAATGATGAAAAATCTGAAAGAGATATTAAGGAAACACCATTGCAACAAAAAGAATAAAACACCTAGGAATAAATCTACATAAGGAGACAAAAGACCTGTATGCAGAAAACTATAAGACACTGATGAGAGAAATTAAAGATGATACAAACAGATGGAGAGATATACCATGTTCTTGGATTGGAAGAATCAACATTGTGAAAAATGACTATACTACCCAAAGCAATCTACAGATTCAATGCAATCCCTATCAAACCAACAATGGCATTTCTCACAGAACTAGAACAAAAAGTTTCACAACGTGTATGGGAACACAAAAGACCCTGGATAGCCAGAGCAATCTTGAGAAAGAAAAACGGAGCTGGAGGAATCAGGCTCCCTGACTTCAGACTATGCTACAAAGCTACAGTAATCAAGACAGTATGGTACTGGCACAAAAACAGAAATACAGATCAATGGAACAGGATAGAAATCTCAGAGATAAACCCATGCACATATGGACACCTTATTTTTGATAAAGGAGGCAAGAATATACAATGGAGAAAAGACAGCCTCTTCAATAAGTGGTGCTGGGAAAACTGGACAGCTACATGTAAAAGAATGAAATTAGAACAGTCCCTAACACCATATACAAAAATAAACTCAAAATGGATTAAAGATTAAATGTAACCAGACACTATACAAAACTCTTAGAGGAAAACATAAGCAGAACACTCTGTGACATAAATCACAGCAAGATCCTTTATGACCCACCTCCTAGAGAAGTGGAAATAAAAACAAAAATAAACAAATGGGACTTAATGAAACTAAAAACTTTTGCACAGCAAAGGAAACCATAAACAAGACGAAAAGACAACCCTCAGAATGGGAGAAACTATTTGCAAATGAAGCAACTGACAAAGGATTAATCTCCAAAATTTACAAGCAACTCATGCAGTTCAATATAAAAAAAAAAACAAAGAACACAATCCAAAAATGGGCAGAAGACCTAAATAGACATTTCTCCAAAGAAGATATACAGATTGCCAACAAACACATTAGAGGATGCTCAACATCACTAATCATTAGAGAAATGCAAATCAAAACTACAATGAGGTATCCCCTCACACCAGTCAGAATGGCCATCATCAAAAAATCTACAAACAATAAATACTGGAGAGTGTGTGGAGAAAAGGGAACCCTCTTGCACTGTTGGTAGGAATGTAAATTGATACAGCCACTATGGAGAACAGTATGGAGATTCCTTAAAAAACTACAAATAGAACTACCATATGACCCAGCAATCCCACTACTGGGCATATACCCTGAGAAAACCATAATTCAAAAAGAGACATGTACCACAATGTTCACTGCAGCTCTATTTACAATAGCCAGGACATGGAACCAACATAAATGTCCATCAACAGATGAATGAATAAAGAAGATGTGGCACATATATACAATGGAATATTACTCAGCCATAAAAAGAAACTAATTTGAGTTATTTGTAGTGAGGTGGATGAACCTAGATTCTATCATACAGAGTGAAGTAAGTCAGAACGAGAAAAACAAATACCATATGCTAACACATATATATGGACTCTAAGAAAAAAGGGTTCTGATGAACCTAGGGGCAGGACAGGAATAAAGATGCAGACGTAGAGCATGGACTTGAGGACACAGGGAGGGGAAGGGTAAGCTGGGACGAAGTGAGAGAGTGGCATGGACATATATACACTACCAAACGTAAAATAGATAGCTAGCAGGAAGCAGCCGCATAGCACAGGGAGATGACCTTGGTGCTTTGCGCCCACCTAGAGGGGTGGGATAGGGAGGGTGGGAGGGAGATGCAAGAGGGAGGAGATATGGGGATATATGTATATGTATAGCTGGTTCACTTTGTTATAAAGCAGAAACTAACACACCATTGTAAAGCAATTACACTCCAATAAAGATGTTAAAAAAAATAACCATTCTCCCTTTTTAAAAAATCTAAGTAATATGCACGCTTCAGTATATTAGCCTTTATGTGTCAATTCTAGGCTCCTATCAATACTCAAGGAAAGCAACACGGGGTTTTGTAATCAGGATGCTGTTGCCATAGGTACTCAGCCACTCATGAGTAACAGAGTGAGGCCCGGCACCCAGAAGATGAGAAATGCATGATATTGGAGAAGCCTTGACAAGATTATCTAGCTGGTGTTCCACAAACTTATTGTATTTGGAAACTCTTATCAATCATGTGGAAAAATGTACTGCGTCCCCAATGACGGCAGCTGTTACTTCACTTAAGAGGCCGTATCGTGAAGCACAGTGGTTGCCAGATGTGGTCCCTGGACAGCACTGTCAGCGTCACCTGGAAACCTGTTGGAGATGCAGATATTCTGTTCCCACCTAAGATCTGCTGCACCGAAAATTCAGGAGGGGGGCCAGTCCTCCAGGTGATACTGGTGCACCCCAAAGCTGAGGACCGCTGGCGTGGTGATTAATATCACGGGCTCTGCAGTGAGGCTGCCTAAACATAAACCCTAGCTCTGCCAACTCACTGCCTGGATTATGTTCTATGCCTTGGTTTCCTCACCTAAATAACTGGAGTAATAACTGTATCAACAATAGGGTTGTTATGAATTAATTCACATAAAGTGCTTTAAAACAGTGCCTGACACGTAATAAGCACTGATTCCATCAATGCTGAGTATTATGAATTTTTCAGGATAAAAACAACGCTTATAAGTCTACTTATAGAGCAAAACTGCTTTTTGCTCTCTCTGTATCCCAGAGATCTGCATTTGGGAATCCTTGAGCAGAGTGTCACAATGAAGTACATCTGGCTGTGAAGGATGTAGCAGGAATGTCAAGGTGTTGGGAGGATTAGCACACAGTAGGGCGGCCAGGAGAGCATAGTCAGTCTCCAGGCGCAGGTGCTGAGGTGGAGTTAGGGGTGCAAGGTGTTTATGAGAGATCAAACATGTGAGAGGAAGGGGGTATGCTTTAGTCCATTACAGTTGCTAAAACAGAACACCACAGACTGGGCGGCTTATAAACAACATTCATGTCTCATAGTTCTAGAGGCTGGAAGTCCAAGGTCAAGGCGCCGACAGATTTGGTGTCTGATGAGAGCCCACTGGCTGGTTCATGTATGGCCGTCTTCTCCCTGTGTCCTCACATGGTGGAAGAGGTGTGGGAGCTCTCTGGGGTCTCTTTTATAAGAGCATGAATCCCATTCCTGAGGGCTTTACGCTCATGACCCAATCACCTCCCAAAGGCCCACCTCCAAAGACCATCACTCTGGGGATTAGGCTTCAACATATGAATTTGGGGGCGACACACAGTCCCTAATAAGGAGGAAGCAGGCATGAGCAGAGGAAGGTGTGAACTGTGATGCAGTCCCAGGGAACCCTGGGCTGGCTTGCCAGGGAGTTCCAAATCACGGAGCGGTCCTCAGAGTGTCCCTGGCTGGCCAAAATGGTCACCAGGGGCAGGATATTCCAGGAAAGCCATGGACCTCAGGCCAGACAGGCTCTGTGACCGAAGCAGACCCTGCAGAAGCAGGCAGCTGGGCAGCAAGTTCTTCCTTGGAGGAAGATCTGGGCCGCCCACTCCCTGTCTACCACGGTCAGTATCAGGAGATTCAAAGTAAACGGAGAGGTGGAACTGAGAGCCAGGAATGCGATGAATAGAATTGTAGATTCGACTCAAGTTCTTCTCTCTGCATTTTAGCAACTAGACCATATGTAGACTGTTGTGTTTAGTTCTGGGTGCTATACTTAAAGGGGTTGGCGTTCAAAAGCCATGATTTTTGCCCTGTTATCCACCACGGTACTCTTGAGGCCCATCAGATAGTCCATTGTGAAAGTGGATTACTGTGGCAGTGGTTCTCAGCGACAGAGAATGCATCTCCTAAAGGACCATTTCAGAGTGCTAGGGGTGTCTGCGGGGCTTGACAGGCCCGTCAGATGATTCTAATATACGCCCCCCCCAAAGAACACCGCCCTTCATTCGGGAATCCTTAGTCCAAAGGAACTCAAAACTCTAATCATATGAAACAAGATTGAGGGAGTTCTAGTGTTTAGCCTCGAAAAAGAAAAAGAGAGTGGATCTCAGATGAAATGGAGATGCCAGCAAGGCTTCTCAGAGTTAAATATAGTATGGATCTCTTAGAAAGGAAGGAGTCAAACAGTATTGACTAACATCGTTTTTACTATAATGTTAGCAAAATACATAAACCAGGTGTGCAATTACCTAACAAATATAAAACAAAATATATACTGATTAAATACAGAAATATCCAGTAGAAAACAAAGGAACAAACAAACATTAATGTGGTGCTGATAGAGTTTTAGTGGAACTGTTAAATCACATTAGCAGTGTGAACATGATACTGATGCTGTAAAGCTGTCGTTTTTAAAGTTGGTGTGCTACCATGTGCCATGAGATCGTCATTTTACCACCACTTCTTTTTATTCAAACTACTGGGAAACCTTTAATTACATGCCATGCTGCAATGCCATCGGGCATTCATTTAGCTCAAATGCATCACTTCTGATTGGTCTGCTCTGTTCTCCTTTGCCTATGTACAGAGCATCAGTTGATTCTCTTCTTCCTAATGTCCCTTCTCTTACATAACCGTCCTTCCCTACCTCCTGCATGATGATGAGCAGCAAAGCTTACTAACCCACCCTTCAAAGGAGTGCCCATGTGATCTGGATCCTAGTATCCATCTCTCTGGCCCTATGGATGGACAAATGACCCAAGCAGGTAAGAGCCCTACCCTGGTATTTTATACATGGGTACTACAAGGACGGGGCTCTTTCTTCTTCTGGGGTGGCTTCATGTGGCTGTGATAAGCCTTCTGCTCTTTTTCTTTTAAGTTTTATTGAAGTGTAGTTGATTTACAATGTTGTGTTTAGTTTCAGCTGTACAGTAAAGTGACTCCATTATACATATATATACATTCTTTTTCATATTCTTTTCCATTAAGTTTTATCACAGGCTATTGAATATAGTTCCCTGCGCTCTACAGTAGGACCTTGTTGTTTATCCATCTTATAGATAATAGTTTGCATCTGCTAATCCCAAACTCCCAATCCATCCCTCCCCCATACCCCTCCCCCTTGGCAACCACAAGTCAGTTCTCTATGTCTGTGAGTCTGTTTTTATTTCATAGATAGGTTCATTTGTTTCATATTTTAGATTCACATATAAGTGGTATCTGTGGTATTTGTCTTTCTCTTCCTGACTTACTTCACTTAGTATGGTCATTTCTAGGTCCATCCGTGTTGCTGCAAATGTCTTTTTTATGGCTGAGTAATATTCCAGTGTGTGTGTGTGTGTGTGTGTGTGTGTGTGTGTATCACATCTTCTTTGTCCATTCATCTGTTGATGGACACTTAAGTTGTTTCCATGTCTCGGCTATTGTAAATAGTGCTGCTATGAACATTGGGGTGCATGTATCTTTTTTGAATTATAGTTTTGTCTGGATATATTCCCAGGAGTGGGATTGCTGGATCATATGGCAACTCTATTTTTAGTTTTTTGAGGAACCTCCATACTGTTCTCCATAGTGGCTGCACCAATTTACATTCTCACCAACAGTGTAAGAGGGTTCCCTTTTCTCCACACCCTGTCCAGCATTTGTTATCTGTAGACTTTTTAATGATAGCCATTCTTGACTGGTGTGAGGTGATAGCTCATTGTAGTTTAAATTTGCATTTCTCTAATGATTAGCGATGTTGAGCATCTTTTCACGTGCCTATTAAGCCTTCTGCTCTTATGTGGCCATCATCACCACACCTCTCCCTTGACCTACCCCCATCTTTGCTGGAGAAAGTCTGTTCTCAGTGAGGTCCTCACACAACAAGCAACAGAACTGAGAGGCAGACAATCTCCGTGACATGGATTAGGTCTCTGGAGTGAGCTCCACCTGCAGCCTTCCAAGTTAGGGGAGCCAACAAAGTGCCTTTTAGCTTAAACTAGTGAGAACAGACAAATCCAGGTAGCCTTGGAGGTTCATTTCTTACGCCATGTCAGTAGCTTAGCAGAGAGCTGGCGTTGAAGATCTGAGTAGGCTTAACAGAAGAACAGGCTGACACTAGCCTCTGGGACCCAGAGGTTCTCCCTTCCTGACAATTGCAGTTTCCCGAGCAGGAAGCTTCCACTGTTTTCATAGCCACGTAGATGTGCCCTGACTCTCCCCTTATAAAGATGTCGAGCAGTATAGGAATGGGGCACCTCCCTAGTGGGACACCTCATGCTTTAAGAAGTCCAGCACGGCCTGACCCAGGCACGTCTCTTGGTGGGATGAGAGCTCGGGCGATTGTGTAGATCCTGTTACTTCTGACTTGAAAGGCTGTCCACAGTTAACCACATGGACATGGGACTTGTGGTGTAGGGGTCCATGGTGTCCACATCTCTTTTACAAGGCTGCCGGGTTTGAAATGGGTTTTCCACATGGGCAATGGAATGGACTGAGTCCGTCCACAGTAACTCGAGCGCCTCTACTTAGCTGCAGTCATAAACCCAAGGAGAAATCCAAGCACTGATGTTGCGTGGTGACACTTAAGTTTAAGATGACCCTTCATATGGTCCAGAACATGCATCACACACAAATATGGCTCAGATTACCATCCCGTGAAAGCACGCGTACACATCCACGTATACGTGTTCACACAAAATCCTTAGAGAGCTCAGAGCCCTACATGCCTGGTTTGAGAAATCCTGAAACAGAACACGCTGTGCCTGGGGTTCTGATGGAGACACTGAGTCACACTCACCCAAATGTCAAGATAATAATTGTCCGTGAACTTACACCTGTAGCTGTTTTATTTTTTCTTAGCTCTTTCTAAAGTATAAACGCTCCTACTTTACAACATTTGGTTTAGGAGACTTCTGGTCGTTTCAAGCTAGATAGATTTCAGAAATTCAGTTTATGAGATTGTAAAGTTATTTGCAGCTGTGGGGAGATGTGATTTAGGAAAACACATCTTTTTTTTTTTTTTCAAGGGCAAGAAGACAAAGTTATGTTCCTAAAGAAATGTCTGTGTT
Source organism: Lagenorhynchus albirostris (assembly GCF_949774975.1). Taxonomy (NCBI): domain Eukaryota; kingdom Metazoa; phylum Chordata; class Mammalia; order Artiodactyla; family Delphinidae; genus Lagenorhynchus; species Lagenorhynchus albirostris. The sequence goes on along the minus strand of NC_083110.1, from coordinate 4,446,619 downwards.
ATAATGTTAGGATGTTAAGAGTTGGTTCAGTGCCTTGTGGTGGAGTGGGAAGTGCTTTCCAAGAATATACCACAGTTCTAAGCCAGGGTTGGACAAGACTGGCAGGAAATTAATAATTTGAAGCTTTCCCTCTGATATAACCTTCAAGTCAATTTAGGGGGATTCTAAGCTACTACCAGTGTGCTTTTAGTATTAGCCTGAAATCTAAAGTTCAGTTATTTGTGGAAATAAGCTATTTCTAAGTATAGAGTTTACAGGAGTGGAAGCTATTAACCCAGTCGATCCTGGCCCAGTTCTAACTTGAGGATATATTTGGAAGGAAAAGGTCAATGAACTAGCAATAAATGCATCCTGAAGTTAGAAAACCGCAATTATAGTTCTCTTCTGCTACACACAACTGCGGACAAGTCAGTTAAACTCTTAAGTTGGTTATTTCAAAATGAGGGGGTGGAATATGTCCTTGGGATGTGACCCATTGGGGTGAGGAAGGACGATATCAGAATCTCTAGTTACATATATCTTCGTCACATCATTTAAAAGTTTAGTATGTGTGTTGTGTTTTACAAAGTACGTTAAACTTTAATAAATAGTACACGAATATGATTCAGAAATATATATATACATAAATACCCCTTTTTATTAAGATTGTGAAATAAAAAATATTTAGAGACTATACTTCTAGCCTCAGTTTCTTCCTTCATAAATTAAAGGTGTTGCATCAGGGTCCTTAATATTTGGAAGAAATACACACACACATAGTCATTTATATATATTATATTTATAAAATACATTTATATATTCTACTCTTTTAATTAGCAAGAAAACCAGGGTTTCTATGGTCATAAGAAAATAATGTACTACATAACTGAGGTTACTTTATGGTCCACACCCAATCATGGGTCTCCCCAGTAAAAACTGACTTAGTTCATAATTTTGTAGCTGATAAGAAATGTGATAACTTTTAGATGAAGCTGCTGATACTGAAATTAAAAAACAGCATTATATTTGATAAATGCTTTCTCATGTGAAAGACTAAAACCCAGAACTTCTTCGTATGTCTGACCTTCCTGGGGTCAGTATTTTGAGAAAATGGCTTCCAAGTGATAAAACGTTTGCCCCTGTGGTTTTAGTTAAGCCCAGGCTTAGGGAAATATATTCATCTCTTTTGTGTTTTTGATAAGTTCTGGCAACTGATTTAATTCTACTACTTCCTGCACTTATAAAACTTTTAAACCTGAATTGAAAATCCTGGTGGTCCAGACTCACATATGTACCTTTTTCCACATGGCAAGAAGCCCTTGTACAACAGACTACTTAGAAAAATAAAGTTGACTTACACCAAACACCCAATAAATGTTGACTTACACCACACACCCAATAAACTGTAGATGGATTAAATGTGAAGCCATAAAAGTACTAGTATTTGACTACATAAGAATTTTGCCATTTTTCTTAATGTTCTGACAAGCCCATCGGGAAAATGGACAAAATACAAAACAAAGAATTCCTCAAAGAAGTAATAATAAGCGATATTTTATGAAATATGAAAATGTTCTATCTCATTAGTAATTAAAGAAATAAAAATTAAAACATGTTGCCATATTTGCCTATATAAATGGCCAATTTAAACAAAGCTCTAAATTATCCAAAGCTGGTAAAGAAAGGTATGAAAATCATCTCATAAAGCTCAGGCAAAAGAGTCTTTGCTATATCGTTAATATCCCCTGATGAAAGCTTATGGAAATACCTATCAAAAATTTTATGAATATACCTTTGATTCAGCTACTTCATCTCTAAAATTCTGTCTTAACCAGCACATCATAAATGCATACAAAAATTTATCTACACGTACGTTCATACCAATATTTCAAACAATTAGCTACCGTTCATTCAGTGCTTACCATGTGCCATAAACTTTATACATATCATCTCGTTTGAGCCTTGTAAAAGCCTCATGAGGCACTCTGTATCATTTCCATTTGACAGGAGAACACTTCGTTTTAGAGGTTAGGTGAGTGAGCCAAGAATGCACCAGTAGTAAGTGTACAAATCCAAACCATGAATCTCAGGAGCCTGCCGTAACAACAAACGACGACCAAAACAGGGGCTTCCTTAAAGGAATTACGGCCCATCCAATAATGGATGACTAGGAAGGCACTGACAAATGACAGTGCAAAAGAATAATTGAGAACACTGGGAAAATGTTCCCAATTTGTTATAAAGTGAAAAAGGATGATCCAAAATGATATATGCTTTGTAACCTTAGTGTTGATAAAATAAGCAATAAAGTGCTACTACGTTCTGGCTCCAGATGTGGGTTTACAGGGGATTTTTACTTTTCTCTGTACACTTCTCTGTATTTCCCATTTTCTACAATTATATGTATGGCTTTTATAGTTAGATATCGTGTTACTAAAAATAAAATGAATGAATTTGTAAATAAAGTAAAAGAAGTATTCATGGGCTTGCTCCTGGGATACATTCCAAAGTGTCGTATATTAATGCAAAAATGGGGAACCCTGAAGTCCAAAATCTTCATACCCAGACTTTTCTCCATGTTTGACTTGTGACTTTTTTATTAATATACAAATCTTTCTTCATTTCTTAAAAATGTATTATAATTTTTTTGTTATTTGAGAAGAAATATATACACATCCTAAAAGTAAAAATTTGACAGAAGGGTGCAAAATCAGGTAGAAACTGTCCCTTCAAACTCACCTCTGATCCATCTGTTTTCGCTGCTGCACGTGGGTTTTCTCTAGTTGCGGTAAGCCAGGGCTACTCTTGGTTGCAGTGCACAGGCTTCTCATTGCGGTGGCTTCTCCTGTTGTGGGGCATGGGCTGTAGGCACGCGGGCTTCAGTAGTTGTGGCACACAGGCTTCAGTAATTGTGCCTCGTGGGCTCTAGAGTGCAGGCTCAGTAGTTGTGGCACATGGGCTTAGTTGCTCCATGGCATGTGCGATCTTTCAGGACCAGGGCTTGAACCCGTGTCCCCTGCATTGGCAGGAGATTCTTAACCACTGTACCACCAGGGAAGCCCCCAAATAACCTATGCTTTGTAACCTTACTTTTCTTAAAATATACAACACAGTTTTCATAAGAGCTATCTCCAGGTGTGGAATTATAGGGAATTTTTACTTTTTCTTTGTCTACTGCTCCCTATCTCCATGTTTTCTACGATCACCAGGCCCAGACAGTTTTATATACAGTTTATTTCCAAACACAAAAAGCTATAGTTGACATTGAAGAGATTATTGTAAATTATCTGAGCTGAATTTCATAAAAACACAAAAAACAAAACCAATCCCGCCCCTCCATCTTCTATCTATCTATCTGGAGCCCAGACTGCCACAAATGAAAACAGAAATAGAAATACAGTTATTGTGGAAGAATTCATCATATCAATGATATCAAGTAGATTTTAAAAAACAGGATGTTGAATATTTTAACATATTAATATGACATTGTATGTTTGGAGTGATAGCCCAAATACTTAATGACAGATGAACATTGACTAATCAGGACACAAGCCTGTCCAATCAGAATAATGCTGGCCAGGACATCCTCACTAGGTGTGTCAATCAGAGTTCTGATTTGAGTCTGGTTATAGGTCTAGAAACAGTGAAAGGTGGTAGCGTAGTCCTTAGGAAGATTACCACTCCTCTCGTCAAGGCACCTGCCTCAAAGGAGGTCATTATGGGTTCTTCAGGGAAGGAGAGACTCAATTCTTTATAAAGGATGAGTGTAACCTCCTGCTTTTATTCATCAAGGAGACCTGGCAGAATTTAGGGGTTCAAGAAGGGTGGTGACTAGAGTGTAGCACCTGCCTTGGGTGCAAAATTTAAGAGGGCGCCAAAAATTCTGTAATCAAAATAAATAACATTTTAATGTAATATTTAAAAAATCAAAGTTCACGCAAAAAAATCGATAATGAACAAAATATCAAAATTTTTAATAAAGACAGAATCAATACTACTGACTTTATCCTTTGGTTCAGACTCCAAAATGGCTCAGCATGGCCCTAGGTTCAAGGTCGCCAGCTTCATTAAATTGTTCATATGCTCCCAAACCAATATTCAGGGTACCACATCTTCCCAACCAATGCTCTAACTTGAAAATAAGAGATCCTGCTAGATTAGGAAATCAATGTGTGTTGTAATTCAGCCACCTGATAGATCAGACTTCGGGTGTGGTTTTCGAAATTTTAGTCCACTGGCTGCAGAATAAGGGTTTCCTTTAGGGCAGTCGTGAAAGCTTGCAGGTTCCCACAGAGACCTCAAGGTCTCTTTAAAGCCCTGACATTATTATTTCCTTTGCCTCAGTTCTCCAGAATACTTTGGAACAACCAAGCAAGGCCATTTTACTCCTGTTTTCACCAAACTGCTCTACGGCAACAATTACTCGGTCACTTGGAGTCTTGTGTTTTCTAGGCACTTGATTGCCGGTGTCTAAGAGTCAATAACGCACATAAATGTTGTGGCACTGCATGCCATGGCTCTCAGAGTCCCTTACCACTGGAACTAGGGTCATTAATGACTTTAAATCAGATCAGAAAATGAATTCAACAGGACCCAGAATTAGTTCCATTAAACCAGAGAACTCATCCTTAAGGTTCTATTGTTTTGGAATTACTCAATACCAAAGGACGTATCAGTCACAGTTCAATTAGAAAAAACAAAATATGGACCATATAGAAAATAAAGGCTCTATTATAGGGAAAGACAGACAGTTGGGAAGGGGAGATAGACATAAAGTGAAGGAGGAACAGGAACCAGGAAGGATGAGCTGGAACCCACGTTGGCTTCTCACCACGCTCAGCTCCAATTTCAATGATGCAGGTCTACTGGCTATAAAATCAGTACGCTTCACCCTGGAGAGGTACACAAACCTGACCAAGGATTCAGGAGGCAGAGGAGGTCTTCTGGGGGCTGCAGGAGCTCTGAGCACACCTGTAAGGCGAGTCAGCCAATCACAGCAATGCATGCGAGCCAGCCTTGTACCAACTTTACATCAACCTTCTGAGTGTCACACGGCTGCTGTTTCACTTCCGCCTTCCAAATCCTGTGCTGATTTCTTCTGTGGCCAGTGCTGAGCTAGAACCATGCAGGACTGGGCAGTGCTGGAAACATACTTCACACAGCTGAGCTGACACAACACAAAGCCATGCACACTGTGTCTCAGGGAGGATTAGCAACCCTGAACAATCAGAATTATGTGCTCTATACACACAGAATATTCCTGTAAAAAACTGTATGAAGATTTACAAGAGTTGATTATCTCAGAGTTTACACACATGCATACATAACACGCATACACATTCACAACCCTGAGCTTCATTTTGTAACGACTCTACGTTAAAATGACAAATTAGCCAAGATTTAAACTTTAAGAGTCCAGCACTTACAAGCAGAAAAATTCATCTCAATAATAACTTGATTTAAAAAGATAACTGGTCACTTAGGGGTTAAAAAAATTCGAATACTTTCTGTAAAAACCTATGAATTCAAACCTATACTTAGGTAAATTCATAATCATGGAAGATTTTATTGGTTTAAGTTAACTAATTCACAAATAAATAAAATACTTGCATAAAATTAGGAAAAAAAGATAAAAGAAGAACTGAAAACTTAAACGCAACCAATAGAGAGAAAATAATGTAGAGAAATTAATAATGAGGAAAAAATTAGCTTGATAAATATACACAAGAGTTTTTTGTTTTGTTTTTTCAATATATTAGATTTATCTCTGATAAACCTAATTTGGAGGAAAGAAAATAGAAGTTTATGTTAGAAAAAAAAAGTTTATGTTAGAAAAACAATCCATGTCAGAGAAGGGGATCTTAAAACCATAACAATGTATGCATCTCTAAACCATTGTCAAAACTTTCCATTAAATAAATATTTTCTGGAAATATATGAATTGCTCAAATTGACCCAAGAAGAAATAGGAAGTATTAATAGACTTATAATGGCAAAATATAGTTAAAATTACCAAATAATTACTTCCAAAGGGGAGCTGTAGGCACTTTATCGGCGAGTTTCCACACTAAAAGCATTGATTACCCCTTCTCCATCAGCAATTCTGGAGCCTAGACAGATGAAAATCTCTCGAATTAATTTTATTAAATTAAATGATCTCAGTTACACAAACTTGACACAGTACAAAAAAAAAAAAAAAAAGAAAACCATGGACTAAGTTTACTTATGAATACAGGTGTAAGAGTCCTAAATTGAATACTATTGACTCCCATGGGGGTTGGGAAAGGATGGAAGTGTGATTTGGGGGCTTTCTCTCATCCTTCACTTTTTTAAAAAAAATTTTTATTTTATATTGGTTAACAATTGATTAATAATATGGTGATAATTTCAGGTGTACAGCAAAGTGATTCATTTATGCGTATACATGTATTTATTCTTTTTCAAATTATTTTCCTACTTAGGTTGTTACGTAATATTGAGCAGAGTTCCCTGTGCTATACAGTAGGTCCTTGTTCACTCTTGACTCTTAAAACAACTAGTAACTCACGAAGAGGTGCTAAGGGGTTGAATCCCGGGAGCCTTATTTCTCTCAGTCTCCTGTTTGTGTGAATGTAGGTCCCACAACTACAAAATCACCAGCAGTCACACTTAGCCAGGTGACTGCCCCAGTCCCAAGGGCTTATCTCCTATCTGACGCTGGGACAATTCAAAAACCTTAACTGAGATGAGCCTACTTGGTGCTATCGACTGAAAATGGAATGCACAACCTAAAAGTTGAAAGTTATGTTTTATTCAGCAGACTTTCTGAGGACTTCAAGCCCAGAACACAGCACCTCAGGTAACACCGAGAAAAGCGTTCAGAAGAGGAAGCAGGGGAGCCAGGATATATAGGAATTTTTGCAACAAAACACCAGGTAGTCAGAACATCAACAGATTACTGTTAATAAAAGAAAACCAAGTATCTCAGGTTAAGGAATTTGGTGCTTTTCGAGGTAGGGGAAGATGCCAGAGTCTGGGCTCACTGAAATCATGCCTTTGATATGCACCTCAGCTATCTGGGGCCAGCATCCTGTGCTTTACCATCCCGAGTCTCCTCAGGTGCACCCTCAGGGCAGCTGCAGCGGCTGAGGGCTTGGTGGTGGGCATCCTGCTTCCATCCTGAATTCCCTCAGGACTCAGCCTCGGAGGCTGTGATGTGATGGCTTAATGGTTGCAGCATCCTTTGTGTAGTGATACGGCAGGCGGTATTTTAGTTCTCAGTGACAGCTGGTGAAAGTGTGGGCGAGAGCAAACACCAAAATGTCGTGAAGTATCACTGTTAGGGACAGGCTTTGTTGGAGGACTCCCGAGTATTGTACAAGTTCTGCATTCCACACCGAGGCTGCGCGTCTAAGGAGCTAAATGACAAACCGAGGACACCCTCTCTCCACCCACTACTCTTTTTACAGTAGCAGCCCCGTATGGCCTTGTACAGGGGCATGTTTACCATCAGAGGTAGGCACCAAACTATCTATCCAAGTTTTGACGCCAGCTCTTCTGGGAATGGTCAACTGTTGGAACTTTACGGTTTAAGGCCATGGGGAGAGAGCACCCAGACCTTGGGAACTTGAGTTCTGCCCCTGCCCCTCCCTCTGTGGCAGAGACATCTCCAGTCCTGGTGCGCTCCCAGCTAGACAACCTGAACTTTCAGCCATCATTCATGGATAATCCTACTCGTTTCTCGGAATTACTTTCCTTTTCCAGAATCACCTACCTATGTTTACCTGTTTATCTTTCCCAATAAACTTCAAACAACCTAGTTTTTTTTTTTGTACAACCTAGCTTTATATTTGGAAAATGCTAAGTACAGTCTGAAAATATTGATGTTATTTTGTCACTACCATTCCAATAGCTCTTATTTTTATATCAGGTTTTATTGCATGGACTAGAAATTCCAGAACAACCTTAGAGGATAATGGGGAAGAAGAGTAGCAGTGTTTTGTTTCTAATTGGAACTGGTATGCTCAAGCTTTTCCTTTTATTTGTTATGTATTTTAGCAGGTAAGTATGAGACTGGAAAGTGTTTTAAAATATTCTTTGTGTCCAGAAACTATCCATTAGTTTGTTAAAGAATTTTCTTTAAATGAAAGAGAGTTTAAATTTTTGATCGCTTTTTTAAAAAGATACATTAAGTTGATTCTGTGTTACATGATTTTCTTTTCCTGATGATATAAGGGTAGAGAAGTAAAACTGCACATTCATGTATAAAGCAGACGTCATGCTTGTATTCTAAAAAGCTAAAGGAAGAGGAGGCAGGACCCCTTTCAGGTCAAAGCCTCGCTGTGCGACCAGCGGTGCCCTGGGCACATCTCTGGGGTGCTGACATCACTGGGAGCCACGTGCAGCCCCCCACTGAGCCTTGGCTTGTACGGTCCCCCATAAAGCCTGTTCCTTAAATGTCACAACATTGTGGCAATTTCCCTCACTCACCTTGCCACTGTAATAAAAGGAGATGTCCCTAATTTAAGGCTACAGTTATTAAAAACAATATCGGATGGGTGCTAGAATAGACGGATGACTGGATCAAAATGTTACCAAGTCCAAGCTCGCTCTGCTCGCCACACAACAGGCCAATGAATTGGAGACGAGGCGTTGAGGCAGGGAATATGAGTTTATTCGGACAACCAGTGTATAGAATATGATGATGGTAGTATCACTAATCATCAGGAAAAGGAGAAATTGTTTTATGAATGGTCCTAAGAAGCCATGAATTGGAGCCGAGGCCAATGAATTGGAGACGAGGCGTTGAGGCAGGGAATATGAGTTTATTCGGACAACCAGTGTATAGAATATGATGATGGTAGTATCACTAATCATCAGGAAAAGGAGAAATTGTTTTATGAATGGTCCTAAGAAGCAAGAAAAATGAATTATTTGGCAAAATAATTTTGAAATATTTTATTGTCCATTCATTCACTGAAATAAGAAGAGCTAGATCAATGAGTTAAATGAGAAATGTAAAAATCATATAAAAGGGAGAAAATATAATGTCTATAGTATAGGGAGTGTTTTTTATTAGCTAAGACAAAGGAAGACACCACCCAAAAAAAAACCCATAATGAAATTGACTACATAAAAATGTTTGCCTCAAATAGAGCCAAGAAGCCCCAGAAATCAATAAAAACGTGTTAATATTCCAAAAGGTAGCTGGAAAAAGGATATGTATTATTAATATAAAAATCCAAAAATAGAATAGTTTAAAGACAATAGAAGTTTCTTTCTTGAATAACAGCCCTGAAGTTAGTCGTCCAGCAGGTTGAGGCTCTGAGACCAAGGTTACTTCCAGATTGCTGTCCCTCCCCAGTCACGAGGCATTTTCCCAGTCTGCGTGGCTGGAGGGGCTGTGGATGTATCGGTTTAGCGAGCAGGAAGAGAAGGACATCTCCTCCTCTGCCTGTGAGGTGAGAGTTGCACACATTGTATCACTGAGAATTTAGATACAACGGCACACTCAGCAAGGGAGACGGGGAATTGCAGCGCTGAGCTGTGTGGCCTTGCGCCCAGCATCACTGTTCCGATGACAGGGGAGAACAGCAATCTCTGCATTCACTACGGAGGGATACACCTTGTCAGTAAGCATGGGGGAAAGCAGAGAGCCTCATTACCAACCAAAGAAGCACAAATTAAAACTTACAGGAGATAACATGCATCAAGTAAGCCAAGGTTCTTTAACATAATAATGCTGTTTATTTGTGAATGTGAGATGTGACACTCTGATACACTGCCTTGAAAGCAATTTAGCAATTTAACCAAGACCCTTAAAATATTCATACCTTGAAGGAATAGGCAAACATATCTGTAACCGTGGATGATCTAGAGAATTCAAAACTAGAACCGTGCATGAGAATTATGTTAATAAACGCTAACTTTTATTGAAGGTCTACTATGAACCAGGATTATTGCTATGTACTCTACATGTATTACCTAATTCTGAAACCAGGCTATGAGATACTCCTATAGTATCCCATTTTACTGATGTGCATATAGGCTCAGAGAGGTTAAGTAACTTGCCTGAAATCACAGAGCTAGTGGATAGTTGAATTGTGATTCAAATCCACGTCTTTCTAACATCGGAACCCTCGCTGTTGGTAAGTTAACATTTTACATTACTACAGAAAAGGGTGGGTTTTCAATGCACAGTGTTAGGAAAACTGGCATTTCCTTTAGAGTAAAATTAACTCTTAGACCAATGATTTGTAATCATTTTCAGTTCATGAACAACGTAAAGAATCTGATGAGAGACATTGATCCTTTTCACACACACACACACCACAAACACACACACATATATACAAATAGTTGTATATATATGCACAGTTCTATGCAGTTCTGATGGATTTTGGAGCCAAGAAGCTATGAACTTGAAAAGAACCCCTATCAGATGCCAATATAAATTCCAGATGCATTGAAACTTTAAATCTAAAAATTAAACATAAGAATAGCCTGTGTGTGAATAAGGAGCTAAGGTACCAAACCTCCAGCCTTGGTTCCCTAATCTGGAAAAAAATGAGGGTAATAATATTTACCACAAAGCCTTGTTGCGAAGATGAAAAGAGAAAGTACACAAAATATTTAACAGTGTCTGGCATACAGAACTTATTTGGTAAGATTTAATTATCTCTCTTTTTACACACATGCATATATATACTATATACATGACATACGAATAGGTATGTATTCTGTAAATATTTCCAAATAGACATATGCATTTATGAAAATATCCTCATAAATTTGGAGTTAATAATGAATTTATAATCATAACACCAAAGCAGACACCATAGGGAAAAAGATGAATAGATGTAATTATTTTATTTATTTATTTATTTCAATTATTAAAATTCTTTATTTTTGTAGATGAAATAAGGATACATTTTCTTGAATTTCTTGATTAATATTACTAATCAACTATGGAATCGATGTAATTATTTTTAAATGTAAATTTTGTTGTTGGTATAAACTTCATACACCAGTGCATCTGTTTTTCTCATGTAACAAATACTTATTGAGCATTGATTATGTTCCGGGCCCTGTTCTAGGTACTGGGGACACGAAGGTCAACAGAACAAACCCAGGTCGGTGTGGGATTGACAGGCAGTGGATGGCCGACCCCAGGGCCTGCCGTGTGCCCTGCGAACGCAGTAGGGATGCCCCCTGATTCAACCTCGGCACTTTACAGATGAGGGTAGAGGACATCTTGTGGGCTTTGTCCCTCGAGGCTGCCGAGGGGGCAGTTCACGACAGGCAGGGTGGCAGAGGGAATTGGAAAACAGGGGACACAGTGGGAAGCGTGCAAAATGGGACAGGTGGGAGCCAAGGAAAGGGTGGACGCTGACTGTTGAGTCTGTACTGTGCGCGCACAGACAGTTTGTGGTAGGCGGGGCCCAGCTTCCGATGCGCGTGCTTCCTGGAGGAGGTTTGCAGGCCAGGACTGTTGGGAGGAGAGAGGGTTGGGGTTAGAATAGAGCAACCTAGTCCTGGATAATAAACTCAGATTTCAGACTGGAATCTGCTCGGGACAGTGCAATTTACTTGTTACAGAAACAGTGCTTGTGGAAGAAGATGGGAAAAGCTTTACGTGAGCCTTAATGAGTTTGGTTATATAGGAGTTTGATTTCCATCTCATGAATAATAAACAACCCTCAATATGCTAATTCCAGCTTCCCTTTTGATTGCTCTTGCCCGTCCTGCAGAGAAAATAACCAAGAAAAATATGGGAAATGCCATCTCCCTGTTAGAATGAAACACCTCTTGGATGGCACAGTATTTCAGCTCCAGGGTTTCGAAGTTTACTAACTGTCTCTGCCTCATTGGTTTTTCTATGTAGACAATTCCTCCCCCATAATCTAATCAATGTTAAAGTGAAACATGACTTTAATTGAACAACGCGTAATAAGATTTGTTAAGTTTGAAGTAGAATAATATGACTAAGATCGAAACAGAAACAAACTGAGAAATTATTTCTCTGTATTTCCTATAGTTACATATCTTTACTGATAATTTTTCTTAACATTTTGAACATTTTTTTTCCCTTTGGATCAACTAGAGTTCCTTTTATTTTTGAACATTTTTTTTAAATTGAAGTATAGTCAATTCACAATGTTGTGTTAGTTTCAGGGGTACAGCAAAGTGATTCATTTATACATATATCTATTCTTTTTCAGATCCTTTCCCATTATAGGTTATTACAATATATTGAATATAGTTCCCTATGCTATACAGTAGGTCCCTGTCGTTTATCTATTTTATATATAGTCGTGTGTATCTGTTACTCCCAAACTCCTAATTTATCTCCCTTCCTCCCCCCCCTGCCGCTTTCCCCTTTGGTAACCATAAGTTTGTTTTCTATGTCTGTGAGTCTTCTTCTGTCTTGTAAATAAGTTCATTTGTCTTTATTGATAATTTTTACTGTGGTATCTTTTTTTTTTTTTTTTTTGGTGGTACGCGGGCCTCTCACTATTGTGGCCTCTCCGATTGCGGAGCACAGGCTCTGGACGCGCAGGCTCATCGGCCATGGCTCACGGGCCCAGCCGCTCCGCGGCATGTGGGATCTTCCCGGACTGGGGCACGAACCCGTGTCCCCCGCATCGGCAGGCGGACTCTCAACCGCTGCGCCACCAGGGAAGCCCACTGTGGTATCTTTTAAAAGAAAGATATTCAATGTGTACAAGGGATAGATTAACTTCATCATGTCACTTGGGAAGGCAATTTAGATGGAGAGACAGGAAATCACTAGGTCTTACTTATTTTTTATTTCCCCAGTATTTGTCCTTTTCTCTTTGCCCCAGTTCTCCTACCCAAGGTCAAATCAAACTCCCGAGCCTGCTGTCTATTCAAGTCTTCGTGATCCACCTCCACCCTTCTTGCCGGTCATGTTGCCCACATTTAATTCACCTGGACTAGTTGTGTGCCCATGGAATACGTGTAGCTCCTCAAACAGGATTTGCTCTGCTATCCTGTATGTCTCTGCGCGCACAGTTTCTTCTACCTGAAAGTCTCACCTACCTTCTCTCTGTCCGTCTCATAGGGTAAAAATTAAGAAGATGCTAGTTTTGGAGCTCGATGGTCTTTATTCAAATCCCTGGGCTGCCACTGCCGAGCTGTGTAAGCTTAGACGTGTTCATCTCTGTGAATCTCATTTTCCTCATCTGAAATTGGAATAATAAAAGGATTCATTTCATGGCGTTGTTATGAAAGTTAAATTAGACAATGTGTGTGATTGGCCCGGTGCAAAATGCATTCCAAATACCCAATACTGTTTCACCGTTAGTATGAATACAATGTTTATTGCCATTTTTTAAAATTAATTTTTATTGGAGGATAGTTGATCTGCAATGTTGTGTTAGTTTCCGCTGTACAGTAAAGTGAATCAGTTATACATATATCCCCTCTTCTTTAGATTCTTTTCCCATACAGGTCATTACAGAGTATTGAGTAGAGTTCCCTGTGCTATACAGTAGGTCCTTATTAGTTATCTATTTTATATATGGTAGTGTGAATATGTCAATCCCAATCTCCCAATTGATTACCATTTATCGATGACGGTTCTGGTTCTCCTCTCCGTGTAGCAATCTCGTTTCCTAGGGGCCAGGGGTAATAGATTCAGGAGGAAGGGTGGTAAGACATATTTCGAAGGTGGATTCATCGAGGCCCTGTCTAGTCCCTGTGGCAGCCCAGGAAGTCCTAGAGATGTAGGCAGTGGGGATAGCAGCTGATTTCATTTTCCTGTCTTTCCTAGCACTCCCCTCTACGACCAAGCCAGGACTTGGGTCCCCATGCTCCTCCGGAATACAAAGAAGCAGCATCCTGCAGTGAGGGGAAAGCTTCCAGACTGAAGGTAGGGAAGTCTGACCTCCACCTTTAACTCATCCAATAATCGGGTGATATCCTTGGACAAATGACTTCATCTCCTTGGGACCAGCTCCTGATTTATTAAAAAAAACAAGAGGGTTACCTTATGTGATCTCTAAGTATCTTTCCAACTCTGGGGTTCTGTGGTTCTAAATGGGGAAACTCACTGTGTATTTGCTGTCTGCAGACTCAGGAGGCGTCGTGGGGTGTGCTGAGTCAGGCCCGCTCCATCTGGGGATACGGTGAGGCCACTTGGTGTCACTTCTGCCTGGCAGAGGACAGGGGCTTCAGAGTCTGTGGGAGAGGAGTGGAGTGCCCCCAAGCTTTCTATGTTTGTGTGTACGTGTACACACATATATAATATACATGTTTTAAAATGAAGCTTGATACCATGTAACCAAGATTGAATATTTATCCTCTCATAGAAGTTTCCAGACTCTAAAGAAAAAAAAGACGGTGTATACAGGAGAATGCCAATATCTTTGACATTTGATTCAGTTTTTATTTTACTCTCTATCCACTTAGCAGTCCCTTCTCAGAAGGAGTAATACAGATGTTTGATCACGCTATTTAAGACACAAGGAGTCAAGACAAACAAACAAAAACATACAAGAATAACAAACAACTTCTACAAACACTTCTAAGAGACCAGTAAACTACCTTCCTTCAAGGGTGCAGAAGCTTTTGGAAGCATGAATTTCCTATCAGAGTTCCTTGATGTAGGTTTTCTTGGTTCTAACAAAGAAGAGTGAAAAACCAAAAATAGAAACCACTCTGAAGAGAGTCGGGGGCCCTAAGCGCAGGTCCCCTTGTAAGACATCTTTATTAACACTCAGAATCCTCCAAGGTCCCTCCCCTACAGTGATGACGCACACTTTTGAAAGTCTCACCACAGTGGGGAGACATCTGTAGATTTCGTTCCGCACTTCTTAGAGTTTACAGAAACTACACAAGTAGCTTCCACTGTATTTATCAAGCAAAAAGTAATTGAAAACAGCAGGTAGTGGTGCCTTAGTCACTGGAAAAAGTTGGTTTGCCAATTGACCCATGGAGTGCTGAGGTTGGGAAGTCCCATTATAGCTCCTGGGTGGTATTCAGGTTCAGTAAATCCCCTGCGTGTCTGGGTAACTGGATTCCTAAATCTTAAGACTATTTTCATCTGCTAACGAAAGAACTGAAGTAGAATGGAATCAACTTAGAAAATGCGTTTTGCTTCTAAATATTTTCTGAATTGAAGATTATCCGTGTGACTTTGGAAGATCTTATTTAGCTGTACATTGAAAAAAAAATCCTCTTTCTGTCTTAGGTAGTAAGATTCAAAACAAAATGCAACATAACAAAGTGTAGCAATAAGATCCACAGAAACACAGTTGGAGTAGCATATGTCACAGAATTTCCAGGCCAGTCCTGTTTCCAACTACAGTTTTGGATACTGAGGTCTCACCAGTTCTTAGAATGTCCAAGAAATTCTAATATAACAGCATCTAGACTGTTTGCTTTAGGCTGCCTCTTACATACAAATATGGTACTCAAATTCCTTGTTTAACCTTTTTCCCTGATGTGAGATTCAGAAAAATATGGTCACCACAATGGGAGACCAAGAAAGTAACTTTGGCCAGTCCCCTAAAAGTACGGATGAGGGGAATTAAACCTTAGCCCTATGGGTTTTAGGGAACTACTTAAAGGTGAACCAGGGGAGAGGCAAAAACTGACTAAAGAAATTGAAAGCTGATTCCAAGCAGCAAAGCTGAAAGTCTTTGGGATATTTAATCTAGAAAAGAGAATGTTTTAAAAGATGTCTAATAATTTCCACAAACAAATATTACTGATAATGAAACCTGTAATTTTGATTATTAACTTGATGTTTAGTTAGAAACATTAACACAGTGATGGTTTTGTGCAAATTCATATACATGCTTTCAAGCTGGACCTTGTATGACTATACACCTACCATAAGGTGGAGGGATAGGATCTCTGACTCTGGAACAGAGATAGATGTACGTGCTCTTCAGACGCTGGATTCCAGCTTTACAGACAAGATGTTAATTACACAAGCAGTGGGTCTCCATTCACATGTAAGTATAGGGAAAGGAGTTATGGGATTCACTACAGCAGAGAACATCAACGTTAAGCATTAAGAAGAAATTCTTGGCCATGACAACAGCAAAATGCAATTCCAAATGTGATGAGGGATTTCTCATAGAGTACATAATTGCCCATCACAACGGAGGAGGGAGCAAATCGTTCTGAGGGTCACCTTTGACCTTATGCAGCTGTGATATTTTGCGGAAGAATGAATACAACCTGGGACGAAGTTCACTTAACAAACAGCAGCTCTTTATCACATTGCCTCGTTATCTGTGGCTGATTTTGTGGAGAAAGGACAATTAGAACCAAACTCAAGAGAAAAGCATCCTGGGAGAAATATAGACCCAAGGGGCTGAAGAAAACCAGGCTCCCCTCCATCAGAGGAATTTGAAGAAAAAATACTAAGAGCCCAGTCCAATCTGAAGAGCCCATCTCATTATGGCTGCGGACCAATATTGACAATCTGGTGCCAGAAATGCTGGTGGGAGCACAATTCAGTCTATGTACACTCTGCATGTTAAACATAAACAGTGCTTTAAGCAATGTTACTAACCTCAGGTGGGATGTGCATTTTCTTAAAAAAAATGCATGTTAAACTTAAATGCAATTACTGATGGTTTTTCCCTTCAAATCCGGCTTTCTTACTTCTGATTTTGGAAAGTTCTCCCCAGCCTCTGCCCCAAAGCCTGCTGCACACTTCTTACGGCTCACAGCTTTCTAAGTCTCTTAAGACTTACGACTTAGGGCCGGGCCTGGGGTGTTCTTACTTCCTGCTGTTGGTACTGCTCCCCACAGATCCGCCTTTACAAAGGGACAGAGCCCCAGGACCTTGCACCTCTTGCCCTGGGGCTGAGGGTGCTTTGCAAACAGCTATTGCAGTCTGCTTATCCATTAGCCCTTTAAACCATACAATAAATTGAACAAAGAATAAGAGATTCAAAAAGCTTCTTTAATTTCAGTAAATCCCTTTACAGATACAGGTATGGGAACTTTTCAGAAGCTTTTGGGAAAGAAGACTAGAATCTAACTTCAGTAAATGTGTCAGGAAAAAGATACAGTGATACCTCTACTGCAGACCCATTGGCTGTGACCACTGTTTTGCCTTCTAATACCTGTGTTACTTACTGAGGAAATGAAACCCCTCTGGACCTTCCTTTCCTGTCCCCTCTGGCTTCTCTGTCTGGGTCCTCTGCCCTCTTCCCCACCTTGACACACACAAATCTGACTGGCCTTCCAGACTTGCTGGGCAGCCACCCCTTCCCCAGCTCTCCCAGTTAGAAGTCCTGACTGGTCCTTTGAATTCCAGCAGCTTTCTAGCTGGATCTTTCTGTCTTGCTTTAGAATTAGTGTTTGTCATAACTTCCCTTAGAGACGATTCGCTCCTTAAGGCTCTGGTCTGGATTCTGTTTGATTCATTTTGTACCTTCTCAGTTTCCCAGTGCACCATGAAATATTTGTTATGCAAATTAATATGCCTGTGATATTCTTCTTGTGGATGGCCTTAAAATAAACTATTGGGGAAAAGCAAAATGACAAACAAAGCATCTGGGACTTCCCTGGTGGCGCAGTGGTTAAGAATCTGCCTGCCAATGCAGGGGACATGGGTTTGAGCCCCGGTCCGGGAAGATCTCACGCGCCACGGAGCAACTAAGCCCGTGCGCCACAACTACTGAGCCTGTGCGCCTAGAGCCTGTGCTCTGCAACAAGAGAAGCCACCGCAATGAGAAGCCCGTGCACCACAACGAAGAGTAGCTCCCGCTCGCCGCAACTAGAGAAAGCCCACGTGCAGCAACGAAGATCCAACATAGTCAAAAATAAATAAATTAAATTAAATTAAAAAAATAATAAAAACAAAGCATCTCACACTAGCAGGGGCCCCATTTGCCCAGAGGATGTTTTGTTTTCTCTTGTTTAGAAGATTTATTGCAGCTTAAGAGCCAGGGTATGTTTTCTTTCCTGGGTAAGTTATATGTGTGGTTCCCGCAGCAACAGCTCCACTAGATGTTGACTTACTGCTGAGAGCACGTGAGGAGGATGGGGGACAAGCCCAGAGGAATGTCACAGGTGCGTTTCCAGACACCTGCCACCTGCCCCATGGGGGGCGATGTGCCCACCAAAGGCCGTGATCACCAGTCGAACCACACAGGAGAGTGCTGATTTCGGT
Source organism: Lagenorhynchus albirostris (assembly GCF_949774975.1). Classification (NCBI taxonomy): domain Eukaryota; kingdom Metazoa; phylum Chordata; class Mammalia; order Artiodactyla; family Delphinidae; genus Lagenorhynchus; species Lagenorhynchus albirostris. Next base: position 4,428,501 of record NC_083110.1, on the reverse strand, counting down.
CCAATAACACTCTAGGACTCAAAGTGGAAACATGAACCAGAAACTCATGTTGTTTAAAACATCAGCACCATGGGAGTTCCCTGGTGGCCTAGTGGTTAGGATTCTGGGTTTTCACTTCCGGGGCCCGGGTTCAATCCCTGGTCTGGGAACTAAGACCCTGCAAGCTATGTGGCCAAAAAAAAAAAAAAAAAAAAGAAAACATTGGCACCATGTCTTTTTTTTTTGCAGTACATGGGCTTCTCACTGTTGTGGCCTCTCCCGTTGCGGAGCACAGGCTCTGGACGCACAGGCCCAGCGGCCATGGCTCACGGGCCCAGCCGCTCCGTGGTACGTGGGATCTTCCTGGACCGGGGCACGAACCCGTGTCCCCTGCATCGGCAGGCGGACTCTCAACCACTGCGCCACCAGGGAAGCCCGGCACCATGTCTTATAAATGATGAAGCCCCAGAAAACTCAAGAGTCCTTTTCCACATTGACCCCAGTACAGGCCCTTTTCATTCAAATCACTTCACATCAAACAGTAAATACAAAAGAACTTGGCACAAACAAGAAGACAGAACAGATCTGTATAGGAAGGAGTGGGCGAAAAATTACCAAAAAAAAAAAAGGAAAAGGGACTTCAAGCTATGGCTGGAGCCTGAGATTTGCTTCCACCCGGACTCACTCCTCTGGGCCCTTCCTCCCACTTATTGTTTGTTTCTGGAAGTGATGCTTCATGAAAACAAGGTTCTATTTTATTATAATCTGTGATTCAGGGTGTAGATTGGACCACTTTTTATATCCGGGGTGTAGTTTCCCATCTAGGAAGGGGACTAGTAAAATCTGCTGTTTACCAATGTCACAGAGGTAAGAAGGTGGCCTCCAGCTCTATGTGAAAGGGACAGGAGCTCTTCCAGGCTTCGGGGTGCCTGTTAGTGAGTTACTTAAGAGTACTTAATGGCATCCTGGCAACCCGATTGCTTTTGAAAATAGGAAATGCACTCTAGAGAAAATCCTTCTCATTCTCTCTTAGTGGGGAGAAAACATGCCTCTAAAAAGTTCAATTTCAGCATGAGATTTGCCACGTGCTTCCCCTGGCTAAAGGGCGCTCTAGTGATTCATTAGGAGCATTAAGTTAATGTCTTACTTGCAAATGGTGCACAGTGGCTGAGGTCAAAACGTCCTGTTTGCATGAGTTAATTTGCTGCAGGTTAATAGTTAAGTCATTAGAAAACTAAAAATAGAACTACCATATGCCCCAGCAATCCCACTACTGGGCATATACCCAGAGAAAACCATAATTCAAAAAGACACATGCACCTCAATGTTCACTGCAGCACTATTTACAATAGCCAGGACATGGAAGCAACCTAAATGGCCATGGACAGAGGAATGGATAAAGAAGATGTGGTACATATGTACAATGGAATATTACTCAGCCATAAAAAGGAATGAAATAATGCCATTTGCAGCAACATGGACAGACCTAGAGATCGTCATACAGAGTGAAGTAAGTCAGAAAGAGAAAAACAAATATTGTATATTAACACATCTATGTGGAATCTGAAAAAATTGCTCTAGACGATCTTATTTACAAAGCAGAAATATAGACACAGACGTAGAGAATAAACGTATGATACCAAGGGGGAAAGGTGGGGCTGGGATGAATTGGGAGATGGGGATTGACATATATACACTATTGATACTATGTATAAAATAGATAACTAATGAGAACCTATTGTATAGCACAGGAAATGTGCTATACACATGAAAAATGAATGAAATCCATTCCAATGAAAAGGAAATCCAAAAAAGAGGGGATATATGTATATATATGTATATATACAATTGATTCACTTTGTATATGTATATATACAATTGATTCACTTTGCTGTAAAGTAGAAACTAACACAACATTGTAAAGCTCCAATTAATACTCCAAAAAAAAAAAAAGACAGAAAATTAATGCCCACTAAGAGAACTGAAAGAGGAGGTCCTGCTTCCCAAAAGGTCAGTTTACTCTGGGAGTCTAAATTGCACACTGGGGAAACGCCCAATCTTGGAGCTATTGGAAACACTGTGGGTTTCATGCTTTCTGCTTCAGCATTGCTTCTCCCAAAAAGACACAGTGGATGATACTGAGGCTGGGTGATATGAAGGCAGAATGAACACCAACTGGCAATATGGCATCGCTGCAACAATTATGATAACCCATTTGTCTGTCCAAGTGCCTTCTGTTGGTTTTAGATCATTAACTTTAACTGTAGCAACATGTTCCCAATTATGAAACTAGTAGGACTGAAGAACATTCCACCACCAAAATGCTCTAGGTTCATGAGGTTCGCGCCTGATACGAAAGCTCCAATCCTAATAACCCTGTCTCAGGGCTTCCAACTACCAAGAGGGCTGGAGGGAAGACTGGGAAACCCACACTTAATAAAACGGAAGTTGAACAAGAACTCTGCACCCAGATATTGCCAGACTAAGCCCCAAAGTCAACAATGTCCAGTTGCCTTTGCTGGAGAATTAAAAAGCAAAAAGAAACCTCAAAGAAGAACCCTGAACACACACACTTCCTCGTACTCGGTTCCCATCCCAAACTGGCAATTCTCCCCAGAATTTTTTCAAAAGCAAGATTGGGGAGGGTAAGCCAAGCTTTTAACAAAGGCACTTTCTACCTGGTTTTGGTTGACATTGTTGCAAAAACATACAAGGATGGTATTTGGCAGACTGGCAATACATGTTTAATAATCAGCTCACCAAAGAACAGTCTGGATAATTGTTAAATACTTCATTACCTAATAGAGAGAAGACAGTCTGGGGGTGTAACTCTATCTTTGCCTGTATGGAGAAGGGAACTAGACATTTACAGTAATGGACAAGGTAGGCAGATTAAATGACAATGCAATTTAATGCTTTTTTTTTTTTTGCGGTACGCGCGCCTCTCACTGTTGTGGCCTCTCCCGTTCCGGAGCACAGGCTCCAGACGCGCAGGCTCAGCGGCCATGGCTCACGGGCCCAGCCGCTCCGCGGCATGTGGGATCTTCCCGGACCGGGGCACGAACCCATGTCCCCTGCATCGGCAGGCCACCAGGGAAGCCCCAATTTAATACTTTTTTTTCTTAAATTATGCAACAATATAAAGTGTTAGTGTTAGAGGTTCTTCCCCTGTTCTTGAACTTCTGCCTTCCAACTTCCTAGAACAGAAAAATGGGGGAGGGACAGCACGATGTGAAAAGAGGTCTGTGATTCTGAAGACCCTGCTTCCCCTCTAACTGGCTCTGTGTCTATTGATAACGCAAATAGCCTCTCTGAACTGCAGTTTTTCCATCTTAAAAAACCTCACAGGGATTAATTAGATGAGGTAATCTAAATCCTTTCTGGTCCTTTTTGTAAATTTCTCCAAGCACTGTCTTTAAAAACGATGATGGAGAAGCAAACAGGCAGGTTCTCAGACAGAAACCAATTCCTCATCCTAAATTCTCCTTTCTCAAATCACACCTCACTTGACTACTTTGCTCTTTGATTTAGGAACAGAGGTTCTAACCTGTGATTTCAGGATCAGCTAAGAGATTTTAAAGGAGCATGGGGTAAAAAGACGCTGTGCTGAGAATGACCTCACCTTAGGAGATGGTGGTTTAAGAAATCACTCTCACTTGAGCAGCTGAGTAAATGCTTTAAAATTTTTTTTCCTAGAAATATCTTGTTGGCTTCTTGGTAACACAAGAAGAGACGCTAAAACCTATAGAGAAGAAATGAGGGAAAATTTTGTCAGGGAACTTAGTCTTACGGTTGAGGGTCAGTTTTGAATCTACCCGATGGCTTCAGGAGAATAGACTTCTAGCCTGGAGTTATTCAGGGAGTTAATAATTTAGCTTTTTAATCTCATCTCTGCCGGCAAAATGAGGAGGTCAGTTCCAGACTGGGAGCCTAGGAATAGCAGAGTTATTTGATCTGAGATGGATGATACCAGGAGGGAATGAGCCTGATTTGTTTGTATATTATGTGCCTTGGTCAAGTTTTGTAGTTTTCTCCACGTAGATCCTTCGTATTTCCTAAGACTATTTAGGTCTTCTATAGGTTGCTGATATGAATGGCATCTATTTAGATATTTGAATGATTTCTTTGTTCTCAGCTATATTTGCCTCTGCTACTGGATCGGCAGACAGAGACAAGAAGAAAATTGCAACAAAGAAAATCCCGTGTGATCATCTCCATCTTTTAGCCTCTTCATAATGTGTTATTTCTTCTTAAATTTCTTTTATCAAAATTTTCATTCTTGATGCTATGTATTTGTTTTTCTCTCTCTTCATTAATAAGTCTTTAAAACTTGTGAATGTTATACTTTTAAAAGTTAATGGAAAGTCTTTTTTCATATTTAAAAAATTCGGAAGTTATTCTTTTGGATACTCATTGATTTTCTTGCTAACCAACACATACAGTGACACTCCTTGACTGCAGTGTCCATGATCTGGATCTGATTCATAGAGGGAAATGGAAAGAGAAGAGTTCTTGAATATCCACAAAATTTCTTCAGGAACCGGCTGGGATGGTGAATAGAATGGGGGTAAATATGGATAAGTAAACAGGTAAATTGTGGTTTAAGCTAACATAGCTTTGGGTCCCAAATTCCCGTCTATGGACAAGATGCCACCTGTAGTGAAATTCCCTCAGCACCATTGCAAAATGAGAATAAGGATATTACTGAGAGTTTTTAATACATTTAAATGTTTTTGAGTTAAAGCACTGTCCTTCTTCCATAACTTTTGTGTTAAAAAGTCCTTTTTTATGAGCTCATGATGATAATAGATGACAGGTTTCTTTTCCTTTCATGTTATTTTGGGAATAAAAATTGAACAACCCAATGTTCGTTGTCAGATTATTTTTTGAAATTTCACTCAGGTATAATCCAGAATCTGAGAACCACAGCCACAGACATAGGGAGTTACGTGGGTTTATGCAGCGCGTTTTCATCTATGGTAGGTGTAAAGGGATACTGTATCAGACTCCTGCGTCTGCTTTAACAAATTACCATAAACTTGGTAGCTTAAACAGAAATGTATTCTTTTGTAGTTCTGCAGGTCAGAGTCTGAGATGGAGGTGCCCTCCGGGCCACGCTCCCTCCAGGGCCCTGGGGGAGGACCCTCTCTTGCTTCTCCCAGCTTCTGGGGGTCGCGGTTCCTGGGCTTCCTCTGTGTTCTTCATCCTCTGCCTCCGTCCTCACGCCACTGCCTCTTCCGTGCGTCTCTCAGGGTCCAATCTCCCTCTTTCTTATCAGGCTAATCTTTCTGTGTCTAATCTCCACTCTCTCACACGGATACTTTCCATGATCTCCCTTGTCTCTAGATCCTTAGCTTAATCACGTCTTCACGGACCCTTTCCCCAAGTAAGATAACATTTACCTGTTCCAGAGATTAGGATGTGGACATAGCTTTGGGAACCACTATCAGCCTTTCCCAGGCATCCAACCTTACTTATTCCAGCCAAGGTCACTCCCAGGTCACGTTGGTGTGGCCAGGGCTAGAGAGAGGCAGATTTAGGTGCTAGGGTGGAAATTTCTTCAGGTAGTACCATAACTGGCTTTTCAAATGTCAATTTAAAATTTTTCTATTTTGCATTAAATATTGAATTAACAGAGAAAGAAATATTCTTCCATAGTCCCACTAATCTATCATGTCTTTTTTTCTGTCTTCTCTTCTAGTTTTTATTCATGCTTATACATATTTTAACATAGCAGTAATTCTAATTATACACATTTTCATTATTTTTCTGTGCTAAAACTGTTCTCCAATGTTGCTACCTAGTCTTTGTAATTAGAATTTCAGCATACTTTAAAAAAAAAAAAAAGAAGAATTTTCTATTTTGGTTATTTCTGGATGATGAAATTAGGGTTTCTTTTCCCTTTCAAAAAATATTTTTATTTTAATATTTTTAATTAAAAATATTAAATAAAATGAAATAAATATTCAATAATATTTATTATTATTAAATAAATATTTAATTAATATTATTGATTATAAAATATTAAGTAAATAATATTTTAACACATTTTAACTTTAAAATTATTTTCCTGTCACTTAAAATGTTTTCATTTTAAATTTGAGATATTTTTAGTAAATAATATTTAAATAGTATTATTAAATAACTATTAAATAAAATTATAATAAATATTATATTAATAATAATATACCACAATTAATGTGAGTATATTTGTGATAGCAGTAATTGATAATTTAAAAAATTATGTTTAAAACATATTTCAAGCAGTTATAATACTAACTTCAATTTATGGGTGAAAATGGTAAATTAACTAGAGATGAAGCAGAAAGAACTCTACGTTTGCCTAGGCTAAAGGAATATGCAGGAGATGGGGGGGTGGAGGTAGAGAGGGGTGGAGAGAAATAAGCTGTTTATAAACCTATCCAACGTATATATTCTAACATTCCTCAATTTAAAAAAAATTTATAAAATTGATGACCAAGGTCCCCATGTGTAAAGCTAAAACAATCAAAAGTCCCTGTTCACTTTTAACCCCTACCTTTCATTCCTATGCCTTCTGACCTCCAAAGGTAATCTCTATAAAATAGTCCATTCAATCTTCTCAGAAATTTTCAATGCTTAACACACATACACAATTTGAAAATGTTTGACATTTAACCTATTTACAATTATTGTAATTTTTAATATGTCATCTTATTTTATATTAGTCTTTGTACCATGATTTCTTATTTATTTTATTTCCCTTTTCCTCCTTTTGTTAGACAGTTAAATTTTGGTCCCTTTTTCTTTTTTTCCTGTAGTAGATTCAGAAGTTATTCCGTCTATTTTCCATTGGGTTTGTGACTATTCTTACATTTTTAGCATGCCCATTTAAACATGTATTAATCTATAAACTTCTAAATTAATTTTTATCTCCTTCTTTACCAAAAGGGCAAAATCTTAGCATACTATTATTTCTCCCTTCTCTCTCATTATTTTGTATGTCATATCACTTAAGAATTTAGTTTTAGATTTGTAAACTTTATTAATTACTATATATTTCACGTTATACGTTTTACTGGGATCTTTGCTTACTTCTCTTTAGCCTGTATTTTACATAGGTTCTTACTTAGGTTGAATTTTTATTTTGCTGTAAATCATACTTGAACAAATCTTAACTCTAGAGCAGGTTTGTTTCTGAGTGCTTGCATATCTACAAGCTTTTAGCAATTTCTATTCTATAGCTCTGAGGCTTCATAAATACATATCAAGATATATCTTGTCAAGTTACATTTCTCCTACATGGTACGAGTGGCCCTTCCTATGTGAAAATCTGTCTTTCTTCAGCTATGATAAATTTTCATTTATTTTTCTTTATATTTTCCTCCAATATTCTATGTTTATGGAATTCTTATTAGATATGTTGGAACTCTTTTCTTTTTTAATTTTTATTTATTTATTTGGTTGCGTTGGGTCTTAGTTGTGGCATGAGAACTCTTAGTTGCAGCATGCATGTGGGATCTAGTGCCCAGACCAGGATCCAACCTGAGCCCCCTGCATTGGGAGCATGGAGTCTTAACCACTGCACCACCAGGGATGTCCCAGATATGTTGGAACTCTTGAAAGGAGTTTCAACTTTTTAAAACTCTTTCAACTCTTAACTTTTAACTCTTTTAAACTTTTTTTAACTCTTTTAACTCAACTTTTAACTCTTAACTCTTTTCTCAGTCTGACCGTGTACATAAGTTTGCCAACCTCTGTTTTAGATCATTAATTTTTGTGTTCATTCTTCCATTTGCTCCTTCCATTAAATCTTTTGCTTTTGTAATTTAAGAATCCCAAGAACTCTTACTTGTTCTTTGCTTCTTTTTCCTAGAAGCATATTCTTGTTAATTGTGCAACATCAGAATCTCTCTGACCACGTTAATTTTAATGCTCAGAAGTTTATTTCCCGTTCATGAACTTTCTCTGGGGTCAAGGTTCTGTGTCTCCCTTGTTTTTTATTTTAATGGTTTTCCCCAGTGTCTGGTGTTCTTTCTTGTCCATTTATACCCAGTGAGTAAGAACTAGATGAATCAGTGCCCTGGGGTAGCTGGCCTGTGTTTGCTTTTCTGCAGAGGAGGACATAGCTGTAACTGACCGGAAAGTAGTTCTTTAATTACCCTGACAATCGTGGAAGGACCCTCTGCTCTAATTGTTGACACTGAGCTTGGGGTTTCTCAACATCTGCTCTTATCTTCCCAGCAGTTTTTTTTTTTTCTATGCATATGTTGGGCTGTGGTTTCCTCAATTCTTGACAATTTAATCCATCTGCTTTCTATCTTTTAGGAATTCCCCACAATTTCAGGACCCTGCCGTGTCACCCCCTAGGTCTCTCAGTGCTGTCACGGATTTAGCCTTTAAAAGATTTCTTTTTCCTGTCACTTTAAAGGATTTGGTGGGGGAGAGGTGTGGGGTGGTGGACACGTGTGGGCAGCTAACCCTTTTCACCCACTCCACTACCATCGCAGATAAAAAACATTATATGGAGTAAGCTCTTTTATTCTTCAGTTTTATGAAATAAGCTATTTCCCATCAAAGAATTTTATAACTAATTAAACCTTGTTATCCAAAAATAAAAGATTTAATGATTTAACCGTGTTGATGTAAATTGCATTCAAACACACATTCCTTTCTCTGGTTTGGTAAATGGGGGACCCTCCACGTAACCAACCACGTGTTTACACAGAGCATCGTGACAACATAGCCTACTTTCTGGGTGGTAATAATGGCCTAGGCTCTTTTCATTCCTTGGTTCCTTTGGTCACATCAAGCAGTTTCCTGCTCTTTGTTTACAACCGCCAGCACCCTTTGTTCTCTTTGAACTTTCCACTCCTAATTTTCTGCAGGATGGGAAACCACATAGCTAAGCATCGTACAAAAGCATATACTGTAGATCATGGCCGTTGAGACTGAGGGCTAAAGAAAAGAGAATGTGGCTTTTTGTAAACGATTTCAGACATGCAGTAACTTTTTGCTTGCTTCTAGACCCAGGATTTTTCACCCAGTAGATAAGTGTTTACTAGAAGTCTGACTTACAAACAGGGATATTTCTGTGCAAATAGGTTTGTCATTGAAGAAAAAGAGTTATCACTGTATGTATTCTATGTATATATCACAAATAATTATGTATCGTATATTTACATATACAATATTGTCAACTATATACAAGATCATACTTTATATATTATGTAACATATTGAATACATTTTACATAATATATACTATATATCATATAAAAACACATACATACCCTCTCACAAACAAAAAAAAGTAGCTTGCTTCTTGCTAAAGCAACCACCTGCAGAGAAAAAAATTATTTTCTACATATTTAGTGTAAATCTCTTAAATCTCTACTTATAAAGTGTGAATGAGTGACTGGAACATTAAACATCCAGCATTAAAGCATAATGTTAATAAAAATTTTTGAAGGTGCTCCTAATGTTGTGTTTTGTCTCTTTTTACAGATTAACTACCTTTAATAGAATCTATATAAGAATCATTTATAACAAGTGTAGCAGTGTGCATATGCACATCGACTCTCTTTCAGAGACGCGTTTTCTTTTTTTTTTTTTTTTTGCGGTACGCGGGCCTCTCACTGCCGTGGCCTCTCCCGTTGCGGAGCACAGGCTCCGGAAGCACAGGCTCAGCGGCCATGGCTCACGGGCCCAGCCGCTCCGCGGCATGTGGGATCTTCCCGAACCGGGGCACGAACCCGTGTCCCCTGCATCGGCAGGCGGACTCTCAACCACTGCGCCACCAGGGAAGTCCCAGAGACACGTTTTAAAATTTTTTATTTTATTGAAGTGTAGTTGATTTATAATGTTGTGTTAGTTTCTGCTATACAGCAAAGTGATCAGTTATACATATGTATACATTCTTTGCCATATTCTTTTCCATTATGATTTATCACAGGATACTGAATCTAGTTCCCTGTGCTATACGGTGGGACCTTGTTGTTTATCCATTCTGTATATACTAGTTTGCATCTGCTAATCCCAAACTCCCAATCCATCCTTTCCCCACCGCTCAGAGACACTTCCTAGGAGCAGCCAGACAGGTGGAGGTGATGCCCAGCAAGGGTCCAATTCAGTATGTTTCCTGCTTCTAATTTTTCTCTCTTCTAATCCTTGCTGTGTTCTAGAGCCAGACTCATGTTAATAAATAGCATCTTGAGTGTTCGTCCCCTTGAAGCCCACTGTGGTAGGCAGTGTGTAAAATAGATAGAACACTGCTTTGGAACCAAATTAACCCTGGTTTAGACTTCAACCCCATCACATGTGAATTTGGTAAACGTTGACACGGTACTTAACCTCTTTTAACCTCTTTTCTCAAGTACAAATTTCGGAGAATAAAAATCACTGCAGTACACTCCAGTCTGTAACCTCGTGTCCAAAGCGTACAGTGCAATCTTCCTGACCTGACAGACAAGGCCTATTCACTCTGGCATCCCTGTATCTACCACCACTCCCAATATACACTCGCTACTGCCACGCTACCGTGCATAGCTTTTGGGGATTTTTTAATACATTTATTTATTTTTTTTTGGCTGCGTTGGGTCTTCGTTGCTGCGCACGGGCTTTCTCTAGTTGTGGCGAGCGGGGGCTACTCTTCCTTGCAGTGCGTGGGCTTCTCATTGTGGTGGCTTCTCTTGTTGTGGAGCACGGGCTCTAGGCACGCGGGCTTCAGTAGTTGTGGCACACAGGCTCAGTAGTTGTGGCTTACGGGCTCTAGAGCGCAGGCTCAGTAGTTGTGGCGCATGGCCTTAGTTGCTCTGCAGCATGTGGGATCTTCCTGGACCAGGGCTCGAACCTGTGTCTCCTGCGTTGGCAGGTGGATTCGTAACACCTGTGCCACCAGGGAAGTCCTACCATGTGTAACTTTTATATCTACCTCTGTCCTTCTGTTTGTGTGTTAGGCAGAATAATAGCCCTCCAAAGATATCAGATCTAATCCCTGGAACTTATGTGGACTTTATGTGGGAAAAGCATCTTTGCACATGTAATTTCGTTAAGGATTTTAAAATGAGGACATTGTCCTGTATTATTAGAGTGGGTCCTAAAGGACATCGCAGGTGTCCTTATAAGAGGGCAGCAGAGGGAGATGACACACAGACACAGAGGAGAGGGTGACATGGAGAGGGTGGGGTAACGCAGCTAAGAGACAAACGCCAGCAGCCCCCACCTGGAAAAGCCAAGAAACAGATTCTCCCCGAGAGCCTCTGGAGGGAGTCTGACCCTGCTGGCATCTTGATTTCAGCCCAGGGATACTGATTTCAAACTCTCCAGAACCAAGAGGGAAGAGCTTTCTGTTGTTTTAAGCCCCCAGGTTGTGGTTTTTGTTACATCAGCCTTTGGAAACTAATCCAGTTTGGGTTTCCCCAGAAGCTGACCCTGAGACAAGGCTGTGAAGGCAAGCATTATTTGGGAGGTGACAGTAGGAGCCACTGCGGGGGAGCGGGAAACAGGGCGAGAAGAGGAGAAAGCCAATAAAGGATGTACTGGAAGATGACTGTGCTGTAGGCTATTGGTTCTCAGTCTTCTGGGGACCCTGAGAGATTCTGTGGGTCATGCTTCAAAATCTCCCCTACTGAGCAGAGAGACAACTGGGATATTTATCCCCAATTCCTACTCCTTATTGGTTGAGAGTCATTCCTGGTCAATTCTCCATCATTCCAGGCCTTCTCTGTATGTGGACAGAGCAGACGCTGTAGCCAGAATGTATCTTCAGCCATCAGAATGTAAGCATATAACAAGGGCACTGGTATCTGTTACAATCCACCCATGCATCTCTCAGAGCCACTCGTATCCCATCATAATTCCATTCTCTTCTGTCCCTGGTTCTTCAAACTGGTGGCCAGTTGCAATCCCAAAAAGACTTACAACAGAAGATTAATGGGATGAGCCAATGGCCCGAGGCAGTGGTTGGGCTTGAAGTCATAATTAATATTTATCAACCCCTTTTCTCCCACCCATCTGTTGAATTCTTCTCACCCTCCAGACTTTTGCTGGTCTAAGTTGGCTTGTCCAGTGGGACGCAGACCTGATCCCTGCGGAGTCTGAGCCCCCAGTTACCTTGCTCCTGTGTCAGATTCTCGTTGCCTCTGTTATCAGCAGACATGGAAACCCCAAGAAGTACCCCAGTGTACCTATTGTGCTCCAGACACACTCATCCTGTTTCTTCATCTGTCAGCATCTCTAGCTTTTCATGATAACCTCAGTCAGTTACTCACACCAGAAAGTAAGTGCTTTCTTTTCTTCTGGTCTATTAGCACAAAGGTCCAAATTAATCAGGCCACAGCATGGCTTTGGGTTCAGTGGGACCCTAACTGTTTCGCCTGGTGGAAGCATTCCATCTATGGGGGCCACAATTTCTAATACAATAGACCTTAAAATTGTGGGAGCAGATGCACAAAGTCTGCAAGTGAGTTCCTGAGAGTGATGATAGGACCCCATCCTCCTTGATTTCTGGACTGAGGATTCTTGCTATTGGGGACACGGCACCTTATGATTGCTGTTGGTTCAAAGTATACCACATCTTGGAGGAGGGGGCCCCAACCCCATCCAAGGTCATCCCAGCTGGTGCCTTAGCTGAGCCTCTCAGAGCCCATTCCAATATTCCATCAGGCAGACAACTTCTGGGGTAATAGAGTTTTGATAGAACCAGTGGAACCCATGGTTATATGCCCATTGTCAAACCTCCTTCAATGTGAAGTGGGTCCTTGGGTACCAGGTGATGTTACTTGAGATTCCCATGTTGGGAAATGACTCTGTAACCCTCAGTTAATGGTACTGGAAAAAGCAGGGCAGGCAGGGAAGCCTGGCCCATACCTGGGATACAGATGAAAGTAAGGACAAAATACTGCCCCCTTCACTCACAGTGGAAGGCATCTCGTGCAGGAGATTTGGCTCTACCGTTAGTCTCCTTGGGGGACAGTGCCAAGGGACAATGCCCCAGGCATTGCTAGCCGATAGCATCACTATCGATAGGCTGGAACTGATGCAATCACACACCTAAGGCTGCATTGGGCTGAATTCCAACAAGATCTTCGGTGACGTTGGAAACAAAACTCTAACAGCGACCTTGTGGGTACAGAAGACAGAGTACAGGAGTGTCCATGAGGTGAAGCGAAGGTGACAGAGGGCAGACAACTCTGCATGATTGTGAAGGTCATGGGAGAGGTACGAGGGTGTCTCGCGAGGAGGGTGAAGCGATTGAATTTTTTTTAAGACAAGTGTGCCTGGAACATATTTAAGTACTCATAAAAGTAGACCAGATCACTGAGAGAAATGCAGCATGCAAAAGAGGGGAAAGATTGATGTAAAGATATCATTGAGGAAATAGTCAAGAGAAGGTCCAGAGCATGGGGGAAGGACTCAACTTAGACGGAGGAGAGACCTAGGTTCCAGGTGCGGATGTAGAGTGAACTTGCAGGGTTGGGGTGTGTGTGTGTGTGTGTGTGGTCGATGAGCGCAATTACAGAAACAGCCTTACTTGAGCCTGCTGGATGTGAGGACTCAGACCTCAACAGGAGTCATGAAGTTAAGAAGTTCCTGAAGGTCCTTTTAAATTCGTGAATTCAAGAGCTATAGGTATCGTGTTAACTCAGTAGTAGATTTTTTTCACCTTAGCAGAAGTCAGTTAATTGTAATAATAGGTACCGTTTACTGTACCTGCGACGTGCCATGCACTGTACTCAGCATTTTCCATTTCTATTCCTTTCACCTCACCACCACGCTAGGAGGAAGGCATGTAGGCATTATTATCATCATTGACAGAGGAGAAAATGAAGGCGTTATGTGTCTCATACAGCCAGTAAGTAGTACATTCACATCTGTCTCCAAACCCTTTTTCCTTAGAGAGCATCGTCTCTCAGACTGTGTTTGCTATTAGACAGGAGTGTTCTGGGGGGCATGGACATAGGAATGTACATTTTGACTGGGCTACAAAATGAGGAGAGGATGAAAGTGTCCAATGCAAGGGACAAATCTTGGTAAGGGACTCTGAGTAGGCAGGACCCACACACGGGGATACGCAAGGCAAAGGAAAGAATAGCACAATGACAGTAGAGGCCCCAAACCTTTGTGTAAGAGAATAAAGTCCAGCAAAGTGGGGAGGAGTAGAGGAGAGGAACCCAGATCTCCCTTGAAAAAGGAAGATCTGGTAGTTATCCTGTTGATTTCACATGCACCGATAGATTAAACACCATTTGTAGGTTGATGACTACCATGCTCTGCTAGGCTCCGTAATCACCCACCCAACCACTTCCTTGAAATCTCCACTCTAATTTCTCCTTGAATCTGTTCTTCCCCCAACGTCCCCGTTTAAGTAAACCATCCCACCTTCCATCCAATCGTTTAAGCCTAGAAGTCTTACTTGACCCCTCTCTTTCCCTCCACCCATGTATTGGTTATCCATTACTGTGTAACAATATTACGACAAACTGAGTGGACTGAAGGACGCTTGTTATCTCAGAGCTCCCGTAGGTCAGGAATGCAGGCGCAGCTCTCTCTGCTTCAGGGTCTTGCACAGGCTGCGGTCAAGGTGTCAGCCCAGCCAGGGTCTCATCTGAGGCTCAACTGGGGAAGGTCCCTCTCCTGTGGTTATTGGCAGGATTCGGTTCCCTGTGGGTTATTGGACTGAGGGCCTTGGCTCCTTACTGGCTGTCTGCCAGACGTTATTCCTGGCCACATGGGCCTCTCCATGTGGCAGCTCACCTTCTCAAAACCAGCCAGGGTGAGAGCCACTAGAGGGTCTGCTACCAAGACTGAAGTAGTAAAGTAATCCTCGAAGTGACATCCCATTACTGTTGCCATGTTCTGTTGGTTAGAAGCAAGTCACAGGCCCTGCCCACGCTCAAGGGGAGGGCTCAAATACACAAGAGAGTGAACACCAGGAGGCAGGGGTAACTGGGAGCCATCCTAATGTCTGTCCACCACACCTATCACCCAGTTTATTGCTCAGTCTTGTGAACTCTACCTCCAAAATGCCCCTTGCTTTGCTCCACATCTCTCTCCATTGCCATGGCCACCACGTCAGGCCCAGGGAACATCTCTCACTTGGACTGTCCTCTGGTCCCCTTGGTTTCATGCTTTCCTCCCTAAATTCTATTCCACACACAGAAAAGGTTATATAATTTCTCTTCCATGCTACAAAACCCTCCAAAAACTCCCACCGATGACTGAATAAAATTGAATTTCCAACAAGACCCTACTTGACCTGGCCTGCTTACTGCTTCGATTTCATCTCATGTTCCTCTGCTCAACACACACAGGTGTCCAGGCCTCTGATGTTCCTCAAACTCCTTGAGTTTACTCTTTGTGGAATTTGCACTTAATGTTTTCTCTGCCTGAAATGCTCTTTCCCTGGGTGTTTGCAAAGCTGGCCTCTGGTCGTTCTGCTCCAACTCAAATGGTACCTCTTTGAAGAGGCTTGTCCTGCTCGAGGACAAAGAGAGAAATCAAGGATAATTCCCAGTCAACAACCTAAGCTCTCTCCGTAACACGGCTCTGTTTTAATTTTATTAAAGCGGTCACACCCTGTCATTTTCTTTGTTACTTAGTAACTGTCTTTCTCTTACTAGAGTTTAAGCTCTGTAAGAGCAAACATTCTGACTCTCTTGTTTTCTGCTGTACAGTCATTTAGAAGCTGGCCTGACACATACCAGGCACTGGGTAACTATTGCTGAATGAATGAATGAATAAATGACCAACTTAATGAATGAACAGATCACATTGCACATTCTGTCCTATCTTTTGATGTCAGCACACCTTTCATAATGATAAACCTAGAGCCCTTTTTCACCCCCATGACTTTACTGTTATATGAATGTAGTCAGAGTAAGTTTTTACCTCCATTATATTAGAAAGGTTTGCATAGTCCACTGATTGACCACTGGGAGCCAAAGCAGTGGAGTGACCCCACAGAGAGAACACCTCTATCATGCCTAGAGAGACTGAGGTCAATATTTCCAGGCCACGGCCTTTCAGTGGCCACATAAGTGGTTTTGACTTCTGTGGGTCTCTGTCTTTCACAGGCATGAACTTTACTGTAAGAAAATAAAGATTTGTGCTGAGTGAAAATAAAAGCAATTCACTG
The DNA here is from genome assembly GCF_949774975.1 of Lagenorhynchus albirostris. Taxonomy (NCBI): domain Eukaryota; kingdom Metazoa; phylum Chordata; class Mammalia; order Artiodactyla; family Delphinidae; genus Lagenorhynchus; species Lagenorhynchus albirostris. Next base: position 4,412,406 of record NC_083110.1, on the reverse strand, counting down.
AAAAAAAATAATAGTATGTAGGAGATGTAAGAGAAAATTAGAAATTGTCCAAGTTGCTCTTTTGGTTTGTTTATATATTTCTCATCTGATGAGGCCAAGTGATTGGTATCTTTTAAACACTTTTTTATGACTTGAGGCACATACCTTGCCCACTTAGAATTTTAAAAGAAGAGTTAACAATGATTATTGCCCCACATCAGTCTGCCCAAAGATTTTTCTGAAGTGAATGGATGTCCTTTAGCAGTTCTCGTTTGGGATGGGGGGACACCTGTTCTGATTCTTCAGCTGGAAAGGCTTGACACCACCTTCTTTTTCTCTTTAAATCAGTATCTACAAAGAATAGGAGTATAAAAAAAAAAAAAAAGAACAAACAAGGAGGCATGCCTCTTCTGTCGAGGTCTAGTCAGGAACACAGTGTCCAACCCAGGGAGCTCAATGGAAAGAATTTAATACAGGGAAATAGTTAGGAAGGGGCTGGAAGAGCTGAAATGGCCAACAAGGGGCAGTAAAAGAACACAGAATTAGCAACAGCAGTTGGCTACCACCACAAAGGAAGAAGGGTGTTATGGATTCAATTGTGTCCCCCTCAAAACCATATGTTGAAGCCCTAACCCACAGTGCTTCAGAATGGGATTTTATTTGCAAACAGGGTTATTGCAGATGTGATTAGTTAAGATGAGGTCATATTGGAGGAGGGGTCTGGAGTTCCTATAAGATCAGGAGGAGAGACACAGGGACACACCCAGAAGGAAGAGGCCATATGCTGACAGTGACAGAAATTGGAATGATGCCACAGCAAACAGGAAGGCCAAGGATTATGGCTAGCACCAGAAGCTAGGAAAAAATAAGGATTCTATGCAGAGTCTCAGAGGGAGCGTGGCTCTAATGACCAACACCTTGATCTCAGATGTCTAATCTTCAGAACTGTGAAACAATGCATTTCTGTTGTTTTAAGTCACCCAGTTGTGTGGTATTATGTTAGCAAAACTTTAAGAAACTAATACAAAAGTTGTGCTCAGAACTCAAATGCAGAGCCAGCTGGTGGGGATAGATCCAGGAAGGGCCCCAGGCAGAGGCCAGGACCACGGAGGGAGGGCCCTTGCTGGCAGCTGGGGGTCAGGGGAAGAGGAGTAGAGATACCCTGATGTCCGCCTTCCTCCCATCCACCTGTGTTCTGCCAGTGCCTCTCTTTCTCTGAACCTAAGTCAGAAGCCTGTTGACATGGCAGCTGCAAAATTGTAGTTTTCAGGGGCAGAGTGGGCAATAGATCTGAGTAAAAGACGAAAACTGACACTGAAAGGGGCTCTCACCTTAGGCTAGCATGAGGGGCAGAAGTTCTGCTCTCCAGCCATGTCTGGAAATAAAGGGCATCAAATACTGAACCACTTCACCCTAAAAGTAGGATTGCTTAGATTGCTTAGAGAGAAAAAAATCTAAACACAAAGGCAAAATTAAAATGCACTGTGGTTTAATGATGAAAAGCATGGGCCAAATGACTTGCAGTCAAGAAAATTGGCATAGATTGGATTTTGGACAAATCGGACATTTGGATTTTAGACAAAAAAGGATTAAAAAAAATCTTGTTCTATTTAGCTTTCGTGATTATTATGAAAAGGAATTGAAACAATGGAATTAGACATTATTATAAAGAAATAGAGAGGAAAGTTAGGGCTGAAAACCTACAAAAAATTTAAAGAGAGAGAGAGAGAGAGAAGTTGAACTCAGGTAAAATCTACCAAAACCAAGAAGGAAGAGAGTAGGGTGGTGTTTATATCATGACCTCTCTGTGACTCCCCTGACCTCACGTTCTGTAATAAAAATTAAATCAGTATTTGTGCTGTGATTGCTTCCAAAAGGATTTGAAACACTTATGAATTAAAACAAATTAAGATACTTAAAATAAAAATTTCCATCATTCTTTTTTCTTTTTTTTTTTGTGGTACGTGGGCCTCTCACTGTTGTGGCCTCTCCCGTTGTGGAGCACAGGCTCCAGACGTGCAGGCCCAGAGGCCATGGCTCACAGGTCTAGCCGCTCCACAGCATGTGGGATCTTCCCGGACCGGGGCACGAACCCGTGTCCCCTGCATCGGCAGGCGGACTCTCAACCACTGCGCCACCAGGGAAGCCCTCCATCATTCTTTAAAGGAAACAATATTTGGTAATGAATTTGAGATAAAGCTTTCTTTTGTATAAAATATATATATATATGTATATACATATCTATATTTATATATGATATAACATACATACTTATATTTATATATAAAATTTAAAAATTTATGATAAAAGCATGCATAGAAATGGATTTCATTTGCAGGGACAAAACACTTCTTGGAAGACAAAATTCACCAAATTATGCAGTCCTTGCATAAATGATGATGGGCAAAATCTTTAACCAATATATATATATTTTGGCTGCTAATAAAAAAGAAAGCATTACATGAAATCATTCATCAAAAACAACATTATGCAAGAGAATCTGAAGGATATATATATGTATATACATATACACATATATGTATGTATAACTGAATCACTGTGCTGTACACTTGAAACAAACATAATAAAAAAACATAAATAAAGGTATTGCTTTTAAAGTAAAAAACAAACAAACAAACAAAGAACCACTCTGTGGTCTTGGCTTTCCAGTGTTTAAAATTACTATAGAAATCAAATGTAAGAAATTACACCACTGACTAACTAATATGGCCTTAGCAAATACAAGGGGTCAGGAGGAAGGTTTTGACATGTGTGGGATCTTAGTAAATTCACAGTCGTTACATCTAATGGGTTTTGATCTTACTGATTGAAGGGAGGGTTACAGGTTATCACAAATATGGTATTCTGTTGTGAAAGCTTGAGAGGGTCGAATAAATTCAGCAGAACCGTATTCAAAGAACAATGAAAAAAAGTAAAACATGGAAACTTGCAAAGAGGCCTTGAAACACCTTACAAGCTCACGTGGAAATGATGCTCATCACAGCTTGAAACAGTCTGCCTGGCACAGAACACAGCAGGATGCACAGATGGCCTCCAAGTGTGAGAAAAATCTCTACGCCTGTATTGCTTATTTGTAAAGTAAGAGAAGGGGGAAAATGACAATCTGGACTGGTAGAGGCCTTCAGGAACAGAGTGTCAGGAATAGATTCTTGAACAGAACCTTCAAAAAGATCAGGAATCTAATAGAAGAGAATAAATAAATATTAGTTGCAAATACAACAACTATAAATGGAGAGAGGGAAAACACTTATACCACAGAAGTCCACCCACTGGAGTGAAGATTCTGAGCCACAAGTCAGGTTTCCCAACCTGGGGGTCTGGCAACGGGAGGAGGAATTCCTAGAGAATCAGACTTTGAAGGCTAGCGGGACTTGATTGCAGGACTCTGACAGGATGGGGGAAACAGAGGCTCCACTCTTGGAGAGCACAAACAAGGCAGTGTGCACATGGGGAAGCAGGGGAAGGAGAAGTGACCCCATAGGAGACTAAACCAGACCTACCTGCTAGTGTGCGAGGGTCTCCTGCAGAGGTGGGGGGCAGCTGTGGCTCACCAAGAGACAAGGAAACCGGCAGCAGAAGTTCTGGGAAGTACTCCTTGGCATGAGCTCACCAAGAGTCTGCCATTAGCCCCACCAAAGAGCTCGGGTAGGATCCAGCGTTGTGTTGCCGCAGGCCAAACAACCAACAGGGAGGGAACCCAACCCCACCCATCAGTAGACAAGCAGATTAGAGTTCTACTGAGCTCTGCCCACCAGAGCAACAGCCAGCTCTACCCACCACCAGTCCTTCCCATCAGGAAGCTTGAACAAGCCTCTTAGATAGCCTCATCCACCAGAGGACAGGCAGCAGAAGAAAGAAGAACTACAATCCTGCAGCCTGTGGAACAAAAACCACATTCACAGAAAGATGGACAACATGAAAAGGTAGAGGGCTATGTACAAGATAAAGGAACAAGATAAAACCCCAGAAAAACAACTAAATGAAATGGACATAGGCAACCTCCCAGAAAAATAATTCAGAATAACGATAGTGAAGATGATCCAGGACCTCGGAAAAAGAATGGAGGCAAAAATCGAGAAGATGCAAGAAATGTTTAACAAGGACCTAGAAGAATGAAAGAACAAAGACCTAGAAGAATTAAAGAACAAACAAACAGAGATGAACAATACAATAACTGAAACAAAAAATACACTAGAAGGAATCAATAGCAGAATAACTGAGGCAGAAGAATGGATAATTGACCTGGAAGACAGAATGGTGGAATTCACTGCCGAGGAACAGAATAAAGAGAAAAGAATGAAAAGAAATGAAGACAGCCTAAGAGACCTCTGGGACAGCATTAAATGCAACAACATTCACATTATAGGGGTCCCAGAAGGAGAAGAGAGAGAGAAAGGACCCGAGAAAATATTTGAAGAGATTATAGTCGAAAACTTCCCCAACATGGGAAAGGAAATAGACACCCAAGCACCAACAGTCCCACGCAGGATAAATCCAAGGAGAAACATGCTGAGACACATAGTAATCAAAATGACAAAAATTAAAGTCAAAGAAAAATTACTGAAAGCAACAAGGGAAAAATGACAAATAACATACAAGGGAACTCCCATAATGTTAACAGCTGATTTCTCAGCAGAAACTCTACAAGCCAGAAGGGAGTGGCATGATACACTTAAAGTGATGAAAGGTTACTCTACCCAGCAAGGATCTCGTTAAGATTCGATGGAGAAATCAAAAGCTTTACAGACAAGCAAAAGCTAAGAGAATTCGGCACCACCTAACTAGCTCTACAACAAATGCTAAAGGAACTTCTCTAAGTGGGAAACACGAGACAAGAAAAGGACCTACAAAAATAAACCCAAAACAATTAAGAAAATGGTAATACGAACATACATATTGATAATTACCTTAAACGTGAAAGGATTAAATGCTTCAACCAAAAGACACAGGCTTGCTGAATGGATACAAAAACAAGACCCATATAGATGCTGTCTACAAGAGACCCACTTCAGACCCAGGGACACATACAGCCTGAGAGTGAGGGGATGGAAAAAGATATTCCAAGCAAATGGAAATCAAAAGAAAGCTGGAGTAGCAATACTCATATCAGAGAAAATAGACTTTAAAATAAAGAATGTTACAAGACACAAGGAAGTACACTACATAATGATCAAGGGATCAATCCAAGAAGAAGATATAACAATTACAAATATATATGCACCCAACATAGAAGCACCACAATGCATAAGGCAACTGCTAACAGCTATAAAATATGAAATCGACAATAATACAATAATAGTGGGGGACATTAACACCTCACGTACATCAGTGAACAGATCATCCAAACGGAAAATTAATAAGGAAGCACACCTTTAAATGACACAGTAGACCAGATAGATTTAATTGATATTTATAGGACATTCCATCTGAAAAGGGCAGATTACGCTTTCTTTTTTTTTTTTTTTTGTGGTACGCGGGCCTCTCACTGCTGTGGCCTCTCCCGTTGCGGAGCACAGGCTCTGGACGCGCAGGCCCAGCGGCCATGGCTCATGGACCCAGCCACTCCGTGGCATGCGGGATCCTCCCGGACCAGGGCACGAACCCGTGTCCCCTGCATCGGCAGGCGGACTCTCAACCACTGCGCCACCAGGGAAGCCCTACACTTTCTTCTCAAGTGCACACGGAACGTTCTCCAGGATAGATCACATCTTGGGTCACAAATCAAGCCTCAGTAAATTTTAGAAAATTGAAATCATATCAAGCATCTTTTCTGACCACAATGCAATGAGATTAGAAATCAATTATGGGGAAAAAAACCCCATAAAAAACACAAACACATGGAGGCTAAACAGTACGTTACTAAATAACCAAGAGATCACTGAATAAATCAAAGCAGAAATGAAAAAATACCTAGAGAGAAATGACAATGAAAACATGATGATCCAAAACCTATGGGATGCAGCAAAAGCAGTTCCAAGAGGGAAGTTTATAGCAATACAAGCCTACCTCAAGAAACAAGAAAAATCTCAAATAAGCAACCTAAAGTTTCACCTAAAGGAACTAGAGAAAGAAGAACAAACAAAACCCAAAGTTAATAGAAGGAAAGAAATCATAAAGATCAGAGCAGAAATAAATGAAATTGAAACAAAGAAAACAATAGCAAAGATCAATAAAACTAAAAGCTGGTTCTTTGAAAAGATAAACAAAATTGATAAACCATTAGCCAGACTCATCAAGAAAAAGAGGGAGAGGACTCAAATCAATAAAATTAGAAATGAAAAAGGAGAAGTTACAACAGACACTGCAGAAATATAACACATCCTAAAAGACTACTACAAGCAACTCTATGTCAATAAAATGGACAACCTGGAAGAAATGGACAAATTCTTAGAAAGGTATAACCTTCCAAGACTGAACCAGGAAGAAACAGAAAATATGAACAGACCAATCACAAATAATGAAACTGAAACTGTGATTAAAAATCTTCCAACAAACAAAAGTCCAGGACCAGACGGCTTCACAGGTGAATTCTGTCAAACATTTAGAGAAGAGCTAACACCCATCCTTCTCAAACTCTTCCAAAAAATTGCAGAGCAAGGAACACTCCCAAACTCATTCTATGAGGCCACCATCACCCTGACACCAAAACCAGACAAAGATACTACAAAAAAAGAAAATTACAGACCAATATCACTGATGCATATAGATGCAAAAATCCTCAACAAAATAGTAGCAAACAGAATCCCAAAACACATTAAAAGGATCATACACTGTGATCAAATGGTATTTATCCCAGAGATGCAAGGATTCTTCAATATACACAAATCAATCAATGTGATACATCATGTTAACAAACTGAAGAAGAAAAACCAGATGATCATCTCAATAGATGCAGAAAAAGCTTTTGACAAAATTCAACATCGATTTATGATAAAAACGCTCCAGAAAGTGGGCATAGAGGGAACCTACTTCAACATAATAAAGGCCATATATGACAAACCCTCAGCAAACATCATTCTCAATAGTGAAAAACTGAAAGCATTTCCTATAAGATCAGGAGCAAGACAAGGATGTCCACTCTCACCACTATTATTCAACATAGTTTTGGAAGTTCTAGCCTCGGCAATCAGAGAAGGAACAGAAATAAAAGGAATACAAATTGGAAAGGAAGAAGTACAACTGTCACTGTTTGCAGATGACATGATACCATGCATAGGGAATCTTAAAGATGCCACCAGAAAACTACTAGAGCTCATCAATGAATTTGGTAAAATTGCAGGATACAAAATTAATGCACAGAAATCTCTTGCATTCCTATACACTAATGATGAAAAATCTGAAAGAGAAATTAAGGAAACACTCCCTTTTACCATTGCAACAGAAAGAATAAAATATCTAGGAATAAACCTACCTAAGGAGAAAAAAGACCTGTATGCAGAAAACTATAAGACACTGATGAAAGAAATTAAAGATGATACAGATGGAGAGATATACCATGTTCTTAGATTGGAAGAATCAACATTGTGAAAATAACTGTACTACCCAAAGCAATCTACAGATTCAATGCAATCCCTATCAAATTACCAATGGCATTTTTACAGAACTAGAACAAAAAATTTTTAAATTTGTATGGAGACAAAAAAGACCCCGAATATCCAAAGCAGTCTTGAGGGAAAAATACAGAGCTGGAGGAATCAGACTCCCTGACTGCCGACTATACTACAAAGCTACAGTAATGAAGACAATATGGTACTGGCACAAAAACAGAAATATAGATCAATGGAACAGGATAGAAAGCCCAGAGATAAACCCACGCACCTATGGTCAACTAATCTATGACAAAGGAGACAAAGAGATACAATGGAGAAAAGACAGTCTCTTCAAAAGTGGTGCAGGGAAAACTGGACAGCTACATGGAAAAGAATGAAGTTAGAGCACTCCTTAACACCACACACAAAAATAAACTCAAAATGGATTAGAGACCTAAATGTAATGCCAGGCACTATAAAACTCTTAGAGGAAAACATAGGAAGAACACTCTTTGACATAAATCACAGCAAGAACTTTTATGATACACCTACTAGAGTAATGGAAATAAAACCAAAAATAAACAAATGGGACCTAATGAAACTTAAAAGCTTTTGCACAGCAAAGGAAACCATAAACAAGCCTAAAAGACAACCCTCAGAATGGGAGAAAACATTTGCAAATGAATCATTGGACAAAGGATTAATCTCCAAAATATATAAACAGCTCATGCAGCTCAATATTAAAAAAGCAAACAACCCATTCAAAACATGGGCAGAAGACCTAAATAGACATTTCTCTAAAGAAGACATACAGATGGCCAAGAAGCACATGAAAAGCTGCTCAACATCACTAATCATTAGAGAAATGCAAATCAAAACTACAATGAGGTATCACCTCACACCAGTTAGAATGGGCATCATCAGAAAATCTACAAACAACAAATGCTGGAGAGGGTGTGGAGAATAGGGAACCCTCTTGCACTGTTGGTGGGAATGTAAATTGATACAGCCACTATGAAGAACAGTATGGAGGTTCCTTAAAGAACTAAAAATAGAACTATGATATGATCCAGCAATCCCACTACTGGGCATATACCCAGAGGAAACTATAATTCAAAAAGACACATGCACCCCAAAGTTCATTTCAGCACTATTTACAATAGCCAGGTCATGGAAACAACCTAAATGCCCATTGATAGATGAATGGATAAAGAAGATGTGGCACATATATACAATGGAAGATTACTCAGCCATAAAAAGGAACAAAATTGGGTCATTTTTAGAGAAGTGGATGGATGTAGAGACTGTCGTTCAGAGTGAAGTAAGTCAGAAAGAGAAAAACAATTATCGTATATTAACACATATATGTGGAACTTAGAAAATGGTACAGATGAACCGGTTTGCAGAGCAGAAATTTAAACACACAAGTAGAGAGAAAACGTATGGACACCAAGGGGGGAAAGTGGCGGGGGGGAGGTGGTGTGATGAGCTGGGTGACTGGGATTGACATGTCTACTGATGTATGTAAAATGGATGACTAATAAGAAAAAAATAATTAAATAAAAAATAAACATTAAAAAAATAGTAAATAGACCGAGAAAGCAGACTTGATCTGTAGGTATAACGAGGAACATGCGTATTTCTCTCTGAATGTCTGTAATCATTTCCCCTGGAGAGTGCTATGGACACTTGCTTACAGCACCCCTATAGGCTACGTAGCAGGTAGAATGGTCGGGAGGTAGAATGGTCGGGTCAGCATAGAGAGGGTAAGTGTTTTCCCCAAAACAACCCAATGAGTTAGCCATAGAGCTAGGATAAACCTTCTCAGCCCCGTGATTTCAAAGACTTCGATCACTTAATTGAGTCATGCTGCAGCTCCTAGGGGGCCTGGAGCTCTCCAGATGACATTGCCAACTTCATGAGTGATGCTACTAAAATGCAGAGACTATGTGTACAGAGTCCCTACCCTCACGGCCCCTGTACAATTATTGTACGTTTTTATTGCTGAGAGATGGAAAGGGAAATTTTGACACACACACAAATCAAGTTGGGCAGAGCACTGCCTAGGTACTTAAAAATATATATATTCCTAGTGTTTAGTATCTAAATGCCTTACTGCATTCGTTTGTCTCTTGAGAAATCATTTGAGTACAAAAGCTACATAAATGCTATTCTGTAGATCCCTATATAAAACAATGAATTACAGTTGCCATCTCCTAGAAAACACAGAAGCAGAGGTACCTCTATTAGGTGGAATGCTCCCCACTTCACTAGAAGGATAGCACACCTCATTTACGATTCCCAAAAGGTATGGAGCAAATGCATCCTACAGACAAAATCATGAAATCCGATGACCAAACTCTGTCATAAAATAAAGACAGTATTAACCATATTTGGTTATATACAAAATAAAGTTTGAGCAAAAGGGTGACGTTATTCTGTGGGCTGGTAGAAGATAAATGTTTGTTGACTATTTAGAAGGGAAGCCAGTGGAAAACGGTTACCCACTTTTTAGTACATCAGGGAATTTTGGTAGAAAAATCACTGCTAATGCATTGATAATCTCCCACAGTTGCGGCCACTGGGTATGCTATAGTCACTGCTGGGAGGCTGACCAGACCAATGAAGTGAAGTCAAACATAAGGGCCTTACTCTGTTATCACGATCCATCTCTACTGTATAATCCAACACAGCATCCCACTTAAGTATACTTTTTTTCATTATAAACACAAAAGGATGTTACTTTTCCCCCCCATCTTTACACTCTTGGAATGTTACTACTGTCAGGCTCATGAAAAACTTTTATAGTTATTTGAAACCATAGGACTATGTAAACAAAAAAAATTTTTTTCTTTTTGGAGTGTTAAAAATAAGTAGCTACTCAACCATATAAAGGTAAATTATTTCAAGTGATTTTAAAATATAGTAATTTGACTGACTATCCCTAGCTAGATATATACTAATGGTGAAAAGAAATCCCAAAGAAATTGTTAACTATTGAGTACTTATTTTGTTACTAATAACATTAGCATTGTTTTTCTGAAACTGATAACACGTAAGATGAACAAATAAGTAATTATATTAACGTTATTAGGACCGAGATTTTCATCGTAAGTGATCAGAGTTACAAACATAAAATCAAGAGGTAAAAACTCCCTAACTTCTATATCAATGGCTATATCATTATGCTCGTGGGGTACATTTTTTTTCTTTAAAAATACTTATTTTCTAGCTCTGTCTATTGAAAGAGCCAAAGAAATGCACCCAGGAGCAATGAGCTGGTTGTGATCTCTAAGTTTTCCTGTTACAAGGCTCTTTGGAGAAATGGCTGCTTCAGATCTGGTCCGCGAAATAGACAAGATGAGCCTGGAACAACTTATCTCGCCAGAAAATAAGAGAATCTACAACCACAGAGGTTGTGTCTACAGGGCTTAAGATCCATCCCCATGCACTAAAGATGCGACAGTTTGCTTTTCAGAATGAATAATAATTTTAAAGAATGCAAGGGTATCAAATATCTTTTCATTCATGAATTCAAAATGATACCGAAAAGAAAAACCACCATTGGTTGCTGCTGAGAGATGCTAGGAAACCAACAGTGTTTTAAAAATTGGAAAAAGAGTCTAACATGTATCTCGCTTTTCCTGTAAGGTCCTGACCTTTCAAGACAAGGCTGGGCCAGGAGAAGGCCAGGATTGGCGCAGAGTTTAGTAAGGTCTTTGGGTAGTCTCCAGGAACCAAACAAATATTTTCTCTTTCTCTAGGAGGATTCTTATCAAGGCAGCTATTGTGAAAAGTAGAAAATGATCTGTGATACCATCCAATAAGCCTCAAAATTTACTGGAACTCATAATCATATCAAGGTGGTGGGTGTCATACCCTCTCCAGAACTGTTAGTGTTTTCTTCAGCATGTGCTGAGGTAGCCCAGAAATTCCACTGTGACACGGTCACACTCCCGGGTAAGTATTTTTTTTAGGTTTGGGTTTGGTGGTAAAGCTGAAAAAACATGATCAGAGTCTCATAAAATTTCAGGATGAGAAAAGTGGTCCAAGTAAACATCTGCTTTTAATCTCTTTAGTATTGCAGAACTCTTTGAATACATAATGGACACGGTGGAAAATGAAAACCACATACAGAACAATTCACATACGATTTTCAGGAGTTTGAAGAATCCCTGCTATTCATGCATCTATTGGGGGATATCAGTGGATTCCTGACCAAGACTTTTGGGTCCAGGAAGTAATATAAGATGGGCTTTAGTGAAAGAGGCCGTCTAAGGGTAAACAGCGTCTTTCATGCATCACCTTCCAGGATATCCTGAACGTGGATGGGATCCCAGGAAGGGTTGCTCATATGGAGCTGTTCCAGGAGCTCAAAGATCATCAGGAGAGAGTAATCAACATGTATCCACCCAGGTGGAGATAGTAGGGAAGGAAGCAAACTCACCGTCTTTTTCCTGTACTAAAAACCTCAAGGTCCCCAGGAGCAAAGAAGGAAGAGGGTGAAGAGCAGGTGAGCTGCCAGGTACTGCTTACACAGTTGCTGAGCATCAGCTGGATATAAGGAGGGTACCCACTCGGCAGGGATCCAGGCTCTGGTTTTGTGTAAATTCTCCTGTTTCCGATAGGACCACTCTCCATCTGAGAATTTGCCCTGAGTGATGTACTTGCCAAGACGCCCTGGCTGCAGGGACCTAGGAAATGCTGCTGGCAAAGTCCAAAGTGAAGCTGTAAAGGATTATGGTGGTTTTCTGCCCATGGTCATGTGCTGGGCTTGGCAGTCAGAAGGACAGACTTGAGCATATAGGAATGAACCAAGATACGAAATACAAGTCCAAGTGAAGGAGGATGCAGTTCGGAAGAAAGGAGGCTTTTATCGAGACGCTGCAGGAGGGAGCTCGAAGCCTACTTTTACAGAAGGGGAACAGAATTGTATTTCCTTCCCACCAAGTGAAGCCAGGAAACTGGCAGCCTTATGCCAAAGAGAGGAAAGTGAACTCTTTCTAAGGGTCAGTTCCGAAAGCCTTTCGCAGACAGTCCAATGAAATAAGAATGGTTAAACCATTTCAGACTTTCTGATTGACATTCTAGGTAAACCTGCTCGCTACTTTCTCTGTGCATTTCCCAAGGAAGGAGCATTCCATAAAGGTTCAAGCTATTTACAGATAGTGGGCACATTCTCTGCAGTTCCTCAGTCCTTTAAGGACCCTGCAGTACTATAGCACACATCACCTGGATTTTCGCAGAGCAGAATGGGTCATGCAAGTATAAAATGCAAGACAGGATAACTTTCACTTTAAGATAGCTAGTTAATTTTTTAATATAGTTCACACTGCCTTTGATAACTGAGAGAATGGAAACTCAGGCCCCACTGGAAATGGGATTCTGAGTTTAACTTCCCTGGGCAATGAGAAGTCGGCTTGTGTGTGGCATCTACGGCACGGACGCATCACGATCACACAGTTTGGCCTCTATGAGTAAAATGAATGCAGGAAGACCTTTGTTCACGCTGATTTATGAGTGAAATGAATCCGGAGCATCTTTCTTATGCCCAGTCTTTCAGGCTAAATGCACACTGAAAATAGCCCTTCCTCCTCTTGGCCAGGGAAGTTAGGAAGACATTATGTGAGGAATCCATTCACGGCTTTGGAGACAGGATAAGTAAATAGGGTTGAAAGTGTAGGGTTCAACAGGCAATGCTGGGGTTGTTGAAACCAACAGAAAAAAACCAAGCTTCATTTTCTTTTACTGCTCTGTTGAGACTCCTTCCTGAGAAAATGAGCCAGGTCTGTGATTCTGGAACTGGGTTGTTCCTGTGAAGTGTGTTCACCCGGGGCCTGGAGGAGCAGGTGAGAAGCAGAGGGTGCTGCCAACACACATGCTTTGTCATTTAGAGCTGCCCAGGGAGCAATTACAAACACACACCTGCAAATTACAAGGCAAGAGCTTCCCCAAGTGATGTGCAGTGAGATGCGCAGGACCTGCGTTCTCAAGCGTCCCCTTCCTAGGAATGCTTCCAGGTAGAACACTGTCTCCCTTGGAGGATGGTGTCCCCAGGCTAGGAAGTTGGCCCACAGAGTGTGTATGATTCCCCTTAAGGACCGGAGACGTTTAGAGGCAAGAACAACGAGCATGTGAGGGTGAGAATAAAGACAGCCAGGTTATCTGCTAACGTGGATCCCATGCTTTGTACAAGTCTGGGAGCTAGTGACAGTTCAGGCCTTCCCTTCAGCAGCTGAGAAAGGAAGGCATAATGATAAGAGAGCTTATGACCATTTTGTGGAACCACTGTGGTCTCAGTGAGGGAGAAACAGCAGAGAATTTTTACTGTGTCCCCAGCAAAACAAGTTGTCTTACGGGCTTCCCTGGTGGCACAGTGGTTGAGAGTCCGCCTGCTGATGCAGGGGACGCGGGTTTGTGCCCCGGTCCGGGAAGATCCCACATGCTGTGGAGCGGCTGGGCCCATGAGCCATGGCTGCTGGGCCTGCGCATCCAGAGCCTGTGCTCTGCAACGGGAGAGGCCACAACAGTGAGAGGCCCGCGTATCACAAAAAACAACAAAAAACAAGTTGTCGTTATTTCTTCCTCAAGATTTGTATAAAGTTCATGCACACATTCAATGGAGCAACGTTGAGTGTCTACGAGGCATCGTTCCAAGTGCAGGGGCAGTTGGTGGTCCAGTGAGACCACCTGAGTGGTCACGAGGAGGCCTGTGGACATAGCTAACCTGCTGCCTCTCCCACCAGCCTCAGCTCTTTATAGCCCTGCTATTTTGACATTGGAGAAAACTAATGCTCAAGGTTGGAGGAAGGCAGAGACCAAGGTCATCCACTGTCCCTTGAGACAGTTCCATGGAGAGCCATCTTGAGCCATTACAATGGGAAGCCTCAACTCAGGAGGGCAAAGCACACTTGTCACAAACATTTTTTTTTAAACGTCTTTATTGGAGTATAATTGCTTTACAATGGTGTGTTAGTTTCTGCTTTATAACAAAGTGAATCAGCTATACATATACATATATCACCATATCTCCTCCCTCTTGTGTCTCCCTCCCATCATCCCTATCCCACCCCTCTAGGTGATCACAAAGAATCAAGCTGATCTCCCTGTGTCACAAACATTTTGATAATCGGCTTCAAAGGACCAATGACCTCAGGGAAATGCACACAATGGGAACCTTGCAGACTCGGGTGAACTTGATTCCCTGGCTGCCTTTCCGCTTTGCTGCCTCGATGGTCATTTAATCCGCTTCCCAACCCCCCTCACCCCAAGGGGCTGTCCTCATGTCCCCAACACTGTTGTGGATGCCCTGCAACCATCTCACAACACCTGGCTTCCCTGACCCGTTGTCAGAGTTGGTCAGCTGTGAGCAGGGCTGGCTGAGCGGAAGAAGGGAGAGTGAAAAAAGTTACGGAATTGCTGATTTCTTCAGAAGTCATCCAAGGTTCTCTCTGGTTCTTAAGAGGATTTCACTGAATACACACATTTATTTTAAGCATTTGTAAAGTTTATTCTTGCAGATCAGTACATCATCTTAAGATCTCATTTTTGCCCAGTAACATGAGGTAGAAAATGGAAAAATGACCATAAAATGAGAGAAAACGGAGGATACCAGAATTTTCCACCTTCACCTTGCTAGTATTTGCCCAGTTCATATTATATTTTGACATCATTACAGGGTCTATAATTTCAAGAAATGCATGACACGTGGTCTTTCATCACTAATCATTATTTTTATTTACTTTTTAAAATATTTTTTAAAGACAATGTAATAATATGAGATAAATAGATAATCAACAAGGACCTACTGTATAGCACAGGGGACTCTACTCAATATTCTGTAATAACCTATATGGAAAAGAATCTGAAAAAGAATGGATATGTTGACTCCCTCTTGCGAGAGCACTGGAATCACAACTAACTGCTGAACAATCATCAACAGGAAGACACTGGAACTCACCAAAAAAGATATGCCACATCCAAAGACAAAGGAGAAGCCACAACGAGATGGTAGGAGGGGCGCAATCACAATAATATCAAATCCCATAAATGCTGGGTGGGTGACTCACAAACTGGAACACTTATACCACGGAGGTCCACCCACTGGAGTGAAGGTTCTGAGCCCCACGTCAGGCTTCCCAACCTGGGGGTCTGGCAATGGGAGGAGGAATTCCTAGAGAATCAGACTTTGAAGGCTAGCGCTATTTGATTGCAGGACTTAGACAGGACTGGGGGAAACAGACACTTCACTCTTGGAGAGAACACAAAAAGAAGTGTGCGCATCGGGACCCAGGGAAAGGAGCAGTGACTCCATAGGAGACGGAACCAGACCTACTTGCCAGTGTTGAAGGGTCTCCTGCACAGGCTGGGGTGACTGTGGCTCACCATGAGGATAAGGAAACTGGCAGCAGAAGTTCTGGGAAGTGCTCCTTGGAGTGAGCCCTCCCAGAGTCCACCATTAGCCCCACCAAAGAGCCGGGTGGGCTCCAGTGTTGGGTCGCCTCAGGCCAAACAACCAACAGGGAGGGAACCCAGCCCCACCCATCAGCAGACAAGCAGATTAAAGTTTTACTAAGCTCTGTCCACCAGATCAACACACATATATACCCACCACCAGTCCCTCTCATCAGGAAACTTCCACAAGCTTCCTAGATAGCCTCATCCATCAGAGTGCAGACAGCAGAAGCAAGAAGAACTACAATCCTGCAGCCTGTGGAACAAAAACCACATTCACAGAAAGATAGACAAGATGTAAAGGCAGAGGACTATATACCAGATGAAGGAAGAAGATAAAACCCCAGAAAAACAACTAAAAGAAGTGGAGATAGGCAACCTTCCAGAAAAAGAATTCAAAATAAAGATAGTAAAGATGATCCAGGACCTCAGAAAAAGAATGGAGGCAAAGATCGAGAAGATGCAAGAAATGTTTAACAAAGACCTAGAAGAATGAAAGAACAATCACATAGAAGAATTAAAGAACAAACAAACAGAGATGAGCAATACAATAACTGAAACAAAAAATACACTAGAAGGAATCAATAGCAGAATAACTGAGGCAGAAGAATGGATAATTGACCTGGAAGACAGAATGGTGGAATTCACTGCTGAGGAATAGAATAAAGAAAAAAGAATGAAAAGAAATGAAGACAGCCTAAGAGACCTCTGGGACAGCATTAAATACAACAACATTCACATTATAGGGGGTCCCAGAAGGAGGAGAGAGAGAGAAAGAACCCAAGAAAATATTTGAAGAGATTATAGTCGAAAACTTCCCTAACATGGGAAAGGAAATAGACACCCAAGCACCAACAGTCCCACGCAGGATAAACCCAAGGAGAAACATGCTGAGACACATAGTAATCAAAATGACAAAAATTAAAGCCAAAGAAAAATTACTGAGAGCAACAAGGGAAAAATGACAAATAATATACAAGGGAACTTCCATAATGTTAACAGCTGGTTTCTCAGCAGAAACTCTACAAGCCAGAAGGGAGTGGCATGATATACTTAAAGTGATGAAAGGAAAGAACCTACAGCCAAGATTACTCTACCCAGCAAGGATCTTGTTCAGATTCCATGGAAAAATCAAAAGCTTTACAGACAAGCAAAAGCTAAGAGAATTCAGCACCACCAAACCAGCTCTACAACAAATGCTAAAGGAACTTCTCTAGGTGGGAAACACAAGACAAGAAAAGGACCTACAAAAATAAACCCAAAACAATTAAGAAAATGGTAATAGGAACATACATATCGATAATTACCTTAAAGGTGAATGGATTAAATGCTTCAACCAAAAGACACAGTCTTACTGAATGGATACAAAAACAAGACCCATATAGATGCTGTCTATAAGAGACCCACTTCAGACCTAAGGACACATACAGACTGAAAGTGAGGGGATGGTAAAAGATATTCCATGCAAATGGAAATCAAAAGAAAGCTAGAGTAGCAACACTCATGTCAGATAAAATAGACTTTAAAATAAAGGATGTTACAAGATACAAGGAAGACACTACATAATGATCAAGGGATCAATCCAAGAAGAAGATATAACAATTACAAATATATATGCACCCAACATAGGAGCACCACAATACATCAGGCAACTGCTAACAGCTATAAAAGAGGATATCAACGGTAACACAATAATAGTGTGGGACTTTAACACCTCACGTACACCAATGGACAGATCATCCAAACAGAAAATTAATAAGGAAACACAAGTTTTAAATGACACAATAGACCAGATAGATTTAATTGATATTTATAGGACATTCCACCCAAAACCAGCAGATTACACTTTCTTCTCAAGTGCACATGGAACAGTCTCCAGGGTAGATCACATCTTGGGTCACAAATCAAGCCTCAGTAAATTTTAGAAAATTGAAATCATATCAAGCATCTTTTCTGACCACAACGCTATGAGATTAGAAATCAATTACAGGGGAAAAAAACGTAAAAAACACAAACATATGGAAGCTAAACAGTACGTTACTAAATAACCAAGAGACTGCTGAGGAAATCAAAAACTTCCTAGGGAGAAATGACAATGAAAACATGGTGATCCAAAACCTATGGGATGCAGCAAAAGCAGTTCTAAGAGGGAAGTTTGTAGCAATACAAGCCTACCTCAAGAAACAAGAAAAATCTCAAATAAACAATCTAACATTACACCTAAAGGAACTAGAGAAAGAAGAACATACAAAACCCAAAGTTAGTAGAAGGAAAGATATCATAAAGACCAGAGCAGAAATAAATGAAATTGAAACAAAGAAAACAATAGCAAAGATCAATAAAACTAAAAGCTGGTTCTTTGAGAATATAAACAAAATTGATAAACCATTAGCCAGACTCATCAAGAAAAAGTGGGAGAGGACTCAAATGAATAAAATTAGGATTGAAAAACGAGAAATTACAACAGACATGGCAGAAATACAAAGCATCATAAGAGACTACTACAAGCAACTTTACGCCAATAAAATGGACAACCTGGAAGAAATGGACAAATTCTTAGAAAGGTATAACCTTCCAGGACTGAACCAGGAAGAAACAGAAAATATGAACAGACCAATCACAAGTAATGAAACTGTGATTAAAAATCTTCCAACAAACAAAAATTCAGGACCAGATAGCTTCACAAGTGAATTCTATCAAACATTTAGAGAAGAGCCATCCTTCTCAAACTCTTCCAAAAATTGCAGAGCAAGGAACACTCCCAAACTCATTCTATGAGGCTACCATCACCCTGATACCAAAACCAGACAAAGGTACTACAAAAAAAGAAAATTATACACCAATATCACTAATGAATATAGATGCAAAAATCCTCAACAAAATACTATCAAACAGAATCCCACAACACATTAAAAGGATCATACACCATGATCAAGTGGGATTTATCCCAGAGAGGCAATGATTCCTCAATATAGGCAAATCAATCAATGTGATACACCATATTAACAAACTGAAGAATAAAAACCAGATGATCATCTCAATAGATGCAGAAAAAGCTTTTGACAAAATTCAACACCGATTTATGATAAAAACGCTCCAGAAAGTGGGCATAGAGGGAACCTACTTCAACATAATAAAGGCCATATACGACAAACCCACAGCAAACATCATTCTCAATGGTGAAAAACTGAAAGTATTTCCTCTAAGATCAGGAATAAAACAAAGATGTCCACTCTCGCCACTGTTATTTAACATAGTTTTGGAAGTCCTAGCCACGGCAATCAGAGAAGAAAAGAAATGAAAGGAATACAAATTGGAAAAGAAGAAGTACAACTGTCACTGTTTGCAGATGACCTGATACCATGCATAGAGAATCCTAAAGATGCTACCAGAAAACTACTAGCGTTAATCAATGAATTTGGTAAAGTTGCAGGATACAAAATTAATGCACAGAAATCTCTTGCATTCCTATACACTATTGATGAAAAATCTGAAAGAGATATTAAGGAAACATTCCCATTTACCACTGCAACAAAAAGAATAAAATACCTAGGAATAAACCTATCTAGGGAGACAAAGCCCTGTATGCAGAAAACTATAAGACACTGATGAAAGAAATTAAAGATGATACAGACAGATGGAGAGATATACCATGTTCTTGGATTGGAAGAATCAATATTGTGAAAATGACTATAATACCAAAAACAATCTACAGATTCAATGCAGTTCCTATCAAATTACCAATGGCATGTTTTACAGAACTAGAACAAAAAATTTTTAAATTTGTATGGAGACAAAAAAGACTCCCAATAACCAAAGTAGTCTTGAGGGAAAAAAACGGAGGTAGAGGAATCAGACTCCCTGACTTCCAACTATACTACAAAGCTACAGTAATGAAGACAATATGGTACTGGCACAAAAACAGAAATATAGATCAATGGAACAGGATAGAAAGCCCAGAGATAAACCCACGCACCTATGGTCAACTAATCTATGACCAAGGATATACAATGGAGAAAAGATAGTCTCTTTAATAAGCGGTGTAGGGAAAACTGGACAGCTACATGAAAAAGAATGAAATTAGAACACTTCCTAATACAATACATAAAAATAAGCTCAAAATGGATTAGAGACCTAAATGTAAGACTGGACAGTATAAAACTCTTAGAGGAAAACTAGGAAGAACACTCTTTGACATAAATCACAGTGAGATCGTTTTTGATCCACCTCCTAGTGTAATGGAAATAAAAACAAAATTAAACAAATGGGACCTAATGAAACTTAAAAGCTTTTGCAAAGGAAAGGCAACTACAAACAAGCCTAAAAGACAACCCTCAGAATGGGAGAAAATATTTGCAGACGAATCAATGGACAAAGGATTAATTTTCAAAAATATATAACCTGCTCATGCAGCTCAATACTAAAAAAAACAAACAACCACATCAAAACATGGGCAGAAGACCTAAATAGACATTTCTCTAAAGAAGACATACAGATGGCCAAGAAGCACATGAAAATCTGCTGAACATCACTAATTATTAGAAAAATGCAAATCAAAACTACAATGAGGTATCACCTCACACCAGTTAGAATGGGCATCATCAGAAAATCTACAATCAACAAATGCTGGAAGGGGTGCGGAGAAAAGGGAGCCCTCTTGCACTGTTGGTGGAAATGTAAATTGATACAGCCACTATGGAGAACAGTATGGAGGTTCCTTAAAGAACTAAAAATAGAACTATGATATGATCCAGCAATCCCACTACTGGGCATATACCCAGAGAAAACTATAATTCAAAAAGACACATGCACCCCAAAGTTCATTTCAGCACTATTTACAATAGCCAGGTCATGGAAGCAACCTAAATGCCCATTGACAGGTGAATGGATAAAGAAGATGTGGTACATATATACAATGGAATATTACTCAGCTGTAAAAAGGAACAAAATTGGGTCATTTGTAGAGATGTGGATGGATCTGGAGACTGTCGTACACAGTGAAGTAAGTCAGAAAGAGAAAAACAAATATCATATATTAACGCATATATGTGGAACCTAGAAAAATGGTACAGATTAACTGGTTTTCAGGGCAGAAGTAGAGACACTGAAGTAGAGAACCAATGTATGGACATCAAGGGAGGAAAGTGGCGGGGAGTGGGAGGTGGTGGTGGGATGAACTGGGAGATTGGGACTGACATGTATACATGAATATGTATAAAATGGATAACTAGTAAGAACCTGCTGTATAAATAACTAAATTAAATTAAATTCAAAAATTCAAAAAAAAATAAAAGAATGGATATATGTATAACTGAATCACTTTGCTGTACACCTGAAACTAACACAACATTGCAAATCAACTATACACACATATAAAATAAAAATTAGGGTTTCCCTGGTGGCGCAGTGGTTGAGAGTCCGCCTGCTGATGCATGAGACACGGGTTCGTGCCCCGGTCTGGGAAGATCCCACGTGCCGCAGAGCAGCTAGGCCCGTGAGCCATGGCCGCTGAACCTGCGCGTCCGGGGCCTGTGCTCCGCAACGGGAGAGGCCGCAACAGTGAGAGGCCCGCGTACCGCAAAAAAAAAAAAAAAAAAAAAATTAAATTAAAAAACAAATAAAATTTTTAAAAAAAGAAAAGAAGATGGGAAATAATCTAAAACCCCACTGGCCATGCTCTACAATTTCCAACCTTTGTCTGCCTCTCCACATATTTTATTTAGACACAAGCATAGGCTATGCCTGACCTTGTAATCATTTATTGTTTACTTAATATTACAACAAATTATAAGTCCTATATTGCCTCATAGTCCTTTCTGTTTTTTAAAAAAATTTATCTATCTATCTATCTATTTGTCTGTGCCAGCTCTTAGATGCGGCATGCAAACTCTTAGTTATGGCGGGCTGGATCTCGTCCCTGACCAGGGATCAAACCCGGGCCCCTTGCATTAGGATCGTGGAGTCTTAGCCACTGGACCACCAGGGAAGTCCCTCATAGTCATTTCTTAATTCTAATATCATTTACATTCACCTGTGTATACTCCCATATCATTTTGCTTTCATGGGACAATGCCACACATGTTGGGTGTTCTGGAAGCTTACTTTTCCTTTCTCTTTTTCCCTCCTCCTTTTCCTGTCCTTGTCAAACTGCTGACCCAGGAACTAGCCCCAAATTTAGCTTTCTTACCAACGTCATGTGAGTTCTTCCCTGCTTTCCTCCAAGCTCATAAAATATAATCATACACACACATAGTCCTCTGGCTTTGTTTTACAAAACTGGAATATTATTTTGCATCTTTTTTTCCTGCTCAGTACAGCTCTAATTCGTTGTTTGTGATGGTTTTCTAAAACTCCATGGAGTGGATGTCTCATAAATTATTGAACAATTTCTTTATTCATAGTTGTATACAACGTTTATGAATTTTTTAACTCTACAAATAACACCTTATATAAACATTTTATACATCTGGCCTTATGATATGTTGATACTCTTTTTCTGTGGAAAATATTTCCATGGGAGGGATTGCAATTTATTTTATTTTTAATAGGTATTGCCACATTGCTTTCCCCAAAAGGCTATAAATATTCACATTTCCACCAGCAAATTAGAGAGCATGCTCTTTTCTTCATGTCTGCAGCAAAATCCTTTTCCTTTTTTTTTAAGGCTCTTCCTTAAACCTGGCATTATGGATGTAAGTCATTTTGTCACTGTTAATTTAACTTGCAATTTTCACACTACTCGTGAATTTGAATGTCCTTTCGTTATATATGTCAAATATTTGGAGTTGCTTTCCTGTGAATTGCTTGTTCATACCCTTTGCCCACTTTTCTGTTGAGTTGTAGGTCTTTTTTTTGTCAATTTGTAAGAGCTCTTTGTATAGTATAATTTTATTTTGCTATCAGATTTCAAATATAATTTCTATTTACCTATATTGTATCTTCTCCTACATAAAAGTTTTAAAGTTTGGTTAGGAAGGTACTCTTAATTTTGCATGTGATCTCTTAGATTTATTTTCCCAGAGGAAATGGCTATGTTTACATTTCAGTCTTCAGTCCATCTGGAATTTAGATGTCCATGTGATTTGAGATGGGGGCACAATTTTACTTTCTTTCATACAGGTAGGCAGCTGTGATAGCACATTGTCTAGATGAACCATTTTCCCACAGAATTAAAAAATCACATTTGTTTATTTTACATTCTTGTATACACTTGAGCGCTTTTCTAGCTTAACTAATGACATTGTTTCACTGATCTATGTTTCTATCCCCAAACCATTGCCATATTTATTTGATTGGATGCCTTATAGAGTTATGTAGTTCCTTCCTTTCTTTAAAAAGCAAAGCAAAACAAACCAAAAAACGTTTCTACTTTTCTATTGGTATTTATTTTCCCCTTTAAACTTTTATATGATTTTATGTAATAAATTTAAAAAACACTGTTGGGATTTGCATCGCTTAGGGTATAGTTTCAGGTGCTGTAAGTAAGAGCCAAAGTAACTGTGACTTGAACAAGACAGGAGTTTTGGTTTTGTTTGTACTTTTCTTGCCAAAAATGCCAAATATAAGCAGTCTAGGGTCGGTGTGTCAGATTTAAGCGTAAGAGACCAAGGTTTTTTCCATCTTCCGTTTTTACCATTTGCATACTACAGGATGGTGTGCTACTCACCTACCTTCCAGTAGAAAAGGGAAAATGGGCCAGGAGAGGTCAACCCCATCCCCACCTCCTTTTAAGAATGGAAGTTGCACACACAGCAGTTCCCCGTTATCCAGAGGGGGTACGTTCCAAGACCTCCAGTGGATGCCTGAAACTGTGGATAGTATGAAACCCTAAATATACTATGCTTGTTCCTATACATACATATCTATGATAATTTAATTCATAAATTAGGCACTGTAAGAGATTAACAACAATAACTAATAATAAAATAGAATTATAACACTATACTATAATAACAGGTATGTGAATGTGGTCTCAAAGTATCTTACTGTACCAACTTAATGCCTTTTCCATTTAACTAAGCACTTACCAGGCACCGTGACCGTAACTTCTGTGGTTTGAGGTGTGACAGCAAAACTAGCACAAATTTTTCGGGACTTCCTTGGCAGTCCAGTGGTTAAGACTTCGAGCTTCCACAGCAGGGGGGCTCGGGTTCGATCCCTGGTCGGGGAACTAAGATCCTGCATGCCACAGTGCGGCCAAAAGAAAAAAAAAAAGAAATTAGCACAA
The DNA here is from genome assembly GCF_949774975.1 of Lagenorhynchus albirostris. Classification (NCBI taxonomy): domain Eukaryota; kingdom Metazoa; phylum Chordata; class Mammalia; order Artiodactyla; family Delphinidae; genus Lagenorhynchus; species Lagenorhynchus albirostris. Next base: position 4,388,196 of record NC_083110.1, on the reverse strand, counting down.
ATGTCTTCTTCCTTTTTCACAATTTCACGGATAGAAGATTTGTTCTTACTGTAGATCTTAGCAACCTCAGCACATGGTTTTTTTCATTCCTTATTAAGTCAAGAACTTGCCCCTTTTCACTTAAAGGGAGCACCTCATAGCTTCTCTTTGACATATCCAAATTGCCAGCATCACTATGCTTGTGCTTTGGGGCCACTATTAAGTAAAATAAGGGTCACTTGAACACGAGTACTGCGATAAGGGTGACAGTTGATCGGATCACCCAGGTGGCTACTAAGAGACTAATGGGCAAGGTACACTGGACAAAGGGATGGTTCACATCCAGGTGGGATAGCTTGAGATTTCATCACACTGCCCAGAATGATGAGAAATTTAAAACTTATGACTTGTTTATTTCTGGAATTTTCCATTTATTTTCAGACCGTGGTTGACTGTGGGTAACTGAAACCACGGAAGGTGAAACCGCAGATAAGGGAGGACTACTGCTCAACTTCTATCTGCATCTCACTGGCCTGAACTTGATCACATGACTGCACCCCATTGCAAGGGAAGCAACGGATACTGTGATACTGTGATCTGTGATAAGAAATATACATTTGGTCCTTGACCCCATCCCTGACACAAGGCTTCTAAAACCCTTGTAAATTCCCAAGTGATAAGAGTGCTAGGAGCATCTTCTGTTCTATTGAGGTGACCCTGGGTGGGCTCCTGGTGGCTCCTGACTGGGGGCTGGTCAACAGCAAGACCAAGCCATGATTAGAAGCCTGGAATTTTCAACCCCGCCCCCAATTCTCTAGAGAGAGAAGAGGGACTAGAAATGGAGTTAATAATTGCTCATGACTACGTGAGGAAGCCTTCACAAATCCCAACAGTATGGGGTTTGGGGAGCTTGCAGGTGGGTGAACGCAGCCGTTTACCAGGAGGATGATGCACCCCAACTCCATGGGGACAGAAGCCCCTGTGCTCTGGATCCTCCCAGATCTCACCCTAGGTAGCTCTTTATCTGGCCATCCTCTGTATCCTTCAGCGTATCCTTTAGTAAACTGGTAAATGTGTTTCTGAGTTCCGTGAGCTGCTCTAGCAGATAATCAAATCCAAGGGGGAGGAAGGAATGGGAACCTCTGATTTGTAGCAGGTTGCACAGAAGTTGTGGGTAACCTGGGAATCTACTACTTGCAGTGACTTCGGAAGTGGGGGTCAGTCTCTCGTGAGACTGAGTCCTTAACCTGCAGGATCTGACGCCATCTCCAGGTAAATGGTGTCAAAGTTGACTTAAACTGTAGCACACCCAGCTGGTGTCACGAGAATTGCTTAGTGTGGGAAAACTTCCTACACATTTGGTGACCAGAAGTGTCAGAAGTGCAGTGTTCCATATGAAAGTAAAGGAGAAAGAGGAGGAGAACTGTGGGTTTTTCCAGAACACTGGAAAATACAGTGTTACTACAAACAGCCCCGGGTTCTCACTAAGAAAGGAAGGAGAATGGACCCTGGAGGATGAATCCTTCTCTACCACGGGATTCTAACTGGAATTGCATTAACCATGCAGTATAGCAGTAACATAAAGTTGCAAAGATATACATTTTATGAAATTAAATTTTTCTAATTCAAAAAGCTTATGCCGTCTCATTATTCAGCATTTGTTTTACCTTCTTCGATATGACTTTACCACTTCCTTTATTTAGACCTCTACCTTTCATTTCACATTTATTCCCAGCTCTCGCTCATTTTTTGGAAATATTGTAAACAAAATAATCTTTTTTTTTCTATTTTCATTTGTGGGTCTTTATTGCTAATATAAAGAAAAACTGTTGAATTTTGTATTTTTAACATGTGTCCAATTTTTCTTTTTCATTAAAGCTGCTTTTTTTTTTTTTTTTTTTGCAGTACGTGGGCCTCTCACTGCTGTGGCCTCTCCCGTTGCGGAGCACAGGCTCCGGATGCGCAGGCCCAGCGGCCATGGCTCACGGGCCCAGCTGCTCCGCGGCATGTGGGATCCTCCCAGACCAGGGCACGAACCCGTGTCCCCTGCATCGGCAGGCGTACTCTCAACCACTGCGCCACCAGGGAAGCCCAAAGCTGCTTTTTAAAGAGAATCTTTTGGGGTTTTCTAGGTGTAAAATTACATTTTCAGTGAATATAGATGTTATTATTGCTTCTTTTCCAATGTTCTTGTGAATTATTTTATTGCCTTGTTACTGCATTTACTAGAACCTACGACATCATATTGGTTAATAACACAGATAGAAGGAATTCTATGATATTTATGATTTTAACTGAAATGATTTTGTTTCATCATTTGAAATATTTTCTGTTGGTTTTTGATAGGTCAATTTTTCAAATTACCATCAAGTGGTCACCACTTATTATTAATTTATTCATAGTTTTTATTAAGAATGACTATTAGGTTTCCTAAATGCCTTTTTAGGATTTATTGATATGAACATATTTTCCCTTAATTTATTGATGTTATGAATTATCTTGACAGATTTTGTAGTATTGAAGCACCCATGCAATGCATGTATAAATCCAAATTGGCCATAGTGTATTAATGTTTGGAAACATGAAAAATATTGAAGTATATTTGCTATATTTTATGTTTATAATTTTGTTTCTATACTCATACATAATATTGCATGAAATTTTTAAAAGATTAGTGTATTTAAAAATAATTATCTTTACCAGAATTTGGTACTAAAATCATGCCAGCTTCATAACTTTAGTCATGGGGGCCTTTCTATCTTTTCTTATGGTTTCGAGTTGAGAGTTTAAGGAAGAGTCAAACCATCTGGACATGATGTTACTAAAGGTTAGTAACAATAGCTCTTTAAACACCTCTCCAAGCCTCTGTGTCCATTCCTCTGTGGCTGTTCTCTACTTTATCTTGGGTCAGTTTTGGTAATGTATAGTACGTAGAAAGTATTTCCTCTAGATTTTCAAATTTGTTACCAAGAAGTTGTATGAGGTATTGCAAGGTTGTTGTTTTTTTAATTTCTTCTCTGTCTGTGGTTGTGTTTTTCCTTATTCCTAATCAAGCATATCTTTTGCCCATTTTTATTTCAACATTTAAAAAATGTTATCATAATTAAATTCATAAGGGTTTGATATTTTCACAAAACTAGCCTTTGGATTTAGTTATTCTTTAATTATTTAGTTATTCCAATTTTTGTTTATTATTATTATTTTCCCACTTTTATCTTTACTAATAACCTCTTCATATTTTCTTTTGGTTGATTTTATTGTGGTTTTTCTAATTTTCTATAATACAAAGTTTCATTATTAGTAATCTTTCTTTCTTAAATAAAACATTTCAGTTTCTAAATTTTCCTCTGAGTACAACTTATGCTGTCTTTCAGTGTCGATTACCTCATTGTTCCAGAATTTGTGTAAGGCTGTATTTCTTAATTTCTAGGTACTCATTTTATCATTTTTTATTATTTATTCTAACACTATTGAATAATAAGAAATATGGATTTTCAAATCTTTCTTTGTTCCATCAACTTAGAAACTAATTTTTACTATCTATATGAGGGTTATGGGTTCATAAGTTTCTTTATGTTTTCAATTTTTGTCTGTTACGTATGACTGATTTTAAAAGGGTTGTATTAAAATCTCTGATGAATGTTACCTGTTTGTGTAATTCCTCTTCTATTTCTAATAGGTCTTGCTTCATAGAGTTAGCTGCTAGTTTTGTGTGTGTGCACAGAGGTTTATGAGTTATTATAAACTTTGTAATAGCTTGTCTGGGTTATCTGAGAAGCAGACGCCAAGATAGGATTAAATATGGAAGAATTCTATTAGGGGAAAGCCTGTGAGAGAAAGTGGAAGGGAGCTGGGAAAGGCTGGAAGGGACATCAGACCATGCAAGTCTGACCCTGAGTACAGGAGAGACTGAAGGAAGCTTCTAGACTGCCCTCAAGTCTAATGAGTTATCAGCTCAGCAAGCCTGCTAGGAAATCCCCGAGCCAAAGTCGTCGGTCAGGGAGTCTTGTGTCTTCCAGTACTGGGCCTACTTCAGACCCCTTTCTCTCGGTCATGGTCCTTGCCTGCGAGCAGCTTCAGGGAAAGCTGGCCTCCCCACAAACGTGAACATGGCTTTGGAAGGCAGCAGTGGGGATTCGCGGTCAGTTAGGCTCTCTGTAGTTGGAGGTCAGCTAGGGGTATTCTAACAACACTCGGTTTTAAGAAATACATTCAACTTTTATTAACTGAGGGTTTTATTATTTTCCAAATCTATTTGACCATGGAATCTTTTTGTTTTTTCCTACCGAGCCCATGAAGCACACTCTGGGAAATGTTCTTCTAGTTGCACATCCTTAGGCATTGCACATCCTTAGGCATCCTTGGTCATGTCTAAAATATCTTACCAATGATATTTATGAAGACAGAGAAAGCACTTATATCCAAGTTCGCAGCCGATATAGAACAAAATGGAAAACAAATTCAATAGATGCACAGAAGTTCCTCTTCCTATGTACCAATGCAGTTCTAAAAGGCATTTTGCAAAGCCATTTGCTCATAAATTCACGGGGAGGGAGTCCATTTTTTTTTTTTTGCGGTACGCGGGCCTCTCACTGTTGTGGCCTCTCCCGTTGCGGAGCACAGGCTCCGGACGCGCAGGCTCAGCGGCCATGACTCACGGGCCTAGCCGCTCCGCGGCATGTGGGATCCTCCCGGACCGGGGCACAAACCCGTGTCCCCTGCATCGGCAGGCGGGCTCCCAACCACTGTGCCACCAGGGAAGCCCCACTTTCCATTTTTAAAAGTCACTTCCTCTGTTTTCCTTGTAATTGTAAGCCTCTGTTATGAACCCTTTTGATATTTTCTCAGCAATGCTTTAAAGATATTATGGGTTTAATGATGTTCTTAAGACAGCTCAATAAGAAACAGACTATTGAACTTTGTGATGTCTGAGTCTAAAATGAGTATGCAGACCACTAATGTCATTTGTTGGTGGCAGTGGGACCTGAAACAATTTGCTCTGGATGAAAGCTTTACTTACGTCTGTAGAAATTTACTGGTTAAAAACTTGTAAAGAGGGCTTCCCTGGTGGCACAGTGGTTGGGAGTCCGTCTGCCGATGCAGGGGATGCAGGTTCGTGCCCCGGTCCGGGAAGATCCCAGATGCCACGGAGTGGCTGGGCCCGTGAGCCATGGCCGCTGAGCCTGCGCGTCTGGAGCCTGTGCTCCTCAACGGGAGAGGCCACAACCGTGAGAGGCCCGCGTACTGAAAAAAAAAAAAGAAAAAAAATTGTGAAGAGAGGTGAGTCTGTATTCACTCATATAGCTAAAGGGGATAGTGATGTCATATATGGCTATCTGGTCCCTCTGGGAATCAGATCCTTTTCATACAAACAGAGGGAAAATGACAGCTGTGGATTTCAGATAACAAGCCAGTTCACCCCTAAAGCCTCTTTTAAACCACCTTTAGTCGGCCAGTCCTGGCTCATTGGTAACCTGGGTCTTATTCCCAACTTACCTTTAGCCTTTATCTGAAAGGCACCAATCTGCTACTGATAATCTGACTTTGCCACTGATAACCTGACATTGCTACATACAATTCCTGATTTCATTCCTGTGGACAAATAATAAATCCTAACCTCAACTGAGCTGGTGATATCTAGCCTGAGGTTCCAGATCCTCCTTTACTAAGAGGCAAGAGTTTCATTAATAGATAATAAACTTAACCTGGGTTCCTGGTTCTTCCAAGACCTGTATTTAGTTGTCTCGTTCTTAGGTGCCTCCTCAAATAGCCAGTGGGACTCTCCCAGGTACTTCTTACCACTTAAATAGTGGTTCAAACCTCTTAGAGATGAAAGGACATTAATCTCGAGTCTTCTATATATGACTCAATAAAAGGCCAGGGGCTTAAAGAAGTCTCAGCCCTGGCATCCCTTCTTTTACCACTCCTGGGAGCATTTGGCCCCATCTATTGGCCTAGGCCTACCTCAGTCTCTATGACAAATCTTTAGGCAGGAGAACATTGAGTGCCTCCGTTCCCCAAACATTCCCATACCCTGATGCTCAGCATTCACCCCTTGATACAATTCTTGACCTCGTGTGTCTGCTCTGATAACTGGGCTCCAGTCCCATTGCCATGACTCCACCTATGCTTTGTGCCACTTCTGTAAATAATCCTCTAAAAAGACGATGTAAACTAACGTCAGGAATACTTGATTGCCTCATAAGACACAATTAATAGAGTGAAAAGGCAACCTATGGAATGGGAGAAAATATTTGCAAATCATATATCTGTTAAGAGGTTACTATCCAGAGGATATAAGCTCACAACAACAAAAAGCAAACAATCAACTAGAAAGCGGGCAAAGACTTGGATAAACACTTCTCCAAAGCAGATATAGGGAATTCCCTGGTGGTCCAGTGGTTAGGGCTCAGCGCTTTCACTTCTGGGCCCCAGGATCGATCCCTGGCCTGGGAACTAAGATTCTGCAAGCAGTGTAGCACGGCCAAAACAACAAAACAAGCAGAAAACAAAACCAAAAAAGATATGAAAATGGCTGATAAGCACATGAAAAGATGTTTAATATTACTAATCATTAGGGAAATGCAAACCAAAACTAAGTGAAGTTCTAACTCACACCCATGGGGATGGCTACTATCAAAGACACAGAAAATAAGAAGTGTTCATGAGGATATGGAGAAATTAGAACCCTTGTGCACTGTTGCTGGGAATGTAAGATGGTAACGCTGCTGTGGAAAAAATTATGGGGGCTCTTTGCAAAATCGAAAGCAGAATCACCATATGATTCAGCAGTTCCACTTCTGGGTATGTACCCAAAACAATTGAAAGCAGGGACTCAGAGATATTTGTATACCCATGTTCATAGCAGCACTATTATTCACAATAGCCAAACAGTGGAAGCAACCCAAGTGTCCATCAACAGATGAATGGATAAACAACATGTGGTATATACATATGATTGTATCAATAATATGTACATATGATTGAATATGTACACACCAAATGGGAAGCGTTAAAAGGCAAGGAAATTCTGACATATGTTACAACATAGATGAACCTTGAAGACATTATGCTAAGTGAAATAAGTCAGTCACAAGAAGAAAAAATCGTCTGATTCCACTTTTTTTTTTTTAAGATGTTGGGGGTAGGAGTTTATTAATTAATTAATTTATTTTTGCTGTGTTGGGTCTTGGTTTCTGTGCGAGGGCTTTCTCTAGTTGCGGCAAGCGGGGGCCACTCTTCATCGCGATGCGCAGGCCTCTCACTATCGCGGCCTCTCTTGTTGCGGAGCACAGGCTCCAGACGCGCAGGCTCAGTAGTTGTGGCTCACGGGCCTAGTTGCTCCGCGGCATGTGGGACCTTCCCGGACCAGGCCTCGAACCCATGTTCCCTGCATTGGCAGGCAGACTCTCAACCACTGCGCCACCAGAGAAGCCCCTGATTCCACTTTTATGAGATACCTGGAGTAGTCGAGTTCATTAAGATGGGAAGTAGAATGGTGGTTGTGAGGGGCTGGGGGACAGAGGGAATGAAGAGTCATTTAATTGGTATAGAGTTTCAGTTTTGTAAGGTGAAAAGAGTTCTGGGGGTAGGTTGCACAACAATGTGAATGTACTTAAGGCAACTGAACTGTACACTTAAAAAACAGTTAAAATGGGGCTTCCCTGGTGGCGCAGTGGTTGAGAGTCCGCCTGCCGATGCAGGGGACATGGGTTCGTGCCCCGGTCCAGGAAGATCCCACATGCTGTGGAGCGGCTGGGCCCCTGAGCCATGGCCGCTGAGCCTGCACGTCCGGAGCCTGTGCTAGGCAGCGGGAGAGGCCACAACAGTGAGAGGCGCGCGTACCGCAAAAACAAAAAAACAGTTAAAATGATAAATGTTATGTCATGTATATTTTACCACAACTTAAAAAAGGTACCCAATTGAATCAAAAGACCTAAATAGATGTCATGACTCTGGTCTTATTGTGCATATCACTAACCTCTTCAGAACTTAGTTGCTTCACTGTAGAATGGGAAGCCTAATTTATTCCTACTTATATCCCAGGAACATAGAGAGTTAAATGAGATAGTCCATGGAAAATTACATTGTGAACAATTTAGGATTATTTTAGTGTAAGATATAAGTTAGTAAAGTGTAAAGAGTTGGGGATGTTTAAGATGTCTCTAAGAAGCCAATGGAATTTGAAAGAGATTTATAGAATTAAAAGAATCCAAGGGACAGGAAGTACGGCAAGGACACGCAACTCAAGTCAGTACATTTCACCGAGGACTTTCCCTACATCAGGCACATCCTAGACACATGACACGAGAACAGCCCCTGTCTTTGCTGAGCATATTGAAATTGAAGATAAAAACCCAAACATTCACAGAACACCATACTGAGGAAGAAACACAGAGGACCGTAAGATTGTGGGCTTCCTGAACAAGGCAGACTTCTCAGAGGAAACATCTAAACTGAGGTCTGAATGTTGAGTAAAGTTAAACCAGGCCAAGAGGAAGGAAAACACGTTCTAGGAAGAAGAAACAACTTGCGAAAATGTGTGAAGGTAAGAGAACACCTGATGTGTTTGAGGAGCTAGAAGAAATTCCTCAAGGAGTTTGGGAAGGAAGAGCTACGAGTCAGCAGGAATCAGATCACGCGTGGACTTGCGAGCGATAAGGAATTAGCATTCAATCCAAAGGGCAGTAAAATGTCACCAAAGAGTTTTAAGTAGGTAGTGACATCAGCAGATTTTCATTATATGAAGATCACAGGTTATAGGGTAGAAGAGTGTACTAGGGTGGGCATGGAGGAGAAGACCAGACGTAGAAAGAGCGTACAATAATCCAGACACGGATGAGAGAAAACAACACAGACGTTCAAGGTACATTTAAGAAGAAGAATTGACAGGACATGATGTTATATTGGAAGTAGGGGAAGAAGGAAAGAAGAGAGTCCAGTCTGGGCAACTGTGAAGTTGGTGGTACCATGTAGAAGTAGAGATGATATCAGAAGATGAAAAAAGAGGGTATGTGATATGGAAACTACAGAGTGGGAATCAAAACATACATAACCATTCATGAGCAATAATACAAAATATGTATAAAAAGGAATGAAGAACAAAGAGTGGAAATATTGGAAAAAGAAAAGGACATGGTTTCATAAGAAGTTCAGCACAATTCACTGCTTATATTTTTAGTTGGGAGAAAATGCCATATAGCAAATGTAAAATAGGAAATGAAGGGAAAAAATAAAAGGTGTAGTTGGGACTTCCCTGGCAGTCCAGTGGTTGGGACTTTGACTTCCAATGTGAGGGGGGGCGGGGGGAAGGAAGTTGGGGAGTGGGTTTGATCCCTGGTCAGGGAGCTGGGATCCCACATGTCTCGAGGCCAAAAGACCAAAGCACGAACAATGGAAGCAGTGGTGTAGCAAATTCCGTAAAGACTTTAAAAATGGTCCCCATCAAAACAAATCTTTAAAAAACTAAAAAAAGGTATAGTAAATGGAAAAATGCTAAATAAGGTGGCAGGAATCTGTTCTAATATAATTAAAATGCTTAGAGTGAATGTAAATGGATTTAAAACACCCATTAAAATTGACCCTGGATTTTAAAAAATAAAGGAAAAACCCAATATGTTGTTAGCAATGGACAAACTTGAAATAAAAGCAAATGAATATTTGAAACAAAGTTTTATTTTTTTCTACAGCTTCTTACTTTTATAAGCACTTACTCTGTGCCAGGCACTGTGCTATGCACATGACAAGAATTAACTCATTTAGCCCTCATAATGATATTATGAGGTAGTTACTATTAATATCCTCACCTAATGGATGAGGACATTAAAGCATAGAGGTTAAATCATCGATCCAGGATGAAAGAAGTAGCAGTGTCACAGCTGGGATTCAAACCCAGTGGTGGAACAAGATCAAGAAAGTTACGCAAATATGGATTGAAAGAAAACAGATGTTCAAATTTTAACATCTGACAAAACAAAATTCAAGACAAATAATATCATACTAACCAAAAAGGGACATCACATACTTGTGAAAAGAAAAACAGTTGTATTTGGTGGTTTTTAACATACTCATTTCAAACTAATAGATCAAACAAAGAAAAATAAACAAATGTTTAAAGATATGTTTAAATACCACTCTCTCAGAAAGGTCTTCCTGACCCACCCTTTACGAAGTAACTCTTGCCATGTAGACCCTAAATTCTCTATCACCCTTATTCTCCTTTATTTTTCTCCAAAGCTTTTATCACTACTATGTGTGTAACATATAATATGTGGTTATTGTTTATGTATTTATTATTAGCCCCACTAGAATATAAGCTTCATGAAAGGCAGGGATTTTTTTTTTGTTTAACACTGTATCTCTGATGCCTAGAAGAGTGTCCAGCAAATAATAGGTGTTGAATAAATGTTCACTGAAATAATCAACAAATAAATGAATCCAAATAACACAATTAATAAGATTGAAGTACTGTGTATATAGCTTACTCTGTGTTCATATCCATACCCAACAGATATAGAATAGAGAGTGAAAATGGAATAGTCATGAAAACTGAGCATGTGTTAAGTCATAATGGAAGTTTCAAAGAAATATTTCAAAGAAATAGATGATGTTTCCTAAAAAAAAAAAAATCATAAATCAATACAAAAGAATATCTAAAATCTAAGTAAAGTACTGAAAGTTACACTAAATAATTACAAAATCTAAATAATTAAAAAACTGAATAAAATAAAAAATAATTAGTAACCAACGAAGAAGTAATAATTAAACTACACAAACAAACTAAATGAACATTCTAACTACATGAAAAGGAATTAAATAAATAAAGCTAAATGACTTACCTAATAAGTTAATTAAATTAAATACCTAAATTATACAAACTAAATAAAATACTACCAAAATCTCCTGAGATAAAGATAACTCATTTAAAAAATGCCATAATACTTAGAACTGAATGACTGTAAGGTACTTACTTGTTAAATCTAACAGGATGTAATAAAAGCATACCTAGAGAGAACTTGAGGAGAATTTTATAGTTTTAATACATTTATCAGAATAAAATAATAAAAGCAAGTGAAGCCAACCTTCAACTCAGGAATTTCATAAAAGAATACCAGTACAAACACAAAGAATGAAAAGGAAAATATTATTAAAGATAAGAACAGAACAGAAGTAGTAGAAGTGTCACAGAATTCAGAACAGAATTCAGAATTCAGAACAGAATTCAATTCTGCTCCTGCTTAGAGAGAGGCTTAATACTATTTGAAGGTAGACTACAATAAATTAAAGATGTATATTGCAAAACCTAGAGTAACTTAAGAAAAGTAAAACAAAAAGCATACCTAATGAGACAATAGTGGAGTAATCATAATGGAATATAATTTATTAATCCACAAGAAGGCCAGAAAGAATTAAAAATATCAAAAAAAAAATAGGTGCTTTCTCATCTGATAGTAAAACCTAGCTGTCAACAGACACCCCACACACATACAGAGCTTGCTTTTAACCTTTTAATTCCTTCTTCTTAGACATAAAAAGGTGGCCAGGCTCACTGGGCATTTGAGAGAAGTCAAAAACAAGCAGAATAATAGGAAACAAAGAAACTCAAAGAGAAGAAGCTTTTTAAATGTACACATTTGTAACCCTCAGAGAACACAGAAAACATACCATAATCATAAAACAAGAAAGGACGTTCTGTTCTAAGAGCAAGACTGGCTTTTGAAAAATAAAATTATGTTAATGGTGTCTTTAAAACAATTAATAGAAAGATTAGAGGAAAAAGTAAAGAATTCTCTCATAAAGTAGAACTAAAAGACAAAAACATGAAAAAAGCAAGAGAAAAAAGATAAGTAAAGCACAGGCTTTCTCCAGGAGATCTCATATCTAACTAGTAGACATTCCAGAAAGAGAATACATGGAAACTGGAGGAGAAGGAAGTATCTTAGAAATAACTCAAGTTCTCAAATGGGAGCAATGAGCTTCTAGATGGAAAGCTGATTATACAGGATAATGAGTGGAATTTCAAAGGACTACTCCAGGGCATACCAGCTAGAATTTAGCGATAAAAGAGATCCTAAAATCTTCCAGAACAAAACAAAGCATCAAAACCAGGTCATATATAAATTATTGAGAATCAGAATGGCATCGTTTCTCAAAAAGAACACAGGAAACTTGAAGACAATGAGTAATGCCTCCAAAATCCTAAGAGAAAATACCTTCTAATCTATAATTCTGTACCTAGCCAAACCACCAATCAAGTGTTAGGACACAACACAAATATCTTTCAACATTCAAGCTCTCAAGAAAAGTTATCTCCATTTGTTCCTATTATTGCCCAAGAAGCTAAAAATTAGTTCCACCAAACTGAGGGAGTAAACCAAAGAAAGAAGAAGATTTGTGGTTTAGGAATCAGGGATCCAACACAGGAGAGGAAGGGGCAAAGGGAATTCATGCGATGGTTGATAAGGAAAGTCCCTGGAGATCAGATGAGCCACCAGGCCTAGCACAAGAGCAGGACAGATAGGAACCGAGAGACCGCTCAGGGGGAGATGTAGTCAAACAATAACAGTAATAATCATGAATTGACATATCAGAAGGAGAAAAGATTATCTGATGGCTTGAATACCTTGAGAGGAAATGTAAATTTGTGGGAAAATGTGGGGATGATTTAGTATAATATAGAAAAATAATTTTAAAAAATTAATTTAGTTAATTAATTTCTTTCACTTCAAAAAGGAAGTGACATAATAGTGTTTTACAAGATTCAGCTGTAAATAATGAAGATGTAATCGGATGTTAGCCATCTGAATGTAAACCTTCAATCTTGATTTGAACAAAGTAAGAATATAATTGGGTACAGAGACAGTAGAGTGTGTGTGCGTGTGTGTGTGTGTGTGTGTGTATGTATGTGTGTGTGTGTATGTGTGCGTGTGTTTGGGGGGCATGGGAGAGACCCAAATCCCCTTTTTATTATAGAAGGTTAATAGACAATATCTAAATTTGAAAATAAAAACCTTTTTCTTACAGGATGCTATTTTGAAATAGCGAGGCATAAACCAGAAACGGCAGCTGAGAGAGTTAAAACTGAGTCCACCTGGGGAGCGGTAACTAGGAAAGAGAAAAGTGTGGTGAGGGGACTGCTCTTTTATGATAAGCCTTATGGTACTGTTTGACTTGCTAAGCTGTTTCTGGGTTACTTTGATAAAAAATTAAAGTTTAATTACAATTAGATGAAATCGTGGGATTGCCGATAATCATAGTTATACTCCTAAAAGATCTATCCAAATTGCTTCCAACTTTTAGAATGAAGAAAATAAAATAAGCCTTAGCAGTGAAGTAATATGTGACATATTCCGGGAGAGTGATGAACTAGGTCTTGAAAAAGAACAGCTAGGCAACTCTGCCGTGTTCCACACCCACGCAGGGACTAGCCAGCCATTACGCATGTCCTGTTTTCCAAAGAAATATTGGCTGAGGAAACATTGATTTATCACTATTTTATGAGGAGATAAATTGGCAAAGGCTGTGGAGCAAAGCGTATACAGAGTATGGGTTTGAAACTGGAAATTTTCCACCCAGATTTGAAGAGAACTGTTGTAGCTAAATGGGATAGTTATTCATTCAATAAAAACGTAAGGGGTAACTAAGTATAAAACACTGTGCTGGACTTTGGGTGGGGAGGTGCTTATGAAGATGAATGTACCCATTCTCAAGCCACTTAACCATCTGCTGGGGATGATATGAGCACATGGAAATGAAGTAACATGTAACAGTCAGTATATCAAGTCACTCAGGCAGGGTCTCTGGGGCAGCTTGGTTTGACCTGATACTCTCATACATTTTGAAAAAGGATGGTATGTACATGGTGTTGCTTTTTACATTCCTAATGTGTAGGTCTCAAGGAAAAGACAATGGGAAAGGATGAAAATACATCCTGTAAAGTCAAACAGAACTGTCTGCCTGGAAGGAAGGAGGGAGAAAGCCAACGACTAAACAACAGAAGAGGAAGGGGAATCAGAGAGAGAACTTTAAGAGAGGAATAAGAACCCTGGAACCTGAGGTTGATAAACCAACGGTTACAAGTCACAGATCCAGTTTTAGGAAGTAAGTGGATGGAGGGGCTGGATCACCATGTCTGTGGGTGTTGATATTTAATTTCACAAACATCACAAAGCAATGGGACATAAATCAAGTCCTGGCATGACGGACAGCTGCCGGGGTGGTCTATCCGTACCTTGAGATTTTCACATACCGACTTTTTGCTTAAGATAAACAGGCTGTAAACGGATGCTTGCCCATTATGATGTTACTTTTGCAGTTTGTTGCCGTAGATATCTTATTCTGGATCTTCATTAATATTTGAGTTATTCTTGGAAAACATCTTTTCACTGCTTTTTACTTAACTAAAAAGATGAGTTAAATGTGGCTTTCAGCAAAGCAGAGAAGACCATTAAAACCGTAACATTTGGGCTTCCCTGGTGGCGCAGTGGTTGAGAGTCTGCCTGCCGATGCAGGGGACACGGGATCGTGCCCCGGTCCGGGAGGATCCCGTGAGCCATGGTCACTGAGCCTGTGCATCCGGAGCCTGTGCTCCGCAACAGGAGAGGCCACAACAGTGAGAGGCCTGCGTACCGCAAAAAAAAAAAACAAAAAAAACCCCGTAACATTTGAAGATAAAAAATGAAAGGTTGATAACTGGTAAATCAAGATGGCAAACTTTAAAAAGGAAAAACAAATGTAACCGCACAGCAGGGTGGGGAGGAAGTAGTGTTGGAAGGCCTTGAGAACTTGGGAAAATACTTGTTTGCCCAAGAGCTGTCCTGGTTTGGGGGTGAGAGAGATTGCCAGGGTAGCCAGATGGCTCAAAAAAGGGTCACAGAATGTGACTCCAGGAATGTAAAATGTGTTTGAAATACCAGGACATTTGTAATGTAGATTAGAAAAAGGCATCTGACAATTCCTTAGCTAAAGACTTTATTAAGCAACAATAATACAATCCAGGAATACAGAAACTTCAAGAAAGAAATTTAGATAACTTCAAACATCTAAATATCATAGTACGCACGTCTCTTAAGGATAACTAAAATTACAGAGCTTTTGAAAGATATGGCCACAGTGTCCACCAGTTTATCCAAAGGGGACTAGTCAGAAATGAATGAAGAAAAACAATGAGCTTTACAGTCAGGACAAATAAAGCAGCGGGGATCTAAGTACGAAAAAGCAGTACTGGGCAAGTGCTTTGTAATATTGTTTTTGTTTTGTTTTTCTGTTGTAGCACTTTGGCTTTTCTCTGTAGTACAGAGAATCTAGGAACAAAAATATGTCATTGGAGCCAACATCAAATTCATACTAACAGGGTCTAAGTCACTATGAAGAGGAGTGTAGGGCTGCTGTGAACCTGGTCTGAACCATAGTTTTACGACTATGTGTAAAGCCCTGATGGGTTAACAAGAACCTGTTCAGTTTTGTGGGCTCATCGCTTAGAGCAGCTGGGTGGGCACTGGAGATCATATCAGGCTAGACCAGCAGATTGCATTTTAGCCCCAGAGCCCCAGAAATCAGTCACACAGTTAGACCGGGGGTGCGAAAGCTCCATGAAGAGCCCAGAGTACCAATCTCTGATGACCTGAGGATAGGGAGAGGATTGAGAATCATCTCTCAATTCCCCAGACTCCTTGTTCTGTGCCCAGGACAGTCTGCTTACTTCCTCCCCCCACCCCGTCCCCTGATCTGACCGCCCCATCCTCACGGATGCACTTAGCTGATGCACTAAGGCGGCCGCTCCTCCCAGGGCCGCCATCACCCCAGGATGCACCTGGTCACAATTACTCAGCGGTCTTCCTGGAAGAGGTCCCTAGTGTTTCTCCCACTCCCCCGGCTGTGAATTTGGCCAGGAAGCAGGGAAATGCCCTGTGGAACATTGATCCGAACATACGAAGCAGATCGCACAGGTCAAGGGATGACTCACGCTTTGGAGCTCATTTCATCCCAAAGGGAAAGTCTATGCTCTTTCCCCGAATCCTCTGACATAAATTGCAAAGGTTTAGAAAGTCTAAAAATAAATGCTTCCCCAGTGCAGAGTTGTCACAAGGAGCGAATCCCCAGCTTGGTTTTAATTTCCTGTCTTGTAATGCTTTCTATATATGAAACCCTCTGCCATCCCTTTTAAAGCTGCCATCACAACTTGATTTGTGTTTAATGGAGAAACTGAGTCATAAAAGGTCGAGTGATGTTTCCAAGGTCACACACACAGTAAGGAAAGGGGCTGGAATTCTAGCACGGGTCTCTCTGCCTCTGCTCCTCCTTTAAGCCACCTTTCCCGCTGATTCCATCTGCATCATCCCTTGGTCCTCTGAATTACTAGACAGTTATGGCTCACGCTACCCAATGCAGCTTCCAGTGCTCTGCTGTCTCTGCTTTCTCCCTTGTTCGAGTTTGGTTATCGCATCCTTCCCCGGGGCGGGGGGTCAAGGAGGGCAGAGTCTGAGGACATAACCAGAACCTAAGTTAAATGCAGTCGTGTAGTCTGAGGCATTAGCTGGTCCAAGTCCCAAAGCAGGAGCAGGCTGGGGACGAGTGACTGTCTAGCTGAACTCTAATCCCCTCAAGGGCAAGGACCACCCGTCCCCTGCCACTAGACTCTACTTGGGTATACGCTGCAGTACCTAGCTCAATACTGAGTGAAAATATGTGCAATTGATGTTTCCATATTTGGATTTTAATTGTGATCCTAATTGCTCTGCTACTCTAAATTTAAATAAATTCCATTATTACTCTAATTTTGAATACATTTATTAACGTTTTAAAAAATGTTTATCCTATTCAAGATGCGGGTGGGCTCTCTGAGGAAAGAAGGATGACCGTGGTCTCATAGAAGGCACTGGGGTCCATTTCTCTGGGAGCAGACAAGATGTGAGGATGCTGGTGGGGCACGGTGCTGGTTGGCGTGCTGGGTGCAACACCTCCAGCTTCACAACGTTCCCAGGGTACCAGGAGTGCAAGAGCCCCCGAGGAAGCTCTGCCTGCCAGTTGGCCTGGTTAGTAGATACCTCCCTTCACCTATAGGACACTGGGGGAGAGGATGCCCAGAAAAGAGTAGAGGTTTCAATCGAACTACGAAAACTTTGTCCCAAATATTGGCAATATTTCCTTTTAGATGCCAGTGGAAACTTTTCTTTATCATGGTGCTACTAATAATTCTTTCAACAGAACATCATGCGGATGGATCATTGATCCAGCTCACCTTTTCTGCCTCCCACTTGCATCATTCAGAACAGACGTGTGAGGAATTAGACCGTCAACAGACTTTTCATTGCTTTCTCATGCTCTAGAACCGTCAAATCACAGTCTGATTGAAGGCAAGTACCAATAGTGCCAATTGGCTACAGACTTGTGATAATCAATGTCGTAAATCTGTGATGGCCCTAGGTTGCAGTGCTTTCCAGCTCCCGCCCCCTCCTGGTACCATCAGCAGCCCCTCAGCATAGCTCAGGTTCTTTTATTCTGTTCCATCCCCGGTAAGGGTCATTCCACTCTTATGTAGACATCTTCTTTTGGAAGGACTTGAGGTTACTGTGTTAGTTCCTCACCCATAACTGATTCTTTCCTCTTCTCCTGGCTTGTTGGTACCCTTACCTCAGTTTCCAGGAATGTTCTCATTCTCCATGTCTCTTCCTTTTCATATAAACTTTGCTCTTCCAGCAGATGGGGCACCAAATTTTGAATCAGGAAAGTTGGATTTTAAGCGCCAGCTTCCCACTTACAGCCAGTGTACATGGCCAAGTCACTTCACGTCTCTGAGTCTCGATTTCCTTATCTATAAAATAAAGATCAAAAATGTATTCCTGTGAATGCATTAGTCCCCATGATGTAATACATGTGAATACCTTTAACATTATAAAATGATATACAGATGGAAGGAACCATATCTTTACAATGTCTTGTTCTCCATAGACTATTAGCAGAATCAGAGTACCTATGAGTGTCTAGGGTGAGACACCATCGGGGGTGTTAGGGATGAGAAAATACCTCTGCTTTTCTTGTTTCCTCTTTCACTTGAACTACTTCAACTGTTAATCTTATCTTCTTAGATTATATTCATTTGTGTGAGCTACTGCAAATCTTTTGTCAATTGGGGGTAATAAATTATTTAATAAATAAATAATTAGTAATATAATTAGTTAATGGTATAAGCCACAATCCCTACTCGTAAGTGGTATATATATCATAATGGAAAGACATCTAATGACACCAGGGATGATTTTGAAGCCCTGGATTTGAGACACATATTTATTGTGAGATGATCACCAAAATAATGTTAGTTAACACCACTAACCCCTCACGTAATTATTATTTTTTGTGTGTGGTGATTATATTTAACATCTATTCTGTTAACAACTTTAAAGTATAGGATACAGTTAATTATAGTCACTATGTTGTCCATTAAGTCCCCAGAGCTTATTCATCTTCTAGCTGGAAGATGAACCAACCTCTCCCCATTTCCCCCACCTGCCAAGACCCTGGCAACCACCATCCTTCTCCCTATACCTTAAGTTCAACTTTTTTAGCTTCCACATACAAGTGAGATCATACAGTATTTGTCTTTTTCTGTCTGACTTATCTCACTTAGCCCAACACCCTCAAGACCCCTCCGTGCTGTTGTAAAAAGCAGGAGTGGGTTCTCTGACGATGGAAGGCTTTACACAGTGCATGAGGTCATGAGTTCTCAGCAGGCACCAGAAGGGACAAACTCACAGAGAAAGGCATCATTTTCCTCCAGCAGATTCAGGGAGGAGGAAGTCTGCCCTGCGACTGGAGCAGTGCTGAGTCACCGAGAGCCCATCAGCAGCCGTGAGCCAGCCCACATCGTCACAAAGTGAGGACAATTGTGCAATCTTCAGAGGAGAGAATTTACAAACCGGGTTGGCAGCCAAACTGACAGACCTAGGACTGTTATTCAACAGACAAGACCGTCTGCCTGCTGACTGTTTTGGAGACGTGAACCCAGCAACATGAGTGTTTATACCCAGGAAGCTGTTGGTCACTACGGAGAGTCAAACAAGACTCCTTTAGATTGATGTTTCTTTCTCTCTCTCCCTGTTTGAGCATCGTGTGAGATTATACGGTTACGTGCGTGTGCTAAGCAGACAGTTGATACTAGTTAGTTCTGATTTCGTTTGGCCCCTGAAACAGGAAGCTATTTACTAACGGGGCTATTTTAGTGCCTATCGACTCTTTTGAGGGTCATGCCAAGACATAGGTGGTCATGGCAGTTGGTAAATTAGCTGATCACAAATGGCCTGGTAGGATCAGAACAGGACATCTTTCAGTTAGGGAGAAGAAAAGAGAGTCACAAAGCCAGCCAGGGAAGTACAAATTGCGACCCTGCCTTTTAAAAGCGTGAAGCGCTAACCTGGGATCCCCACTCTGGGGACCAACGTTTACTTGATCTGTACCTTCCCCTGTGGTGGGGCTTCGCTGTCAGTTAGATTTCTGGCCAGTTCTGCCCCTACCTTGGTACCCCCCTCCCCAAATGTCTGGTTGTCCTGTCTGGGTCTCGAAGCTCCAGCCTGTAAGGGACTGAGCACCTGTCTAAACCCCAGGTCCTTACTGATGGGTTCTTCTAACATCCAACTCAGTCTTACACGTTAGTGTAAGACCCGGGTACCAGGGTCTCCCAGCTACTGGGCTTCCTGCCCATGAACTCCAGTCCCTCTGTCACTGATTGGCTGCGTATGCATCCTCTCCATCACCTATGATGAGCCTGCCATTGTTCTAGGCATTTTACAGACAAAGCTCACACTTGCATGGAAATGAATTTACATGTTGTCTTGGGGGGAGGGCAGGGGGGAGAGACAGGAAATACACACGCAAATAAATAAACTTACATGATAATTTTAGATAGTGGTAAGTGCTAAGAAACAAAGAAATGCAGCAGAGGGTGATATGAGAGAGTGACAGGGCTGAAGGTGATGTGATCTAGATGGGGGGTCAGGGAAGGTCCCACTTGGGGGAGGGGTGGTGGATAGCATTACCGTGAGACAGCATGGAAAGAAGCCAGCTTTGTGAAGGTCTGGAGGCAGAGGGAAGAGTAAGAACGATGATCCTTAGGCAGGAAGGAGCTGTCGTGCTCCAGAAACTTGTGGGTGGAGTGCAGGGAACGGGGTGAGACAGGGAGGATGGGACAGGGTGTGTGACTGCAGGTGGGGTAGAGGCAGGGCCTGCAGTGAGGGGCCTTGGAGGCCCTGGCAAGGAGCTGGGGTCAGTCTACCTGCTGTGATAGACTGAGCTATGTGAAGAATTTTCTGCAGGGAAGTGATGTAATTCAATCTGCATTTTCCAAAGATCATTCTATCTGCTTTAGAAGGTAGAGGTTATAGAAGGACACGAGTACAAAGAGAATAGCTAGGAGACTGTGTATAATCAAGGCAAGAAGTTCTAGTAGCTTGGCTTGGACTAGAACGGTAGCCTGGATGGAGAGAACTTAACACAGCGGGGATTCATCTTGGACGTAAAGCCACCAGGTTGTGCTGATGGATTGGACGTGAGCGTAGGGGAAGGGAAGGTGTTAAGGATATTTTTGTTTGAACATCTGGGTGGATGATGGTACCTGTACCTGAGATGGGGAAGACAGAGTCAGGACGGTGGGGGGAGACCGGTGGGTGGCAGTCAGTGTTTCTAAGGCCGTGTTGTTTGGTCACTCTTCTTAGACAGCCAAGTGGGACTGTTAGATTGGCAACTGAAGCTACTGTATGTTTGCAGCTCAGTGGAAAAATCAGAAATGGAAATGTCTCAGTACATAGATTGTTTTGGGCCAAGAGCTGTGCTACACATTTATATAATCATTCATTCATTCATTCATTCAATGTCCCTGTCCTAGGCACTGGGATTACAGCAGTGAACCAAACAGACAAAAACCCCTGCCCTTGGGCTTCCCTGGTGACCCAGTCGTTGAGAATCCGCCTGCCAATGCAGGGGACATGGGTTTGAGCCCTGGTCCGGGAAGATCCCATATGCCATG
Source organism: Lagenorhynchus albirostris (assembly GCF_949774975.1). Classification (NCBI taxonomy): domain Eukaryota; kingdom Metazoa; phylum Chordata; class Mammalia; order Artiodactyla; family Delphinidae; genus Lagenorhynchus; species Lagenorhynchus albirostris. The sequence continues at coordinate 4,367,201 of NC_083110.1, read as the reverse complement.
GAGCAACTAAGCCCGTGCATCACAACTACTGAACCTGCACCCTAGAGCCCGCAAGCCACAACTACTGAGCCCGTGTGCCGCAACTACTGAAGCCTGCGTGCCTAGAGCCCACGCTCTGCAACAAGAGAAGCCACCGCAATGAGAAACCCCTGCTCACCTCAACTAGAGAAAGCCCGCGTGCAGCAACGAACACCCAACACAGCCAAAAATAAATAAATCTATTAAAAAAAAATCCCTGCCCTCGTGGAGCTGATATTATAGTAGGGAGAGAAGGACACAACAAACAAACACATGGTTAAAATGTATGTCAGAAAAAAACATAGGAATGATAGAGATAGGGGAGGAGGCTGGGGATAGGAGAACAAAAGTGAACCCAGAGGTTAGGAAAGGCATCTTTGAAAAGGCTAAGACCTGAGTGTGGTGAGGGGGTGGGGGCGTATTCCTTGGGGAACGTTTCCAGGAGGAGCAATGCTGTGGAACTCAGGGAACAGGCAATGAAAATCAAAGGAAAAAGCCACAGCCTCAGCTTTCACAAGACTTGCAGTCCAGCTGGGCTGACAGACAAGAGGACAGACAATTTCCACAGGAGGATAAACCCAGCCTAGTTCCTCTTTATCATCTGAAGCCTTCAGGAATTCCTTGAAAGCTTTTAAATGAGAAGCTATAATAACAGAAAGAAGTTGTGCTCGTGCCGTGAAAAGAAATAGGAATTTGTGTTTAAATGCTTTCTATCCCTTCCATCACAGCTACAACTTTGGATTTTACACTGTGACCTCAGATTCACACTTGCATAGTTGTGTCATCATCACTGTCTCGGGAACTCTGTGAGGATAAAATGAGGAAACATGCGGGGGGGGGTATCTGCACACAGGGAAGTGGTGGCTGTCTGAGGAAGGATGGGTATTGGTCAGATGGTGTCCACTCGCCCCTGGGCTGGCTCTGAACTCCAGCCTCAGGGACTTGGGGAGTACAGGTGGGCATGGGAGGGAGCAGGTCGGCAGGGGAGTGCAGGTGGGCGTGAGTTCTCTTAGCCCCAGCCCTCCCAGTGGGACTTGGGTTGCTCACCAAAGCTTTTGTTTTCACCTCTGATATCAGCAGAGGGTCAGGGTGTAGCCCTGGTCCATTGGGTGAGCAACTCCCAATGGACCAGTCCAATGGCTATTGTGCTCCGCACAGACACACTGCCCAGTCAATGGTGGGCTGCACTGACCTGCTGCTTCCCGACTCCTCCTGCCAGTGTGAAGAGTGAAACCTACAGCCTCCAGGGATGGGCTTGCTCAGAACTCACGTGAGAGCACTGCACGTGTTCACGGATCCTGTGGACGGTAGGCTTCCACCAGTAAAGAAGTAAGCCCACCACAAAAGAGGGTCCCTCTATCTTTGGTCTGAGCCCGATCATTTCTCTGAACTTTATATCCACCCTCCATTCCTGAGGACGCGGCTGAGATGCGTGCCCTGGGAACCAAGCAGGGCTCACAGCGATGCAGGTCTAATGACCCTTGATTTTGTCACCTGCCTGGCCGACCCAGGCCACCACGCTAGCCTCGACACCATCCTGGATTCGTGGCTGCTACTGGCCATTTTCATGGGCATCCTCAACTTTGCGCACTGGGGCTGGGCAAAGCCAAGAGCTTGGGAGCCAGCCGACCTGGCTTTGATCCTCACCCGTCTCTTAGCAGCCATGTGACCTTGGACCAGAGTCAACCTCTTTAAGGCTCTGTTTCTTCATCTATCGAATGGCAAGAATAATAACTCCATCAGCGTTCTTGTAAGGGGCAAGTGAGTTACTACGTCTGCAGTGAGTGGGCCCATACTTGTCATGCATTACTCAAAATAAAGTGCTCAAAATAAAGTGTTATAATTGTTGGGCAGTCATCCTCTGCCTTTTTATAGCACAATCTGTTACTGCAAGGCAGTCGTCTGCCCCAGCTGTGTTTAACCAACTTTTTTTTTAAATACTAATAATATATTTTATTTAACTGAATATATCCAAAATATTATTAGTTTAACATGATATTTTTTATCATGGTAAAATACACATAACATTTACCATTTTAACCACTAAGCGTACAATTCAGTGGCATTAAGTACATTCATTGTTGGGCAGCCATCGTCACCATCCGTTCACGAAACTTGATTCATCTTCTCCCCAAAATACGGAACACTTCACAAGTTTGGGTGTCACTCTTGAGCAGGGGCAAAGCCAATTTTCTCCACAACCTTTTCAATTATCCCCCGCTGCCCAAGCCAGTGCAGCACCATGGTGTTTTAAAGGGGTTCATTGATGGTCTGAAAGTGACCAACGTGTGTTAAAGCACCTTACAGAGTATCTACACTTTAAACGTAATGCACTTCTTCAGAAACTCAGCACTGTGAAATCTGTGGACACACATTTTAAGAGACAACTGTAGCTTGAACATTTTAATTTTCACTCAACCTCTTGAGGTGGGCTGCCACCAATGTGCTTTCTCACAGATTAGATTCCTGAACTAGTTGGAGGCACTGGTTAATAAATTCTTCCCAAACAAAATAATGTCATTTGCAGCAACACGGATGGACCTAGAGATTATCATACTAAGTAAGCCAGACAGAGAAAGGCCAATACCACCATATCACTTTTATGTGGATCTAAAAAAATAATACGAATGAACTTATTTACAAAACAGAAACAGACTCACAGGCATAGAAAACAAACTTATGGTTACCAAAGGGGTAAGGGGGGGGTGCGGATTAATCAGGAGTTTGGGATTAACCGATACACACTACTGTATATAAAATAGATAACCAAGAAGGACCTACTGTAGAGCACAGGGAACTCTACTCTAATTTGTAATAACCTAAAAGGGAAAAGAATCTGAAGTTATATATGTTATAACTGAAGTTATAACATTCAGTTATATATGTATAACTGAATCACTGAGCTGTACGCCTGAAATTAACCTGACATTGTAAATCAACTATACGAGAAATAAATAAATAAATTGTTCCCAAACAAACATTTTCTTTCCACAGATTTTAGACCTGTATCCTTTGTAGAGGAAGTTTTAAGTCTGCAGTGTAAATATGGTTGTTCAACTTCAGGTCAGATACAAAATGGTTATTTAGATGAGGGGCGTAAACCCTTGTGTTTGTTCTTTTCTATGCTACATGGCAATTTGGAAGTCAGCTCACAATAGAAAAGGATGCCTGAGACAGGATTTGGGGATTAAATACCACCCAGGGCTCACTTCTGGGTGCGCATCCCCGCCTCTCTTGATGCTGGGCTTGGCCATGTGACTTGCTGTAGGTAAAAGACCATAAGCAGAAATGACCTTGCTGCAGTCAACTCTGAAGTCTTGTGTGAAGCGGGTGGCGTCATAGAATGAGGGAGCCCCCGTCGGCCTGGGTCCCTTAGCAATTCTGAAGAGCAGATGCCCCTGCTAGCCAGTGGCGACTGTAGTATAAGCAGAAATAAACTTTTGTGTGTTTAAACCCCTGCGATGTGGGGATTATTCATTACAGCAGCACAATCAACCTTATCCTGATTAAGACTCATTTTAAGTAACAAATATGAAAAGTTCACTAAATCACTGAAGGCTTTCTTCTCTTCCTCCCATATCTCCAAATTCTCCGCTAACCACCACCACAAGCAATTGAAAAAAAATCTGAAAAAACCCTTTTGGGCATAATTCTAATATTACTAGTTCTCTTATTTGTTTTCCAGCTCAGATTCGGTAATGTATTGAGCCTTTAAAGCAACTATTTAGGTGATCCTCTAAGGTAATATAGTTACTGGTGGGGATTAGTGTCCAAAAGCGTCTGTCTTTCAATCATCTTCATGACATTCCCATGTCATTCTCACTTGACAGAGAGATTTTAGGTCTGAAAAGTTATTTGCTTTATTTTTTTCAAGTTAGAAAACATACATTCCTATGTGAGTCAATTCTCCTGATTTGAAACTACAGGCTGGACACCTTCCAAAGGTGAAAATGTGAACACAAGGCGGTCTTGAGGATTCTATCCATTCAGAAAAGAGGGAAGGAGACCCGTTTGAAACCCAGGGAGCTTTCCCCCAGCAAATGCACACACAAAAAGTGTGCGTTCATCTTCAGGGGACTCACGCACTCCTGAACCCAAGGGTCACGTTTCCACCTGTCCTAGAAAGATGTCATATGGGAGAGTGGCTTCATGTAAAGCAAATCACACCTAATTCAAAACCCTGAGTCCAAGTTCCAGAGCTGCCACTTACTAGCCGTGAAATCAGAGCCCCACGTCCTTTAGAAAGGAGAAATCTCTTCGAGCATACTGTGTGACACACAGCGATCAGGATGGAAACAGAGCTTTAAGGACGGTTAAGGCTGGAGGCTGCCCTCAACACCCTCATGGGTTAGTGTACAAATACAGAGGAGAAGACACCTCCCCTTCTCCCTCTCCCCAGTTCTAATCCCAGAGAGCTGGTTTCCAGGACACTGGCTGGGTCTCCTTTGCCAGTGGGTGAGGCCACCAGGTTTTAAGAAGTCCCATTTGGGCCACCCTCTGATTATTCCTGCTCCTGGCTCACTCCACCCTGCTGCTCTCCTGGCTAGAGAGAGAAAGGCAGAGCCCGCCCCGCTGGGACGGAGTCTCTTGCTCTTTTCTCTTCTTCACAAATCAATGGGCTTTTGCTTGGAGTTGAAGGCTGGATTTGTGCTTGGGGAGTGGGAGAAGTCCCCACCATGACCTGGAGGTTCATCCTTGTGCTGAAGCCCCAAAGAAGCCCAGCTAAAAATAGAGCTGGCCTGGGGTCTCTCATCCCTTATCCCTTATCTGTACATCTCCCTGAGGGGGTCAGGAGGAGGAAGGGATTTGCTTGGCGGATCAAATTTAGGTATTCCTGAGTCCTCTAGCCAAGTATCAACAATGCCCACCATCATTAAAAGTCTGGAAGTAATAAATGCTGGAGAGGGTGTGGAGAAAAGGGAACCCTCCTACGCTGCTGATGGGAATGTAAACTGGTACAGCCACTATGCAGAACAGTATGGAGGTTCCTTAATAAAACTCAAAATAGAACTACCATACGATCCTGTGATCCCATTCCTGGGCATATATCTGGAGAAAACTCTAATTCTAAAAGATGCATGCACCCCAATGTTCAGAGCAGCACTATCTACAATAGCGAAGGCATGGAAGCGCTTAAATGTCCATTAACAGGGGAATGGATAGAGAAGATGTGGTACCTATACACAATGGAATATTAGTCACAGAAAAGAGTGAAATAATACCATTTGTAGCGACATAGATGGACCCAGACATTATCATACTAAGCTAAGTCAGTGAGACAAAGAAAGACACACACCATATGATATCACTTATATGTGGAATTTAAAAAAAATGATATCAATGAACTTATTTACAAAACAGAAATAGACTCACAGGCATAGAGAACGAGCTTATGGTCACCAAAGTGGGTAGTGCAGGGCGGGGCGGGGCAGAGGGGTAGATAAATTAGGAGTTTGGAATTAACATATGCACTCTTAAAAAAAAAATGCCCCAACACCACATGAGCGCTTTGGGGAAAGTAGCCAGAACGCTATCTGGTCAGTGCTTTGGAGGCAGAGGTGGGGAAACCATTCACCGTGGGGTGATGATGCCTGATTCCGACCTGTCTCACCTCCCTGGTGTGTGACGAGGGCATGGAATGAGCTGTGCACACAAGTGCTTTGCAGATTGTAAAGACACAAGTGAGACATCATTGTCATGCTCCCAACGATGGCATCGGTCACCCCAGCTTATCCCAAGAAGGATGGGGCTGGCTTGGGTGTGTGCTCCCTTCCTTCCCCGTTCCCAAATCTCTCCTGGTTCTATCCTGCCTCCAAGAGGACTGCTCTTCTGTCCAGGGGAAATGAATACCCGCCCTCCAATATGCCTTCCCGGCCCCCTTGAGATCTTGCTTCTTTCTTTTCTTTTGGGAGTTAAGATTCTAGGTCAGAAAGTCTTCTGAATTTAAAGAATTCACTCAGAGAATGTCTTCTTTCTTTGCTCGGGCTAAAAGCAATCCTGAACACCAATGCTGGGTCATGTTTGGAAACTTCCCGGGAGTGGCTGGGAAAGGAGGACCTGATTTAACTAGAAGTAAATTTTGCTCAAATGATATGCAGTCTCTTCAAGGCAATGTGTAACTCAACTACAAGCTTTCCTCATCTTTTCTCTTTTCCTCCTGTGCTCTCCTACTCAGATTCCCTGGGCTGTCAGGTCGCAGGACATTGGAAAAAGTCACATCACATCGCAAACCTAGACACGCCTTCTCTCCAGCCACCTGCAACCCAGCCAGCGTTCCCTGATTCTCACCACCTGCTTCACAGAGACCAGGACATTTGCACCTCCGCTCATCTCTTTATCTTTGCCACGGTTCCTAGGATCCCCTAGCCTCTGATTTCCCAGCTCTGGGGGCTCGTCATTTACATGCCTGGCATTCTACTCTCTAAAGCGTTCTTGTGCCACAGGGAGCAGAAGCCCTGTTTGTTGGTGAGCCAGTTTGGAGAGCCAGGACCTAACTGAAAATAATGTAGCACGTGTGCAGGATTCTCAGAAGCTTTGAGTCTCCTCAGCTGAGTTTCTAGTAGAGTCTGCAGCCTAGATCACTCTTGATCCCGGCAGAGGAAGCTGGAAGCTCGGGACCCAGGTGGGTGGCACTGAACTCAGCCCAGAGCTGATGGCACAGGGAGAAGGGGAAAAGCTTGGTTTTTTTCATCTCATTCTGCAAAACAGGACTAAGCCTGTCCCTATCCTTTGGAAATGAGAGAAGATGAGAATTTACAACAGTTTGTAAATTAATTGTCCAGAATATGAAAGCAGCCATGCATACTGGGCATTTCTGAGGGTGGGAACAGAAGTTCAGTGACTATGAACACAACTTAGAAGGGTATGGACTCCCTTGGGTGAAAAATGATTAAGACCAACTTGGCTTAGCTGAGAACCTTATTACAAGCCCAGGACCTTGCCACTACCATATCAAACATGGTGTCCATTTATTCATTCATTCAATCAAAACTTTAGCACTGACTTATGTGTGCCAAGCTGAGAACAGGGGGCTGCCAGGAAATGAACTCTCATGGACGATTGAGAAAGGTGGATAGAAAATCACAACATAGCGAGATAAGAACCAAATGATGGGCAATCGACCACAGCACAGCAATTGTGAGACGTCGGAAATGACACAACCCATTTTTATAATTTAAAAAGTTCCGAGGCAAAGAATCCATAGAATTTTTTTTTCTTTCTTTTTTTTTTTTTTTGTGGTACGCGGGCCTCTCACTGCTGTGGCCTCTCCCGCTGCGGAGCACGGGCTCTGGACGCGCAGGCTCAGTGGCCATGGCTCACAGGCCCAGCCACTCCGCGGCATGGGGGATCTTCCTGGACCGGGACACGAACCCGTGTCCCCTGCATCGGCAGGCGGACTCTCAACCACTGCGCCACCAGGGAAGCCCTCATAGAATGTTTAAAGAATCCCTGAAGGTATCTATTTTTCATGGATTATTACTTATGTATTTATTAAGATATTCATAAAAACAAGGTTTTAAAAGCAGCTGCTAGAACACATGTCTGAGGTTCAGAGTTGTGCTCTGCTTCTTACTAGTGACATCACCTCCCATTTGCTCAACGCTCAACAATCCCGCCCCACCCAGGCATCTCCGACCAAGGCTCTGTAACAACATGCAGGAAGTTTGAGTGGGGATTTTAGCAGAAGTGGAACCTGAACTGGGGGAGGAAGATGGCTGGCCACACACATCCCAACCACTATGTGGTCAATCCTAGAGAATGTTCCACGTGCACTTGAAAAGAATGCATCTTCTGGTGTTTTGGGATGTAATGGCCTGAAAAGATCAATTAAGTCTAATTGTTCTACTGTATCATTTAGGACCTCTGTTGCCTTATTGATTTTCTGTCTAGAAGATCTGTCCACTGATGCGAGTGGGGTGTTAGATCTCCTACTATTGTATTCCCATCAATTTCTCCCTTTACGTCCGTAAGTATTTGTTTTGTATATTTGGGTGCTCCTATATCAGGTGCATATATGTTGATTGACAAGTGTAATATTCTCTTCTCTTATTGATCCTTTTATCATCATATCGTGTCCTTCTTTACTTTCTTTATGGTCTTTGTTTTAAAGCCTGCTTTGTCTGATATGCGAGCCCCACTCTCCTGTCATTTCCATTTGCACGCTGAATACTAGGGATGGTCATATATTTGAGTCTACGTTTGCCTGCTGGGAACGAGGTGATCCCTGGCCAGGCAGTGTGTTCTCCAAAACACCTGCATGAGCACCAGAGCCCCATGGGCCTCTGGCCAGGGCAGGGCATCACCCTGCACCCTGCTTTCCCCCGTGTCCACCCCATGGCTCCCTGGCCACTGTTGGATGTGGTCAGTGTCACATGGTGGATTTTCATATTTTCTCAGCCCCTTCCTGGAGTGCTACTGGGATCTGAAAGCTATTCTGGAAGCCTGGCCCTCTCTTGTACTTTTCTCCTTCATTAGGTTGTGATGAGGAATTCCTGCATCTCTCTTACCATCTCTTTTTACCTACACAACGCTTTGGCCTCATTGCTGTTAGCTCATCCCCAGAGCACCTCCAGGGTCTCTCCATAACACTCCTATGCTCACAGAAGCAGCCTGCCTTTGGACTTACAGCTCGGCTGCAAGCAGATGACTCTGCTCAATGCCAACATGGGGCACGAGAGAACACAGGCTAGATTTTTTCCATTCCAGGGCTTCAAATGTAGCTTGAGACAGCAAACATTTACAAATTTAAAAAAGACAAAAATGCAAAACCAATTTCAACTCATAAGGAAGTGGGCCATCTTCTCTGCTACACCTGCCCTTTTTGCTGCCCTAAGACCACGGTGGCAATGTTCCTCTTACCCTGCAAGGCTTAGCTCCTCTGTCTTGTCTGAAGATTCTCTCTATGAGATTAGGAACCAGGTCTTTTCAATTTTACTTCCCCAGGGCTCATCACGGTGCCTGTTACTGTGAGGTGTTCTACCGGATGCTAAATTTGTTGAGGGCTAAAGTGGCGGGTCCAACTTCTTCACATTGACTGCCATGGGACAGTCAGTTTCACTATTCAGTTACCTGATGATTCAGAAGTCTGTTGCACATTGTTAATAAAAGAGAATCATGTGACACATTTCTCCAAAGAAGACATACGGATGGCCAGTAGGCACCTGAAAAGATGTTTAATATCACTAATTATTAGAGAAATGAAAATCAGAACTACAGTCAGATACCACCTCACACCAGTCAGAATGGCCATCATTAAATAGTCTACAGGGACTTCCCTGGTGGCGCAATGATGAAGAACCCACCTGCCAATGCAGGGGACACGGGTTTGATCCCTGGTCCAGGAAGATCCCACATGCCACAGACCAACTAAGCCCGTGCGTCACAACTACTGAGCCCACACACCACAACTTCTGAAGCCCACGCACGTAGAGCCCGTGCTCCACAATAAGAGGAACCACCACAATGAGAAGCCTACGCATCACAACGAAGAGTAGCCCCCACTCTCCACAGCTAAAGAAAGCTTACGTGCAGCAACGAAGACGCAATGCAGCCAAAAAAAAAATAAATAAAAAAAAAAGTCTACAAATAACAAATGCTGGAGAGGGTGTGGAGAAAAGGGAACCCTCTTGCACTGTTGGTGGGAATCTAAATTGGTACAGCCACTATGGAGAACAGTATGGAGGTTCCTTAAAAATCTAAAAATAGAACTACCATACGATCCTGTGAGCCCACTCCTGGGCATATAACTGGAGAAAACTACAATTCGAGAATATACATGCACCCCAATGTTCATAGCAGCACTATTCACAATAGCCAAGACATGGAAGCAACCTAAGTGTCCATTGACAGATGAATGGATAAAGAAGATGTGCTACATACACAATGGAATATTACTCAGCCATAAAAAAGAATGAAATAATGCCATTTGCAGCAACATGGATGGACCTAGAAATTGTCATATTGAGTGAAGTAAGTCAGACAGAGAAGGACAAATATCATATGATATCGCTTAACTGTGGAATCTAAAAAAATGGTACAAATGAACCTATTTACAAAATAGAAGTAGAGGGCTTCCCTGGTGGCGCAGTGGTTGAGAGTCCGCCTGCCGATGCAGGGGACACGGGTTCGTGCCCCGGTCTGGGAGGATCCCACATGCCGCGGAGCGGCTGGGCCTGTGAGCCATGGCCGCTGGGCCTGTGCGTCCGGAGCCTGTGCTCCACAACAGTGAGAGGCCCGCGTACCGCAAAAAAAAAAAAAAAAAAGAAGAAGTAGAGTCACAGATGTAGAAAACAAACTTATGGTTACCAAAGGGGAGGGGGTGGGTAAATTAGGAGTTTGGGATTAACAGATACACACTTCTATGTATAAAATAGATAACCAACAAGGACCTGTACTATATAGCACAGGGAACTATATTCAATATCTTGTAATAACCTGTAATGGAAAAGAATCTGAAAAAGAACAGTTTTATATATATACATACATATATAACTGAATCACTGTTCTGTATACCTGAAACTAACACAATATTGTAAATAAACTATACTTAAATAAAAATTTAAAAAAATTAAAAATAAAACAGAATCATGCGAACATCGTAATGTTAATGTCTGCCAACATTTCCTCATTCTCCAGGAAGCAACCCCTGGTCAGGGCAGTTAAATGACAAGGACAGTTCTACTCATTAACCACGAGGTGGCATATGTATTATTTAGATTTGTGTGTGTGTGCAGAGATTTATGTGCATATATATATATTCAGATATATACACATGTATAATGTGATCTTGAGGAAATACTGAGACAACCTCTAAGAAAAATATATTTTCCTATTACGTCCCCGTAGCCAAGGGGTGGTTCTTACGAGGAAGAGAGGCTGATGTAAAGGGGCAGGAGACGGGTGCCCAGGAGCAGAGACATCGTGCTGGGAAAAAGAGCAGGAAGGACGGAATTCCGCGTGGAGAACGAAGCCATTAAATCTCGCCCCAGATTCCAGAGACACATGGCGAGGGCTGACACCGATCCTGTGTTTTTAGAGGGTCCTGGAAGAAGAGGGTCAGAGGCGCTCACCCCTGTGGGCAGCTGAGAGGGGCTCCTGCAACACCCACCTGCTCCAGCTGCCGGGGGAGAACCGCTGCTACCCAGCCAGGCTGGGCTCCCGGCAGAAAGCATGCGGAGTCATGAAAAGCACATGCTCTCAGCTTCTGTCAAAGCAGCTCTGCTATCCAGCCGTTGGGAGTTAACCACCCCTCACACTGTTTTCCTCATTATTTCTAAAATGGAGCAACTATTTGACCTCATGTTGAGAGAATTAAGGAACAGAATGCACTCAATGTAGTGCCTGCCACAGAGAAAGAAAAGTGATGCATGGTCATTCTTACTAGAAGTTATCATTTCAGGGGAGAGGCTGGATTCTCACTGGAAACAGCTGAGATGGGGGTAGGCCTGGGTCAGCCACGAAATTTCAGGAGACGTTTTACACTTCTTCGCATTCAAAGACTCCTGGGAAGGATAACATTCTCTGCTTCGTACGTTGGTTGGGAAGAACTTGTCCTGACAGCTGGACTTTTTGTATTTTTTTTTTTTAAATTGAAGTACAGTTGATTTACAGTGTTGTGTTAGTTTCTGCTGTACAGCAAAATGACTCAGTTATACATATATATATTCTTTTTTATATTGTTGTCCATTATGGTTTATCCCAGGACATTGAATATAGTTCCCTGCGCTACACCATAAGGCCTTGTTGTCCATCCATTCTATAGGTGAGACGTCAAGTGTGAGAGGATACTGGCCATTGGATGGGGTGATATCACAGGAGGAGTGTTAAGGTACAGGATGTAAAGGGTTGTCAGAAGAAAAAGCAAGCGGCAGATAAGCTCCTTCTACTTGACCATTTTGCTGCTAAGAGGAGGGCCGGCCAGTACCACCCCCAGTCCCCGACCCAGCCCAGTCTGCCCAGTAGGCACGACCCAAAGCACGACTTACTCTTTCGAGGCCCGTAACAGAAATTCCTCGATGGCGTGGTTGAATCCTGCCTCTGCTGTCTCCTTTTGCTGCCCAGATGTGATGCAGAATACCTCAGTTCTCCGTAACTCTCCTTTCCCAGGCTGGAATTAGGACTGAGTAGATGGGATTCAGCCAACTTGAATCTCTGTCAACTTGGGAGTCAAATCGTATGATATTTTCTTGGAGACTATGGTGAAAAACCCAAAATACTCAAAAGACAGTTATTCTTGGGATAGTTCTGATTTATGTGGAGCCAGAAAATTAAAGACATTTATAAAAGGCAGATTTCTACAGAAAAAAAGATTTTTTTTTTTATCATGCCTTTACCTGAAAGCCAGATCGTGTTTAGAATGTGCAAATTGGAAGCAGATTGGGTAAGTGCCGCTGCTTACGGCTTGGGCCTCTTGAAGTTGAGAAAAAGCCCAAATATGAACCAATCGATTTGTCTGCTCTTAGGAGGCTTATCTGTCAGGAGCTATTATCTTATATTATAGTAATAGACACGCCTTGCCTACTGAAGAGAGAGGTGTGGAGTTGTGCAAACTTCCAAGAGGATATTCACTAAGGCAACATTTCCCACAACAGATGTGCTTAAGACGAACTGGTTCCCTGAGATGAAAGTACATTATCTGTGCTAATCAAACTTGGAAACGCACCAGATAAAACAAACGCAACTCAGTTTCTTTTCCTTGGGAAGTTTCAGTCTTTTATATAAACTTAATATATACATTTAATATTTTTAATTATGATTTTTCAAGGGTGAGAAGTCAATACTTAGCATCTCCTAAATTTATTTGACAGCAGGCTTTTTCTCTGAAAATAATTTTCACATAACAACACATGTTGGGAAATATTGCACAAAAGTCATTCATCAGTCTACTGACGGTTAATGCATGGTCAGCTCTTTAAAATAATAAATTTGCTAGCTTTCTAGAATCTTTGGGAGACAAAAGCCCATCACTAATTCTAACCAAATTAACCACCATTTGCTGGAGCTAAGGGGATATAAAACCAACATCATTTCTGCATGGAAGAGATATAAAATAAATATAAAAACTATATAAGGTATATAAAATAAAATAGAAACAACTCGTTGTTTTGGCCTGTGGATGGGGAGAGTGAACCTGGCAGTTATCAACTGAGCGATAATTTTTCTTTGTGGACGATTTCAGCCTGTAGAGACATATGACAGACATCTTGAAACCCAAAAGGCAGTGATTTCCTTTATACTGATTAACATTCATTTCAATCCAAAAGGAGAAATGCAGGGTAATGTATATCCTGATTGAACAGAGGAGTGTAGAGTCCTATAAGACTCCAAGATGATATTCATTGGAATGACGCTGCCCAAAGATATAAGTGTTCTCAGATCACCGTTATATAGTGGGAAACAATGAGCAAACACATACACGGGCATGCATACGCGCGAGTGTGCATGCACACACACACACACACACACACTCACACACATGCTCTACTCCAGGCTGAGAAAAGTAAGACCTAAATATCCTGGCCATTAGCAAGAGCTGGGATTTTAAGCTTACTACATCGGATTCTCATTCCACTGAAAGTAAGAGTTTTTTCTCTTAGAGCTAGCCATAATAAAACACGAGAAAACCAGAGTGTGTTTCTCACTTTCCTGCTCAGTGGATAACACTGCCCAGACTCAGCAGTCAGATCCCATACACAGGAGAAGCCACTGGAGGAAGAGAAGCCCGTAACGTTTGCTCTCAATGAGATCCACACCTCGAGGTAAAACTATGCAGAGGCAGGGCTGAGTGACGTCACAGAAACAAACCACTCCCCGGTCTGGAGGAGGGAGGCGCTAGGTCACACATGGACATCGTGTTTCTCTCGGAAGCCGGGGAGGATTTTAAGATGTGAAAGAAGAGGATGCTGGCTTGGCGGCCATCCAGAGGGTACAGGAATCAGAAAACGAGTGTGTCCTGCGGTAAGCACCCGGACACCGCTGGAGACTGACCAAACCAGCCTGAGGCAAAAAGGCTGCGTGTCCATTCCCAGGCATCTAACTGGGAGTTCAGAGCTAGTGGGGGAGGGAGCACACTTGGAAAGCTTGGAAGCGAATCCCAAGTTACAAACGGCTTAAGACCCAGGGGGTACAGGAGACAAGCACGTGGGGTGCTGGGGTAGCGTTGAAGAGACAAGAGAAGGAGAAGGCAGCCTCTGGCATGATTCTGTTGGATGAGCTGGGCTCCTGGCTTGTTCTTGACTCTAAGGAACTGGCCGCTCTTCCCTCTCTGCCTCTCGAAGGCACCTTCCAGGCACCCCTGGGGGAGTGCCAGGGCGAAGGGCTCAAGGAGTAACCTCTTGGGCTGTGTCCTCCTCTGCTCTGGAAAAACGCTGCATGTGCCTCTAAGAGAAAGTAGTGCAATTACAGAGCAGACCCAGCCTCTGTTGAGGGAATGACCCTCTCAGACCTCTCCAGCTCTCGGCCAGACGTCGCCAAATCCCTCTCCCAAATGAGCCTGAGCTGCCTTCAGGGGCCCCAGAATGACCTTCACACCTGGACTCTGAGTCATTTTGTTAAAGCGAACGCCGGTATTCAGGGTAAGAAGGGTGGGTCCCGCGGGAAATTAAGAAGGATTCCTTCCTCCCTCACCCTGCCCCAGGGTGCCAGAGGCCTTGAAGGACCAGCCCAGTCTGTCCCAGGTCTCATCCCTCCAAGTAGAAAAGACGTGAACAATGTCACAACATAGGAGAGCCTCCTACCAGCATTTGGTCTGGAAAGACAGCAGGAAGAATTCAAAGGATGAATTATGATAAAGGGACTTTAGGAACGTGACTTTGGGGTAGGAGAGATCTGACGGGGTGAGAGCCCTTCCAGTTGGCCGGTGGGAGCCCTGCAAGCCTCAGGACAGGTCTGCTGCCCCCAGCACTCGGATACAGGCGCCACGTGCCAGGGCCTCTGCCCACAGGCTCGGAGGGCGGGGAGGAAGTGATGATGAGCTTAGCTGATGCTGCCTTTGAGCCACTGCGGCCACTGCTGAGCTGAGTCCCAGCCCTGAAGGTGATACGGACCAGGGTTCTTGGCCTTCCCCCCTCCCCCCAGAAATTCAGAAGACAAGAAATTCAGCCAAAGCTTTATTTGCTGCAGGGGGCAGTGAGAACAAGTAAGCGTCCCTTGCTCGCTCTGAGGGGGCGTGGCGCGAGCTTGTTCCTTACAGGGGGTGCGGGTCGCCGTGCGTCCAGGGGTCGGGCCGGAGACGTGGCTTAGGTGTTTTGCCCACCCCTTAGGCGGTGTTGCGTGCAGGGGGCGTGCGCAGTGCCCTGCTTTTGCGCCCGACACCCTGTATTTGCTCCAGGCTCTTCAGAAGTGGCAGTTGGGTTTTTTTGGTCTCTTTGTATCGTTTGTCCAGAATCTGCCCATGCACGCACGCGGTTATTTTTAGCCCCTTATAGTTTCTTTGTATTTTGTTGCCGGAGGAGACGTTTGTCCAGGTGCAAGCACTGCTGGCAAAGGGTCCCAGGTCCCAGCCTAACTCAAAAGGAGCGTGCAGCTGACGGGGACACGTGGCCCCCAGGGAGGCCTGGAACGTGAGTTTCCTCTTCGCTCTGAGTGCGGATGACTTTTACCGAGTGTGTGTTTCAGGGCTCACGGAACAGCCTCGGCCCGCCCCGGTTCTGAGATGCTCCCTGGGAAGGGCCACATGGGGCTTCTTGAGGAAGGAAGTCAGGCTTAGAGGAGAACACGGGGCCCTAGACTCAGCACTCCGCCTGCCAGCCAGGAGAAGTGTGCTGGGTCTCTGGGGTCAGCTTTTCTGAGGGTTTGCATCCTACTTAGAAATGTGTTTCAGTCATGTCGTAACCAAGAGAGAGGATCATCAAAAAGACTTGCAACCAGGCCACACGGACGCTTGGTTTCCTGGAAGTTTGTTAATGAAAGAAGGGCAGGAAAGTCAGCATGGGGCAGGGACATCTGGCTGCCACTCTGGGGTCTTGAAAATGCCCACTGTGACTGGGTGTCCCCTGCAGTTAGAGTAATGTCTCTCCCAAGAAACAGCTCTCCCTTTTGGAACGTCTCATGTAAAGAGCCGTTTTCCAAGTCAGTCAAATTCTTTCTTATGAATGCTTACCAGGTGTCCTATTTGGGGGTATAGTGGCCTGGTGTTCCCATGCGGGTGCTTCAGCAGTGCCCTGATGACCTCGTATGGATTAGAAGCTCTTGTATGCACATTCACCTGTTGATTCCAGGTCATGGACCTGATGGAGACCTTCTAGGCATTATTACCAGTACGTCAGGGAATTCCTTAGAGGGGGCCCTGGAAATCCCATGGAGAGCCAATTCCCCGGAAACGGGTGTGTCCAATTCCTTCCTTCATTCACTCAACAAACATTTAGCAAGTGCCTACTGTGTGCCAGGCACTGTTCTGGGTGGTAAGAACTCAAAGATAAATAGAACATAGTCTGTCTTGAAACAGCTTACATCTGTATAGTTTAAAAAGGGAGCGGACTTCCTTGGTGGTCCAGTGGCTAAGACTCTGCCCTTCCAACACAGGGGAGTGCGGGTTCAATCCCTGGTCGCGAAACGAGGATCCCACATGCCACACGGCGCTGCCCCCCAAAATAAATAAATAAAATTAAAAGGGACCAAAGCCTTTAAAATGAAGAAGGTGGGTTTCCCTGGTGGCGCAGTGGTTAAGAATCCGCCTGCCAATCCAGGGGACATGGGTTTGATCCCTGGTCTAGGAAGATTCCCACATGCTATGAAGCAACTAAGCCTGTGTGCCACAACTGCTGAGCCTGCCTCTAGGGCCCACAAGCCACAACTACTGAGCCCACGAGCCACAACTACTGAGCCTGAGCTCTAGAGCCCGTGCTCCACAACAAGAGAAGCCACTGCAATGAGAAGCCCGCGCGCCACAACGAAGAGTAGCCCCCGCTCGCCGCAACTAGAGAAAGCCCGCGCGCAGCAATGAAGTCCCAACACAGCCAAAAATAAAATTTTTAAAAAATGAAATAAAGTAAAATGAGGAAGGTATTTGATGATACTGACCAGGGCTGCATTTAGAAAATGAGAAGCATGGTATTATTCACTCTGCGACCAGGATAAACTACAGGTATTAGGACCCAGCTTTTTCCTTTTTCAAAATAAGGGGACTGGGCTAGGTGATCTACTTCAGATCTTCTAATCTCTTGAGACCTACCCGTGCCCCTTGGGGAGTCTACTGCCAACACGGCCTTTTCATTCCCTCTAATGCCAGCCCTCTGGGACGACACTGAAGCTTCCTGTCGTCTCAGCTGTCTGGATAGGACCCTGCCCTCTCCCTATATGAAGAGAGACTTGTGGGTTCCCAGCAGGCCTCAGACAGGTGAGGGCCGGCTCCTTAGGAGAGGAAGAAGCCCCTTAGAGCCTTACTGAGCCCCTTCTATGTGCTAGACTCCTCCTTCGCTTCGCTCATTTATGTGAACATCAAAGTTAGGAACGCTGAGGCCAGAGGGGCTTAGCCGCCTGCAGAGAGTCAGGCAGAGCTGAGAAGCCCCAGAGCTGGGGATGGGCTCCACGCACCGTGAGTAAGGGAGTCAGTGAAAATACCCTGAGAAAATGAATGAGCGAGCCCTGGGTGACCGGACAGACTGTTTCCTGCCGGTCTGCACCTGCTGCCGGTCCAGTCTAGCATCGCATCTGGTCTGGGGTAGGGTAGAGATCACGGGCATTAGCATATCCGGTTGGAAAAGCAGATGAGGCTAGGCCGAGAGCACCAGGTTGGTTTTGCCTTCCTCCAGCAATCGGTGGAAGCCTGCGGAGGGTTGTGAGTGTAGGGGCAGGGGTGGTGGGTGTCACTGTGCGGTCTAGGAAGGTCGCCTGGCGGCACTGGGTCTGAGGGAGGTGGAGAGGCTGGGAGAACTCTTCTGAAAGAGGGACTGAGTCGAGGAAAGAGGAGAGACAAGCGAAGAAGCAGCCAAAGTCAGATGTATTACGGAGAATTCAGAATTCATACTTCCTGAGTGAGGAGGAAATATAGGGGAGAAAGGGACCAAATCTAGCCTGGTAGTTATTTCTTTCAGTTATGCTCATGAGCACTTGCAATGAACCAAGTGCCGTGACACCTTACTTACCCCATCTTATCTGGCCTTCCCAAGAGCCCCGTGAGACAGGATCCGGGATTATCCCCATTGTATGGATGAGAACACTGAGGCACACAGAGCTCATGTGAAATGTCTAAGTGCTGGTAGACGTCACCATCTGGAGGGCCTGCCCCTCACACTCAACAAGCTGAATTCACCATTGCCCCCGCCCCTGCTTTCCTCTAAGTTTCCCTGTTTGTTTGTTTGTTTAATATTTATTTATTTATTTGACTGCCCCAGGTCTTAGTGCAGCACGCGGGATCTTTGTTGCGGCATGTAAACTCTTAGTTGCAGCATGCATGTGGGATCTGGTTCCCTGACCAGGGATCGAACCCGGGCCCCCTTCATTGGGAGCGCGGAGTCTTAACCACTGGACCACCAGGGAAGTCCCTTCCCTGTTTTAACCAACACCGACACCATGCTTTTAGAGACTCAGGGCCAGAGCTCAGAAGAAATGTGTCATGTCTGTCCTTTCAATTGTCTGTGTCTCTTATGACTCAAGCGCTGCGTTAGGTGCTAGGGTTACAGGTATCAAAGGTGTGCTCCTGGCCCACAAGACAGGATGCTGGGGGCCAGCGGAGGAGTGTGTCAAGTCCAGGGCAGGGAAGAGAGGCAGGGAGGTTTCCAGAGGAGGCCCGGTGTTCCCCGTGCTTACTCTCTGCACACTGCCCCTTGGTCGCAGTGGTACCATGGAGAGGCCTGGCATTTTCCACCTGCCCAACTCCACCTCCAGTTTCAATTCCTGAAGTGAATACCATTAGAAGTCTCCGAAATAAAGCTATGACTTTTTAAAGTCCTGAGCAATTCAGTTTCCTGCAAGAGTGTTCAAAGAGAGCCACAAATTTGATAAATAGGCAGCCTGGGTTCTAACGCCGGCATCACTGTTGTGCCTTTGAGAAGCACTCGTTTGTTATCCATTGATACCCTGCCTAACTTCCCAAAATGTTAAAAGCCCAAGTACAATAAAACTCTTTAAATGATATGTGTAGATTAAGCTCTGAGTAATGGAGTAGGGAGCACAGGAATCCCAGAAATCTAGAACTAAGAGAAAACTATTGAGCAGAGACCTTAGCTCCAAACTTCCTGGCAGCCAAGAGAAAAATAAGACAAAGGAGCTTTTTAGAAATTAACTAATTTAAAAAAATTTTATTGTGGTAAGAATGCTTAACATGAGGTCTACCCTCCTAATTTTTTAAATGTATTTTATTGAAGTATAGTTGATTTACAATGTTGTGTGAATTTCTGCTGTACAGCAAAGTGAATCAGTTATACATATATATATTCTTTTTAAAATTCTTTTCCATTGTGGTTTATCACAGGATACTGAATATAGTTCCCTGTGCTCCACAGTCGGACCTTGTTGTTTATCTATCCTATAGATAATAGTTTGCATCTGCTAATCCCAGCCTCCCACTCCATCCCTCTCCCTCTCCCCCTCCCCCTTGGCAACCACAAGTCTGTTCTCTACGTCTGTGAGTCTGTTTCTGTTTGGTAGATAAGTTCATTTGTGTCATATTTTAGATTCCACATATAAGTGATATCATATGGTATTTGTCTTTCTCTTTCTGACTTACTTCACTTAGTATGATAATCTCTACGTCCATCCATGTTGCTGTAAATGGCATTATCTCATTCTTTTTTATGGCTGAGTAGTATTCCACCTCCTAACAAATTTTTTAATGCATAGTCCATTATTGCTGACCTCGGGTACTATGTTGTACAGCAGATCTGTAGAGCTTATTCATCTCACTTAACTGAAACTTTATGCCCATTGATCAGTAACTCCACATTTTCCCCTCCTTCCAGCCCCTGGCAATCATCATTTTACTCTTTGATTCCATGATTTTGACTATTTAAATACCTCACACAAGTGGAATCATGCAGTATTTGTCTTTCTAAGACTGGCTTATTTCACTTAGCATAAGGTCCTCAAGATTCATTCATGCTGTCATGTGTTGCTGAGTTTTCTTCTTTTTTAAGTCTGACAGTATTCCATTGTATGTATTTACCACATTTTCTTTATCCATTTATCTGTCAATAGACATTTATGTTGTGCTGCAATGAACATGGAGTAAAGATATCTCTTTGATATCCTGATTGCAATTCTTTTGGATAAATACCCAGAAGTGGCATTGCTGGATCATACGGCAGTTCTATTTTTAATATTTTGAAGAACTTCAGTACTATTTTCCATAGTGACTGCATCATTTTGCATTCCACCAACAGTGTACAAGGGTTTCAATTTCTTCACATTCTCACCAACATTTACTGTCTTTTCTTTTGTTGATAATATCCATCCTGACAGGTGTGAGGTCATATCTCATTGTGGTTTTGATTTGCATTTCCCTGAGGATTAGTGATGTTGAACCTTTTTTTCATATACCTGTTGGCCATTTGCATGTCTTCTTTGGAGACATGCCTATTCAAGTCCTTAGCCCACTTTTAAATTCGCTTATTAGATTTTTACTATTGAATTGTGGGAGCTTCTTCTTTTTTTGGATATTAACCCCTACTCAGATACATAATCTGCAAATGTTCTCTCCCATTCCTTACGTTGCCTTTTCACTCTGTTGATCATATCCTTTGCTGTGTGGAAGCTTTTTAGTTCAATGCAGTTCCACTTGTTTATCACTGGTTTTGTGGTCTGCGCTTCTGGCGTCATATTCATGAAATCATTGCCAAGACCAACGTCAAGACCAACGTTTTTTTCCCCTGTTTTCATCTAAGAGTTTCATAGTTTCAGGTGTTACGTTTAAGTCTTTAATCCATTTTGAGTTGATATTTGTGTATGATGTAAGATTAGGGTCCAATTTCATTCTTTTGCGGGGAGCTATCCAGTTTGCCCAACTGGAAACAAGTCTTAGAATTAGTAGAAGCAAACCTTTTTCCCAGCTCCGAATCTCTTAAAGAGATACGGCACTCTATCTCCTTCACTGGCTTTTTTTTTTTTTTTTGCGGTACGCGGGCCTCTCGCTCTTGTGGCCTCTCCCGTTGCGGAGCACAGGCTCCGGACGCGCAGGCTCAGTGGCCATGGCTCACGGGCCCAGCCACTCCGCGGCATGTGGGATCTTCCCGGACCAGGGCACGAACCCGCGTCCCCCGCATCGGCAGGCAGACTCTCAACCACTGCGCCACCAGGGAAGCCCTTCACTGGTTTTTACACTGACAAAGATGTGTGCGTGTGCCGTGCTCTCCCACACAGGGAGCCCCCTGCGGACAAGGACTGTGCCTTAGTCCCTTTTCTCCTCCAGGTATCAGCACATAACAGACATTTGATCAATACTCTTTGATGAATAACTGGACAAATACTTTTTTGTATGAGGGTCTCTTAACAGCAAAAGACAGAACTTTAGGTAACAAACTTTTAAAAACATAGACGTCATTAATTTGGTCATATCTGATGTGGATTCTCACTGGACAGCTGAGGGATGACATTAACTCCTAGGTCTTTAATCCCTTTCACCAAAGTCACCGAATCTGGTATGCAAAGAGTTGTGTGACTAAAGTTTAGTTATGTAACTAAAGAGTTACCTATGCCCCAGAAGCTACTTTTGCCAATTATTTTAAAGATTTTTGAGTGGCTTTCTCTTCTCCCAGTATAGTGCTTAACCCTATTTTTTCAAATGAAGAGCTGTAATATTTAGTACCATTTCTGTAGCTAACGCTAAAAAAAAATGAATGAGCAGATGAGTGAATAGGTGAACAGACTGCCTTCTCACTTCTCTGGGCTTTAAAAAAACAACAAAAACAAACTATTAAAGCTTCCTAAGTAAAGTTGTATCTCCTTTGAGGCAAGGCCAACCAGACATACACATATGAAACTGTATCCTTTCCCTATATATTTTCATACAGCTTGCAATTGCCCCAGCCTTCCAATAACCCCTTTTTCACAATCAGCCCGGCCCATCCTTTCATTCCGGAATTTTTTTTTTTTTTTTTTTTGGTGGCCGCATCTCGCAGCATGCGTGATTTTAGTTCCCCAACCAGGGATCGAACTGTGTCCCCTGCAGGGCAAGCTCAGAGTCCTAACAACTGGACTGCCAGAGAAGTCCCCATTCTTCAATAGATATATATTAAATACCTCCTATGTGCCCGGTCCTGTTCTAGACACTTGGAATCTATCAGTGAGAAAAACATGGAGCTGATCTTCTATTCTTTCTAAATATTTCCTATATGCATGACCACATCATCCTGAGTGTTTTCAACCTGATCTGTCCCTAGAAGTTGAGCACATGTTGGTCTGGTCTAGGCTTGCTCGGAGAACTACAAGATGCTCCGGCCACCTGGGGTTCCTGCAGAGCAGGGTGGCCTGGTGGAAGATGCTCTCCACTGACCATCTGCACCCCTGGATTCTGGTCCAGCCTCTGACCCCCTCACCATAACTTCGGGCAATTTACTGACCTCGGTTGGATTAGATAAGATATTTTTAACTTGGATTCGTGGTCTGTCTAAAATTATACAGGACATTTTTCTGGGGCTTTTTCTCAGCAGAATGGAGCTAATAAGGTAGGGGAGAATGAAAGGAATCCAGACTGATTTGATGTGACACACACTGAAAATGTCAAAGGGTTACGGTGGAAGAGAGTTGGATAGAGTTGAATGGAGGGTGATGGGAGCGGGAAGAAAGTCAGGGCAAACTGGATGGGTGGACGGCGAATTTGGGGAGGAATGTGAGAGACGACAGAGAGATTTTGGTTGGCATTACCGTCTGTGTGAGAAATAGAGAGAGATGGTGAAAGGAGATGGCTAGATGTTTTCCTGAGTAAAACAAATGAAATTTCCTTTAATATTTGGTGAGAAACTTCAGTAATGAATTGAATTGGTTTATAAAATCTTGGTTGTCACAGAGCTTTGGTTTCTCAGATTGAGATCTTATGTTAATACTGGCTCCATATATGGGTATCAGACAGGATTGTTGGTTGCAGGTAACAGATGGTAACTCACACGGATCAAGAACAAAAGGGGTTTAATAAGAGGATTCAGGATTCTCACAAAATTGCTGGGAAGGCCAGACAACCTGACTTGGCTAAAATTCCAGGGACAATGGCCACAATTATGCTACAGGACAGGCTTGATGAGAAATCGTTACTACTTCCACCCCACTGAACGCTAGAGGACATTACCGTCGTTTCCCACTATGCTACTCTGACGAGGGCAACCATCTCACAGATAATTTCACTTTGAAAACTGATGTCTCTGCCTCCATACATACTAATAAAACGGCTCCACAGTGCATCCTTTCTCTGGTGTCCAATAAAGTCTCACACAAGTGGGTCTGATGGGTGAAGAATAGGTGTCACACCTACACCTTAGCTTCAAAGAAGCAGGTGAGCTTTTATGATCTTCCTTAGGAGGGTCCATAAGACTGATATTCTCCAAACGTAGCTTCTAGGCAGCCTACAGATGCCAAGACCCACTAGATTCATTGATCCCCGAAGTCCGCCATGGAGAGTGGTACCCTAGGCAGATAGCACTGATGCTTCATTAGACGCACAGGTAGTGAGAGACACTTACAGCTGTGTCTGGGCTGAAAGGACACCGACCGAAAACGATTTGTGACTTGCTACGACAGGAGAAAGGGCAACTCAGTTTAGCCACTGATCTCCAAGCTTAGACCTGAGGTGAGTTCTTAAAGGAAAAGCTGTGGAGTTGGGCTGAGGTCGAAGAAAAGAAGGCTCTGGGGCAGAGGTCTGGGATCTATGGGGTTGCAGCTTTCGCTCAGAACTAACCTCACCTTTGAGAGCAGCCTGCTGGCCACACCGGGGCTCCGTCCCTGGGTGCCTTTGACATTGATGCATGCCCCTAGAACCACAGAAATGATTTTCTCATGGCACTGAGACAGCCACCTGCTCTGTTCGGTAAGTTTTTTCCCCACTACTGAAAGAAAAGGGAAAAAAGCACTTACCCTCCTGGATTTTCTCCCCAACTATTTTCTTCCCATCTTCATGTGCCCAAGAACCTCATTTTTGCTTTGCAAAACCCACTTCCTCGAAGTAAAAGTCATTGCCAACATTCAAAGCGTTTTTCAAAGGGAAACTTTTTCCTAAAAATATCTCTGATGCCTTCGGCCAGTCTTAATTACCAACCTCCTTCTGGGCCACCTCAGTTCCTTTTAACCTTCGATTATAGCACGTTCGAGAATTTTGGCGCTTACTGCAGTGTCGTAGCTCTTCTTTCTGTAACTCAGGTGTCCCAGGCTAGATAAGCACTAGGGACTGTGTTTACTAGCGACGTTACTTTGCCACTCATTAACCTGGGGTCAGAGTCTAACTCCATTATAAATGGTCAAAAGAAGGTGACATGGATTTTAATGGCCATTCCACATGAGGAGTTTCAAATTATGTTTTGAAAAAGGTCAGCATTTTGAGATTAACTGGAGAACTCCTCAAGGTGACTCTTTCGGGAGACCCAGTATTTGTCTGGATATATAAATTTTGGGCGTGTCTGTCTCAAAAGAAAGAAGTCTTCGTACCTAAGGTCCTTATTGTCTTTGGGCTCTGTCCAACTGCAAGTGTGAGGGAGGCCAAAACTGTGACTTTCCTGCCTCAACACCCCTGAGGGACCCCAGGGTGCTTTCTCCAGGCCAAGGGGAGGGTGTGGGCAGACCACATGCTGTGCGGTCTCAGAGACCTCCAGCTCTCCAAGGACTCCACGTCTGTTACCCAGGGGTGAAGCGGCAGACAGCCCTCGTATCTCTGTTTCTGCTTTCTTCTGAGATAGGGATTCTTCTTAAGCAGGGCCAGATAAAAGGGCGGGCCAGCCGGGCAGCTCCCCAGGGGCAAATCGGAAGAGAGAGAGCGCATCACTGAGATAAATTTAAACAACGGTGCTTATTAACTTGGGTTTCTCTGCACACCTTCTCCTCTAGCTGGTGAAATGGAAGTTGGTCCTTTCTAATTGAAGTCTGACAGAACCTTAAGGAAGAAAAATTTTAAAACAGCTCTTACCGATGCTACCATGACTACTAAGAATTTTGAGATGAATTCAGGACAAATCAGCTTAAGTTCCGCAGTGAACTGAAACCCTGAAACCATGTAACAGGCATTGGTACTGTCACGGGGAATGACTGTCTATATGTTCAGTCATTCATTCATTGTGTCTCCCCAAAAGTACTCAGATCAAAAGAAATCTGAGAAAAGATTTTTCAGAAAAGCGGGAAAAGACAGCCATTTTGAGATTGCTGACTTGGTTTGGGGCACTCAAAGAGTATTGATTACTAAACTAACATGTTTCTACATAAATGTTTTTTCTTTTTTTTTTGGCCACAGCACGTGGCTTGCGGGGTCTTAGTTCCCAGACCAGGGACTGAACCCGTGCCCCTTGCAGTGGAAGCGTGGAGTCCTAAACACCGGACTGCCAGGGAATTCCCTAAAAATGTTTACTAAGGGAAAATGAGCTTCTTCCTGTTTCCCATTCATGAATGTTGAACGTGACTTTTAAGAATGTCATGCTCCAAACCACATGCCCTGGTTGACGTCTCAGCACCGTTCACACCTGCAAGTAGGAAACCCCACCTCTGGCAGAGCTACAGAGCCCAACTCCATCCTGCCGGCCCATTCCTGCCCCCCACTTAAAGCCCTCGGGCCTGCCCGTCTGACACCCATGTATCTCTGGCCTCCGTCCAGTGTGGCCCTGTGGTGACTCGCTTGTGTCACCTCAGAGAACCTACAGTTGCCTGCTGTCACATGCTTGTGTCCATGTCCTGCTTTTGCCTATCTCAGCTTTTTGAGGTCAGGGAGCATTCATTCCGTTTCCTTATATTCCCAAGAGCTAGCGCAATGCCAGAAACGTGGGAGAAAAACAAAACAAAACAATGTGGTAGACACATGTCTGTTGAATGAAAAAAATACACGGATCAATTAGTTGTGCAGACTCGACCCTTTGCCTGCTGACACTTGTACCTTCTGCCAAACCCTCCTACAACTCAGTCTTTTCAGTCCCTCCAACTACCTGCCCTGCCTGGCTTCGTTGCCGTCTACGCCCTGGATAAGCCTAGTCTTCAGCCAAAGGGAGTGGTGGGTCTCTACTCATCCCTTCAAAAGTGGGGAAGATTTGGATGGGATGGGAACGTGGGGGAGGAAGAGAAGTGGGGACAAGCTTCCAGGGTCCCCGACAGGCCTTTTTGGCATCTACCGTTTCCTCTGTTTCAGATGCATTTTCCATCTCCTCCCGTTACCTCTCTGCCCGCTTCCCCACCTCAAAAAAACCCCCCAGTATGACTGTCCTTCAAAGCTTTTATCAAATGACAGCTCTTTCACGAACCTTCCCTGATGTCCCAGGCAAACTTGTAACTAACCTCCTTCCTTGGCCACCTTAGTATCTTTTCCAAACTTGCCAGTCCTTTCCAGTGCAATCCCAGGACCTTCGTTGTCTGTGTTCATGTCTCAGCTCCACAGTGAGATCACAGCCTCCCTGCAAATGGGTATTTTTTTCATCATTTTATTCCCATAATGGCCAGCACAGTTAGTGTTCAATAAATACTTCTCGGATTGAACTGATATCACCAAAGCCTTCCAGAGTGATTGCTTTAAGGGCCAGCCCTGGACTGAACCCTGATTTACGAGATGTTTGTTGAAAACCGTGCCGATCTGTATGCCACGAGCGAGCGCTGTTACCCCATCGCTGGCTTATTCATGCACTTTTAGCTTCTAGTTACCCATCTATCCAGTTTCAAAGACTCTTAAGTATTTTAATGACTTTTCACGTTGGATTAGATTTATAAACAAAGTGACTTCCTTTAAAATACCAAAATGGGTGCCTGGCAGAGCCAGGAACCCAGGAACCCTGAGTGAACTTCCAGAGCCCTCCCTGCCACGCCCCCCTACAACTGAAGCCGGACAGTAATAATAACGACCTTGCCCTGTCGGCTTTCCATGGAGTTCTATAAACAGTAATTAAGGCAGTTTAGACATTAGTCTCAACTGCTTACCCTGGCTCTCAATGAATTAGCTAACTGCCAAGCTGGGAAGACGTGGTTTGCATATAATTTTATCAGCGTGCACACGCACGCACACGGGTGACTCAGCCTTGCAGATCTGCCCTTTACTGAAGCGTGGAATACACATATGCTATGGCAACAGAAACAGTGGGAGAGCCAGCCCAGCCGCTCAGGGCCTCGGGAGGCAGGTGCTGTTCATTAAAACCTCCCCACTTCACAGAGGGCTGAATGAGTCACCCCGAGGCCAAACAGCTTTTCCAAGGTGTGAGGAGACCTCGCTCTAACTTTGTTTAAAAACGGTTGTGTTTGTTCAAACGTGTTTGAAAGTGTTCAGAGGAAAGGGCTTGTCCTCCTGAAACAACCTGTGTTAACAGAAAACAAACTGTCCCTTCTGCATCTGGCTGGACAGTGTCCATGAAGCCTCCATAAAGCAGGTGGGAGGCTCCCAGCTGAGATGCCTCAGTCTCAGGGGAGCTGAGCCTCCACGGGGTCTGAGGATGTCGGGAGGGAGGGGAGCTCGGAGGAAGCTCTCCTGCTCTGCCCTGGACGGAATGCCAACGGGAGTGCCCAATGGGCTGCAGAACTCAAGACCAGGAGGCAAAGGTCTGCCCAAGGGGTCTTCTAAAGCAGGATAGTGCTAAGAGCGTGGGACAGAGCAGAAGGCTCTGGGCAGGTTGACAGTGGGAATCTGGAGCACTGGAGTGAACATCGGGGGGAGGGTGGGGTGACTTTGAACCTTAGCAGCGCATCTGTGTTCTTTTAGCGTGTATATTCCACTCACAGCACCAAGGACTACATCAAGCTGATTTTAATGTATTTCACATTGAGCATTTTAACGCTAAGCATTATGAGAAACAAATTATAGACATAGCTGCAGATATATAAAATGAGAGGAGGTTCTGAATACTCTATTATCTTGCTAAATCCTTGATTACTGCCTTCTGCGCTTGACAACATTCTGCCTACACTTCTCATTCCATTTTATTCTGTTTCAGTTTTTAACCAAGCAGAGAGAGACCTCCCCAGCTGCTCACGCTTCTGATCTTATTTCTGAATGAATGGGAGGGACGTTGCTATGGTACGGACATGTTATTTCATAAATGTTGACGAATTGCGTAATACCCGATTGCGCCATTTTCTAGGATATTTTCGTAGCTTGGGCAAACTTGGCTGTACGTCAGGGTGAAACCTCAAAGACCTGAGTGGGTAGAGACACGGAGGGAGACAGCACCAGGACACAGCCTTGATGGCAGAGTCAATCCAGCCACGGGCCTTGTCCCTGAGCCCAGAGTCAGTCTAATCTCGATGCCTGAAGCACGGGCATTTGGGCTTGCTTAGACTGGCTCCGCATTTAAGGCGGTTCAAGATAGAGGGAGGATCCGGACAGCGCACGGGGCAAGGATGGCTCGCCATGCCAGGCAGGCGGCACTCTTAGGGTTCTGAGAGAGAAATCTGATGACAGCAGGACCGCAGCTGGTGGCCCTGGGTTAAGGGAACGGAACTAAGATGCCTGAGCCGGGAGGCTGGCAAGAACTAGGCAGACTGTTGAGAGTCTCAGCGAAACAGGTTACAGTGAGGTTCATCTGCATCAGAAACCAGGTACACATGGGCCCAAGGCTCACTTTCTGGGTCCTAGAGACGGAGACCAGGTCCCGGGCTCAGGGTCTCAACCCACCCACTTTTGTTTTGTTTTGTTTTTGGCAACATTATTGTTTTCATTTGGAAATTGATGTTCTTATGCTGCTGCATATTTGTTTTTTTATTGAAGTACAGTTGATTTACAATGTTGTGTTAGTTTCATGTGTACAGCAAAGTGATTCAGTTATGCACACCTATGTATACATATATATATTCTTTGTCAGATTCTTTTCCCTTATAGGTTATTACAAGATATTGAGTAGCGTTCCCTGTGCTATACAGTAGGTCCTTGTTGGTTACCTATTTTATATATGGTAGTGTGTATGTGTTAATCCCAAGTTACTAATTTACCAAATCCCCCCCACTTTTCCCCTTCGGTAACCATAAGTTTGTTTTCTTTTTTCAATAAATTTACTTATTTATTTATTTATTTATTTCTGGCTGCGTTGCGTCTTCACTGCTGCGCGCGGGCTTTCTCTAGCTGCGGCGAGCGGGGGCTACTCTTCGTTGCGGTGCGCGGGCTTCTCATTGCGGTGGCTTCTCTTGTTGCGGAGCACAGGCTCTAGGCATGCGGGAGTCAGTAGTTGTGGCATGCAGTCTCAGTAGTTGTGGCTCGTGGGCTCAGTAGTTGTGGCTCGTGGGCTCTAGAGCGCAGGCTCCGTAGTTGTGGTGCACGGGCTTAGCTGCTCAGCGGCATGTGGGATCTTCCCGGACGAGGGCCAGAACCCGTGTCCCCTGCATTGGCAAGCAGATAATCTTAACCACTGTGCCACCAGGGAAGTCCCCATAAGTTTGTTTTCTATGCCTGTGTTGACACACTAGCTTCTGATGCCATGGTCAGAACGGGTGAGGGCTGGGGAGGGCTGGTGGAAGCAGAGCTGGGCAGCGCAGAAGCAGAGGCCTACAGCGATTCATGTCAAGTCTAAATGCTTTGCCCTTTCACAGCCTTGAGAATCCAAACGGTATTTACCTTGCACGAAACTAATTCTCAGCTGCGTCTTTCTTTAAGTGTTGTTAGTTAAACGAGATAGCAGTTACTGCTTAACGCGATGCTGTCTTAATGAAGGGCTGTATTTGATAGAGAAAGGAACAGTGGTTGAATAGGGGACTGTTATTGCTTACCTCCACGAACCGCACACGAAGAAAACGGGTTTGCTGGACAGAGGCATCCATTAGCGTTCCCCACCGGCTGTTCACCTGGGTGACATTCTTTAGAGCTGGAATTCAAAATTAAACCCCTTTAGAGACAACAAGTCTTAGTGTCCAGCATGCCCTTCCTTCTTTCCCCCTCTTTATGTTTTCCTTCTCGCCTTTCATTTTTTCCCTCCCTCCCTCCCTCCCCCACTCCCTCCCTCCCTCCCCCTCCTCTCCCCCTCCCTCCCTTCCCCACTCCCTCCCTCCCTCCCCTCCCCCTCCCCCTCCCTCCCCCTCCCTCTCCCCTCCCTCCCCCCTTTCCTTTCATCCCTTCAGTGCCTCCTTCCTGTATGCCAGACTGTCGGGGACCAGGGTCAATGACCTGCCTGAACAGAGCTGATGGAAAGAACCACTAAGTACGATGAGAAAAAGAACAGGGATGTCTGTCCCAATCTGGAGGATCAGAGAAGACTCCCAGGAGAGTGGAATCCTTCAAGGGTGTAGGATTCGACCAGGGAGAGAAAAGCATTCTGAGTAGAGGGCATCGCAGACGCGGAGACCCAGCAGCATGAGAGAGCAGCGCACATTCGAAGACGGTCAGGTGTGGGCCTGGAACCAAACCGCAGTGAGAGGAGCTACGCCGGGCATCCAGCTTGTGGTGCAGGGGATTTCAAACCAGCGCTGGCTGGGGTCTCCTCTCTTCCTCCTAGTCTCTGAGTGCAAGCCTTTATGATAAAAAAAATCTTTTCTATGTCACATTTACTCATAAAAGACAGAATGGAAAAGCTCCCACGATGGGGTACAACTTCTCTCACATCCTGAGTTATCCTTATCTAAGCAGGGAGCTCTCTGACACCCTTGGCATGACCTGTTTATTGACTTCACGTATGATCAGGGCAGAGCGAGACGGTGGCTCCTTTCCCATGACCCGCTGGGTAGGGTGCAGGTAACATGGACACACTCCTTTTTCATGGTGACGAGTGGTTCCTGCATGTCGGGGAAGAGCAGGCATGAGCTTGAAGGGCACACTGAGCTCCGAGGTGTCAGCAGTGCCCAGCAGGAGTGGCACCTTTAGTTCTGCTGGGTGGTGGTCCTGATCTCCAGATGCCAAGGGCCCACGAGTGGATGATGGGGACCCCAAGGGGAGAGCTGAAATGAATATCGAAGTCCCATCTTCTGCCTCTGTTGACAATGGCCCCCACTCTGTAACTGGGAAAGAGATGTGCTCTTGGCCAGAAGATATGGATTGAGAGGGAACCACGGGTACTATTATAATGTGGACAAGGCTGCCATCTGTAAAATCTTTGTGAAAGTTTCCTTCTTTCAGGTGGACCTGAGCTGTTGCAGTGTCTGATGTTATCTGGCCCTTAGGATCCTTTCAGTTTCCCTTAAATTATCCCCAAGATGTAACAGAGGTCAGGACCACTGAACAGGAAGGAGATTGGCATCAGTTACAGAAGGTTTTGGGAGCAAGGGTTAGAGTGGGAATGTCTTAGGAGTTTCATTCACAGACACAGGCAAGGACCAGACCTAGAAGAAGGGCTCCAGGAGGTTTTTTTTCCCCCTTTCTTTCTTTAGTATCATCACAATTTCAGACTGCATGTAACAAGGAAGAGAATTTGGGGTAGGGAGGAAGAGGCTCATTTCTGGGATAACATTTCAAGGACAAAGAGAAAAGAGCAGTTACTGGGATTCATTCATGTATAATCCCCTCAACACTAATGGCCCATTATTTTGGCCTAACATTTCTTCAGATTATTATGCTAACTTGCTTTTCAAAAAAAAAAACCTTTAGGTTTGGGTTTAACCGTTCAATATTTTATTTGAGAAACAAGAATTTTTTAAGATTAACTAGGCCCTATTAGTCACTGTTACATTTTCTATCAATTTTTAGAGAAATGTGAAAAGAACAACATAAGATAATGCAATTTTTGACAGCTTTCTTTTGGCTCTCATACCAGGAAAGGGGTGTTATTTTTTTGTGCTAATACAGACCACAAATTTTACTGCCATTGCAAAAGTAAGGATTGGCAAGATTAGACTTCTGATACCAGGTAATAATCATCAGTGACAGAAAACAAGGTTAGCTTCCACTCCTTTCTGTTTTACTGCCTTTTTAATGATATGAAATCACCCTCAGATGAACACATACCCTCTGCCACAGAGAAATGGAGACAATATCCTCCTATCTGCTCATGGAACCACAGAAATGTGTCTCCAGGGGTTCTGAGGAGCTCTGGTTCTCAGCACAGAAAGAATTCAGCGAGAGGCAAAATGAGAGCTAAAAAGTATAGGACGCTTGTGAGTCTTACAAGTGGGCGGGCAAGAGGGTGACGTGCCCGAGAACTTAGAGGGCTACAGTTTTATAATCAAAGGAGAAGTGGGAAGGGGGAGAAGACCACATCCTTCCTCATTCTTGAGTAGACGTCACTCTTCCATCATCAGCTCAGCTTCCACATCGGGCAGGGGAGTTTTCTGGTCCCTACATGGTAAAGCTGGGACTGTCATGGCCCAACGGAGGCAGTAACATATACTAAAAATGATAAATCATTTCAGGTTTTAGTACAATGTCACCCTTTCCTTATATTTTTGCTTTTAGTGTACCCCCAGGAGCATGTCCTAGGAATCATTGATTTACTAAGCTCACTGGGCAGGATGTGGGTCTCATTCCACCATTGTTTTACTGTTTTCGGTCACGTCTCATGCTTCTGCTGCATGATTTTGTTGCTAAGCAAGCCTGCTTGGTTTTGTGATTAAGCAAACCTGCTTTCTTGAGTGATCATTAACTTACAGGGTCTCCCATACTTTTTTCTCTACTTACAATCCCCTAGCGGGATTAACTATTTAATCACTTACTTTGTCCCTTTACTCTGATTAACCAACAGCAGAAGACATGAGATTCTGGTAACTAACTTTTTCATAAAGCTGGCTTGGAACTAACCATTCTTTAAAATGATCATTATTCAGGAGAAGTTTTGAGAATTCTGTTAGTTTTAATCAAATAACTTCCTGCCACTATTGTTGGTTGGGTTACCCAGTAGCACATTTTACAGCTAATCCATGCTTATGGATTCACGACAGACGTTTCACAGAAGCATTTTAAAGATTTTCCCATATCCCTGGAGGGGACCAATGAGTACAATCCATTTTGAACATCTTCCAAGGCGATGTCATCTGAATCTTGCTTGGCACTGCAGCCCTACAGAGACACAATCAAGCTCTGGGTCATTTGCTGAAACAGACCCAAGACTGCTTCCTGAGGAAAACTGTGGCCTTACCTGCAGAAAGACAGGGTAAAGGCATTTGGGGCAGAAAACCAGAAGCTTAGAATAGATCATATATACCAGGGTTGCTAAGAAGTTTAGAGCAGTTAGAGTTTTAAGGTACATTTCTCAGAGGTCAATATTCCATACTAGGTCTAACACCTAGGAAGTTAGTCAGTCACAGGGGGTAATGGAATTCTTGGTGGTAGATGAGATCACCTGGGGCAAGACAGGCTACATAATCTGTGGGATCCAGCGCACAACGAAAAGGCAGAGGCCCTTGTTCACAAATTAGGAATTTCAAGATGGCAAGTGCAGAGCGTCCATCTAAGGGCGGGGCTCTTCTGAGCACAGGTAACTGCCCAGGTTGAATTGCCTATCAAGTGCCCGCAGGGAGGAGATTGAGTGAAAACAAGCCTTAATGATGGAATTCTAGGGAAAACCAACTGTTAAAGGGAAGGTAAAAGAGAAGCCAGCAGACCCTGAGATGGGGAGGCCAAGGAGATAGAAAACGAGCCAAAGACAGATAGACTGTCGGAAGCCAAGAGAAGTCATACTTTTAAACACAAACCACATGAAACCTCTTACTTGTCCTTGTACGTCCAGCATGCTAGCAGAGAATATGCAGCCAACGGATGCATGATGTAATCACCTGTCTAATGTTCTAAAGGCCATCTCATAAAAGGACTCAAAAGCATCCTTGGCATTTTGCATCCAAGAGGTCATCATTGATCTCTTATTGAGTAATAAAAGAGGAACAGCCAGATGCTAGATTGTGCTAATGATGGACAGGAAGGTGAGACAGTGGAGACAGCTCCAAGGACCTGTCTGATGAGCAGGAGGAGAAGGACTGAAAAGAGGGCAGTACCAAAAGGGAGACGCTGAGCTGAGAGACAGGTGGCGGTGGTGGTGGTGGTGGTGGTGGTGGTGGTGGTGGTGGTGGTGATGATGGTGGTGGAGATGGTGGTGGTGGTGATGGTGGTGGTGATGATGGTGGTGGAGATGGTGGTGGTGGTGATGGTGGTGGTGGTGGTGGTGATGGTGATGGTGGTGATGGTGGTGGTGGTGGTGAGGGTGGTGGTGATGGTGGTGGTGGTGGTGGTGGTGATGGTGGTGGTGGTGATGGTGGTGGTGGTGGTGGTGGTGGTGGTGGTGGTGGTGGTGATGGTGGTGGTGATGGTGGTGGTGGTGGTGGTGGTGATGGTGGTGGTGGTGGTAGTGATGATGGTGTGTTTTGTGTCTGTTTTGAAGATGGGAGAGACTTACACATATTTGCATACAGAAGAAAAGGAGGCAGTGGTACTAAGTGAAAAGGAGGAAGAGGGGAGAAAGGAAAAGAAGAGAAGAAAGGGAAAGACCAAAGCCAGGAGGAGAACATTCCTACGGGTTTGAATGGCATAGGATTCAGAGGTCTGAGGAAGCTGTTCACTTTGGGGAAAAAGGAAGGTGTATTGAGGAAAAGAAAGTAAGAATGGGGGTGAGTGTGTAGATACATTTTCAGGAATACGCTTACATTTGGGGGCAAGAGACTTGGGGCTCGGAACGGAACATGCTTTTGTGCTCCTTTTACCTTCTGTATGAGGTAGGAGACCAGGTCAGTAGCTGAGGTTAAATACTGAAATTCTTGCCCAGTAATAAAAAGCTGACTTTGATTTCCATAGTTCCTTCCCTGCAGACACTTCAAAGTCCTTTAGTAACTGCTACCCTCAAGGATCCTCTTCTGGTATTTTGATAGACCTTTTCATTGTGGTATTAATTTCTTTTCCAACTAATTATTCCTTTATATCAAAGAAAAACTTGGAAACTTGAAATATTTCTCCCAAGACTTATCCAATATCAAAAAGAGATTTTCTTTCTATAACATTTTATAGGGCAATCATTTCAGAACACATAGAACTTAGAACACAATGTCTGGAAATATAAGACTATTGGAGAAGGCCCCTTGCAATGCTAGTTTCCCTGAAAAAGAATATTCTGTTTGAACTAGAGCTCTGGTGGGGGAAATATTCTGTTAATTTTTCTCCCATAATACAGTGGCTTCGGTTTCTTTCTTGCAGAGGACTATAGCTTAGTCCAAATGGCAGCTCCTCCACAATGGTTTAATACGCACGACAACTAAGTAAAAATCACAGCCTGAGAGGGCTACCCTGCCAGTGTTTCATACTGAGTCTTTATTGCTCTCGTTACTATTATCTGATTGATGTAATATCTTTCCTTGGCTCCGAAATATTTGCAATTTACCAACATAATTAATTTTCATTCGTCAGCACTCCCAATTGCTTAACTGTGTTATTTTATAGACTTAACCACCTTTTAATTTATATATAGATTTAGGTCTGTGTCCTCAACACCTAGAAGGATTTCTGGCTATAATAGGTACTCAGTGAATATTTGTTGAATGAATAAATAAAAATACATGTGTAATATTTTCTATTTCAGTGTATCACATTAACTTGCATATAGATGATACATGGGATAATTTTCCATTCTGATCCCATTTTTCTTTGCGGAAGTCTATGTCAGTCAGCCTTTTAAAAAACTTTGTCTGGGCTAAGAGGTAGTTACCGCAATTGCTTTGCCCCTTCCAAATCACAAACAGTAGAGGGAAGTTCGACTTGGAAAGGGACTCTTATGTTTGTTACGTCCATTATTGTTTCTCCCAATAACTTTATGAGCTAATTATTATTTCCGTCTTATTGGAGGTAGTAACTGAAACCCTAAGAAGTTAAGTTGCCCAAAGTTAGAAAGTGAAAAAGCAAAAACCTGATTTTGAGCACAGACTTATTCCCAAACCAGAGCTCTTCCCAAAACTGTTTTGAAAATTATTCGATGACTCATGTTGTGTTCAGAAAGAAAGAACAAACAAGACGTATTTCACCTTTAAAAAAGAAAAGGAGGCGGGGGGGAGAAACTAATGCCTGCAGTTTTCATCAGTAATTCCAACCCAGAAAACAAATCTATTTCCAATTTGGGAAAGCAACCAGCTCTCTTAGAGAACTGATATCTTGGCTGGGATCTGAGAAGCTATAGAAATACAATTCAAAAATTATGAGCAATTGAGAAATCATTTCTAGATACAAAAAAGTCTGAGGCAAACGTCCATTTTTCCTCAGTACCACAAAGGTCACTCCTCTTTGTTCAGGGCTAAGTTCCAAAATTTCTGATCCCTTTAATTTCACCCCCTCATAATGATTCACACAGATTCATCCCCTGTAGGCTCTGAGGAGGTGGAGGGCGTGGGTGGGTAGCTACATCTTAAGTCCCTGCCCACTCTCTGATCCTTTCTTTCTTTTTCTTGTTTTCTATTTGGCTTTTATTTATAAACCACCAAGACATCTGGCCAATTCACTTAATATCCAGATGTTTTGGTCTAATTTACATCACTATTTTTTTTGTTTTCTTTTTTACTGAATGTATTGACTTTTGGGGTAAATATAGCCTGAGTGAAAGTGCATGAAGTTGCCAGATGATGGAAAATGGGACTAGCTGGTAATCAACAATCAACATCTGCTCCTCATTTCTCTATTTCTTCCTGGCTCAATCAAAAATAATGTGCCTAATCTTTGAAGAAATTTCTAGAGGAGAGAAAAAAAATCATTTGACAATATTTACCTTACCAGTATCGCAACCATAAAGAAGCTAGACATGGCCAGAGGCAAAAACAGGATCCCTATCTGGGAAATGGCCTGAATAGATGCACACATTGCACCATGGGATAAGATTAAGACCAGAATTCGGCTCCCAAATCGTCAGAAGCATTTGTCACACCATCCCCACCATTCATGTTTCGTTTCCGACTTATCCCAGCATGTTCATGTTAAATTTCTTTTTTTTAATATATAAATTTATTTATTTTATTTATGGCTGTGTTGGGTCTTCGTTGCTGTGTGCAGGCTTTCTCTAGTTGCGGCGAGCGGGGGCTACTCTTCATTGCAGTGCGGTGGCTTCTCTTGTTGTGGAGCATGGGCTCTAGGCGCGCGGGCTTCAGTAGTTGTGGCGCACGAGCTCAGTAGTTGTGGCTCGTGGGCTCTAGAGCGCAGGCTCAGTAGTTGTGGTGCACGGGCTTAGGTGCTCCGCGGCATGTGGGATCTTCCCAGACTGGGCTCGAACTCATATCCCTTGCATTGACAGGAGGATTCTTAACCACTGTGCCACCAGGGAAGTCCTAGATTTCTTTAAGTATCTTGGTAAAATGCTGTCCTGGAGGAACCATAGACAAATGCCTCTCCCTCCTCTTGGACTGAGAATTGAAGCATCATGTCATCCTTCTGGTGCCATGTTTTAATGAAAGTCCAGTCCTGTGTTATACAGTGGTGTTATTCCTTGACCCCAGAGCCCAGCCCAGGCATACAATATGGCAGCTGGATTGAGTACTGAGGTCTAAACTAAATCGTATTTCACGCCCTTCCACACAATTTAAAGGTGGCAATTAGATTGACATAGGTGTGGCCATTCCTATTGCCCTCAGGGTAATTGATTTCTGGTTGATAGGTCACAAGTCAAAATTCTTTTCCTATACATACAGTGTTATCATTGTAGCTCTCTTCCTAGAATCATGTTTGATGCCACAGAGACACCACAAAAAGTCAAAAAGAGAAAACACATATACATGATTTTACAACTATTTATTAATAGTATAAAACAAAGAACTTTATTTTATCTATTTACTTTTTGTGAACTTTGCATGTAAGTACATCATACAAGCAGGAAAATGCAAAAATTGTACATTGGTCACTTGAATTATCATAATTTAATACACCTGGGTCACTACCACCCAGGTCAAGAAGTATAGTATTACCAGCCCCTCAGAAGACCCCTCCCCATTGTCCACATGGTCTATTCCTCCATTTGTTCACTTCTATTTCATTTTTCTCAGTAATGTTTTATGGTTTATAGTAATGTTTTTATAGTTTTTAAAGGCCTTGCATCTCTTTCTTTTTATTCATTACTAAGCATTTGGTAGTTTTTAATGCTAATGTAAACAGTACCATTTTGTTTCATTTTTCTCCTTATTGTTGGTATAAGAAAAGCAAATTTTTATATTGAATTTAAGATCTTTGATAAATTCATTTATTAATTCCAATACTTTATCTGTAGATCCTTTGACTTTTCTTCATAACAATCTTGTCACTGGTGAATAACAAGTTGTCTTTTTTCTTTTTCCCCGCCAGTTCTTATGTCTCTTCTCTTCCTTGTCCTATTTCTCTGGCTAGCTAGAACCTTCAGGAAAAGTTTGAATAGAAGTGGCAATAGTGGGCATCTTTGTGTCTGGGGGAAAGCTTTCAACATTTAACTGCTGAGTAACATGTTTGCTCTGGGACTTTTTAATATACTCTTAGTATCATGGTTAGCCTAGTCTCATTAAAAGACATGGAAAATTTCCCTCTCTCTTCTTGGGGAAGATTTGTATGTAATAGGCATTACTGTTTCTATTTATGTCTGGACGAATTCACCAGTGAAGTCATCTGGGCGAGCAGTTTTTGTTTTGAGAAGGTTTTTAACTATGAATTTATTTTTTGTGTGTGTCAATTTTGAGAGGTTGTATTTTTCTAAGAATGTGTCCAATTCAACTAAATTGCCAAATACACTAGCATTCGGTTGTTCATTATATCCTCTTATGATTATTTCAGTATCTGTATTATAGGTGGTTTTGCCCTGATATGGTTTAGTTGTGTTTTCTTTATTCTGTTATCTATCTTTTGCCTGGGATTTATTGAATTTTGTTATCCTTTCCAAAAAATCCCACTTTGGCTTGCTGATTCTTTGTATTGTGTGTTTATTTTCTTTTTAAATTCTACCCTTATCTTTATTATTTCCTCCCTTAAACTTCTTTTGTCTTTTTCTAACTTCTCGAGATAGATGACAAATTCTTTGTTTTTAGTATTTCTTCTTTAATAATTTTAAACCATGAGTTTTCCTTGAAATGTGGCTCGAGTTCCATCCTACACGTTTTGTCAAGTAGTAATTTTTTAATCATTTTGTTCAAAATAGTAGGGACTTCCTTGGTGGTCCAGTGGTTAAGACTTCACCTTCCAACGCAGGGGGTGCGGGCTCGATCTCTGGTCAGGGAGCTAAGATCCCACATGCCGCATGGCCGAAAACACCAAAACATAAAACAGAAGCAATATTGTAACAAATTCAATAAAGACTTTAAAAATGGTCCACATAAGAAAAAAATCTTTAAAAAAGTATTATCTAATTTCCAGTGTGATTCCTTATTCTATTAATGTGCTATTTAGGCATTAACGCTTAATTTTCATACGTGTGGAGATTTCCTAATTTATTCTACAGAGATCAGAGGACAAAATCTGTAGGACAGTCCATTATAACTTGTTGAGATTGCTTTATGTCTAAACATACAGTTGATTTTGCTACGTGCTCCACGTTAACTTGAAAAGGAAGTATATTTTTCGGTTGTTGGGATCAGTGTTCTATATATGTTACAAGGCCAAGTCTGTTCATCACATTGTTCAGAGTTTCTATATCCCTACAGATTTTTGTATGTGCATTCTATCACTTACTGAGAAGTGTTAAAATCTTTTAAAATCTTCCACTATGATTTCAAATTTTCCATTTCTATTTTTAGTTCTGTCAATTTTTGCTTTATAGATTGAGTCTTATTATTAGGTAGATATGACTGTAAAACTTTTATAACTTCCACGTCATCTCTTTCCCTTTAGTAATACTTCTTTCTTTAAAGCCTGTTATGTCTGATAACTGCACCTTTCCTTTCCTTGGAGTTTGCATAGTTTATCTTTCTCCATCCTTTTACTTTCAACCTCCCTGGTCCTTATATTTAAGATGTGTCTCTTGGGCTTCCCTGGTGGTGCAGTGGTTGAGAGTCCGCCTGCCGATGCAGGGGACATGGGTTCGTGCCCCGGTCCGGGAAGATCCCACATGCCGCGGAGCGGCGAGGCCCGTGAGCTATGGCCGCTGAGCCTGCGTGTCCGGAGCCTGTGCTTCGCAACAGGAGAGGCCACAGCAGTGAGAGGCCCGCGTACCGCAAAAAAAAAAAAAAAAAAAAAAGATGTGTTTCTTGTAAGCAGAATGTAATTGTTTTTATCCAGCCTGAGTACTTTTGTTTTTCAATTGAAGCATAAGGTCTATTTACATTTATTGTGATTACTATTTGTTTCTATTTGTCCCAACATTTTTCTGTTCTTATTTCCTTCTTTCTTACCTATTTTTGGATTAAGTACTTTTATTATATCTATCCCCCATCATCTCATTGTTTTACTACTATCATGGTAATTATCTAGAGATTAGAACATCCCTCCTTGGCTTATTAAATCTAATATAAATCAGTACTTTTCCCACTTCCTGGACAATATAAAGGCCTTAGTATTCTGTAACATCTTTTACCCCATCCCATCTTATATACTATTGTTTTCAAATTCTCCATATATTTTAAACCATATGACATTATTATTGTTGAATTTTATAGCCAATATTCATTTAGATTTACCCATTTATTTACCATTTATATTGTTCTTCATTACTTCCTGAATCTCTAAGCTATCACATAAAATCATTTTCCTCATCCCAGAATTGCTTCCTTTAATGTTTACTTTATTATGGACCAACTGGTGTTGAATTCACTCAAGTTTTTGTTTATCTGAAAATATGTTATTAGATTAATTTTTGAAGACATTTTCACTGGATATTTTCTTCCAGCACTTTGAAAATACAATTATTTTCTTGGTCAAACAACTGATTGAATGAATAAATACTGAATGAATAAATAACTGAAAACAGTGAAAGGATGGGATTATATACATGACAATGAGTAATCCCATTTGGCTGGAGTATAAGGAATTCAGAGGAGGAAAAGTAGACCAAAAGCATGTGGAGATGTACACAGACACAGGCACACACACACACACACATACACACACATGCAAGAAGGTCTCATATCTAATGCATTCATCAATAAATGTTCATTAATTTATTAAATAATTCATATTTGTAATTAGAGTCTTACTATAATAGAATCTAGCAATACAAAATGCATGAAATGTTCCTTTAATTGTTCTGGGGGGTGGTAATAATCTAGTAGAGAAGTATATATTTGCTTATTTAAAAGGTAACTTTATGTTACTTTGAATCTTTCTTAAGGACCTACCATACTTTAATAACTTTAAGAAAAGTCAATATATATATTCATATAGACCCATATAGTAAATCTACAGACTAAACTAGTATAAATATTCACTTAATTGTGGAAGGAAAAAAGGAAGTAATTCAGTATTTAGCTTGCATGAGACAGTCTGATACTTGGAAAAACAGTAATACATTTTAAAAGCATGAAGGAACTAAGACAATACGAATGAAATTAAATACGTTTTAGAAATGAAAAATATAATGTGTTTATTTCATTTTTAATTTTACCATGCTTTTATTTATAACAATAGTTTTTACAAATGCTTATCTTTGGATAAAGATAAGACAATATGGAAAAAGCTAGAGTATTTCTAAGAATATCTGTGTTCAATAGCTAACTCATACTTGCTCAGATAAACTTTGAATTGGGCAAAAATGTGGGGATACATACCTGATATAGTGTACTTGTTGAGGAGACAAAGAATGAATATTCAGACAGAGTGGAAGAGAGCTAATGAGAAAAGCCCTCGTGGAGGGAATGCATCCAGGGCAGGTCTTTCTGGGAGAGAGGCACGCTGCAGGCCTAGTGGAAGATAAGAGTCTTCCAAATAGAGTGTTTCCATCCCGTTTCCTTTCCACAGGTGACTGGATGCAAGGGCAGTAATCAGCTGTCTCAAGCGTCACACAAGGTCCCTCCATTCTCACTTGCTTAAGGCATGAGTCCTTGTCTTGCTTCTCAGTGTATCTCCATCCCTTTGACTCCGTGCTCTAGCTTTTCCATACCAACGTAGGCCCTTGCTTGTTTGTTTCTCATTTGGGGCGCTGCTCTAGTGCTGACTGTTGGTATTGTCTCTTGGACACGATTGATTTGGTGTTTGTTCCCTGGCTCCATGTACTGCGGCTGCGGCTAAAGAAACACTCCTGCTTTCCCTCCTACCCACATACGCTTCACGGGGAGATGGGTTGGAGGGTGGGAATATATGTTTACGAAAGACGTTTCCTAACTCCATAGCTTGGATATGGGACAATTAACACTAATTTTATCTTTTGCTTATTTTTTCAGGTCTGTGAAATTAATATCCTTTTTCTGGGCATTGCTATCGAAAAGTATATATGTTAGACTCTTGTAGTCCCACTGTCAAAGATACGAAAACAATTGAATACAAAAAGTCTAGTTAAAAAAAAAAAGGCTTTAGCGAATTTTTATAAGTAAAAATTCATGTCAAGAAGACAGAGCAGTCTTTAATCCTCTTCTTCTTCTACCCTATATTTAGATTTTAGTGAGCTCTTTCAAAAATAAAGGATAAAGACCTACAAGCCCTACCTCACATTGTGTTAATAGCCTGGATTCTTCTGTTTCCTCTTCTCCATGGTTTTATGGCTCTCTCCAGGCCCATGAATTACATGGTAGTAATAGGCCCTTCCAGAAGAAAGTGACAAAATGAGACAATTGACATCTCCCCCAATCTTACCGCACTTGGGTTCAATTATTCTCTTCTTTAATGGACCTTTCCCCCAGTCTCCCTTCCCCTCACATAAATCAGATGCTATATGCATTTCCAATTAGCTATAGGGTGGTCAGCTTCTGGATCGAAATGAGACAGCAGCAGGAGAGCTGATTCCTAGACTGCCATTCAGAGCAGGCCTTTAACAGTTACCTAATAACCTGCTCTGTGCCCACCAGCCTCATGTCAGATGTGCTTTCTGTTCGGTGCATGTGTTGGGAAGATTCCCCCTGCACCCTGAGCAAATAGCATGGCACCTTTGATGTTGGTCCTTGATTATCTTGCCAAGCGCGAGTGCAATGGTACCCAGATGTAAAGGACTATTCATCACCAGGAACTCCACTCAGTTGTGTTGGATACTGCAGCCCAGTGATAACCAAGTGGCTTGCTCAGTTCTACATAGACTAGTTCAAAGCTCAGGTTTCTCCCCTGAGTATCTTATACTATGGTGGGAGAGGCTGGGGGAAATCCACTCTTCTGTCATTATTAATGTAATGGGACATGGCTTGTGCCTGAGCTTAGGAAGGTAAATAACTCTGACTTGAGGTCATTCATATATTAGGTGGTTCTGTCTAACATAATGAATTGTAGCTGTTGGCCAAGCAGCAGTTAGGTTATTTAAAATATTCTTCAAGTCAATAGTTGCTGTACCACAGAAACCCCTTAGGATACTTGAGGACAGGCTGAGTCAGGTAGACAATTCCTTTACAATCAATTATTAATAAGCTCATGTCAATGCAGTGGTCCCGGGGATAATGGTTTACAGCCTGCAACAGCACTGGTTGCTAAACCACCTACATTCGCCATCTGAGACCTCAGTCTAACATATGTCACCATAAAATACTGGAAATGCCCAAAGCAGAGGTCTCAAAGTCACAAAATGACAGTTAATACTTAAAAATGATAAGATTTCACCGAAAAGTTTCCACTTATAGCTTGTTTTAAAAAATGAGGAGTTCTGGGGGACTTCCCTGGTGGTCCAGTGGTTAAGACTCTGTTCTTCCAGTGAAGGGGGGATGGGTTCAATCCCTGGTCAGGGAACTGAGATCCCACATGCAGCGCAGCGCGGACAAAAAACCCAAAAAACAAACAGAAAAATGAGTTCTGGTAGCATTAGGCAGCAAAGCCTCCACCAACTGAAGGAAAGAAGACACCACCTCCTTCAGACAGGCATGGGCTCTAGGACCCATGTCTGGCTTCCCTTGACACGTGAGGCTGTGATTCCCATAACTCCCTTCCTGAAGTCCAGGTACTAAGTTTGAACTTGACTGCATAGAACTGGGGTTCCTGATAGTCTGTAGGAATGGACAGACAGAGAGACCTCAAATCTTGAACTTTGTCTCCAGCTCTACTCACAGGATCTGGCCCTTGTGACCAGTTCCTCTCATAGAATTACGGGATCACAGAGATCATTTAAATCTCCCCATCCCTCCACCGCATGTGGTGTCTAAGCTCATCTCCTTCTCTGCCATAGGGTTGGATTCTGTGACACTGCATTCCTCTCCTTATTATTCATGCATGCTAGCTTTGCCACTTTCAACATAAACACAAGATCACGAGGTAAGAGACTGTATCAGAGAGTCTCTTTGTAATTCCCATATTACTTTGTACATTTTAAACGTTCACTAGTTATTGAAT
The DNA here is from genome assembly GCF_949774975.1 of Lagenorhynchus albirostris. Classification (NCBI taxonomy): domain Eukaryota; kingdom Metazoa; phylum Chordata; class Mammalia; order Artiodactyla; family Delphinidae; genus Lagenorhynchus; species Lagenorhynchus albirostris. Next base: position 4,322,875 of record NC_083110.1, on the reverse strand, counting down.
GGGTTGATTTAAGACAAGTGACTTCACTTTTCAATGCCTCAATTTATTTGCTCACAAAAGAGAGTGTTCCTTTTCAGCCTCCTGAATATCATTTAAATCACTGAACCTGAGGGACACAGTGAGAGATTATTTTATAGCAATTGCTTCTTTACAGAGAGCTGCTTCATGCATGCAATGCATTGAATTAAAAATAAAATCTGATATTTCAGTAAGAGTCTCTGTTCTAAATGCTGTAGAAAGCTCTGGTGGTTAGAATGAATCTTAAATATGGGAGGACATGTGAATTTTGTGTTCATTTTGAAAAAGAGTCAATTGTCCTGGAGGAAATGAATGGAAATAATGGGGAAAAGCGCCTCCCTAGGTATGCTGATGGTTTTAAGTGTGGGTTGTAAGAAGCTTTTTGGAGGGAGAGGAATAAATGAGTGGGGTAAAAGATTTGCTAAAATTTGGTGAACAGGGATTTTGTATACCTCCTTTTTCCAAGTCTCAGTTCTTTCTGGGTCTAGCTTAGATGATGACTACGAACTTCATGGAGATTTAAATTCCTCTTATGTGTTTCAAAGCATGAGGTCCAAAACTTAGATCTGAGTGGGAAATCTCATGTCATTCAGTAGTTCTCCCCAAATATGCTGGACTGTTACCTCTGTTATTATTGTCAAGTTGATTTGAAAGCCTGTAAAAAGCAACAGTTACCACCAAGGGAAGCTGACTCACTGAGCCAGGAGCTGATTTGAAACGTTTCTCCCATGTTAAGTAAAGCCATTTTTCCTCTTTTCATTCAAAGCCTGTGGCTTTCACTGAATTAATAAATCAAAGTTTATTTCACCTGTTAACAAGATTGTAGCGGTTAGAGGTTGGGGACAAAATGGAGAAAGGATACATTTCCTCCGCTCTCATAAGAATGGACTATGGTTATCAGCCTATTGCTTGATGGCTCCCAGTTCTAGGGAGATACCTCTTTCTGCCTAAGTCACTCTCCTTTCTCTCTGAAAGTGAGCAAAGGGTCAACTCAAAGCAAAAGAGTGGGAAGGGATAAATTAGGAGTTTGGGATTAACATAGACACATTACTATGTAAAAAAAATAGATAACCAACAAGGACCTACTGTATAGCGTAGGGAACTATACTCAATATTTTGCAATAACCTATAAGGGAAAAGAATCTGGGAAAAAGTATATCTGAATAACTTTGTTGTGCACCTTAAACTAACACAAATTGTAAATCAACTATACTTCAATTTAAAAAAAAAATCGGTGTTGAATCTGTTCTGCTCAATACATATTAACTATGTGACTTATATCCCAGAAAAACTCCTTTTGAAATTGTCTTGAAGAAGACAAAAGTTCTAGTTCTATGAAGCACACACTTGGTCAGCCTAATCAAGTCCTTATCCCTGACAATAATCAACCAGAGAGAGAACCAGGGAAAACCACAAGTATTTAGCCTCACACAGAATTTTATTCTGGACTGTGTACTATACTAAAATAGTAGGACTACATGAGCTAAGTTACATAGTTATTATATGTAGGATCCTACCCATGATAAGAAATTCATATGCAAAAGCGACATTTTCAAAATAGCAATGCTAACTTAAAATTGCATTACAACTGTTGTTCCAGGGAGTTGGTTCTAGACTCAGTACCTCATAACCCCTGGATGCTGGAATGAGACCACCCTTTATTAGTTTTGCAGTTAACACTGAGACAGGTGGGACGGAGGCCTTAGAATACAGGAATTCAACGTGTGCTTGGTAAATCTGAACTGAGAAAAGTGCAGCAAGGACAGAGGAAAATGCATAAGTACAAGACAAAACAATTATGTGCATTAAAGGTGGGAAAATATTGAGAGGTTACAATAGATCCGGAGCTGACACTCTGTCAGTAGTGTAAGACGGCTGGGAGGGTCACAACGGGGAACCAGGAAGTGCTGCAGCAGAATGAGAACTAAATTCACACTTACAGAATCCTGGGACCAGGAGAAAATGAGCTAGAGAAACTGGAGGGAGCATGACACATACCTACAAGCATGATTTTAAGAAACAGAGTCTTGGCAGGATTCTGTCTCTAAAAGAGTGACCCTACAGGCTTCATGAAAACAAAGGCCATTAATCACATAGGAACTTTTTCATCTTAGGTGAGAAGAAAGAAATGGAGACAAGCCATGATGTGAAGGATTTGGATAGCACATATTTGGAATGTTGCCAAGAACCTTCCATCCTGCAACCTTCTCAACTTGTTTAACTCAGTCTATGAAAACTGAGATGTGATTCTGCTGAGAGCTAGAGCGGGGGGTGGCTGAGATGATTTTCCATGGTCCCTTTTCGAGCAATAGTTGCATATTATTTTCAGAGGCTTTGGGACGTTTAATCCTCAAAACGTCTCCGTTATGGAGGGATTGTTAGTCCCTGGGTATAAATGTGGATACCAAGTCTCAGAGAGATTAAGTTCCTTATTTGGCCTTGAACCCAAGTTTACTGAGTGCAATTCTCATGCATTTTCAACTGTGTCATGTTGCCCACAATTATGTGAAAATATATGTGCCTCTTTCTCTTTTTATAAGTTCTTTATTGCAAAGAAGCAATAAACTGTGATGTATTTCAACGGAGAAATTGCCCCCATTGGTTTCTCTCTCTATAAGGCAGGGATTGAGATAGAATGAGCGAATAGACAGCCCTCTGGTTTAGCGGAAGTGCTGGTGGAATGTGGGCTTTAGGGAATAGCCTATTTCATTTCTGTTTGTTCGTTCTCCAGCACAGTCTTTTCCTGGATCAATCATATTGTTTACTCTTGGAGGACATTCAGGGGCTGAGATATATTTGTGCCTATACCTTCCTGACATATGTCTTCACCTTCTCAGTTTGTACTGCTGGGTTTTGTTTTTATAATATTTTCCTCTATGTCTAAAATTTAGTGATCCAGATTCTGTCTAAACTATGTCACGCCCTGCATGTCACATGGCTGTGCAAATATTGCCACATCCTATTTGTTTAGTTGGAGTGGATCAGAAGATATTCAAACGGTTTTTAAAATTATCTCCACAATTATTTTATGTAGAATTCAAAGTTTTCTATTATCTATTTTGGGGAAAAATCAGTTGAAAAACAGGCTTTCATTTTTGGCAGAGAGAGCAATACAACTTGAAATGCAGTCTCATTACATTTACGGAAAGATTATATCATGGCCATTTCCCAATCTGCAATATGTAGGGCAATTTATTTTCCATCCACAGCTTTCCTTTCTAATACATACACTGCAAATATTCTAAACTGACAATAGGCTCCTCCCTTACAATTATACCTTGCATTTTTCCTACTGATATAGAACCTGTCTGAATGCTTATATTTTGCTGCTAGACTGGCTGTGTACTGCCCCTCATTTGTGCCTGAAACGTAGCCCCTGTGAATGATAATACAGTCGGCCCTCCCTCTCCCCGGGTTCTGCATCCAGGGGTTCTGCATCTGCCAATGCAACCAACCATGGATAGAAAATGCGAGGGAAAAAGAAATCCAGGAAGTTCCAAAAAGCAAAACTTAAATTTGCCCAAACCTTGAATTTGCTGCTGTGCACTGGCAACAACTTACATAGCATTTACATTGTATTAGGTATTATAAGTAATCTGGAGATGATTTAAAGTGCACGGGAGGATGTGCATGGATTATATGCAAATACTATGCCATTTTGTATTAGGGACCGGAGCATGCTGGGATTTTGGTATTCCCGGGGGTGGGGGGCGGCTGGGAGGCGGTGTGGGTCTTGGAACAACTCCTTCTCAGATACTGAGGGACAGCTGTGCTTCAGAACACTGGCAGTCATGGAGAATGAATGTCCAGAGAAGTGAGCTCTGGCTCCTAAATTCACAGCAGCTTCTTTGCACTACTTATTTTCTCCCAGGACCAACCTCTACTCTGGATCTGGGCTTGGCCTCTAGCAAGTACATAGTTGTCTATGAATTTAAAATTGGTGATTGCCGCATCCCAGTATGATACATTGTGGCTGGAGGTTTATGGGGGGAAAAAAGCCAACCAACGATGAATATGCCTTTTCAGATGTTTTCCAATTCTGAGAATATCTGATGCTTCACAGAATTTGTTAGAACAGAAAGTAGCCATAAATGGAATCACTTCCTCCAATCTTCCTCAGTTTGGGGTCAGATAAGAAACTGTCTTCTTATTTTATCTTTAGGATTTTGTTCCGTAATAACATGCATATCTCTTGAGTGATGCCATAGTTCATTTGCTTGGAGGGAGCTGGCTCAATACCACCGTTACATATTTATGTGGTTTTGTGGGGAAGTAAAGATCAATAGAGGCCTTTCCAGCCCTGTGACCACAATGATGGATTTTTTCCTGCTTTATTTATTTTTTATTAAATACCTCTTTGTGAACAACATCGTCCTCATTCTTGAATATGATTGAATGAGGGGACTGTGTACAGGCCTAACCCAGAGTAGCACTATTGCTGTGAAACTTGGGATTTTATTGAAATGTGCTTAAAATTATAGAAGCTATGCCCATTAAAAAACATTTTATCAGTCACTATCATGTTTCAAGATAATGTTGAGACACAAATTCAATGCAGTACATCTCTATTTGTTCTTTGGAAAGCTTCCAAATTTAGTTTGAAACGTTCAAGCTCTTTCTAAAGTCATGAAATTCTGACTGGCATGAGGTGGTACCCCACCGTAGTTTTGATTTGCATTTCTCTAACAATTAGTGATGTTGAGTATCTTTTCACGTGTCTCCTGGCCATCTGCATGTCTTCTTTGAAGAAGTGTCTATTAAGGTCTTCGGCCCATTTTTCGATTGGGTTGTAATTCAGCAATCCCACTCTTGGGCATATACCCGGACAAAACCATAATTCAAAAAGATACATGCACCCATATGTCCATAGCAGCACTGTTCACAATAGCGAAGACATGGAAACAACCTAGATGTCCATTAACAGCTGAATGGATAAAGAAGATGTGGTACATATATACAATGGAATACTACTCAGCTATAAAAGAAGAATGAAATAATGCCATTTGCAGCAACATAGATGCAGTTAGAGATTATCATACTAAGTGAAGTAAGTCAGAAAGAGAAAGACAGATACCATATGATGTCACTTATATGTGGAATCTAAAAGATGACACAAATGAACCTATCTACAAAACAAACAGACACACAGTCATAGAGAACAGTCTTATGGTTGCCAAGGGGGAGAGGGGGAGAGAAACGGATGGACTGGGAGTTTGGGGTTAGTAGGTGCAAACTATTATATATAGGATGGATAAACAACAAGGTCCTACTATAGAGCATAGGGAACTGCATTCTATATCCTATGATAAATCATAATAGAAAAGAATACAAAAAAAGAGTGTCTATATGTGTATAACTGAATCACTTTGCTGTACAGCAGAAATTAGCACACTGTAAATCAACTAGACTTCAATAAAAAAACAAATAAAAATTTAAAAAAGAAAAAGCACAGGCAGAGAAATAGTAAATGACCAAGACTGAGCTGAAGTGTGTCTTGCATCATTGGGCCAACCTTCTCATCAACAGTGTACACTGGGTTCATTCAGTGTAGGTTGTTCTCCAACAAGCATAAGGGAGAGAGCTGCATTTTCACCAAGTGTTGGGGAAGGAAGGGCATGGTGGTGGTCCTGACATGTGAAGGTGGGGAAGCCTAGATATACAAACATCACCAGCACAAGCACAGTGACCCGGTGTGAATCACTCACTGGGTCTGTCAGTGTTGGAGAACTAGACAGAGAAATTCAGGAACTGGTGAGTTTCTTGAAATGGCTCTGTCCTCTCCCCAAAGTAAATGGAAGTGTTTGGCATAGCAAAAGAGCCACGTGTGAAGTTAGTGTGAGGGAGGGTTTTCACCAGGTGTTGTGGGATCTCTTAAAGCCAATCTGGCTTCTCAGGGGTTGGTGCACCTCTGGGTGCAGCCTCACACCTGCCGTCGCCCTTTCACTTGCTCTTCGAGGGCAAGGAGGGAGCTTCTGATTTCATCCTTGTTGAGGTGATGAAGCCATTCATCATTGGTAGCCTGAGTCATTTCCTCTCCAGGGCTATGTGTGTAGAAGTCTCATGAAGGGCTGGACTTACCAAAACATGACATATGATGAGATCTCCAAGTCAGGGGCAACTTGTTTGGCTATATTTACACATTGTATTGGTGCTGCTGGGGGAGAAGGAAAGGAAGGGAGGGGAAGACAGTTTTACAAAGATGATCTCATCAGTCCTTGATGGCCGAAGTGGAGGCGAGTCCCGCTGATTCTGAGTTTATTCTCTCCCGGTGACAGGAACATGTCCAGCTTGCCCGCACGTCCCCGTGGAGGTGAAGCAGCCTCCCTCTCATGCAATTCGCTTGTCCCTGTGACTGTCTCCTGAAGGTCTTCCCAGGTGCCTTTGTTGCCATGGTTGTTCCCAAGCACACACAAGATGCTAAAAATAAATGCCAAGTGAAACTTTCCAGCTGCCTGGAGAAAGAGAGTTTTCTGTTCTCTCTGTATTTACATCCAATCGGCTCACAGTTGATGTGCTCTGAGAAGCTGGATCAAATACAGATGCCATGCCCAGAGTCAGCAGATGGGCTGGGGGTGGAGAGAAACTTTATGGGGTAAAGACTGCCAGGGAAGTCAAGAGCCTAGGCTCCCCGACCTTGCCTAACAGTGTGCCTCTGGGCAAATCGTGTAATTTCTCCGGGTCTCAGTTTCTTTAACTGGAAAAGACGAAGAGCATCAAAGAAGCATTCTCACTGTAAGAGGGTGCTTATGCTTTTTGATTTTGGGTTTAAAACATTTCCGTGTACCAGACCTACCTCCTACATCGACTGTGTGAGCTTTGACAGCTCATCGTCATTACCTTGAATTATTATAAATAGAACTTAAAAAGTATGCTTCATGTGACCTGATGTTAGAATTCACATGACCAAAATTACACACAAACACGTAGACTCTGGTCTTTGTTTTTCCGTCGGTGTTATCATTGCTTTTCTTTTCATTCATTCACTCCTTTCTTCATTCAACAAATCATGACTGAGTTCTCACGGGGCATCAGGCTTTAAAACAGCCAGGTTGGAGCTCACAGCTGTTAAGAAAAGGAAGTGCTGGAGACTCCCCTGGTGGTGCAGTGGTTAAGACTCCGCACTCCCAATGCAGGGGGCTCAGGTTTGATCCTTGGTCAGGGAACTAGATCCCACATGCATGACGCACCTAAGAGTTCTCATGCCGCAACTAAGGAGACCGCCTGCTGCAACTAAGACCTGGTGCAAGCAAATAAATAAATAAATATTAGGAAAAAAAGGAAGTGCTGGAGAGCCTTAGGTATCAAATTAAAAGAACAAAGAATTAGGAATGAGATGAAATTAACACAATAAGCATAAAATGCAAACATAAAATATTTCAATGTTTTCTGATTATAAAAGATGTCTGTGTCAACTCTTAACTGGAAAATATTCAATATTATTCGATTTTCTGCTGGTACTGGTTCTGACCTTATGTCGTTTAACTTCTGAGTTATAGCAATTATATTAGCCTGAGTTTAAGAAGAAAGGTAAAAAGCACAAAACAAAACAAAGTATAATGAGAAATATGTTCATGAATGAAATAGAAGTATTACAGAGGCCATGTTATGTAACTGATTAGAACCAATAATACTTAATACACACCAAACGGGAAGGATTCAACGATACAACTAAAATCAACCTTGTAATCTTTAGCAGTGCCTTTCAGGGCAGCGGCTACTAGAATTCTCTAGTTACAGAAAAGAAAAGGATAGCTATGTTTCTACCATTATCTGGTATTGTTTCCAGAAAGGTTTATGCTGTCTTTTGGTTTTATATGCTCTGTATCCTTATGTGGAGAGATGAATGCCATCTTTTTAAAGAGAGTGCAAGGGATGGTCTTCTGTTATTGGCTGTATGTAAAGTAATTTTAACCTGGTGAGCTGGCAACCTTTGTGTTTCAAAATTAACTCCTCTGGGCTTGGAAGCCCTTCCTAAATTATGAGGACTGAAGACAGTGTAAGAATCTTCATGGGAGACAGTGTGAAGACACAGACCTATAGGGGAGGCTAGAGCTTGGGGACCTCTTGGATTTGCAAGCAAATTTAGAAATAGAGAATTTCTTAAGAACTTTGAAAAATATTCCAATGGAAGGTCATGCTTTGAAACAGAGAGAAGCTGGAGTCTTCTGCTAGCTGCTGATATAAGGCAGAAAAAATGCAGAGAATGAAGGTTGGCATGTCCTAAATCTCAAACCACATTCCAGTTTGCCTAGTTGAAAACCAGAGTGGAATAAGCTGAATTAATGTGGGGGTTGTATCCACTTTAGGAACTGGCTAGTGAATCTGCTTCACTCATGGGACAAGTCAGGGCCAAGGCTGGAACTCCGAGGAGCCCCGTGTACAGGGTCCTGCATGCAGTAGACCATCTGGACATGCAGATACCTCCCCTCCAAGGTTCCTCGGAACTTGACTTCTGATGTGGTATTAGACCAAGTCCTAGAAGAGGTGCCAGGTATACCATCTGAGTATGCAGATGTATGTAGTAGTGGGGAAATGTATACCACATGAATGAGTGGCGATACATCCTGTAATGTAGAGAAATGTCAAATCACTATATTGTGCACCTGGAATTAACAGTGTTGCAGGTCAATTACATTTCCATTAAAAACTAGCATATGAATGACCCATGTTTGGTTGGTGAGTAGTTTATGTCAGTGCAAGCACTGTAAATTGTAACGCAGGACAAATGCCTGTACACAAAGTGGCAGATGGCGGCATCACTGACTATAGAGGACAATTTATTAACCGGGTCATGACTACAAGCATCTTGTAAGTTAGAACCTGTCTGTTTGGGAAATAGCTGGTAAATGAAAGAGCTTACATTCATTTTTTTTCAACAAATATTCACTGAGTACCAAATTTATGTAAGAGTGATGATAAAACTCCTATTATAAAGATGAAGAAGTGGTTTTATTCCCTTATAAATTACTTAGATAAATGAACATGGCTTCTATGACGTCACACATCTTTTGAATTGGATTTTGTTGAGGAAAGAACATGGTTGAAACAGAAGAAGCAGCTTGTGAGAACCACTGTCACACTGCCCTGGAGGTTCGAGGACAGCTGGATGGCAGAGAGGAATGGGCGTGGAGGGGCAGACCTTAGCCCATCATGGAGGGGAAGCAGAGACAGGAGAAGGAGGCGCCGTTAGATGTTTGTGAGCAGAGAGCGGGCAAGACCAGAGGTATACTCAAACTTAATCTGGGAAAGTTGTCTCTCAAGCTGCATTGCTCCAGTTCGTTCAAGTTGATAAATCTGGAGGGAAGAGGGGTAAATATGTTCCACATGTTCCCAGGCTGAAGTAGACATAAGTGTTTTTGGACCCTTCAGCTGGTGAATGCACATCTGAACAAGACTCCCCCACTAACATGACAGAAGATGATAGAGAAAAGTCAGACATTCCGTTTTTCACGTGAAAGATCATGCTATCTGTATGTATTAGCCATGATCGAATTCCCTTTCTTAGGCCCTTGGAAGTTGGGAAGGTGTTTCAGTAGTAAGATTTACTCTGTCTCTCTGCATCCATGTTTTCGAGGTATTAAAGCTGAACCCACTGTTACACCCTTAGAACCTGGCCCGAGACCCCTTGATGAGGAAATGATGTGTTTATTTACAAACGGGCAGACAATATGGCTGGAGAAGCCACTCATATAGACCACATTATCTTCCTAGGAAATTACAAAACTATATCAAACCATATAAAAGTCAACCCTAATATCCCAACTGAGTATAGGATGGATTAGAAAGGAGAGAGAAGAGGGATGACAAAGCCAATGGGTTTATTGTACTAGTTCTAGAGAAAATTAGCAGGAGCCTAAGCTAAGTTGGTGGCAGAGAGGACGGAGAAGCAGAGTTCTCTCATAAAGGTACAAGAAAGGGAAACTGAGGGGGAGAGGCTAAAAGATGGCTGAAGTTTCGCATTAATAGGGGAGACCGATGAGGAAGGCTTCAGTTGGCAGTGAGGTCAGTTAGATGCGCTGGTTCGGAAGTGGTGAGAGGCCATCTGACTTGAGACTGGGGCGAATAGGGGAACTAGAATTCAGGGAGAGGTTGGGCGGCCGACAGAAATTCGGGAAAAATCTGCAAAGAGAAATTTGGAGACCCGGAGGAAAATGCCGATTTCATATGGATATGGAATTTTACCAATTTTTGAAAATATTAAATATTTAACAACAAAACCTAAATTGTATTATTCCTTGAGTGGTAAAACTGACCTGGCTTCTCATTTCTTTTAGTTTTTGTTTCTGGAGGCTCCTCATCTCATGCTGGGACCCCTTGCAAAGTCTTGGGCAAACACTTTGTTCGGTGCTCCAGAGACCAACTCAACTCAACTCCCTTCTGCTTTGTCAGCCTCCATGTACTGAGCAGGAACTCCTTATTCCTGCATCTATTCCAGCTGGAGCTGCACCAAAATGATACAGATGAACTTATTTACAAGCAGAAATAGCCTCACAGACATAGAAAACAAACGGTGGTTACCAAGGGGGAAGGCGGGGGATAAATTAGGAGTTTGGGATTAACATATACACACCACTGTATGTAAAATAGGTAAGCAACAAGGACCTCCTGTATAGCACAGGGAACTATATTCAATACCTTGTAATATTGGAAGATATACAAGATATTCTATAATGGAAAAGAATCGAACAAAAGAATATATATATAAAATGGAATCATTTTGCTGTACACCAAAACTAACACAACATTGTAAATCAACTATATATTTCAATAAAAGTTTTAAAAAAATAGAAAAAGAAAAAGACCCATAGGCTGAGAGAGCTTGAGGAGAAGCTTGAAGTTGCAAATGGGCTGACTTGGCCTCTTTCCCTTCTGCTTCATCCTACCTTGAACACTGCACCGGAGCCAGGACTGCAGTCCTGTTACAATGAGGCAGGAGGGAAAGGATGGGGGAATTTCAGAGGCAATCACCCTGATGGAGCTGATCCTCTAAACCCATGCCAGCAGCCTTCTACTCCAGTTTTCCCGCTATGTGAGCAAAGAAAATCCCTGTCTGTGTAAGCCAGCCTAAGTCAGCGTTGCTATTCCTTCTAGCCAGGTCCATTCCTAATTGATGTACTCTACCTCGGCTTTGGGGGGATTCCCCAAAGGGTGTGCTTGGGTTTCCTACTGCTGTGTAAGAAGCCACCTCAAAGCCTAGAGGCTTAAACAGCAACAACACCGTTTATTTTGCTCACAAATCTGTAATTTGGACAAGGCTCAGTGGGGATGGTTTGTTTCTGTTCCAAGTGGCGTCAGGTGGAGAGGCTCAATGGGAGACTGGAGAATGCATTTCAAGATGGTTCACTCATGTAACTATTGGTTGGTCTTGGTTGTTGGTCTTGGTCTTGGCTGCTGTTTGGGCAAACATTGGGTTTGGAACCAGAGGCCGCTGTTCCCCCACCCTGTGAGCCTCTCTGCAGCTGCCTGGGCTTCCTTACAACATGGTGGCTAGACTCCAAGAGTGAGTGTAGCAAGAGAACAAGGTGCACGTGTGTGGTATTTTTATGATCTAGCCTTAGATGTCATGTAGTATCACTTCCACCACACCCTATTGGTTGAGGCGGTCACACACGCTGGTCCAGGTTCAAGGGGAGTAGACATAAATACCATCTCTTAATGGGGGTGTAACAAGAACTTAGAGCGTGAGAGACAAGAGCTATTGCTGCAGCCATCTTTGGAAAATGCAATCTGCTGGAAGGTGTCTTACAACATCAGAGGGCCATTGCTTATTGTTACTTTTACAGTCACAGTCTAGAGATTCATCTTTGGCTATTTATATTATAGAAAAGAGAAATAGGTCAATATCAGAGTATTGATTTATTGCAAAACTCCTGCCAAAGTTTTTGAATAAGAGAAGTCACAATGGCCTTACAGAGTCCCCGCCTTTTCTGTGAGGTATTTTTTTCTAATTGAAGCATACTTGATGTCTAATATTACATAAGTTACAGGTGTACAGTATAGTGACTCACAATTTTTAAGGTTATACTCCATTTATAGTTATTATAAAATGTTGGCTATACTCCCAGTTTTGTACAATATATCCTTGTAGCTTATCTTATACCTAATAGTTTTTATCTCTTAATCCCCTCCCGTATCATGCCCCTCGCCCCTTCCCTCTCCCGACCAGTAAACACTAGTTTGTCCTCTGCATCTGTGAGTGTGCTTTTTTGTTGTTGTATATTTTTAGATTCCACATATAAGTGATGTCATACTTATATGTGTCTGTGTCTTTGTCTGACTTATTTCACTTAGCATAATGCCCTCCAGCTTCATCCATGTTCATCCAAGTTGCTGCAAATGGCATAATTTCATTCTTTTTTATAGCTGAGTAGTATTCCATTGTGTGTATATATATATATATATATATATATATATATATATATATATATACCACAGCTTCTTTAGTCATTCCTCTGTTTCTGTGGAAGTATTAACTGGGCATCCCAAGACTTGTCTTGGTGATGAAATGCAGTCTATAGAGTCAGAGCTGGATCATATTCAGTTAAAGGTTATAATTGGGCTAGAGCAGCGCAGGCGGCAGGTATGTCCTACCTGCCCCCAGCCAGGTAAGGAAACTCCACTGAGAGGGCGAGAATGGGGGGGGGGTGCGTGCGTGTGTATGTGTGTGTGCGTGTGTATGCGTGTGTGTGTGCGTGCATGTGTGTGTGTTGGGGGTTCTTTGGTGAGTAGGAAGGTTGGAATATAGCACAGGGCCATCTCATAGGAGAGTAAAAGTAATACCCTTTGGTCCCAGAAAGAGCCATACTTACCATTAAATAGTTCTCTTTAAGATAAAAATCCCTTTGTGCAGTTTGTCTAGTTACATCAGAAAATATAAAAGCATACTATGCCGGTCAGTAACCAGTCTGATCTGAGACCCACCCCTGCCCTTGCCCTGCTCTGCTGTACGTAGAACTGCATTTCCACGGAACTGCATTTCCACGACTCTCCTGCCCGTTGGGGGCCTGTAAGAGATGAGAAGATGAGAGAAAGGAAGAGCTAGGATATTTCTCCGCCCCGCTCTGCTTCTTCTGCCGTCTTCTGCGGGGTCTGTGTCTCCCTGCGTGGTAGGCACCTTCTGCCATGGCCCCTGAGGACCCCACCCTCCTCGTATCCATGCTCCTGTATGATCCCTTCCCCTTGAGTGTGAGCTGGACATTTCTAATGAACAGAGCGTGGCAAGAATGACAGGATGTCACGTCCAAGATTAGGTGAAAATAAAAGACTGACTTCTGTCTTGTTCACACCTGTTTGCTCTGATGAAGCCGGCTGCCACGTTGTGAGTTGCCCTGTGTGGCAAGAAACTGACGGAAACCTGTGGGCAACAGCGCAGGAAGAGCTGAGCGCTGCCAACAATCACTTACATCAGGTCTTCAGATGCTGGTAGTCCTGGCCAATACCTAGGTGACAGCCTCGAGGGGGCCACAGCCTGGGGACCCCACTATGGCCAGGCCGGGATTCCTCATCCACGGGAACTATGAGATAATACATGTACTTTTAAGCCATAATGTTTGGGGTGAGTATTTCAAGTTCCCACCAGCAGCTTCTTCCTCTGTTATCGGCAGATCGGACAGGGCCTGGGCTCTGGTGGCTTTACCCATTGTCACTCCTGCCCTGGGGACAGAAGTGGTGTCTGCTCTTGCTAATTGCTATGTTGTCTCCCTGTCTTCTGTTTAGGTTTTCAGGTCCCTTATCTCCTGTATAATGTCCCACCCTGAATAGTTTTTGTTTTTCTAGGTGAATCCTGACTGAAGAGGTTACAGCTCACGATTGTGGTGAAATGCCTCTCTTTTGCATCCATGAGGCTTTTTCTATTTCCATAAAAGTCAGAGGCTTGAAGGTGCTGGGCCAGGGTTTGTATCCCAGTAGGAGTGAGTCCCATGGTATACAGCCCCAGAAGCAGGTAGGTAGTGGCAGAGAAGGGAGTACACTTTCGTACCTAATTTTGTAATATTTTTCTTAAAGGGAGCACCCACATTTATTTAAGCTTCTTTTCCCATAAACCTGTGTCTGCCCTCCTGGTTCAAGCACATTGGACACCCAAACCGTTGAAGGCCTAAAAAATCTATTTAATCCAATTAAAACAGCACTTTAATTAGAAAAAAAATCTAGAATAAATATTTTACTGTCTCTTGCCGAAAGCTTTGGCTCTTTTTTATTTTCCTCTTTTCCCCATTTGAGTTGGTCTTGAAAAGAAGCACATCACAACATAAAGATCAACAGGATTAACTTTTGTTGCAGGGGATAAACTCATAAAGTTAGGCATTTTCTTTGGATGACCAAACTTATAGCCTGTTGCTCAGAGGAGCAGGTCCACAAATCTTTTCTTACTTGTCATGTAGCAGGTCTGATTCCTAGTTAAAATCTTTGACCTTTAGGAAGAGGTTGGTAACTAATGAAAGAAGAATGAGTGAGAGTCAGTACTGCTCCCTGGGGAAACGTAGAAGTCATTCTAGAAGAAACTTCCATGTGACAATCACTTTATTAGTGACAGACAAGGCTGGGAGATACTATCTGCTGAGTCCAATACTTTGAAAGAGAAGATTCCTGCTCAGGCACAGGTGAGAGAGATTAACACCGATCAGTGCTGATGAAAAAATAATAATGAAAAGACACACAGCTACCATGTCGAAATTCTTTAAGAAAAAATAATATTTTAAAGTACTTTTAAAAACGACACCAATAAAATAACGACAGTAATGGTTCTTGTTGTCTTGGATTGATTCCTAGAGAGACCGGGAAACATTTGTAGTGTTCTTTTAGACTTTCAGATTCTGTGAGCCGACTCCACGGCTCAGAAATAATTTCCACTCCACTTAGTGGATCTCTAAAATGAAATAAAGATGATTACATATTCTAGCTGTAACTGCTTTAATTTGTAGAAAATAGCAAGTCTAAAGGAGGCCAACCCAACTCTTTTGAATCATTGGTTTTTAGAAACGTCCTGCCTTGAATATGCCTTTAGCAGAACAAATGCAGAAACACAACCGATTGTATTTAGAAAGTGGCATTGTGTTGAAGAATCAGAAATATTCCTCTTCTGTCCCTGAGCAGAAACCTCTCAGAGTACAGTAGCTTCTGCTAAGCTTGAAGGATTGCATACGCCCCATCCCTTCCTTACATATTCTTACAAGGTAAGAGCCAGGAGGAATCTTAGACATTATTAATTCCCACTCCATCACTGACAGCCAGACAAACTGAGGTGCTCAGTGATGGAGTGAAATCCCTAAACCTCATAGTTAGTCTGTGGCAGAGCCAGGCTAGACCTCAGACCTCCTGGCTCCAAGTTCAATGGGAGAAGAAATATCATTGCCTGCAAATATGGCACTTATAGGCAAGGTTGCCTCAGTACCTGTATCTTCCCTTAGAGGCAAATTCAGGACTCTACATAGGAGAGTTTCAGTTGTCACATTTGGGTAGTAGGACCTGTCTTACTTGAATGACAGAAGTTCTGTCACAAAGAGAATAATCATGGGAGTGAAAATGGTCACAGGTGAATCATTGGGTTGCAACAGAGATGAATAATACCGTCATATTCTCTGAACAATTCCCAAGCTGGAAGCCAGATTGCAGTCTCTTTCCTTGATGTGTTTATTGCCCTTTTAATTAGCCTTATCTATTTTCCTACTTATAAACGGGATAAACTTTAAAAGCAGCTGCAAAAAGGAACACGGTATCATGTTCTATGTCTTGTTTCCTTTAGAAAGAGCCAAAAAGGGTTAGTTAGCCAAGTTTTATGTACTGAAGGATGATGGAAAAGCAGGTTAAAGTTCAGTTAAGTACACAATAGTCGAACCTACACATGGCAATAGAGATAAAATCTATATTCTCTCAAACTAAAATGGAATATCCCTATAAAGTTCAATATCTCTGTTAGTACAAATCCTGACTGAAAATGTCAAGAACAAGAGGTTATGCTAAGGTTGTTATTTTTTTATTAAAAAAATACTCATTCAGATTGAAATCACTGAATGGATCATATGGTATTTAAGAATTTAAGGAGTGGGGCTTCCCTGGTGGCACAGTGGTTGAGAGTCCGCCTGCCGACGCAGGGGACGCGGGTTCGTGCCCCGGTCCGGGAGGATCCCGCGTGCCGCGGAGCGGCTGGGCCCGTGAGCCGTGGCCGCTGGGCCTGCGCGTCCGGAGCCTGTGCTCCGTAACGGGAGAGGCCACGACAGTGAGAGGCCCACGTACCGCAAAAAAAAAAAAAAAAAGAATTTAAGGAGTATTAAAAATTATGGCCATGCCACACGGATGGGTATATACAGGACTCGGAGACTTAGACTTTTACATTTCCTCATATCTGTCAATTAAATTTGATTTTTTTGCTTACCTTCCCAGCCAGAATGTAAAAATGGATGAAATGATAACACAAAAAGAGGTAACCTTAGCAAAGCAATAATTTCAGATAAAAAGACCAGCTTAAAATCTTTAGGGAGTAAATGTCAATTCAGATCCAGGAGATTTCATCTTAAAGAGTAAAAGAATTCTTTTCACATTATCTCTAAACTGGAAAATATTTCCCTGGATTTTGTTCAAAAATAACCTTGATATATTATAACCTTGAGTAGAAGCCAGTAACAAAGTTAAAATACAGGGAACTATTGCCTTGACCAGAGTTAAGGAGTGAATAGGTGAAAATCAGAGAAAAGTGATAGCTAAAAAGGAACTGGGAAAGGCATCTTAATCCAAAACAGGCTTCTTCTGCACCTGGTTAAGTATTTGGCATTTTGGGGGGCTGACTTTCACATCGTGTCTCTTCCTGACTGCTGGAGTGCATTCAAATCCTAGAAACTATCCTACTTTTTAATAAATTACTAATCTACTTATTTTCTCTTCCATAGTGACTGAGCTGTAGCTGATTTATCTTTGGAACCACAGTGCCAAACACAATGCTTGGCACACAACGGCACACAAAGGCTGTTTGATGGATGTTGAGGTGGGTGGATGAACGGAAAAACATGAATGAATAGGCATGTATTCTAGGGTGTTTTTTTTTTAATATCCTTGTCATGTGCCCTATCCTCTTTTGGAGTTTTACAGCCCCAAACTAGATATGAACCAGTTTCACCTGTGAGATGGACCTGTGGTGTAGCACCACTACCCCCAGGACGGTGCTCAGCATACGGTAAGAGCTCAATACATACTGACTTGATAAGTGCCCACGCTAAAGGGAGAGTCTCTGACCTCCAAATAGCAAGTAAGAAACCAAGGACACTGATATTTCTTTACAGGAAAGAGGGAAAACAGACTGTTTGGAATGAATGATCTCAGTGCTTTAACTATATGTTTACAATCGATACAGATGCACTTTCCTCTTTGGTGTCTTCCACTGGTACACGGTGACACCCCCCGCCTCACCGGATCCGCTCTTTATAACCATGAATTGGGCGTAAAGTGCAAGCAAATTTGATTTTATTGTTCCCCATGAATACCAGTCAATTTTCCAAGTGGGAATACTAAAGATGATAATTGTATGTTGTCTAATCTTGTTGGGATGGGTCCCCTCTAGTGGTTTCCCACTGGTAAACCACTGAAAGCATGAAAGGATCAGAACAAGAGCAAATGAAATGTAATGTGGTCTATTCTTTGAGCTAATGTGAGCCTCCTGTTTGAAGGGTATCACTAATGTGTGTACAGACATATGGAAAGGAATAGACAGAGGTATCATTTTTTCCTCTAGGGCAGGCTTTACCCAGGAAGTATACTGAGTAATAGCCAATGGAATGCATGATAATAAATGATCAGACTGCACATTTGGAGCACTTGACTGACTATCTTGACTGTTAGATGTTGTATGATGCCCTCGTTGGTGCCGCAAGTCTTGAGGAGTCCCTTCCGTTCCCTTCCTGGGGAACACAGGCTACCAGAGCTGGTCCCTGGTGGATAATTATCAGGCAATCAGAAACTGTCTTGAACAACACATTAACGTAAAAAAATCTTGTCTGAGACTTCGTTGCTTTGTGCTTTATCTCATATAACTTGTCTTTTGGGAGGAAGCAATCATCGTCTATTATTGATGACTTGTGTTATTGCACGGAGAAGAAAAGTGAATAATGAACCTAATAGGAACCCTAGCGCAATTGCTTTTTGTTAGAATAGAGTTGGAGAGAGCACTTTATCATGATTATTCGCCTACATATACCTTCTACACTCACTCTTGACACCCTTCTCCTCTAATTTCCTATGGGAAACAGCCGGGTAGATAATGGAGAGAAAAGATATAATGAAGAAATGACCATGTTTAAAACATAAGAAGATACTGAAAAAATTGGCATTCTGGCCTTACGTACTTAAGAGACAAAAGCACATTTTCAGACATACCTTGTTTTATCACGCTTCACTTTATTGTACGTCTCAAATATTGCGTTTTTGACAAACTGAAGGTTTGTGGCAGCTCTGCATCTAGCAATTCTATCAGCACCATTTTTCCAACAGCATTTGCTCACTTTGTGGTTCTGTGTCACATTTTGGTAATTATTGCACTATTTCAAACGTTTTCATTATTATTCTACTTGTTATAGTGACCTGTGATCTCTGATGTTGCTACTATGACTTGCTGAAGGCTCAGATGATGGTTAGCATTTTTTAGCAGCAAAGTATTTTTTAATTAAGGTCTGTACCTTGTTTCTTTTAGACACAATGCTACTGCACACTTTATAATAGAGTACCGTAGAGTGTAAACGTGATTTTTATATAAGGTAACTGGGAAACAAAAAAGGTCATGTGACTTGCTGTATCGGGTTATTTGGTTTATTGCCATGGTCTGGAATGGAAGCCACAGTGCCACCGAGGTAGGCCTGTACAGTTTCCAGGTTTTACACCCTTAGAGGGGCAAAAACCTATGAGTCCTGCCTCCCTCTGTATTATATTCTCGAAATAATACCATACACCCATAGCATTCCTCAAAGCTCCTTGAACAGTGGCCAAGTTACAAGACAGATTTATCTCCATCTCTTATCAAATGCGGTTAGAGAGACAAGACATAGATTGTCCCTATTACAATAATAACAAGGAGTTCGAGATAATATCTATAAAACCCAGTGACACATACACTCAGTTTGGACGTGACCGAAGACTCCCTAGTCTGGGTTCAGGTATGGAAGGGACCATATTCAGTGTAATCATTGGTCTTTCATTGGCCTTTCTGCTAATACAGAACACCACCTCTGTACAAAATCATGGGCCGGCTCACAGGTTTCTGGGCATCTTCAGGGCTGAGTCTCAAGTACACATGACTGATTCTTTCCTGTATCTTCCACCAGGTGTATTGTGGCTTCTGGGCCACTGCAGCTGGTAAGAGCTGCAGCTTCCTTTACTGGGTAAAGCCACACAGCCAGACACCACCACTTCCATGGGCTTTTTTTGTCCTCTCCCTCCTGGCCCCAGTCCCTGACACCCCGCTGCTGCTTCTGCAGGGCATTGCTTCAGATGGGAGGCCAGTGCTGTTTGGGAGGCCAGGGCTGAATCTAGGCACAAGCTCACTGTGTAGGCTCACACTGTAATAGAAGAAGACAAATGCAACTTGCTTGTGCCCTAGTGCCACGCTGGATTTCAAATGATAATTTTAAAGTGTAACCCTATTCTTCCCTAGAATGTGGCTATGGGTATATGGAGGCTGGTTCCAAGATAAATTGATATGAGTGATAGACATCATTTTGCCCTAAGAATCACACCTCCCCTTCAACTCTGAGATTCTGTAAGTGGCCAAATACGTCCTTTTCCCTTGGATGAATTGGTTCCCAGTAGGCACGTTCGAACCCCTGCAGAGGCGACAAATCACCCCTGGGCCCATTTTCCCCAGATGCACCAGCAGAGGACTGTCTGGGGTTAAGGTTGGGATCTTTGGCAACAGCGATTGGGAATTCAGATGTAGATCAGGCTGTGACAGAGTATTTCCTAGAGGAGGTGATCGAGGCCCTAGAAACTTCCTGCACTCACAGAGTTTCCATTCTAGTGGGGAAGACAAGGGCCACACACACAAGGATGCAGGGGCGGTTTGTGATGGGCCAGCTCGGGATGCCACGAGAAGACAGGGGTGACGTAACTTAGTGCAGGGTCGAGGAGGGTCCCCCCGAGGCAGTGCTTTTTGAGACCCTAAGGATGGATAGGATTTAGCCAGACAAAGGCGGGGAGAGAGGGGAGCTGGTGGCAGAGAGAAAAGTCGGCTGGGGGCTCCGAGGTCAGGTGTGAGAAGCAGAATGAACTGAAAGGTGCTTGGTAGAGAGCAAGGTGGGAGGTTGCAGAGGGCAGGGGGCCAGACCAAGGAGTTAAGGTTTTATTTTATTTTTTAAATTAAAAAAAATGTATTGGAATATAGTTGATGAACAACGTTGTGTTAGTTTCAGCTGTACAGCAAAGTGATTGAGTTTTACATATATATATGTCTATTGTCTTTTAAATTTTTTTACTTGAGAGGAGTTAAGGTTTTGTCTGGAGGGCAATAGGAAGACTCTGAAGTTATTTTTTTTAATTTTTATTTTATACTGGGGCATAGTTGGTGAACAATGTGTTAGTTTCAGGTGTACAGCAAAGTGATTCAGTTATACATATACATGTATCTGTTCTTTTTCAAATTCTTTTCCCATGTAGGTTATTACAGAATGTTGAGCAGAGTTCCCTGGGCTCTACAGTAGGTCCTTGTTGGTTATCTATGTGAAATTCAGCAGTGTGTATGAAGCAGGGAGGGGAGTGATTTGACTCATGTGGGTGAAAGACTGCTGTGGGGCAGATGGATGGGAGATAACCAGACGGGAGACAGGAATACAGATGGCTTACGAGGTTGTTGCTATTGTCTTGGCAAGATATGATGGTGCGTTAGGACAGGAGAGGCACATATATGCAGGAGAGACCTGGGGCGGGGGGGAGTTGAAGGCCGGGTCATTGACTAGATGAGTGGACGAGAAAAGAGGAGTTCTGGAGAAGCCCCAGGTTTCTGACATGAGAAATACATGGTTAGAGATGGCATTACTGAAATAGAGATCACAGGAAAAGAAGGGATTGGGGAGCTCATAGGATGGTCAAATTTGGGGGTATATTTCGTTTGCGGCATATTGAGTTGCAGCTACCTTTGAGGCATATAGGTAGAGGTAGACTCAGCCCTGAGGTTCAGGGTGAAGAGTGTGAAGATGGTGACTGTAGACACCGGACGGATGGGATTTCCTAGGGAAAGAGGAAGCGTAGGCGGTAACCCCATGGAGCACCAAGTGTGAAGTGGTAGAGGAGAACAGGAGCTTCAGAGGGTGTGGGCAGAGAGGGAGCAGGGGTTCCAGGAGAAGGCAGCATGTGGGGCAAAGGGAAGTGGGTGAGAAAACATTACCAAGAGGTCCAGGAAGCTTGTGTGGGCGCCAGATTGTGGAAGGTCTGAATGTTAGGAAGGGGAGGGGAATTTGGACAGTATCCGGTAGGCCCCAGGTAGCTCAGGAAGGACTTTGAGCCGGAACCTGTACATGTAAAGTACTGTATATCCAGTGATTTGGAAGTTGAGGGGCAGAAAACAAAGAGCTCATTTAGCAGAGTTGTCTATACTTGGGGAGAAAAGCATCTGGGGGAGGGGGTTACACTGGGGGAGGGCGTGACAAAGGAGACTGGTGTGAGCGACCTTTGGGGAAACCAGAGTACTTCCATGTTGCATCACGGAGGGCAGAGAAAGAGACACCCTGCTGTGTCCGCTGTTTAGCAGAGTGACAGCACTGTGGTCACAGAGGTCAAGGTTGACAAGAGGAGCCAGCCTTTGGGGAAACCGGTAGATTTGGCTTTAGGTGTGTGGAGATGTAGTCAGTATTGCAAAATACTGATGGAGGTTTTTTGAAGGCAAATGAAAAGGGCGTTGCTACAGGCTCTCTGCTCCATCACATCTCTGCCTTTCCAGAAAGAAGGGAGTAAAATTTCTCAGTAGTCAAAGTTCATTTTTGCAACCTCTGCACCTGCATTTACAATTTCTGCAAACACGTGATTTAGGAATACTATGGTGTTTTGATTTCGTTTTATCATCCTTTTGGCCTTACTTTTCAATCTTAACATGTGGGCTTATTCTCTCCGTATCAAAAACTGAATGTTCTGAATTTGTGGAGAGAATTTACATGGTTTATTCTTGGCCACTCTTCTCGTATTTCTCTCTCGTTGTCTCCTCGCCCATTGTTCCTTTACGTTCCTGTCTCTCTCCCTTTATTCTCTCTTAGCTTAGGTCTCCCCCAAGAATGCTCAAGTGCAACTATTCTCGGCCTAAATGCCACAGACAACCAAATGTCAGAACGAGGAAGCACAGCCTTGCTAATCCCCCTAGGAACTGGAAAGCAGAAACTCTCTGGTCCTGATCAGACATTTGGAATCCACCTCTATTTCTCCCTTGTAACTCCTCTAACAGTTTCTAAGAAACACCTGTCCTCTTATATGATTTAAATGTCGTCTTATAAACATCTGTCTCTTAATATTCTGACAGTTTTCCTTTATGGGAGAGCAAGCACCTCCTCAGAAGTGAGTCTTATTTACCACTATAACCCTGGTACAGCTCTGGAGCCCGGCCCCCAGCTGTTGAATGAATAAAGGGATGATTAATTGTGGCAGAAGGGTCCGTCTGCCTTTTTCTCTTCTCCCTAGGCTTTCAGCTTTTTCTAACTTTTTCTTTTAACCAGGGGTAAGTTGTCGCATCAACACGATAGAAAGATTTGGAGAGTCATCACCAGGTACTATGAAATGTCTTGCACATTGAGGGTGCTTAGAGTTTAACAACTAAAAATGTTATAGGAGACAAGAAAGCAAGGGTTTGCCAAACTGTTGGCAGCTCTAAATTCATAACCAATATGGAAAAGAAACCATATGTCAAGGGTAAATATATATGCATATATGTGTGTGTATATATGCTTTTTCTGTATTCATTTCTTTAGAATTATTTCCTATCAGAGTATGCGTGGTGTTTTTGGTGTTATTATTGGTAGATGCCATCTAGTGGTGTAGAATAGCATCTGTTCTTAGAGCCATTCAACTTCTAAGTTCTTATCATTATTATTATTACTTTGTTATTTCTTAAAAGTAGAACCAAAAACACTGTTTAAAGAATACTGTAAGTCCCAAGTAGGAATAAAATTTGGAGGATTAAGATATAAACTTTAGGGGGCTTCTCTGGTGGCGCAGTGGTTAAGAATCTGCCTGCCAATGCAGGGGACACAGGTTCGAGCCCTGGTCCGGGAAGATCCTGCGGAGCAACTAAGCCCGTGTGCCACAACTACTGAACCTGTGCTCTAGAGCCCGCGAGCCACAACTACTGAGCCCACATGCCACAACTACTGAAGCCCGCGTGCCTAGAGCCCGTGCTCCGCAACAAGAGAAGCCACCGCAATGAGAAGCCCATGCACTGCAATGAAGAGTAGCCCCCGCTCGCCGCAACTCGAGAAAGCCCACACAGCAATGAAGACCCAATGCAACCAAAAATAAATATGAACAAATAAATTTATATTTTTAAAAAAGATACAAACTTTAAGTCTCCTATGGCAGAAAATTGAAAAACAAGTACAGGACTTTCTCTCTCAGCGTAATCCATCCACCCGCTCTTTTGCTCATTCATCAGATATTTATCAAGCCCCTACCCTGTGCTAGGTTTGGTGTGAGGGACTTGAAATAAAATCCCAGTGCCTACCTTGAATGGTAAGAGGAAATGGTAAACGTTGGTGGCCCACCGTGTTTTTGGCACTCATGCCATGCCAGGCTCTGTGCCACACACTTCATACCCCAACCTAAATCATCTGGAATCATCACCACAGCCCTCTGAGGTATGATTGTCCCCATTTTTCAGATGAGGAAAATGGAACTTGGAGATATAACTTGTCTATAGTCCTGTATCTAAGAAGCATGCAAACCAGTTCAGAGCCAGGGTCTGACATCAAAATGTGTGAGCTCCTAAAAATCCACTCTTTGGGCTACAAAAGCAAGGGCAGAGGAGGTAGATGCTTTTCAATTACATACAGTCTAGGCCTTTTTTTTGGAAGTGAGATGAAGCGAGAGGGCAGAAGACAATTTTAAGGGTGGTTAAGTTTGCACAAGTCATTTAGCTGTGGGTCTGGACTGGAGAAGGTAAGGGGTAGAAATATGAATAGGTATGGCCAAAAGTTTGGATCATCAGAAAAGGAATAATCCATCTGTCTCGGACGATTCTTGGATTACATTGGATTGGGAACATTAGAGCAAAGACCAACATATAGGAAGCATGTTGGTCACTGATCTTTGATCACTCCATCCAATATTGCCTTTCCAGATCTCTATAGCACATGTCTATACAACAGGACATTTTTAATGTGTTGCCTTTGCACTGTTCTTCAAATTATTTCCTATGTAAAAATCCTAGCTCAGCTCTCTCATACTTCCTTGAGGATGGTCTCATTATTTCTAGGTAATAATCTTCTGTATGCTACAGGGCAGAACACAGTAGGCCTCCAAGTATACTTGCAGAATTGAGGGTTTTTAAAAAATTATTAGATGGGTTTCTTCTTAGCTCCTGTGGATAGTACGTGACATTTAGCACACTCTTTTTTTTTTTCTGCGGGATGCGGGCCTCTCACCGCTGCGGCCTCTCCTGTTGCGGAGCACAGGCTCCAGACACGCAGGCTCAGTGGCCATGGCTCACGGGCCCAGCCGCTCCGTGGCATGTGGGATCTTCCCGGACCGGGGCACAAACCCACGTCCCCTGCATCGGCAGGCGGACTCTCAACCACTGCGCCACCAGGGAAGCCCCTAGCACACTCTTTAATAACTCTGACATTATTCTACTGGGTTCCACTTGAAGAGGAACACGTGCTTTCTTTTTATCAGGAACATTTGCATATTGATATGTCGTATCACATCAATATTGTCATATTGTTGACAAGGACCGGGAACCCAGCTTTCTGAGCTTCACCATTTTCCCTTTAATTGTAGCAGAGCTTGGCGCTTCTTAGTTTGCTTCACAAGGCCATATCCTACCAAGTTTCTGTTTCCATTTTGATAGAAAAGGTGAAGGAGTGCCCGGTACTCTTCCACATGGGAGTATTTCTCCTCCAAGAAAACAGGACCTGGCATGGACAAGGCACCACATAACTGTTTGTTACATAAGTGAATAAGCCCATGCTTGACTAAAGGGCACAGCTGCTTCCCAAACATGCATCACACCGTCAGCTCCTGTGGGTTTGCCCACTGTGTTTCCTCTTGCTTGGAATGCTCTTTCCTCCTGGCTCGGCCAGTCTGATGTCCTTGGTGAAGCCTTTACCACGAGGCCCAAGCTTTTTGCCTGCAGACAGCTGGCTCTCCTACTCTCCCTGTGGGCACCACTCATTGATGGTCCTGATGCACCTTCTCATGAAATTCCCAAATGCTCCGAGTCTAACATAATGCCCTGAATGTAGCACGCGATCAATATATATTTGTGGCAGATTATGAATATTCATTTGACTTAAAAGAACTACTTTCAAAAAGTGAGTTGATAGTAGAGAAGGGAAAGAAGAAACGAGGGTGGGAATCTAAGCACTTACTTAACTTGCTCTTCAGGTTTATTACAGTAGATGCATGTCGTCTGTGAGTAGAAGCTTTCTGGAGTGTGTCTAGGAAATCAAGCTCCCGTTCTGCTCCGTTCAAAGGTAAATAGATACAAGTACGAGCCAAGGTCAGCCGACAAGCTCAGAATCTTGGAATGGGGTAGACAGCTGGTATGTCTTTGAACTTTACACCTTTTAGAGGAAGATAGGTAAGATTGATGTTGGAATTATTTCAGCGGGAGTTGATGTGATGATTCAGAAGTGTAAACAGCATTACTCCCTTGAGTTTGTTGCTTTAGGAGCTCTTAGAGCATGATGAAATTCATAGGAGGAAAAAAAGACTTGAGAGACAGAAAGTGAGGTTTAGAGAACAAGGGAGTCTTTTTTTTTCTGAATCTTATTTATTTTTTTATACAGCAGGTGCTTATTAGTTCTCTATTTTATACATATTAGTGTATATATGTCAATCCCGATCTCCCAATTCATCCCACCACCACCCCCGCTTTCCCCTCTTGGTGTCCATACGTTTGTTCGTTCTCTACATCTGTGTCTCTATTTCTGCCTGAGAACAAGAGAGTCTTGACCTGAGGGAAGGTGAAGGTGATAAAACGCAGGATCGTTCACCCTGGCTTTTAGGCAAATACATCTTCACACTTCAGAGTAATATTCTTCTTTAAAACTTTAGGGAAGTTTATAGCTTTAATAGAAAAAAGAATTTTTTTCTGTAAGATATTCTAAGGTCAAAATGATGAACTGGTATCTTAACAGATGCTGCAATTCCACAGGCTCTGGTCTAAGTTTCCCTTCTCTGAAAGAGCAGGAAACAAGAGGGCTGCAGGAAAGAAGACCAGCGAGGGAGGACACACGCATTACATCTAATAGGATTTTTCCAGAATATGTTATTTGGTGAAGAAGGTCCCAAATCATCCCTCAGCTTGGCCTCTTGAAGATCTCACAGTCTGCCAGAAGGTGGACACTTCGTAGGTCTGGCCCTGGGTCGGATCACCACCATCCAGAATTGGCCAGGCCCGGCCAAGAGAATTGGTCATGTTTGCTGAGGCCTAGAATGTTCCGGAGGGCTGCATGTAACCTGTGGTTCTGGGAACGCCAGAAACCCTCAGGGACTTTCATAAATGCACACAACTCTTTACTGTCAACTACAAGCGTTTAAAAAAATACAGCCTCAGCACCTTGGTGACAACCCAAGGACTCACATCGTCACTGCTTTAGGAGTCCAAACTCTAAGGGGGAAGTGGCTCTTTTCTTCATGGCCCTTACAGAATAGTGGAAAAGATAATGACATGTGCAGTTACATGAAGAGTGAGAAGTACTGTGACAAAGTGCTGTGAAGGGGGGCGTTTATCCTCTGTTGGCTTCTGCAGGAAGTGTCCCTCCAAGGCTGCTCCTGTGTCTATACCTCTCGTAGAGCATCTGCCAGATATGGGGATGGGCACAGGTGAGATGGAGCGATGATGAAAAGCAGGGCCCATGTCCTCTGCAGGTTTATATCCTCAGCACCTGGCACCTCTGGATCACCACAGGGTCTCCATACATGTTTGTTGAATGAATAAATGACAACCTTGGTAAATGCTGTTAATGAGGTGACAGCTGGGAGAACTCAGGAGTTTGGTCATGTCAGAACGTTGCTCTCTGATGCATTTTATTATACGCATTCCCATATCGTATGCCCCTATTTTACAGAGATAGAAAAGGCTGTACAATATTTATAGGCTTTGGATCACAAAGAAATATAACATGGGAGGGACCACCTCTAACTTATAAGAGGGTTATGTTTTAGGGCATGTTTTTGGGATAGGGAGGTACAGACAACATTATCTCTCCAGGAAGAATTCTGCTTGCAGAAAAGGAGGAACTGAAAACTCTGAAGCCAGTCTCAGGAAACACAGCCCTAGCAGCTCTCCCACAGTAAAGCCGGCTCAGGAAATCCTACGGTGGGACTGGAAGGTAAGGTAGAGTCTATTCCTGCTACTGATCCCTTAAGGCAGAGTCAACTCCTGTATAGCTTAAAAAAAGTCCTCTGATATCCTTTAATGTTTCAGCACCCAATTCAAGTGTCAAGCAATTTACATGAACAGTTTCAGGTAAAGCTTCCTCCTGGGTGATCGAGATCTCCTAGCAAAGTAGAAAAGGAGGGTAACAAAAGTTCATTTTCTTTCTCCTCGTCAAGATCAAGATCCAACAGCATTTCTCCCTTGGGTGGAGGGCTGCCTGGAGGCGGGGTGGGCGGGCCCAGGGGCTGGGCCGGGGGCGCCGGGACTGCACGCCTCTCCCAGCCTCCTTCCAGGCTCCGCAGCATTCCTGCGCGCTGGCACTACCTGACTTCTTGCGCGATGCTCCGTGCATCCTCCCACCACAGCTCCTGGGGTCAGGGGACCGCCTGGGCGATCCGGGGCGCCCTCGGGGGTCGGCACACAGTAGGGCTTGCCCCTCCCCGCTGTCTTCCTGTGAACACAGCGATGCGGCGATCTTGCGGCGTCCTGTGGCAGGTGCCTGCGCAGCGCCCGGCAGCTGTGGCGACGTTCAGGCTCTTTGCGGTGGGATGGGGGGAGGCGCGGGGACCAAGCGCCGGCGGGCGCGATTCTCTCCACTCCATAGAGTGGAGGCCGGGCAGGGACACTGGCAGGGGGGCGGCGCGGAGCCAGATTCGAGGGCGTGCGTGCGTGCGTGTGTGTTTCTCACTGCCTCTTTGATCAGGTCTTTATTCAAAGTGAGCTGTCCAAAATGATTTGACCTTCAAGGGGTACACACATCTAAGTTTATGCGGCAGGATTCTTCTCCTCTGTGGTGGGTTTTCTTTTCTGCGGGCTCCCCAGTGGCCGGTTTCTTGGTAGCTGCGGCCTCCTCCTCCAGCCCCCCACAGAAGGCTTCTTCTGCTTCTTTATGCCAACGGCTTCCTTTGCTTTCTTCCCTACAAAAGGCTTCTTGCCTGGAACCCCTCCCCATCGGATCCGGCTTCTACCGCCGCCGCTGCCCTATCCACCTGGAGTTTGTGATTCTCAGCCTGGCGAAGAATGATGCCCAGCTGCACGGTCTTTGCACGTGGGTTTAGTTATATCCAACATGACCCGCAGGTATTTCAGCGGATTCTTCTTCAGGACGCTGCGATGACTCTTCTTGTGCGGTGCTCTGGGGTTTTCCAGGGTTCTGCCGAGGTCTGTGTTGAGCATCTTGTGCATGGGAAGGTGGTAGTTACTCTTGAAGGACTCAAGTGCCCTACAGATCATCTGACTTTGCTGAAAGCAAATCAGAAACGCTGTCCACCAGGAGCAAGTTCCCAAACGTCCAGTTTTGCTTACATTAAGCAGAATCATTCCTTTTAAAGGGAGAGGAGAATTAGGGAGCCAGGGATGTTCCTCAAGGCCTCGATGCCATCGTCCCCGCGATAGATGATGCAGGGTCCCCTGCCGTGCACACCCCGTGGTGTCTCACTTTGCCCTTTGCCAGTGCGCATTTGCTCAGAGGCACAGACCTTCTTGATATTATTCCAGGCCTTCAGTTTCTTAAGAAGCGCAACAGCCCCCTTGTTCGTCTCGTAGCCTTCAACGTTACCTTCAAGCACCAAAGGAAGTCCAGGACTTCCTCCGTACAGTGACCTTTAGCCACGACCAGCGCCGGTAAGGCCGAGGCAGCCAGGGCAGAGCAGATGGCACGTCACTGCGGGGCCAACGTGCCAGGTTTGGTTGGCTCAACGTGCGAACCCAAGACACATCTATTTCCCCAGTTAAGAATCACATTTCTCAAACTGTAGGAATTAAAAAAAGATTATGTCTTGCTCAGTAAGAATTTTCGGCAACTGTGCCTGAGAACGCAGGAAGACACCAATTACGACATCCCTGAAACAGATTCGGGGTTTTTAACTTATCGGTGCCAGAGGGAGGGGTGAAAACGAGTCCCGAGGAGGACGGCGACAGCGCCGCCGGACTGCGGATTCAGGTAGGCTGCGCCCCCGCGCAGCGCCCTCCGCAGTAAGACCGCCGAGCCCCTCCCGGCCGCCCAGCTCAGCGCGCCTCGGGGCCTGGGAACCGCGCACCGGCTGCGCCCCGAGCCCCGCGGGGCGGCGGGACGGACGGCGCCCGCGCCCAATCGCGGGGCGGGGCCGAGGGGGCCGGCAGGAGGCTGCCAATGGGAGGCCGCGGGGCGGGCGGGGGGCGGTGCCGCCGGGCGGGCGGGCGGAGGTGTCGGGAGCCGGCGCGGCAGAGCGGGAGTCCGGGAGGAGCCGGCGGAGCGGGAGGAGGACGGAGGAGGAGGAGGAGCAGCGCCGCGCCCCCGCCCCGGCCGCCCGCCCGCCCGCCCGCCCGCCAGAGCGCAGGCCGACCGCTCCAGCCGCAGCCGGCGGGTCCCGGCCGCCTCCCGCCGGAGCCCGGCGCGGGCAGGGTCCGGGCCGATGGGCAGCCCCGGGCAGCGGCGGGCGGCGAGGCGGCGACCCCGGTACGCGCCGCCGCGCGCTCGCGGGCTGTAGCAGGTCCCGGCGGACTGCGTCTCCGAGGTGCGTTCGCGGCGAGGAGGGTTTGGCTCGGGAGACTCCGGGTCGTGTCCGGGGACTGTCCCGAGGTGAAGGGGTCGCCCTCGGGGGCGCCTCGGGGTTTGACGGAGGGCCGGGGCGCGGGGCGAGGGTCCGGCCGGCAGATGTGCCCGCGCTCCCGAGCCAGGGGTGGGAGAGGAGCCGCCAACGCTCGTTCTCAAACTTATCGATCGGCTGAAAGGTTATTCCCGTCTCGTAGACGCGAGCACTAAGGAGGACTCTCCGGGCGCGCAGCGACTCCTCCGTGACTAACCCGAGAGAAGAAGGTTGCCCGGCGCGGTTCCCCAGCTCGCCGGGCGGGGTCACTTGCTGAACTTGCTGCGGGGTTTATTCCCCGGTAAGGCGTGTGCCCGGGGCGCGAGCCCTCGCGGCGCCCGCCCCTCTTTGTAAGGTCCCAGCGGCCGGCGAGCGCCCTTCCTCGGGGCCCGACGGCTCCCCGGCTTCCCCGGCTCCGCGTCTCGCTCCATCCTCGGCTCGCGGTCCTGCTCGGGCCCCCGTTTCGTGGAAGCTCGTTTGGCCAGGTCCCGGGAGTATCCCCACGAGCACCTACGGATTAATTTTCAACCGCGCCACAAACCCAAAGAATCAGTCTCGGTTCATCGTCTGCCAGCGAGAGCCGATCCTTCTCGGGAAGAGAAAACAAGTTGGCATGACCCCTCTGGGAGATATTTGTCATCATTAACCTGCTTCGGTTAAATTAATTCAGCCCAGGATGACTCCAGCGTGAGTATTGGAAACATCAAGTGCATTGGTCACAGAATGGTGGTCACCAAAACCTGATTTTGGTAAAAATTGCAATTGCACAGTCTTGGGATTTTGTTTAGATTTAGACACGGTTTTTAATAAGGATGGACTTTTTTTTTTTTTTTTGTAAACAAAGAATCTTGGGGATTCTCATAGGTTTGCTCAGTAAGTTCAAAATAGTCACTTAGATGTTTCTTTTCTTTGCCTCTTTTGTCTGCAGTTTTCATTTCTAAATGTTAACACTAGATGGCTTTCTTATGACAGGCATTTAGTAAACTGCGCTTTTGAGTTGCCTGTCTGCAATCCAGGTTGTAATTTTTTCCAGTTTTCCAGTTAGTAATGGGAGAAAAAAAATATCTCCAAAACTGTTGCTTTCCTTGAAATACATTACTTCCCTATAAAACCAATATTTATGCAGGCATCAAAAGGTGGCCTATTATTTCTGGCATTCCTAAAGATGGATTTCAAGGGACAACTTGGTTACTGTTTTTAGTCAGAAATTTAAGGATGTCTGTTTTGACTTGAGTAATTCAAAGTGCTGCAGTGAGATTTGCAATTATATTTATATAACATTTCTGCTAAGGATGTTTTCTGCTTAATTTAGTAGTTCATTGCTTGATTCAGAGAAGTATAAAAGAATATTATTCATGAGAAAGTGCAGTCTTTCTTGAGTTTTTGGTACACATAACAATGATTCTTCCTAAAGCCTCTGTTGAGATGCGTTGAAGTATACATGCATGAGTCATACCAAGGATTGTGTTGGGGCCGTCTTTATTCTCCCCAATTGATATCGCGTGTTTCATTTCTAAAGTACAGTGGCCTGTAGTTGGCCATTTTGGTAGCATCAGGTTCTCAATTATGTGTTTTCAGTACTTTTTCTCTAAAACAAGATCATGGCAGCCTGTCGAAGTCTTGCCAACGTAGGCAAACTTATTTATAAGCTGGTGAAATATCTCGACATTCATTATAGCTGTTATTTATTGTGTCATGCCCAGCCTAAAATACGATATGTTAAATTTGTTGGTTCTAAATCAGAGCATATTCGCAAATAGCTGAAGGGGGAAAAAAAAAAACCACAACCTCTCTCGCAAACATCTGGGAAGTTGGGAATGAAATGAAATCAGAAACAGCTTTTATCAGTACCCATATGCTACCTATAGATGGGGTGAAATGAACTTGGGTAAGAAGCAGTGTAAGCATTTGGTCTGGAAAATAAAACAAGAGATAAATGGAAGTGGAGCTTCTGGCTTTAGAGTATGGGCTGCAGATTTTCCCTAGTTGATTTAAGTGTATATTTTCCATCACATACTTTTGATGTTTTTAAATCTTAGTCTTTCTCAAAAAGCTTTAATTTTCTGGAATGTAAGAGGGAAATTATCAGTATCAGGATTTGACTATTATGATACTTATTGTAGTTAAAGCTGTGTAACAGGGTTTGTACGTTTTGTTTTATTTTGTTTCTCTTGAGACTGGAATGGTATTTAGAAGGGTTCCCTGATACCTGAGCTTGGTAAACACCTGCGCACCTTGGGGGATCTCTTTACCTGAGGCAAAAGGGTTATTGGGTTATTCATTTTGAAAATCTGTCTCTTCTTCAAAGTGAGGAAATAATAGTGAGCTACCTTGAAAGGGCAATTGTCTGGTAATTGAAACTGGTTTGAAAGTGCTGTGTTTGGTCATCAAAACTAGTTTAAAAGGGGTTGAATTTACTGCATACTTTGCAAAGAACTGTGTTTATGTTGATACAGCCCCCAAACCCCAGTCATGATTGGTAGATGCAAAGGTGTTTTGTTTGTTTGTTTGTTTGTTTTTGGGAGATTGAGGAACGCAGTGAGCCTTTGAACTTACGATCTACTTAAGGTGACGGTTTAGGATTACAAATCCCTTCAAAGACATGCCGAATTTGAAGAAAATTCAGACTGTTATTGTTAGCTGAAAAGCAAAGGGTTTTTTGTTTTTTTTTTTAATCTGTTTTGAACTTGCATGAAATATGAAGTACAGGCCTAAAGAATATAGGGAACTGTGTTGCAGATTTTCTCCTTCTATTAATGTAATTGGTTCCCTTGCAGGGTGATGGGATAGAAAGAGCATCAGGCAGGAGAGACAGGAACCTCTAGCTTCCTGCCTCTAGTGCCTGTGGCACCAATGAGTTTGGATAAAGTTTTCTCATGATCCCTTTCAGCACCAAGATTTTAGGTTTCTTTAATGTTTCAAATAAATGTATGGATTAATGAAAATGACTGATTGGGATAGTTTATATTTTTTCACGATCGTGTCTTTTCTTTCTTTGGTTTATGATAAGTTTGTATGTGAACATTCACGAGAGTTATAGCTTACTTAGTTTACCTGGAAATCAATGACTCCGAAATTGCTTTTCTGTTGCAGTCATATCTAGCTGTGACCCCTTTTAAAAGAAGGGTTAACAGTGTGATAGGAATTTAAATGCTTCAGAACTTCAGAGGTAAATTATTTTGATCCTTTCTGAACTTGATTCATAAACTTTGGTTCCAAAGAGTGGTCCAGAGGAGCCGGATGTTACCCACAGTAGAGGTTCTGTTTCTTGGGAGATTTCACATTTAGCATAACCTAATTCCTTGAGATATGTGTATATGTACACACACACACACACACACACACACACATATATATATAGATATATAGCTATAGCTATAGATAGATTTTTTTTCTCCCTGTACAACATTGTATAGCCAACTTGGGTGATAGCAAAGAAGAAGAGATGCAGTAATTTGAGTCTAGTTGTCATAGCCTCTCTGTACCACAAAGTCCATAAGGTCCCTTTATGTCGTTCCTTTACTTTTTGTTTTTATCTACCTGTAAATTAAAAATCGGAAACAAAAATCAAATTTTAGGGATTGTCAGATGTCACTATGTTGTGGTATAGATGTATTGAAGGTTTACAACAGCGGTTACTGTCTACTATCAATGCATTTCACACTGATACACCAAAAAGAAAAGAAAAAAAAAAAAAAGGGAAGAGTATGCCTGCTGACTTAAGGAAAGTTCTTCCCAGCCAGAGAGGGCATTGGTTAAAATTACCCCCATGTGCATATATACTCACCCATACACAGACACTATTTCTTTTGCACAGACCAGTGAACACTGCTAAGAACCAGGGTTTGGAAATCAATGACCAGCTCAACTAACCCTTCTTTGATGCTTGGATCCCTTTATATACTCTGCACATGATCTAGTAAGGGGTGGAGAGTTCCACCTTTCTCATGTTTTGACCACTAGGAGGTGTTTACCTGTAGAGTCGAAATCTAATTCTACCTATTTATTTGAATTCCCCCCCCTGCTTGGTGGCCTGCAGAACTAATCCTTCTGTAGAGATGTTCCAGTTGTTCACTGGACAATACCTGTCCAAGTGGGGCTCAGAGCCAAAGTCTTCCCACTCACCTTGACCTGCGCAGAGTAGAATAGGGGTGCCCTTCCTTAAGCTTGCGTGTCCTGCCTGCACTGATACAGTCCAAGTTCACATTCACTTTCCTACCCAGACTTAGTGAGTTTCCTGTTCACTCAAGCCTCTGGGTCCTAATCACATGCTGTCTTGAAGCCACGTCTTCCCGTCCTGTCCTAATGTCACTGCAAGACCTAACATTTATCGGACTTTGTCTAACTTTATTTTAGCTTGTCCTTCCCATGACGCTTTTGGGAGTTTGATACTATTACTTAGCACCTTTGCCTGCCCTCTCGAACAAATGCTGTCTGCACATTAGATCAAATTGTTTTTTATATTTTACCTAAGTTGCTGATAGAATTGTTAAACTGGCTGAACTACGAATGGTGCCTCCGGAAGTTTCCTTCTAGGTTTGGTTATAGTTAAGTACTAATGCTCTTAATTTCTTATAACGAGCCCATTACTGAATGCCTCTTCCGCACAGATATCCCGAAAGAGCACGTCAGGCCATCTTTGCTGGTCCTACCGACCAAGGTACTCTAAGACCTGAGTTCATTTTCAGTGTGTCCCTAGTAACTTGAACTGTGCTCTACGTGGTGGGAGATTAAGAAATAGATGTTCAGTGACTGACTGAGTGACTGAGAAGCGGGGGCCACACTGTGAACTGTGACCCCTGGAGGCTTCAGGCACTAAAAAGATGGTGGGAAGAAGCAGAATGTTGTGCACTTCCCTGAACTCACCTTGCAGTTTGGTATTGTCTTCTTTTGAATTGCTTTCAGATAGTTGGGGACGAGAACCACCTTTTCCCAATTTCCCAGTGTTTTCATTAGTTGGTACTCTTTTTTTTCCTATTTCACAAATAAGCATTCAGCCATAAGGGGTGTCTTGAGTGCCACCGATTGGATTACTCCCTATTTTTCACTGTTGTGTATTGCTACATCCGCCAGAAGAAGCTCCCAGTTAGTTGAGCTGTTGAGGAAATCAGAGGAGTCCAGAGCAGGCTGTTTAGTGGTGTATTCAATTACTCTGAGGTAAAACAAAACAAAACAAAACAAAAAAATCTAGGTAAAGAGCTAGTGTTAAAAATGGTTACTGGAGGCTTCCCTGGTGGCGCAGTGGTTGGGAGTCCGCCTGCCGATGCAGGGGATGCGGGTTCATGCCCCGGTCCGGGAAGATCCCACGTGCCGCAGAGCGGCTGGGCCCGTGAGCCATGGCCGCTGAGCCTGCGCGTCCGGAGCCTGTGCTCCGCAACGGGAGAGACCACAAGAGTGAGAGGCCCGCGTACCGCAAAAAAAAAAAAAAAAAAAAGTAAGAAGTCTTGGGTGAACACAAAATTATGTATGCTGAGACAAACTATTGTGTAGACGTTAAAAAAAAAATCTCTGACTGTAGTGTTTAGGGCACAGTAGCGGGTGCAGTCTGCATAATGATTGCTTTCACTGTCTTCAGGGGGGTTTTGATAATCGTTCGGTTCCCTGTGGAACAGTGGATATTCATATGGTTCAGGAATAGGGTGGGGATACAGTCCTCTTCATAGTGAAGCTTCTAATAAGAAATTTTTTTTTTTTTTTTTTTTTTGCGTTATGCAGGCCTCTCACTGTTGTGGCCTCTCCCGCTGCGGAGCGCAGGCTCTGGACATGCAGGCTCAGCGGCCATGGCTCACGGGCCCAGCCGCTCCGCAGCATGTGGGATCTTCCCGGACCGGGGCACGAACCCGTGTCCCCTGCATCGGCAGGCGGACTCTCAACCACTGTGCCACCAGGGAAGCCCCCTAATAAGAAATTTTAGGAATCACACTTTGGATTCTGCATACAGGACACACGCTGTTGTTTGGAGTGTTTAATGCCCTAATCCAAGAACAATTATTTCTCTGTAGTAGGGTCTCTAAACTTTTTCCAGTGTGCATCGCATCTATACAGAATTTCCTGTGTTTAGTGTCCATATGTGCACATACACATGTCTGTCTATATGTGTTTGTGTGTATATGTACAGTATAGTGTGTGTGTGTGTGTGTGTGTGTGTGTATATATATATATATATATACACACGTATATGTGTAAAACTTTACCATGCTAAGATATGGACACTATAAAACATAATGATATAAATTTTAAGAAGGCTGATAATAAACAAAAATGAATGTTGGAGTATTTTCTTTTGCATCTTAAAGGCTTGCTTGTTACCCTTTGAAATGTGTGGGCCGGGTCCCGAGACCACTGCTCTCCCACCCTCTCTGGTTAGAGTTCACAGCTGTTTGGGAACAATTTCTAGGGGGCCTGAAGGGTCTTGTGAGGGAAGCTTAAGACAGATTCTACCCTTCATGGACCCTCTACTTACTGTATTTATTCTTTTTCCTGAGGACAGTTTTTACTTTGGCCAGTTTTCTTCCAGAGTTGGTTGTGGGTTGCTTAGCTTGAGGTTTGAATTTTTTGGGGGTGCGGGGAGAATGATAGTGTGATGGAGGATACCATCCTCCTTGCAATGTTTCTGCTTGACCTCAACTGTTTGGGAAGCATTGTACTATCGACACACAGCTGACACCAGACCCAGAATCAGGCTAGAAGGACGTAACTCATCATTTGCTCATCCAGAAACTTCTAAAGAGTAAGAACAACTTTGAAAGTGCAGATTAATGTTGGCTAGAACGGTAGCACACGGTCACCCCTCGTGCAAGGGAGACCAGTGTCCCAGCCTCTGGAGGGCAGGTGGGCTGGAAGGGATGATGGGAGAGCAGGGCATCCGCACGCCACCCAGCCTCCCCGTGTGCTGGGCGATTTTAATCTATAGCATTTATCATTGCCTGACATGATATTGTATATTGATTTTTCTGTTTGTCTTCTGCGTCGCCTCAATAGAATATACGTGCCATATGGGCAGGGACATTTCTGGTCATTACTGCTGTAATCCCTGTACTGCCCTGGTTTCTGCCACATAATAGGCACTTAGCAAATGTTTGATAAAGGCACGATTGAAAGCCCAGGGTTTAAGCATGAAAGAGCTGTGTGTCTTGGCTTTTGTTGAACTAAGTAAGTGTTGCCTTAAGGTTCTCATTATTTCTATTGTAAATGATCTACCGAAACAACCTTTTATGCCTCACTTTATATCTTTTCTGGGTCACTTGAAATGACCTGTAATTGAACTCTGATATCAAACTGGTAGAAATGGAGAAGTAGTTTCTGAAGAGGGTAACAGCAGAGTTCCATCTGTTATATCAGGACCTTTATTGCCCGGTTCTGAGGGCTGTGGTTTGGGGAGGGTGGGCACCCTGGGGTGAGAGGGTGTGCTTTACACCTTTCCCAGGTTTCAAAGTCTGATCCCAACTGATAAGCACACTGCCTGGCCTTATTGGAATCAGATGAAGCTGCAGTTCACTTACAAGCCTGGTTTGGACTCCTTAATAAAGATAACTGGAAAGAGAGGATTTCTGAATTGTGCAACGTTCTCTTTTCTCTCTCAATCCGTGATAATTTCTACAGGAAATAATGATTTTTTAAAACCGATCAGTAGTATATTGTATACCTTCTGTTAATTTAGTCCTTTTAATTTGAGGATTGCAGAGTATGTTGGAACATTACTTACGCCTTACGTATAGTAGGTGCTCTGTAAGCATAGCTTTAATTTTACAGGTAGAAGTCTTTTAATATCCTGACCTACTACTAATTCCTATATTGCATGAATTCAGGGGGATATCATTCTAACTCCTGCTTGTTTAAATGTGTGTATTAAGGTATGCTATGATGAGAGCTGCGGGTGAGGCTGAGACACTAGCCTAAATAATACTAAAATCACCGAATTTACCAGCCATTTTGTTTATTTGAGGGTCATCGTAAGTCATTTGCTTGGAATAATGGATCTGTTTTCCTATTTAAAAAGTCTTAAATGATGAGAGGAATGAGAGAGAGAGGCTAATGTTTTTGACTTAGGAACAGGATAAAGAACTGGGGAGAGAGATTCCTGAAGGTAGACTTCAAAACAGCAGTTGTGCTTGAACTTTCATTTATGGTCTCTTGCAGACTGAACGAGAACCTTGCAAGGCTGATGGGATTATCCCCCTGTACTGATGTGAAAACTAAGATTTAAGGCGAGAACACACATGGCTTTATGAATCTTAGTTCTTAGAGTCTAAACCCATCTCTCTGCCCACTGTGGCAGCCTAGATGCTTTGTGAGGTTCTGTTGATCTCAATAAATCATAGAAGAAATGGGGGGGTGTGGTAAAGAAAGTGCATGCAGAGGAAAATGCCAGAATTATCCCACTACTGTCCCTGCAAGCGGGAAGTGGTGGCCGGGGGGCAGGCTACTGAGCCATTGTTCTAGCCTCCAAATGCCTTGTTCTGTCAGCCAGTGGATCCTCTGTTATTCGGGAGAAATTTTGCAGTTTGCGGTGAGGTAGCAGTTCTGATGATTGAGCCGGGTTCTCTCGTCTTTGCTGGGAAGTGAGAGGGCGCTGCTGTGATCCTGCAGAGAACATTTCTTTTGCTCCCGAGTCTTCGCCAGGATGAAAAGAAAGAGCAGAGGAAACCAATTTTCGTTTTGCCTTTATACTTCGCTAGCTTTGCATCATCTTTGTTTAAGTCAGTTGAATGTGAAGCCCTAAATAAATTTCAGGCATTTAAATATTTAAAAGGATTCCTCCACCATACTTTACTCACCCAAAGAATAAGGGCTTGCAGCAAAACAATGGCTCTGCTCACCTTGTCACTGAATTATCAGACATTAATAGTGAATTGAGAATGGGAACAGCCACGGAAATGCTTGGCTGGCTCTGTTCCAAAATATTGTTTCCCTGGTAGAGAAAGCAGGACAATTTGTTGAAAACTGGCAGTCAGCCCGTCAGAAGAGCTCTGACGCCATCCGTGCAGTAACTACTCTGCTCCGACTGCTAATTTTAGGCCGGTTAAATCTGGGTGATGTCTGATGGCTGCTGTTGCTGTGCGTCTGGCTATGTGGCGCTTTCTAAATCCATCCTCCCAGCCTGGCATCACATCTCACAGTTCTTTCCCAGATGAGCTGAAGCGCACAGGGGACGTGGAGTCAGCCTAGGATACGTGGAAGGAGTGAGGAACAGGCCCCCCGGGAGGGTTTTAGGAGGCACTGCCTTTCATCTTCTTATTTTCTTTGCCACTAGGTCCACAAACACTTATCCCGCTGTACCTCCTGCCGTGGGAGGGCCTGGAGGAGGACGCAGACAGGCTCAGCCTCCAGGGAGCAGCCTCGTGACAGCATTCACTCCTTTTCCATCCATCCCTGCAAGCTTTCACCTGTTCAGAACAGACCTTCCTGGGCTTCCCTGGTGGTGCAGTGGTTGAGAATCTGCCTGCCA
Organism: Lagenorhynchus albirostris; assembly: GCF_949774975.1. NCBI lineage: Eukaryota > Metazoa > Chordata > Mammalia > Artiodactyla > Delphinidae > Lagenorhynchus > Lagenorhynchus albirostris. The sequence continues at coordinate 4,283,289 of NC_083110.1, read as the reverse complement.
ACGCAGGGGACACGGGTTCGAACCCTGGTCCGGGAAGATCCCTCATGCCGCGGAGCAACTAAGCCCGCGCGCCACAACCACTGAGCTTGAGCTTTAGAGCCCGCGAGCCACAACTACTGAGCCCGCGTGCCACAACTACTGAAGCCCGTGCGCCTAGAGCCCGTGCTCTGCAACAAGAGAAGCCACCGCACTGCAACGAAGAGTAGCCCCGCTCGCTGCAACTAGAGAAAGCCTGTGCGCAGCAACGAAGACCCAACACAGCCAAAAATAATAAAATAAATTTAAAAACTGACCTTCCTGGGGAGTTCCCTGGCGGTCCAGGGAATTCACTGCCGAGGGCCCCGATTTCCATCCCTGATCGGGGAAGTAAGAGCCCACAAACTACATGGCATGGCCAAACACAAAGAAACAGACAACCCAAAACTGAACTTTCTGGGAAGGTAAAAGTAAGGAGAAAGATGAGAATTTTTAAAAAAGCATTTGGAACATCCCATGGCAGAGCAAAGTAGCATTTCTTTGCTGTTGCAGAAGACGGAGGTGGGGTGAGGGCTTGCGGGGGTGCTGCGGCGTCCGTGTCTAACTTCCTTTGCTTCCAGGGCAGTGAGTAGGAGCCAGTTTTCAAGTGGGGACTCGGGGCCACACAGTCTTGAGGTCTCTTTAAACTTTGGTGTGCTAAGGTTTCCAGGTTGGCAGAGGGCGCCCTTACTTAGGGTGTGAGACCCTGGGGGCAGGGGCCTGGTCACTGTGTCCCAGTGCTCTGGCCCAGGGAAGTGTCTGACACAGTCAGCAAATGAGCCAACTCAGTGTTTCAGGCCTCAGGGGAGCCTTAGGGTGATGCTGGAATCAGTCTTCCTCTTGGTGCTGATTCATAAGTACGAGAATGTAAGAGAACGGTTTACCTCCTAGGTCTGCTGATTTTGGTAGAGTGGCTTGCCCTGGTAGTTGATGAACTGTAAGTGTCCTGGCCTAGCTGATGGCCACACATGATGTATGTTAGAAGATTCCTGTGTAAGATGGGCACTACAGCTTCTTTCAGAGGAAAGACCCTGTGGGTGGTAGAGGGCCTGCTGGGTGGGCATAGTCAGGAGAACATTCAAGGAAACGGGAGGACCCGAGTTAGGCTTTGGAAAATGCTCAGGGTTTTAATTTTTGTTGAAGGGCTCTTGTATGCAAGGCCACTCCTGGCTCTGCAGGGGACCAGCAAATACAAATCAAACTGTCTCTTAGCCCTTCGCCTGATTGCAGTACTGTCTCCATGAACTTACTCAGAGGCCTAAAACCAAACTCAGATCCTAGCCTGGTTTGGGTTTTTCAGCCTCTGAACTGAACTTTATTAACAAAAGCAACTTCAAGAGAAGTGATGGACATTATTTTTGGAATGATGATTAACTTGTTTATCACGTAAGGTAGTTCAATTTTTTCCCCATTGTAATTTGCTAAAGGTTATAGAATGTGTCTGTAAACCTAAAGGGGGAAATATTTTGGACTCATCAGAGATAGAAAGTGAACACTTTTTTGATCTGAGATGTAATTGACATATAACATTATGTTGGTTTTGGGCATACAACATAATGATTCCATACTTGTATATATTGTCAAATGATCATCACGATAAGTCTAGCTAACGAAGTCTAGTTAACACCACCACACATAGTTACAAAGTTTTGTCTTTCTCTTGTGATGAGAACTTTTTAAGATCTACTGTCTTAGCAGCTCTTTTTTTTTTTTAAATTAATTAATTAATTATTTATTTTTGGCTGCATTGGGTCTTCGTCGCTGTGCGCGGCTTTCTCTAGTTGTGGTGAGCGGGGGCTACTCGTTGCTGCGGTGCGTGGGCTTCTCATTGTGGTGGCTTCTCTTGTTGCGGAGCACGGGCTCTAGGAGCGCGGGCTTCAGTAGTTGTGGCATGCAGGCTCAGTAGTTGTGGCTCGAGGGCTTCAGAGTGCAGGCTCAGTAGTTGTGGTGCATGGGCCCAGTTGCTCTGCGGCATGGGGGATCTTCCCGGACCAGGGCTCGAACCTGTGTCCCTTGCACCGACAGGCGGATTCTCAACCACTGCACCACCAGGGAAGCCCGGCAACTTTCAAATATACCTTACGCTATTATTAATTATAGGCATCATGCTGTACATTACACCCCCAGGACTTGTTCATCTAATTAACTGGAAGTCTCTACCTTTTGACCACAATGTTTTGGTATAAAATCACTGAATCTGCTTCAGTTATTTGTCCAGAGAATACCACACAGAGTATTATATTTGGGATTCAAGGTCACATTGTTTTGTTTTAAGACTTTCTATTTAGGAATTTATAACTTTTGGTAATTGATGTACCGAAGTGATTTACTTTAAAATTATTTTGAATAATCAAAGTTTTAAACTGAGGCAGCCTTAGGAAGCATGGCTTTGGACAGTGAGAGCTTAGGTAGGCCGAGCACCTTGTCCACCACCCTGGCCTCCCTGGAACATGTGTTCATTTGCTGTCCACATGCTCTTTTTATGTCGCAGGAAGTAGTAGTAAATGCTGGGTAAGATTCACATTCTCCTTTAGATTCTAAAACAAGACATCTCAGCATATTAGCATATACTTGCCCTCAGCTTTTTATCATGCAAAATTTCACACATACAGGTAAGTTGAAAGAATTACTTAGTGTAGTGGACACCCATATACCCACTGCCTAGATTCCACAGTGTTAGCAATTTTTTTTTTTTTTTTTTTTTGTGGTACTTGGGCCTCTCACTGTTGTGGCCTCTCCTGTTGTGGAGCACAGGCTCTGGACGCGCAGGCTCAGCGGCCATGGCTCACGGGCCCAGCCGCTCTGCGGCACGTGGGATCTTCCCGGACCGGGGCACGACCCCGTGTCCCCTGCATCGGCAGGCAGACTCTCAACCACTGCGCCACCAGGGAAGCCCCACAGTGTTAGCATTTTACTGTGTTTGCCTTATACGGATCTATCCACCTCGATCTACCCATCAGTCCCTCTTTGTTTTTTTTTTTTTTTTGGAAGCATTTCAAAATAAGTACACACATCAGTACACTTCACCGCTAAGCACTTCAGCATACATACCATAAATGAGTTTAAAACTCACATTCTGTTTTGAGGCAAAGTTTGTAGAGTGAAATGTATACGTTTTAAGTGTATCATTCCATGAGCTTAGACAAATGTATACACCTATGTAACCCATACTTCTATTAAGTTATACCTGCCACCCCAGAAAGTTCTCTCAGGCCCCTTCCCAGTCTGCCACGCCAGTCTCCGTCCTAGGCAACCACTGTTCCTCCCCCCTCCAACCCCAATGGTAAGTTCTGCCAGTTCTTAAACTTCATATAAGTGGAATCCTGCAGTGTGTACTCTTTGTGTAAGGCTTCTTTCACTCACCATAGCGATTTCTGCTTTGCCATATATTTTTAAATATATTACGCCAGCCTGGCTTACCTCCACCTTGGTCACAAGCTCTTTTCAAAGATCATATTATCAAGTGATATTAGAAACAATTTTGTTTTAGGTATTTGTGTATTTTTATTAAGTCTCATCTTCCCCTTTCCCAACAGAGGTGTGATTTTCATGTTTGATTGGGCCATTTTCTGCCTGGGTTTCTCCTATGTATTCTGAAAACCAGGTGCTTCTTTTTGTTGGCAGCGGGGGGGGGGGGGGCGGCCTCGCCGTGTGGCATGTGGGATCTTAGTTCCCCAATCAGCGATCGAACCTGTGACCGCTGCATTGGGAGTGCAGAGTCTTAACCACTGGACCACCAGGGAAGTCCCACCAGGTGCTTCTTTTGTAAGTTTGCTAACACGTGCTGCAGGGCCAGCTCGGGGCATTCAGCTCAGTTCTCTTGCTCCTGAAGCGATGGATCCTGACACATTATTCACTTATTGTGTCTGCTACTTGGAAAACTTCAGGAAAAGGAAAATATATCTATTTTTGCAAAGCTTATTCTTAGCTTTGTGATTAACTTCTTAAACAAGTTTTTTTTTGTTTGTTTTTAATAAGGCATCTTTGAGGAATACAGTTGATCTTCTGTATCTGCAGGGATTGTTTCCAGGACCTCCCTCAAGATACCAAAAGCCAGGGACACTCATGTAAAATGGTGTAGTGTTTGCATATAGTCTACGCACATCCTCCCATATACTTTAAGTCATGTCTAGATTACTTATACTTCCTAATACAATGTAACTAGTTGCTGGTCCATGGCAAACTCAAGTGTTGCTTTTTTGAAACTTTTGGAGTTTAAAAAAAAATATTTTCAATCTACGGTTGGTTGAATCTGCAGATGTGGAACCTGGGGATGTACAGGGCTGACTGTAATTTCTAGTTCAAATGCAACAATTTGGAAGACTAAAATTTCCTGACTTTTGTTTTATGACACTATATGGAGACTAAGAAAATAAACCTGAACTGTTAGGAGATTTTTAAGTCACTGTGTTGAGATATTGGCTAGTAAAATAAAGTCCTCGTTGACTTAAAAAATAAAATTCTAAGAACCTCCCTGGCAGTCCAGTGGTTACGACTCTGTGCTCCCAATGCAGGGGGCCCAGGTTCGATCCATGGTCGGGGAACTAGATCCCGCATGCCGCAACTAAGAGTCCACATGCTGCAACTGAGAGTCCACATGCCGCCGCTAAGAAGTCTGCATACTGCAACTAAAAAGGAAAAAAAAAGATCCCTCGTGCCGTAACTAAGACCCGGTGCAGCCTAAAATTAAAAGAATCTAATTCTAGACTTAATTAACTGCCCCCTTTGCTATACCCACTATCACTGGAGTTCTGAGTTGCTAAACCTCTCCATCCATGATCAAAACCAGGAAAAATGTTCTCATCAGTACTAGTTTAATGTTTATATATAAGGTGCGCGCGCACACACACACACACACACACACACACACACACACACACACACACACACACGGTGTGTGAAGACTTTGCCTTAGGGCTGTATTGGCTAGGGTAGTTCTCCCTGCTCGAAAAGAGACTCCAGAGTACAGTGTCCAGACAAGAGACAGGCTGACTCCTTTCTTGTGTGACAGCCTGAGATCTGGGCAGGTGGGCTGCTGTCCTCCACCTGACACTCAGGGGCCCAGGTTCCTTCCATCTTGTTTCTCCACCACTGGGCCTGCTTGGAGGGAGCCCACTGGGCATGTCTGCGCTCTGGCTGGCTAGAAAGGGAGGGGGCACCCAAAGACCCCAGAAAGGGTCTGCATCACTTGTGCTCTCATCCTCTGGAGAACGCAATGACCTGACCACAGCTGACTTCAAGGCGGTGCTGAGCAGTGTCATGGAGCCGCCCCTCCACGTGCTTCTGTGCTTATGCTGTGGAATTGGCCTTGCCTGTGGCCATGTGGGCGCTCCGATGGAGTAGCTCGCTTGTCAAATGCTTCCTGCCTGGTCTGTCCTGCCAGGTGCCATCTCAGGGAGGGACTCAGGTTACAAGGGTCGGTAGGCAGAAAGGGGTATTGCTCTTACAGCACCTTCATTCTGGAAATAGAGTCGATCTCCTAATAATATTGTTCTCAGTGGATTTTTTTTTTTTTTAAGTGGAGGCAGTGCTGTCTTCTTAAAGTGCAGCTTAGTTCTGGGTGGTGGAAGGGAGAGTAAAGTCTAATAATAACGAGGTTGCAGGCAGACTCTGTAACTTTGAAAAAAATGTTCCTGGGGATGTGGATTAGGGAATGTAATAAAAGGACCTCGTCCCCTGTTTAAAATTCAGACTCATAATAGAAGGCTTAAGAGACACTTGATGAATGGAATCCCAGTAATCATTTATTCGGGAGCCAGAGGGTTTCTGGGGAGCAGAAACCTCCCCAGAGATGGCAGGGGCTCTGGCTTGCGTGTCATTCAGAAGGAAGTGCCCTTGGGTCCTGGGGTCTCTCCCACTCAGAGACGAGCTGTCACAGGGTCACGGGCGAAGCCTAAGGAAGCGGTTGTGCATGTGATTCCCCCTCCTCTAATGAGCTAACATTACACTGCTTTTCCCCCACAAGTAACTCTGAATAGACTGTTTGCCAGCCGCTTGAAAGGCTCGTGAAGTGATAGTCTGATCGATGGGATTGGCTGCCTGGGGGACCCAGGGGAGCAGATGTGAGTCTGTCCAGGCTTGAGGGGCCAAGGTCAGTGCCCCCTGGATGCCGAGGGTGGTGCGGCGCGGGGGAGTGGCCACCGTGCGCGGGCTCTGAGTTCTGTGTTCTCCAGTCACCCCGGGGGCTTCCAAGGATGTGCAGAGTGATCCCCAAACGTAGATGTTCCTTCCAGGTGGTCAAACTGAGTGAGAGCGTTGCCTGTGTCATTCCCCACTAACCAGTGAAAAGGGGGGAAGAGAAACTCCTGGTTGAAATAAATGACGCTTGACGTTTTTTTAAGGACGGAGAGGCCCGAGTGGTTTTTATTTCAGCAGGCGCGTCACGGCCTCTTGATAATCTGGAAGTTGCCTTGGTTTCCTCTTGCTGGCTGCTGGCTGCTCAGGAGACTATGCAGATGGGTTGTGCGGAGTTTGCTGATTTTTGTTTGTTTGTTTGTTTTTTGCGGTACGCGGGCCTCTCACTGTTGTGGCCTCTCCCGTTGCGGAGCACAGGCTCCGCGGCCATGGCTCACGGGCCCAGCCGCTCCGCGGCATGTGGGACCTTCCCGGACCGGGGCACGAACCCGCGTCCCCTGCATCGGCAGGCGGACTCTCAACCACTGCGCCACCAGGGGAGCCCCAAGGTTGCTAATTTTTGCCAATATCTTAAGCGCGGAAGGATTCAGGGAACCTCCCGAGCGATGAGAGCACAGACGCCAAGGATAACTTGGAGCGAAGAGGAGCGCGCCTTGAGCCTTTCAGTTGGTTTGGGCGCAGTAGCCGCGGCTGAGCAGCTGCCAGTGGTGTTTGCAGTTCACACTGTGGGAAGTTTGGGAGTGTTTTACATCGTTTTGTTTGTAGTGAACAAAAGAGCCGTGTGGAACCTAATCAGCTGATCACGTGTATATCAATTCCGAGGACTGTGTCTCTCTCTCAACTGAAATGTTAAACTTATCTGCAAGGGAGGAAAACTGGCCTGGTGATCGACTGGTGTCTGACTACACCCTGCATTACACGCGCCGAAGGTGTGTGCGCTTGGACTTTACATTAATGGGTCAACATTCGCATTGGACTTTGCCCTTATATCTCACTGTTCCAGCCACCCAAACCCTTTATCTTTTTCTGCCTGGGCTGTTGCACGAAGTATTTGTCAGCCTCTTCAGGGAGCGTGGGCCTGTATTTCATACATTAAGTTGCTTTGATTTGTTGGTGGAATGGTTTGAGAAGGGACTGCTTCTGGAGGGGGGACGGTTTCTCAGGGGTCATGTCTTCGTGGGGAGAGGGGGGAGGAGATGCCAGAGAAATTGCAAATATCCTAATAATCCTCACAGAAGTGGTTTTCACCCAGCACCTCCCACTCAGTGTCTCTGTTATTATTGGACTCAGAATAAAGACCTGCTGGGCCCTGCCTTGAACCCCGGGGGCGTTTCTTACGTTGTTGTGTCCAAAACCATTCCGGTGTCCAAAACCATTCCGGCGTCCTGTTGTTCAGATGCTGTGGATTGAAAAGGCACACAGCACCCGAAAGATCCTATCCTGCACTCCCTCGATCGAGATGAACTAGTGCAGTCCACATCAAGAATTTTTTCGCCATTATATCTTTTCTGTTCTCAAAACACAACTTCGTTGGAGGTTTCCAGAACCTTCTATTTTTGTCTCTAAAGTAGTATCTCTATTTTGTTCACAGTTTTTAATCCTTGTTGCTTTCTTCTGAATGTTTAGATTACAGGTAATTTCCAGAATTGTTGGGAGACAGTTGCATGTTTGACGCCTTTGGAGAATACGTAGAACCTTGTTGGTACCTGGACATAATCCCCTTGACAGCGTAATAGGATGATTGTGAGAGACCATCGATAACTTTGCTTTTTAATTCTGGTCTGGGATTTCTGCAGCTTGGCCATCAGCATACCTTTGAAAAAAAATCTAGTCTGAAGGGTCTTATAAAAATACCAATATTTTCAGTCATACCTTTTGGAATAGAAACGTGGTTGAGTTCACTGAAAAAGTCTTGCTTAGTGTCCCGCTCATTCTGGGTGAGGAGCTGAAGTTTTAGCTGAAGGTCAGAGAGCATCTGTGGCTCTCTGTGTTTTGGGCCTTATTGTTAGCACATACAGATCTTTTTTAAGCTCATTTTAGGAACATAAGTCAGAGTTCCTGCCTGGACATAGGTGCTTCGCCCTATGGTAGCGCCTTTATTTATTTCATTCTATGTATTCACTTTATTCTGCTTTTATCAGACACCTGCCCTGGTGTTCCGCCGAGTTCAAGCTCATGGAGACTGGTGTTGAAGTTCCCTCCCCTCACCACCGCATGCTGAGGGGGCCTGAGCCCTGAGCCAGTTCTGGGACCTGGATTCCCGTCCATTTGCCAGGGTTGGTCCTTGTCAGTGTTGCATGTGGAGTTGTGTTTGTAAGACTTGAAGGCAGATACTGGAGAGCTTACAAATATTTTATTGTTTATCAAGATCTCGTGGTAGAATTTCTCATATATTTCATTTAAAAAAAAAACTACAGAAATAAGCAAGGCTGTTTCCTTCCTGTTGTTTTCAGTAGTCCTTAGACAACCCAGAAGATGACACTCCTATGAATGGGATCACAACACACATAGGAAGAAAGAAAGGCATTTAAAGAATTGTGCAGTTTATTCACTAAGACTGTGCATTGAGGAGATTAATGAGTCACAATCATACACATAACATTTTCTTGTTCTGCGACTGTGACCAAACAGAAGTAATGCAAAAAGGAGCAGTTTCCCATGTTAAATGCTATTAGTTCTGAACAAATACCACGTGGATCAGTATTTAAAGGTTGACATGTAATGCTTGCTCCTTAATTTATCTAATCAGCGTCAGATTGATGACATCCTATTTGCAGGGGATAACATATAGCTAAATAATTTCTACGTTTTGTTTTAGTAACACTGGTTGTAGAGAGACCCTCTCATGGAGGACGTAAATGGATAGAAATGAAGAAGAGATTTTAAAGCACTTTCAGTGAGCGCGGTGTATTCACTTTCAACTTGTTATGTAAAAAGTAAGCAGATAATGTGTTTCACAGTTTTTTATCTTCGGTGGCCAGTTTATTCTGTAAAGTATGGTTCGTTTGTCTTTTGGTGAACAGAAGGCCTTCCAGATTTTGTGTACTTTTGTGTCACAGTTGACAAGCAGCTATAAGATATCACAGTCATAATACTCTCCTAATGGTCGTGAATAGTCCTGTGGTTCACCATACCGGTCTAACAGCTTCCAAACTGCTCTGCAGGTAGTTTGATGTGGGTGATTATCTTGAGTTGGCTTTCAGAAGAATGAGGTTAAAATTGTGGAATACAAACCATTAGAAAAGAGGTCACTTCTTAAAATCAGCTTCCCCTTTTTTAAAATGGGAGATATGGAGTAGCGTTAGGTAATGTCTAACTTTATGAAGACTGGCCTATAGTGAGGAAGTAGCTAGGGGACGGGGAAGTCTTTGGAAGAGTTCTTTCACGCTGGGAATTGAAGATGGGGTAGAGGAAGGTCATATAGCCCCTCTGACCAGGTTGGTCTACCTGGCACTTGGTGGGTATTTCTGGCCCACGTGTCTATCCTACCTGGAGTGCTGGTCACCCCCCGACTGCACACAGGCCACCTGGTGTTTGTGATATGTGCAGGGAGATATGGGTATGCGGCAGGTACAGAAAACCTTTATTAACTTGAGTCACCTAACAATAGCAAAGTGCAAAGATAATTCTTCCAGTGAGAGGAGGACCATATCATTGGCTGAGGTGTGGTGTTAAGAGGGTAGAAGAAGAGATAATATTGAAAGCAGGGCACATGCCTGTGGATTCCAACACATTTATTTGTTTTCTATTATTTCAGAGTCTTTTGTACCTGTTGCAGGCGGTCTGTGCTCTGCCCCAGTCTCTTGCTGGACATTTGCCCCCTTGTGTGAAGCTGTACCTAAGATTCTCTGTCCATTCCCCTCCAAAGGTGAAAGGTGGGGACAGGTAACCCTATTTATACCTGTGCTTGAAGATGTCAAGCAAAGCTGCTCTTCCAGGGCACTGGGTCAAAGGTTAATAGGCAGGAGGAAGGAAGGGATGGTGTAGGTTTCCTTGATGCTCTGTGCTCTGGCCACTCCAGTCTGCTAGGCCAAGCTCTGTGCAGTTTTTAGTGAAGTAGAAGGTTAATAACTGTGTAGGGATTTGGGCTGAGGAATTTACCCCATGACATAATCACAGTCCAAAAGATTTTTATATAAAGATGCTCATGCAGTATTAGTTATACTGTGAGAAACTGGAAAAATATTGGCAGTAAGACATTAAATTATGGTTCTCCATACGATCAAGTAATCTAAATCAATTAAATAGCTTGTTTTATAAGGTCTCTTAATGACATGGGAAAATGTGCACAGAATATTAAATGAAAAAATTTTCTTGCTAGGCAATATATATAATAGATCCCCATTTTACAGGAAAATTAAACACGCATATGCATTAACAGAATAGGATACATTAAAAAATTTATGGTGGTTATCACTTGTGGTTGCGTTATGTCTAATTATCGTATTCTCTTCTTTTTGCATTTGTTTTCCAGTTTTTTCTAAAATGAACATGTTAATTTTGTAACAGGAAAAAACATGATATTAAAATATTTGAGTCAGAAAAGCAGATACTGTATGCTAACACGTATATACGGAATCTAAAAAAAAAAAAAAAAAAATTGGTACTGATGAACGTAGTGGCAGGGCAGGAATAAAGAAGTAGACATAGAGAATGGACTTGAGGACCCGGGGATGGGGGGAAGCTGGGTTGAAGTGAGTAGCATCGACATATATATACTTAGGAATGTAAAATAGATAGCTAGTGGGAAGCAGCCCCATAGCACAGGGAGATCAGCTCGGTGCTTTGTGACCACCTAGAGGGGTGGGATAGGGAGGGTGGGAGGGAGGCTCAAGAGGGAGGGGATATGGGGACATATGTATGCATATGACTGATTCACTTTGTTGTACAGCAGAAACTAACACAGTATTGTGAAGCAATTATACTGCAACAAAGATCTATTTTAAAAAAATTTGAATTATATGCCGGGTATATGTATCCTTTAAAACTATTTGTTTCAATATAATTTTTTGGCTCAATATGTAAATTTGTTTTATTTTACTATAGAATCTTGCTTGATTTTTGAGTTATAAAACAAGTTTTCAAGGCAAGTAATTAGCAAGCATTTATTAGGCACCTATTATGTCTGATAAATATATTTTTGGTACATGTTCTTTACCATCAAAGTATTTATAATTTAAGTTTAATATCATGTAGGTAGATAGCCTTTGAAAATTATTTGCTGATCTTGTATGTAAGAGTTTAAGCATTATATTGTTTTAACCTTTTGACTACCTTCTTTCATTTAAGCTTGTTGCATAGCAAAAAATACATACATATATGTATACTTTTAAGGGATTAAATTTATTTTCGGGAATTTACTTTTTGCTATTAATAATGTAGTTTATTGGTAACGCATTGAATGACTTGCGTTTGAATATATTATTTCATTTAATTCTCACAGCTGTCTTTCCTTAACAGTGGGGGCATCTTTCTCAGTTGGTATTGAGAGTTAAGTTAGAGACTTTGGCATTTACTTTAAAAATACCATTAATACTCTTTGCTTATTTGTGAGAGCAGTGATACCTTGACTCAGATAATACCCGTGTCTTCTTAGCGTTATAATTGCTGACCCTTTGATACTATGCTTTTTGACATTTACATTACAAATAAAAATTAGTTAATTTGTAAGTTATAAGGTCTCAAAAAAAGAGTTCATTCTTCTTTCAGGCCTGTTAGTGCTTCTATTAAAACTCTGAAATGGCTTATTAAATTAAGTGCAGTGTCAAAGGCTAATTGTCTCTCTGTGAATTAGTCTATGTGACTTATGAAAGCATGATTTAAGGATTATGTTTGAATAGGAACTCCGAAGTCAGCTTTTAGTATCTATCAAATTGTACTGATCAGAGATGAAGAGTATTAATAGATTATGAAGTCCGTTCTCCTGCTGTTACAAAAGATGCCTCTTAAATACCTGCAGTGTTAGCGCCCTTGAACTTACTTCACTTGCGAGCCTCCCACGTCTGAGGCACAGATGTATGGTCCGAATGCACTGTGTCCCGAGCAGCCCTGCCCGATGGTCAGAAAGCTGAGAGGACAGCCAGTGCGTGTGTGTGATGTGTGTAGGAAGGGGTGGTGGATTGGTGGAGAATCAGAAATCCCATATTTTAAAAAAAATTTTTTTAGTTTTTGAAATTATATTCACAAGTCAGCGTAATTTTAGTGGCATGAATGAGAGGTTTGGAGCCACCTTTAATCAGCCTGTCTCTCGAGCACCTACCGTGGTGGTTTGGACACTTGGGCAGCCCCGGGTTTGAATCAGAGCTCACGACCACGTTGGTGAGTTGCAACTCGGTTTCCCCATCTCTTAAGTGTGATGGGACGTGATGCCGGTTGTGAAAGCTGGTTGTGAGATCTCTGAGGACGCTTGTGGAAGGGCTTTGCTCGGCACCTGGCACGCAGTGGGTACCCAGTGGCCCCAAGTTACTATTCCTCATTGGCCTTACTGAGCTGCGGGGCTCATATACCGACACCCCAGAGCACAGGAGAGGATGCGCTGGTGAGGAAACAAATACCACTGCCTGTCAGTTAAAGCCAAAACACAAAGGAAACCAAGGTTCTCTTCGAGGATCACTGTTCCTCTCATGAGTGATCGTGGAAGTCAGAGACCAAGGTGATTGGAAGAAACTTGGCTGGATTCTCGCAGGGGACTTTCCCTCAAGCTTACCAGCCTGCTGGAGCCTCTGAAGGGTCTTACCCTGGGGTGGGGAAGATCCTGCGTGCCTTGTGTTCCTCTGCTGGCTGTGATTAAGCCCCATGCGGAATCGTCAGTTTGCTTGAAGAGTACCACTCATCAGGTGTTAAAGAGTGAGCATGTAGGTGACAGACAGGTGTGGGATGACAAGACGCTTTTTGTGGATTGAGTATCATGTCCATTCCTGTTAAGCTTCCTGGTCAGTTCATTTCCTGGATGTCAAAGGATGTCTTTTTGCCAGATACCCTTTTACTTAGGCACAAATAGGTAAACTACCTACCTTTCTGATAGTTTGTGTTGGGGCCTAGAAAAAGAAACTGTCTTGGTAAGAGGGGCGACGTAGTCTTGTAGCTGGCGTTAGAGCGGGGCCCGAGGGCCCCCGCTGCATCTAAATGTCACTGTGCCCTCCCCTGTCACCCAATGAGCGGTCAGTGCCCGGGACCTGCCTGCTCACAGCATCCACCAGCGCTCCCACCCCTCTGGTGCCTCCTGGCCCACACTCATTGCTGGGCTCCTGCCCTTCGCCTGTCCTTCCGCCCATGCTGTGCAGCTCCTGGTCTCGAGAGAATATCCCCGGCTTGCCCTCAGGCCCGCCCTTCATGCTTCCACTGCTTTGACCCCAGTGAACACCCCACCCATTTCAACACCCCCGTCTCCCTCCCCTTGGCTTCCTTGGCAGCCCTCTCTTCGCCTGGTTCTCTGGGTACCTCTGGTCATTTTCTCTCTGCTGTCGCTGGACCCTCCTGCCCTCAATACCTTTGAAATGTTGGAGTTCCCTTGGTCTTCTCCCTCAGGGTGACCCTACCCTCCTAGTGGCCTCTCTCGCTACCTCTGTGATGGTGACCTGCACATCGTTACCTGTCTGACCTTTTTCTAGCCGCCTTCTTGCCGTCTTCCTTGGGTAGTCTTGATACATTTCAAAGTAAATGCGTCCATTCTGGACCTTTCATCTTCCCCCCAAATCCCTGGCACACTCTCTTCTTCCTAGTACTGTAATGTCAGGAGCCACCTAGCCTGCCAGTTACACCAGGCTTGCTGTCCTCCTTAACTCAGTCCTCACAGCGGTGTGTCCAGTTGGTCGCCATCATCTTCCAGTTCTGCTTCAGAAATGCTTTTGAGTATCTATCATCTCCACTGCCCCTGCCTCACTTCAGGAGAAATCGTGCCTCTTAGAACTTTGAAATAGCTCTTTAGCCCCTGGGTCCGATACGGTACACACAGCCACATGTGGCCATTCACGTTGAACTGAATTAGACCTGAAAACGAGCCGCACGTGGCTGGTGGCCGCCGTACTGGGGAGCACGATGCGGCACCCCCGTCCCCACAGATGGCTCTGCTCTGCTGGACGTCGCTGCCCAGCTCACCTCCCTGCTGCCAGTTTCTCACCCTCTCCTTCTCATCCTTCGTATGGCCTCCAGCGTTTTCTTCGCAGAAGCAGCGACCCAGTTATGCCACGCCCCTGCTTAAAAACTTCTGTTGGACACTGGCATGTGTTCTGTGCCCCTCAGCATGGCACACAGGTCCTTCACTGCCCATTCCGCCTGCCCTCCGAGCTCGGAGACCCCTGCCCCTCTAAGCCACACGGGCCGCTCCCCTTTGGCGCCATTCCTCTCTGCTTGCAGTGACCCTTCCTCGTCGTCTTCAGAGGAAGCTCGTCATCCGTCTCTGGTAGTGACGCTTCCCCACTGCCTTGCAACCTGGCTTCGCTCCCCTGGCCTCCCCATCTGAGGGGTGTCGCTAGGGCCTTGTCTTCCAATGTTATTGTCTCTGTACCTTCTGAAATAATCTTTTATAAACTATGTACTCCCTCCCATGGGAGTACACATATGTCTCTTACATTTTATGCAATGTAATGTCAACTTACATTTTAAGTTGACATCTGACCTTTTTTCGTTTTGTAAATCACAAGTTCAAATGATTTATTTTTGGGAAAAGGAAGTCGAAAATATTAAACATCTTATAAGATGAAAATAATACGAGGATTGACTTAGTTGGAATGAATCTTTGACAATATGATTTGAAAGAATTTTCACATTTTGATTTTAACCACGTAGTTGAGAAATGCACTTGTAAATAGTTCAAGTCCATTTGTTATCTGTGGCGTGTCTCTAGCTTGGCTTGAACATTTTGGCATCTTGGGGAAAAATTCCAGGTATATTTAAGAGAATTCATATCATTAACCTACGTCTCTTCTTCTTTCTCTTCCCCCTGAATCCAGGACGTCCCCAAATGGGCCAACTTTTACCCCTAACAGAAATATGTTTAAGACACATAAAATGAGGAATCTCTCTGAGTTCAAGGGGCCATGATTAATCATTAAAGGAAACCTCCCTGATAATCATTTTGACTTACCCCCTTTTTTTGGGGTCCCACAGCTTTCTGAACTTTGAAACAATGCACCCAGGTAAGCTTTCAGTGAGAGGGGAGCTGCTGGGAAGATAGGAGTGTCCTTGCGTTTTCAGGAAGGAGTGCAAGGGCGAGGTGGGGATCCGGAAATTGATTCCTTAAATTACCCTTCAAACGACTCCTTGAACTTTTGTCCGTGGGCTCCTGGGAGTGTTTGGGGCCCTCGGGGCTGCCTGCCTTGGTTGGACGCTGCAGCTGTGGGACGCGTTGGTCCCCATCATGCCCGGCCTGGTGTTCAGATGTGGTCTGTCTCCCGTTGTAACTGGCTACAGCCTCCCCTGGGATTTACTGCTTTCCTTAGAGGGGCGGCCGGGGACCACTGCTTCAGCCTTTTCTCTCCCTGTGGACTTGTCTCGGCCACCGCCGGCCCCAGGAAGCAGGTTCCTTGCCTTATGCTTGGGGAGGAGTGGAAGTATTTTTGTCATGAAAAACAACTGTGTTTATAGAGGCCTGCGTGATTTTGTGGAACATTACATAACCAGTGTGAGCGGCCGGGGAAGATGATCGCGTTACCCCCTGCTGGCTGCAGGGCTGCAGTGTGTCCTGAGGCTTCCGTTCCTTCCTGGAGTGGCTGCATTCCTCCGGCTCTGGAACCAGGAGTCCCGGATCCACGAGGTGGACCGGGCCGTGCCTTCCAGCAGATGCTCTCTTTAACATAGTTTGTCATCTCTTTTAGGAGATTACATAAACAGACACCCCCAGGCAGAAAAAAAGAAAGAAAAAGAAAAAGCCGGTTTCAGTTGCTGTCATCCTAGCAGCTCATCCCATCATGCCTTCACACTCAGCTCCAGCTTCACAGGGGGTCAGGAGTGGGCCCCGGTGAGGCCGTCCTGCCCTTCCAAGCTTGAAGTAACCAGAATAAGTTAGAAGTGCTTGACTGGAAGTAAAAGGGCGTGTTGATTTTGGCCCTAACTTATTAGGGAGGGTAAAGTTGATGTTATGCTTTCTGTTTTCAGAATCTGTTTTCTAATTCTGCTTAATACAGCACAGCCCAGATAGGCAAAGAAATGTTGGCTGTGTTTTGGGAGGGGAGGGATAACTGTCACCAACACTGTCCCTTCATTTGAAAACTCAAAGTGTGTTTCGTGCTTATAGCTCCTTCCAGAGCTGAGCTTAAAGTTCTCAAGCATCCCTGGCAAAAGCACCCAGCAAAGGCCAAGTCTTGCTTTCAGAGCCTGTTCAGGCCAAGGGAAGGCGATAAACTCTGACCTGGATTACTGCCCGTGGTTCTGGCAAGAGCCCTGCACATATGCGAGCAAAGCCCAAGTGTTTGCTTTCTAATCGCTAGTACAGTTCGTTGCTGAATTTTTTATCCGGTTAAGTCTAACACACCTTCAGGAAGGTGCTTCTTAATCTTGGACAGGAGATGCCAAGGTGGAGACGGGATTAACGTATGGTTTGGGGAGTACTTTTGTCTTTTGATTTTTTCATTGTTTGTTTTTGGTTTTGGCCACGCAGCATGTGGGATCTCAGTTCCCCGACCAGGGAGCAAACCCGTGCCCCCCCTGCAGTGGAAGGGCAGAGTCTTAACCACTCGACCACCAGGGAAGTCCCTGGGGAGTACCTTGGAGCAATGCGTTTCTGCAGAGCCTGCTAAGATTGTGTTGTGGCTTCCCTCTAGCCTTGCAGTGTGTGGTGACAGTCATTTTCGTGGGAGGCTCAGGCCTTGCACCAAGCCATTTACTTGGCTCTGCTGGGTGCTCCAGCAGGGCGTCCGGGAGAGAGACTGTCTCAGAGCCCAAAGGGGCCAGTGCAGCCTCCCTCGCTAAACTCTCAGAAGCCATCACGGCTGCGTCCTGCCAGCGAGTCACTCAGGGTGGGCACGCAAGGGCGCACACCATGGACTGTGGGTTTCCCCAGAATTGGTAACCCGTTGTGAACTGGTAATGTACAGCAAGCGATGCAATTTCCTGCAACAGGTAAAAATTTGCCCTTGGCCAACATTCTTCTGGCAGGGCTTCACTGAAAAGCTGCCTGCTGTTCTCTTGTCCTGAATCCTCCAGCCCAGTGGCACAGTTACCGGGAGAAACAAGATGTCAGGAGACAGCCATTGGATGAGGTCCATCGGGAGACTCGGTGCCTACTGGCTTGGGCAGAGTGGGTAGCTTCGCAGCAGCTGCTGTGTTCCAGATGACCAGCAGCAGCTCCGTGGTTTACTTAAAAAAAGAACGGATCTGTAATCCACATCTGGAACTCCCACCCCCGTTCTGTCGTGGTCCAGGTATTAAAGCCTGTGACCCAGTTCTGTTTGCCCAGTGGGTACCCCTGATTTGCTCAGGGAAGGGATGTTACTGGATCTAATGGATTTCAGGTCGTCCAGGAAATTGCTCAGTCAGCAATTGTTGAATTAAGTTTAAATGAACAGGCTAAAAATCTCAAGGTTTGGAAGCGTTTTACTCGGGGCAGGGGGTATCACATAATTCAGGGAGCAGCTTCGAGCCGGAGAATAAGCTTGTATCACGGAAGGCGTCTCAGTGACTGCCTTCACCCCATGAGGCCAGGGACGCTCTCAGAGTTGAGATGCTTCTGAGGCCTGACTGTCTTCGTTCATCTCTGAGCCTGGCTCACCAGTCTCTAAGGCCTTCTGGGTGAATCAAAGGACAACAGGTGTCTTTGAGTTGGGCACAAGCTGTCTTTTTAAAGGAACAGCGACCAAACAGAGCAAGTGTGTCTTGGAGAGCCAGGTAAGAACAATTAAGAGCTCAGGGTGGGACTTCCCTGGTGGTCCAGTGGTTAAGAGTCCGTGCTTCTGATGATGCAGGGGGCGCGGGTTTGATCCCTGGTGGGGGAGCTAAGATCCCACGTGCGGCACGGCCAAAAGATTTAAAAGAAAGAAAGAAGGAAAAGAGCTCAGGGCCAGGCTGAGGATAAAGCCACAGAGACGAGCAAGCCCTGTCAGTTTCAGGACCGGCCGCGTTGCCCATGCCGCTGTGTCTGGCTTTCAGAAGATGGAGGTGTGAAGATCTTAACTGCAGAGAACAGATTTTAAAATGAGGTGTTTATTTGCATCGCAGAGGGGTTCTTTCAGATGCCTCAGACTCATCCTGTCCAAAAGGAATTCAGTTTGGCTCTACTCTGAAATTTCTGAAGTCTTCACTGTTAACTGCAAGGCCAAGAGCTGCCTCTCTTGCCTGGATGGTTCACAGCAGTGGCCTGAGTGATTCTTCCGACTCCCAGATCAAATCTTGGAGTCCAGACCCCTAAGTGCCACCACGGAGGCTGTCGTCGCCTGGCTTCTGCTGGATTCACCATCTGTATCTGCACCTTCCCACCCAGACCCTTGGTCCTGTAGCGCTTCTTCCTGGGGACGCCGCCTCTGCCCTGTGCCCTCCTCCCAGCCCTTTCCACTCCTTGCTTGATTGGGCAGCTCTGCTCATCCTTCAGTTCTCCACTGAGACACCAGTGAAATGAATTCCAAACTTACACCGTCACTGCTGCATAGTTTGCTAAAAGCGTTCTCACCGCTGAGAACACTTTCCTGACCCGCTTGCTGGTTCTGGACTCAGCTCTGCCCGCCCCGAGCATCCTCATCTTCTCCACCTGGCACATAACTACAGCTCACGGTGTCTGCCTGGGGCTCACCTCTCTTCCCGGGCGGGCCGCACGCTCTGGGGCCAGAGACCAAGGGACCACCTTCCTGACCACTAGAGCCTCGGTTTCCAGGACAGTTCCGAGACATAACAGGCAGTCAGCAAAGTTTTGTGGAATGAATGAGGGTATAAGGCTTTCTTTTAAATTGCAAGCGTTTCTAATGTATTTTAATAGCTACCTTTCAAATAAACCAGCCATGATGCAAATTCAGGTATCCTGACTGGGGGCGGTGTGTGTGTTTATAGATACCACATTTTAATTTTAGCTGCGTTCAAAAACTCAAGGATATTAGACGGCACTGTCCTTTTGGGAAATGAAATTGATGCTGACGCCCATTCAGAGATGTCGGGGTCTCAGGCAGGCCCAATAAGTAGAGCCTTCTTTTCCTGCCCAGGCTTTGACAGAGTTGGAAACTATATAAACAAAGTAAGAGTAGAGGCCAAAATACTCATCTGTTATTGGTAGAGGTTAAGTTGGAGGGCTCAGCTTGGGGTGAAGACCAAACGCTGACAGAGTCTCAGGGTTAGGCCGTGTCTCCACCCAGGCCTGGGCAGCGCGGGGCCCACCTGGGGGCCTGGGTCCTGGGGAGCCGCTGTCCCATCAGGCCGGCCCCTCCACCTTGGGAGTGAAAGAGTTCCGGAGTTCACTAATCAAGCCCCAGCCAGGAAGACATGGGAAGAAGCCCTCCTTCCCTCCAGTGATTGTTTTAATATCCACAATTGTTCAGCTTATGTTTCTCCAAATAGGTAAGCCGTGGGGCAGGTTTCCTGGAGCCCCGTGAATGTTGGAAAACTCTTCCCATGAATGCTTTTTAGGTATGGTGCTATCTGATGAGGGAAGATGGGTGAGAGAGAGAGAGAGAGAGATTGAGAGAGAGAGAAGTGAAGTCGGAATGTGACGCTGTGTTCCAGCGTTGCCTGAATTGAATTGAACATGAGTAGCTCTACTTCCAGACTCGCCCCTTGACTTGCTGGAGTCTGGTTTTCTACCCCACCTTCCTCTGTGTGCAGCCACCATCCTCATCCCCACACCCAGCTTAACTTTTCTTTGTAAAGGTAGTATTCTGAAAGCATCATTAGGGAATCAGAGCAGTTTTGAAAACAGCGAGGGAGATCACTCAACCTCTTTCCCAACCAGTGGGACTTGCAGGTGATGGAACTTACCAGCCCCGATGGGGGGCACTGTTAATATTTACACTGACTTAGTCAACGTTTAGGATTTGTGGATCCATTCGTAATGAAACTAGGATCTTTCCTTTGAAATTTTTAAAAGAATAAAACTCAAATTTCAAATGTCTCTGAACGTCAGATGTTCCTTTTTTTTTTTTTTTTTGAGAGCATATTAATTGGGGGAAAAAAAAAGGTCATTGCTGCACAGACTCTAATCCTAAGGATGGAAATATATACGAACATAGTCCCTCCCCCCGCCCCCCACTGAAAAGTTACTTTAGACCGTTTGTATGAAAGTCAGGATTCTGAAAACCCTTATTGCGGGGGAAGCACAATAAATGTTTCTGCAGCCCTCAAGCCCAGTTTGAGCTGGAGAGAATGAGATTAGTTAGCTCGCAGGGAGAGACTGTCCAGGCCACTGGCCCTCTCTCCTTTGTGAGGAAGGTGACAGCTGAAAAGAGCCAGGATCCGCCCAGCGACAGCAGTGACAGTTGAGCACAAAGAGTGGTGTGCTCCCAATGACCTCTGCCTGTCCTTGGTCCCTGCTCCTGAAGCGACGAGTAGGGAAGGATGGAGTGGAGGGCGGTTGTTTCGGGTTGAAACTTTTCGCTAGATCTTCAGTTGTGCTTGGGGACCCAGACTTCGACATTTTCCTCTTAGATGCTTTAATGTTCTTAGCCAGTTGATAAGAGTAAGGCCCTCACTGCCCCAAGGATGTGCTCTCTGGAAATTAAATGCGATGGGGTAGTATCCTTTGTACGAATGAAAGGGAGCGCTGCCAGGAATGACCCCGAGACCCAGCTCGACCCCTCCCTAGCCGGTCAACCAGTGATTTCCACCAGCAGGTGGATTTATATGAAGTGAGAGGGCAGCTGAAAGGTGATCACTGAGGTGATGCAGCAAAGGGCAGTGTAAGTGCCCAGCAGGAACCGGCTGTTCTCAGGTCAGAATCAGGGCTTTGCTAGTGTTTCTGTAGTCTGATCGAACTTGGCTGCCCATTGGAATCACGGGTGGGTTGCTCGGGCCCCAACCCAGAGATCCTGATTGAATTGGATGGGCCCCATGCCTGCCGCATCAGGATTGCGGTCCTTCCGCTGTGAGCCTTTCAGCTCATGACTACTCTTCCTGACTCCTGGACTTGACGTTTTTCAAAAGTTAAATGGTATTAGGTAATTTCAGGAGAGATTCTGACTAGATCTAAGAGAGAGCTTATTAAACTGAGGAGACTCGGGCCATTTAGGGTCGTTGGCCTGGGAGAAACTTTGGTGAGAACATTGGAGCTACTGACGTTCCTGAAAGCTCCAAGGGGATACAGCAGGCTGAGTGTCCGCGGGTTCTGTGGACATGGAGGGCCAGCTGTGAAGGCCTTGAGCACCCGTGGATTTAGGTATCCTTGCAGGGGGGGCTCGGCCCTGGAACCGGTACCCCAATGACTAGTTAGAACAAGGCTGGGGACGGGAGAATTGAACTCCGCTCCCTTTGGCGCTGGTCCATGACGGTTCTCCCGGGAGGAGGATGAGGACGGAACTTTTGGGAAAAACAGTTAGTTATATCACACAGTCTCTCCAGACAGAGCTGTTGGGATGTGTGGCCAGGAGCCCAGAATGGAGTTACGGTAGGGATCCCTGCCCTGGTCCTTGGGGCGTTGGCCGCGTCTCCCCTGATGTTTGATCTTGGACACCAGACCCCCGGACTCAACTTCTTTGTTTTCATCCTCTTCCCAGCACCAACTACTCATTTTTATTCATTCACTTTCCCCTCCCCATAGCCTGCTTCGTGGGCCTTCGCCACTTTGGGACTCTAGCTGCGTTTTCCTTTTCCCTTTCCTCTGGTTCATGTTTTATACCCACTATTTGTGTAGTTATGTGGACGTCGTGGGAGGGGATGATGGAGTGAGGTGGTGAGGACCAGAGGGGAGCGGGCCTTGAGAAGTAATGGGACTGGGGCCAGCCCCGCTGTTGATGGGAGGTAGGAGCTAGAGGGTCAGAGGTCCCACCCTTCAGCAGGAGGTCAGGGCAGCAGCTGAGCGGGGCTGACAGAGGGGCCTGAGCTGGCCCGTGTGGGCTGGCACTGACCGTTCCCACGAGCTGGACGTGTCTGTCCAGGCAGGGTCTCTGCCCTTGACGTGTCCACGGAGAAGAGACACCCCTTAGGTCAGGTGGGCCAGATATTTGCTTGCTAAAATGCTAAAGGTCAGCATTCTAGCTCTGCGAATATTGCTTATTTCACGAGAGGGTATTTTTTTAAAAAATGGAGTATCTTTATGTTGTTCTCTGTTTGGCTGAGAATTTCTGTCTTTTCCTTTTATTTAGACAACTTGTTGGAAAACTCTTGCCACTCTGCTAACTTTCAAGATGCCTAGCAACGTTTTATAGATAGTTTGGAACGTTTCTCTCTGATCAGTTTGGTGAAACCATAATAAATGGTTTTATGAAAAGCACCCTAGAGACAGTAAATCTTTCCAAAGTGTTTTTTTCAGAATTCTTTAGTTTACAGAGCTACTTTTTAAAAAAATGTAATGTAGTCTATGGGTCAGGCCTTAGCAGGAACACCCCTAGTTAATGTCCCGCTGATGCTCAGAATATCTGGAAAGGTGAGCTAATGTTTTAGCCACAGGCTGAACGCGCGCAGCCTGGCCCAGGCCACAGCAAGGACCCCATGAACATGCCCCATCATTAGTGCTCCTGTTAAGCAAATGGATATTTCTTGACCCTCAAGAGGGGAGTTTGACCAGATAACTCAGTGTAACATTTTAAAGACGTCTTTGTGAGAGAGTAGAATATTGGATTTTGAACTTTTTAGAAAACCATCTCCTTATTTTTCTTAAACGCGTTGTTTTTGTGGTTGTTATAAGCGTGTGAGATGGAATGTGATAGTTTATGCAGCCCCAGAAGAGACATGTCTTCAGAGTCATTTCGGAGCTGGCATCTGAGTTTCCTAAGTCATTTGGATTTATTTACTTGCGTTAAGTTCAGCTCTAGGGTTGGGCCTCTTAAAACAGAGACTCTCGAGGTTAAGAATTACAAGGAACTGATTTTCTTCATTACTTGCAACTAACTTTGTCTCCTCTTCTCTTTTTCTAAGTTGTACAACAGAAAAGTCTGAAATACAGGATTTAAGGAGAGAACGGCATTTTCACTTCAGTTTTTTTTTCTTTTTCTCTGAACACATGGAAAGGATAAACTGAAGTCTGAAATATTCGTGCTCATTTTTATTTTATATAAGAAATTAGTCCTGTTGCCAATTTCCCAAGGTTCTTTAAGGAATGGTTGAAAAGGTTCTGAAAAAGAACTTTTTTTTTTCTAAATTCTAGAAGGCTTATCAGCTGACCAAGCTTTTGGTCAACAATAAACATTCCTTTCTTTGATGATTCACCAGGTTTTTCTTAGCCTTCCGATGCCTTAGGGCCAGGAGTGTACAGACAGCATGATAAATCAGCTTTTGTTTTATTTTCATGTATGAACCAGAGGCTATTTTGATTTAAGACCAGCAGTCTTGACTCATAATAGAATATGACTGTTTTTTTTTAGATGTGAGCATTTTAGGTGGCCACAATTGTTTTGGAAAATAAGTGGCAGGTGGTCCCATTCAGCTTTACCAGTTTAGATGTGGTGTTTACCTCCCGAGATGGAGTGAAAGTAATTGTATCTGGCAGAGAGCAGAGTCAGATTGTCTTCACTACTAATTATTCACTGACTTCCATCTATGCAGCTTCCCATTTTAATTCAGACAGTAAGTGTCTGCAAATGTCTGTGCTAAATATTCTCTCGCTATCAGACAGCCTCTAAGAGCGTGTGTGCGCGTCTGTGTCTAAGAATTGATAATTTCACTTCTTTCCCTTCTCTTTTCTCTGGTGGTTTATTTTCGGTAGTTAAGTTCGTGGAAACAGATAATTCCGTCATCTTTCCCCCCTGTTTCTGGTGACCCCCTTTCCAGCACTGATTAGTGGGAAAGGGCTCAGTGCACTGAATCAGGACAGTCCCTCTACAAGCACCCAGGGGAGTGGCCCTTCCTGGCAGGCGGGGCTCAGAGGCCTTGGCTGTTACCATTGCAACTGTGTTCATTTTCTTAAAGCAGAGTTTTACTTAGCATATTCTAGTAAATTAAATTCTCCATGACTTTGGAGTCAGGATCAGTTGGTTTTGTAGCCAGAGCCCATCAATCGTTTAAGGAGAAATAACCTCCGTTCACTGACTGCCTGGTAAGCTTGGAGTTTTTTGTCAGAAGCGCCCTGAAACATTTGCCTCTCTCATGTCTATCAGGGACCGTACCTTTTTGACTTGCTTAGACTCTGTCCTGTCGTGGCCTCACTGGGGAGACTAGAGGGCTGAAAGAAAGCCACGCTGGTGGATAAACTGCACTGAGAGGACTTAATGCCACAAGGCGGAGGTGCTAGACAGCCAAGCAGGGCCAGGTTAGAGGTTAAGCCCGTGTCTGCCTGAAGACCCAGCTGGAGGTGGCCACATCCCTGCGCCCCGATGAGGGGTAGCTGGTCTGGGAAGGCCTTTGTGGCAGGTCCCCGTGCTCCCTGCTGTCCTGTCTGGTCCAGTGGGAACACCTGGCCCCTCTCCAGCACCTCCCCAGCCCACCTGGTCCCCTGCACCCGGGCAGATCTGGGGGTAGAGGAGGAGGTGACAGGCAGCACAGGACCTGCTGGTCCCCGTGCTCAGGACTGATTCCAACCGCCTGCCGACCAACGTGGAAATTTTCAATACTCTTTTTTTTTAAACCACATCCCTGAAATTGTAAACAGTTGAATTATTTTCCAGTTTGGTCAGGGAAGTAGAGAATCACATGCGAAATATTTTGGTAGTAGGCAGAGTTACTCATTTTTGTTTTACTAAGTCTTTCCATTCAAATACCCTTGGCTATTTTCTCATCCTTCCTATTTGGGATGAAACCTTTACACAGGGCGCCGGAGGGTCCAGCAGGGCCGAGAGGGCGGGCGAGCTCTCTGTCCTCGTCCCCAGAAAACAACCCACTCCTCTAGGTGAACCTGACTTACCCGCTTTGCCTTTAAGTAGCCCTTCGACTTGATCAAGGGTTAGTGCCTCTTGTTTGTGCTAAACTGTATTGAGGAAACCCTTACAAAGCACAGCCGTTCCTGTTTGTGTTACTGTGTTTTCAATGGGTGGATTTCAGTTCTCTCTTTCAGGGGTTACTTCTCACTCCAGTTTGCTTCCTCTAGTGCCTGGTAATGAATTTGCTGTTTGATACTGTGACTTTGGCCTGCCGTTAGTTGGAAGAGCTCAGCCTCTTCCGCTGGAGGACCATTTTATCTTTTTTATGGTGGGGCACGTACAGGAGAAAGGCAGCAGTGACCTTGTGTGGGACAGCTTCTGTGGCCTGGGCCCGATGCTGCCAGCTCCACGGAGCCAGGCTCCTTTTCAGGAAGTAGGTAGGGCTGGGGTCTGAGTGAGCCTCCGACATCAAGTTCTTTGTGCTTTTTCTCTATACCTTCCTCTTTCCGGAAAAGAATGTGTATGAACTCAAAATGTCCCTCTTCCTCTAGCAACTGTGTTAATGTTGATGCTTTTACTGAGTTACATTTCTTTCTTCTCTTTCTCCTTCTTCAGTTTTTAAACTTCGGCTTAAATCGGTTACTTTCTCCACCCTCCAGCTGTGCACAAAAATAAATGGAGCCTTATAGAATCTCACTGCTCACACTGGTGACAGCCACATTTTAGAGAAATCCAGAAGAGTCATGGGACTTCCCTGGTGGCGCAGTGGTTAAGAATCTGCCTGCCAATGCAGGGGACATGGGTTCGAGCCCTGGTCCGGGAAGATCTCACGTGCGATGGAGCAACTAAGCCCGTGAGCCACAACTACTGAGCCCACGTGCCACAACTACTGAAGCCCTCCCACCTAGATCCTGTGCTCCGCGACAGCAGAAGCCACCGCAGTGAGAAGCCCACGCACCGCAACAAAGAGTGGCCCCCGCTCACCACAACTAGAGAAACCCGCTCACAGCAATGAAGACCCAATGCAGCCCCCCCACCCCCCACCAGAAAAGCGCGTCATGGTGGGCATTCTTAAGATAAATTCTTGAGGCTCTGAATAGCTGTCCTGATAGAACCTCCGAGATAGGGATGGGAGAGTGTGGGAATGGGGACACGAGGACGGCGTCCTGACCCATTGTGTGGTCCCGTAAGGTGTCCGGGGATCCTCTTTCCCGGGGGGATGAACAGACGATGTTCCAGGCCTGCACGGGTCTTGCGTCCCTGGACTGTGGGTACTTTCAGGCGGGCCGTAGAGGCCTGCAGAGGAAGCCATTGCTTGTGCAGAGGTGAACTTCCTCTTTTGCTTGGGGGTCCCAATCGTAGAGTAGGTGAGTTTTGAGCTGCTGCAAGAGTGTCCACTTAGCTGCGCAAGTATTGTTTCAGGAATTAGAAACTCTTTTTCCTTCTCTGAGACTCATGCTTTCCTAAGATAATGAATTTTCTGTCTTCCTATTCTGGTAACTCAAGCATTCCACTTTTATGAGTGAGAGTATATGAGCATTCTTACCAGTCTCGGGCTGGGTTCAGTAAAACTGATTTATTTTAAGATCACCTAGTGAAGTTGTGGAATTGTCAGAGAACAGAGGGAAGATCTAAGTGAAAAACAGCAAAGTCTGGAATCCAGTGGAAAATAGATCTTTGCCCCATTAAGTATCTGACAGCTGGGTTATTTGTTAGTTATGCCAAGGGTATTTTTAGAATTCAGGGTCTATCTCATCCTTAGGTTTCCAGTTATTTTGATTCCCCAACAGACGCTAAAGGATACAAGAGAAATGAGACTGGAAAAAAACAAGTTCTACAGAGATCAGCCCAACTGAATCTTACTATGGTAATTAATTGGCAGAAAATCAATAATTCAGTGAGAAGTCTCAGCCAGTGGTGGCAAAAGACAATGCAGTGAACGTTGGTGAATTTGGGAGAATGTACAAGTGTCAGCTAATTGCGTGAATTTACATACAGTGTGACTGTATTGTCACACAAGACTAGTCATTTGGGAAATTTTATAAGAGATTAACGGAGACCCAGATGTTTAAATTCCTTACCCATTTGCCTGTCTCTAAAGGGAAACCTCAATAAATATGTATTTGGCTAATGAGTTAAAACGGAACTGCTCTTTTTACATTATCATCTGATGACTAAGAAATGTTAGTTTACCTGCTTTCTTTGTTTCTCAAGTTTGTTTCCTTGTGGGAGTTGCCATCTAAAAGTTCCTTCTAAAATGGTTTACTGTCAGAACCTTTTTATACTCTTGGAAATTATTGAGGACTCCAAAGAGCTTTTATTTATGTAACTTATATCTATTGATATTTATCCCATTAGAAATAAACCCCAAGAGATTGAAAAAATCGTTATTGAATTTAAAAAATAATACATCTATTGCATGTTCATATAAATACCATGTTTATGAAAAGTATCCATTTTCCAAAACGAAAGAAACCTTATTGAGAAGAATGTTTCATAATTTTTTGCAAATACTGCTAATATCTGGCTTAGTAGAAGACAGCTGGTGTCTCATCTGGCATCTGCATTCATTCTGATATCACATTGCTTTGGTTCCCATGTATGAAGAAAGTACAGACTCACACAGATAATGTAGATGAAAGGAGGGAGTGTTTTAATTTCTTTTTAGATAAATGTGGACTCTTCTTCGATACTATGCTAAACAAGTGGTAGTTTCTTAAAGGTTGGTCGAGATGTAGATGCCAAAGCCCTAGCTATGAACTCTTAAAACTCTGTTCATGATTTTGAATATCATGCATTGGTGATTTGGAAAATCTCACAAATGTTGATACATTTCATTGTGCAATATAAAAAAAATTGTATCACCAGTGAGAAAAGTCTAAAGACCACATAGGGAAGTTGTCAGCTTCACAGTGGATGTGGACACACCAGTTTTCCAAAAGCCCAGTTTCTGCATGAAAATCTTGACTCTTATTTTATCAGTGTTTTCCTTGAAAACAGGCCCGTTTTGTTTCTTTTCTATAAAATGTCTTCCGGAGAGCCATATCTGAATAATCCCAGTTTGTATATCGTGCTTTCAAGTAAAGGGTGGTGTTTCTTGAAAAAGTGGCTCATTCACCCCACAGCTTGGTCTCGCAGGTGCTTTCCCTGGAAACCCCAGCTGCGTGCAGCGTGGGGCTTTTGCTGTGCGCTCCCCTTTCACCACACAGGATGTTGACAAGCACGCGCTCCGGGACCGTGCTTTGGTAAAATTATTTGACTTCTTCATCAAGGACATTGAGCGAGACCCTCCGTCCACCTGTTGGTTCATTTTAACGGCGGTTATGCGATATGGTTACTAGTACAGTTTGGTGCCACTGCCTTGCTCAGGTGCTCAGGTGCCAGAGGTTTTGCATGTTGTTACTTCTGTGCCACGGGTGCAAACAGGCAAATGGTGTCTTAGAGTTATTATGAAAGTTTTTTTTAATGGATTTTTATTGGAGTACAATCGCTTCACAATACCGTGTTAGTTTCTGTTGCACGGCAAAGCGAATCAGCCATAGGCATACACACGTCCCCATATCCCCTCCCTCCTGAGCCTCCCTCCCACCCTCCCTAGCCCGCCCCTCTAGGTCATCGCAAAGCACCGAGCCGATCTCCCTGTGCTATGCGGCTGCTTCCCACCAGTCAACTATTTTACTTGACACATCCCATCGAAGAGCCTTCAGGATGCCAGCAGGGCCACAGTTTACCCTTTTGAGAACCGTTGCTTTATGACCTTTGGGAAAGGTGCTGAATGCAGCAGGAGCTAGACCTGATTTGTCCTAATTGAGGAGTCCAGAAACGAGATGGATCACAGATGTCGTGCTGGGCAGTGTGCGGGTAGGCGAGGCGTTCACGTTGCTGGAGAGTGGAACTTTCACTGGGGACATCAACTCACGCATCCTGAACATCTAAATCAGTGCCTGGTACGTTACTCGAGAAATATAGGTGGTACTTGGAATAATTAGACTGAGAGTCATGGGTTTACAAATTCAGTGGAGTTTTAAAAGATCAAATTCATCAAAGTCTATTTTTTTCTCGTATTATAAAGGTAACAAAAACGTTGACAAATACCAGTTGCATAGCCCCTACCGTCCCAGGCTCTCCTGCGATACCATAGCCTTCCTTGGTCCCCTGGCCTTTGTAGGTCTGTTTCCCGTTCCATCGAGGTCCCTGTCCCAGCTGTGCAGAGTCACTCCAGCAGTAGTAATTGCAACATTTGTCAATTTTAGCTTCAAAAGCCGACAGGTGTTTTTCCTGATGGGGAGATGCACCGCAGCGTAAAGGACAGCGTCAAGTTGGTAATGAGATTAATTCTGCTGTGTGTGACAGTGTCATTCACTCCCGTGTTCCCAGTGCTTTTGCTTTGTGGCTAGTGGTTAGGCAGTTTACTCTGCTTTCTGTGTGTGAGGTTTCAGAAGTGTGTTGTTCTTGGGTGTTTCCAGAAGAGGGAGGTTCCTCTGCCTAGAAGAATACCTTGTCGTGTCGATCAGTGCTTTTCTTTGTTCTACCTTAAAAGAAATTTATCTTGGTAATAGTGAGGACTAATTTATACTTTTATGGGTTAGAATTACTGCCTTCGGACGTGTGTGTGTGTGTATACACACACACACACACACACACGCACGATATATATGTATGTATATGTATATATAAACAAATAAATTTAAGTCATTCAGGATGGCTGGTTACTTGTGAGTTTGTATTTCTCTCCGTTTTATTTTTCTCTTCCGTTCTCTGATTTTGTGTGACGATTTAGGGTGCTCTTCCTTTGAACTGGGGAGACTCAGATTGGAGTAAGTCTTTTAGAGCCTGCTGAGATGAGAACTGATTTCCTCCCCCTGCTTGTCCCATTGGGGATCCCCAGTCATAGAGGCATCGTGGAGATAAAATGATAATGTCTACATAAAATGAAAATGTCTGACGAAATATTAATAAATACCTTATTGGATGTCTGCTCCTGAAGATGTGGATGAGAGAAACCTGGACATTCTGTTTTACAACTGTCTTTTGAGTTGATTTCGCGGTGATAAAGGCAGGACCCACATGATCGAGCGAATAGCAGAGGACGGCGTGGGCGAAACTGCAGCCCCTGTCGCAGCCGCATCACTGTTCTGAGCAAACAGACAAGGTTTTGAGCAGGAACTGAGTCCTGCGTTTTGCTTTCATGTGGGATTTTTCTGGATTAGCTGATGAAGCCAAGCTCAGTAAATATTATCTTCGTTTCCTGTTGGCCTTTTGTTTTGAAATATCATTCCAGTTCTATTCCCTCCATAGTTTTCTTTTTAGTACTATTATTATTTTTGCAGAGTAGAGGTACCACCTTTTCCGATCTTCCTCACTACGTTTTTCTTACTTTGAGCCCGTGAAATATCTCATTCAGTTCAACAGGCCGGTGAGAGGTGTGTGAAAGTCAATAGCTGTCTTACTACCAAGCCCGCATCTTTGCTCTCTGCCATTTCTACAAACCCTGTGATTGGCACCGTCTGTACCAGCATCCTCTCCTCTCTGCTTTTTTCCCTTGTCAGGTTATTAAGATGAAGGGAACCTCGTGATGGAGAAAGAGTTTCCCAGGACGGGTTTTCTGCCTTTGTTCTCTTTGTGTTGTTTCACTGTAGTACTTATTTACTCTTTTATTTGTGAGCAGGGCCTCAGGTGTCAAGCTGTTGGCCCCTTTGGAGTGGAAAGCCATTTTGGAGGTGAGAGAAATAGTACGGAAGAGAGAGGAGGAGAAGGGATATGAAAGAAAAAAGATTATTCCTCTTGCATCACTTTCCATTTATGCAAAATTCTCAACCTTTGACCTGTCTCCCACCCACCCCCTCTAACCGGCGCCCCACTTTACTTAGACAGAAACTGTACCTCTTCACTTGTGCTTGTATAATACGGCCTGGGTTGTTCTGTGGCGCTATGATGACCACTTCCATAGATAAGTTTGTAAAATACCATTTTTTATTGGGGAAAGTACAGAGACTTAGCTAGAAAGTAAGCCTCAGCTTCTAGAAAAGTCTACTTTGCTGACTGTGTTTATAAGAACTGTCATCTAAAGATCCGATACATTGGACTGAGAAAATTGACACAAGTTATGTTTTCTTGAATACAGGGGATAACCTAAATGGATGGGTAGAGGGTATTCCCTTTTATTACATTTCAAATGGCTTCACTGTATTTTTTCTCCAAGTGTACCAGTTACAGGAGTTAGCTTTGTATTTTCTGTTTTTCTCTATATAAAATAAAGTGCTGCATCTCCGTTGAGTAGGTAAAGAATTGTTTAAAATCTGAACAATTTGAAGTAATGGGGCTTAAATGAAATACATCCTTACCACTTAGTAAACATTCGATACGTATCAGCCGTCATACTTTCCTTCCCCCCCAAACATGACAACACAGGTATTGTGTGGCTTTGCGCTCGCTGTCAGATTCATTTCTTTTGTTCTAGATGTGGTCAAGCCTATAATAGACAAATCTATACCGATTTATTTCCTGTCCCTCATTTTCTGCCTGGTTTGCCCAGCTCATCATAGATTTCCATCTTGTATATTGTGTTAGTAATAATTTAAGTATGATTCAAGAAATTCATCTGTCACTGGGTTCTAGCCCTTTCAGTGTAGGAAAACAGAGACAGCACTACTAGCAAAGTTATCACTTGGGGCACTTTTACCTTGTATGGACACCAGTAGTCTTTTGTTTGAATTTAGACTTTTTTTTTTTTTTGGTCACGCCACATGGCTTACGGGATCTTAGTTCCCCGATGAGGGATTGAACCCAGGCCCTCGGCAGTGAAAGCGAGGGGTCCTGGACCTCCAGGGAATTCCAGTAGACTTTCTTAGCTTATTATGATGGCTAATTGTACTTGTTTTCAAAATAGAGAAGGTACTTGAATTTCACAAATTTGTTTTATTCTTTCCTTTCTTCATTGATTTAATAACTACTATTTCATAATAAAGGATCCCCCAGTCTTAAAATGACATCATTACATCATTACATTAGAACTGTGTTCAACCTGTAGAAAGTGTAGGAAAGCACAGGACTGTGCATGGGCTCCATTTGGTCACGGGTGCTCCCAAGGTCGGATCAATGTTCAGCTCTTAAGATAACGAACATAATTCATAGCAGCACTGTTTACAATAGCCAAGACATGGAAACAACCGTAAATGTTCATCAACAGATGAATGGATAAAGAAGGTGCGGAATATATACACAATGGAATATTACTCGGACATAAAAAAGAATGAGATAGTGCCATTTGCAGCAACATGGATGGACCTGAGATTATTATACTGAGCGAAGCTAAGTCAGAAAGAGAAAGACAAATACCATATGATATCATTTATATGTGGAATCTAAAATGTGACACAAATGAACCTTATCTATGAAACAGAAACAGAATCACAGACGTAGAGAACAGACTTGTGGTTGCCGAGGGGGAGGGCGAGGGATGGATTGAGAGTTTGGGGTTAGCAGATGCAAACTCTTATATATAGAATGGATAAACAACAAGGTCCTACTGTATAGCACAGGGAACTAGATTCAATATCCTGTGATAAACTATAATGGAAAAGAGCATGTACATATATGTATAAATGAATCACTTTGCTCTACAGCAGAAATAACACAACATTGTAAATCAACTGTACTTCAATAAAGTATAAATTTTTAAAAAGATAGCGAACATAAATCACCCCTTTAAGGAATGACATTTTCTTATTTGTAATGTCTTCCTTGTCTACATGCAGATGATAAGCAAACTAGCCAGTGATATGGAAGAACCTGTGCAGGTGTGCATGCCAAGTTCAACGTCCTATTTATTTATTTTCTTGCTGGATAGGTGTGCTTGTGGGGATGCACATGCATTCATCACGTACGTCTTTCTGCCAGTAACATTGTTCCTGGCTCCCACATTAAAATTATATTATTATTCGTTACGTTTTACACACTGGGTCGAGGAGAGGGGTGTTCACCAAACCACGGCAAGACTTTTTGGTGGTCCACCATCTCCCTAAGCAATCTGAAAAACTACTCTCTGCAGGGGCGGCAGGACAGAGACCTGGAAGGATGGCTGGAGAGATTGCCGGTGGCTTGGTTGCCATGGCTGAGAGTTTGGACTCTGTGGTGTTTGTGGGGCAGGTCGAGCTTTTTAGCTTTAATGAGCACGGGTGTATTGGCTCCCAAGAACCTTCCTTATTTATCTTACTAGTGGAAAATACTGAAAGAGCCCAGAGTACTTCCTCCACCACATCAAGGCCATCCCAATAGTCATGGTAATTTAGTTATTTCCTCTTCAAAGTTCAGAGAAAAGGGCTTCCCTGGTGGCGCAGTCATTGAGAGTCTGCCTGCTGATGCAGGGGACACGGGTTCGTGTCCCGGTCCGGGAAGATCCCACATGCCGCGGAGCGGCTGGGCCCATGAGCCATGGCCGCTGAGCCTGCGCATCCGGAGCCTGTGCTCCGCAACGGGAGAGGCCACAGCAGGGAGAGGCCCGCGTACCGCAAAAAAAAAAAAAAAAAAAAAAAAGTTCAGAGAAAAATTAATGTCATAAATTTACGGGGAAGGGATACAGGCTTTGAATTAATTGTACCATCATCGCCAGCAAATGTAAGCTCTCCTGCTTGTGATTACTCGTTTCCCCAACTATTCATTGATTACCTGTTATGCCTAAGGCTTCTGCTCATTAAAAGCTCACAAGTGAATTATTTGTAAAGAAATCGCATACGAGGCGGGCTGAAAAATGTTAGTTTAGAGCAAAAGCAAAAGGTACAAGTAATGGTCTTTGGGAGGCATAGAGGGAAGGAAGATACTGCCCAGGAAGTTTTTCTCGAAAACGTTTTCCCCCTGGAAATGTCTGAGAAAGCTTCGTGACAGTGAAGGATGCTGGGTATCTTGGGTGATGGGAACATCTTGATAAAAGGGACCAAACCAGGAGACCTTGGCGGGTGGGGGGTGGTGGTGGTATATTTATTTAGGAAAGGTCATTTACTGCGTGCTGTGCTTGTCAGGTCAAACGTGCTTGTCTCCACCTTATGGACTTATTTGAAGGCTATTTCAAGATTGAAGTTATGCACGGTGCAGTTTTGAATAGGTGTATTCACCTGGGCCGTTGGTTATGCGCGACAGAAACCCAACTTAAACCTTCTTAGGCAGAAAAAGAAAGGTCCAGTGACTGGGATGTCTGGGAGTAGCATGCTTTAGACACTGTTGGACCCAGGGCCTCCAGCATTGGCCCGGAGACCCTTTCTGTCTTGTACCTTGACTCCCTTTCTCTGCTTTGCTGAGTTCTTCAGCCCTTCCCATGGGGTCAGCAGGATGACGGCCAGCAGCTTACATCCTCCTGGCCTAGCATCCTCAGCGACAACCGACTTGCATCTCCCGAGATCCCCGCATCATCCTAGAAAAGATGGAGGCGGCTCGCTTTGGTCCTGCACCCTGATCTAGCCACTGATGCGGTGGCAGGGAGGTGCCCTGAGCGGCCCAGGGGCAGGGGGTTCCGCCCAGAGCCAGAAGAGGTGGTGCTGAGCAGACAGACCCCGCGGCTCCATGGCTCAGGTGGCACAGGAGGGCACGTGAGGCAGGACGGGGCTGGTACCCAGGTTGGGAGCAGGGGTGGGCGGGGCGGATTGTGGGAAGGATGTGAACTCTCTTCTGTACGTTGAGTGAGAGGTGCCGGCGGGTCATTCACGTGGCCGTTGGCTGATGGGGCACAGAGAGATGGGTAAGGCTGGCCTTGTCCCCAAGCAAGCCATTGATGATAGAGGTAGGCGAGGAATAGGCCAGCCCACGGAGGAGGAGACGGATATTACGTTGAATCGCGAGCTGCTTTTTCAGGTCAGCGATGCAGAGTATTGGTGGTCTCCTGTGGCTCAGCCTGCGCCGTGGGACTCCGTTTGGAGACGCCCAGTGCTCCTCCTTTAGGCACGCACCCACCCCCGTTCCTGCTCTCAGCGCCTCTCAAGTCTCTGAGGACGGCTTTTTCTTTTCTTTTTCCTTGCCTAACTTTTCCCTTCTTTCCCCTCCCGCTACCCCTCCCTTCTCTCTTCTCTTTTTGGGAAATATTCTTCAGGTGCTTTTAAAGCGCAAAGCACAGTGCTTGGTACTGGCTATGCGGTCATGAACCAGACCTGGTCCCTGCCCTCCTGGAGTCTAGAGTCTAGACACAAAAGCACCGTGTTTAGGGCCTGATGGAATTCTCTCGGAGGAGCGGTGTTACAGGGCTGGTGGAGTTCTCTGTGAGGTGTGGGGAGGCATCCAATCCTAGATGCTTCCTGACTCCCCCTTGGGAGGAGAGGAAGGCCTGCCTGAGAGTTGGATAGGTTTGTACCTTCCTGACAAAATTGAGGGGTGGAGGGACAGAGCTCGCCCTGCCCGCTGACTCTCCACCCCTTGGCTGTAGTCCAGCTGCTCAGTGCTACCTGCTCTACCCTTTTCTTCCCCGTTTCTCTCCTCCCAGATACAATGTGGCCTCCTCCTTGGACTCCTCACAGTACCTACTGGAGACATCTTCCTTGATATTCTTTGGACACTTGGTCCCCATCTTCTGTGGAGAGGTTGGCTCCCTCTGTTAGGCGGAAAGCTTCAGGTGGCAGCAACTCCTACAGGGACAGCGTTTAGGGAAGGGTTGGGCGCCGGAGGTGCTAAGTAAATATTGTTAAATGTTAAAGTACCTTCGAAGGGGCTCTGTTTCCAGTTTCTTTCTCCCTTCTTACCTCTACCCAACTTAAAAAAACCACCAGAGTACACATACAGTGGAATATTATTCAGCCTTAAAAAAGTAGGGCATCCTGTCCTGTGTGACAGCGTGGATGAACTTGGAGGACATTATGCTCAGTGAAGTAAGCCAGACACAGGAGGACAAGCACTGCGTGATTCCGCTTAAAATCATCAAACTCAGAGTACAGAGTAGAATGGTGCTTACCACGGGCTGGGCAGGTGGGGAACTGGGGCACGGGGGTCACTGTCCAATGGGTATAAAGTTTCAGTTATGTACAAGGAATAAGTTCTAAAGCCTGCTTTACAGCGTCCTGCCTGTAGTTCACAGTGTTGTATTGTGCTCTTAAACATTTGTTGAGACGGTAGATCTCATGTTAAGTGGTCTTAGCACAATTAAAAAAAAAAAAAAAATATATATATATATATACACACACACAACAGCCACCAAAGAAAAAAACAATACTTGAGTGACAGCAGTGCTTTATGTTGGGCCAAACTGAAATCACAGAGGGAAATATCTCCGTGAGAGGCAGTCCCACCCATGTTGAGAGTCTCATGGCGCTGACCTGATTGGCAGTGAAAACAGACCCCTCCTAGTGGGCAGACATCAAGGTTTGTAACATAGTTTAAAGCTGAGCCGACATCTTGTCCACGATTTAGACAGCAGCGTAGAAGTAGACCTTCAAATAGATTGGACACTGCTTTCAGAGACCGCCGGGGCTCCATGTGGGGGGTGCATGTGTGTGTGTGTGTGTGTGCGCGCGCGCATCTGTCTGTCTGAGTACAACTATTTGAAGCAGTTAAGCCCGGTTACTGGCACTGCTGAGTGGCCGCTGGTGTTGAACATTGGGCGTTGACAGGTGAGCTGGTCTTCAGAATGCATTTCCTGGAGCAAATGGCACGAGCTACAGGATCCCCCGTGATTCAGAAGTTCTCTCCTGATACGATAAGCTCCTTGAATCTGGCCCTGGGCGCATATCCGCGTGGACTGTGCTTCTGGAGTGGCTGAGGTCTGGGTTCGGGTTCCTGGCCTAACGCTGATGGGGAGGTGTGACTTTGCCTCGTGGATTTGGGGGAGGTGCTCCTTCCTGCTGGCCCGGATGCGGGGAGAGGTGGTACCCCTTGTGCACGTCGCCAAAGGTCACAGGTGCACGGACAGAAATCAGCGCCGACCACTTTGGCCCCTCGGTGACATCTCATCATTTTGAAAGGAATTTTTAGGACAAAAAAACGAGACTAAAACTTCGCCTTTCTTGCCTGCCCTGAGTACTAGCAGGCCTGTCCTAAGAGTCGATGGAGAAACGGTGAGTTTTTGAGCTGGAGGGAGTATTTGTATTCTTCTCAGTGGAAAGAAGATACTTGCCTTCACCTTCTCAGAACCTGGACTCACTGGGGAAACAGCTGAAGAACCTGCTGGTCGGGACAGAGGGCCAGGCCTCTGTGTGTCTGCAGATCTGGTTTTCCCGCAGAGCTTCCTGTTGAGGTGTGAGGTGCCTCTCTGAGCAGCGGGGCGGAGGCGGGTGGAGGAGGGTGGTCCCTCTTCCTTAACACTCTGCGACGGCCCCAGCCCCAGGTCTGCTGCTCGGGAAGCCTGTTCTGCAGAAAATGCTCTCTTTTTTTCCTCCAAAGCCGAAACAATAGCTAGTTGCCTCATATAAACCACCTGCTTGGTAGGAAATGAAGCAAAACTCTGGAGTCCCCAATGCCACTCGGAGGATTTGTGGTTTCCCTTCCTGTCGATAAACAAAAGCCGTTGGTTAAAGGAGCAGGGCATTAATTGTTTCCAGGATGTTTGCTGTAACAAAGGAAGGAAAAGTGCCTTTTACAGAGTTGCATTCATTGTGTGAGGGGTATTACCACAAAAGTTAAAGCCTCTCTGCTGGAGAAGAGAAATTAACTACACGATATTTAGTCATGAAACACAGACTGTTTCATCAGTAGGATTTAAAAAAAAATTTTTTTAAATTTAATTTATTTTTTTATACAGCAGGTTCTTCTTAGTTATTCATTTTATACATATTGGTGTATATATGTCAATCCCAATCTCCCAGTTCATCCCACCCCGCCACCCCCAATCAGTAGGATTTTTAAAGACTTATTTCGTAAACTAAAGTTGAGGGTTTTATAGTAGATCAGCATAAAAAAAAACTGTAGAAAACAGCCTCTTCAGAGAAGAAAAGATGATGCCTAAAACTTTGAAAAATAGTGATGCTTAGAGGACTTGAATTTTTCTTTTTTAATTGTACAAGTGCATGCTTTGTCAGCAAGAAACATTTATCATTTGTAGTGCGGGGTTGCGTCTGCCATGTAGGCTGCCCCAGGGTGCTTTTTGGTGTATGGAGTACTATGCCTGGGTGCCCTGGTGGGTGTGCCCCAAGGTAGAGACTTGACTGTCTCCTTCACTAGCTCCTAACTCAGGAGCTAATGACCAGGACACAGTCGGTGGACATTTGCTGCATGGACGAATGCTTGGGTGGGTTTAATGCATTTAGTGAAGGTTGAAAGCGTAACATAAGATACCCATTAATATATTATTTTCTGATTGCTTGATGTTAGGAACCTTTTTGATGAATGCTAGTTTTGAATTGTGGTAAGATATATATAACATGCATTTTACCATTTTAACCATTTTAAGTGTACAGTTCAGTGGCATTAAGTTATGTTCACATTGTTGTGCAGCCGTCACCACCATCTATCTGGAGCATTTTCCTCTTCCCAAATAGAAACTTCGTATTCATTAAACAATAACTCCCCGTCCCCCCCTCCCCAGCTTCTGGCAACCACCATTCTACTTTCTGTCTCTATGAATTTGACTCCTCCGGGGACCTCATATAAGTGGAATCCTACAGTATTTGTCCTTTTGTGACTGACTTCTTTTACTTAGCATAATGTCCTCAAGGTACACCCATGTTTTAGTATGTGTCCCAATTCCCTTCCTTTAAAAAGCTTAATGATACTCTGTTGTATGGATAAACCA
This sequence comes from Lagenorhynchus albirostris, assembly GCF_949774975.1. NCBI lineage: Eukaryota > Metazoa > Chordata > Mammalia > Artiodactyla > Delphinidae > Lagenorhynchus > Lagenorhynchus albirostris. The sequence goes on along the minus strand of NC_083110.1, from coordinate 4,244,577 downwards.
TAATCTGATGGACACTTGGGTTGTTTTTACCTTTTAGCTATTGCAAATAGTGCTGCAATGAACAAGGGGGTACAAATATCTGTTTCAGTCCCTGCTTGCAGTTCTTTGGGGTATATATCCGGAAGCAGAATTTCTGGATCATATGGTAATTCTAGGTTTAATTTTTTATTTTTATTTTTTGAGGAACCCACCGTACCATGCTTTAGATTTTTAAGCTCAGAATGGCTTGTATTGGCTGCACAAGTTTTGTCAGTGAGAATTTCTTTCCACTCCCTCCCCCCTGCACATAATCTTAAATTCAGCTACAGTTGAAGGACTAATAATAGTACATCTTCACCCACTGTTTCAATGTTTCATAAAAATTGAGAGAGATTGCAAAAGGTGGGCTTTCTAAAGCCAAGGCCAAGTATAGCCTTGATAGGTCACCCTATGGTGTATCAGGGACACCGGTAATACTGTGAGGGGGACAAGAGAGGTAAACTGGACTTGGAGGGGTGTGTCTTTTGCAGGCAGCAGAGAAGCCCAGTCTGTGACGTTTCATCCAAACTGTGCACTAGCATCGTTGCATCCTGAGTCTATCCAGTGTCACGTGGGAGAGTGGGCCCCAGCCACTTTGCTCCAGTTTAGTTTGCAGAAATTCTCATGATTCCTATTTTAAAAAAAGAATGTAGGGCTTCCCTAGTGGCGCAGTGGTTGAGAGTCCACCTGCCGATGCAGGGGACACGGGTTCATGCCCCGGTCCGGGAAGATCCCACATGCCGCAGAGCGTCTGGGCCCGTGAGCCATGGCCGCTGAGCCTGCGCGTCCGGAGCCTGTGCTCCGCAACGGGAGAGGCCACAACAGTGAGAGGCCTGCGTACCACAAAAAAAAAAAAAGGATGTAGTGAAAGATCATGATCTTAGGAGCCAGGCCAACTTGAGTTCATGCCCCGCTCTTTGTGACTTGCTGACTTTGGGCAAGTAACCTTAGTCCTTAGAGCACCAGTCTCCACTCCAGGAGGGCAGAAAGGCTGGATTTTTTTTTCTTTCCTCTTTTTTTTTTTTATTGAAGTATAGTTGATTTACAGTGTTGTGTTAATTTCTGCTGTATGGCCACGTGACTCAGTTGTACATATATATTCATTCTTTTTTTTATGTTCTTTTCCATTATGGCTTATCACAGGATGGTGAATATAGTTCTCTTGGATTTTTTTTTTTTTAAGATGATTGTGAGTTTGGAAATGACACACGTAAAGTATTTAGTAGGGCGCCTGGCACATAGTGCTGTGTGCCTAATACTGGCCACTCCTGTTCTTCCAAGCAGATGCCGTCTAATAGAAGTTAGTACCGGAATAGCCGCCTGGAGCAGCAGTGCTCAACGTTTTGGTCTTGGGCCCCCTGGACACTTAAAAATTACTCAGGATCCCAAGGAGCTTTTGATTATGTAGCTTATCTCTACTGATACTTACAATATTAGAACTAAAATTGAGACGTTTTAAAATATTTCTTAATTCATTTAAAATGGCAATAAGCCATGTACATCTTATCATAAATAAATACCTTATGAAAATCACTGTTTCCAAAACCAGAGGAATTAATGAACAGAATGGCCTTGTTTTCCATTTTTTGCAAATCTCTTAAATATCTGGTGTCAGAGTATAAGCTAGATCCCTCTCTCTCTTTACACCATGATGTGTCAGCCTCTGGGAGACTCTGCTGCACTTGGTGTCCTGGTGAAGATGGCTTTGACCTGTGGACCCCCGGAAGGGTCTTGGGAACACCCCGGGGCCCTCAGATCATGCTCTGAAAGCCGCTGAGAAGGAGTTTTCCTGTGGGTCTGAGCTAGGTCTCTTTCCTCTCCTGTAGAATCTTGCTCTTGGCCGTGTGTGCAGGAACTTGCTGCCGCCACCGAGGTAAGCCAGCCAGGAAGGCCGGACCTGCAGAGCCATCCTTACCCCAACGCTGCCTCCAGCTTGAAAATGGGCTTATGTGTCCCGTGCATGGGCTTTTCAAAAAAGATTGTTTCTGTTCCCCTCAGCTTGCGGATTGAATGTTCTTTTTTTTTTTTTTTTAAGATTCTATAATTTATTTTTTATTTATTTATTTTCGGCTGCATTGGGTCTTCATTGCTATGCACAGGCTTTCTCTAGTTGCGGCGAGCGGCGGCTACTCTTCATTGCTGTGTGCAGGCTTCTCGCTGCGATGGCTTCTCTTGTCGCGGAGCACGGGCTCTAGGCGCGCGGGCTTCAGCAGTTGTGGCACGTGGGCTCAGTAGTTGTGGCTCGCGGGCTCTAGAGCACAGGCTCAGTAGTTGTGGCGCACTGGCTTAGTTGCTCCGCGGCATGTGGGATCTTCCTGGACCAGGGCTCCAACCCGTGTCCCCTGCATTGGCAGGCAGATTCTTAACCACTGTGCCACCAGGGAAGCCTGCAGATTGAATGTTCTGATTTGTTCCTCCTCAGCGGACAGGGGTGAGCATTGCTTTAGAAGGCCTGCTTGGCTTGGAGTTGCCTAAATTTCAGGCCTCAGAAGGGGTCGCTAGCAAGTTCCTGTGAGTGTCCCTTGATGTGTGTAAGAGGATGTGGTTTTAGAAATTGCGCTGTGCATCTCTCTCTACACGGAGTGTCCCTGAGATCAAAGGGACAGTGTGAGCTTAATGGTGGGTAGAGGGCTGCTCTCCTGGTGGAGCTGTGTGGCATATGGTGAGGGGAGGGGAGACCTGCACGGAGAAGACGGTGATGGAGGGAGAGTCCAGGAGGCGGCGGAGGGTGAGGTGAAGAGGACCAGGGCTTCCTGCCTGAGCTCCAGCTGTCTCTGCCTGGGGTCACCTAGATGCGTCCCTCAGACACAGAATAAAGGCAGAGCCGGGGCTCCCTTCCTGTGTGTGCGTGCTCACAAATACTGTGTTTTCTGTAACAGCAGGAGATAAGGTGGGTTTGTGAAAGAGCTGTCAGAAGGAACCATCCCCCGGCACATTTGGTCTCTGACCCTGGATTACCGACAGTGGATTACCGTTCTTCTCTGTCTGTCTACACGTGTGCGTACACACACACACACACGCACACACACACAGTTTTCTTCTACACTGTTTAAGACTGAGTTACATCCATCACAGCCCTTTACCCTCCAAGTACTTGTGTGTGTTTCCTAGAAATAGAGAGATTCCCTTAGTTAATAGTTCAGTGATCCACCTCGGATCATTTAATGTTGATTCGTTATTTACACCTAATCTATAATTTGTGTTCCAGGGTCGTCATCTGACGCCAGGCGTCCTGCACGGTGCTCGCCCTCCACACGGGTCCAGTCTAGGGTCAGGTCCTGCATTTAGTTGTCACATCTCTTGATCATCTTTATTTCTGCAGCCTCTGTCATTTATGTGTGGTGGTGCATTTTGAAGTCTGAGAGCCTGCATTTAAAGATGTTTTTCAGTGGATAAGTGGACAAGAACTTAAATGGTGGCAAGGTGTTATTGGAGGAGAGAGTAGATATACATCACATGCTTCCTTCTCACAGATTATAAATACGTAATATGTATGTATGTATGTATGTTGAATGGTGAAATTGTGAAAGCACTGGTAGGAGAGAGAAGAGGAGGAATCAGGGAACCGATACTAGTGCCTCTTAGCCTGAAAAGGCTGTTCCCTCTTAAATGTGGCTTCGGTGACTTTGCTGAGTGCTAATGAATGCTCTGGAGCCAGAGTAAATCCTGAGGGGGGTCAACGATAGAGGGAGATAACTTACATTTCAGCACAGGAAGTGTTACCTCGGTTTGTTTTAAGGAAAAGACCCTCCCTTTGTTCAGCTGGACTTATCCCTGCTGGTTCCTCGGTCCCTGCGGAAGCCGGTGATGAGTTCATTCTGACACCAGCCTCCCGCCAGCCAGGGGCACCTCCTGCTGCCTGGACACCGCTCTGACTCTCCTCTGTCCTTTACTGCGCTTTCCAGTACCCTGGGGAGATGGCTGCTGCCTGGAACGAACCCTTTCTAGGTTTTCTCTAGTTGGTGTGTACAGCGGCTAACCTAAAGGGCGTGGTCTCTAGGTTAATTTCTTTACGGTTAATTCTGATGAGCGATGGTGTGGGTTTATTATAGAATATGCGACCGTATAAACGTTTGTGACACATGCTCATGATATAATTTTAAGCATACTTCATTTTGTCAAAAGTTATATGCTTTAGTTTTTAGATTTATAGATGTATTCGGTTCAAACAACACAGAAATCCCCCCTGTAATCTCACTCGCCAAAGGCAGTCTCTATGGATAGACCTTTGAAATCTCCATGCACACTTTTTAAAAAACAGAAACAGAAAAACAAAAATGGGATTAGTCAATACGTACTGTTTTTCTGGTTGCTTTTGGTCACTTACCAATATTTTGTAGACATCGTTTCATTGTCAGGTAGTTCCTGCCTATTCTTTTTAATGGTGAATTGTTTTTCATTGTGTAGATAAGACTATAATTTATTTAACTAATCCCTGTTGGAGGACATTGAGGTGCTTGTTAGTTATTCCTAACAAAATGTTTGTATGTAGACTTGTACAACTATTTCTTCAGAAAATGAATGCTGAAGTTAGACACCTTTACATGTTTTTTGGCCCCTTGTATTTCATTGGCCCACTTTTGAATTATTACATGTACTGATTTTTTTTCAAACTTCTTTATTCAGATATTAGCTCTTTGTCACATAAATCAAACAACTGTTTTTGCCAATTCTTAGTTTTCTTCCTCTCCTCCCCTCCCCTCTCCTCCCCTCCCCTCTCCTCCCTTCCCCTCCCCTCCCCTCTCCTCCCCTCCCCTCCCCTCCCCTCTCCTCCCTTCCCCTCCCGTCCCCTCCCCTCCCCTCCCCTCCCCTCCCCTCTTCTTCTTTCTTTTTCTTTCAACTGTTTAGTTGTTTATGATGCAGATCCCATTAGAAAATCCTGAGTTGAAAATCCTTTTAGGGCTATTTTAACATGGTTATAATTATACCCCAGTTAAAGGTGATATCACAAATCTGTACAACATACGTGTTGTTAAAAATATATATATAAGTGGAGTTCATTTGCTTTGCTTCTTTTATTTTCCCTTTTTGCAAGGCCCTTTATTCTCGCACAAATTTATACGTAATGAGAACACTGTAATTTGTAAACTCTGTCATAGCATCAGAACAGAGGAGATGCTGTACTCCTTGCATAATCCTGTATAGATGCTTTTATCTTTCCATGTCCTCATTTCTCATTGATGAAGTTAGGACTTATTTGACCTTCATACAGGCTTAGAAGCTTGTTTATCAGATGATTAGAAGACTCAATTAAATAAGTCAGTTATTATCCTTAGGGGATTACGCAGAAAAATTGGAGCTGAGTTCCAAATTCTTACTCTTCCAAAGATGAATAAAATTTTCCAAGACAGCCGGTACCATAGTGTGATAGTGGTGTGCATTTCGTTCATCTTTCAGATTTCTGGTAAGAGTTTTTAACTCCTCCGGCATCAGAAAGCTGCTGTTTTGATGCCGGGACCATCTTGTTCTTCCCCTCTCTGCTCTCAGCTTCACCTTCAACCTTGTACCTTTCTGAAATGAAAATAAATATAGGCAGGGGGGTGCTAGGCTTCCTTGTGATCCTGTCCTTTTTCCTTCTTGGCCAATTTTGTTACGGCCAGTAGAATCCTAGGACTCTATGGACCTCTGGAGGGGCCATTGTTTATCTCCATTTACTTAAAATGTTCTCAGACTGGTAAGTTCCTCATCGTCCTGCCCAAGTTTCTAAAGAAGCATCCTGGTTTCTAGGTTAGATCTCTCTAGTAGGGGAACAGCGCTGGGGGGAGGTCATTTGCTTGCTGACAGCAGCTTTGCCATGTGATGTGTCAGGACCAGGATGTCAAGAGCGAGTTGGAACTCTGAAGTGGCTGGGACATCGAGAAATGCATTAGCCTATGCAGAAAACGTTCAGGTGGTCTCACATCTCTTCCTCAAGTTTGTCTTTTTTGCTGCTTATCTTCATAGCATTTAACGGTAGGTTAATATTTTCCAGGTTATGTTTAAAAACATTTCATTCCACATCTAAATATAGCAGCCAGATTTAGAAAGGTTTAGGCACCTCAGGCAGGCAGTCTTAAAATCTGAAGACCTCAGGGGAGAGAGACCGTGAGTTCCCCTGTCCCATGTGTCCTGGAGGGTGATTTGGTTCAGTAAATGTTTATTGGGTAATTTCTGTACGTGGAGCCCTCTGGTAGGTGCCAAGGAAAACGAGATGATTAAAATGCAGCCCTTCCCCTTCAGGAGTTTGTAATCTAATGGGAGAGGAAAAAAGTACATACAAGTAGCTCTAAGACAAGGTTCGTTTACTGTAGTACTAGTGAGCTGAGATGACTGTGGAACTCTGCCCCCTCCAGGATGCCTGGCACATTCTAGGCACTTAATACACACATTTCAGTGGATAAATGAATGCGTTTAGACATGTACATTTTGGTGTACTTTATTCATAGCAAAAAAAGATGTGTAGAAAGAGATGGTTTGTGGGATTTTATATGGCCCCAGAGGGTATGAGAATCTGTTGAGGTCACGAAGGGCTTAGGGCAGGCGGGGCAAATTCCACCACATAAACCACCCTTTCTCCTTGTGTCCCAGAGGCAGTCCTACTGGTTCCTCGGCCCCCTCCTCCTGAGCCTGGGAGAACTCTTAGTTTTCTGGTCCCCCTGAATCCATCACTTGAACCAAGTAGGATTTGGCCCTTAATTTGATGGGTCCAGCACCTTGGTTTCTTGTGGACTGATTCATGCTAGTCAGATTTAAAACACAAAACCTAACCTGCTTTGTACTTGGAATTATTTTTCTGGATGGACAAAGTGAGATATGTGTTTTTTGATAACTAGGGAATTCTTTCTTTTAATTCTCTTTTTCCAATTTCTTGTGCTTCCTGTTAGTTTCTATCTGGTTGGATACGTGACAGTGTACTTTATGCCCGTTGTATTACAAGGAATTTTTTCCCCAAAATGTAACCCTGGTCAGTCTGATCACACACGAGAGGGACCTTATGATCGAATGTGCAGACGCTTTTAGTCGCATTCACAATATATTTGCAGGCCGTTTCCTCTTTCTCCTAATAATTACGATTGTACAGTATTGCAGCTTTACTTGCTTACTCTTTACTATGTGGTAGGTACTATTTAGTACTTCACCTGTCTCATTTCATCTCCCAACAGTACTTTGAAGTAGGTATTATCATCCCCCTTTTAGAAATGAGGGGACTGGGACTTCCCTGGTGGCACAGTGGTTGAGAACCCGCCTGCCAATGCAGGGGACATGGGTTTGTTCCCTGGTCCGGGAAGATCCCACATGCCACGGAGCAACTAAGCCCGTGAGCCACAACTACTGAGCCTGCACTCTAGAGCCCGCGAGCCACAACTATTGAGTCCGTGCGCCTAGAGCCTGTGCTGCACAACGAGAGAAGCCACCGCAATGAGACGCCCGTGCACCGCAACGAAGAGTAGCCCCCGCTTGCCGCAACTAGAGAAAGCCCGTGCGCAGCAACGAAGACCCAACGCAGCCAAAAATAAATAAATTTATTAAAAAAAAAAAGATAAACATACTGATATCCTGTAAAACCAGATGGAATCCCAGCAGCGCTTTAAGGATGTGTGCTGGAATAATATGGGACAACCACTGTTGGTTCTGATAGAATAATACGAACGACCCACCCACGGCCTGAAGACCCACTTGAGGTATCAAGCCTCTCAAAGCACGCTTGTCCCTAAGGGTTATGAACGCCAGGTCGTTGACAGCTTTATTGACTCTGCAGGGGCTTCTTAGTTGAAATGATAATCCTGCGTGATTTCTGAAGGGTGAACATAACCAATAAGAAAGTCAGAGTATTTGGGGTTATCATTACGAAACGTTTAAAATGCCCTGTCAAATATCGCGTACGCCTTCTACAGCATTATTATTCGGAAAACACCCACAGTTTTGTGCTGTAAAGACAGACCTGAGAGCCAGCCTGGCTTTTTCAGAGAACACATTGGAGTTTTGTAAGTTTTCTCTCCTTTGTTTGTTTGTCTTTATTAAACATTTCTCTTTGGAGGAAAGATCAGTTTAAGATTTCATAAAGGAAGAGTTCAGTGAAGAACACTGCTTGGGGTTAAGATGTTGGTTCTGAAGTAAAATCATTGTTTTTCCTTGATAAAAGCAACTTGCCTTGGTAATTAGCAGAGTGCCGTATAGAAGCTGAGAAGAAAAGGAACTGTGTCCTCCGAGAGTCCTTCCAAACTCCGCAGTCCTTCTGCACCAGGTTTCTGTGATCTGGGAGGCTGTAGTCTCAGGGTCCTTTGGTCCCCTTCACACCTTGAGGCACAGTAGGAGTCAGGGGGCGGCAGCCTTCCCTTCTAGAAGGTTGTTTGTCTCGAGAGAGGAACAGAGTCTACCTGTTTGGTGAAGTGAACCAACTTTTTATATTTAATAACCTGCTAACAAACGTGAACATATTTCTAAGGTCAGATTCTTTGATTCCCTCTTCCCCTCAACGTAGTGGTGACACCAGCTGGTAGTTACGAGCCCTTTCTCTTCCAAGCTGTCCTTTCCTTTGGCGGGAACAGCTCCTGGGCTGTCTTCCCACCCTGAACATGAAGGCACTCCGAGGACAGAGCTGCTCCAGAGACTTCGGAAGGAGAGTTTAGCTCTTAGCTGCCTGGGCTGGCGTCGCATATATTTGCAGAGACAAACATCTAGCAAATGGGCTTGGTGGAAATAGTATGATTTAGTGACAAGAACGTGAAAGGACTTTCATTTTAAGCTTGGACAACAACAGGGTGTGCTATCCACATTGACAGATTATTAACTTAATGTCACCTTGGGCAATTTACTTAATCTTTTATGTGTCACAGTTTGGATATTGGCAAAATAGAGATGATAACCTATGGTAAGATTTTTATATGCATTCAGTGAGGTAATGCTTATTACAACTCATCTAGCTATTTTATTCGTTGGCTTTCGGTTTTATCTGATAAATATACTGAAGTCTGTTTGTAAAACACAGTTATTTTCCCATCTCAACTTTATTGTTCGCACAGTCAAAATCCATGGTAGAATCCCTTTTTTATAAATATATTGAGAAAATGGAAGGAAAAAGCAAAGGCTAAATTAAAATCGGGAATTAAGGAGTATTAAAATGTGGGTTTTCATTTTTCACTTTCTTATGATCTTATCTGACTTTTTTTCATAGCCGCCTGTTGTGACTTGATTTTTATTCCGTCCAGCGGTGGTTTCTAGAAGAGTAGCACTCGTGACCTCTGGGTGGCCCAGCCTTTGCAGGCTTTGTCCCGGGTGCTTATGTAAGCAGATAGGTTGGGCGGGGGGCGGGGGGGCCCTGGAGAAAGAGAACCAGGAATGGCTTTCTCTACATAAGAACCCATCTTGGTCTAAGCCATTTTGTGATCTAAGCCTGGCCAGAGTGCTCGCTATTGAACAGGTCTCAGTAATTAATGATCTTAAGGGAGGGGATGCAGAGACAAGGGAGGAGACTCAAGAAACACTAGTGCAGCCTTGGGACAGGTCCTGGTTCCTAAAGGGATACGTGTAATAATATACCTTTGAGTTCTGCAGAAACTAAGCGTCCCCCCCCCGCCCCCGCAGGTGGAGGATGGAATGATGACGTTGACCCTCCAGACTTCAGTCAATTAAAGCTTGGACTCTGTTGACCTTTGCCCCAATTCTGTGCTGAATTCTCCTCTGCTCAAGTCCTCATGAACATGCATGCACCCTTAGCTTAAAACTTCTCCAGTTTCGCTGTTGGGGGAGACAAGGCTTTGGGAAAGGCCCGCAGAGGTCTCCTTACTTGCCGCAAGTACTTATAAATCCTTCCTTCGCCTGCGCTTTGGCTTGGTTGTGTCTGTTGGTTCGACACCCACCGAGAGGCGAACTCAGTTTCTGGTAACACTTATCCCCGCCCTCCAGGTTTTTCTTGGCCGCCCCTCAGCTTGGGCAGTGGACCTGACTTGACCAAAAGCTCTGTTATCTTAAGCAGTGGTTCTCAGCCCTAGCCATCCCTACGAATCGCCCGAGAAGCTTTTAAAAAGTACCAAGTACGGACTTGGAAACTACATTTCTGACATCTGTATCTTTAAAAACTTCCCCAGGTGATCCTGGTACACAGTGAAGGCTGAGAACTCCTTTAAGTGTAAGGGAGCCGTGCAAAGTCAGTAACCACTAAGATGTAGTCATCACTTTCATGTCTATTTCAGTGGGGAGGAAAAAGTCTCCTAAAGGTGGTAGTGAATCGTGGCGCTCAGTCCCTGCGTCCCCACCCCGATTTTCCTGTATAGACTGTTGGGCTAAACTGGTTTGCTGTGTGTTCAGACAAGGTGAGGAGTCCAGGCGGGGAGATGACCGCAGGGGCTTGCATGCTGCCCGTGAATACATTTTGGTGTTCTTTCCATCCCTTTGTCTGTTGTTGGGAAGTTGAGTGTGTAGGGACAATTCCTTGTGTGCTCTGCCTGCGGAACTGTACTATTTTTAGGCACTAACCCACACAATAGGTTTATTAAAAGGCTATGAAACCTTTTGAGGCTGGTGGATTTTGTCTGACAAGGGCTGAGTTACAAGCAGGCTCTCCCACCTCCCAGTTCAGGCACATAGGATTTTTCTGTTTCTTCTTTAGAAAGCGTCTGAATAGCTTCAAAATACAGTGGTTTGGCAGCCTGACAGGTGATGCCAGATGTCTGCGTAGCTCTCCTCTGTATCCTGGCTCTCCAGACACAGAGCTTTGCAGGTGTATGTCGGGTTGCTAATTTTTATTTCTTCTCCATTCCCTTTTTTTTTTTTTTTAACATTTTTTAACATTTATTTATTTATTTTTGGCTGCATTGGGTCTTCGTTGCTGCGCGCGGGCTTTCTCTAGTTGCGGCGAGCGGGGGCTACCCTTCGTTGCGGTGCACCAACTTCTCATTGCGGTGGCTTCTCTTGTTGCGGAGCACGGGCTCTAGGCGCACGGGCTTTAGTAGTTGTGGCTCGCGGGCTCTAGAGCGCGGGCTCAGTCGTTGTGGCGCACGGGCTTAGTTGCTCCGTGGCATGTGGGATCTTCCCGGACCAGGGCTCGCACTCGTGTCTCCTGCATTGGCAGGCGGATTCTTAACCACTGCGCTACTAGGGAAGCCCTCCTTTCCCTTTTAAAATGTGCTAATAAAATATGTATAGTTCATAGTGCTGGGGGAAAAAAGTGAACACATGAAGCATTTTCTTGGTCTTGAATCTCTGCCCTCTGTCTAAAAAGATGTGTTTTCCTCCACTGAGGGGATCCCCTTGTCTGGGTCTGCTTAGCAAGTAGATTAAACAGATAAAGCCAGTACTGATGTTATTTTAGATTCGTTTTTAAAATGGCAGTCAGACCTTACTGGGTTCTAATCCATTCTCAGGAATATGCATCCATCCATTAGGAGGCAGAAACATGAGTTAGCAGTAGTCGCAATGGAAAAACAATCGCTCATTGTGAAATAATGTGATGCCCTTAACGTGTCCACAGGATAGACTGGATGTTATTTGTGATTCTTTTCTTTCTCTACTATATCGCCCTCCATTAAGATGCTATAACAGGCAGTGTGTATTAGAGTTACTGCTAGATAGCTTTGACTTTTTAAAGTACGAATCTTCATAACGATCACTCCCAAACTAATTTTCAACCAGGCAATTAGCCAAGTGAAGATCCCCTTCCCCGGTGCTTGGTGACGGGTAGACTCCAGCTTACCTATGACAACATGCGTGATTAATAGGGACGGTGTTAACCCCTGTGTGTTGGTGCTACAAATTTGTGATTCTCCTTGGCGTTTGAACTGCGCTATAAGGATCTGTGTCACTCTATAAGGACAAACCTGGCCTGTCTTGTTAAGGGGAACATTTTGGTTTTCCCAGCTACATGTGGGCCATTTCCCCCATTTCTTCTTCTTTTTTTTTTTTGCGGTACGCGGGCCTCTCACTGCTGTGGCCTCTCCCGTTGAGGAGCACAGACTCCGGACGCGCAGGCTCAGTGGCCATGGCTCACGGGCCCAGCCGCTCCGCGGCATGTGGGATCTTCCTGGACCGGCGCACGAACCCGTGTCCCCTGCATCGGCAGACGGACTCTCAACCACTGCGCCACCAGGGAAGCCCCCCCTGAGGTCTTTTTTGAGCTAGCCGTTTTTTGAACTGCCCTACGTCCCCGTCCCCTTCTCTCCTGCCCTGGGATCTTGATTCAGAAGGTTAAGATGGAGGCTAGTAAACGGGATTTCCATCAAGATCTGTTCTCCTGCAGTTGTCTGTGTGGACCTTTGGGAGCTGTCCCGTCGTTTAGAGGTCCATTGTATAGAGGCATTCCAAGCCCTGCAGTGATAAGGAACTTAGGCAGGGTCCCACCTAAGGCCTGCCAGTCAAAGGTAGAAGTCTGTCTCCTCCTTTTGTATCATGTCTGTAGATGAGGCAGAAACAACCAGCAGATTCCCTGGGCTGTTTCTCCTGGACGCAGGCAGACTGCTGTTCTGCTCATTTGTTTTCCATCTCCTTGTCCTGGAGACTGTGTGTGTGTGCCTGTGACAGAGAGGGACATGGACTGAGCATGTGACCTCTGCAGTCTCCCAAGCCAGGACCAAACTCAAAGGTACCTAGTATGAGATCCGGTTTGAATTCTTTTTTATTTATTTATTTATGTATTTTTGGCTGCGTTGGGTCTTGGTTGCTGTGCGCAGGCTTTCTCTAGTTGTGGCGAGTGTGGGCTTCTCATTGCAGTGGCTTCTCTTGTTACGGAGCACGGGCTCTAGGTGCACGGGCTTCAGTAGTTGTGGCATATGGGCTCTAGAGTGCAGGCTCAGTAGTGGTGGTGCACAGGGTTCATTGCTCCGTGGCACGTGGGATCTTCCCGGACCAGGGATCGAACCCGTGTCCCCTGCATTGGCAGGCGGATTCTTAACCGCTGTGCCGCCAGGGAAGCCCCTGGTTTGAACGACTTATATCGAAAAACTTATTGTTAAGTGTATTCCCTTTGCCATCCATTGTCGTGGTCTCGTGTTTGTGTCAAGTGGGGCTCTGGTTAGCTTTGCACGCTGATGGATTCATCAGCAAGTTTCAGTCGACAGAGCAGCTTCCTAACAGGGGCCCCTCGGAGTCTGGCAAGCCAAGGCCTAAGATGTAGTACTTATTCTGATCACTTAGTGACAGACCAGACATGTATTTGCAAATTCATTTAAAATAAGCGAAGCTGACTTCTTGAGATTAACGTGAAACCTCACTTTCCTTTACCCTGATAGATGATGATGTGGAGTTGGGAAGAGAATGTAGGAGAACGAGGTGGTCATTTATGTCATGGATCAGAAAGGTCCAGGAATTCATACTATTTGTCTGACTTGACCTTGGTGACGTGGAGATCGCGGTCTAGCTCCCAGGGACCTGGTCCATGTAGGGAATGTCTGTATCTGCTGACTCATCTGTGTGAACAGATGTGTAAGAGTCACGATGTACTTGTCTGACACATGGTAGGTGCTTAATAAAATACTCAGTGAATGCAAGCTTAATGCTTTAAAAAAGGTTCCTTTGACATCTATTACAATTCTAGCTCAGGATAAAGCAGTGTTTTATTTACCCGTTTTTCTCATAAATTTCTGGGCTCTAAAATCTGTTATCTTTAGTGGGATAATTTACATTTCTTATTATCCAGACTTTCTGTTTTTGGTATTTTTCCTGTAATGGTCCCTCTCATGATTCTGTTCCCTGTCAGGAATTACATCCACTTAGAAGCTTACATTCCGGCTCATTGGTAGAACTCGGCACCAACCCAAACCAGGGCCTGGGTCTGCTGTGGGAGAGGCTTGGCACAAGGGTTCCTGGCCTGATCCGCAGTCTCCCGAAGGCTGGAGGCCTCGCCCTGGCCCGAGCCCGGGCCTGCCTACTCCTCGGTGCCCTCCTGCCCACACCTGCCAGGTGCCCAGGCGGCTGAGAGTTGGAGGCCCGCCCTGCTGACCGAGTTAACCAAAAAGCAGTCACTTTGTTTCCACGAGGACTAAGCAATCATTGGAAAACCTTCCTGTATGGGAGGAATTACAACTTTATAAAGGGATCTGTGAGTACTAATTAACCCGATAGATGATCCGAGAAACAGTACTGAATTGAATTTTATATTCCCAAAGATTTTATTAGGGACCAGCGGGCACGTGATTGCCAGGGAATAGCAGCTTCTTTCGAATGTTAGGATTTGGGTAAATAAATTACCAATGACCAGATGACTGATTACCTACTGACTGCTTGATCTGGGATGAGGTTGGCTTAGGAGGTATTTAAGTGGTTCTACCTAATAGTCTGATGGGTAGGAAATTGCTGGCTTCCCTGCTGCTGCATTACCACAGGGAGAACTTTTTCTTTTTTTTTAAAAAAACTCAAACTAAGGGACTTCCCTGGTGGTGCAGTCATTAAGAATCCGCCTGCCAACGCAGGGGACGTGGGTTCGATCCCTGGTCCGGGAAGATCCCGCGTGCCGCAGAGCAACTAAGCCCACGTGCCACAACTACTGAGCCTGCGCTCTAGAGCCTGCGAGCCACAGCTACTGAGTCCACGAGCCACAACTACTGAGCCTGTGTGCTGCAACTACTGAAGCCCACGTGCCTAGAGCCCGTGCTCCACAACAAGAGAAGCCACCGCAATGAGAAGCCTGCACACCGCAACGAAGAGTAGCCCCCGCTCGCCACAACTAGAGAAACCCGCGTGCAGCAGTGAAGACCCAATGCAGCCAAAAATAAAAATAAATAAATAAGTAAATAAATTTATAAGAATAAATAAATAAATAAAAACTCAAACTAAGTTTCTTTGCTGGCAATCCAGGACCGACCAAGGGATAATTCTGTACTGAGCTAATTCTTTTGTGGGCCCTCAAAGTCCAACGGTACTTTGTGTGATAGAGATAACAGGGCTAAAAAGTCAAGAAACGAATCAGGGGGAACCAACAGGAGGACATTTTTTTCCAGAATGACTTGCCAACATGTAGGTTTTACTCTTCCTGAATCAGAGGACTTTTGTGCCCCTGATGAACAGATGCAGTCAACTTATATCTGCATCAAATTAGGCTTTAGTAGGAACACTGTCACTCACTCTGATAGAGCAATTTCCTGATTTCAGGTACTATATACAGGTGTTACTGATAAATCAGAAGACAGTTATATTTGTATCGAAAGACTTCTTTGCTTCATGGGGCTCTCCCCATTAAAAGTATGTGTACTACGTATGCAGTATTTGGGTAGAAAGAAGAAAATCAAATCAAGCGCCAAAACCCAGCTATAAAGACTGATGACATTTTTGGAGAATTTTCTTCATCTTTTTTTTTCAATGAATAGATGTGTCCATGTGTGGTTGAGTTACAGTGCTGTGAACATACTGTATATATATTTCGGGGTGCTTTTATTCATGCATTCTAACACTGCACAGCTCATGATTTCGTGGTCTTTATAAACAGTATCTTTACGCTGAGACATCGGATGTATTTATTTTACAGAACCTGGCACAGTTCCCTCAAGGACACAGACCTGGGCAGGGAGGGGTTGCACTTCTTTATTTTTTTTATTTTTTTTGGCCACGCCACTTGGCATGCAGGATCCTTAGTTCCCCAGCCGGGGATCGAACCCGTGCCTCTTGCAGCGGAAGCGCAGAGTCCTAACCACTGGACTACCAGGGAAGTCCCATGGGTTGCACTTCTTACCAGCCTTGTGCCTTTGGCTGTGGAAAGCAAAGCACTCTGTGCCCGTGGGATCCAGCTGAGCTGATTGAGTTTATCTTATTATTTGCCCATATCCACAGCATCTCTTCTGTATGAAGATGTGGAAGAAAAGTTTATCAGATGAGATGCTGGTGCCCAGTGACTGTGCTCTGCATAGTTGAAATACTTTCCTCCTCCAGGCTGATTTCCAGTGCCATCCTTCTTTCCTGTGGGCTGGCTGGGGGTGGGGGTGGTGGTGGGGGAAGCTGGGCTCTGGCTCCCCGAGGGGCTTGGAAGGCTGATGTCCAGACACTCGCCTACTTTACATACTGGAGGTCACCACCCTACTGGTGGGATGAGGACTCCCTGTGTGAAATTAACACATGAAGGGAATTTATATCACGGTAGCCTTGGGCTGGTTTTTGCAAATTAAGTTTGGCAGAAACGAGCCTCAGCCCTGTCCAGGCAGTATTAATTTCGTACTGGTGTAGCCAAGGTGTTTCCATGACGTTTCTACCCTGAGAGGTTATGAGTCTGGTTTCCATTAGGACAGTGAGTCTTGCTGAGTAAATCATTGTCTCTTTAGTAAAAACTGCTGTTGATCAAGAGCGATTACCTTCAGTAAAACTCGATTCACACAGTGTAGCAGTTGGAGGAGAACATGTGTGAATGTGAAGGATGGTGTGTCAGCCAGCAGAGGCGCCAGCCAACTCCTTCAGAAGACTTTTGCAGGTAATAGTCACTATTCGGCATTCAGGAAAGAAACTTTGTTTCTCCCAGCGCACTCTCAGACCCATGGTGTTCAGCATCTCTCAGCTAACCATGCTTACTAAGCTGAGTATGTATCAGGGACACGCAATTAGTAATTTACAAAAATAAATATAACCATCATGGGGCCCTAAATGGCGACCTCTTCTCGGCCCCCGCAGGTGGGCAGAGGTCAGAGGGTTGCTGGCGTCTCTGCAGTGGAACAAGGGAGATCGGTGAATTGAACGATTGCTAGATCTTGGTACGGACAACAGGAGTGGAGACGCCCCTTCTAGTGGCTGAGGGTCCTTCTGCTCTGGACGTCAGCATTTGCTACGGGATTCTTCTTTCTCTACATCCCCACACTCCCTGACCCAAACTCTCTCTTTAATTATATTTCGTCATGAATTAGGCCTTTAACAGTCAGATTTTACAGGCCTCTAGGCTTCTTGCTCTTTAGAATTTGAATCTCAAGGGGGTGATGGTTCCCCTTGCTTCTAAGCTCTCTGGGGAAGGTTCACTGTTCAAGACGAAGGCCTATGATGGCCAGTTTCCAGGTAGGGTTCTGTTTAAATGATGCTGTTACGACTTGTCGCTTTTTCCAGGAGGGCTGTGTCCTTGTTTTGGTTTACTCTCCATACCAACATTGCTTTGTTGCTGTGGATATAACAATTTATATAAAAACATTCTGCCTAAAGGTTTTAAACGTGGGATTTATCTGTCATCTGGTCACATAGCAGTTCGTGTCATGATGGTACAGGATGTTCGGCTTGGTGACACTCTCCAGCTCTGGGCTGCCTGGCAATGTTTCACTTAGCTGACATTTTTTGTTTGTTGGTTGGTTTTTGTTTTTGTTTTGCATTTTCACTGTGCCAGGTACCTTGTTAGGCAGAGTGAGAGAATATGAAATTGAATAGCTTTCTCTGCTTTCTAGATTCTTAGTCTAGTGGGACAGAGAAACATGTAAATAAATACGTAATGATGCTATTGAGTAATGTTTGTCAGAATACAGAAGGAGGTGAGAGCCACAGCTCCCAAAGGCGGTGAGAACACATGGAGGACTCGTTGGCTGGAAAGAAAATGTTCTTGGGGAATTTCAGGAAGTCCATAGCGCCTAGGGTTTGGGGTAACCAGGGTTCAGTGGTAGGGAATGGAAATTCTGGTGGAGGTCATCGTCTGGTAGGGCCTCTCATCCTGTGGGGTTGGGAGAGTCAATGGTATGCATATTGAAGAAACACACAAGAACATTTTTTCTAAACCTGTGACTAAAATTAAACACCTACCCCTGGAGTATGTGGCTTCCTCGGTTGAAGAGCTAACTAAACTCTGTGAGCCCCTTATCTCACATTTAATAAGGATGCTGATAATGACGTCATTGGGCATCTTACCTAAAATAGAATGCCTTCAGTGGAGCCTGGACCAAAGCTGGCATTCAACGCGTTATGTCCTCCTGTCCGTCCTATACACCTCCTGATCCTGTTCAACAGACGTTTGCACCAGCACCTCCGGTAGATTTGACAGGCACTGACCGCATGGGCCCCTCACCTCCTTCGTTCCTTTACTTTACTGAGCGGCCCTCTTTTGTGTTTGTTCCATCTTTTGCTGACGGAGCACAGGTGAAAATTTCCCTTTGCTGGGTGTAGGGTTTTCTCTCCCTTCTTGGCCATGGTCCCAGAACTGTCACAAGTGCTGGCTTGTGTCCCTCTTGGCCATCCTGATGTTCTCTTTTCTGTACTCATTGAGATTTGGGTACCTGGGTCTAAAAAAACGGAAATATGAACTTTCTACAAGAAGTGTACTTTAACTTTTTCTGGGTAAATCATCTTATCTCTTGTTTTGCAGACCTAAGCCTGACCCCAGTGTGCATTAACTTGGAGCCCTTCAGTCTTCTTCTTTTTTAAACTTGGTAGAAGAGAGGGGTAAGATGCCTAGTTTTCCAAAGCTCAAGTTCAAAGATTCTCAAGTGTGATTGAAAATAGCTCCTGATGACACATCGTTTCTTTGGACTTTATCTTGTTTCTGTCTTTGGACTACAGACTTACCTATCTGGTTTCTCCATATCTGAAGTTTATGTTCCATTAGTAACTGTCTCCTGAGTGACAGGGGTCGTATTCCTATCGGGGTCCGCAGCAGTTAAAGCACATTTACGGAATTAATTTTCACCTGGTGTGTTAAAACTGCACCGTGGCCCTACCTGCCACTTGAAGGGAGGGAAGAGAAGTTTTGGATTTCGGTCTTTCTTTTAAAACGGAAATGGCGATCACCAGTTGGGTATCTCTGCTTGAGCAACACTCCAACGAAAAGCCTGGAGCCCCCGTAGATGAAATCGATGTGGGGAAATTGGAGGCTCTCGGCTGCCAGCCCAACCCTTGATGACGGAGGCTCAGTTTAGGTGAGTTTATTCCCCTGTTAGTTTCTAGAACAGGCAGAGGTATCCTGATACAGCTGTAATCACAGTCTACACATTAAACATCTTTGAGCAGCTCAGTGGACCCTGAATTCTTGAGGCCGATATTTCAGACTGCACACTTGTGCTATCTTTGGCCGGAATGTCATGTCTAAGGAATTCTGCGTTAGCTCTTCGGGGGCTATCACCGAGTGTCGGTGATCCCTGAACTGTCGACAGTCCCCCGGGCTAACTTTGGCTTGTCTTTACTTCAAAATGCTGTTCAAGAACATTGTTGCCAGAGAAGCAGCTTTTTAGTTAACGCTCTTGTGAGTTAATACCCTTGTGATGGGTAATTCCGCCCTCCCCACCCCCCGCCCCCCCACAACCCGTACTTTTCTATAATGGAGAATTCACCAAATGGCTTGGTTTAGAAATGTGTTTTGTGTGTGTGCTTTCTAGGACTGAAAATGCAGTCCACTCTCTCCTGCTGTTCTGTCCTTTTCATCCTTTCATTTATTTGGCATTTCCAAAGACCAAGTGTGCTGGTTGGTCCTTTTTTGAATCTGCTGATTTGCTGTGAAGCTGACGTCAGGGTCTGGACCTTTACCCTTACATATGCTAATTATTAGAGTACACTGGCAGTTGGGGGCTTTGTCAGTGGGGTTGAGAAAGGTGGATCATGTATCGGCTGTCTGCTTTGTCTCGGACTTGGCGATGATATTTTGGTGAGAGCCTGTTTATGGCAGAGCAGTTTTGCAATCTGTGTTGTGTGGCACGTGGTTAGAGCCTGTCTTCAGGACTTGGGAAGAGTGGGTGTGTCCACGCTCACCCTCGTAGGGGTGTTAAGTTGAGAGGGGCTGTATGGCCTCTGTGGCCCCAGGTGAGTGTCAGGCAGTGAGTGGAGTGTGTCACCGTGGGTTGGGTTACCCCCAGACTTGCCTTCGTGAATACCTGCTTTCCCGCTCTGGCCTAAACACCCGGGAGGTGAGTCGTTGAGTCTGAAACACCTTCCCTTTTAGGTTTGGGTTGGGGGTAACACGACTGCAAGACAACAGTCTTCTCCGGGTGATTTCATCTGTTCGGGGCAAGTGTCGCCTGTCTCCTCAGTGTTGCTGCGCACATGCCCTGCCATTTAGAGCCTCGAGTTTTCGAGTGTGGGTTGTATCTGATTTTCAAGTAAGAGCCTTGGCCAGAATTGACTAATGAATGTACATCCATTTGTAAATGCAATTTCTGGTTTAACTTACTTGCTTTTCTTCCAGAGGCACTTATTATAAGGACGCAAGTCCAATACTTAATAGGGAGAAAAAAGGGGACATTTGGTTTTGTTAATTACAGACTAGGCGTATGGTGTGCAGATCGCTCACTTAGACGTTCATTGTTGGAAATTATTTTTCTGTTGTTCGTTTAATAAAAATAATTGAACCTCTTTTAGCCTGTTAGATAAAATTAAACTGACAAACTCTGTGGCATGCCTGGGAACAGTGTCCAGCTTGCCTCGACAGCTGCAGGGCCAGGGTGTACCCCAAACACGGCTGGCTGCGGATCCCATTTCTAGAAAGAAAACATCCCTGCGTGTGCCATAGCGTCAAGATCCATCTGCGTTACATAAATAGCACGCGCTGGTTAAAATAAGTCATTGTTTCATTCTTCGTTACACCGGGGTTCTTGCAAAAGCAAACTGAAGAGGAACCTAAGCGGTATCCTGAGAAAGACTAAAGGAAACTGATTTGACGGAGTCACTGTTGGAAAGGTTTTTCCTGTTGAAGCCTTCATTACTTGAGAGGTTGGAGTAAAGTAAATTCGTGAAAAACAGAACTTTGCGTGTAAATATTCTATTTCAGAATCCCCTCTTTTAGCATAGCCCCTTCCTGTATCTTCTCCTGTGTGAGCCACTCTCACTGGAACATCTCTGTCCTGTTACTGAAGTTCCAAACAGTCTTGCCACTGATGTGCTGTATCTTACATCTAACTTAGAGATCTCTCCTCCTTTCCCTTCTTTTCTGACTTTCTCTGATAACTGCACTTAAATAATTTTACCACTTGTTAACATCTATCGCTCGGAGTCACGGACAGGAGATCAAGGTAGAAATTTAAAAGAGAGGATTGACATATACACACTACTATATATAAAATAGATAACTAATAAGGACCTACTGTATAGCACAGGGAACTCTACTCAATACTCTGTAATGGCCTATATGGGAAAAGAATCTAAAAAAGAGTGGCTATATGGATATATATAACCGATTCACTGTGCTGTACACCTGAAACTAACACAACGTTGTAAATCAACTATGCTCCAATAGAACTTTAAAAACAAACAAACGAAAAAACCCCAAACAAACAAAAACAGAATGTATCCATTTTGGTCCTCAATAGTTGTTCTGTTGGAAAAAAAACCATATTCTCTTAGAGAAGAAGTTGAAAGCAGTGTCGTGGGAAGATTTCGTTTGTTCATCTTGTCTCCTTGGGTATATTGTAAGCTTCCTTAAGTCAGAGCTCTTGCCGTCGGTATCTTTCACCCCTTGCCACGGCCCATCAGTAAATGTTTAATGAACGCCCAAATGCAGGAATGAAGACGGCCTAGCAGAAGATTGATTTTTGTTGATGCCGTATCTGTTCTTAATCAGAAATTTTTTATTGGTCACTCAGCGATGGCTCCAGCTCCACAGTCGATGGAAATGTTATTTGTACTCTAGGAATTTAGAATCTGACAACAGAGAGAGGAAATATTCGCAAACTACAGAAAAGGTCAAATTTTAAAATGAGTTTTATAGTAGAAGAGGATTTAGACCTATATATTTGTAAGGGGAGTGAAACATTCCGTAGATGCCGGAGTGGGGAAGAGTGTAAACATGGTAGCAGGTGGGACACCGCCTCTGTCTGGGTCCAGGGCAGGCTTCTTGCCCTGGACACTGTGGCCACCCCCCATCTGTAGCCGGGCCAGGGGCGACGCCTTGCACTGTAGTGTCGGCTTGAGTGCGTTAATTACAGGAATCCGCTTTTCATTCCATTGGTCCTGCCTCTCTCTTCCCCTTTTCCTTCTCCCGTTTTCTTCCCGACACCGTATTTCCTGGGGTAATCCATTCACTTGTGCATTCTTTTATTCAGCAAATACTTATTGGTTACCAGCTCTGTGTCAGATACCAACTCCGTAAGTCAGCGAGAGCCACGAATCTCACGGTTTCAACTTTATACCTCAAAGAGTCCGGAAAACATGTGCCATGTGTAAGCATGTTGTTGTTATTGATACTGATGAAAGCTGTCTTTTAATCACTGATTCCTCTTTTTGAGGCACGGGGCTAAATACTGTCTGTAAATTAAACCCTTCTCTGACTTGAAAACCTCGGGCTTTCAAGATAGAGTTAACATTCCTCGGCCTGGGCTTTTCATGCTCAGCACTTCTGCTAAATAACTAGTCTTTCCAGCTGTAGCTTTTACTGTTCACGTAAACATGAATCATTTGCTCCAGCCATACCTGTTTATCCATCATCCTCCGTGAGGCTTTGCACAGCCCGGAGTGCGCTGCCCTTTTTCTCTCTTTGAAGATAGAGTGGAACCGTTCTTTGCGGCAACCCCGCCCCCGTCCCCCAGGCCCTTTTTCTCCTTCCTCTAAATTCGCGCAGCTCATGCTGTGAGGGCCGCCTGTCTGTCCCCTCTAGCACAGGGCCTCTGCTGGCGCGGACTGCTCAGATGCTGGCCGCTCGGCGCCTTCGGTCTGTGGTCCGCCCCCAGTGTCGCGTGGAGCAGTAAACGTGCTGTTTGGTACCCTCACCCAGCGTTCCTTCCAGTCTTTGGATGTTAAAGGTATAAGAATCCTTCAATTGTGTAGTGTTTCAGATCTAACCTTTTCATCTTTGTAGATGGAGAAAAAAGTTCTGGGTCACTTAAAAAACAGAACAGGGCTTCCCTGGTGGCGCAGTGGTTGAGAGTCCGCCTGACGATGCAAGGGACACGGGTTCGTGCCCCGGTCCGGGAGGATCCCACGTGCCGCGGAGCGGCTGGGCCCGTGAGCCATGGCCGCTGAGCCTGCGCGTCCGGAGCCTGTGCTCCGCAATGGGAGAGGCCACAGCAGTGAGAGGCCCGCGTACCGCAAAAAAACCCCAAAAAACCACAGAACATATTCAAGGGAAAATGAGAGAAGGCATCAGCTTCGTGTTTGTTTTTTTGGAGGGCCTAACACAAGCATCATATTATCTCATGTAATCTTCTTGCCAGTCCTACCACATACTTTATGATCTCTTTAGGGATGGGAAGCCAGCTCAAAGGGGCAGGGCCACCCAGCTAATAGGTGGAGGAAGCAGGGTTCCCCTTTTTCTCAGGCTCTTGTTCTCTGAAGTCCTTGCTGTTTCCACCTATCTTTCCCTGCCTCTCAGTTTGCTGCCTTTTTTTTTTTTTTTTTTTGTAGTACGCGGGCCTCTCGCTGCTGTGGCCTCTCCCGTTGCGGAGCACAGGCTCCGGACGCGCAGGCTCAGCAGCCATGGCTCACGGGCCCAGCCGCTCCGCGGCATGTGGGATCTTCCCGGACCGGGGCACGAACCCGTGTCCCCTGCACCGGCAGGCGGACTCGCAACCACTGCGCCACCAGGGAAGCCCCGTTTGCTGCTTTTGTTCAGCTGTTCCTCATCTGCACTTGCTGTTGACTTCAAGCTGGTACCTGGTGAATTGATTTAACAATATCCCTTCATGTTGCCCATTTCCCCCTATTTTCCCTTTCCTTCCTCTTTCCATATGCTTGAATATTTTAAATAACATTTTGAAAACAGGTGTTTGGTGTGTTTTTTTACTGGCGTTTGTATGTTTTAACCCATACACCTCTTGAGTTTTCTTGCTGTATCACTTCCCCCAGTGGAAGAGAGTTTGCCCAGCCGTGGGTTCTATTGTCTGCGTTACGAAGATGGCAGGGGTGTTGGATGCCTTGAAACGGGACCCGCGGAGCTGTTACGACAACTGATTTTTGCTCGTAGCAGCAGCAACAATGGCCACAGTCATTAATGCTCAGAAAGGCAGAATCAGCGGTTTTTCCAAATGTTTTTTCTGCTTTTGTGTAATACTGTTTAACTGCTTTTCTGGTTGAAAATTCTGCTGCTGTCAGGATTATTTCTTGTCTACATGAAGGTGCTGCACAGACGCCTGTGATTGGCCATCCTGTTGGCTTAAGTTAAAGCTATCCTTGTCATTTCTAAACTGGTTTGAAAATACAGAAGATGAAAATAGCAAAAAAGAAAGGAAAGGCATAGTAATTAAGGCTGACTTGTGGTAGACGGCTGGGTAGGAACGTTCATATTTTAAATACTGAGAAATGTAAATATTTGACTTGATATAATGTGACCATACATTCTTCACTAGATTGTGATTATTTAAACCTTCTGTTGAGCTCTTAGACAGATGGTCTTTTGAGTAATGAACACTCCTGTGAATACAGCAAGATGCCATTTGGTAAACGGGTGAAGTGGCATTATTATAAATATTTTATGCTTCAAAAGATCCAATGTGACAGTGGGTAGCTGCAGAGTCGAAAAATCCTAAACTCCGTCTTATCGATAGCTTGGAATTTGCAAGCATTTCAACAGCTATTCTCTGCTTCTGCGCAGGAATGAAGCTAGAGGATCACTGTCATAGATATTGTCATCAAACTGTGTTTAGTAAGAGTCTCTTGGCCTGTGTGTGGCTGGGCTTCACAATCTCCAAGAGTCTTCCTTCCTCCCTGCTGGGTATTATAATAAGGCAACAGGATGTAGTGAGTTAGGGACATAGAGAAACAAAATTAAAATGATCAAGAAGAAAAATAATAGTGACCGTTGTTTTTGTATATTTAACCTTAAAATGTAAGCTTGATTTTCAGTTAAAAAAAAAAAAAAAGAAGCTGAGTTTTACTCTCCATATTTGTGCCCGAGCCCCGTCCCTTAATCCCCCAGTTTTAGGCACATGCAGGACCTCAGTGATTTGTAATCATTAGGAAAAAGTGTCCCACTTAAGTGAGTTTCCCAGTTTCTCATCAAATACCACGCCCATCCTAATCACTTAGCATAGTTTTTAAATGTATATCGTCATCTTCATTATAATTCATGAATACGTTAGAAACTGACATGCATCTCTTTAATCAGACATCTTGGTTCTCAAGGGCATCTGCTTTCCACTGTCGTGCAGTTAGAAAATCCACCGCTTACTTGAGAAGGGTTAAAAAAGGCCAAGTCATATCTTAGTATCATTGTGACAAGTTTGCACCTCAGAGGAAACCTGGAAGCGTCTCTGGGCCTCCCGGGTCAAGAGACTTTACCATGTTCACAGACCTGCCCACACTCAAGTGCCATCTGGAATTCCTTATAAATTTCAGTGGGCAGCTGGCTAGCAGAACGTCCTGTTACTCTGCTGGTTTTTAAGGTGCAGTTCCAGAGTTAAACATTGCGACAAAACGTAACATTTTCAAACTGTCCAGGCTTTTCCTAAAATAGTGTGTTACTCCCTTTACCAACTCTCTCCCTGCCAAATAGAGGACCCAACGCACTAAGTGTTAACTGGAAAGAAGTTAGGTGAGGCTACTCCTCTCTCCCCACGTCGCCTTATTTGCAGTCCTCAGCAAATGCTGCAAAACAAGGCAGGTAAGAGCTCCATCCAGTAGGACAGCAGAACTGATTAAAGCACATTTTCCTTCACTTTGGACCGACCTCGATCCAGATAGGTTGCCCTAGAGATTTTTTTTTTAAGATTTTTTCCCTTTTTTTATTAATTAATTAATGAATTTTATTTTTGGCTGCATTGGGTCTTGGCTGCTGCGTGCAGGCTTTCTCTAGTGGTGGTGAGCAGGGGCTACTCTTTGTTGCGGTGCGCGGGCTGTAGGCACGCGGGCTTCAGTAGTTGTGGCCCGTGGGCTCAGTAGTTGTGGCTCACGGGCTCTAGAGCACAGGCTCAGTAGCTGTGGCGCACAGGTTTAGCTGCTCCGCAGCACGTGGGATCTTCCCAGACCGGGGATCGAACCCACAACGCCTGCATTGGCAGGTGGATTGTTAACCTCTGCGCCACCAGGGAGGTCCGGCCCTAGAGACTTTTAACTGTTTCTAAGACCAGCCATGCTCCTTCAGTCGTTCTCAGTAACCCCCTCACCGACTGCTTGTCCTCTGATGGGGTCGGCTTTAATTCCCACTTTTCCACAACCTTGAGGATTTTGGTTCCAAATCTCTCCTTTCGGGAATAATTACAAAAAGACATCGGGAAGAGGGAAAGTGGGTTAGAGAGGAGGGCAGTTTGAGACTAGAAATATTTGCAGTGGAGCTTTAATAAGAGAAAGAAAGGGAGTGGCGGGGGTTCCCCTAGGTCACTGGAGTGGGGGAGATGGGACGTGAGTCAGGCAGGCTAGAATTGGGGGCAGCGGCTCCTCTTGTCCCTTGTGATTGGGGGACGTGTGGAGTGGCTGCGTCCATCTCTGGGGGTTCGTGTGGCCTGAAGGGTGCTGGCCTTGCAGGCCCAGCCATGTTAGGCCCCTTGTTCTGTTTAGTGTGCAGATCCCGGCCAGTGAGAGCGAGCTTCTTCTGTTTCCTGTATCCTTTCTTGAAGAACCCCCTCTGGTCAGTTCTGTTCAAGCCTCTGCATACTCTGCTATTTATCCCTCTGGCCCCTTGGTATCTCCAGAGGCTTGTGCTTGTTGATACGATGGATGCATCTTTCTTCTCCTCCCCTTCATCTGCCACGTTTTCTTCCTCAGCCCTTGCGTGGACCAGGCTCTTCCTTCCTGCCTTTGCACGCACCGCTGCTTCTGCCTGTAGCCAGTGCCCTTGCTTCGCACCTGGCCCCGGGGACGTGAGTGCCCTCACCAGGACCTGGCTGGGGTGCCACCCAGACCTGTTCTGGGAGCTGGGATCCTGGGGGACAGCGTGCGTTCCCATCATCACTAGACGGGGAGGCCTGTCTGTGTCCCTCTCCTCAGTGCCCCTGCAGTGCTGAGCTACAGCCTGCCTTACACTAGATGCAGTGAGTGTTTGTATAAATACTAAATGAACGCAGTCTATTGACTGAGCTCATCACCGTTGGGGGTTATAAAGCCAATGTTTCGTCTTCTGTGAGTCTTGCTGTTGTGGAAAGGCAATCGCCCCATAATACAGATATTCTGGGTTCCATGCTGGTTATGAATCGAGGAAAGGGTACACGGGGTGGGAAGCAAATTGAGGTGGTGGGTGACGTTGTTTGTGGCGTCTCTGAGAATATCCCCTGGGGGGGCGGGGGGCTCTTTAGCTGTGTTTGCTTGGTATACCAAACCCCAACCTTGCGAGCCTGCTAGCAAGGCAGCTGCAGAAGGAAAAGCATCCCGTTCTCCAGTCTGTGGTTTATAGACTCTGTGAGAACCCCTGTGATTTGGCCTCTGCCGTCAGTGTGTGCATGGTTACTAATAGCAGTATTCATGCTGATATTTATTTTCCTTTTGCTCGAGTAATTGTCCTGCAGGAAAGCTTGTCCGTAAAAAGTAGGTTATGTGATGACTTCTCTAGAAAACTGGCTTCTTACTGACTCTTAGGAGGGTTTGAGGCGAATGGGAATCGCATTTGGGGACCGCCAGGCGTGGGTCAGGCCCTGGCCCGGGCCGTCCTGTGTGACCTTTGCACGGCACAGATGCTGACCCCGCCGGGAGCAGAGCGCCTTGTGCTTTCGGCTGATTCGCAGCCAGTCAGGGCCCCGGCAGGGGAGAGATCGCTCCCAGATCTGTAGTGTTTTGGAGAAAACTGCCTGAAGACTGAGGAGTTTGAAACTAAAACGTGTACTGTCGGTTCATCACTTATCAACAGGAATTGCTTCAGTAAACCCTGTAGAAGGCCTCCAAGACAGTCTCCAGAATCACGTGACTCGGACGATGGCGTTGCTGGTCTTCTTTCCCAGATGGGTCGTTCTCAGCGTTTCTATGTTTCATCGCTCTGCTCTGCCCACCCCCCATCAAAGGGATCCTCACACGTGACTAGAGTGAGACCTTTGTTTCTGTCCCCAGCAATGACCGATTGCCACACAGTGACCCCGCATCCAGAAAGGGCTTGCATTTCATCGGGGCCGTTGCTGTATCCCGGGCTCCCTTGGACGTGACTCAGAGGAGCTGGCCTCTTGCTCACCTGTGGGTACTAACCTCCGGCTGTTCTTTATTCCAGCAGTGGGTCCTGCATATAAAAATCCGTCTTCTTTTGGGGCAGGTGAGATTTGGGGCAAGAGTTTATTTATGACTTATTTATTCCACATTTTATTTACTTGGAGAACGGTATTCCCGTGGTCCCAAAGCATGTTTGGTGAGAAGTTTTTCTCTCACCCTTTGCCCTGCCATCCACTCCCCCCCTCACAGCATCTCGTGCATCCTTCCAGGGATGTGTTAGGCATATTCACGCAGATACCCATGTTCTTTATGCCCGGTCCTAGCCCACGTACAGATTCCTTGCATCTTTACGTATACTGTGTGAATATTTCTTAAATTCGTTAGCTTTACGTGGAAAGTAAGTAGATTTGGAATATGGCATTTGTTGGCCTTCTGCTGACGTAATTCTGGAAGGAAGGGTGGCTGCTTGCCTGGAAGAATACCCCGCACTCCTCAGGGCTTGAGACAATCTTGGAACCTGATGTGACATCAAGTGCAGGAAACCTTTTCTTTTTTTCTTTTGATAAATTTATTTATTTATTTATTTAGGCTGCGTTGGGTCTTCGTTGCTGCGCGCAGGCGTTCTCTAGTTGTGGCGAGCGGGGGCTACTCTTCGTTGTGGTGTGCGGGCTTCTCATTGCGGTGGCTCCTCTCGTTGTGAAGCACGGGCTCTAGGCGCGCGGGCTTCAGGAGTTGTGGCATGTGGGCCTCAGGAGTTGTGGCTCGCGGGCTCTAGGCACGCGGGCTCAGTAGTTGTGGCATGCGGGCTCAGTAGTTGTGTGTGGGCTCAGTAGTTGTGGCTCACGGACTCTAGAGAGCAGGCTCAGTAGTTGTGGCACACGGGCTTAGTTGCTCCATGGCATGTGGGATCTTCCCGGACCAGGGATCGAACCCGTGTCCCCTGCATGGGCAGGCGGATTCTTAACCCCTGTGCCACCAGGGAAGCCCCCAGGAAACCTTCTTGACTAACCAAAATTCTTGTTCTCTTTCTGTCCATTTCCTCAGACATTGTATGATTCACTGGCAAACTGACAGAAAGTTCCAGACTATTTTTTCTGTTGCCATTACCCCGAGGTGTGGTGAGCTAAAGCACCCTCCACTCAGTGTGTCCTTGCACCTGCCGACTGCCCACTCATCCTGTGACCACGCCGACCTTACACAGTGTGTTGGCCCAGACTTAGCATCTAACTTTGTATGGTCCTGTATTGTCATCTGACTCATCAGAACTAGACTGTGAGCTTACAGATCGAAACCCCGGCTTACACATTTTAGGGTTGGGTGATGCTAGGGTAAGTGGTAGTTTGTCAGTAAACCTGTAATGGAATCTAGTCTCCTGTCTCTAACTCCCTACGGATGACTCTTCCTGAACATTCCTCGGGTACCCGTGTGAAGGCTCCAGCCCCCTCCTTCTGTGACCCCTTCTAACCCCTAGTGCACACTTCCCTCTCCTGAGGGTCCCGGGAGGCTTCCTCTTCCCGGTCCCTTGTCTCTGGCCTCTCCTGTCTCCTTCTGTGCTTTACTCAGACACATGTTCATTCGTTCGTTCAGCAGGTAGCGCAGACCTTGCGATGGTCAGTTTTTTTTTTTTTTTTTTTAGCCTTTTTTTTTTTTTTTTTTTTTCCTGGTACGCGGGTCTCTCACTGCTGTGGCCTCTCCCGTTGCGGAGCACAGGCTCCGGATGCGCAGGCTCAGCGGCCATGGCTCACGGGCCCAGCCGCTCCGCGGCATGTGGGATCTTCCCGGACCGGGGCGCGAACCCACGTCCCCTGCCTCGGCAGGCGGACTCCCAACCACTGCGCCACCAGGGAAGCCCGCGATGGTCAGTTTTATGTGTCGCCCTGGTTAGGCTGTGATGCCCGGTTATCCAGTCAAGGGCACTGGTCCGGTGCTGCTGAGTAGCTATTCTGTACACGTGACTGACTTCTACAGTCTTAAGTCAAGGAGGTGATCTGGGTGGGCCTCGTCCCATCAGTTCAAAGGCTTTCAGAGCAAAAGTGTGGCTTCCCGGAGCAAGAATACATTGTGTGTGTGGACTACAGCCTGGGCTCTGGTCTCCAGTTTCAGCCAGTCCCAGGGATTTCACACTCACCAGCCGCCGCAGGGGTGTGAAGCAGCTCCCTTCCCCTCGCTGTGTGTGTACACCCAGGCATTGCTGGCTCTCTTTCCCTGGTGGAGCCCTGACTGATACACTGCCACAGACCTCCTTTGAGGAAATGTCCAATCCCACTATGTTCCTAACAGACTGTCTCCATTGATTCCCCACCGCCTGGGAAAGCAGAGCACCAACGTGACGTAGAGCCCTTTCCGTCCGCGTTTGATCCTCTCTCTCGAGAACCCTGGTCTTCTCGGTCGCAGCCATCCCGCAGCCCTGGCCATTCCCCTGCTGCTCTGTCCTGCCTCGGTGTGGTCAGCCGTTCCCGCCGCCCGGAAGGCCCTTCCTTTTCCTCTCCGGTCACACCTCCCTCTGGCTCGTCCTTTAGGATGTGAATGAGGTTTCATTGCTTCTGAGCAGCTTTTCTGACCAGCCCCACGTCTATTTTCTGGTGTCAGTTTTCTTCCCGATGCTCCCCTAGCGCCCTGCAGCTCGCGCTCCTAATACCTACAGCAACACGTTAAACTATTTGCGTGTCTCTTCCTTTATTAGACTGCGTACTGATTTGGGGAACTGAGTTTTGGTCTTGCAGAATGCCCACTGCCTGGAACAGTCCCTGGCACAGAGGAGATGGCACTCCGTGAGTGGAGTGACCCGTGTTCCTCAGAGTGTAATTCCACCAGGCCTTCCATTGCCCCGCGTGGAGCAGGTTGAAGCATGTGTGTGGTCGCACCTGGTCACACCTGGTCGCGCCTGCCACCCGCCTGCAGAGCCAAGCGCTGGGCTGCCTGGAGCCGTGTGACCAGTCATGTCATTGACGCTGGCTGGGCAGACTGCCCGCTAAAACTTTTACTGGACGGAAGGCAGGTTCATAAAGCGTATTGACTCTTACAAAGGAGGAGTGGGCCATAAAAACCCTTCGGTTAAAGCAGATGAAAAATAAGTCAATGAGGGAGGACATCTCAGAACAGTCGTGGCCGTTTAGACTGTGCTCTCTCCCTCTCTTCTCAGGGCAGTTGGGAAGGTCTTTCATCAAGAGCTGAGACACTTTTTGAAGTGAAAGGGCATCTTTACATGCAAAAATGGGGTTATGTTGTGCATCGGCTGACGGCCGGGAGCCTGGGGGAGGCAGCCTGCGCTTTTCTGGTCCTCAGATGGTCTACTGCATGCTGTGTGTCCAGATCCCTCCAGCTTCCGTCAGCCTCAGGATTCAGACAGGGCTCTGGGTCTGCTGGAAGATGAAAAGGGCTTTTTCACTTTGGGGATCTGAGTGTTCCTAACAGAGCTACAGTTTGCAGCATAATGACGACAAGGTTGCTGATTTTGTCTCTGTCAGTGACACCGCAAGAAGGAAGGAGGAAGGGAACTTCTGCTCGGCCTGTAAATAATTTACATTCTGAAATGTTACCTGGCAATTCGGCCTCATAACTTCAGCTCTTAAAGGAAGCCAACAATGACTTATTAAAAGGAGTAATGTAGATATTTATTGACATGGAAAGAAGTCATTGACACACGGATTGACTGTACTCAGTGCTCCGTGATGATTAAATGGGAAAGAAATCCAACAAAGAGGGGATATGTGTATACGTATAGCTGATTCACTTTGCTGTACAGCAGAAACTAACGCAACATTGTAAAGCAACTATTCCCCAATTAAGAAAAAAAAGAGAGAGAACAGTATTGTATCCATGTGCCTATATACTATTGTATCTATACTGTGGTGTAATTCCACGACTTTTACATTGTAAGTGTGTAAATAATTATATGTAAATTAGAAAACTAGAAGGATATCTTAATAAAAGTTAAGGGAAGTTTTTCTTTTTTCTGGACCGTTTAAAATTTTTTAGAAATAATTATCACGCTTTATCAGAATGAAAAGGCATTAATGGCTTTTCGATTTTTTTGGTAGGGAAGACAAGAGGTTAGAAGAAACTGGACAAAAATAAAAATAAAAAGTCACAGCTTCTGTAAGGGTGGTGATCTTGTGTATGGTTATTTATTTTTCTGTCTTTCCCCATATTTTATTAAGGTAAGCAGATTATTCACAATTAAACCAAAGCCCACTATGGTTCTCCTAGGGCACTTAGCTCCCACACGGAGGCTGTTAGATATTTGAGTCAAGTGCTTTAATTTAAAAATTTACATCACATACCAAAATCAAGCAAGAAATGTGTATGCGGAGTTGGAAATCAGTTTGTGGTCCCACATTTAAGTCCCTGTGAAAGATGCTCAGTGTTCCCCTGCAGGGAGCTTTGTAACAGTTCATGCTTCTGGAATTGCTGAGTTGTCTGATCAGAATCACTGGGCTTCAAAATTGCTGCAGGCTTCTTGTGATTTTAACACATTCTTGCAAGTGTTTTTATAAGCAGTTGGCTGCTTTGGTGCTCCTGTAACCATCTTCTTAAGTTGGGGAGATTTTTCTCTGGAAGGAAAAGGTATGAAAAGGAGCAGACAGTCTTGTGGCTGGGCCTGGCCTGTTTACAAATGTGTAAATCCTGGTAATTCCTTTAAAAAGGATGCAGGAGCTGCACACCCACATACAGGGAGTGTGTACACGACAGCCTGAGAGAAAGGGGGTGTGTTTTAGGAGCTTTTTTGATTGAGATAATGAGGATATTCCAGGCACTTGGGTGCTTGTATCTCTCTTCCTTTAAGCACCTTTATATTTAGAAAGTCTTTACAACCATTAAACCATGTAAAACATTCCCTGTGTCCCAGGATGTCCCAGAACGTGGAAGCAGTTCAATGCCTCTTCCATGTAGAAGAGGATAAAAATTTAATTTTTATATCAGAAAAAAGGAAGGTTTGTGATGGGGGCTGGGTTTCCATAAATGCATGCATATGTTTTTCTGTATCCCTATACGTGTATGGCCACGTGTAAAACATTTGTTATGAAAATATTAACGGCAAAGTTAGAAGTTCCAATCATTTGGAATGTTGATTCTCTTATATCGTGATAAAAAAATATCTTTCAGTAAACCATTCAAGTTCTGTTCGTATACGGTACATTTTGCTCTTGTTGATTAGATAGACCTCAGGTGAAAACAGAGGTTGGCTATTGTGGCTTTGCCCTGTTCCCTACATTCTGCTCACCCAGCAGCTGAACGCAGGCTCTCCTCTGGACGACAGTGGCGGTGGGCTGGTGCTGGACAGAGATCCTGCAACAGGGTTGCCAGGAGTGCAGTTAGCTTCCTGGAGGAGCATACATTTATGAAATGTACTTAAAATAGCTTCTTGCAGATTCTTGGAAAATGTAGCTGTTTTGCTGTCGCCCAGGGAATTAGTAGGTGGCAAAGCCTGATTTTTGTCGTGTGCAAATGCCAGTGTGTACAAACAAGCCTGTTCTGTTCTCAGCCCCAGGCTGTTTGCATACGCTTAGGGAGGACTGCTTTTGAGCACAAGAAAGGGGCAGTTCGTGGGGGGCTCAGCGACTTCCTGGAGATGACGTGGGTGTACCCAGACTGCTGGACACCGGCTTGATCATTTCCTAGTCATGTGATTTTTAGCTGTTTGTTCCGGGTGGTGATAGTCTGTTTCTTCCTTTGTACAAGTGATGTTAATTCTTTTTGCATTCGATTGCTGTGAGAAATAAATGAGATAATGTAAATGCAGACACCTTGATAGGACCTAAGTCTGCCACAGACGTGAGGTAACTGTGTTTTTGGTTTTTTTTTTTTTGAGACAATTTTAAATTTTTTTTTATTGAAGTAGAGTTGATTTACAATGTTGTGTTAATTTCTGCTATACAGCAAAGTGATTCAGTTATACATATATATATACATTCTTTCTCATATTCTTTTCCAGGATATCGAATCTAGTTCCCTGTGCTCTACAGTAGGACCTTATTTATCCATCCTATATATGCTAGTTTGCATCTGCTAACCCCAAACTCCTAAGCCGTCCCTCTCCCACCCCCTTCCTCCTTGGCAACCAGGAGTCTGTTGTCTATGGGGTGGAACAATTTTTTTTTAATTTAATTGCTTATTGTTTTTAAACATCTTTATTGGAGTATAATTGCTTTACAATGCTGTTTTTCTCCCCATCCCTCTGGCGGGTGTGGCCTAAGCTCCTTTGAGTGAGGCTCTGGCTTCTTGGACAGTGAGGAATGAGCTAGGGTCAGGTTGTAAAGCGGAGGGACGGCTGGAGAGCCAGGCGGAGAAATTTGCATTTAACCTGTGACAGAGGGAAACAACCGAAGGTTTTTTTTTTTTTTTTTTTTTTTTTTTTTGCGGTACGCGGGTCTCTCACTGTTGTGGCCTCTCCCGTTGCGGAGCACAGGCTCCGGATGTGCAGGCCCAGTGGCCATGGCTCACGGGCCCAGCCGCTCTGCGTCATGTGGGATCTTCCCGGACCGGGGCACGAACCCGCGTCCCCTGCATCGGCAGGCGGACTCTCAACCACTGCGCCACCAGGGAAGCCCCAACCGAAGGTTTTAAAAGGTTCTGAGGGACTGGATGTGATCAGGCATGTGCTTCATGAAGGTTATTCTGGTCCTGTGTTTAGGATTACAGGTGGATGCATTTTAGAATTTTATGACAAAATAATTATGCACCATACATACGAGAAGCTCTTTAAAGGTGCACTTTCCTTCCAAAGACTCATCATATGATGGGACCTACTAGAAATGAATAATTCCTGATGGATGAAACGCCCACATTTGCAAGCATGGCCTAGATACACCCCTGCCCGTAGGCAGGAGGTTGAATTGATAACTGCAGTATCTCTGTTTACATTGGGTATCTTTGAAATGGTTTTATTGCGGATTAACTAATTATAAAATGAAATTTGCCCTTTTCAGACAGTAGAGAGATTACTAAATAGCCCAGAGAGACTTTCCCAAGATGCTATAAGTAGGTGGTAGCAGGGCAGTGCTATTTATATATATCATAATAGATTTAAAGGATTACATCTTGGTTTTGTTTTTGTTTTTGTTTTCGGCCACACTGGGGGGCTTGTGGGATCTTAGTTCCCTGACCAGGGATCCAACCCACACCCCCTGCAGTGGAAGCGCGGAGCCGTAATCACTGGACCACCAGGGAAGTCCCAAATTACTACATCTTTAGCTACAAATGCTAAATATTCAGAGGATATTTTCTTCGATTCAGTGTGATTTTAAAAAAAGGAATGACAATATTTTGTGTCTTCTGTTATGGGTTTCGGTAGGTATTTTTTAAACAATATACAAAGAAAGAGAGATTTGAGGCTCAGCTGAAGCCTTCACATTCTTTCCCTGCCCCCATTTGCTTTTTACTTATCTATAGGATCAAGCTTGTCCTTGCCTCTAGGTCATGCAGATGTGCCCTGCTTATATAGAAAAGGCTCCCGGAGACAGCATTTTGCAAGGCTGTACTGAAAACTGGGGTTCAGATGTTACTGCGGTACAGTTGATTGACAAGGTTGTGTTCATTGCTGCCGTACGGCAAAGTGATTCAGTTATACATAGATACATATGCTTTCTTTTTTTATATTTGTTTCCATTATGGTTTATCACAGGATACTGAATGTAGTTCCCTGTGCTATCCAGTAGGATCTTGTTTATCCATCCTATATATATACTAGCATCTGCTAATCCCAAACTCCCAGTCTTTCCCTCCCCCAAACCCCTCCCCCTTGGCAACCACAAGTCTGTTCTCTATGTCTGTGAGTCTGTGTTTCGTAGATGAGTTGCTTTGTATCGTAGTTTAGATTCCACATATAAGTGATCTCATATGGTATTTGTCTTTCTCTTTCTGAGTTACTTCACTTAGTAGGATAATCTCTAGGTCCATCCATATTTTTTTTTGAGATGTTAACCAACTTTTATTATGCTAATCGCTATGCAATATATACTTGCATCCAGTCATCCCACTGTACACCTTAAACTTACACAATGTTATACATCAATTTATTTCAAAAAAAGATGTTTATAAAAACAAGCTCCAGAAGAGGAGGCTGAGTTGGAAAAGTTGAACGTGTTTTCTGAAGAGCTGCTCTGAGGTCAGACTTTTTTTTTTTTTTTTTTAATTTTAACATCTTGGTCCATCCATATTGCTGCAAATGTACGTGCCTTTTTAGACAAATAAACAATTATTTGTGAAGATTTGACAAATAAAAAGGGTTTGGGCTTGGAGTAGCAAATTAATGAAGAAGTAACACAGTTTTGTTTTTTTTGTTTTTTTTTTTGCTGCGCCGGGCGGCATGTGGGACCTTAGTTCCCAACCAGACCAGGGATTGAACCCGTGCCCCCAGCAGTGGGAGCTGGAGTCTTAACCACTGGGCCGCCAGGGAATTCCCTAACACGGTTTGTTTATACAGTTCCCTCTGCCCCGAATTCCGTCTCTCCAGCAATAAGGAAGCCCTCCATCCTCCCCGGCACAGGGAGGATGCCTTCCCATGGGAGCTTTGTTTCCTGCTTTCAGGGGAACAAAGGAGGGTCAAAGTGTCCTTCTTGCCATGGCTGTTTTTCAAGTAACTTTAATTCTAAATAATGAATATGCCAAAGTGGCGTATTTGAGGGCAGCCTGCCCTAAATTCCATCAACAGCAATAAAAATCATCAAAGGAGCAGGTAAAGTGAATGGGTGATGAAGGCTAAATCTGAACTGAGCACTTTAATCGTATAAGAGTCATTGTGTTAACTTATTATCTTAACTCATAAATGCAGATACTGGCAAGAAAATAACTTAGGACATG
This sequence comes from Lagenorhynchus albirostris, assembly GCF_949774975.1. NCBI lineage: Eukaryota > Metazoa > Chordata > Mammalia > Artiodactyla > Delphinidae > Lagenorhynchus > Lagenorhynchus albirostris. The sequence continues at coordinate 4,207,917 of NC_083110.1, read as the reverse complement.
TGTCCACCGTCGATAAACCTGAAGCTTAGAAGGAAAAAAATCAATATTTGATTTCATTTCTTAAAGAAAATCTTTTTGGCACAGGGACCTTAGAATACAGGAAACTGTTGAGGGTCTTACATGTTCTTTATTTTCTGATGTATTTTTGTTAAGGGTACCTGGTGGCCTCCAGAGCCGTTTTCTTGGAACACTTCTGTGCGTTAGCCGGAGACACCCTGGCTGTCCTCTGTCCTCAGATTTCCTTTCCTCACTCACTTTAGGACCCTCTGCCCGTGGGTTTCTGTCGTCGGGGAGGGAATAGGTGGTGCGGGAAGCAGGCAGTGCAGGGCTGAAGCTGGGCAAATGGAGGTGTGGAAAAAGGGTCAAGCGAATTTAGACTCCAGTGTGAAGGTGCCATTGCATCGCTCCCTGGCTCTCCTGACTGGTGCTGTTGACCTGACCTTGTGAGCTACAGGGGCAACACAGGCCGACCCTGTGGAGCGCCCAGCACTGGCCTTGGCTCTGGGGCTTGTCTGGGCCTCCTCTGCCGTCTGGCATCCAGGGAAGGCACGTAGGCCCCCAGGTACACCACAGGCCTCCCGCTCCTCTTGGGGCCTTCCCCTCGGCACAAAAACAGGAATTAATAACAGAAACTGGTAGCATGAAGCCAGTTCTGGATTGCCAGGTCCCTGGGACCTTCTGATGCTTGAACACCATCCTCAGGCTCCTGGTGGACAGGCGCCGGGCCCCGCGGTGCAGCTCAGAGCCCTCCTGGCTCTGCTTCCAGAATTAGGGGGCGGGGCCTGCAGAGCCCCGGAAGAGCTGCCCCCTTCAGTCCTTTCAGCTCCTCTACTGCACATGGAACGAAGATTGTTCTACTCACTGACAGCTCAGAGCTGAGCACGGTGTTGCTGTGCACAGACTTTCTGAGGTTGTGCTTCAAGGGCAAGTCCATCTGGGCCCAGATTTCCTCTGTGGGAAGTACAGAATCAACCAACAAGTTCCTTCCGGGCTTCCCTGGTGGCGCAGTGGCTGAGAGTCCGCCTGCCGATGCAGGGGACACGGGTTCGTGCCCCGGTCCGGGAAGATCCCACATGCCGCGGAGCGGCTGGGCCCGTGAGCCATGGCCGCTGAGCCTGCGCGTCCGAAGCCTGTGCTCCGCAACGGGAGAGACCACAGCAGTGAGAGGCCCGCGTACCGTGAGGGGGGAAAAAAAAAAAAAAGTTCCTTCCTAAGAGATGCAGAAGGGGTGATCTCTTCTCAGGTCTTCACAGCTCCTTGTAACAAACAGGGCTTTCCAGGCTCAGGGTGACTAAGGAAACCACTTAGTTTCTGTTGGTCTTTCACCTCATCTGTAAAATGAGGAAGTTAGACTGAGTTTGAATATTCTGGCCTCACCTTTGACCCTCAACTTCAGCCCCTGCAAGTACTGGGAAGGACTCTTCTCACACCCTCAGGAGGCAGCTGGTCACCCAGGACGAGAGATCAGATTCACAGCTGGGACCCCAGCCCAGGGCTTCTGCTGCTTTACTTACAGTGATGAACACGGTACAGGGCTGGAGACTGCCGACGGAAGATGCCAAAGGAACGAGCTTCCTGTTTGCCCCACAGAGGAACCCAGGAGAGGTGGCTCCTTCCGGGGTACCATAGACACGACTGTGTAGCTAGTGCCTGCATCCGAGGTCAGACGCTTTTAGGATACGTTGAAAAAACAACGTAGACAAAACTTGCATCCCTGGTATATCCATCGGCTGGTCTGAGTAGGTGACAGGAGTAGGAAAAAGAACAGCGTATTATACACCCTTGCCGATTTAGATGCCGATTTAGATGACAAGGTCAGATCTTGTCTTTCTCATGACTGGTGAGTCAGCCCCCCAGCTGTCGTGTTCTTGGCGGACCGGTAGTATAAGCCGGGGGGAGGGTGACTGAGCTCTTCCCCCCAAATTTAGGCAGCACCTGGGTACCTCGCCATGGCCACAGGGATCTGGAAATAGTTTTTTCTTTTCTTCTCAGTTTTGTGCGTGTGCATGTGAGGGTATGTGTGTTTTCGTATCTTTTCGGGGGTATGTGTAGTAATAACACACTAGACGTAGGGGATTTCAAGATTATACAGAGTAGAAATTAGCACAGTGAAAGCTCTTAAAGATTTTGTAGAGTGTTTCTCTCTGTCTGGGTAGCTTGAAGCCAGCAAGATTGGATACTGAGTTTTAGGTTATGCTGTTTGAGTACCATTGGTGGAAAGTGGCTGTAGGTTCTCTGGAAAGGGAGTCTGTGCTTCCCAGAGGCTTGTTCTCCTGTAAAAAGGTGCTCTGACAGAAGCAGAAATCGCGGTGGCAGCAGGCGCTCGTGTATTGAGTCATTCTCCAGGTGTGACCCCTTACCCGGGTCGGTTCCTGCCCTCTGCCACCTTTGAGAAGGTAGCGCCAACTTGTAGGGTTCAGAGACGGTCCTAGGCCGTCCTGGTCTAGCTGTGTTAGAAACATCCAGAACCTCCTCCGAGCCCCCTCCTCTCCTTCCTCACCTGTGGAGTCTGTCCTGTCACCCCCTCAACAGACAGGTGTGCTGAGCCCTTCCTGGTGACCATGACCCGCCAGTGCTGGAATGGGGTATTTGAGCTTGCACTACTGCCCTTGACATTCCTGAGGCTTTTTTTTGGTTTCTACTTAACGAGCGTTAATGAGGCTTGAACCCAGCATTCAGTCACTGACAGGGGTATAGCACTTTTCTGGGAGACTGTCACAGATAGCTTTAGTGATATTTGTTACAAAAAAGGGTTCCACCCAGAATGCTGTCGTCATTCAAGACGACTGTAAGGAAACTACTACCTTCCTTAGAGAGAGAGCATGTTACGTGTTAGGCGGGTGTGCAAGGCTCAGGAGGCAGCAGTGATGAGAACTGTTGAACTCATTGCCCAGGGAAGCGCTGTTCTGAGCTCCACCTGCCTTACCACGTTTAATCCTCACAGCGCTCCTGCGAGGTAGGCGCTGTCATTCTCTCCGTTTTACAGATGAGAAAACTGAGGCTCAACAGCTTAGGTTACCTGCCTAAGCCACATGATCACTGAGTGGGTAGCTGGGGTTCTAACCTCTGTCCAACTCCACAGCCACCGTTACACCACATCTCCTGTCAGACAAGGATGATGGGCAGAAAATTACAGTTTTAGGAATTTTTAAGTTAGGAAAAGTAACTTCCTACTTTGTGAAGTATCCCTTTTTCCTTCATGTTTTGGACCCGTGAATGTCAGTGTGTATTTACTGTGGGAACTTTAAGGCAGGATGAATTGCTGCTTTTGTTCTTTTCAAGAAACTCAAGTGTTTTTGCTGTTTTACGATTGGTTTAGTTACGTGTTTGTATACACATGAATATTTCTTAATTCTGTTGATCAGGATTTCTTCCAAAAACCAGGACATTGTAAAATTGCAAATTGCTTGGGTACCACCAAAGCACCTTCTTTGAAACACAAGCATCTTAAGCCATTCAGTTCCTCAAAGATTTGCACACAAGAGAAATTGGTTTTTAATGTTTCCATCTATGTCACATCAGCTATTGCTGCTGTCAGTCAGCTCAAGTTTTTTTTAGGCAAAAGAGCTTTTTATTTTATTTCTTAACGTGAAATCATTCCCAGGAATACTGCAGTTATGAGAGAAGAAGGGACTTACAGACTCAGAACTTAGGTTTCGGGGTTTTGTTTTGGTAACTTTTCACCGGTCTCTGTGTACAGATCCTGTCGGTGTTGAGAGCTATCTTTTAGTGCAGTCCAATGGCTCATTTGTTTTGTAGCCCGATTCCTCTTAGGTGCAACTTCTCCTTTCAGTCCCTGGGCTTTCGTAACTGGCGTCAAATACTGTTTGAAGCAGAGTGAGAGGAGAGTGGATCTTCAGGGGCAGTGACAGACGCAAGGGGGGCCTTTGTTTTGGTCCCTTGGAATGAGTACATGGCCTTGAGCATCTGTGAATTCCTAGCTGTTTATTGGGTTCCCTTCAGTTTTCCTGAAAGAGTCTCTTTTGTATGTGAAAATCACCCATGTATGTAAGACGTTGGTAAGAATATCCTACTTCATGAGTATCGACGCAAAGCTGTGTTGCCAATGGAAAGAAGGATTGTGGGGGGATGGTGGGAAGCCTGGCGGCAGCAGCTGGACTGGTGGCACGTGGTTCCTGGGTCCTGCTGTGTGGTTTCTCCCCTTTCCAGCCCCCACCTCTCCAATGGAGGCCTGTCCTCTGGCCCTGGAGAGCACCGGCCTCCTCCACAGGTCCAGGCAGTACGTGTGTGCCCTTGGCCTTGGCTGCTGTCAGACTCTGGGTGTGAGTGTCAGAGCATCCTCTCCTGTTTGAGCTACACAGCACAGCCCGAAGGAGGAAGGCGCTCGACACGCCAGCATTTATAACTGGCTGAACGTTAAATCGCTTTTAAGTGGAGTGTGCCTCACTTATTTTTCTGTTTTAATATGTATAAAATCGGTAACCCTGATAAAAATGACTAGTAGAGTTTTTGTTGTTGTTGCTTTTCAACAGTTACAATGCACACACTACGGAGTTCTTGCTAAAAGAACTGTCACGATGCTGTGGTGCTGAATTCCTTACTACTAGGGATGTGTTTGATGTGAATATCATGATTGGCACCTGACAGCATTGGGCCACCTTTCCATGGTGCATGAAACACCAGCAGAAGTTTTGTTTTGTTTTTTGGTTTTCTTTTTTTAAGAACAAGGAGAGGGGGAGCTGGGAAAAAAAAAGAACGGGGAGAAAATGTGCAATTGAGGAATATTTTATAGAATTTTATTTTTCATTTTGCTTAGACTAACTTTCAGACTTGGCTTGCAGAAAACTGTGATTGTGGTTCTGTAGTAAAACCGTTTTGCCAATGAAGAGCATTAAAATGCAGGCTTCTGCTCGTGTCATACTTCAGGCTAAAGACATTTTACAATCAAACCAGGAAAATGTGAAAATAGAGATTTATAATGGAAATGTTGATTCGATTTGAGCCGAAGCCAAACGTTCATGAAGGAAAATTAGATTAAACAGTAGATGTTTAGAGAGACTTTAAATTATGACAGCTTTAACGAAACATATGATGTGGATATTCCCCAGGCTCTGAGTGTACTCTCCCCGGCAGATTTGGAACCTAGCTTCTTGATGTTCCAGCCATTTATTAAATTCTCTTTTATCTATCTGTGGACTAGTGGACCCAAAACTCAACAGCTTAGAGTCTGACGATTGGAACTGTATCGTACACATTCCTGTAGAATCAAAACCTGGTGTTGTCGGTGGAAGTAATTCCGTCCTGTCACATTGTATTATATTTATGAGTGTCAATTGCCATTGTAGATTGTGAGTATAAAGCTACCAGTTACAACTGATGTATTCCATTTTTCAAAGCTCAACAGATACTCTGCGCAACTAATTTATTTTCATATACTGTTCAGATAGAGGGGGAAGGACTTGAAGTTGTGAGAAGCTAGAAGCCGGGTTGGGGAGCACATAATGGGAGGGTTCATTGAATGGCTGCATGTAAATGCTGGGACAGAGGGTCTTCTTTCTGAAAGGTCCACACCCCTGGACTCTGCCCTGCCAGAAGAGCAGGACCCCTCTGTGGTGGTGACAGCAGAGCCTAACACCAGCATCTGGGGTCAGCGGGGATGCTGTGTGCTCTTGTCTCCCCCTCGTCAGATACAGGATTTGCAAATACTTTCTCCTGGGTTGCCTTTTCGCCTCACTCTATTGATAGTGTCCTTTGAGACACAAAAGCTTTTGATTTTGATGAAGTCCAACTTCATCATTTTGCTTTCATTGCCTCCGCTTTTGATGTCCTATCCAAGAAATGGCTAAATCCAGTGTCGTGAAGTTTTTGCCCCATGTTTTCTTAGAAAATTCAGTGAATTTTATAGTTATGGCTCTTACGTTTATGTCTCTGAGCCAGTTTGAGTTAATTTGGGTACATGGTGTGAGGTAAGGATGCAACTTCATTTCTTTGCATGTGGATGTCCAGTTGTCCCAGCACCGTTTGTTGAGAAGACTGTGCTTTCCCTCTTGAATAGTCTTCTTGTGGAAGATCATTTGATCACATACATGAGAGTTTATTTCTGGGCTCTGTATTCTGGTCTATGGATCCATGTGTCTGTCTTTATACCAGAACCACACTGTTTTGATTACTGTAGCTTTGTAATAAGTTTTGATATTGTATCAATACGAGAGGCCTCCAGCTTTCTTCTTTTTCAAGATTGTTTCAGCTATGCATGGTCCCTTGCTATTCCATATGAATTTTGGGGTGGATTTTTCTGTTTTCACAAGGCACGTCATTGGGATTTCAGTAGGGATTGGATTGTATCTGTAGCTGACATTGGGTAGAATTGACATTTTACCAATATTAAGTCTTCCGATTCATGAAGCATGTTTTTCCGTTTATTTGAGTCTAATACTTTTAAATATATATTCTTTATTGTCAATAGTACAGATTTGGGTGTAGCCAGGCAGACCTGATTAGGTTCTTGCTCTGCCACTTAACGCATTGTTTGACTTCAAATGAATCTCTTTGGGGTCTCCGAGCTGTGATTTCCTTTCTTTAAGTGGAGGTTGTGTAAATATTATGTATCAAGGGTCTAGCAGAGTGTGTGTGACATCTTTTTCTTCCCTTCGTGCCTTTCTGCCTACCTTGGACATCTGTATGCGCACCAGCTTTGTCCTCTGTGTTCTACCCACCACTTTGCCTGTTCCCTCTCATATTTTAGACTGAACACTGACCCCAGGACACCTACTCTGGTTTAAAACCTGTTTCCGTTTTCTTCTTTGCTTTTCTCATCTCAGAGTCTGACTCCGGCTTTCTGTAGAGATCACTGCCCTTCCATGCTCTTTGGTCTGTAAGCCTGGGCCAGCTGGGATCCAGCCCTTGGAGAAGTATGGGCTTAGGTGAATGCCGTCACCATAGGGAAGGGAATGTGGGGATGACTTTAAAGGGCAGCTGCTAGCACTGCATTTGAATTAATGGCTTAATTACACCATATGCTTGTGTCATGTTTTAGATTTTGCAAAGTACTTTCCTACCCCATGCATCTCAAAGATGAATCAACACGAGAAACACCTGAGGAACTTGTTAAAAACAGTCTGGGGGCCCACGCCCAATCTCCTGAGCCAGAATTCTGGGAGAGTGGCTAAGGAATTTGTGTTTTTAACAGACTCTCCTCAGCCACTTTTCTGGCAACTGGCCTGGCACTGGTCCGTGGACAGGCCTTTGGGAACCCCTGACCCATCCACGCTGCCAGTTCCAGAATCTCGAATTCAAAAACTGACAGGCCAGACCTGGACGCAGCTAATGGCAGAGAGGGCCCTGCGCCCAAAGGCAGGGTTGGCCTTGACTGGGCTCATCTCCTGTATTCTACTCTCGGGACCTTACTCCCAAAGTCCTCCCTAGTGTTCCCCCTGCTATGGAAACAGGAGGCCCCTGGCCTTGCTCTACCTCAGAGGTTCTTTTGTTTTGTTTGGTTTGGTTTTTTTTTGCTGTACGCGGGCCTCTCACTGTTGTGGCCTCTCCCGTTGCGGAGCACAGGCTCCGGACCCGCAGGCTCAGCGGCCATGGCTCACGGGCCCAGCCACTCTGCAGCATGTGGACCCTCCCGGACTGGGGCACGAACCTGTGTCCCCTGCATCGGCAGGTGGACTTTCAACCACTGCGCCACCAGGGAAGCCCTACCTCAGAGTTTTAACACGGACGTGAAGCCTGGGTATTTGTTCAGATTGGATCATGTAGCAGCTAAGCCTCAGAATCCTTTTTTCAAAATATACATCCCAGTTCCCTAGACATTGCAGTGCATTTTAACAAGTATTGTGGGATTGAAACTTCGGGTAAATCAAAAATGTTCATTTTTAAAAAAAAAAAAAAAAGCACCCTGAAAGAGCACGGGGACGGTTTTGGAAGCTAAATTTTCTTTTCATTCCCCTATCCCCAGGAAGACTGCACAAAAAATGCAAGGCAGGTCAGTATTTATCATGTGCCCAGATGAACGGAACACATAACTGGTTCACAGAAAGGAGGGATCAGCCTGGGCTGGGAGTTCAAGGTTCGGCCTGGAATGCTGCTGACAACCACCTGTGTATCAGGTTCTTCGTGTGTTTCAGGCCTGTACTAATAAGCGTCTTGCGCACGTGATCGCGTTTGACCCTGAAACCCCTGCTCCTCCTGTAATCTTCCCCATCTTAATAAGGGCCAACTTCAGCCTTCCTGTCAGTCAGGCCCCAATGGCAGACTCATCCTTGCTCAGCGCAGTCGTCAGCTGTGCTGCCAGTTCTACCTTCTCATCCAGATCCAGATTCTCCCTTCCGGAACCTGTCCTTCTCACCAGCCACTTCCAGCCCCCGTCACCCTCTCCTGCCTGGATGATCACACTGGCCTGACCATATCCCTTTGCCCACCTTTGCCCACTAGAGCCTACTCTCACTGCAGCAACAAGGTTATCTTCACTCCTCTGCTCAGAACCTTCTGGAATAAAAGCCCTCTGTGATCCAACCCCTTTCCTGGGATCCTTGGTCTTCTTGAATCTGCCAGGCTTGCTCCCAACTCCAGTCGTGGTTTCCCTGATAGGAGCCCCTCTCCCCAGCGTCCTCCTGTCCACCTGTGTGACCCAGGCCCTCATCCTTCCCTCCTTCCCCTTCGTCTTCCCTGTAGCCACCTGACCCTTCTGTTAACACCACACCCACGCCTAAACATCCCGACCTTTTTTGATCCTGTCTCTTTATGACACTCACCCGTGACAGCTTATGTGTTTATCTGTCCTCATTATTATGTGACTTCTTCTGCCAGGCTAGACGTTCTGTGAAAGCAGGGCCTTTTCCGGTCCATTCATTACTGGATCCTCAATCCTAGAATGGTGTCTGGAACGGGGCAGGAGCTCACGTCTCTGTGGAATACGTACAGTATTCTTTTATAGATGCTTCTAGGGGTTCAGGGAGTTTGCCCAGGGGAAACACCAAAAGTAAGTGACCAAGCCAGGTTGAACTTAGGTCTGATGTCAGCGTCTGAGTTCTTAATGTCACAGAGAAGTCGTCATGATGGAACAGAAAGGACGTTCTGGGGAGGGAACTCCAAGAAGAAAGTACAGAGGTGGGAACAGGCTGGTGTTTGAGTAGACAGCGAGGAGATACTAAGGGCTGTCTTGGTCGAATGGAACTCAGTTTGGGAAGGGCCTTAAATGCCATACTGGGGGGCTTGAGAAGTTTTGCTTTATTTATTTATTTATTTTTAAAGTTTATTTATTTTATTGATTTTTATTTTTGGCTGTGTTTTGTCTTCCTCGCTGCATGCGGGCTTCAGGAGTTGTGGCTCGCGGGCTCTAGCGCGCAGGCTCAGTAGATGTGGCGCACGGGCTTAGTTGGCTCCGCGGCATGTGGGATCTTCCCGGGCCAGGGCTCGAACCTGTGTCCTTTGCATTGGCAGGCGGATTCTTAACCACTGTGCCACCAGGGAAGCCCCAGAAGTTTTACTTTAAACTGGGGAGAGTAGTGATCCTACCACATACGGCTATTGGAGTTAATACTGGACAAGTACGTGGAAAGTGCTTGGTACTTAGAAAATGCTCGATAAATATTGCAATTGGAGTATATCTTTTTTTTAATGTTACATGATATCGTTATTATTTTTTTATTGACGTATAGTTAATTTACAATGTTGTGTTAGCTTCAAGTGTACAGCAAAGCAATTCAGTTTATATATATATATATATATATATATATATATATATATACATATATATATACACACACACTTTTTCAGGTTCTTTTCCATTATAAGTTATCACAAGATATTGAGTGCAGTTCCCTGTGCTATTCAGTGGGTCCTTGTTGTTTACCTATTTTATACATAGCAGTGTATAAAACACTCCTGTTTTATCTTTCCCCCCCATCCCCCCACCCCAAGTATATCTTGTCAGCAGAGCAAACCTGGACTCTGGTCGCCAGAGTAGAATCTTCTAGTCCTTTGGAGTCATGTAAATGGTTTCTAGAGCTTTCTCAACTTCAGATTTCATTTATCTTCCTTAAAGTTAACTAAGAAACATTGTGAATAAATAAAATTGCCAGGGATTCAGCTGTTAATCTGAGTAAGATATTTCAGTACTTGAGAAGCGGGAAAATAGGAAGATTTGAGAAGCACGCATTCAGCTTCATTTTTCACCTTTTATTGTGTTTAAACCAGTAGCTTCCGATCCCGGTTGTTCATGAGAATCACCTTTTCAAGGTACAGATTCCAGGGCTCCCCCCAGGCCCTCTGAACCTGAGTCTCAGGGCTAGGGAATCCAGGTTTCAGTATCTCTTAGGTAATTTGGAAAATTGGGAACCACTGCTCAAAACTACCCCCACCGTGTTCTTAGAGAGAAGGAATAGTTCCCTTTTTGCTTAGAAATTGGTTCTGAAGTTTGAAGATACCTTTCTAGTTACACTGTATCTTTATGGAGAGACTCGGGCCTTTGTTTAAAGAAAAAAAAAAGTCTGTGGCTAAAATAAGAAGGGAACTGTAAATGCAAGTAGAATAAATGGTGATTCATGATGAGCGTTCTGGTTAAACAGGACAGAGCGCAGGAAAAACAGGTTGGTGCCCCTTCAGTGACAAAGGGGTCAGAGGAGTTCTGCTTTCATCACCCTGGCGAGATGACTCATCCCAGCGTCTGGGAACCAGCGCTTCTCCCCCAGATCACCCCGTCTGGTAGAGCAGTGCAGCTCCTGCACGCTGCCCTGCGAGAGACAGGGCGGCCCTCAACACGTGAAACGGGCCTCTTGGGGCTCACTCTTGCCTTCTTTTGGCCAGAGAGGGCAACACCTATTCTTTCCCCATGAGAAAAGTAAAGTTTGCAGCTCTTTACTCCTTGTCTTGAGCAAAGAGACAAGTGATGCCTTACCACCATTCTGGGGTCACACCCCCGGCTGCTCCCCAGTTTTAGGGATGGGTGAGTTTTTAATCTGGAGTAAGGAAGGGAAGGTGCCCAGCTCTGAACGTGATTTGAAATCACCTGAACGAGGAACAGAAGCAGGAAGTCCTCAGCGGGGCATTCTCCTGGCTGTGCGCCTGAGCCCTGGCTCATCAGTTGCTTTGCCTGGAAGCTTTCATTTGTCTCCTCTGAGCCAAGAACCGAATCATCCATCCTTCCCTGCCCAGCTTGGCACTCAGTAGGTAGATAGATAGGTGTTTGTCACCTGATGGAGACTGGGATACAGTAAAGGAACAGAGAGTCCTGTCAAGGTAAAGTTTCAGGGTAAATAAGAGTGAGTTGCGGGGGGAGAGAGTCGTGATAGCTTTGAATGCACTAGATTTTGTTCACTTCTGATGGAAGGAGAAAGACTTTGCAAGCAAGGGGAATTTTTTTTTTTTTTTTTTTTTTTTTTTTTGTACGCGGGCCTCTCACAGTTGTGGCCTCTCCCGTTGCGGAGCACAGGCTCCGGACGCGCAGGCTCAGCGGCCATGGCTCGTGGGCCCAGCCGCTCCGCGGCATGTGGGATCTTCCCGGACTGGGGCACGAACCCGTGTCCCCTGCATTGGCAGGCGGACTCTCAACCACTGCGTCACCAGGGAAGCCCAGCAAGGGGAATCTGATAAGCAAAAGCATAGAGGCGGGAGGGTCCGGGGATGTTGTGCAGATCTTCTCAGCCGTCGTGAGATGCGTGAATCGAAATTGATGATTTCCATTAATATCACAGTCATATAAAAAAGGAAAACAAACGGTTGCTAGCAATGAGTGTTCGGGCACCCCAGTTGGAAATCCATTTTGCTCGTAACTAGTCATGTGACCTTAAGCAAATCAGTTGGCTTCAGGGTTTATGAAGCGCTGGTGTCAGAATAGTTTTTCCGTTGTGATTGTTGAGTCTGAGTGGGTAATTAATAGTGAAAACACTAGACAGTGGTCTTTAGTATGAAGGAAGAGAGGATGTTTCTTTGAAGCAAAACCAGAAGGACCAGTAAAAATGCTGCTGTTAGTGGTGTCGTGGAAGTCTTGGCGGTGTTATTCTGTGGGTAGGGATGATGTCGAATCTGCCCTGCCCAACAAACACTGAACTGGCAGGAACCAACTGGGACCACTGGCTTATGAGCTGGGCCCATGCACAGGTCTCTGTGGTACAGCTGGGCTGGGGAAGCTGCCGTCTCCCTCAGGGCCCATCCCGTGTCCCCGCACCCTCCCCCCAATACTGTACCTTTCCTTAGGCCTCAGAGCAGTGGAGATAGGCACTTTTATTTTATTTGAAGTTGGCGGATTTGCCTTAGGTTGGCTTCTTTTGGCCAGAGTAGTCATTTCGTTGTGTTTTTAGTCCTCAGTTTTAAAGGCCATGTGTAACTTTGAGACGCTACCAGCAATGGTGGGAAGCATGAAGCCACCTGGATTCCCATTCTGATCCTTTTGATTGATTCCTCTGCTGCATTTGATTGTAGCAAATTACTGACTTAGCTGCCCTAAGAGTTCCTTCCTGACCTGTGAAATGGGAGAGCAGTCTCTCTCTTTTGTCTCTTCAGAGGTCTTCCTAGGATCAAGTGAACAGAAGAGGATTTTGGAAATGGTAAATCCCCAAATAAATGTAATGCATTAATATTGACATTTTATGATAAAGGATACTGATTAGTCAAACAAGCTCTCTCGGTCTACCCATGATGCTTAGGGAGTCTCTGGTGACACATGATTTCCTTACTTGCCGACATGAGGTCAGTCTTCCTTGGCTAGCGCTCTGTTTATGTCTCGGGACAGGTAGTCATCAGAATTGCAGCATCTGCATCTCTCTCTTACTCATTACCCTAGAAATTCAGAGAAAGCAGTGATTTCCATGACCATCGTTTTTATAAGGAAATAGGGTTCTTAGAGTTCTTTTTATTTTAATAAACGGTTATATATCATGTTATTAGGTGGTCATTCTTTTTTTTAAGATATTTTATTTATTTAAATTAATTTTTCTTGGACTATAGTTGATGTACAATGCTGTGTTAGTTTCTCCTGTACCGCAAAGTGAATCAGTTATACATATACATATGTGCACTCTTTTTTTTTGATTCCATAGACCGTTACAGAATATTGAGTAGAGTTCCCTGTGCTATACTGTAGGCTCTTATTATTTATGCATTTTTTATGTAGTAGTGTGTATGTGTTAGGTGGTCATTCTTTTATTTTTCTTCTTCAGGTAAAGATCTTTGGTGTTAGGAACTTTATTAAAGAAATACTCAGCCCCAATTAATTAGTATGCATCCATAATCGAAAGTGGTTTATATAACTGGCATTCAGTTCATACTTTAAAAATTCCAAATAAAGTGTGTTGAGGAAGTGTTTCCCCCTGAGTGCACTGGAATTCATTCTCTGTGACTAGTGAAATGGAATGTGTTGCCCTGGAAGCCAGTGCCTTATTGAAGAGGTACATCATGGGGAAAACTTCCTGAAGGAGTCGTTCTGACATCACCCCTGACTTTGAGTTTGCAGGAAACTTTATTTTCTAGAGTACTGAGTGCGCTTCCTGAACGCAAGACAACGACACTAGGACACTTCGGGGTAAAATCAGGTGGTGAGGGGCGTGAACGAAGCCCCCACCGTGTCCCTCCCCTTCTCTGTTTTGCTGACATCAGTGTCTGTGCCGCAGGGTCCCAGTTTTCTCTTAGGACAGGTTTATTGCCAGATAGGGACGGAGAATTCGGACTGGACACCACGGTAGCTTTTATATTGAGTACGTGCAGTGTTTTTCCTCACCCTCTAGGTCCTGGGTTTATCGTGGCCCGGCCTTCTGAAAGCCGGGTTGTTTTCTGTCGGGGACGGTCCCCAGTAGGTGGGCCGCCTTCCTGAAGCTGGCCCTCCCTCTGCCTTTGTCAGCCCCGAGAGGCTGCCCTGCAGTAGAATCGAGCAAGCAGCATGGGCTGTCCTCCTGGTTCCTTCCCGCAAGGCGGTAACGTTCACGTTGTGCGTTAGTCTGGTTCAGCATCTTAGGTCAGCTCTCAGCTTGGTCCCCCGGCGCCTGTCTGAGGTGTACCAGCAGACTGGCTCCCCATCGTACACGCGACACTGAGTCATAGTGGATGCCTGGATGGCTGAAGAGCCCGCAGTTAATCATGTCCTCAGAGGGAGACACCGATCTGTTAATCTTGAGCCCTTTATGCTGTCTTCCACACTGCTGCCTTGTGGTGTACCCAGGGTCACAGGAAAACAGGTGCAAATGTAAGACATTATTATTCTAACCAGTGTCATTTCCAGTGCATGGGAGTGGAGGGCACCAGCTTTGTGAATACTTGCTATAAAAAACCGTATACTCTTTAAGGTGAGCAGCAATAGGTGTGGCTCATCTAACACTAGTCTCTGTTTCCCTGTTTAAGTATCTTACCGTGGGACTTGAAGGAGAGGAAGTTGACGGTCGTCTCATTTTATGTAATAAGGGTAATATGCTCTCTAAGGGAAACACGCATTGCTTTTACGGAGGATTAGTTTTTAAATTTTTCTATTTATCGAATGTAAACTATTTATATATGTATGTGCGGATTTACATGTTCATATATAGTTAGTAATTTGGAACTTTAGAGAAAAATACAAGGAAGAAAGCAAAAACTAAGTATTAGCCTTCCTGTAATAGATACTTAGTATCATAATATGGGGGTGTTTCTTTGCAATATTTCTGTGTCTATAGATTTTTTTTTTTTTTTTTTGCGGTACGCGGGCCTCTCACTGTTGCGGCCTCTCCCGTTGCGGAGCACAGGCTCCGGACGCGCAGGCTCAGCGGCCATGGCTCACGGGCCCAGCCGCTCCGCGGCATGTGGGATCTTCCCGGACCGGGGCACGAACCCGTGTCCCCTGCATCGGCAGGCGGACCCGCAACCACTGCGCCACCAGGGAAGCCCACCAAAGGGTTTTTGTATCACATAATAAACCTCATAATGCTGTTCAGCAAAACTCAGTATCCTGTAATTCAAATAAACATGAGAACAGCGCAGAGATGGCTTGGACAGTGTGCGATTAGTGAATGCGGTTTGCTGTGTGTTTGCTGCTGAAATTACTATTTTAAAAAAATCAAATACTAGACTGTTGTGTAGATTGGCAGGGTTTTCTTTTCGTGCCCTTCATGCTCAGTGGAAAGGAAGCATCTTCAGATTGACGGCTCTCCGGTCCACTCGTTGGGTTTTAACGCAGAACGCGTTGAAGGTAGCTGCTTTGTCCGTTTAGTTCAGTTTTCGATAGTATTGATCGATTTTAGTTTTGTAGAGCGAGGTGAGACAGATCCTTCACTCTGCAAGAGTTTTCGCTGTGGATTCACTGGAAGATACCAGGGGTGAGAAGAAAGTGAGAGAATTGCTTCTCTTTGAGGTAAACAACAGGAAGGACCCCTAAAAGTATTTGTTAAGGCTCCAGCCTCCCAGGTTTTTATTATAAAATGCTCAGGTTCCCTTCTTGGTCACCTAGTGTCACTCAACCTTCATTGAAAGAATAAAACAGATTATCTTCTATGGTATTTAAACACAAACAACAGAGGTACAGTCTAAATCACTTGACACCAAATAGAAGTTCTTTTTTTCTTTCGCTGTGTTTTCCTAAGACACAAATGCCTCCACTTAAATTATTAATTGGAACGTCTGATTTCCTACTGTGTCATCTGTAAGTCAGTGGCCACATGGCTGAAAAAATGCCATAACTAATAACCTCCTGAGGGAAGGAGGTGCAGGGCTCTCTCTTTTTATCTTTTTCTGATTTAAAAGATTTAACGGGAAACTGTCAATACCCACAACTGTTCTTCTGTCTCCCTGGAAAAATTCCACGATCAAAATATTCCATCTCAGAAAATGGCTCTTTGTTTATCCTCTTTGACACACACACATGTGGAAGGTAGCTGAGAGTAGCTTACTACCAGAAATGGGTTCCTGTTTTTTATGGACACACTGAAATTTCAAACTCCCAGATCATCTCGTCACAATACAGTGCAGTCCCTAAAATAACTTTAATTAGAAGTTGTAGCTGGGAAGCTGGTAGCACCTGCCTGGAGATTGGGGACTTGCCCTCACCTTCTGAAAGCGTCTGTTTGCCTCTTGGCAAATCAGCTTAGCTATTGCAGTTCGGTTACAAAGTTCAATCAGCTGTGTGTTGCTGTTAGTCTTTGTACAGAAATCCATTAGCAGTTGCCATATTAGGTTTTGTAAACATGACTGTGCTCCTTGGGTCTAGTATGTGTCTTACTCATTTTCGTTGCCCAGTTGGAAGTCAGTTTATCAATCAATATTCGTTCATATATAAATCAATGTTTCCAGCTAATTTTTTTTGAACTTTGGCTATAGGAAACATGGAGATAAGCAGTTGGCATCTGGATCTTGTCGAATCTTTAGAATAATCCTTTGACATCGATAGGATTATTCCCATTTTACAGGTAGGTCAGAGAGGATGAGTCACTTTGCTGTGGTCTCAGCAAGCATGGTCAGAGCCCGGAGGCTTGCTGAGTGCTGCGAGCAAAGCCGTGACTCTGCCTGCCCAGAACTAGAGGAGTGTAGAGGAGGTTAGCGCCATGTAAACGGGCTGGGCTAAAATAGTGTGGTGTTTAACATATGGTGAGAAAAAAGGGGCAGGATGGTAGGGGAGCCTGCATTAAGATAACGTAGAACCAGAGGTAAGATTTGAGAAGGCTTCCGGACAACCCAATCTGTGAGCTGAGGTTGCACTAATAACACCTGTTAGCAAAGTGGAAGGAAGAAGTCTTCCCTGGGGCAGGGGAGCAGCCTGTGCAGACCCCCTTGAGCAAAGGAGAATGAGGGCAGCACGTGCGGGCATGGGGTGGGGTCTGGGCCGCAGGACAAGGGGCTGGACGGCTACTCACGGACCAAACCCTGAGTGACCTGTGCCACGTAAAGCACTCAGGCTCTATTCTGGGGACATGGGGAAGTAGTGAAGGGTCTGGGGGTAATCTAGGCGAAATAGACAGTGTTCACGGCAGTCGAGACAGCAAGGTCTGCATGGATCTGAGAACATTCAGAAAGTCAAGTGGACTGGTCTCAGATTGCGCGTGGACTGTCTGTCAGGGGAGGGCAGGATGGGCCCCGGGTGCTGGGCTTGGGCGGCAGGGAGATGGGAACGCCGCTCCTGAGCTGGGCAGTGGGAGAGCAGGTGCCCAGGGCCTGGGCGGGAGGGCGTGCGCTGTCATAGCGCAGCGTGGCTGTGTGGCATGGGAGACACCTTTGGGCTCTGGGTAGATCTCAGAGTCGTCGGCGTGGAGATTCACGTGACCCTGCTAGAACTGCACAAGGAGGTAGGTGGAATTAAAAGCGAAGGCAGCCTAGAATAAGCCCCAAGGAGCACCAGCACTTAAAGAGCAGAGGAGGAGCCTGCAAAGAAACCAAAAAGAGCATCAGGAACCATCGTGTTCTGCGTGTGTCGCGATCGTATGTTGAGTCAGTGCTTTGGGGTAGTTTGGTTTGCAGCTATTTCAGTTTGGACGGATGGATGTAAGCTAACGCTGAGTGCCAACGAAGTGGCCCGCCCGACTCTAGGGGCCGGGGGGACACCAGTGAATAGGGGGCACCAGGATCCTGCTCTGGCGAAGCATATAGGCGCTTCACTTATAAAGTCACACGAGGGCTCCATCTAACAAACCTTGGCTTTGGCCCTTTTTTTCAGCACGGATTACGATTCAGGATAATGTAGAGTCATAATACAGGGTTCCAGTGGAGACTGAATCCTTTAGACACTTTTTACTGGGGTCTCTGCTTTACTTGGATGAAAAAGTCCTTAACTACACCAAGGGCATCAGGTTTTCTGGGGACATCACTTGAGAAATTCTTCCAAAGAGCAACATGGAGTGCTTTGAAAAATGGTCTAACACCAGCGTGAACATTCCACTCCCTGCAAAAAGAATTATTCTTCACAAGTCATACATTACCTCTATGTTATAAAACCTCAAGGAGACGAATTTTTCTCTCTTTTTTTAATATTCTCATGCTCCAAACATTTATCTTTGGTACCATCCCAATGTTTTTTTGGTTTTTTTTTTTTTTTTTTTTTTTTTTTTTTGCGGTGCGCGGGCCTTTCACTGCTGCGGCCTCTCCCGCTGCGGAGCGCAGGCTCCAGACGCGCAGGCTCAGCGGCCATGGCTCATGGGCTCAGCGGCCATGGCTCATGGGCCCAGCCGCTCTGCGGCATGTGGGATCTTCCCGGACCGGGGCACGAACCCGTGTCCCCTGCATCGGCAGGCGGACTCTCAACCACTGCACCACCAGGGAAGCCCCATCCCAATGTCTAATTCAAGATAAATGGCTAAGAACAAATTTTCATGTTCAGATCTACCAAAAACTTAGCAGAGTATGATTATTATGGACCATCTATATCCATTCATGACCATTATTATTGAATAATAGCCCATTTGTCAAATTGATTCTATCCTTGATGTTCATGGTCTACTATGGTAAGAAACTGAGCTACTGGATTGCTTTATAGGTCTTTAGTCATAACTTCATTGAATACCTGGCTGAATGGACCTGAACTTAGTGATGTTATGGGAAATGCACTTCAGGTGATGAGACCTTGTGCGTTGAGCACACCTCAGCTCTGTCGCCTTCCCGGCCACAGAGAGGATGAACCTGGGGAACGTTTGTTCCTCTTTTTATTCCCTGCTCAGTTATGCATGTTAGTATTTGAGCTGATGGAATATGCGTATGAAAAATAAATGTTTTTGTGGTAGTTATACTTTTATTATAAATCTGTCATGTAACTTTAACCATTTTTTCCCTTGAATGAGGCTCATAATTTGTGCATTTTGTGGTTTTCAAGCCTTTTGCTACAGCTGCAGTCCTGGTAAGTGGCTCAACTATAACTATAACATTGCTCTTGAAGACTCACTGATGTCTTATGGAAAACTTGGAAGAACATTCGATTTAAACACAATTATGCTGAAATATCACATTTTCCCCGTTTCTGTTCTGTCCTTGAGAAATTATTACCAAGACCATTAGCATGAGAACAGATCAGTCCTTCCAGCTCTGAAATTCTTGAATTTCTCTGAGGGGTCTTTCCCTGCCTCTTCCAGCCCGTCCTCTCTCAAGGCTGCCCTGCCACCCGTGAGATCACACAGGTCCACATGTAGATTTTAAAGTGCCCACCGAGTGCTGGTGACAATTTTTGATTTTTTTTTTTTAACCCCCTGGGGATTTTTTTTTTTTACCCCCTGGTGACAATTTTTGATTTTTTTTTTTTACCCCCTGGGGAGCTGTAGAATTTGATGAAATGTAAGAATACTTGGAAACTATTAGAGGGGGATGTCCTTGACATTACAGATGAACTGAAAGAAAGGGAGAACACTGTCTGGAAAAACAGGTTGGAGATCCCTTTTAATTGGTGATGATTCTAAGATGAACCCTGTGTCTTCTGTCCCAGCAGATGGTCAGTGTTCAGGTTTGGGGAGTTACCTGGAGAGGACCTATTCATGCTACTGAGGCCCTCACTGCAGCTTATCGTTCTGTTCTCTTTATAAAATCCTCAGGAAGAAATTCAGTGACTCTTCATTTTCTTTGATTAAGTTCTTTGTAGCCACACCAAGGTAGCAGTGTGAATGAATCATTTATCCATGAAGTTAAGAAAGTAGTACATTGAAGATACTCTGAGGTAGAATTAAGGCAGGAAGGAGCGGGTGGAATGGTGACCCCCATAATTGCAAGTATGAGGGTCCACTTTATTTTAATGCTTTCTTAATATTTCATGAAATAGCACTTCCGCTTTTCATGGGAAAATGCATGGCATTTCCGTTTGAGAACTCTGCATTGGCCTGTTGAAAGCTATCCTAACCAGTGTTTTGCAACCTGTTGGAATGACGGAATGGTGTCAAATCACAGAGGAAAGTCAGGAGCAGACTCACAGCTGTGCATTCAAAACGTGACGTGCGGGGCTCTTGGCTTCATACACCTTCCTCTCTAACTGGGACGTGAGGCCCAGGTACCCTTTCGACCAGGACCTCTGATTGCACGGTTTCCTCTTGCCATCCTGTTTTGGAGTGGTCCCACTCGCGGGCATACTTCCAGATCTCCAGGACGCTGCCACCAGCCACCTACAGCAAAATGGAGCTCTGCACCCCATCGGCTGCCCTGCCCGACTCAGGAGGGGACAGGATCGGTCATGCAGGCTTCCTCATGCGCTTCGTGTTTGGGGACGGGCCTTTAGCCTGAGATGCTGCTGAGATGGTTAGAAGGAGAAGTACGGCATTCTTTCTTTCTGTACAGTTGGAAGACCTGTCTGCCATCACTGCATTTGGCTGGTACAGAAGTGGGGGTGGGAAGCTCTCTCTCAGAGTGGAGCAGTTGCTGAATGTAGGTTCAAGGTAGCCTGTTGTCGTGAGGATTTGGGTATGAGTGTCCCGCAAAGCGTTAACAACTGGCCCTATTTCTATAATACTCATGTTTTTGCAAAGTGATTAAACTTCTGATTTGTAGTAAATTCTGTAACTACAAGAGCTTGCCGTTTCGATAGTAAACGTTTTATATTACGAAGGATTACTGCCTGCCGTATTTGTTTAGTAATCTGTTAATTCACTTAATAATATTTATGGACCATCAACCATGTACTGGAAACCGTGCGAGGCACTGCAGATCAAGTGGGGAACAAAACAGTCACAGCCCTGGGGCCTCGCAGAGAGCTGGAGAGAGAGAAACAGGCACACGTGGTAAGGTGGGACAGGGGTGTTTCCACGAGGAAGTAGAGGACGCCACGGAGCAGGTGGAGGGGCACCCGGGGCGGGGGGCGGGTGGGTGGAATGAACAGGATGACGATGAGGGGTTGGCAGGTAATGCTGCGTTTAGAGGAAGCAGCTCAGACGCAGGCCTGGAGAGGGCGCAGCCTGAAGACGCTGAGGACGGCTGGGCCCCAGCGTGGAGGGAGGAGAGCAGAGGCTTCCGATTGAGCCAGGGTGGTTGGGAAGAGGCTGGTGAGCCATTATGCGGGTTTTTATCTTGGGAAAGATGGTAAGTCTCAAAAGGTTGTCAGCAAAGGGTAACATGGAAGGACAGGGTCAGAAGAGGGTACATTCGTTAGGTGATGATAAGAGCTGAAAGAAATGCGTTGGCTTCTTTGTCCTCCGAGAAGTAAGAAGCTGCGGTCTCTGCTGAGATGCTGGGGCAGGAAGGTCTTTCAGTGGCTTCTGCGGGGAGCGGGGCAGGAGATGACAAGGACGGGACCGACCTGGATAATTGGCCCTTATTTCTCGGTAGTGTCACAGACTCACCAAACCCCTTCGAGACTTTGGGTAAAGAGCGTTCTGTGCTTTGCAAATTGCATTTTCCCTGTTCTGTCGGGGTGCCCACCCGTAACTGTGTGTTCTGTGCTTTGTTTGGGGGCCAGTCACAGCCCCCTAATTTCTGCAGGCTGCTCTTTCGAGATGCTTCTCTGAAATGTCATCCTTTTCCTGTCCCTTCCATCATTTTGGGACCCATGGACATCAGTCAGCTGCACGGCTCCCTGCCTGCTCTTGACGTTCATGGTGGATTTGAACATAGAAGATGTATATATACCTGATGAGTATAAAGAATAATTTGGGGGACAGGTACAATATTTGCAGATGCTTCCTAGATTACAGCTTCATTGCATGCATGTACATGCTACTAAGAGTGCAAATCCCGGTCTTTTAGAAATTTCTCAACTGAATGCTTCATGGAAACAGGCAGAACGTTAGAACTGGGGAAAAACTAAAGATAATGAGAGATACAAAGGGATCTTATGTTCCAGATGCCTGTATGCAGGCATATTTGCCCCGGATCCCCACTTTTCATCTGTGGCCCTACAGGGCAAACAGGGTTAATTACTGGTGTAGGGTGTCTCGTGTGCGCGCGTGCGTGTGTGTGCGCGCACGTGTGCCCTCACGCATGTATGTGCCTGTCTCTGTCTCTCTCTCTCTCATCCACAGTCTGACCTCTAGGTTCTGGATTGTTCCAGAGGTCATTCCAGCTCATGCTTTAGATTTTCATTCCCTCCATTGTTTCCTTTCTGCATTTCTCTCTGTTCAGAGCCTGTACCATTCCTTCTTTTTTTGTTGTTGTTTTTACGTCTTTATTGGAGTATAATTGCTTTACAATGGTGTGTTAGTTTCTGCTTTATAACAAAGTGAATCAGTTATACATGTACATATGTTCCCGTATCTCTTCCCTCTTATGTCTCCCTCCCTCCCACCCTCCCTATCCCACCCCTCTTGACATCTGCTTTTCAAAGACATTGATTTCAGTTCTTCCCCATGAACTGTAATACTTTTTAAATTGGATGATGTTATTATTTCTAATTTATCTTCCTGAGAAAACAAATGCTATAATTGTTTTGAGGTATTGTATTTTTATGACAGTGTTCAAATATATAAGTATTTTAGTAATATCTTTAAAAGGAAGGTGCCCTCTGTCATTCTGTTGTTAGAGATTTATTCGAGGAGCTACAACAAGCTAGAAAATGCGTCTAGGAGTAAAAGGTGGCCGGAAGGGATTTGCAGGAGTTCTGTTGCAACTGTAGATTGTTTATTAATCAGCTACTGTGTCAAGAATTCTTTGGCTTTGAACACTTTGAATTGTTAGTGGCACACGTAAAAGGTGTTAAAAGATATATAATTATGGAATTAGAGCAGGGATCTTGCCCAGAAGGCTCTGGTTTTGATTTGGACGCTGGTCCCAGAACTGTGGCTTTCCGTCCATTCATTCATTGGCCAGGCAGTCTGGGCAACACTGTGCACAGTAGCTGTGTTCGTCAAATTTCCTGTCTTTGATCTTTCACTGAATAGAAGCTGGGTCTCTTAGGACATTTAAAATTAGTCTGGAAAACACAGAAATCTAAGTCAAACTGAATAAACCAAAAAAGGTGATCAGTTGGCTCAAGCAGCTGGAAAATTCTGGAACTGGTTCCGGAGCCGCATCCTTAGGAGTCGTCATTTCTTTCGCTTGGCCCAGCTTCGTGCTGCTGTTTCCATTCTCAGTCACATTGGCAAGGTGAGCCCTCTGCCGCTTGGGCATTGCCAAGGGTCAGAGCACCCGTGTTGGGGTACCCTTCCTGCCTTGGCCCCTGGGCTCATCCCTGGACCAGTCACTGTGGCCTGAAGATGCAGCACTTTCATTGGTCAAACCTGGGTCACATGTTACGGGTGGAGTTAGCCCCACATAACTAAAATGGTTTTAGTTAGAGGTATGGTACCCATTACCACATGAAAGAGGAATACATCTGAGACAGGAAAAACCAGTGGCCGTCTGATACAGCTAATGTTCTTATCGCATGCACAAAATTAAAAAATCATAACTGAAGGAATATTTTCAGAAGATTTCTTTGGCAAAGGGTCTGTGTGCTCTGAGTTTGCTACAGTTTTTGTGGTTTTTGGCAAGCCTAGTAGTAAAATTCAACACTAGTTCATCTATTTTTATTTGTTGCTATTATTCATTCATGTTTTAAAGTAATAATCCTTACTTTTTGACAGTTGTCGGTGTCTTCCATTTCTTTTTTTTTTTTAATAAATTTATTTATTTATTCATGGCTGCATTGGGTCTTCGTTGCTGTGCACGGGCTTTTCTCTAGTTGCAGCACGTGGGCTTCTCATTGCAATGGCTTCTCTTGTTGTAGAGCATGGGCTCTAGGCACATGGGCTTCAGTAGCTGTGGCATGTGGGCTCAGTAGCTGTGGCTCACGGGCTCTAGGGCGCAGGGTCAGTAGTTGTGGCGCACAGGCTTAGTTGCTCCGTGGCACGTGGGATCTTCCCGGGCCAGGGCTTGAACCTGTGTCTCCTGCATTGGCAGGCGGATTCTTAACCACTGCGCCACCAGGGAAGCCCTTCCATTTCTATAATAGATCTATGGAATAAAGATTTTGTAGTTTTAATGCTGTCTGTTGCAAACAATGATGCTATTGTAAATGTAAACGGCTGTGAAAGCTTGGAAGACCAGTTTTCAGATATGAGTCCAAGCCCAGTGACCTCTGATAACTTTATGGTTAGTTTTTCCAGAACAAGTTACTCAGTGTCTGTGTTGTCCACGTTAATCCTAGTTTTCAGGTTTCTGTGTTTTACATTCCTGGCAGGTGGCTTGAACTCCGAGCATCCTTCTGGGGTGTGTGAGCGGGCTGCTGGTAAGCGGGGGTGCTGGTTTGCTGGTGGTGGAGTCGGGGAGGGGGACCAGAGTCTCACCTGTGCCCCGAGCCTTGAGCACCTTCCTGCTTTGACTGCCACGTGCTGTGGGAACATTGGTATTTCAGTGTGTGCCGCGACAGGGAAAAGGAAGAAAAGCAAGGTACAAGCTACATTTTTAGATAGCGTTTGGTCTCATAAATGAGAGGATGCAGGGGTTTCAAAGTCGTGGTTAAGGTAGCTCTTTGCATTTTGTGCATACCTCGGTCATATATTTAGTTAGGGATTGTTATATTTCTACTCTCTTCGGTGCTAATCACTCTATGTAAATTTTCCATTCTTGGATGGGTTTGGGGAGTTTGTGTTTTGCCAGGAAATCTTAGTTGCTTCTGTGTTTCTAAGTTTGTTGCTGTAGAGTTGCTTGTGGTGTAATTCTTTTACACTTATATTTATTTCAATACCTCCTATACGGGTGGTCATTTCTCCTTTCTCCTTTCCAAACTTATGTAATATTATTCTCCCTTTCTTTCTTTCTTTCCCTTTTTCAGGTTTGGGAAGGAGTGTATCTATTTTCTTACTCTTCAAAAAAAAAATCCACCTTTTGGATTTGTCTCTTCTTTTATCCCCTACCCCCTGCCGTTCCATTAATTCCAGCTTGTATCTTTCTTCATTCCTTCTTTCGTGGTTTCTTTCGGTACATTTTGTTGTTCTTTTGCTAATTCCTTGGGGTGGTGAGCACTTAGCTCCTGATTATATTTCTAGAAACGTCACAGTTCAGTGTTTGGAACTGGGTACCTGGCAGGCCATGGTGCTTTCTTCGGTAACAAGGATACAGATTAGTATTAGATAATGAAAATGCGTATCAGGTTAATGCCTCTTGAGAATTCACATAGCTCTGTACCAACCATGAGAAGCTTTTCTTACCCTTTCAAATTGTGTTGAGTGTTCTGTAAGCAAGAGACTTAATAGAATGTGTAGGTTATGCAGAAGCCTACTACAGTGAATCAAATACCATTTCAACAGAGAGCTATTAGGCAAGAAGTTGTTTTCTTTCGTATCTCGGTCGTCATTTTGTTTCAGTTTCCGGGAAAGGATTTGTTGATAACCTAACTTATAGAGGAAATCACTATGATTCAGAATCATCTCTGGTTCTTTTCAATACAATACTTCTAAGTGAAATAGATAAGATGCCGTCAGCTCTGGTCTCTCTCTGAGAACTCTGGGCATATCCTGGCCTGCCGAGTGCACGGAAGCATCTGACTGCACCTTCCCTCTCTGTTTGCCACACCCTAAAACATCATTATTTCCTCAGTTACGACAGCCATGAGTTCGGGAAATAGTAATACCTGGAAAATATTTTTGTCTAATTAAAGATAGAACAAATTGAAAAATTATTTGTAATTAAAGAGGAGAGTTGGTGAAGTCAAGTTTCTGCCAGACACAAAGGTAAATTGTGTCTTAAATCTCTAAGCTTCCCTGCACCTTTGTCAACTTGCTAGTGGTGTAATGAACTAGAAAGTTGTACTTGTTCAGATGCCAGATTCTTGAAGACTCCTTCTCACTGTCAGGGCATCTCTGTGAGTTCTTATTTGCTTGCAAGAGAGCATTCTGGAAACTCATTGTTAATGCCTTGTATTGACCTTGGTGCTGCTGGACGTTTGGAGTTAAACTGGTTTGAAAGAAAGTTTAAGAATACTCAAACAATTCCATGACCATTGTGTTACTCTTACAACTAATTGAAATGTTGCTTGATTACCTGATTTAAGCCAGGTTACATCAATAGATAATGTTGATACTGAGATGAAGGGCATAGCTCCTGGCTTAGAGGAGCTTACAGGTAGCTGGTGGTGGAGACAGATCAGTACGGCAGCAGTAAGAGTATAAGGGAAAGTGCTGTGATTGGTGTAGGTGCAGATGCCATGGAAACATAGAGGAAGCGGTCCTTGCTCAGATGTGGGCTGAGCGTGGGAGGGGACTGCTTGATTGTGTGGTGTAAATTTTAAGCAGCCAGGTACAGTGAGTAGGCAGAGTGTTCCGGAGAGAAGGAGAGTGTGAACAGGGAACCATGAAACTTCACGACAGTTTATGGGGAATTGGAGAGAAGGGCAGATGAGAAACCACGTGGGAATGTATTGACCTGGAGCTACAGTGATTGTTAATGGCTATTTTCTGTTTTTTAATTCAGGTAAAGGAACTGGCCAGATGTCTTAAGGGATGCTTTTGAAAAGGACAGAGGTGTTCAAAATTATTACAGCAACTGAGAAGCAAGTTGGTTTTGGAGGAACTGTACTCTGAGGATGTTTGCTTCTATACAAGTATAGAAGAAGCCTTTGTAAATAACAGTGTCATTGGATTTACATCAGTCTTTCCGGCGAGACTTGGAGCTTCCTGCGTCATCGGTAGACATGAGTGACCCCAGGCAGTCACAGGAAGAGCAGCAAAAGGTCGGCAGAGCCTCGTCGAAGTTCAAGGGTCCTCCCAGAATCATGCAGTCCGATGATTATTTTGCTCGAAAATTTAAAGCCATCAATGGCAACATGGGACCCACCCCTTCCTTAAATGCTTCCAGTTCCAATGAGAACGGTGGTCCGGCTAACGGTACCCCGGCCGTGCCCAAGATGGGTGTCAGAGCAAGGGTGTCTGAGTGGCCTCCTAAAAAGGACTGCTCCAAGGAGCTGACCTGCAAGGCCCTGTGGGAAAGCCGGTCACAGCCCAGCTACGAAAGTGTCACGTCCATTATGCACAACGGGCAGAACAACCAGAGCGACCGCCAGCAAGAGGAGCCGCTCGACCTCGACTTCGTGGAGGCGAAGTCTACCGTCGGAGACATCTTCGTTCACTCTCCGCAAAGAGGACTGCACCCCATAAGACAGAGGAGCAACAGTGATGTTACCATCAGTGACATCGACGCGGAAGACGTCCTAGACCAAAATGCAGTGAACCCCAATACCGGGGCCGCCCTGCACCGGGAGTACGGGAGCACGTCTTCCATCGACCGGCAGGGCCTGTCGGGGGAGAACTTCTTTGCTATGCTCCGAGGCTACCGGCTAGAGAACTACGACCACAGGGTGATGGCCCCGTTCGGGTTCCCCGAGTTCTTCCCCTGCGACCCTGCAATCTCCCCCAGCCTTCACGCCGCAGCACAGATTTCTAGAGGCGAATTCGTGCACATCTCAGGATTAGACTATATGGACAGTGCCCTCATCCTGGGGAGAGACAGGGACAAGCCTTTCCAACGGAGGTTGAAGTCGGAGTCCATGGAGACGTCCCTCTTCCGCAAGCTGCGGACCGTGAAAAGTGAGCACGAGACGTTCAAGTTCGCCTCTGAGCTGGAGGACGGGCGTCTGGAGAGGGGCGTCCGCCCTTGGAACTGCCAGCGCTGCTTTGCACATTATGACGTCCAGAGCATCTTGTTTAATATCAACGAAGCCATGGCCACGAGGGCGAACGTGGGGAAGAGGAAAAACATCACCACCGGGGCCTCGGCGGCATCCCAGACCCAGATGCCCATGGGCCCGACGGGCAGCTGTGACTCCCCGCTGGGGAGCAAAGAGGACCTCAACTCCAAAGAGAACCTGGACACGGACGACGGGGATGGGAAGAGCAACGACCTGGTCCTCAGCTGTCCCTACTTTCGGAATGAGACAGGCGGGGAGGGCGACCGGAGGATCGCGCTGTCCAGGGCCAACTCGTCCTCCTTCAGTTCCGGGGAAGGCTGCTCCTTCGAGGCCTCCCTCAGCTCTCACTGCACCAACGCGGGCGTCTCGGTCCTGGAGGTGCCCAGGGAGAACCAGCCAATCCACAGGGAGAAGGTCAGGCGCTACGTCATCGAGCACATCGACCTGGGGGCCTATTACTACCGCAGGTTCTTCTACGGCAAAGGTAAGGGGCCCTGTGTGTCCCGGGGCCGCTTCCCTGGGGCCCCTTATGGTATGCGGCTTTGGGTCGGAGCAAGTCCGAGGCCGGTGTCCGCTGGGTTGGAGCTTGTTCTGTGTCACAGAGCCTCCATTGCTGCCGGACTGATCCCTTCTTTATTTATTTTTTATTTTTTTAATTTTTTGGGCCACGCCATGCAGCACGCAGGATCTTAGTTCCCCAATCAGGGTTGGAACCCGTGCCCCCTGCGGTGGAAGCGCGGAGTCCTGGCCTCTGGACCACCAGGGAGGTCCCAGATCCCTTCTTTAGAAATCCCCAGTTCCCTGCCTTTGCTGATCCCCAGTCCCTGATGTGGAAACGTCTGCCCTTTCCTCCTCTCTGCCGACGTGTGAGTGTCACAGACGTCGGACTCCACTTAGGTTTACCCCTTTTAGGAAGTCTTCGCTGATGAACTCCATTGCTCTTTCATTGCTCTGAATAATCTCTTACACTGGGTACAGTTCTGGTTCTAGTTCTGGTTCTTTTCCCTCTCGTTTTTTCTGTACTTTTCTCCTACACCTTTGCTTCATCTTTTTAATTTTATGTCTTCACAGCTCCTTCTGCCTTGTTGTACATAGTGGAAGTGTTAAGTGAATCTTTGTGGAAAGAATGTATGAATGTATAAATTAGTAGGATAGACAAATTTAGTCTTCTTGCAGTTTTACACATAGGCTTAAAGGTTCAGATACAGATATTTCCTTGGTATTGTTATTTCAGAAATTCTTCAAGTACGCGTAGAATAAATGATGTTTATTTTATTTGTATGCTTAGCCTTGAAGGATGCATCCCTCAGAAGTCATGTAGTTGAATCCTCAGCCTTTCAATGGGTCGTTAGTCATGCCAGGGATATGAGACGCCACTCTGTCTTACAGGCCCACAGAGAAACGTGTACCATGCGCACGTCAGTAACACGCCAAATAGAACACCCAGGGACTCTCGCCCTGTCTTCTTAGTGGGTGTGACTTGCTTCCGTGGCCCCTTCCTTCTAGGACAGCATACTCTTTGGGGCTTAGTTTTCTGTTTGCAGTTTCACCTGCCACCCCCCTCCATTCCCAGGTGTCACCTCTTAGAGCACGAAGGAGGCAGAGGTGGCCCAGTCAGTCTCGGGGGGCCTCTCCTCCTTCTGTGCCTTCTGCTGTGGATAAATTCCAGCTGACTGTACTTAGAATTCATTTTAGTATTGGTTTCTGCCTTCAGAATGCTTGCCTGCAACCTTTGACTCCAGCTGTTTCTTTTTGGGGTTGGTCGGGCTGTAGCTCTAACCTCAGGAGGTCACTCCATCCACTTCAGTCCCTGGAGCCTTCTTAGTGCTTTTTCCCCTGGACTACAAGCTGGACCAAGTGCAATTATTAAATTAATCATTCCCCCCCACCTTTGCATCATTCCAGATTTAACCAGTCATCCATAATCATAATATTATGAAATCATATTAATCAATGGAATGAATAGAACGTTGATAAGCGACGTAGCTAAATAAGCAGGCGTTTGAATTGCGACTGGTCACGTAGCTTGAGTTGTCTTTCTGGTCTTCTACGGACGACATGATGGGACTGAAATAACTTTGTCAACATCTTGAGTCCCTGGCTGTGTCCCCAGCACTCCCGTCTCAGCCCTGGCTGCTGGTGGGAGTCAGCATCACCCATTGTGATGTTACTGCCTTCCAGCCAGTGAACGCACAGAATCTCGGATCTTCTATTTAATCTGTGCCGGAAATAACCCAGGACTGTTCATCCAGGGGCAGAGGATTATAAACTCTGCTCACGGATGCTCTCGAGGTGGAACTTAGTTATTTTGGGAAAGGGAGACCATGGAGAAATAGGCTTCCTGCTTAAGATACCATTTCATCGACTGAAGCCATGGCTGTCAATGCTAGCAATAAAATAGCCTGTTGGGATTGTTACGCCCCGAAATCCTTAGGCGCGATGAGTCATCCTGGCTGAGTTTTGTAAGTGGTTTGCGATTCACCCTGTAAAATACCAGAATGTAAAAATTGTATATGTGTGTGTATCTGTATACATGTGTATTTATGCAAATGCTTCATGCCAGCATCTCATTTGTTGTACTCCTTTGCATAGCTTAGTGTAGTAAGTCTACACAGTGTATATGGAATAAAGGACTGATGTTTTCTGGGCCCAGGCAGGGCTGCCGCCCTCTGATCCATTTAATGTCCTTAAGGTCTGTTCCACGAGATAGTTTTAGGTTGCTAGATTCTCTTAATTCTCTTGACTGGTTTTCGTAGTTTTTCTCCTGAACTCTGTCACTTCCTGATAATTGTAAAGAGTTGTCTGTGAGTGGTTTATTTCCTCCACTTTTCCTGATCTGCTACTGAGGATTTCCCAGGGCTTTAGAAATGACACCATCAAACTTGGTAGATTTTGGATGTGCACTAAAACATAAATAAGGAAAACCTGAGAGTAGATGCCCTGTGGTGAGCTGTAAGTGGGTGTAGACGTGTGGTTTGACAGTAGACGTGTGGTTTGACAGAGTGCTGGGCGCACTCTGGGCCTGTGAATGAGGCAGACAGCCAAATTCCAGACTCCTGCGCTAACTGCACGATGAAGGTGCGGGACAGCCGTCCCCGGGGTCCTTTGTCTTCTGTGCTGCAGTTCTGTGCTGGGCACGGTGACTGTTGTGTGGCTAATGGGACTCGGGGCCAGGACAGAGCAGGAGGAGATAGAATCAGACCCAGCCCAGCCCCGCCACTCTGCGCTCTCTCCCTGCAGCCCCGGACTATGCCTGCTTCCTCCTATATTTAGCGATTCCGCTCTTCCCCCGTGGGCCTGTGTGGCTTCAGACTGCAACTGGCTACAATGGAAGCTGCTGCTGCTTTTGCTGGTCTCTCTGTAGAGCCATTAAGGGCTAAAGGCAGAGGCAGCAGCCCGGATTCCCAGCGGCCAGGTGGCCGAGGCCTCCTCCGTGTGGGACTGGAGCCCAGCTCTTTCCCAAGGATCACAAAAGCATGTGTCTGCCAGATAAAGTGCGATGATTAAATTAATGATTTCCCCCCATTTTTCACGCCAGCTTCAACCGCTGGAGTTCATATCTGCCAACACATCACGAGTTGCAGGGACAGCATTGTGTTTAAAAACAGAGGCCCTGGGCAGACTGTCACAGAGCATTTTTGCAGATTTTTTTCTTTCCCTTTTTCTCTTTTCCCTTCACTCAGTTCTTCTCTTTGGAAGCAGGCTTTCAAGGAATCTTTTGATACTTTCCAGAATGCCTTTTCTTTTCCTCCATTCTTCATTGTTCTGTGTGAAACTTCATTTTCAAAAGAATGACACGGCTCGCAATCGCTGGGAAAGGTTTAAAAGACCCAGCTCTCTGAATCTCTTTCTCTCTTTCTTTCCCTTCTTTCAAGTGACGATGCCCTACATCGATTGTCATAGGTAAACTTTTCAGCTTTAATAAGGTGGTTGACTCTCTTTTTTTTAAATTTCATTTTATTTATTTTTTTGTACAGCAGGTTCTTATTAGTCATCAGTTTTATACACATCAGTGTATGTATACATGTCAACCCCGATCGCCCAGTTCATCACACTGGTTGACTCTTTATTGGGTAGTTAACGTGAAAGGCTGTCCTTATGTTGAGGTGTATTCCTGTGACACGTAGTCTTTGAACGGCTTTGAATAACTTTACAAAGGGATTTATGGAGGGGAGTGGCCTGCCACGGTGCCCTGTGGGCAGCGTTGCTTGTCTGGGCAAATCCCTCTGTAGCCTTCAGTGAAACGGCTTTTTAAAAGAGCCGGATTGCAGCAAGCTTAGTGAATGCTCTCAAATGTCCCTTCCTTTCGCTGGCGATGACCCTGGTGCTGTGCGCCAGGCAGCTCTGTCCCTCATGGAACTCTAGTGAAACTGCGGTTCCCTCCTGGGAGCTAGGGCCCCCTAGATGAGGATTCCACCTGTGGTCTTGGTTTGAATTGCCTTTAGCTTCCCTTGCAGCACAGCAGACCTCCTGGGGCTTACAGCCACTTAGAGCCGCTGGCCAGCAACTGACTGTCCCGAGTGTGACTGGGGCCGGAGCCACGCGGACAGCGGAGGGATGCCGTGGGTTTCGGTGTGTCTTGCACTTTTTAGGCAATAGTGTACCTGAGAGTTGCTCAGGAGTTCTAAAGCTGCCCGATGCCTTGCTTCAGGTCACGCACACAAGAATGGCTCCTGAAGACGAAGTAAGTCACTTTGGGGTAAACGGAGGTCAAACCAGAGAGAAGGATAAAGCTGCGCCTCTTTGATAACTCAGGGGGGAAGTGAAAAGTGGCTGAATTGTGTCTGAGCCTTTGGGAGCATGATGTATGCTCCTGTGGACGTGGAGAGTGGAGGGAATACTAAGATTGACAATATTTATCTTTTTTTTTTTTTTTGGTTTAGGATTTTTAAATGGCGTATAAATACTATATAATCATTATGGGAAAATAAGGAAAGGTAGGGAAGCAAAAGAAAGAGAAAGAAAACCCCTCGAATCCATAAGAAAGAGACAATTCCCATGAATAGTTTCATCGTTATCCTGCTAGACCTTCCTGATGCAGGTAAATGGATGTATGTGGAGCTTGCTCTGGGCGCTCATGCTTCCTTCATTGGTACTTCTGTCATTGTGTACACAGCTGCGTCAGCGCTCTAAGAGCCATTAGCAGTATCATCGTCCGTCGCAGGCACGTGGGGAGATGCCAGGTATTTGCCAGCCGTGATCTGGGCAGAAGAGTTAATGACTGTATTTGCTTTACTCCAAAGAAAAATCTTTCAGCTAGCTTTAGTTGTTTTTTTTAAAATTTATTTATTTTGGTTGCATTGGGTCCTTGTTGCTGTGCACGGGCTTTCTCTAGTTGCAGCGAGCAGGGGCTACTCTTCGTTGCGGTGCGCGGGCTTCTCATTGCAGTGGCTTCTCTTGTTGGGGAGCACGGGCTCTAGGCGCGTGGGCTTCAGTAGTTGTGGTATACGGGCTCAGTAGTTGTGGCTCGTGGGCTCTAGAGCGCAGGCTCAGTAGTTGTGGCGCGTGGGCTTAGTTGCTGCACGGCATGTGGGATCTTCCCAGACCGGGGCTCGAACCCATGTCCCCTGCCTTGGCAGGCAGATTCTTAACCATTGTGCCACCGGGGAAGCCCTAGAATTTACTGTTTTTGCTATCTGCATTGAAATGCACAGAGACATTCTCTTTGAATTTCCCCTGAAATCTGCAGGTTAAGGTGAGGTGGCTGTGAGGGGCTGTTTGGGATGTCCTTGGCACTCTGGGGTTGCCAAATCTTCACTGAACTCTGTGAAGGAGGCCTTTGTGCCCAGCTCATTTTTTTCTTGGAATTTTCTATGACAAGTACAACAAAAGAAGTATGTATCTAGTAGAAATCCTTTGTAAAGAGCTGAACTGGTTTTAGGGGGCAGACTCTGTAGTGTGTATGAAAGAGAGTCTTAGTTTGCCCTCTTCTCTCCCCACTGCCTGGTGCTTAGGGGCCCTAGTGTTTATAGTTCCGTCATGTGTCCATGAATAGGACAGAGAACTTCTTTGATTTCCCCTTCCCATCGTAGCTTTACAAGACTTCTTAGGTGTGGGCAGATTGGAATTCTTTTTGAAAAGGTTGGAATTTTTCAGAAAAGAGTGTTTAGCTGCTTCTGAGCAGACTGGGTGTCCAACAGAAGCCATAGCCGTACCGCAGCGTAGGGTGTAAGACTGGCCTTTCCAAGGTCTATTTCTGCCCCTATCACCAAGTCCAAGGTCAGACGGCTGACCACGTGACAAGCCAATAAATCAAGAAACAACTTGTTGGGGCAAGGAATGGCCACTTTATTTGGAAAGCCAGCAGACTGAGAAGAAGGTGGACTAGTGTCCCAAAGAACCATCTTAACTTGAGTTAGAACTGAGGCGTCTTTTATACCCGAAGGGGGAAGGGTTGTGGCTGGTTGTTGCAGACTTCTTGGTCTCGGAATCCTTTGTTCTTGCAGCTCTCCACATAGGTCAGGTCACCATGTTCCCTGGAAATCTCCAGCAAGACAATTGTTATTCTCTGTTCTGTAACTTTTTATCTCCCTATGAATAGAAAAGTGTTAGACCCTTAAAGGTCAGACCCTTGAGAACGGGCTCTCCTGTATATTTCAGGCTGCAGGCAACATTCTTAACTTGTAGCCAAAGCAATAAAATACAAAGGCTAAAGTCAAAGAAACAGATCTAATATGGAGGCAGATTTGTTCTTCCTTATTACACCAGTAGCAAAATGCAAGGAAGTTTTCCCAGTTAACTGCCACATCAGTCAAACTATACAGAAATATTAGAGTATTAATACAAAGGTGAAAGTAAAAGAAACATCCAGTATGGAGTCAGATTTGTTGTTCCCTTATTACACCCCAAGATGCCAGCCCTTAAGCCTTTGAAGGCCCTTCCTGTGTCTGGCCCAGCCCTGGCTGCTGGATATGCTGCACCTCCAGGCATTCTCTCCAGGGCCTCTTTTCTGTAAAAATCTTTAAGTTCACTAATTTTTTTAACTACTGTTACCCAGCTCTATGTAAATTTATCCTTTTCTCCAGTGGTAATCTTTGTCCTTAATATTTTAACTGAAACTTATTATTCGTACATACATCTGCTAAATTAACAAATAAAAGCAAAGAATTCTTCTAGAATATGTATAATAACTCTTGCCCCTTTTGATACCAACCAACTCTTTAGTGGCTGGGGAATCGTCTTTTTGCCAGTGGGCAGCGGTGTCTGTCCACTCATTGTAGTTGGAGGCCTGTTACTGGCAGGCAGGGCAGCGTATCTTGATGTAATGAGCATAGACTGTTCTGAAATCAGACTCTTGGGTTTACATCCCAGCTCAGTTTTGGACAACTTCTTGAACTTCTTTGTGCCTCAGTTCATCATCTAAAAATGGGATCATAATAAAAATATAAAAATATCTCCTGTAAAGGGCTTAGAACAGTGCCTGTTACATAGTATATATCCTGGTCCTCCCAGGAGTTCTTCAATAAATGTATGGGACTTCTCTCGAAAAAGAAACTAGTGTCCCCACCGCCGGTGCAGCATTTAAAGGGCAGGACTTTATCTTAATGGTTAAAAAGATGAAGAGAGAAAATAGTAGAGAGAACCATATGGCAGGGTGGGCCCCGGGGGAAAGGTGTCTGGTGAAGTCTGCCACTCCATTCCAAACACATTCACTTAAGTTTCACTAATGCGGCGGTTGTGGGCAGGAGGGTACTTTTACGTATCAAATGAACCCCATTGCTGAGCGATGCATGGCTGCATTTGCTTTGAATTTCATGCCTGGTGGCTTCTTTTTTTTTTTTCCCGCTCTGGTTTTATACAGTCACTGCAGAAAATTAATAGCGAATTGGACACTATTAAATTCACATGGGGGAACTGAGTACCACCTAACAATTGTACTGTTCTGGGATGCAAATTCTTCCTTTAGCGGACACAATCAACTCAGTTCTTAACCATAGCGCCTGGCCAGTACCTCCACAAACAGAACTCCTGTGGAGGTCCAGGGGGGCTCTTAGCACGGAGGAATCACCCAGCTGCACAGGGGGGTTCAGCCTGTGGGTTATAGTCATATGGGTTCCATGTGGCTGAGGGGGCAGAGGGTAGTGGGGGCTGGGAAACATGTATGCTGTGCTGGGGGGTCACAGTTCCCATCCCCTGCAGCATTTTAGAACTGTATGCTAGTTCATCCTATTCATCCTTTGTCCTCAGATGTGTTCTCAGTCAGTTACTGAGGAGGAACTGATGCTCTCATATTTCTCTAGGAAGAGTTATTAATACTCTAATATTTCTGCATAGTTTGACTCATACGGCAGTTAACTGGGAAAACTTCCTTGCATTTTGCTACTGGTGTAATAAGGAAGAACAAATCTGCCTCCATATTAGATCTGTTTCTTTGACTTTAGCCTTTGTATTTTATTGCTTTGGCTACAAGTTAAGAATGTTGCCTATAGCCTGAAATATACAGGAGAGCCCGTTCTCAAGGCTCTGAACTTTAAAGGTATAGCACTTTCGCATTCATATAGAGATAAAAAGTTGCAGAACAGAGAATAACATTTGTCTTGTTGGAGGTTTATGGGAACATGGTGACCTGACCTATGTGGACAGCTGCAAGAACAAAGGATTCTGACCCCAAGAAGTTTGCAACAACTAACCACACTCCTCCCTCACCTTGCCCTTAAAAGTGCTTTGCTCTGAAGCCCTTCAAGGAGTTCCGGGGCTTTTGGGGCACAAGCCACTCGTCTTCTCGCATGGTCCTGCAATAAACCTTTCTCTGCTCCAAACTCCGACGTTTGGGTCTGTTTGGCCTCACTGTGCATTGAGCACACGAACTTGGCATTTGGTAACACTGGTCCAGTGTAGCTGGAAGTCAAGGTCTCTGGAAGGTAAGGTCTCAGAGCACCTAGAACTTACTAAAACCCACCTACCCTGCATTTGTTCAGATCCAAAATTTATTTCGCTCTTTGTCTCACTTAGGAAATAAAAGGAAAGCTGGACAACTACTCGGCTCAATAATGATCTGGGCCTCTCAGCTTTTACGCAGTGAACCCTTTCTTTGCTCTCGTAGTGTTTTCTTTCTCCTTCCCATTCTTGTAGCAAAATGACGCTAAAAATTATGCATTATCAAAGGAAGTCTTTGATAGCTGCCCTACTTCTCCAGACTTGCAGTTTTTTTTTAAATAAATTTATTCATTCATTTATTTATTTTTGTTTTTGGCTGTGTTGGGTCTTCGTTGCTGTGCGCGGGCTTTCTCTAGTTGCGGTGAGCAGGGGCCACTCCTCGTGCGCGGGCTTCTCATTGTGGTGGCTTCTCTTGTTGTGGAGCACGGGCTCTAGGTGCACGGACTTCAGTGGTTGTGGCACGTGGGCTCAGTAGTTGTGGCTTGTGGGCTCTAGAGCGCAGGCTCAGTAGTTGTGGTGCATGGGCTTAGTTGATCCGCAGCATGTCGGATCTTCCCGGACCAGGGCTCAAACCCATGTCCCCTGCATTGGCAGGCAGATTCTTAACCACGGCGCCAACAGGGAAGTCCCCAGACTTGCGCTTTTTATTCAAGGTTTTCTTAAAATTGAATCTTCCAAGATACCGTCCTTATGTTCAGGACAGATTTGTTGTCTCATCTTTAAGTTGTGTTCATTTTACTGTGCATGAGTTGATTCTTATAATTTAAGTCTTCACGGTAACCTCATCACCCTTGAGTTGCTTTACATGAGAGAGCTCAAAAGCCAGACTGCCAAGGTTTGCATCCTGACTCTGTCACAGGGGCTTGTGACCTTGAGCACATCATTCACTTCTCAGCGTCAGTATTACCATCTGTGAAATGGGGATACCTGCTCATAGGTAGGGAGATGAATGAGTTAATTTACATAAGGTATGTTTAATATTGTTATTTTCACTGTAATACCTCAGATTTTTCAAGCTTAGCTAATGCTTTGGTTAAATTCTGGTCAAAGGAGAATTCACATAGCAAAAATGCATCATTTTCCCCATCAAATTAGGTAATTTAATCCATGAAACATTAGCAGGGAGTTTGAGATTCCTTGAGGTTCTCTGATGACTCTTAATGTTAGTATCTGCAAAAGCATGTCCTGTTGTTTTTTTCATTCGTCCATTTATGTATTCACCATTCCCTGTTCACATCTTTATAACTCCTGGAATGGGGGAGGTGATTTAACAGTTGTTTGGAGGAGAAAGTGACAGAAGATACATCATAGGTAGGAGCTTAGACAGCAGCCACCTGCAGCCTTGGGTTTAACCCAGCTAGGCAGTGAGCTGACAATTAAATGATCAACTGACTATTGAAAGAACAAAGAAGCATTAAAGGAAAGCTTCTGCTGTGAGTACTAACCAATGCAGGGCGATGGGGCATAGTCCACAGCTGCTAGTGGCTCTTGTGGACTTGTTGATGGTGCCGTGGCCCATATGGTGCTGACACCTCTGAGAAATCACGTGAGGCAGAGCCACGGGGCTTCTCTTTTACATACTGGCCTCGGGAGGCGTGTAGAGTTGAGATCCTCACCTGTTCATTCCCAGAGTGACGGACCCAATACCTCTCCCTTCCAAGATACGACAGTACCTGGAAACAGCCTTTGGGCTAAGGTTCAACGTACCCCTTTTCTTTCCTAAAACTCCTCTGAGTTAGAATTTTTTCTTTTCTTTACTGAGCAGCCAAAGTGCACCACAGAGATAAACTGAATCTCATTTCCTACGCTGAAATCTTGTTAACCAATTTTTTTTTTTTAATCTGGCCCTGTTGTATTTGCACAATATGTAGATTTTCATTCAGCTTTTCCAGTCTTTTCAGAGCTTCCGTTCTGCCAAGGAAGGATTTTATTTGATTCCCCCTTGAAGCAACTTTATGGAAATCAAGGGCTTGGGATAATGATGGGCTCAAGTGGGTGAGGGGCTCACTGTCCTGTGCCCACAGAGGGGAAGGCTCTTGTGATGCAGATGAACAGGCTGAGCTGTCCTGAAGGGGACCAGGTGTCATTTGAGAGGGTCCCCTAGGCTCCCTCCTGGAGGCCATAGGGAGCACCTTCCCTGCTCTAACCTCCACCGTGTGCGGAACGCCCCATATGAAAGCTAGACAGAACGTTACAGTGTGCAGCCTAAGATTGTGGTTTCTTTAGAAACACGTGCAGGTAACCTGCTGGATTTCTTGGTGAGACTGAAAGCACAGAGAGATCCCTTAGAAAATAGCTACGGGGCCTGAGAACTGGCAAGTCCAAAGGTGTGATGGTTTGTACGTAGTAGAAATGTCTTCTCTACTTGCGTTCAAAAGGTGTGTGTCTGTGTGAGAGACAGGAAAATCAAAAACAAGTGTGGGTCATGGCTTGGAGAGGTAGACACTAAGGAAAAAATTGTTTTTCTCACCAATTTGCCTGCCATCTTTGGTGGATAGGGTAATATACATATTTTGGGTTCCCCTCATTTAAAAAGAAATTCGTTACTGGTAGAAATTATTCAGTAAAATATTATATATGCCACGGCTTTCTTTAAAAGGCTACCCTGGATGCGACGTAACCTCTGATTACAGACCAACTTCTGAGATGAAAAGTATGAATCTCCTTTAGTATGACTCTTGAACTATCAGACTGTTGGGCTTAAAAGGAAAATGCCCCGTAATGCTGTTTATTTGATGTTCACTCCCTTTTTGTCTTTCATTGAGTTTTTATTGTTGTTGTTTTCATTAATATGCCTGCTGCCTTCAACTATAACGTCTCTCTCAGGTTAATGATGATAAATGTATTATATATATTTTAGGGGTGGATGAGGTGGGGATGCTGAGCTTAAGAACGGTTATGTAACTAACCCAAGGTTAAGCAGGTGGTAAGTAGGAAAGCTCAGATTCAGAAACCCATTATCAGGCTATTCGAATTATAGATATTTAGGAGTAAGTGAGTTTAGGACTGCTAGTTATATGTGACAATTTCAACACACATGTTATCTCTCCCCGTTTCAAACACCACAAGAAAATGATAATGAAGGAATACAAAAAGGGCATAAAACCACAAAGGAGCAGAAAACTAGGAAGAAGCCAAAGAAATGCCAAAGCTGATAGAGGAACGGGATGGTTCTGCAGATTAGAGGGCGCCACCCCCAGCCAGCGTTGGAGGGCGGTGTGCGGCAGGGACAGGCCATCAGAAGCTAGCCAGCCCACAACCACAGAGCAGGTACCTTTGAAGAAGGGCTGGTGGGGTGAGCTGTGGTGGAGCAGCCATCTTCAGAGATCTGGGATGCTTCTGAGATACTGCTTTTTTTTTTTTTTTTTTTTTTTCGGTACGCGGGCCTCTCACTGTTGTGGCCTGTCTCGTTGCGGAGCACGGGCTCCGGACGCGCACGCTCAGCGGCCATGGCTCACAGGCCCAGCTGCTCCACGGCATGTGGGATCTTCCCGGACCGGGGCATGAACCCACGTCCCCTGCATTGGCAGGCGGACTTTCAACCACTGCGCCACCAGGAAAGCCCCCGAGATACTGCTTTTGACTAAACGCCCACAGTGGCCGCCACCACCCCACCCAGGCTCTGCCCCAGGACTGGGTCTCCTCTGTGTCCTGTAGCTGAGTCTTCTCCCCAGTCGTGGCCACCCCACACCCACCAAAACATCTTAGAATTAATAAATGAAATCAGCAAAGTTTCAGGATACAAGATTAATATACAGAAATCAGTTGCTTTTTCATAGACTGATAATGAACTACCATAAAGGGAGACTAAAAAATAACAATCCCGTTTAAAATTGCATCTAAAAGAATAAAACATTTAGGAATAAACAGGAGGTGAAAGACCTATACTCTGAAAATTATAAAATACTGAAGAAGGAAATTGAAGATGATACAAAGAAATGGAAAGATATCCAGTGCTCTTGGATTGGAAGAATATTGTTAAAATGGTCATACTACCCAAAGCAATCTACAGATCAAATGCAGTCCTTATCAGAATACCCATGATGTTTTTCATAGAACTAGAACAAATAATCTTAAAATTCCTGTGGATCCACAGAACACCAAAATTATCAAAACAATCTTGAGAATAAAGAACAAACTTGGAGGTATCACCCTCTCAGACTTCAGACTGTGCTACAAAGCTACACTAATCAAAACAGCATGGTACTGACATGAAAACAGACATATAGATCAATGGAACAGAATAAAGAGCTGAGAAGTAAACCCGCACATTTATGGTCAATTAATTTATGACAAAAGAGACAATACACAGTGGAGAAAAGACAGTCTCTTCAATAAGTGGTGCTTGGAAAACTGGACAGCTACATGTAAAAGAGTGAGATTAGAACATTTCCTCACACTATATGCAAAAATAATGTCAAAATGGATTAAAGACCTAAATCCTGTAGACCATAAAATTCATTGAAGAGAACATAGGCAGAACACTCTTTGATGTGAGTCATAGAAATATTTTTTTTGGATCTGAGGCAAAAGAAATAAAAGCAAATATAATCAAGTGGAACCTAATTAAACTTAAAAGCTTTTGCACAGCAAAGGAAACCAGTGACAAAACAAAAAGACATTCTACCGAATGGGATAAAATATCTGCAAATGATATGACTGATGAGGGGTTAATAATGAAAACATATAAACAGCTTATCCAACTCAATATCACAAACCAAACAACCCAATTAAAAAATGGGCAGAAGACCTGAATAGACATTTTTCCAAAGAAGATATACAGATGGCTAACCAGCACATGAAAAAAATGCTCAACATCACTAATTATTAGAGAAATAGAAATCAAGACAACAACGATAGATCACCTCACACCAGTCAGGATGGCCATCACCTAAAAGTCCACAAATAACACACGTTGGCGAGGATGTGGGCAAAAAGGAACCCTCCTACGCTGTTGGTGGGAATGTAAACTGGTGCAGCTATTATGGAGAACAGTATGGAGGTTCCTAAAAAAACAAAAAATAGAACCACCATATATCATCCAGCAATTCCACTCCTGGCTGTATATCCAGAAAAAACAAAAACACTAATTAGAAAAGATACCCACACCCCAATGTGCATAACAGTGCTGTTTACAGTAGCCAAGACATGGAAGCAACCCGAGTGTCCATCAACAGATGAATGGATAAAGAATTGGTACATATATATAATGGAATATTACTCAGCCATAAAAATGAATGAAATTCTGCCATTTGCAGCAATGTGTTTGTACCTAGAGAATGTTATGCTTAATGAAATAGGTCAGACGGAGAAGGACAAATACTGTATGATATATGTGGAATCTAAAAAATAAAAGAAAAAAAGCAGACTCACTGCCATAGAAAACAAACTACTGGTAACCAGTGGGGAGAGGAAAGCAGGGAGGGTCAGAGTAGGGGATTAAGAGATACAAATTATTTTGTATGAAATAGATAAGCAACAAGGATGTATTGTACAGCAATTATATTGTACAGAAATTATAGCCATTATCTTGTAATAACTTTTAATGGAGTGAAATCTGTAAAAATACTGCATCACTATGCTGTATACCTGAAACTAATATACTGTAAATCAGCTATACTTTAAAAAAAATTTTTGAAGGACTTAGCCTCATCTGGAGAGGCGGTGAATATTCCCGCTGGGCGTGATGTTTGCATTGAGTCTGGAATGATGAATAGGAACGTCAAGCGAAGAAAAGTGGGAGAGGTGACAGGCAGAGGGGGCAAAGGCGTGTGAGTGAGGAGATTTATGAGAGAAGAGCCTAGACAGAGATTGGATGACAGCACTGAGGACTTCAAAGGAGAAGATGGTTTGATGGACGGAAGGGGAGACAGAAGGATAGGCTTTCCAACATGTAAGCATGAAGACAGAGGCAGAATCAGAGAGGACAGCCTGGCTGAGAAGACGCCGGGGAGGAGCGACACAAGAAACCCAGAAGCAAAGAGCTGGGAGATGCCTCATTCTGAATGGGGTCGTTCCAGCGGTCTAGGAAGTAGAGGGTCCCAGCCCAACGTGGGTGGCCAGTGGCGCACACATGGCGGACTGCTAAGGCAGAGACTGGAAGGTGGGTGCTGGCTTTGCCGGCAGACGCCGTGGAGTCCTGAGCAGAGTGGTAGTGTGGAAGAAACTGAGCGGTGGTTGAGGACCACTGATAGTTGAGAAAATGGGAAGAGACAGGGTGATTACTTGAGGAATAGTAATTCTCCTCCC
The DNA here is from genome assembly GCF_949774975.1 of Lagenorhynchus albirostris. NCBI lineage: Eukaryota > Metazoa > Chordata > Mammalia > Artiodactyla > Delphinidae > Lagenorhynchus > Lagenorhynchus albirostris. Next base: position 4,165,376 of record NC_083110.1, on the reverse strand, counting down.
TGGAGGCAGTGGGGTGAAACTGCTGGGGTGAGTGAAATGCTCATGACTTGTATCCGTGCCAGAGACCCGTCCACTTCCGAGGACTACCAACCCTTCCTCTCACTGACCTTCTGTTTCCTCCCCAGTTTTAAAAAAATATACTTCACATACAGTGAAATTCACCCCTTTTAAAAGGTGTGCAGTTCTCAGAGTTTTGACAAATGCGTGTGTTACGTAACCACCACCACAATCAAGATGTGGGATAGCTCCATCACCCCAGAAAACTCCCCCGTGCACCCCTGTAGACAGCCCCTGCCCCTGCCGTCACTGCTCTGTCACCTGTTCCTAGAGCACCTACTAAGTGTGAGAGCAGCACACACACACTTTGGGATTTTTAGTTGTCACGTATTAGAACTAATAATGGGGTGCACTTAATCTGGGCTCTCAGTTTTATCCTGAAAAGGGGTTTTGGTTGTTTGTTCACTATTTCTCCCTAAAATAATTTGAAGCTCTTTTGATTTATGTCACGGGTTTCATCAGATGCCTAACAAGGAACCGATTTGAGCATTTTTTTGCCAGTCACTTTTTTTTTCTTTTTAACATCTTTATTGGAGTATAATTGCTTTATAATGTTGTGTTAGTTTCTGCTGTATAACAAGGTGAATCAGCTGTACATACACATAATCCCCCTATCCCTTCCCTCTTGTGTCTCCCTCCCTCCCACCCTCCCTATCCCACCCCTCTAGGTGGTCACAAAACACCAGCTGATCTCCCTGTGCTATGCGGCTGCTTCCCACTAGCTATCTATTTTATGTTTGGTAGTGTATATATGTCCATGCCACTCTCTCACATCGTCCGGTAACTTCTTGAAGTGGGTTCTTAAATGTACCAAGCTGATGATAAATAACCCCTCGGGGTAAATAACTCTTTTTTTTCAATGTATGCTTAATTTCACTGGAGTCCTACAGGTTTGTAATAGTTAACCAGACTGTTACCAGAGTTATCCATGAAAAACAAAGGCTCGTTTCCTATCATGAGTCTAGAACTAAGTCAGTACTTCACCTTTTAGTCCCTAAAAGAGTCGACTTGCTCTTCTAGCCCTGCCTGGCCTAAAAGGGAAATTATGTCAGTATTTATCTCGTTTGGTTGCAAGAAGTAAAACGCAAATTATCTGCCTTTTAAGATGTAGCCAGTATTCATTAGCGGCTTTCGGTAATATTTCCCTTGAGTGATACAAGTGCCGTTGTTCTTTGTTGAACTTCACCTGTTTTCCACATTCTGAATAACATTCTCTATTCCTTCAGAAATTACTGTGGCAGAAAATGGTAGCATAACCCAAAGCCTTTGGAACACCTATGGCTTTTCTTTCAAGCTTACAAACGTTTGCTATAGTATGTTTCTCTTTAACTGAAAACTGTTAAGTCAGAAAGATTGGCCAGAACCACTAAGGTGACATTGAAAAGGGGTAGAAGCAGTTTTGCCTGCGGGGTGAAACAAATCAATGTTTTAAGTGTACATCTTGGAGAACGGCCCAGGAAGCAGCTCAATAGGAAATAAGTGAATACCACCAGGGGCTTTGCAGGGACCACTTGCTCTGCACGGATTACTGGTGTGAAGGGTTCGAATAAACGTTTGGCTGACTGCACCCTCTGTTCTGTATGGGTCGGACCACACCTGAGTGTTCAGTTTGGGTCCTTACAGAAGACAACACTTACAAAGTCTGGTTGCAGTGAAGCGTGTTTACTTCTTTTAGCAGCGCTCACTCACGTGTCCAGAAGGGATTCTCGCAAAGCAGTGAGCTTGCTGTCACTGGCAGCGCTCAGACTAGAACGCGTGCTTCGTGAGCGGGGAGTTTTTCTGGATTATGACCCCGCTCCTGAGACAGTGCCTGGCGCACACTTGTTGAGTGTGTAAATAAAAGTCTAATGACCGTCTCTTAGGAAGAATGTCCTCGGGGGTCCCTGTGCTAGGTGGACAGGAGGGCCCCAGAGTGCATTCCTCTGGTGAGATTGTGTGCATTTAGATCTCTATGGGACCCTGACTTTATGTGAAAGAAATGATGAGCTGATAACATAGTAAACTAAGTTGTGGTATTTTAGGAGATATAATTTGGACTCAGCAGCTTAATGACCTTTTATCGACTTTTTGTCCGCTGATCCACTTTGCTTTAGACTCTCAGGTGCTTTCATGACGTCATCGTGACAGGGTGGTCTTTGCCGCTGCCCTGTTCTCCGAGATGAATCCGGCTCTTCTGAGTGGCTGATAAGCTCACCTCCACTGCCTTTAATCAGTCAGAGGAGGTGACCTTCCCAGCTGGAGGAAAACTGTTCAGGCTCGGTTCTTCAAGTTGCCACGTTCCTTTTTTAACAGTTTCTAAGATGGCAAAACGCTTTCCAGTGATGCCAAACTCAACTTTGGGGCTCCTGAGCAGCTTATGAACTAGTGAGAAGCAGAATGGGAGGATGAAGTAGTAGAAAATGACAGGTTAAAAGTGCATCTGGGGCTTCCCCGGTGGCGCAGTGGTTGGGAGTCCGCCTGCCGATGCAGGGGACGTGGGTTCGTGCCCCGGTCTGGGAAGATCCCACATGCCGCAGAGTGGCTGGGCCCGTGAGCCACGGCCACTGGGCCTGTGCGTCCGGAGCCTGTGCTCCGCAACGGGAGAGGCCACAACAGTGAGAGGCCCGCGTACCGCAAAAAAAAAAAAAAAAGTGCATCTGATTTGGAGGCAAATAAATGGATCACATCTGGGGGAATCCTGCACCAGAGCCACTGGTACCTCTTCAAGGATTAGATACACACGCTGAAAGATACCCACCCTGTTCTTTGTTCCCTTCTCCTCATGCCACTGCTCTCTCCCATTGCAGAGCACCAGAACTACTTTGGAATCGATGAGAACCTCGGCCCTGTGGCAGTCAGCATCCGGAGGGAGAAGGTGGAAGACCCCAAGGAGAAAGAAGGGTCCCAGTTCAACTACCGGGTGGCTTTCAGGACGAGCGAGGTACTGGGCGCTCATGGGGTGTGTCCTGGGCTGGGCCTCAGGGTCACCGCTTGGTTAAGGTGTTGCTTTCATTGTCAGTGCTGTGATCCCAGCAGTTCCGGTGACCAAAAGGGCTTAGACTGTTTTGTTCAAAGTAGAAAATGTGAAGACCTGTGGTGGATGTGGCAGTGATTTGACTGCCGCCTTACATGACAGAAAGGATAAAATGATCAAAATGCAAGGTTTTCGGGCCTGGAGCAGAGGACAAACTTGAACTCTATGATTCATGTCAGAATTGAAGGACGACTTCAGCGTCGAATGCAGAAAACCAGGAGACCGCCCGTGGGGTGGGTGTTGGCTTAGCGTGTCTGTAGGTGCAGCAGCTCCGTGGCCCTGCACTTCGTCCCGCCAGCGCCCAGGCTACTTCCCCGCTGGTCTTGCTTTGGGTGAAAAGTGCGACTGTTATACACCATATGGCCGATGCGTGGAGCCCTGTAGGCGGGGATGTTGATTTATATGAAGAACTAGATCTGGCCTGCACTTCAGGTTTTATCCTCTTGACCACTGTAATTAGGTGGGAATGTGTCGTCCACACAGTCCAGAATGTGATTCCTTCTGGATCAGAGTACAGAGAGCCCCTCGCCGGCCCTGCCCAAGCCTGGCACTTTGGTGCCCACTGCCTGTGCATCGGTGCTCCCGTGAACTGGGCTCTGTGCCGTAAAGAGGGAAGGAAGCCCTCTCTGGAGGTGACATATTGTAAGTTACGGACCTGCAGCGTCCCGTTCAGTAGCCACTAACCACGTGTGACTATTTAAATTTAAGGTAATTGAATAAAATAAAAAACGTGGTTCCGCGTCACACCTGTCACCTGTGGTTCCGCGTCACACCTGTCACCTGTGGTTCCGTCACACCTGTCACCTGTGGTTCCGTCACACCTGTCACGGGTCAGGCGCTCCGCAGCCACTCGGGGCTGGTGGCTCCCGTATCAGCCAGTGCAGATGGAGGGCGGTCTCATCGCCGCAGAAAGCCCTGTTGCACAGCGGTGCCCCGGAGCTCTGTGCAAATGCTAGGCGCCGTTGTTACCACGTCACTACGGCTGCTTTGTCGGAGGGGTGGGATTAGAGCCAGACCTCTCGGCTGGCCGTGCTGGGCCTCCTCTCTCCGCGTATTTGACCTGGGCTTAGATGACACGTGTCAGAATAGTGGCTCCAGGCTTTCACGACGTGTTTGAGGACATATCACAGATCAGGAGGCAGAGTCCGGTGGTGGTCTTCCCAGCCCTGGGTCACCTGCCCACGGGGGTCACGGGATCGCCCCACTCGGCCTCGGGAATTGCCAGCCATGGAAAGTTAAATAGGAAAAGTGGAAGAAAAGAAGATGATGTAGAGAAAAATGGGAAAAAGAAAACGGAAGGATGGAGGAGGTCGTTGTGGCTAGCCCGGCCCTAGGACCCCCGGCTCGTCCTCGGCATCCCTCTGGTGTCGGTTCCGATCGTGGTGGGAGTGACTTAACGTCCCCGGGCGGGCCTTTGTCTCACTCCTCCTCGTGCTTCACGCACGTCTGGTTATATCAGCCCCGCCTGGCTCCTTCCTGACCCACAAGTCCTTCGGTTGTTTAAAGACTGACTGTTGAGTGTTGAATTTGCTTTTTCAGATCGAGAACTTTTAGCCTCTTTTGCCCAACTCCAAAAAGAGCCTTAGCTTTCTTCCTCCTTTTTTTTTTTTTTACATCTTTATTGGAGTATAATTGCTTTACAATGATGTGTTAGTTTCTGCTTTATAGCTGTGAATCAGTTATACATATACATATGTCCCCATATCTCTTCCCTCTTGCATCTCCCTCCCTCCCACCCTCCCTATCCCACCCCTCTAGGTGGTCACAAAGCACCGAGCTCTTCTCCCTGTGCTATGCGGCTGCTTCCCACTAGCTATCCATTTTACGTTTGGTAGTGTATATATGTCCATGCCACTCTGTCACTTTGTCACAGCTGACCCTTCCCCCTCCCCATATCCTCAAGTCCATTCTCTCTTCCTCTTTTTTTAAGGCAACTAAAAAGTTACGCTTTAAAGAGGTAACCAGGAATCAGTGTTGACTGGAACGTTGTATTTGCCCCTGCAGCTGACAACCCTGAGAGGAGCGATTTTGGAAGATGCCATACCCTCTACCGCCAGGCATGGGACTGCGCGGGGACTCCCTCTCAAAGAAGTCCTGGAGTGCGTCGTTCCAGAGCTGAGCATCCAGTGCCTGAGGCAGGCCTCGAGCTCGCCCAAGGTCTCGGAGCAGCTGCTCAAGCTAGATGAGCAAGGGGTGTGTATCACGTGGGAGACTGTAAGTGTGCGGGACTTTGTGTCCATGTTTCTGAATGTTTTGGAGTTTTCCCATCCATCTGCCTTTGGAGATCATTTATTTTTAATGCCTTAAAGCATTTTCCTCCAGTTTTTCTCGAATATGCCTCTATACTAGTTAAGTAACATGATGCCTTTAATAATAAGTGCAGTGCACCTCCTGCTGAGTTGTGACTTGCGTTGTTTTTACCAGGGTTTTGGTATGTCCCAGCCAGCAGGGGCAGATCTGATTCATGATGATTAGAGACTGCTGGTGTATTTTCCCAGGGTGTAAAGACCTCACGTTGGGCCTTTCCCTGAACTAACATTTATTCTTGTCTGCTATGTGCAAAGTGTCATGCTAACAGATGTCAGTGAACAGCATGTATCAGGAGGCTTGAAGCTAAGACTTGGTCCCTACCCTTGGGGCCATTAAGACGAAGAACGCCATGGCTGTTAGTGTGGTCATGGGTCGTGGAGACATAGAAATGCAGTGTGTGCTCTGGGAAAAGAGAAAGTAACATCTGAAGGAGGTGGTGTTGTAACTGGGCCTTTAGACTTGAGTAGAATTCCAACAGGGAGATACGAGCAGTTGGCTCTTTTAGAAACTATGGCCAGTTTCTTTACAAGAGAAGGGCACACGCAGGGAGGTTAGGAGTTAAAACAACAACAGTTACAAAATATGTTGAGGCTGGAGTGAATGCTGGGCTAAGGAGTTAGCACTGGATCCAGGAGGTGGTAGGGAACATTGAAGGTTTGCCGGTAGGATGTGACATGCTCGTAGCCATAATTTAGGACGATTATTCTGGTAGAAGGGTACTGGATAGGCTGGTGAAGGTAGAGCCTGATGATGGCCTGGAGCTCAATTATGTGATCATTAATAGCATCCGGGAGAGAATTAATGATGGACAGGATTTAGGTGGTGGCCCAGAAGATGGAAAGAAGCCTTTTAACTTCAGATGCAAGATAATTTGGAGGCGAAACTGAGTGGTCGGTGCCCAAGGGTATGCAATTTATTTTAAATGTGTGGATTTGTTTTTAAATACATGCTTTGCAGAAAGAAAAAGACAATTGTGATGTCTTTCCAGAATGTTCCAAGGACAATTCTTTCTCATGTTTTGGAGGGAGTATGCGGGATTTCTTGGTGGACCCAGTAACACACTCCCTGTGGTATATTGGTGGAGTATTTGATACTGAGATGGCTGGAATTCTAAGAGATGAAGTTGTAATTGCGCTAGCAAATTAACACTGCATTCTCAGCCAGAGGAAGCAGGCACTGTGACATTCAGAGTGGATAATCCTGCAGTCTGTCTTTCTCAAGAATGAAGGCTGATCTATTAAAAACAACAACTAAACCAAACCAAAACTTGAACTTGAACAATTGGCTTCTAAAATCCCACAGAAGAGTTCATCATGGTCGTCGCTGGTAAAGTGCTCTGAGAATGGTCATGTCATGAGGCAGTTGAGGAAATCCTGTTGTCATGGAGGGACAGAGCGGGTGTGTCGCTGCTGGTCCAGGGACTCAGAGTTCAGGTGGGTTTGGTGGGAAGGACAGCATTTGTCACCGAACCAAACCTGAGTCCACTCACCTGCAGGTAGGTGCAGTAAAGTCAATCTCCTGACACCGGGTTTGGGTGAAGGAAAGTGCAGCGTTTATTGTAAAGTCACCAGTCCAGGGAGAATGGGTGGCTTGTGCTCGAAAACCCCAAACTCCCCGAAGGGTTTCAGCAGAGCAATTTTTTTTTCTTTTTTAACATCTTTATTGGATTATAATTGCTTTACAGTGGTGTGTTAGTTTCTGCTGTATAACAAAGTGAATCAGCTATACGTATACATATATCCCCATATCCCCTCCCTCTTGCGTCTCCCTCCCACCCTCCCTCTCCCACTCCTCTGGATGGTCGCAGAGTACTGAGCTGATCTCCTGTGCTATGCGGCTGCTTCCCGCTAGCTATCTATTTTATATTTGGTAGTGTATATATAAGTCCATGCCCCTCTCTCACTTCGTCCCAGCTTACCCTTCCCCCTCACTGTGTCCTCAAGTCCATTCTCTACATCTGCGTCTTTATTCCTGTCCTGCCCCTAGGTTCTTCAGAAGCATTTTTTTCTAGATTCCATATATATATGTTAGCATACGGTATTTGTTTTTCTCTTTCTGACTTACTTCACTCTGTATGAAAGACGCTAGGTCCGTCCACCTCACTACAAATAACTCAGTTTTGTTTCTTTTTATGGCTGAGTAATATTCCATTGTATATATGGGCCACATCTTATTTATCCATTCGTCTGTCAGTGGACACTTAGGTTGCTTCCATGTCCTGGCTATTGTAAATAGAGCTGCAGTGAACATTGTGGTACATGACTCTTTTTGAATTATGGTTTTCTCAGGGTATATGCCCAGGAGTGGGATTGCTGGGTCTATGGTAGTTCTATTTTTAGCTTTTTAAGGAACCTCCATACTGTTCTCCAGTGGCTGTATCAGTTTACATTCCCACCAACAGTGCAAGAGGGTTCCCTTTTCTCCACACCCTCTCCAGCATTTATTGTTTGTAGATTTTTTGATGAGGGCCATTCTGACCGGTGTGAGGTGATACCTCATTGTAGTTTTGATCAGCAGAGCAATTTTAAAGGCCAGGTGAGGGAGGGGAACATCAGGGTCTGTGATCAGCTCGTGCACAGTTCTCTGACTGGTTGATGGTGGTCAGTCCTTAGGCACCAGAAGGTCTGGGAGCTACGTGCTCATGATCATCAAGTAATTTCTTCCATTTGGGAGTGGTTTTAGCATCTGAAAAACAACTCAGGAAATAGGCGTCAGATACTGTTATCTGGTCTATTATCTGGGTACTTCAGAGAGGAGCTACAGCAGAGGGTATGGGGGAGGCGTCTGTCCTGGGAAGGCCCCATAGGGTCCTGCTCTGTTACACATTCACTTCTGTGTCATGGAAGAGTCTGGAAGAGAGGTGCCGACCCCCGTGGTCTTCATCCCTTTATGTTTCTGGTGTGTGTTGCTTCTCCCTTGATTACACGTCCCTCACCTGCTGGGTAGCAGGTGCCTGGCGGATGAGGTGCTTGGTCCCTCAGCCTGCTGTGGAGGAGTCCGCAGGTGGCCCTGTGTTCCCCAGCCTGGATCCCGACGCCCAAGCCCTGAGAGACGTTACAGCAGCCGCAGGTGACTGTCTCCTCACAGAATGAAGCAGGCACTTCTTGGGATGTCCGTCCGGCAGAATAGGTCCAGGAGCTACGCCGGTGGGAGGCAGTGAAGGTCATAAAAATGGCTCTGCCAGGGAATTTCTCTTAAACTAAGCCTTCAGGTACTTTGAATGGACACCTGTTTACAATCTGACGTCAATGAATTAATTTTGAGAACTGGGTGCTTGTTTTAAGCACACCAGTGCATTTAGAGCTCTAGCTGTATTCATGTGTTTTTTCTTTTGAGATTATATTTATTTGACTCTGGTATACTTTCATAATGGTGTACAATATGACATTTTAATGCCCCCCAACTCCTAGTGGTATCTCATTTCCATATTACGTCAGCAAGAGCTACTTACTATTTATGCTCATCTCTGAAAGATAGTAGACAGCTTTTCTAACATCCTGGTTTCCAAAGGATCCTTAAAAGTTGCCCTAACCTGTCTGGGTGTTGTGAGTCACTTCTGGGTAGTGCTGTCTTTATCTACTTTCCTGATAAAAAATCTTCCCAGGGAGGGGATGGGCCAGTTTTATGTTGCTGGTCTTAAGGGGTTTTAATCTTGAAAAAATACTTTAAAGGACATATTGTCGTTTTCTGCTTTCTTGGAGTTTGGGATCCATTCCTGGTTTGACAGTCACTGTGTTTATCTGCTCTGCGCAAGACATGTTGTATCAGTGGGAGATATGGTGGGTATCGGGTCATTCATTCCGTTCTTTACATTTGGTAAGATGTTTTGAACAGGAAGACTCCATGCCATGGAGAATCATAAGGGAAGGAATTATCAATCAGGACTTTGAAAGTTTTGCTACTTTATCTACATAAATTCACCTCCCAACCTCTAAGATACCATTTTTCCTTTTTTATAGGACTATCCTAGTTTGTATAACAGGTGAATTCCCAAGATTATGTACGTTGACTTTTTTTTTTTTTAATTGAAGTGTGGTCGATCTACAATGTGTCAGTTTCAGGTGTACAGTAAAGTGATTCAGTTATACATAGATATGTATTCCTTTTCAGATTCTTTTCCATTTAGGTTATTACAGTATATTGAATATAGTTCCCTGCGTTTATTTTATATATAGTAGTGTGTATCTGTTAATCCCAAACTCCTAATTTATCTTTACCCACTAGGTTGACTTCTTAAAAAATTAATTCAGATACATTATGACAGCTCACTAACTTAGAATATTAGGGCATCTTTGGATTAATTTGTTCACAAGCCGATCACCCCTTCTGCTCTTGTCTCCTCACCCAGATGTATGTTCACTCACATACCAGGTTTACTTGACACAAAGTCAAGCGGGTCTAAATCCATGACACTACACGCTTAGAGCAGGTGGTTGAGTTGGGAGGATGCAGTGGAAGGACTTTCCTGCACACCTGAATTTATTTTCAAGGCCATTCTGAGGCTCTGTTTTTTGTCACCTTCCTTTAAATTTAAATTTTCTCGTCAATAATGACGGGGCTTCTGGCCTTTGGAACAGAGCACTCAGTTTTTATCCAGTCGCAGGAGGCAAGGGATCGTCTGCCTGTCCGTGCAGGGTCTGTGTGTCCAACTCTGGGCACGGGAGCAGTATAGAGTTTGGGCAAGTGGGTGTTTTTAGTTTTTGACCGTGGGGACGCCCAAGTGCCGGCCTCGTTCACCCCAGGACAGTGGGACTGGCTGTGATTCTCATCAGAGCAGTTAAAGGAAGGTCAGTGGGATGGGGACGTGGTTAGCCTCACTCAGCCTGAGGTGTAGAGGGCTTAGAAACAAAGCCTTGTTCCGAGAGAACTGGGGGTTTTAGTTCATGGGGACCTGGAGTCTGTCCTCCCCTTGGTACCGCGATCAGGCTGAAGAGGTGTGCAAGCTTTCTGGTGAACCACGGGCAGGAGGGGGTCAGCCTTGGTGTTGCATTTCCATTGATTTCATGCGGTTTATAAGAGATTGGAGTGAGAGAGGTCTCTTCCTTCACACCGTGTCTCATCCTCTTACTGTTTTAGTGGAATCACAGGCCTTGTAGTAAACAGGCCACAGTGGTTTATTCTCAGTCACTGGAGCAGAGCTCTAGGAGCTGGGGCAAGACACCTGGGGGCTTTGAAGTCTACTTTAGCCTCACCCCCTGATTCCCATGGGCCCAGGGCTGTTTGGGTAGAAAGCAAGTCCTGTTCCCAGCGGGGATGTAGACACAGGCTGGTCTGCGATGGCTGGAAGGAGAGGGGTGTGAGCGGATGGCACTGCGCTCAGCAGGGAAGCCCCGGGGGCTTCAGCTCTCCAGGTATTTGGCCTTTGCCTGAGTCCACAGGGAGCATCAGGTCCGCAAGAGTCAGGAATCAGAGAGAACCTGTGCTGGTCCAGGGAGGCTCTGCTCCACCCGCATGGGGCCGCCGCGGCCCCACCCCTGGGGCCCCAGACAGCTTTGCTCTGGGCCTGCTCCGCAAAGAGGCAGAGGAAGGGTTTCCTGCTGGGGATGGCGGGGCTGCCTGGGACAAGCTGCAGGTGTGGCAGGGGCGCGACGTGAGGTGGCACCAGGAGAGGTGGCAGGGCTCTGGGGGGGGGGCGGCAGGCAGGGGGACAGACAGGGTGGCAGCCCTGGGACAGTGAGCTCCCAGGATGCGGGTGGTGGTACGGCCGCCCCTGCTGGGTGCGGAGGATGTGTGGGCGGGGGCCCGTGGGGCCCTGGGTACCGGTGCCTGCTAACCACTCCACAGGATCTCTGGGGGACTGCCCACGAGGCCAGGGCCAGACAACTGGGGAGAGCGGAAATCCGCTTCTGACAGCAGGCGGGAGGTCCAAGCATCACGGTGCCGGGAGGTACAGCAGTCCCGTAGAGGTCCCGCTAGAGGATTGATCCAGTTCTGGCAGTCACCAAGGCGATCCACATCTGTGGTGACAATCGCCAATCCCAAGCGTTTCCTAAAGTACTCTAAGATCCTGGAGTGTCTTCTGGGTCCCTCAGAACAATTAGTGTTCTGAAACAATTGGTGAAATAATATGAGACATGTGTATTCTACTTCGTGTTTTTGGAGGATGATGGTCTGTTTGCAGTAAGTGTGGTGTCTCTATTTGGATAGTTGAGTTGATCAGAAATATTTATTGCTCAATCCCTGGGCAAATAGAAATGTTTTTTCTGTCTTGACGCCGCTCAAGGACTAGTACAGCACAGCTCATAACACTAACAGCTTACGGCCAGCATCTCATAGCCCCACATTCAGGGCCTGGATCCTTGTCTTCACTGTGTGATTGGGGCCTGTGCGCTCTCCACCCGCCCCCCAAACCCCTCACCGTGGGAGCCATCCCTGTAGGTAGCTTATCCGGTCCAGTTAGGAACAGGTGATTGATGTCTCATTTGGTTCCTCCCCCCTCCCCCGTAGCACTCAGGAGGTGGAGCGCGTGTAGAATGTACTGGCGGTCGGCTGCCCGCCCAGCTCTGAGCTTCCCCTAGCATCTCTGCCGAGATGCCCCAAGCAGGCGGATCCCTACCTGGCTTGGATTGTCCGTTGTCATTGGTCACCCGGATGAGACTGCTGTGATCACTTTGCCACTCAAGGGAAATGAGTACCATTTTACCGTATTGTACTGATCTAGTCAGCTATGAGTTTTGATTAAAGGCTCTGTTTTACAGCTGATAATAAGAGTGAACAGTGTTCCGGATGGATGCCTTTAGGGAATCAGAGAGGGCTGATAACCTGCCAGCCTCTGGAGGCTCAGATCGCTGCTAGGAAGATGAAGTGCCCTGATTTCCTGAGTGACAAGCTCCTCTTTAGGGAAAATACGAAAGCTGTGAAGGTGGATCCAGTTTCTCCCTGGCCTTGGGAGAAAGCAGTGTGGTAGCTTCCAGCACGGTACGGGATAGACAGGGAGATAGAGCTTCAGCAGGAAATCTTCAATTCCTATTAAAATTCTTTATGGCCTATTGTATATCTAGCAGATGTTTTCAAGCCAGTCAAAAATGTAGAAATGACTGTAATTGTTGAGTCAGAGTTACTTTTGTGGAAACAAAACATTATTCTATCACTATACGTATATCACAATTTCCTTACCAGACCTGAATTTGATTTGCTTTTTTTAACTACAGTCTTTCATAGTTCCATGAATGTTCAAATAACGACAACAGAAAAGCATGAGGAACCAGAGAGGGAAAACTTTTAAAGTGTGCAGCTTTTTTTTCTTTCTAACTTGGAAGATAATGCTCATGACTATATAGAGGGTATGAGATTAAATATTTCCACAGTTGTATTTTTAAATAAACGCTTGAACCTGGCTCTCCATTTTGGAAACCTGGCAGCTCCCACATGGGCAAGGCCATTCATTATATTTCTTAGGGTGTCTGACGTTTCTCCAGCTGTTATGTTCGGGTTTCTGGGTTTATTATGTATTTGGAGTATTGTGTACAGTGACAGCTGCTTATTCTTTTGCTTCTTAGCTTATGGGAATTGTCCTGACGTGCTTTCCTGAGAACAGAATTCTCAGCTCCTGTCATTTTAATTTTACTGGAAGTTAGCTCGTCTGATACTTTCTGTTTTCATTTTATTTTAATTTATTTTTATTTTTATTTTTATTTTTATTTTTATTTGTCTGTTGACGCGCGGGCCTCTCACTGTTGTGGCCTCTCCCGTTGCGGAGCACAGGCTCCGGACGCGCAGGCTCAGCGGCCATGGCTCACGGGCCCAGCCGCTCCGCGGCATGTGGGATCTTCCCGGACCGGGGCACGAACCCGTGTCCCCTGCATCGTCAGGCGGACTCTCAACCACTGCGCCACCAGGGAAGCCCCCATTTTATTTTTTAGTTTGATTTGTATTTTATATTGGAATAGAGTTGATATACAATGTTGCTTAGTCTCAGGCGTCCTTGTCTGTTACTCTTTGCCGAGTAATTCCCTTTCTGCCCCATTTCAGCTGAGCTTTCAGCACAAGATCGGGATCCTGTATTGCAGAGCCGGCCAGAGCACCGAGGAGGAGATGTACAACAACGAGACGGCCGGACCAGCTTTTGAAGAATTCCTCGATCTGCTGGGCCAGAGGGTGCGGCTGAAAGGATTTAGTAAATACCGGGCTCAGCTGGACAATAAAAGTAAGCTTCAGACTTGCTTGTGTGTGCACAGATTTAATGCTCCAAAGGTAGGCGCACCCCAGACATCTAAGTTAGCGATCCTGAGCCCTCCCCTTCTTGACCCCCTGCAGCGGCCGAGCTGGCTTATTTGGGATGCAGTTGAGATTTCCTCAGATGAGCAGAGGGGGCACATTTCTCAAGAGCTCTGTGTCTCTCACAAGCTCAGAGGGTCAATTCTTGTTCCCATGTAACGAGAGCAGAGATTCCCCGGTGTTTGGTGAATAATCTTTTAATATGTTCTTCTTTCTTTTCACCTCACCTGTCCGTTACACCCTGTCCCACTGCAGCAAGGATGAGTCCCGCTTCATTTCTGAAAGTCTAAACATCACCACACCCACTCAGGCTGTGCTCACGGCCTTATCTTTGCTCGTTTCCGTTTTCACGATGTTACCTGGGGAGCTGAAGCAGTGATGAAAAAGCTGACGCATCCTGCTTTCCAAGAACCTTAGTCAGGTCCCCTCCTAGGATGTGTGAATTTGTCTTGTCTCTCCACTTAGGTAACCGTGTTCCTTACGGCCCTCATAAATTCTAAGCGGTTCACCTTCGTATTTGTGTTGTCAGTTAGTTGCTCTCAGCACACCTGGTAAAAATACCAGGCAGGGTAATTTTGTGTATCTAGGGAAATTCTGCTTATTGTCAAGCAGTTAAGCGCTTGCTCTTTTAATGAAGATGAGCAGATAGATTCTGAACTTGGAGGATCTGGGGGGACATCTAGCACTAGAGGAGGGGCCGGTGGGGACTCTTCCCTGGGGGAGGGTCAACGTGTGGCCGAGCCAGGGTTGGCATGGAGGCCACCTGAGCCCCTGCGGCCCCTGGCCCGCTCACCTCGCGACCATCAGAGATACTTGCCTAGATCGCCGGTGGTACCACTCTTAGCGCGCATGGCCTGTCATCAGTTCTGGGGTTCTGATCTGTTTTTGAACCTTACACTTAGAGGATAGATCGCAAGACCTGGACACGGTGTTGGCTCACATGCGGGCCCTGTGTGTCCTCCACACACGCCAAGGTTGGAGTTTGACTATTAGGCTGAATGTGGATAGCTCATGCCTCAGAAATGTTAAGGTTAGAAAATAATTTGTGACAGCCATCGCAAGTATCCACATCTTTTAAGAAGGATCAGCGAGACCTTTTCTGATTTTCTCCTCTGTTTCCTGTGCAAACTCCCCTTACCCACAGACCGCCACATACCCCCTAGAGGTGCTGGCATGCCAGCCTTAGGGACGTCCTTCCAGGAGAACCACTGCCAACGTGGACTCATTGCTATGCATGCCTGCCGTCCCTCTGCTGTGGGATGGATTGGGGAAGCATTTTAAGAGCTTCTGAGCTGTACATTCTATAAAACTACAACAGAGGTAATGCAGATATTTTCCTATGTATAGAATTGACATCAGCTTGGAGTTTTCATGACTTAAGAGATGTCTTTAATACATTACAGAGGTAGTGCTAAGTACTTTGGTACAAGGAAATGATAACTTCAGAACAAGATTTTGATATGTTGATTCTAATAATCAGCGAGTCTTCTATTTTTATGAGCAGGACCTTCTATGAGATGCAAAGAAATCATGGCATGCCTTTAGAGAGGAGGTCTCTAAGAATTATGTTTCATGGAGTGGTCAAATAAAAAGTATGTCTTTCATGAAGTGGGCA
The DNA here is from genome assembly GCF_949774975.1 of Lagenorhynchus albirostris. NCBI lineage: Eukaryota > Metazoa > Chordata > Mammalia > Artiodactyla > Delphinidae > Lagenorhynchus > Lagenorhynchus albirostris. The sequence goes on along the minus strand of NC_083110.1, from coordinate 4,150,164 downwards.
AAAAAAAAATATCTTCCTTCTTAAATACAGGAGAGTTGTGTTGCAGTTTTCATTCCGCCTGCCCACAGGACCTTGGGCAAATCTGGGCCTCATTTTCTTCACAAAAAAGTCAGAGTTTCGGGCTAGAGTATCTGAGATGTCCCTTCCAGCTTTAAAATGGGTTGTTCCTCTCTTAAGTACAGAATGAAATGGGGTAGGAACAGAGGCGCTGTGAGCCGCTAAGGTGCTCTGCTATCCAGTAGAATATAGACCCCCAGGCCATGGCCGGCCTTTCTTTGGTTGGCTGCAGAGAATGATAAAACCGGAGACTGCCGTGATGGCCCTGTATCTCTCTCTCTCTCTCTTTTTTAATATATTTATTTATTTATTTTTGGCTGCGTTGGGTCTTCGTTGCTGCGTGCGGGCTTTCTCTAGTTGCGGTGAGCAGGGGCTACTCTTTGGTACAGTGTGCGGGCTTCTCACTGCGGTGGCTTCTCTTGTTGCAGAGCACAGGCTCTAGGTGCGCGAGATTCAGTAGTTGTGGCATGCGGGCTCAGTAGTTGCGGCTCACGGGCTCTAGAGCGCAGACTCAGTAGTTGTGGCATGCGGGTTCAGTTGCTCCACGGCATGTGGGAACTTCTCGGACCAGGGCTCGAACCCGTGTCCCCTGCATTGGCAGGCGGATTCTTAACCACTGCGCCACCAGGAAAGCCCCCCTGTATCTCCTTTTGAACAGAAATATTTGCAGCAAACCCTTGAACAAGCTTGAGCTGACCTTTTGCATTACCCTTCTGATGTTTAAAATAAAAACTTTGAAAATATTGAATACTTAATTTTAGAAATTCGTCCTTTAGCACTACTTGGGATAGACAAATTATGACCACATTTTTGAGAGTGTTTCTCCCCCTTCCCCCTAAAAGTGAATTTTTCTTTTTTCATTATGAATTCCTGAATCTGAAGCCCATTGACCAGACTGTGAAATATCTGTCAGCATTTCTCTTACTGAATTTTAAGCATCGTAGTAGCAGTGTTGTGAGGGGAGTCATTGAACCTGCAGGGTTAGTTCATCCTCTGACCTTCAGTGTTACTTCTTCGTGGGAGGAACAGTCGTCATTCCCTCACGACCGGCCTGCTCACTTCCAAAGCCACGTTTCATCCTTAAGGTCCTGAGACAAGACAGTTGAAATGGAAGATTACTCTCTAAGAAGTCCTAAGAAAAATAACAAATACGCATTTAATGAATAGCTAAAAGAGAAAATGGGGGCTGGATAATATAGAGCTTATTAGATGAATATCCTCTCTGACCGTCTGCAAGTTAATTTATCAGTATCCATAGATTAACATTGTACATACTCCCCTTATGCGTGAAATTTCCTTCTGTGAGTACCTCTCAGCGCAAAACTGTATGCAATACTTTTTTCTAGAGGATTTTCAGGACTATTTCTGAGTTGGATATAAATGTTGGAAATAAGAATATGTTGCATGATTTAGAAAGAAAATAATAAATGCCCATGAAGGTTAAGTGTTTTAATGTTCTTAAAGTAAACATTTTAATTTTCAGATTAAAAAAAGGTTAGCCCAAGATCACTACGTAGAGTTTCCCCAACAAACACAATGGAATAAACTTTGTTTTCAATAATATCGAACAGTATTGTTTACTGTTGTTTAAAAGGTAGACGATAAACCTGTATATAGATCAAGGATTGAGAAGGGCAGTCTTGAGTTCTGTTTACATCTTAATTTCTATTTATCTTTTTGTCTTTATCCATATGCAAAGTGGTTCAAACCTCCATCTTAAAATTATTACTTAAACGTTTTATAGTCACTGTTGGTTTGGGTGTCTGAAACTCTCAGTGAGGTAATCTGTCGATAATACAGATGGGTTTCGAATTTGCACAGAATCATTCTGCTTTTCAAAAGATGAATAGCTGTATGATTAACAGGGATTCAGATGTCATAGTTTTTTTAACGTGTATCAGTGCATAATATGCAGTAAGAGATCACATTCATCCTCCCTGGTCTTAATCATATGACTGCATCATCGCATTGCCTGTCAGAAAGAGAAGAAGATTACTTCCATCATTCAGGGAAGAAATCCTTAACGTCTTTCGTTCCCATTTCCATATGAAGTCAATCCTGTTTCATTTTTCTGGGTTCTGGAGGGTCAAGTGCCCAAGAATAACTGACAGTTAACTGTAGACACACGCACACGCACGCGCACACACACACGATGGGGCAAGGATAACTTCTGGTTAGCTCAGCCCCGTCTAATAATTGCACCCAGACCGGCGCCAGGCCACACCTCCTCCTGTGCTCGCCTGTGCTTCTTGTGTCAGCAGCATCTCGCCCATGTGGGTCATCTGAGTTAGCACTGCGAAGGCAGGAGTGCAGAAGAAAAGGGGGGAAACCACGCGTTCAGTAGAAAGCGCCTGGGTGAGAGCAGATGGCAAAACTCAGGCCGCAGGCGTGGGCTGGAAAGTGGGAGCAACAGGGCCTAGTGAGAGAGCGGGGCCACCCCCAAGACACTGGTCCTTTATCGTTGGGAGGTCTGTTCTTTTCGGTTGAATTGCCTTTTGTAATAATGACCTTCTAAGTGTTGAATTGCTAATCTGCAGTGGCCTAACTTGTTCTTGCAATTAATCTTTGTTTTCAGCTGATTCTACAGGAACGCATTCCCTGTACACGACGTACAAAGACTACGAGCTTATGTTCCATGTGTGCACCATGCTCCCACACACGCCCAACAACAGGCAGCAGGTACGGCCTCCTCCCACCCCCACCCCCACAACAGATGCCACCTCCGAGGGCAGCCCTTCCATGCTATCAGTGTATTTCGAATTTGCAAAGCATCAGTAGGTTTTTCTCTTTGAATGGCATTCGTAGTCTTTGACTCTTTTATCATCTGGAAGTGTTTGGGCTTTAAAGGGATTATTACGGCACACGTTTTATTGCACTCGTTTCTTACAGAACTTAGAAACTCTTCCACACTCACCTGGATTGCTTGCCAGGCAAAATCTTAATGGGAAGCAGTGTCAACTGTATTAATTACAGAAGAGGTCAACTAATGTAACCTGACCTTCGGTTTCTGCGTGTGGGTAGATAACTTCTAGAAAATATTGTAAGAAATAATCTTGTAACTCGCTCGTGGCGTTCTTTAATTTTAGGGGTTTGATTACATTTGGGGTGAGTGCAGAGTTAAAGCAAGGTTTGTTTCCACGCTTAGAAAACTTAATTTTGCTGATGTCACGTAACCGCACTCCTTTGCTCTAAGTTAAAGCATCAGGGACTACATAGTAGTTGTTCAATAAGCATTTGTCATGTGAATGAAACTTAATTGTTGCAGAGAACTTTGTCTTTCTTTTTTACGTTTTTTCCGAATGCTCATGAAATGCAATGAAGGTAGTCAAGGGGTGCATTTTCCCAGCGAGGCCACTTGCCCTGTTCCCAGGTGGGAAGAACCACCTTAGATCCCCCAGCCAAGAGGAAGAAGAGGCCCCTGACCCCCAGCCCGGCTTTGTCACATTTGGGGCTGTAGCTCCTCTGTTTATTCCTCTTCCCGTGGTAATTGCTGGATGGGTTTTTTCTACCTAATACTTAACCTCAATCCCTTGTCCTTCCTGTATTTTCTACAGGGTTTTCTAGTAATCAGAGTTCTGCCCATTACCTTCAGAGGATCTGTCTTTTGATCACGTGTCTGTATGTTTTTTATGACATGGAGTTACAATCCCTAGATCACACGTATGAATTTTACACACGTTGTAAGCTAAAGGATTTCTAGCTCTTCAAACGTTTATTTGGAATAATGCCATATAGACTCACTCAGTGTTAAGATGCTCGATTTTAGACCATGCAGTTGTCCTTGCAGATACTTTTACGATCATCCAGTAATTAAACTCTGAGTGAGTTGTTGCTGAGAAACCTGATAGGGCTGACTCAGGCCCAGAGACCCTGTCAGTAGGTTAGTGGAAACAGAACCGGTGCCTTTGGACCCCACTCATGGAGCATTCAACTCACAAGGCCCTGCCAGCTCCCCAGTTACCTGAGTCACTGGACTCCGAGTCCACTCCGTTGTTTCTCAGAGGGCAACCTCTGAAATTTCAAAGTCCCTTGACTTTGCTGTTACCAGAACTCAAAGCTGGCTTCCCCCGTGCCCTTTTTATTGAACAGTAATTAAAAGTGTGGTTTTATGAGTTCTTTGTACCAGAGTTTCTTTCACTGAAACTCTCCCCGAAAAGTCCTGCACATAAAAACGTGGATGGAAGGATGGGGGTGGGGAGTGAGGTACGTGGGTGTTTTCAACTTCCCAAATGGGAGATTAAAAAAACAAAAATCCCTGTAAGTTGAGATAGTATATTACAAACTCCGTAGCCTAAAGACTTGTTGGTTCCATTTTTGTTTTCCTTTTTTATCTTGAGTGAGAATCCGTGGCGTTGAATGTTATGCCGACGCATTAGAGGTAGAAAACTGCTTGTTTTGCTTCTTTAATTGCTCTTGCTATGTGTAGAATATATATGATCTTATATGTGTTTCATTGGGAAATCTACATACTCAACGTCAACGTAGGATGTAGGCGAGTAATCACAGTATAAAAGGGATGAGTGTAGGATGGGGGATAAGAGTCATTGGACTTGTATTCTGAACTTATTGTAGTCATTTGCCTTGTGGCCTTGGAAAAGATTTAGTCTCTCAAGAAATTTGACAATTATATAATGAGGATGTGGTCTAGGTGGCCAGCAGTGCGTGCTTGGAGCCCTGTACTGAGAAGAAAGAACTCTACGCCGCGGCTCCGGCGGGAAGAATGCTGTATTTTTGAGATACCTTCCGAGGGTTTGGAAGTGGGGAGGAGTGGCACACCCGAGCGTATTTGGACAAGATGATTGCATAGCATCTCCCTCTTAGTGTTCGAATTCCGTGATTCTAGGGCCTTCTTTGAGGCTTCCTCCTTCTAGGTTGGCAAAAAGCTTCAGCAGAAAAATGTAGTGCTTAAGAGCAAGAATTCTAGAACCTTCCTGGATGTGAATCCCAGCTACTTAGCTTTGTGACCTTGGGCACAATTGTCTGTGCTTTATTTTCCTTTATCCCTGAAGGTAGAGACTGTTACCTCTTTCTTCACGGCGTGTTGTATGCACACAGAGCCACTGCCCAGAACGTGGAGAGCAGTCAGTTAACATTTGTTGAATGAATGAAGGAACCTTTCTTAGATGGTGGTTGGAATTAGGTGCGTTAATATGTATAAAGCGCTCTAAATAGCGCTGGCATGGAGCGTGCTCAATAAGTTTTAGGTGTTACTATAAGTTAGAACTTATGAGATAGAGAGGACAGGTATTTGAGATGACTTAATTTGCATTTTATCTTCCTGTTCCCAGTGCTAAAGACCTATCATGAAAAGCTAAGGCCTGAATAGTTAAGAAAGGAAGGGACTAATTTACCAATAACTTCAGAAAATCATTTTTACTTTGACATTTAATACTTTGCTAATCACGATCAGGATATGCTGGTCATAGATCAGTGATGGCGCTGTGCAGTCTTGGAACACGGACTTTCCAGATCTGTTGCAGGCGGTGCTACTTTGCCGTCTCTCGCACCCACCCCACCCGTGCCCACAGATTATGGTAATACCAAGGGCATAAGTGTCTGAAGTGACCGTCCGGGTTCATGACTGCAGTTTGAGGCCACACAGCTTAGCGAAGTTAACTGGTCTGTACGTGAATTGCGCCTGTGACTTTGGCCTCATCAGCCCCGTGGTATTTGTGACTCTTTCACTGTTCTAGATGCATCCACATCAGATACAATTTCTTGTGTTTGTTCTTGTAATAAATCAAGCTGAAAGCTGATTCCAAGATGTATTAAAAGTCTTCACAGGGTCCATGACAGTTGCAAGAGAGTTCAATCTTTGGAATGTCTGGACTCTTACAAAGAAAACGTAGCCAGATAAGGAAGCCCGTTCTTGGAGTGTTTTCCCTTTTCAGTCAAATCCCCCAGGTCTCTCTCTGGGTCTGCTTGGCAGTCAGTCAGTCCACTTTTCCCAGGACTGTGTCCCCTGGCTGCCTCCCTCCTGCTTGTCCTATAGACAGATCGTGGTTAAGCCATCATGGGGTGTTATCAGTGGGACTTCACTTTGGCAGAGACAAACTAAGTTTATAAACAGATGAAGGTAGCATGGTTCCTGGCACACAGTAAACGTGTGTGTGTGTGTGTGTGAATGCATGTGTAATGTTAGAACTGCCCTGCTTGGAAGGGGTTTCCGAGCTCCATGGAGGTCCCTAAGGAAAAAGACAAAACCCCTGGGTTTCTGAGATTCCATCTGAAGAATCCTGGTCTTAGCCTAGGGATGGGCTTGATATCTACAGAGGAAATAGGGACAGAGCTTGTTCGGCTAGGCTGGAACCCCTTCTGCATATAATTTACACAGATGGTCAGCCCCTGCCTTAAAAGGTTTGTGTACATACTTCTGTAAGTCCCTAATTGGTACAGCTGAGGAGCCATTTAAGTATTGGAGGAATCTATCTCATTAAGTGCTCTCTCTACAGCCAGGTCCTGACTGCTCTTGGGTTCACCTATAAATAGTAATCTGGAATATTTTTGGAAGCATCAAAGGCATATCCAGCTTTTCGTGATTAGCTTTATTCCCAGGCCAGAAAGAAGAATGTGTACTTATACCAGATAATAAGAATTATGGCTTTGCAGAAGGGCTGGTATTGCCCAGTTTCAGAAGAGAAACATTTGTATCGTCATAATCTTTTCTTATCTTCACTTTGTTATTAAATCATTAAAAATCTGCATTCTTGGTTTATTTCTGTTTCTCCATTTCCAAAATATTCAGTCTTGCTTAGCTGGTTTGTGCCTCTACTCTTGCCATTGGTAAAGTATTTTATATAATATTTTTATATTGGTTATATAGAATGGTAAATCAACAATGCATCCTTGAAACGGTGATTAAATTTGAACTTTTCTTACTGATCTGAGATCACAGTGGTTAATTAGAGGTCACTTTTTTGTGGAAGCAAAGGAGGCAAGATCTTTTGTATTTATGTGGTAATGTGTGTAGGTTTTCCCCCTCTTTCTTGCTGGTCAGACTACTATTCTATGTTCACTTTTTCTGTGTCTTTATACAGGAAACTTTATAGATGTCTCTTAAAAATGAGAGCAAAATTCTGACCACTGGTACATGCTCTTCTGAGTACAGAGAATATGAGGGGGCTGTGTTGTGTGCATGCATGTGTGTTTGTGTATGTTCTGTGTGCAAGTGTGCAAAGTTAGGACGGTCCCTGAAGGAGGAGAAGCTAGCGCACCGTGTAAAGGGGAGACACTTTCTAAGCAAGGGTTGGCGAACGCAAGGCGCCTGCTGCAGAGACAGGTGGGCGTGTTGCAGGGATAGGGTGGCTGTCCAGAAGGGGAGGGGGGTGACGGGGTCAGACTCCGGGAAGGATCCGGACAGACCAGTCTTTGTCAGCCCTGCTCCTATGGACAGACCAGTCTTTGTCAGCCCTGCTCCTACTGCTGGGACTTTCCGACGATACCCCAAGGACTGAGATCCAGAATTTATGACTGTTTTTTCAAAACGGGATACATTTAATTTTTTTCCTCACTTCTGAACTCATCTCTTTGAATTTCAGAACTTGTAATCATTAAACGATGCAGTTTTCTCTTTGAAATCATGCTCATTTTCACATGTTTGCTTCTTAAGACAAGAAACTCTCTCTGGAGATCCGCCTTCTCCAGTTTCAAATTAAGCTTTCTCATCGCTGACCCTGAGAGACTTCTTCTGAACGACATCCCAGCCGCGTCACATCTTCTTGTGACGGTGCAGCCTCTTTCCCCCTCTCCTCCAGAATCAGGTGCAACATGCTTTTTTTTTTTTTTAAAAAAGAACTTCCCAGGTTTTTTTAAAAAAGAATTTAACAAGCGATCCTATTTGCATAGAGGCTGGTAGATCTAACCAAGTTCAACTTTATGCCATTTTCGATGCATATGCAGCTGCCTGGAGGTTGGTTGTTTTCACTTGCTTTTAGTTCTTGCATGAAGTTAAAACTGGACCTGTGAAACCCTGAAGTGTGTTTAAGGAATTGAAGATAAACCCACAGCTTGCTATTTCTGTAGCATCTGTATGTTTTTTGTCAGGGAATTGGGTGACGAATCACAGTTTCACTTTCCTTGTCATACCAAGAGCTTATTCCTGGCTCACAGCTTGAATCAAGTGTCGGGAAGTTAGCCGAATTGACTCTGTAAATCTAATACAATATTTATTAACTCACTCTCGCGGTTGAAGACTCTTGAGTTGGCCCCCTTGGCACTGAAGAAGTGTTAGGAGCTTCTCACGTCTGGAAGGGCCTAGAAGACGTCGTTCCTTAATCCCCGAAATAGCACCGGCGGCGTCTTGGTGACCGGGAACTTGCCTTGCTGTCTTGCTGGGCTGACCTGGTTTATGGGCTGCCGTGCCCTTTCCGCTTCCATTTCCGGAGTGGACTTCTACAGAATTTCATTGACGAGTTAGAACAAGACATAACTAACTGCTGAAGAGAACCCTAACGTTTATATAAGAAGCCCAAGAATTACTTAGGTTGTTTACTGTCTGACAATGAATGTTTCCGTGAACCTGCCAGATGCTGTATTTCTTTAGTCTCTAAAAAGATTCAGATATCCTATTGATGGGCCAGGTGTTCATTTTTCATTGTTTAGTCTCTACAGAGAGCTTGAGATTTTATTTTCCTTTTTTTTTTTTTCGGTACACAGGCCTCTCACTGTTGTGGCCTCTCCCGTTGCGGAGCACAGGCTCCAGACGCGCAGGCTCAGCGGCCATGGCTCACGGGCCCAGCCGCTCCGCGGCATGTGGGATCTTCCCGGACCGGGGCACGAACCCGTGTCCCCTGCATCGGCAGGCGGACTCTCAACCACTGCGCCACCAGGGAAGCCCTATTTTCCTCTTCTTAATGAATCTCCTTGTTCCCCGCCCTCCCCTGCACTTTTTCTACAAAGTGCATTTTGTGACTGTGGTTAAATTAACTAGAATTTGAAAACTATTTCTAGCCCATTTTACAAAGCAAAAGAATATGCTTAGAAAGGGGCAAAGGCGGGTTGGCACGTCGTCGAGGTAACTAGCCTTAAAGTTTCCTTTCACTTGCGCTTTAAATGTTCCCGTGGTGAAGTGTAGAACTGGACCCATGGTCTTCCTTCAGGAGCAAGAGAAATGGGTAGGAATAGCTGTCCACGTTTCACTGACTAATGAGGCTGGGCTGCCGTCTGAGGTTAACCCAGGAGGGTGGCCAGCGGACGCCCTAGTCACTGGGGAAGAAGGGGCCTAGAATTCCGTACGTGGCCTTGGCCCCCACAAGCTCCATCTATCTTCTCGTCAGTCTGAGAATTCCCGTGTTTCAAGGAGTTCGAGAATTCCCACGTTTCAAGGATATAGAGGAAAGTACAGTGTAGGCCACTGTGTTCGTGCTCAGCAAATACATTGAACACACTGTTAGGTAGTTCAGTTTTTCTTTCCATTTTTCATTTGTTCCTGGATTTTGTTATCCTGTTACAGTACACGTGAATCATGTATTTCAGTTATTGTGGAAACGAGGGAAGAATATATCTTAGCCTCGTACAGTTTTCAGCTTGTCATGATGCTTGTTTTATTTTTTTATTTATGTTTCTGACCGCGCTGTGCGGCTTGCCGGATCTTAGTTCCCTGACCAGGGATCAAACCCCGCCCCCCCCCCCCCCCGTAGTGGAAGCAAGGAGTCGTAACCACTGGACCGCCAGGGAAGTCCCGTGATGCTTGTTTTCGATACGTGTGCTTGCCTTGTTTTCTTTTCTTTTCATGAAATGTTTACTGTGGTTAACATCTGTGTCCACTCTAGGATGGGTAAATAGTAACACAGTGAATAGATGACTAGTTTGCTACTGATTTTTTTACGTGCATCTTAAAATATCACCTTTTACTTAAATATCTAGCGAACATTTTTAAGACGACAGCTGGCTCATTCATGGATATTAGTATAGCTTTCAAAACTTCACTCAGGCTGTAAAACGATTTTTGTGTGTTTATAACTTTAACCATCGGGAATTAAATAGCAGTTTTCCACCATATGAGTCAGCGATTTAACTGGCCCATAGTAGGGAACTCTGGAAGAAAGGACATTTCGTTCCCACTTTTCCAGGCCTTTTATCATGCTAGATCACAAGTCAGGGGCCTGACAATGAAATCCTTTTTGTATCTGGGTTTAAAAGGTTTTTAAAAGTTGAAATTAATGCTCTTTACAGTGAAGTATGTTCCGTAAGTGCCAAATAAATTTAAGCACGAGCTTGTTGCCTCTGTTATTGCTCGTAAAGAGAGATTTACTACCCGAGATTACCCCGTTCCTGCAGTGACATCACCAACTCATGTAAGGATTACCGTCTCTGTGAAAACTGAGGGTCCCAGACTCTGGGAGCACAGGTCCTGATGGCTTTAGGTGCGTAAGCTTACGCAGTGTATGGATTTGTTGGTGTGTATTCACAGTTGGTCACAATTTTTTGCGCGGTGTTACGTGGCTGTGATTGTGTGTTTGTAACGCTTGTTATTTCACTTAGCCAGTGTGTGTGTGTGTGTGTGTGTGTGTGTGTGTCTGCTGTGTCCTGGGCAGCCCATTAGAAACTGGGAAACCAAAAGTCAACGAGATACATCTCCTGCCCTCGTCATGATTATGACCTGACGCAGGAGAAGTAAACCAAGACTTAGAACAGGACACGACAGCTAATGTGGTCGCCATGGGCCTGGGGTATGGGTGCAGGGCCTGTGCAGTCCCTCCAAGGATGTTCTTTCCAGTGTGTTGGTAGCTCAGCAGAGACCTGAGTGGTCTAGGAGAGACTTGGGGTGAAGGGGGCATTCTCGGCAGAAGGAACATCGCAAGTAAAGGGGTTCAGGTGTTACTGACCTGGGGTTCCTTCTCTCCTGATGCATTTGTAATTTATTGGGTTTTCCAACTGTTAATCTGGTGGAATTCTCTGTTCCTGAAATACATTGAAAAGGCTAGATTTCAGTTAATTAGCTTGAATATACCAGCCGCCAAAATAACAGTCTTCTGTATTTTTGTTGCAGAAATGCACGTGTCATGTAAGCCCCTGACACCCTCGTGCAGGACTTTCAGCCACTGCACCTTCCCCTGGACGCTCTGCCATCTCCTCCTTTTAAGTCGAAGAGCTTAATCTACAAGATTCCTTAAAGCGATTTTAGCTCTAATGTGCTATCATTTCAGGGCAAAAAGTGATAAAGATGAAAAGGAGAGAGAACACCAGTTGCCTTTCAAAGCAAAAGATGAACTTAAATATCGAGGCTTTTCTTTCCGTAGGTCTTTGGACGCAGCCATGTCAAGGAGCCCTAGCTTCCGAAGGATGACTCTGCTTTTCTAAAAAACTCCTTGAAATTGAATGCTGAGTGAACTGTATACATTTACGTATCTTGTCTTTACAGAAACCCGTGTCTGTAACTCTGTGTGTGTGTGTGTTCACTTTCCTGACTGCAGCTCCTGAGGAAAAGGCACATAGGAAATGACATCGTGACCATTGTTTTCCAAGAGCCTGGAGCACTTCCTTTTACTCCAAAAAGCATCCGGTCCCACTTTCAACATGTCTTTGTCATAGTCAAAGTGCATAATCCGTGCACTGAAAATGTGTGTTACAGGTGAGTCCCTGGCGTTTCATGCTCCCAGGGTTGTTCCAACAGGACCTCATTCCCCAAAATGTCTTCCAATTAGTTTTCCAATTATTATTTCTATGCCCATAATTATCCTTTTTTTTTTCCTAATTATATTTCCCACAGTCTTCACTCAGGCACTTTCTTTCTTTCTTTCTTTTCTTTCTTTCTTTTCTTTTCTTTCTTTTCTTTCATTTTATTTTTGGCTGTGTTGGGTCTTGGTTGCTGTGTGCGGGCTTTCTCTGGTTGCGGCGAGCGGGGGCTACTCTCCGTTGCGGTGCGCGGGCTTCTCATTGCGGTGGCTTCTCTTGTTGTGGAGCACGGGCTCTCGGCACGCGGGCTTCAGTAGTTGTGGCACGCGGGCTCAGTAGTTGTGGCTCGCGGGCTCTAGAGCACAGACTCAGTAGTTGCGGCGCACGGGCTTAGTTGCTCTGCGGCATGTGGGATCTTCCCGGACCAGGGATCGAACCCGTGTCCCCGGCAATGGCAGGCGGATTCTTAACCACTGCGCCACCAGAGAAGTCTTACACTCAGGTACTTTCTGTAAGAAATAATTGTCTTCTTCCCATTTTGAAACAGTGAAATTCCTAGCAGTTCACAGTCCTAGGTTTCGCCTTTCCTCAATGTTAAAGACTTCCTCCAGTCCCTGCCAGACCATCGCTTGATTGATAGCAGCCTCGGAAGTGGAGGATCTGGCCATTTCAGTGCTTCCCTGAAAGAAGCGCATTCTGGTGGTAAAATGTTTCTTCCCATCTAAGAGCTTGGAAACACACACACACGGTGGTGTGGTGGTGTGTCGAGATAGGGGTTTGACACTCGCTTTGGTGATTTCAAAAGGCCATCCAGGTGCCTTGGAATCCCGAGACTGACGAGACCTGCCCTTCCTGCACCCATGCTCTTCCTTAGGAAGCAGCTGTCCCCGAAGGCTCCTGCCTTGTGGGGTGTCAGTAAAAAAGCCGGTCTCTGACCTGAGTGAGAATCCAGCTCTCCTGCCCCCTCATGGCGCTTTGTAACGAGTTAGCTTATTTTTTGGAGCCTTCATTTCCTTTTCTGAAAACTGGGGATAATAGTACGCACTTCAGTGTGTAGTTATGAGGAATGAATGGCAGGAATTATGCAAAACCCCTGTTAGCGTTCCTGGCGCTCATCTTAAAGCAGTGGTTACCGGTTGAGCAGCCTCCCGGACCTGGATGGGGCCCAGGCCTGGGTACGTGTGAGGGGCAGAGGGGCCTGTGAACTGCAGCCGTGCCCTCCTAGGGGCAAGGAGACCGGCCTGTGTGCTGGTGTCGCCAGCTTGCATCCCCACCCCACGCTCTCCCCATCGGCATGGTTTCCCCCCGTGGTGATACTTGTATGCACCTCAGTTCAAGACCCCTGGCCTGAATGCTCAGAACGACTTGTTATTGAAAAAAAAAAAAAAGTGATATTTGAAAAAAAGGACATCTAGTCTGTATAAACGATACACTTAAAACCGGTGACGTTGGTGCAAACATGCTCAGTCAGCTTATTCTTCTGGGATCTCCCCTGATGAATGGTAATTACGCAGAGTAATCTTAAAGGAGCCTTCCTGATGGATTGGAAACATAAGCCTAGGGCTTTATTGTATTTGGTGTTATTGTAGAAGCTGCTATTCTTAGGTCAGATCAAGTATTTTTAATCCCTTTCTGTCGTTAGTTTATGCTTCTATCATGAGCTGGTTGATTAGCACAAAAAAATCTTAAGGATGAGCAATACCTCTTTATTTTTATTTCTTTTAGGTTTTCTGTGTTTAATTAAATGACCGGGGAGGGATGCTTTTGATATAGATCTTACCTGTCAACAAAGTGGCTTGCATTCTGTTTCCTGTGGTAGAAACCAGCTTGTACAAATGGTTCAAAGACGGGGTCATTGCCTTTGCAGATACCACGTTGCCATCACTAAATTATCATTTACTAATGAGATTCAAATGTAAAGCAGTGGCGTGCCTCTAGGTTCTGGAAGTGCCTCATAAACATTCGTAATGATCACACTTACCACCTCATGAGTGTCCTTCAAAGAATCAATCGTGATCTTCTGGAAAACTAGTCAAATCGATTCCATGACGTTTTTATGAAGATGTGTTTACTCTGTCACAGGGAATAAGGTTACAGTGCCCAGGTTTTCCAGAAACACCTCATAGGTCTGTTTCCTATGATTTCCTCAAAACATACCAGTCACAAAATAAATTCGTTCAAATAATTTCCAAGGAAATGATAAAATATAGCCCAGGTCTGCTGTTTTCTAGGTTGCTCCGTCTGAATCACGGGTGCGTTTTATAGAAGCCTGCGTTGGTCGCACACGCTCCTGTGACCCCCGTGAGCTTTGCACAGGCGCTGAGTGGCCGTGCGTTCTGGCGGATCACGACCTGTAGTACCACGTAGCTCAGAGGCGTGGTCCCGGCAGACTGCTGGGGCGAGATGCCCTCCTCTGATAAAAGCGTGCTGCTAACCAGGGCACGCGTCCGGAGTGTGAAAGAGCAGGCTCCCACCTTCCAGAGAAGTCCGAGGCGTGCCCCCTGGATACAGCAGGGCTCTCTCTCGGGGATGCTGGGACCACTTGAACCTAGAAAGAAATAATGGGGCAACATCCACAAAGCTCCATGTTATGTAATTTTAGTCTAAAATTATTAAAAAGCAAACTTAACCGATTGCCTGTTTCTTTATGCGGGATTCTTTCACTTCAATGGTTGTAGCCATTGTAGAGCTAACTCCGAGGGATTTATGTGTTTGTGTGCTTTTCAAGATAAACTCTTTGCAAAATGCATCCTTTAATAACTGAATGAGTAAACTTCTTGCTGTCTGGAGGCTTAGTAGCTAACTGTCACTTAAAAGGGAAGTATTATCTATATAAAACGATGACTTCCATTTTAGAAAACTTACTATGTAGCCCCTTCTTACAAACATTAGATGATAGTGTTAAATCGATGATGAAAACGATAATTATTTGAGTTAATAATAGCTTAGCATGCATTATTTTGTTTAATCCTCGTAGCGTGCTTTTGAGGATGGTACTGTTTTAACCCCCGTTTTACAGACGAGGCACTGAGGGATTAAGTAACTCAGAGTCCCTCAGAAAGTGGTGGAGCTGGACTCCTACGAGGAACACCGGATCCTGGAATCTGCTGTACCCCACGTTGCTTTCCTAAAACCCTTTAACAAAGGCACATGAAGGAAGGCTCTTCTTTGTACTGTTGCCCTCAGTGGAGGGGTCTTAGGTCTAAATCATCAGTAAATGCTCTCAAGCTATTTGGGTAAAATAAGAAATTCTAAAACATACTCTTGTTTCCACCCACTGGGAATTATCCCAGTCTGGTAAAAGAATATTCCATCTTAACTCTGCTTTAAAGCATTACGGATTATATAAGCTTTGGTAACCAGGGGTTTCTAATTGATCCCCATTCTCAGACTATCATGGTGATCATGGACTAGTAATAGTAGTAATAGTGATCATAGTAACAGCTGTGCCTGGGTTCTGCTTCTTTTTTGGTACAGCTTGGATCTGAGATGCATAGGATAGTGGTTTTTCGAGCCACACTGTACCATACACTGTAGTGGAGGTGTCCAGTTAGACGTTTGGTTTAATAATTTGGGACGAGAAGAATCGCCCTGTTAACAGATGTCTCTCTCTGCCCACTCTGGAGCTCCACAGTGAGAGCCGTCTTGGAACACATTTAGATACAAAAAGTTCGCCCTGATGCTTCGACTTAAGTGCATCCAAGCTGTAGTCAGAGAGGAGCTTGAGATCCACAGAGCTAAGTGCAAAAAGTAATCCTGTAAGGTGTTAAGTGGGATTTGACCTCCTCAGCGTTCCAGGGGTAAAATACTCCCAGGAACCTGTGCTCATCACTGGAAGACAAAAACATGTTTAGGAGAGGTGATCACATGAGTTGATTATGGCCAGCGTCGGGAGGGCAGGGTCCAGTGCACTGAGAGCCCACTTGAGCTGGTTGATCGTTCTGGTGGGGAAGCAACAGGTGTGGCTACACTACCCACAGTCCAGACAGGTAGCTTTGGGACAGCTCTCTACGAAACAACACCTGAGGACAAGTTAATTCCTACTCAGTCTAGAAGGTTCTTCCTAAGGATGGTAGTGAGGGGAAGACGGGTCATATATGGTGTCAGCCCCTCAGCCATTTGGAACCTCCACGATGTTCCTAGGACCTTCCTTGAGGACATGAGTCAAGTCCCCCCACCTCCCTCTCTGGTTCAGCGCCTTTACTACCATGCACGTGAGTGAGTTTGGTCTTCTGTCCCAAAGGGAAGCAGTCCTTCCCTCCCCTTTCACGCCAGCTAAGGCCCCGCCCAGACCCTCTTCCATCTTATAGCTCTTTCCCCAGAAATGATGAACGCTGCTGAAGGGTGTGCAGGTTACAGCAACGGGGAGAGATCCCTGGGGACTGTGACCTATTTGGAGTCTAACCAGCCATATTCCAGAAAAGGAATTCACACCTAATGTTTCCATTCCTTAATCACCTCTTTCAGGACTTTCTACCATGAAGAAGATGAAACGTAGGTTGCTTCCTTTGTTTATTCCAACACAGAAAATACCAGCCTGGGCAGATGTGGGGTTGGTTCCCATTCTTGGTCTGCAGTAGCTGCTCAGTAACTGGGGAGTGCTGTGGGGTTCATTCATTCACTCACTCCAGTCCTTCACCTGCTCATTCATTAATTCACTCTTATTTCAAAAAGGATTTGAGACAACGAAAGCTTCTGTCTGATACAGGGGAGAGCATTATTGGTTTTGCCATATTAAGATGGTTATTGCCGTCACTATACGTTTGATCTTTGCAGTCTCTGGAATCTCTTAAAACTTTGTTCCTATAAAATCTTCATCTAGATTTTCAAAATGTGAGCAAGTGAGCATTTCCTTAAAGAAAGTGACATTCAAAACTTCGGGCCCTGTAAGCTTGATCATTGTGCGCAATAGCAGTGAGATCGCGAATAGCTGGCTGGGCTAACCGCACTGCTGTTGAAAGTGTCCCTGCCTCTCAGTGGTGACCGGCCACAGAGCCACAGAGCACCAGCCTGGCTACTGATCCCTCATCCCTACCTTAGTCAGCTCGCACAGCCGTGACTGGGACCACAGACCCGGTGGTTTAAACAACAGACACTTACTTCTCACAGTTCCGGAGGCTGGAGGTCCCAGACCAAGGGGTTGGCAGGTTTGGTTTTTCCTGAGGCCTCTCTCCTTGGCCTACAGATTAACTGCTGTGTCCTCACATGGTCTCTCCTCTGTGTGTGTGCATCCCTGGTATCTTCCTGTGTGTCCAGGTTTCCTTCTATAAGGACACCTGTTAGACTGGATTAAGGCCCACCCTAATGGCCTCATTTTGACTTAATCATCTCTCTGAAGACCCGATCTCCAAACACAGCCACATTCCCAGTTACTGGGGTTTTGGACTTCAGCGTACAAATTTTGGAGGGACACTACTCAGCCCCTAACACCCCCTCAACTACTGAGTTTGAAAAGTTTTGCTAAAAACAAAGAAAAACTTGATACCCAGAAATGAGCATACCAAGAGGCTACAAAGTAGCTGGCTTCAGTCGCAAGTGTGGGTGTATGTCACATTTCTGAAGCTAACTATTACGGCCTCACAGTTCATCTTGTTTCTCCTTTTCCTCCCTCAGTGTTGGAGTTTCTAGATCAAAAGATGTGCCACCGTTTGGTCCACCGATTCCCAAAGGCGTAACTTTCCCAAAGTCAGCAGTATTCCGGGACTTCCTTTTAGCGAAAGTAATCAATGCAGAAAACGCAGCCCACAAATCAGAGAAGTTTCGAGCGATGGCCACTCGGACGAGGCAGGAGTACTTGAAGGACCTGGCGGAGAACTTCGTCACGACCGCCACCGTGGATACGTCCGCGAAATTCAGCTTCATTACCCTGGGTGCCAAGAAGAAGGAGAAAGTAAAGCCCAGGAAGGACGCCCACCTCTTCAGCGTCGGAGCGATCATGTGGCACGTTGTGGCGCGGGACTTCGGCCAGTCCTCGGACATTGAGTGTCTCCTTGGGATTTCCAACGAGTTCATAATGCTGATCGAGAAGGATTCCAAGAACGTGGTCTTTAACTGTTCCTGCAGGGATGTCATTGGGTGGACATCTGGGTTAATGAGTATCAAAGTGTTTTACGAACGAGGAGAATGCATCCTTCTGTCCTCGGTGGACAACTGTGCCGAAGACGTCAGGGAAATTGTCCAGCGATTGGGGGTAAGTACAGGTTCTGTTTATCCACCATCCTTAGCTCTGCAATCCCAGATTCGTAGTAGCTTCGGCTGTGGAACTTCCACCCAATTACATCACCTAGGAAGTGAATTACTATTTCTTAGGGGTAGAGTTTGATTTAATTTTTAAATTTTTATTTTATATTGGAGTATAGTTGATTAACAGTGTTGTGTTATAGAGTTTGATTTTAAATGCTGTGTCCTTTTGAGCTGTTGCTGAATCCATGAATGGTGGCGAAACACCCATTACAAATTGATCGGAAAGGAAAAGTGAAGCCAACTTTTCAAAGGGAACATCGGGATATATTTTCATAGTGTTTCAAGGAAGGACAAGAATTCACTAGATATTATGTCTGTTTGTAGAGACTGGCACGACAGTACCTTCCCAGGGGGAAATTAATAGGCACAGAATCACCGTTGACCATACTGATGGTCAGAGTAAGCCCTCTTCGCTGTTTCACCTCTGCGTACTTACACAACAGGTATTTTTGTTTAGTCTGCCAGATTAAATATGTTATTAATCTTGCAGCCAGCCTCTTACAGAGGTTTTATAGAATTACCCATTAAGTTAGAAAGACTTTAAGAAAAAAGTCATAAAAAAGATGGTTATCTGCAGTACAAAACCATGATGTCCGTGGTATTTAACAGTTGTATTTCTCCTTCATATTTTAACAAAGGAAGATACGGATTTTAGTTTGAGTATGTACAATAGAATTTTAAGAATGAATGAAATATAAGAACAAAATGTGCTTTGACAAAAGAATTTTTCATGTGTAAATCTTCCCCCAAGGGGATGTATATTTCATTAATTAGAGAAGATTTAGTCAGTTACGGATCATGAGAAAAAGAGAAATTATACCCATTTCCTGCCCCCTTTCCTCCCACCAAATATAAACCTTTTATTATTCCAGACCACATAGATGAGACAATGCAATCATGTCAGTGTCTGCTGGCCTTGGAGGAATAATGTCATTATTTGCAGACGCTCTTTACAGGAAAGGGCCTCAGTGTGTTCAACAGTATTGAGGGCGTATGTGCGCAAGCTGAGATGTGATTCAGGGATGATTAAGTGTGTGATCAGTTTACGTATCTGGAGAATTGAGTTATCTCATGAGTGTCAGGACACATTGTGCTTTTAGTAATACTGCAAATACTTCTTTTTAGGAGACCTACTGAGTCATCATAATTTGTGCTCCGGAAAATACAACATAAACACACCCCCTTCACCAACCACCAAAATGCACGTCCCGTAGGTTCTGACACGTTCACTGTTCTGTGGACCCCATTCTACCATTTTCCTAGAAAAACTACTATATTGCTAATGTGACTAAGGTGCCTGATATCTGGAATATATTTGAGGAAGTATATCCTGTATCTTGGATGACTTGTAACAGGAGATGGAAACAAACCAACCCAAGGACTGTTGGGGGGTTAGAACAAAAGGCTGGTGCAGGACAGGAGCAACAGAAATGGAAAGGAAGAGGATGAAGCTGTCGTAGTGGAGAGATGGGGAAGGGGTGCTACTGGGCAGATGGTGAACTCTGCATTTTCTAGTGGTGGGAAGTGAAACCAAAGGTGTCTGCTATGCAGGTAAAGACACAGGTGGGGAATAAGAGCTCCCACCTAGGGCTTCCCTGGTGGCGCAGTGGTTGAGAGTCCGCCTGCCGATGCAGGGGACACGGGTTTGTGCCCTGGTCCGGGAAGATCCCACATGCCACGCATGGCTGCTGAGCCTGCGCGTCCGGGGCCTGTGCTCCGCAACGGGAGAGGCCACAACAGTGAGAGGCCCGCGTACCGCAAAAAAAAAAAAAAAAAAAAAAGAGCTCCCACCTAAAGGGACAGGTAGGGCCGGTTACTCTCAGCAGAGCCCAGACTTGGTTGAATGCTCTCCTGTTGCCATCTGGAAATTCTCAATAATTTTTGACTAAAGGGCCTGCATTTCTGTTTTGCACCAGATTCCACAGATTATGTAGCCAGTCGCGGGTACATGGATAGGAGGCCAGCATGTGATCATTGAGGCCAAGTAATTATGTGACGAACTCCAAATAAATGGAGAGCTTGATCCTTCAGCCTTTGCAAATGTTAAGAAGTAAGGAACAGAAGTGAGAAAGAAATCGTAAAAAGTAGGGGACGTGGCAGGTGGTTGGAAGAAATAAGAGACAGAACAAGTAGGTCTCGGAAAACCCTTTCACTCTTCAGTCTGATATATGGATGTTAAATTTCAGCTGAAAATTGCATCCATATTGGAGAGAAGGCTGGGCACGTGTCAGATGTAGTCTTTTGGTCAGAGAGCTCAGTTGAAACAAAGCTGAAAAAGAAGTGAAGGACAAATTTATTCAGGTTGTATATATTACAGAAGTGCCTTTTCAACAATTTTAAATCAGTTCAGTTCGTAACTTTGGAAACTTCAGTCTTTCCAAACTTCACCACTGAGACCAGCAATCCCTTTCCCCATTTTCCTAAGCCCCAACCTGTCACGTGTGCCTGATTAGCAGGGTGGGCGCCGTGGCGGTAATAACCACGGTAACGTCCGCCACACCGGTGATAACCATGAACCAGCCCCGGTCCCACAGCTGTACTTACAGTCGTAGGTCTTCTTAAATAGGAATCTGTGGATTCAGAGCGTGTTTCATGGAAATGAAGCATTTATTAAAACTGAAACTCTGTGCTTTGGGGGATACGGGTATGATACCTCCCAACTTTCAGCTGCCCACAGATAAGTGATGCCGTGGTCATCAAATGATATTCTCAATGAGCCCATGTTTTTCTTTCAGTGCATGTGGGCTATTGTCATTAAGCACTTCTGAGGGTGGCATTAACTAATTATTGGTGCTTTAGTTCACTGAGTGGGATGCTTGTCTACAGACACCAAGGAGGCCGGCTGACTGGCCACATTTGATCTGAATGGTCCTTACCACCCAAGCAAGCAAAGGGCAGGCTGTCCCCAGGAGAGGGATCCTAGGGGCTAGAACAGGATGTCCGCAGGCCTGGTGCACAGAGAGCACTTAAGGTTTTCCTGACAGTCTGACTTCCTGCTGCTGCCCATCCTGCGGGCAGGGCGCCAACTGTTAGCTTGGAAAGGCTTTGGGCCATTTTTTTCTCCCTTGTTTGTATATGGTACACTTTGCATGTCCATTCAACCATCCATGGACACTTGAGTTACTTCCACCTTTTGACTATTGTAAATAACGCTGCTAAGAATGTGGGTGTACAAATACCTGGGTGTACCTCTTTGAGACCCTGCTTTAAATTCTGTTGGGTATATACCCAGAAGTAGAATTGCTGAGTCTCGTGGTAATTCCATTTTAATTTTTTGAGGAACTGCCATGCTGCTTTCCATAGCTGCTGCACCATTGGGCCATTTTTTTAAGTTGAATAAAATTGTCTAATAGGGAATTCCCTGGCTCTCCAGTGGTTAGGACTCGGTGCTCTCGCTGGCAGGGGCCCGGGTTCCATCCCTGGTTGGGGAACTAAGATTCCACAAGCCACACCATACGGCCAAAAAAAAAAATTAATAGGTTTTATTGCTTGATGGGTGAAAGGCTTCACATGTTTTCAGTTGCTTCAGTCCATCTGGAACAATGGAATTTATATGCTTAAGAGCTGAGTCAGGTGACGTAGAAAGGAGACGGGGCGGGGCGGGGGGGGTGTTATCAGAACCCGTCTTAAGCTCACAGGCTCTGGGTCAGTGGCTTCTAGGAAAAAGCAGGACACCTGTACCTGGTTTGCCTTTGAAGAATGAAACCTTCGTTTTACTTTTGTTATTTTCATTGCGCCTGATGCCAGGGGTAATTACGGTAAAGTCTGGATTGAACCGTGTCCTTGTCTTGTCATCTTGTCCCTGGGATGTGTGCCCCCCACCCCGCAGCGCCACCCCTCACGGTCCCCTTCCCCCTTAGATCGTGACCAGGGGCTGCGAGACTGTGGAAATGACCCTGAGGAGGAACGGGCTGGGCCAGCTGGGCTTCCACGTGAACTTCGAAGGAATCGTCGCAGACGTGGAACCTTTCGGTTTTGCGTGGAAGGCCGGCCTTCGTCAGGGGAGCCGCCTCGTGGAGATCTGCAAGGTGGCCGTGGCCACGCTGACGCATGAGCAGATGATCGACCTTCTCCGGACCTCAGTGACTGTGAAGGTGGTCATCATCCAGCCCCATGACGATGGCTCGCCTCGGAGGTAGGCTCTCATCCACGCTCGCTCCTTCTTGGCCTCTGTGGCAGGTGCTATCCTGCAAGGTCCTCAGAAAGTGTGGTCACACGCACCTTCCACCTAAGTTGTCTGGACGTCAACCATTCGGGCAACTTCAAAGAGCTTTAAAAAAGTCATTAGTATATAATAAGTGATAAACTGTCATTTTCTAAGCATTTTGTTGGGACGTTGAAGTCATTGGTTAACAGGATATTTAAGAGATCTCATTGATTTAGGATATCAACGTGTGGAGGAATATTGGGACATCAGATACACTGTTTGGTGACCACTCCATTCTGGTTGAACTGGTCCAGGGCTTTCTCATAAGCTGTCATGGGACACCTAGGAAAAGAAGTGGCTGGACTTGGAAAGCTCAGAGCGGATGGGTGGGGGCTAGGGACAAGAATGGGATTAGGAAGTGATACCATTCCATCGTCAATAGAAAGTTCTCATGCTCACTATCAAGGAAGCATTAGGCCAAGGGGAGAAAGAACTCTCACTAAGAACAAGCCACCCACCTGGCCTTGGCCCCTGTTGCGCAGCAGTGTCTATAGTGGTATCTGGAGCGCATTTTCTGTGCCTCTCTCTCAAATGCAGTTCCCTACTGGCTGGCCAAGAGCCCTGGCTTTGGAGGGATGAAGCATGCTTGCAATCCAGACGTTAGCTGTGTGATCTTGGGTGGGTCACATGCTCTCTCTAAGTTTCCCTTAGTATCTGTAAGATGGCATTATAATATTGCCTGCCTCGTACTGTGTGATGAAGATTAAATAAGGTGATAATGTGTAAGGCACTTAACACCTTCTGGCATGATCAACACCTTACTCATTTTAGTTAAAAGAAAAATAAACTAAAACTTTAGGATATTCATTGGAATTTTTTCATGCTGTAAAAGAAATCCTTACTCAAAGATAGCAAGGTGACTGTGCCCACTTCTAATCTTCTGTAGTAACTCAGGTCACTCTACCCTGTCCATCTCCTTTGCCCATCCTCCAAACCAGCACTGTCCAGTCGCACTTCCTCTGATGACATGTTCCGTATCTGTACCATCCAAACAGTGGCCACTAGCCACATGGGTAGCACACACTTGAAATGTGGATAGTGTGACTGAGGAAAAGGAGTTTTCATTTTAACTAACGAATTAAGGTTCAGTTAGCCGCATCTGGCTCGTGGCTGCCATATTGGATAGAGGAGCTCTAAACCATGGTCTTTTTTAGAAAACAAACCAGTGGTATACCACCTTCCTCTCTGGTTAATGTGCAAAATTTTGCAAAAGTGTGTTTCTATTGGTTATCTAACCATTTGCCTCCTGCTTGACTTTCCATGGTCTTGTTTCCTCTATCTGCCCAGTAAGTTTACAGAATAAAAGTTAACGAGCTGAAATTCTTCTTGAGAGTAGTAGCCGCATGTCGCAGGAAATACCCAAGGTGTTTCTTGTTGCCTTGCAGGATTCTGTCCCATTAAATCCATTTGCTCCCCAAGAATCCCATGAATCACTCATGGTGGTATGCGTACAAGAAAATCAGAGACAAAAATTACTTTCTTAAAAATGAGTCTAGGAAATAACAGGAAAATCCTTTAAACTTGGAAGCTAAAATAATTTTGTAAGTGTCAGCCTTTAAAATAAATTTTAAACCCGTTATTAGAAATTTTTCCATAATATAAATTTCTTTCTTCATTGGCTAGAGGTATAGGTTTGTAAATTTTGTGGTGAGAATCAAGTCTTTTCATCTGTCTTAGAGGCTGATTACTTCTATAGAATTAGACAAAACTGTTACCATGTTCTCCCAAAATTAAAAAACAACATTTCTCTCCTATTTTTAGTTTTGGTCTACTGTTACTCAATAAGAGATTTCTTTTAAGCTTTCAAGAGATCTGCCTAATAAAAATGTTAAAGTTATCGTTATATTTGATATTTAAAACATATGATTTAGAAAAATAGAATCTCCTAAGAAATACGGAATTGTTTTTCAGCTAAAGCAAATAAACAAACAAAAACTACCATTTAAAAGTCCCGGGCTTCCCTGGAGGCTCAGTGGTTGAGAGTCCACCTGCCGATGCAGGGGACCACGGGTTCGTGCCCCGGTCCAGGAAGATCCCACATGCCGCGGAGCAGCTGGGCCCGTGAGCCATGGCCGCTGAGCCTGCGCGTCCGGAGCCTGTGCTCGCAATGGGAGAGGCCACAGCAGTGAGAGGCCAGCGTACCGCAAAAAAAAAAGTCCCGCCTGTTATTTTTTTATCCAAGGGCATGTTATCTGCTTTGGTCTGCACGTAATTAATTCTTTCTTTGTTTTAAATGCAAATTCTTTTATTGAAACTATTCAAGAGATTTTGCCTTTGTCTCCTCAGAGTATCCTTAATATCATTCCCTGAAGATGCAGATTTTTCTCCCGTTCAATCTGGAATAACCGTCTTCTATATTTTTAACCTTAGCCAGGATTAGAACTAGCTGATCGCCTGGTAGTAAACACTCCAGAATTGGCCTGCCTGTCACCCACATTTCCAGAAGCCAGGAAGCTTTTAAGCCTAGCATGTATCATTTGAAATGCTTTCGGTTCAGCCTTCCAATTTTCTGAGAATTTGAATTTGTAAATTTGCAAACCCACATTTTTGTTAGTTTTGGATCCTGGTTCTGCCTGCGACTCTCTGAGCACCCGGATAAAAGTGCTCGCTGCTGTCCGGCAGCCTCGCATCACACACAGGAAGTTATCCGTGCAGTGACAGCCGTTTGCTTTAGACTGTGATGTTGAGTATGAAACGTCATTTTTTTGGTTTTGTTTCATTATTTTTAGCATCTTTATTGGAGTATAATTGCTTTACAGTGTTGTGTTAGTTTCTGCTGTATAACAAACTGAATCAGCTATACATACACATACATCCCCATATCCCCTCCCTATTGCGTCTCCCTCCCACTCTCCGTATCCCCCCCCCCGGGTGGTCGCAAAGCACCGAGCTGATCTCCCCGTGTCATGCAGCTGCTTCCCACTAGCTATCTATCTTACATTTGGTAGTGTGTATATGTCTGTGCCACTCTCTCACTTCGTCTCAGCTTACCCTTCCCCCTCCCCGTGTCCTCAAGTCCATTCTTTACATCTGTGTCTTTATTCCTGTTCTGCCCCTAGGTTCATCAGAACCTTTTTTTTTTTTTAGGTTCCATATATATGTGTTAGCATACGGTATTTGTTTTTCTCTTTCTGACTTACTTCACTCTGTATGACAGACTCTAGGTCCATCCACCTCACTACAAATAACTCCATTTCATTTCTTTTTATGACTGAGTAATATTTCTTGTATATATGTGCCACATTTTCTTTATCCATTCATCTGTCGATGGACACTTAGGTTGCTTCCATGTCCAGGCTACTGTAAATAGTGCTGCAATGAACATTGTGGTACATGACTCTTTTTGGATTATAGTTTTCTGAGGGTATATGCCCAGTAGTGGGATTGCTGGGTCGTATGGTAGTTCTATTTTTAGTTTTTTAAGGAACCTCTGTACTGTTCTCCATAGTGGCTGTATCAATTTACATTCCCACCAGCAGTGCAGGAGGGTTCCCTTTTCTCCACACCCTCTCCAGCATTTATTGTTTGTAGATTTTTTGATGATGGCCATTCTGACGGGTGTGAGATGATATCTCATTGTAGTTTTGATTTGCATTTCTCTAATGATTAGTGATATTGAGCATCTTTTCACGTGTTTGTTGGGAGTCTGTATATCTTCTTTGGAGAAATGTCTATTTAGGTCTTCTGCCCATTTTTGGATTGGGTCGTTTGTTTTTTTGATATTGAGCTGCTTGTATATTTCGGAGATTAATCCTTTGTCCGTTGCTTCGTTTGCAAATATTTTCTCCCATTCTGAGGGTTGTCTTTTCATCTTGTGTATGCTTTCCTTTGCTGTGCAAAAGCTTTTAAGTTTCATTAGGTCCCATTTGTTTATTTTTGTTTTTATTTCCATTTCTCTGGGAGGTGGGTCAAAAAGGATCTTGCTGTGATTTACGTCATAGAGTGTTCTGCCTGTGTTTTCCTCTAAGAGTTTTATAGTGTCTGGCCTTACATTTAGGTCTTCAATCCATTTTGAGTTTATTTTTGTGTATGGTGTTAGGAAGTGTTATAATTTCATTCTTTTACATGTAGCTGTCCAGTTTTCCCAGCACCATTTATTGAAGAGGCTGTCTTTTCTCCATTGTATACTCTTGCCTCCTTTATCAAAGATAAGGTAACAATATGTGCAGGTTTATCTCTAGGCTTTCTATCCTGTTCCATTGATCTATCTTTCTGTTTTTGTGCCAGTACCATACTGTCTTGATTACTGTAGCTTTGTAGTATAGTCTGAAGTCCAGGAGCCTGATTCTTTCAGCTCTGTCTTTCTTTCTCAAGATTGTTTTGGCTTTTCGGGGTCTTTTATGTGAAATGTTGTTTTACGTTTCCTCCCCACTCTAAGCAAGTTTAGCCTTCTGCATTATTAGATTTTTTTTTTTTTTTTTTTTTTTTTGCAGTACACAGGCCTCTCACTGTTGTGGCCTCTCCCATTGCGGAGCACAGGCTCCAGATGCGCAGGCTCAGTGGCCATGGCTCACGGACCCAGCCGCTCCGCGGCATGAGAGATCTTCCCAGACTGGGGCACAAACCCGCATCCCCTGCATCGGCAGGCAGACTCTCAACCACTGCGCCACCAGGGAAGCCCTATTAGATTTTTTAAAGAAATTGTAGAGGAGGGTGTAAAAGAAGAAATGAGCAGCACTTTGCTCATTTTGAAAATTAAAGTACAGACTTTTTAAAAAAAAATTTATTTTATATTGGAGTATAGTTGATTTACAACGTTGTATTACTTTCAGGTGTACAGCAAAGTGATTCAGTTATACATATATGTATATCCATTCTTTTTCATATTCTTTTCCCATGTAGGTTATTACAGACTATTGAGTAGAGTTCCCTGTGCTATACAGTGGGTCCTTGTTGATAAAGTCCAAACCTTTTAAATGAAATATCACTTAGTACCGTGACTCCTGCAGCAACATATACAAAGGGATTCCTCCATGTAAAACTACACATTTGATTTGTGGCGTGGAAAATGACCCCATCTTTCACAAATTGGGTCTTAGGCCTTGTCAGGGAGGCAGCCAAAAGAAAACATTCATTTAAATGGACGTGTGTGTGTAATTTTTCCTTTTAAGTTGTCTTTAATAGAACAGCCATAAGGACTAGCAAAATGGCCAAGTTAATGAATTGGAAGATAATTTCAGTCTTCATAAACATTGTGAATAAAAGAGTGAAAAATGCTTCAATTCGTTTTTTCCATGATCAGCTTTTTTTTGTCCCGCAGGACATCAGGGAGAGGTAATTCTCCTCGGAGCCCGTCCGCTCCTGTCAGCAGTGGGAGAGGCCTGTCATTTAATAGACTCACTCCTAGTTGTCCACAGGTCAGAAGGTGTTTGCTTATGACTCAGAAGCTGCTGGATTAAATGAAGTCTTTAGCTGGGGAAGTATTTATGTGGAATCAAAAGGCACCCCCGCATTTTGAAGTCCCATTCTCAAGCCTCAGAGTGATGATAACTCAGCTGTCCCTTGGCTTGAAAGGAAAGCAGAGCCGTATTTCATTTTCCTTGTGGAGTCCCAGAGAACACCAAGCAGGGAGGGTTCCCGTTGGGGATGCTTATTAACTGATCTCGTGCTGGGACTGGATCCGGGAGAGGCTGCGTAGCGATTGGGAATGAGTGGCCAGAAGCAGTTAGGGAATAGCAGTCTTCAAATGGAAATGAGGTTTGAAAGGGAGCATTTCCCAGGCAGACAGTCTCTATGGCAAAGATGAAGAGCAGTTTTCAAAACTCTTAATTAAGCCTTCCTTGGTTTCGCAAGGCAGGGCATGGCCCCAGCCCCTAGCCTTCAAAGGTGACTGACATTTTATCAATGTCATTTTAAGGAAAACACATCAACTTAGAAGGCTGATACAAAGGAAATAGCAACTCACCAGAGTTATGCATGAGTTGTTATACAATGTGAGTGATTTAGTAAATACGTCCAATAAAAATGGAAATGAAATTCTGTGCTGTGGCGCATGTGTTTTGTGTGATTTTCCATACTTTGTTGACATACTGTCCAAGACATATTTTTCTATATAATGCAGAACAGTGGAAATTATCTCATGTTGTCATGACTTTAATTTCTTGTTCTCTGATCATTCTATAAAATTGAAGCTGTATGTTCTTGTCTTCTGTTTGGCTGCCGGTTGCCATGACTGTTCAACTCCCCAAAGGACACAGAGGGGACGTGGAAATAGAAATGGGAAGGAAAGTTCAATTTTGTCAGATGAGCAAGCTGATAGATAGATAGATAGACAGGTAGGTAGACAGACAGATAGATAGATAGATAGATAGTGTGTTGTAATCTGGATTAAAGTGAGCTTTTAGATGAGGGTTCCAATTTATGTGTATAGATAAGAAAAATCAGTTCCGTCTGGTATTGTCTCATGGGCCCTCAAGTTATGAATTTTAATGTGAACTGTGAAAAAAATACGGAACTTGAGGTTCCCAAAGTAACCTGAAGCACGGTCACAATTCTCAGTCCTCCAATATAATGTTTGAATTATCTTATCCCTCCTAGAATATAAACACTGAGTTACAGAACGAACGTTAGGTAGGTTGCCTTACGTTTACTATGCATTCACTTCTTTCATTCATTCCTTCACTCTGCAGTAGTTTGTACCAGAAGCTGCTGGGCACCAGGGCTGTTAAAAATGGAAAGGACAGGCATAATCTTTCCATCCATGGGCTCCTTTTTGTCTGTGTGGCATTCTAAAGTACAGGACTTCCCATTTATAGTTTTGCTACTTAAAAATGGCTTTCTCAAACAAGAGCAAGAGCTTATATCTGGAGAATAAGTATCGCAGTGCTGCAAACAGTCTCACACTCTCGCGTCAGTCATCTACACCTTAGTACCTCTGCTTTTTTGGCAGTTTGAGATGTTGTGACATTGACACAGTGACCAGGATGCCAAGGGGGACAGTAAAGCACGAGCTTTCTGTCCGTTAGGCAAGTAACTGTCTCATGCTTGACTAGTGACACTGGGCAGTGGTGATGGACAGCCAGTGAATATACGCTCTCGTGGAAATATATTCATTAAAAGTCAGGCGTCACATAGCTGTTGAGTCCTCTGTTGAACTGTGAAGTATGTAATGTAATAGAATGTTGTTCCTCAACAAACTAAGAAAAAAAGGAAGTGGTTGGCTTCACAAAGAACTGTTTGGCCCTGTTTTAAGTCGAATGCTGTGTTAGGTGCTGGGGTGCAGAGGGTGAAGACACATTCCACCCCGTGTCTGGTGAGAAGGAAAGGCCTGGAGGAGCTGATGAATTATTCAGTACCAGCCAGCCTCACTTCCCGTGTAATAGACACGCACCTTTTCAATTCAAAGACCTTTATTCAAAGGGCTTGGTCAAGTGGGTTTCTGGTCTAGATGTCTCTTTTACTATCTGTAGTCTAGGTGTCTTTTTCTATCTTAAATTAAGGAAATTGGTAGAAAAGTGAATTAATATTTCATTTAGTGCCTATTTCAGATATGACACTGCCCTTACCTTTACAGTAAGTTATCTCCCTCTTGGAAGCGTTTAATTTTTTTATGCAGCAGAAGGAGTTTGTGATGCGAGTGAATGAGCCCCAATTATCCCTGTCACCTTGTTGTATAATTTGGGAAGAGTCTTTTAGCTGTTAGCAGGCTATTAGCATAACAGACATTAAAATGATTAAAATATCGGTGATTACTTCAATCCCTAGGGCTATGAGGGCTCTTTGACAAAGTGCATAATATAAAAGAAGCAGGTAGTTCCTTTGAGGGGATCTATCTGCCTTTGTTTCCAAAGACTCCTTCAGGTCCTAGTGGAAACTGACAGGATGTGGGCCTCATTAACTGTTCTTTGATAGTTTCCTAAGGAGATGGGCATGTGTTTTGGAAAGAGTACCGAGCTAGGAGTCAGCTTCCTGGTTCCAGGGTGAAAGCTGTCTCACCTTTCCAGTCTCTGAGCCTTCTGAAAATTGGACACGTCCTTTGTACTGCCTCAGACATTTTTGTGAAATTGAAATGGTGTAGTGTAGGTGGAAACCTGTAAAGTGTCACACAAGGGAAGTGTGGGTTAGAAGTAATGGATAACATCGCAGTATGTTGGAAGACGTCACTAGATTAGTGGGTTCAGGTGAAGGTTTGCTGTGACGCCACCAAACAAAGTGAAACCAACAGGCAATTTCAGAGTAAATGCAAGTTGTAATTACATGATTAAGCTGTGCTGTGGGTCCATGGTTTACCCACTCCACGTCCTGCTAATTTATTCAACTTTTTTGAACAAAAAGAATACGTCTTGTTCCTTTAAACTTTTCTCAGTTCTCTAGGTTTGGGGGATTTTTTTTTGTTATTGTTGTTGTTACTCTTCAAAAGTATTTATCCCTATTTATTATCCCTAGGACATTTCCCCTTTCATCGTTTTTGAAAGTCACGGGTCCTGCTTTGATATAAGATGAAAGAAGAAAGTAACGGGGTAATGATGCATTCTTCTACAGATGAATGTACACGAAGGGAACTTAACAGCTCTAAACTTTTCTGTACTTCCGATTGTTACATTAAGTTAAACTTTACAATTCTATAATTCTATAAATATATATTATCTAGAAAGAACTTTCAGGAAAGCGTATGGGCCTTTTGCTGTTTTATATTGACTGTCTCTATAGAAGCAACAATTAATAGTGTCCGTTTGAAACTAACTTCTTCCTTTGAAGCTGTTGCTTTGGGAAGCTTGCGTACTTCGTATAATTTAATCTCGACACACCTTCTGCTGTCACCATTCCGCTTGCAGGAGGAGAAGCGTGGGTCCAAAGAGATTGTCCCATTTCTGAGCTACACATTGGGTTTTGAGCCCAGGGCATAGACTTCTCTCTTCAGTGGAGAACAGTTTGATTGCTGTAGAGGGTTCCTGCTGGAAGTGAATAGAGAACACTCTGCAGCTTGGCTGGGCTCAGACAGTGATGGTCCCGATGGCCAGGCTGCTGAGGTTGAATGGCTCCTTGAAAGAGCTGAGTCCACAACCTGGCCAGCCAGCAGCGATTCTGCTTCAAGCACCCATTTATTGGTGCTAAATGGAGGGTGCTTCTGGGAGACTGGAGGTGTCATTTGAAAGGAATGATGCCATCTTGGGGACCTTGCCGGTGTCTCTGAAGTTGTGCGTCTAGAGCTACAGTGCTGGGCAGTGAGCGTGGGTGCCTGTTAGCTGTGAATAGAGAGGGCACCACCTTTGCGCTGGCCGTGCCCAGAAGCCGGGATGTGGGAGCAGCCACAGACTAGAAATCTACAGGTGGGAAACCCCGGTCTCGGGAGCTTCAGGAAGCAGAGGAGAGCACAGATGCACGTGGATGTGAAGAAGTTACTGAGTGTCCCTCGTACAGGAAGGAATAAGCCGTCCTGCGGAGTCCACAGTGCCAGGTTTAGAGGGACAACGGGATTGTTTGTCAGATTAAAGCAGTCAAACGTAAGGTCCGCTGAGGGCTGCAACTCACGGAACCACTTGCTGTTCTTACAGTTTTGTAGTGTCACATTTTTAACCGGCACGTTTTTTATGATGTTCTTAGTCTACAGAATGTCTTCCCTTCCAGGATAGATGACTGAGAGAGATTATTAGCCTCAGAAAAGTTACTGGCTAGACAAGCAGTGTTAAAAATTATGTTTATTGGGCTTCCCTGGTGGCGCAGTGGTTGAGAGTCCGCCTGCCGATGCAGGGGACGCGGGTTCGTGCCCCGGTCCGGGAGGATCCCACATGCCGCGGGGCGGCTGGGCCCGTGAGCCATGGCCGCTGAGCCTGCGCGTCCGGAGCCTGTGCTCCGCAACGGGAGAGGCCACAGCAGTGAGAGGCCCGCGTGCCGCAAAAAAAAAAAAAAAACGGTGCCAGGAGCTAGCAATGCCATTCACACCCATTGGCTCGATTTGGTGTGTCGAAAGGAGGTGGAGCACGGTGATCAGTGCGGTCCGGATTTCTGCACCAGTGCGGGAAAGCAAAAGACTTAAGTCTTTACTTCAGAACATGGTTCAGTTGCACACAAGATTAGCAGCTCACGCGTTCGGAGATGACTTCTTGTGCTGTCTTTTTTGCACTTGGTCGGCTTGGGTTTGAATTGGCCTTTACTTCCCAGAAATGTGTGCCGTGTGCCCTTCACAGCAGTGCCAGGTTGGATGCTCAGATGAGCCGAGATCTTGCCTGGCGTCCTGGCCACCCCAGGGGGAGAGAGAAGTGTGCTCAAGGGCAGGTGCAGTTCCTGGCACCTGCTGGAGCGTGAGCCCCTCTGCAGGCTAATGTGTAATTCTTATTCTACACCTCTTCCCATTTCCCTAAAAATTGGTTGAATTTCCATATGTATCCTTCAAGGACTTCCTCATACTTCTGGAGCAGAGCTGAGTTTGACTAGGTTTGATGATATGTTATAATTAGTGATGTTTATTGGCCATAGGAGTAAACAAAGCAAAAATCTCTTTTGTAAGAGTAGTTACTGTAAAAGTGTCATAACAGAATTAATTTTGATTTTAAAATAAAGTCATTTTTTAAGCTGATTTTTATCAGGGCAAAAGAATGCCCGTGTTTAGTATTAAAAGATCATTTACATATGACCTTGTGCGAGAGGTTGGAAATGAAATATTCAGCCCTGACTCTCGCTTCAGCCTAATGCATGGCACAAGTTTTTGCCAGCGGTCTCTCAAATATTACTCATGATTATGCATTTATATAACACTTTTTTCATCCAAGATTGAAGCTAAATTACAGCATCTTACAAAAGACTACAATCTGTGAGCATGAATTAGACCCCGTACTACCCAGCCATCTGCCTTCTCTTTTCTCATTCTTTCTTTTAATTTTTTAATTTTTTTTAATACATTTATTTGGTTTTTTTATTTTTGGCCGCATTGGGTCTTCGTTGCTATGTGGGGGCTACTTTTTGTTGTGGTGTGTGGGCTTCTCATTGCGGTGGCTTCTCTTATTGCAGACCACGGGCTCTAGGCGCGCG
Organism: Lagenorhynchus albirostris; assembly: GCF_949774975.1. Lineage (NCBI taxonomy): Eukaryota > Metazoa > Chordata > Mammalia > Artiodactyla > Delphinidae > Lagenorhynchus > Lagenorhynchus albirostris. The sequence goes on along the minus strand of NC_083110.1, from coordinate 4,117,073 downwards.
GGCTCCAGTAGTTGTGGCTCACAGGCTCTAGAGCGCAGGCGCAGTAGTTGTGGCGCACGGGCCCAGTTGCTCTGCAGCATGTGGGATCTTCCTGGACCAGGGCTCGAACCCGTGTCCCCTGCATTGGCAGGTGGATTCTTAACCACTGCGCCACCAGGGAAGCCCCTCATTCTTTCTTTTTAAACCAAACCCAATCAACTGGGAACCCAAGCAAACACTGGAAATGCAAGGTGCCCTTTAGTCCCTAGGATTCAAGGTTCACTTGCCTTTCATTCAAAACATAACTCCGGGACCTGTCACTTTGGTTGGTCTCTGTTAGAGATTCCTTGACTTGGACGATTCAGACAGCTTCAGCCTTTGAGACACCAAAGCCTGAGGCTCACCTGAACATCCAGTGACTTGCTTACAGCATCAGTTCCGGGAGACTACAAGAGTCGGTTTTCTTGATGTTTTGATGTATACTAATATCCCACCTTTATGATTTCTGATTACGTCATTGGCCATATGCACGAGTCAGTAGTCCCAGGGGATGTGGTATCTAGTTAAATAGAAAAACACTTGGAAACAATATGTCCGTGAGCAAAAAATTGTAGCGTCTTGGCATTTTATTTAAAAAAATGCAATCCAATGTAAATCTCGACTTAATTAAATTTGACCAGTAACTTAGCACATTCAGTAAATCAAGAGTAATTTAAACTTGCTTAGATAAAGAGAGGTGAATTTTGCTTTGGGGGAAGGAGGGTTAAAATAAAAGATAGGAAGTCAAGCTTACTGGTAAAGAGATAACCCTTGCCCCATTCTGTGTAACAGGCATGCGTATCTCCTTAGGATGCTTTATTCAGCTCATTTCTTCTGTTCTCAAAGCGTGGCACCACCATCCATTCGGTTTCCCAAGCCAAAAGGCAGAGCATCGTTTTTGGTTTCTATCCCTCTCTCCGTCCCAAGCTGCAAGTACTGTTGATTTGACAGGTGAGAACCTTTCACCCAGCATTGCTGTTGAGAAGAACGGACCGTTCAGTGACCCAGGCCTTTGTGTGGGCTCTGCACCAGACACTTAGGCTCTCTGCTTTAACCCAGGACTCTGAATTCCACAATAATACATCTTGATACGGACCTTTCTTCCATTCATTCTACTAGAGACCGTCAAATCTGGTTTTACCTATCTTTTAGTTCTGGAAATTTTCTTGTATTATTTCTTTATTTTTTTTTTTGCGGTACGCGGGCCTCTCACTGTTGTGGCCTCTGCCGTTGCGGAGCACAGGCTCCGGACACGCAGGCTCAGCGGCCATGGCTCACGGGCCCAGCCGCTCCGCGGCATGAGGGATCTTCCCGGACCGGGGCACGAACCAGTGTGCCCTGCATCGGCAGGCGGACTCTCAACCACTGCGCCACCAGGGAAGCCCTCTTGTATTATTTCTTAATCATTTCTTCCGACCTTTTTCTCTCTCTTCTCTTTCTCTGTTAGGTGGATGTTAGACTTCTGGGATTGAACTTGAATTTTCTTGCATTTGCTCTCCTGTAACGTGTTGGGCGAGTTCCTCAGTTTACCTTCCACCTGTCTTACTGGATTTTTTATTTTGAATTTTAGCCGTCCACTTTTTAAATTTCAAAAGTTCCTTCTCTTTCTCTGAGGGTGGCGAGCCTCATGGCAGGCTGATCAGGTGGTGTACACCTGCTTGTCTTTACTCTGGAGAAAGATGCCTATTATTTGAGGCGTGACCCTGAAGCTGGGTTTGGAGGAAGGAGCAACTCGGGGTCTCGTTTCCAGTGAAGCTTTTGTTTCACCTTTTGTTTTCAGCTGTGCTCTTCTGGATACCTCGTGACCTTGAGTCCCTCCTTTCAGGTTGGGTTCTCGAGACCGTTGCTCCTGCCCTCTAGAGGCGGGGGTGGGTATTGCCAGGCGGGGCCCAGTGCCGCCTGGACCCCAGTGTCACACTTTTCTCTGCTCACTCCTTCCCTTCCCCTTCCGCTCTCTGTGGCATCTCTGTTCCTGCACCTGTTTAAGTGTGCAAGGGGATGGTCGTGCTTCTCTTTGTCTTTCCCTCTGGACACCCTTGGGTTTGCCTTTCTCTGCTCCACCATTGACGTTCTCCCATTTGCCTTGCATCTTTTTTTTTTAATTCATGAAATTTATTAAAATCTAATTAACACACCGTAGCATTTACCCATTTTTAGAATATTTTCAGAGTTGTGCAACCATCACCCCATTCTAATTTTAGAAAATCCTAATCATCTGAAAAAGAAACCTTGTTCTGCTTTACAGACACTCTCTATTCCCATCCCCAGTCCTAGGTGACAGCTTATCTACTGTCCTTCTCTATAGATTTTCCAGTCTCGATATTGCCTTCCATCTTTACATACTGTGTTTTGGTGTCTCCAAGTTTTGTTGATGGTCCACTTTGGTTTTGGTTTTTGTTCTCTTTGTTCTTTTGTAATGATTCTGAAAAGTTGTACTCCACCACCTTGAGGATGAAAGTCTCCTGTTTAAAGAGCGATACCTTATCGCCTTAATAGATTTCTTAGAGTGAATATGAGAAAGTTTTTCCGCTGACTCCGGAACGTCTAGGTAGAGGCATGGCTTCATTCATGTGGTAACTTGGGATGATTTACCCTGACACTCAAATCTGAGACTCACCGAGGCTTCCTGTGTCCTGGCCAAACAGCACCAGTTGGCTTTGCAGGTCACTTTGGTCACGTCAGTAGCACTATGTGCACGGTGTAACTTGAGGGATGTCTGAGATCACATTTTTCAGGCTAAAGGGTCTTACATCCCTGACTGATCATTTGAGCCCACAGGAGATGACCTTGGGGGGACCCGTGGGAGTGACCGTGTAACTAAGACCACACGTGACTTCGGCAGGATGGACACTCCGGCTTTCCCTTGACTGTGACAGCTTTTGCGAAGTTTGTTTTTCACTTTTCTCAGACTTGGTATAACATGTGGCTCTGATCCCCGATGATACAACTGTACTTGCAGCTATCTGTTTAGATTATGTATGAGGCGTTTTTCATCGATTAAAGTTTATCTATCACCCATGTTCAATGCAGATGATTCAGTGTATGCAAAGTGGTTAAAGGTATATGGCAGTCTGTCCACGAAGTTTGCAGGCTACCTGGAGAGACAGAGCCTATGAATGAAACACCTGACAGGTGTATCTGTCGGTTAATCAGAGCCACGGGCGCGAGACTGCCTCCTCCTGACCCGTGCTGGGGGGTGAACAGACACGGTCGCCGTCGCCAGGGCTGCTCCTGAGGGCGATGGCTCTGCATCACTGTCCGGTGCGCCCCAAGAAGCACGTGTGCGGTTGCGAGTGACGGTGCTGAGGGCTCGGCGCTGAGCACCCCCCCGACCATCTCTTCTTGGCTTCACAGAGGGTGTTCGGAGCTCTGCCGGATCCCCATGGTGGAGTACAAGCTCGACAGCGAGGGCACGCCCTGTGAGTACAAGACCCCCTTCCGGAGGAACACCACATGGCACCGAGTGCCCACGCCCGCCCTGCAGCCCCTGCCCAGGGCCTCCCCGGTGCCCGGCACGCCTGACAGGCTGCAGTGCCAGCCGCTGCTCCCACAGACCCAGGCCGCCATCCCACGCAGCACCTCCTTTGACCGGAAGCTGCCCGACGGCACCAGGTAAGGCTGGTACCGTTTCCTCATGGGCGGCCCTTGTGAAGCTCTTGCAGCTAGAACGTCAGAGGGTCCGGGGGACTTTTATGTGGCTTAATCATTTCTGAGTTTGCTTGTTCTGACCAAGTGGGCAGGCAGGGTGGCCAGGCGGGCCCCAGATGCTGGGGTGCTTGGGTTCCTGGCCCAGCAATGATGCTGATGGCGTGCAGGTCCTCCCCACGGACGCTGCCCCCCAGGGCCACGGCCATCCCTCTCCACCGCGATCCTCCTATCAGCCCGCTCTCCACACCGTCTCGGGAAAGATATCCGAGAAGCCATTTTGCAGGAGCGTCTAGATAAATATGGACGGTTTGAGTATAAAGAAAGCCGCAGAATCGGCGATGAAATCCCGTCACCCTCCTGGGTGTAGTATTTTCAGAGGTCCTAGGATCATCAGCATCTGTTTGTTTTTCTCTCTCATTTTAAGCAAAGGGAGTTGAGTTTAAAATTAAGTTTTTCCCTGAGAGAATGCACTCGTTTAAAAGTTAAATCCAACAGCATTAGAAGCTCGTGAGAATTTTCGGGGGTTGCATAATTCGCAAAGGTAGTTTTAAGTGAACAACGTAGTAAATTTGTTTTGTTGTGGTTGTTGATTCCTCCTCCTTTTGTTTTAACTTTCGCATATCTTATGGGCCATGGAGACACCGTGAGTTTCCTGCGAATGTCTTGTCAGGCTCTCGTCTAATAGAGCGTATGCCGTAAGCAGACGCTGGGCCAGGCTGTTTGCTTGACGGGTCATCACCTTGGCCTGTTACTCGGCCTCTCCCAGTCTCCAGTTTCCTCGTCTGAAAAATCAAGTTAGCAATAATAGAGGCCTCCACAGGGCATTAGGACAATTGAGTCAATCAAGAGAGGTAAACTGCTTAGAACCATTCCTGGCACATAGGGAGCCTATACAGGCATTAATAATAATTACTAAGATGAGAACATGTGGTCTTCCTCTGCTTCCTCCAGTCTGTTCTTCTAAGAGTGAGTGCAGGAATGGTGTTACTTCAACTTGACACTAAGTCATCTGGGCTCTTGGTCTCTTCTCAAAGGTCTGCTGAGTTTATAAACTTCCCATATTCAGAGAAATGCACATAGTACATAGCCCAGGTGAAAAGGGGGACATCGGGAAGGAAAGGGGTCTGCAGAACGTCCCTTATTAACATAGAAGTTAGTAAATTATAAGGAAGGGTTCTAATAGCAACAGGGAAGTTGGCGAGCACATCTTCATCAAGTGAATTCTCACGACGATCATTCATTTTTGTGTGTCTGAAATAAATAGGATGGCATTCAATCGATGTGTGGAGATACATGGCTTTGCCAGAAATTTAGGGTTTTCTCTCTGTATGGATTTTAAATATAGAACCACAACGTGCCTTGCATTAAGTCTCACAGACCAAGTAGTAGTGATGTTTTCATAATTCTGTGCTCTTGGGGGTTCCGCGTGTTTCACTGGCATCATTAGCTGCGCTTGAATTCTTTAGATGGTGAAGCCTTGTTTCCGCCACATCTCTTTCTTATAATAAATTACCAACCATAAGCCACCTGAAATCTCATGGCATCACCAATTCTTAGTTCATTTGTCCACGACTGCGATGCGTGTTTCTCCTTTTCTTCATCACTGAAAAATGAATTCACTTGTAAAACAAAACAAGCCAGGTCAGGAAGTTGGCAGCCTGCAGACCCCTCAGGGCCCGGTTACTGATTCTAGTCAACCTTTCAGAAGTTCACCCAGCAACCAGTCCTCCTCCAGTGATCCCGGACCCGGCGGGAGCGGACCCTGGAGACCACAAGCTGGATACGACGGGTACCGCTCACTTTCACCTTTCTGCGGGCCCCTGGGGGGCACTGGTTTGCGGGGCACATTCAGAAGCGCTTACTGTGCACGAGGCCACTGGGGGACAGAGAAATGAAGACAGACCTTTGATAGGACGGGTGCATCCAGGCTGGACAGCTCACCATTTCTGTGGAGGTGGCACTCATTTGTCTGTATTCTGAGCTTGTCTGATTTTTTTTTTTTAAATAAGGGAGAGTCTTTCTGAATATGTAAAAGTTAAGGATTTGGAGACCCTGTGGGCGATGGCCCTTGGGAGTTTCCCTTCACTTGAACTGCTGACGAGGAATAAATTCACAGCCTCTCTTGCAAGCGTTTTCTCTCCCAAACCCAGCCCAGAATCAGAGAAGGCAGATTTAGCAGGTCCCTTGTAGTGTGTGAGCAGAGCATCTAGGACCCTGAGGGCACCTGTGAACAGGACACAGAATTTACTGATACAGTCAGTCAGGGGAAACAGCGGGGCGGGTGTGCTTTCCCATGGAGATGCGGGCCTGGCTCAGGGCAGCAGTGTTTCTGTGTGCTGCTGGGGCCCAGTGTTGTCTCTGCTGCTCAAAGGAGCTGGCTGTACTGATTAGACAAGAGAACGGCCAGGTCCGCCGGGGAGGCTTTTCACCGGACCAGAGAACCTTCCATTACTGCTCTCGCACGTGCCCAGGGAAACGTCTCTCCCCAGCATGCTCCTTCCTTCTGGTTTGGGCTGAGAAGTAGAGCTTTGCGGTCCGAGTTCCATGCATTCCCTACCTTAGATCCTAGAGGGGGTTCTTAAAAGTGGTACTTCAAGAAATGTTTCTCTGTTGAGTTGCATTTTTAAAGTAGAGGGGAGTCTTTTCTGTCAATGGAAAAACCACTTCTGGCTTTTTCTGCAAACTGGGGTCTGTAACTAGGATTCTGTAAGTAAGTGTCCCTTTGTAACGTGAATAAGTTTTCTGCAGTTTCTTTTGGAAGAGTGAATTGTCTTCTTTGGGGGTTTTCATAAAATAAAGCCCACCTGGATGTAGTCTAGCGCCAATCAACCTGATTTTCTTTTTCCTTAAAAACTTTGATATGAGAAAGTATCAGTGCACAAGAGAAACAGCGACAGCAAAAGCAGTGAGCCCCTCCTCAGCCCATCAGGGACGAGCCGTCTGACCCCAGACAGTCCTTCCATCCCCTGGCGTCGGCCGCCTCCTTTATCTGTAAACAGTGTCATCCAGGTGCCTCTGTGGACCCAGTGGTGAAACAAGAGCCCCCAGTTCCAGATGCTCGAAGTCTCTCAGGCAGGGCTGGGCTGGCAGACTGCATTTCCATCTGCCAGAGACAGCCTCTGTTTAGGGGTCCCTGGGATCGCCCCTCGGGGAGCCAGCACACACGCGGGACAGTGGTGGGATGACGGGGGGCAAGGCGGGCTCAGCTCTGTGTTCTTTCCAGGTGCCAGTCTCCCCTGCTGCTTGAGCACCAGGGCTCCGGCCCTTTGGAATGTGAAGGGGCCAGGGAGCGGGAGGACGCCATGGAAGGAAGCAGACACCCCGGTAACAAGGACCCCTGCCCCGAGGCGCCCCTCCCTCCTGCCCCCTCCCTCCCCCGTCACTCGTTCCTTCAGCCGTGCACGTCTGGTCAGCTGCATCCCGCCCTGTGCGAGTTGGCCGCTGGACCTCGCGACGTCGTCTGGGACGTGGTCACGGCGGGTGGTGCCTGGGGAACAGACCATGAGCGTTGTGGGCAGTTCTGCCTGCTCCAGGGTGTCTCCATCGGCAGGACCGGGAGAAGGTCCTAGAACCACAGTCCTCTTCGCGGTCACTGAACCAGTCGTTCGGCTCCTGCATTTCTTCGCTCCTTCGCTAACACGAGAAATGAAATGTTAAGTCTTCTCTCTCTTTGTGACAGAAACCAAATGGCACGGCCCGCCTCCCAAAGTCCTGAGCTCCTATAAAGAAAGAGGCCTGCAGAACGATGGAGGCTGCAAGGATTCCCCCAATAAGCTTTCTCACGTGAGTCCTTTCCTCGTGCACTGGCGTTCCTTCGGCCCTTGTGATCGTCTCAGCACACGCGGTTTAGTACCGCTGTTGCCAGGGGTTCTCAGGGGTGTCTTTTACCTCACAAGGCTCTTGGGTGGAAGGGAAAAAAAAAACGAAATGAAAAGCTAAGGGTTTTTTTGTTTCTTTTTTCCTCCTTGAGTTACAAAGAACCACAAAGAAAGGTCATACCGTAAATTATCGGCAGAGCCAAGATCATAGACTCAGCCTTTGATCCTTGGTATTTTTAATCTGTTAACTCTGACCCACTTGTGGGCACAGCACAGAAGCGGAACCTGTGGAGCGGGGTGTGTGGGGGGCGCCACTCTGCCCGGGGCTCAGTGGACAGCCGCAGATGGTGCGCAGTAATGCCAGCCCCAGCCAACTGACAGGCAGCCGGCGTTCCCACAGTGCCCGCGTGGTTTGGTTTACTTTCCGCAAAAATGAAAAAGCGGGCCATGTCGGTGACTGTAGCTCAGTGAAATAAAACTTCCAGTTAAACGTGAAAACAGGAACTGTAGTTGTTGCCAAATGAGGCCAACCTTACAAAGCAGCTGATTTTTCAGAACCTGTGGGCGTTTGACCAGGCCTTGAGCTGAGTTGTTCCTTTCCGTCTCCGTGCGTCACCGGCCAGCTGTAGAGCTGGCCGAGTGTTACCTGCGAACACGTGGCCTCCGTCTCTCAGCTGTATCCCCACCTCGTCTCGAGCCTCGTGGAGCCGCTCAGTGCCGCCTGCACAGGAGATCCCTGTGTGATAACAGAGGGCAAGAGGGGTTGCTTAAGGATGTGACAGGAAGGGAGGAAAGGCCAAACCACTCGAAAACAGATCGGGGCTCGGCTGGGTCTCACGACTGACGATTTGGGCCTCGTTAGTTTTCCCAGCCTGAGGAGAGGGGCCATGTCTGTACCAGGACATCCTCAGACGGGGACATTCACCCTGTTCTCTTGGGATCTCAGAGCACTCCCGAGAGCACCCCATCTCGTCAGCCCCCCGGGGCTGCCCTGACTTGGGCCCTGGGGCACGTGGCTCGCGCTTACGCCGTGCTTCTGCACGTGAGCTGGTTGGGTCCTTGCAGTGATCGCTGGGCTTAGAGTAATAAGCAGAGGGAGGGATCGAGCGGCTGTCCAAAGCCCCATCGCTGTGATTCAGACCTGGGTCTTCAGCCCCAAACGCAGGGCTGGCCCTGTCATTCGTCGTAGGAGCATCTTCTGGAGGAAAGGCTGCTGTCCTCCTTTTATTGATTCCCCACGTGCTTTCTCAGCTTCTGTAACCTGCGTTGATTACTTTCTGGTTAGCGACACCCTGGCAATACTTTGGCGTTTCATGCACAAGTAATTGAACAAAGACGTGAGAAGATACCCATTTAGATTAAGATGAATGATGGGAGGAATTATGACTCAGGGCGACTTGTGCATGAAACCAGGATATTTTTTAAAAGGAAGTTCTTTCCTTGCCTCTCACTGACAAGTGAGCAGAAGGGGTTCGGGTGAAATCATCTGGTTTGTAGCTTCCTGAGCCTGGTGGGGGAGGGGAATGACCTCTTCACGAAGAAGCAAAGTGTGGGATTTGTTGGAAGCCTTTCCGTTTCTCTTTCTTCTCAAGATTGGGGAGAAAAGCTGCCCCAGCCATTCCAGCAGCAACACACTCTCCAGCGACACCTCTGGCAACAGCGATGACAAGCACTTTGGGTCCGGGGACCTGATGGACCCCGAGTTGCCGGGGCTTACGTACATCAAGGGCGCCTCCACGGACAGTGGCATCGACACGGCCCCGTGCATGCCCGCCACGGTCCTCGGCCCCGTGCACCTGGCGGGCAGCAGGTCCCTGGTCCACGGGCAGGCGGAGCAGTGGGCTGACTCGGACATCCCGGGGCCCGACGACGAGCAGGCCAAGATGTACGCGGTCCACGGCTATGCGCCCAGCATCTCCGCCGGCCATGCTGCCGACGGCAGCCTGGGCGACCTCAGCGAGATCTCATCCCACTCCAGGTAAGTCCCCGCGCCGCCACCGGCGCCCGCTCCGGGCACCCTGGGCGCCGTCACCTGCGCTGGGGTGGGAGAGGGGCCCGCAGTAGGACCAGCAGGCGCCTGAGGTCATTGCCACCTGTGTGCCACGCGGCCTGACTTCAGAGGAAATGCTTGCTTCCAGAGTCTCCTTTGAAATGTGCACACGGATACGTTTGTGATTCTATCTTCCTTTCTCTTGAAAGTTGAGAGAAAACTAAACAGAGATGCTCATGGCCCTTATCAGACCACTCATCTCTCTCTCCCAGTTCAACCTGTGGTCCCTGATTTTCAGGAGACGGCAAGCTGGACAGCGCTCAGGGGATAGTGGACAGTGACGGGGGCCGGGGTGGCCTCTCGTCGTCCCTCCGAAGGCCCGTGCCCCGCTCTCCCCTGGTCCGCGGGCCCCCTCTCACCAGCGTGTGCACCAATGGAAGTATGTTCACAGTGACAGTCCAATTAAAAAAAAAAAGACTAGCTAAATGTAAAGGAATTGTATTCTAACTACGAATGTGCAGTATACAGCTATGAGTAGTTTTAAACTCCTGTTTGACATATGTCTGTTCAGAGACTTTAAAACTCATAATTGGTGATTCCTCCCTTCAAAGACCAGGCAGAGAAACGCTTTCATTCAGGTTTGGCCGTGCGTAGAATTTACTGCACACCGACGACCGCTCTCGTTTTCCTTGCTGTCTCCCTGCTTCAGCTCTGAGTGACTGTCTGACTTTTCCTCAGAACTCTTCTAGCTGCCGGAGGGCAGTCAGATGAACACTGATGGGATTATCCTTCCAGGTCCCTAAGGCCGTGGCAGAGACACTTCTCCAGCGATGGTGCTTGAGGCTGGCCGTGGGGTTCCCAGCGCCGGCCTCTGTTCTCCTCGGCCGCCTTCACCCAGGCCGAGCCCGTTGCCCTCTGACCTTCTGCCCGTCCTCACGCGGCCACTGCCGAGCCGGGAGGGACGAACCGCCGGGCAGAAGGGAGGGTAGCTGTGACCACAGAGCAGACACAGGCATCGCTCCGGCTTTCCTCTCAGTCGAGGCCGAGACCTCATCAGCGGTGCGGTTATTTTCATGACTGATGTCACGTGATGTCTGATCTTGTTTGAAAAAACGTTTTAAACTTCTAAGTCCCGGAAAATTAACCGTAGATTAATTTTTCTTACGCAAACCTAAAACACGAGGGCGCCTGTACACACGCGCCCACTGCCGCCTTGCTGCTTTCCCTCTCCTGTCGCTGTCGTCGTCTGTGTCTTACATGTACATCATTTGTGTCATTCGAGGGCATTTACGTGACAAGTTAAAGAAAACTGCACACGCATTAGCTCACACAGCGAAGGTAGTATTTTGGCTTATGGAACCCCACGGGCCAGAACTGTGAAGGTTCTGCTTTGACACAGCAGCTCACATGATGTCACCTGAGACCAGGTCCCCCCGGTCCGTGGGCTCGGCAGGACGGCCCTGAAATCTCAGCGGTGAGAATGGCTGTGTCACCTGCTGTGTCACCTGCAGGCCTCCCGTGCTACTGCTCCCCGTCACAGGAAGAGAGTGCGGATCTTTTCAAGTTTCTGCAGACATGCCCCCCTGCCCTGCCACCAGTGGCCTTAATCACTGTGCTCTGGGGCCCTGGGGGTCAGTCTGCCAAACCACGCAGCTGGAGACTGGGGAAGAGAGCCACTTCCTCAGAAGAAAATCAGAGGGTCGTGTCCCTGGGAGAAGGGGGAGAAGACGCAGACAGGGCGCCCTGAGCACCCACCATAGGCTCTGTCTTCTTCCCCTGGACAGACGGAGTGCAGGATATGGAAACTATTTCAAAGTAGAGACACCTATTACTTTTGACCAGTTCTCTTTAATAATTTGACTTTAAATAGGTTTAGTACTAACTAAAATAATATTTAAGTGTTATCAGTGGCTTTGGTTACCTGAATTATTCCTGTCTTACTTTCAGAGACAGTTTTGAATTGGCCAGGCTGTAAAAACCATCTTGGGATTTTATAATCTTCTGGTGTCTTGTTCAGAGTGTAGAAGATTTTGTAAAATGGCTGATTTCCTGATACCTCGTTAGAGAGATGTAATTGGCATCACAAACAGAATTTTGTATTACCGTTGAGGAAAATTTCAGTGGAAACCGCTTTCAGAGCACCTTCTTTTATGAATAGAGTCAGGATATTTATAGGGATTTGAAGTCAATTTTCTGGAACACCTTAAGCATTCATTAATGTAATGGGTCAGACTCGTAGAAAGCACAGGAAACTGCTAGATTGCATTTCTGGTCGACGTTCCTTCTTTCCACCCCTTTACGCTGGACATGTGCACAGCGGTTGCAGAAGGGCCATGTGCTGAGTGAGGGGCTCCTTTCCCATCCAGGTGCCTTTTTCTTGCCCTTCTTAGTTGACAGTGACTTTAAAGCCACATTTCAACTCCAGTTGCAGGCTTTTGCTCATGTGGAATTCATCATTAAAGTAACTCTTTTGAACACTTTCTCCTGTCTGTCCCCTCACCCATATGGGAGAGCTAGAGAAAATAAGATTTCAAATATTTTTAAGTTTTTTTTAAATTTTAAAATATTCAAGTATTTTTAAGTGTTATCTATTAATAGTTTTACATTTAAAATAAGACTTGAAATGTCAGTGTGTTGAGGTAAAAGGAACTTGGCTCATTAGTGGACAAGGACTCACCTACCACAGTGGTGCCGAGACTCTGCAGATCCTGAAATGCCAGGACCCAGACCGGGACGCACACTCCCTGTGCTGATGAGTACCGTTGGCCTCTGAGTGTGCGGTCAGCTCGGAGCTGAGGCCCGCTGCCCAGGGGCTCAGTTGTGACTGGGCGCAGTCCAGGGAACAGGAGAGCAGGAGAGCCTCTTGGGGGCTGGCATCAGCGCTGAGCACCCTGCCTAGTCACCCCTCCAGCCCACGCACTCCTGTATCCCACCATGTCTTAGCTGCTTCTCAGCGCTCAACCCTGGTTGACCTGATTTGTACTCAGTGTGGATCTCACCCCAGGCTGCTGCCTCCTCTCATCTAGAGAGCCTGGGCCTGTCTCCTTCACTCGGTAGCCACAGCACTTGGTACATACAGGTCCTTGAACTTGACAAGCATTGGAATGTTTGTTGAGTGAAGGAGGGAAGTCTAAGAAGGCTGTTGATAAATGCTTGTTGATTGAGTTAGTAACCCAGTGCCTTGGGTCGCCTAAGGAAACGGGAGGCACCAGGGTCGGCTGTTCGCAGCTCCCAGACCATCTATGACACATTCTTAATACTCTGATTCTGGTTTTCCACCACCAGCATCACTGCCACCCCCACCAGCTCCGCCACACACGCGCACGTTCCCAACAGCCATCCAGGAGTAGAGCAAGCGTCCATTATGTATGTGGTGCGATTCCGGGATTGCACTGAGAACTGGGAACGGGGACATACGACCCCTGAAGACAAGCTGCACTGGTGCGAGGCGAGAACGGGGCTGGAGGGAGGGGTGTGCAGGAATCACCACCCATTAAGACGGCGCCCCTGCCGCTCCATGCTTTTAATTCAGCAAACCCGTTTTGGTTGGTTGGTTGTTTTTTTTTTCTCCTACAAGGGCAGGGCACTTAGATAAGAGCTCAGAATACAAAGCAGTATTCATAGGAGGCTAACCAAGCTTTTGCAAAGTGAAACAAGTCAACTGCCAAAAAAACAAAGCAGAAAAACCCATGTTCTGGCTTCTCCTGTAAATGGCTCATGTGATTATCTGGTGTTTACACTTATTCATGTCATCATACTCTACTCTTTGTAAAGGATTGAGAGTTGGCAGTGAAACTCTAAAATAAGAACGTGAGTCTAGAAGGAAAGGATTCATGAAAACCTTATTGCCAACATTCTAGAATGTTCATCTGCTTCAGAGGAAACCTTTAGAGCCACGTTACTGCTGCTAGACACGGGTTTTTGCCACGTTGCTCGTGAAATGGATTCCATGCATTTGTTCTTAGAGTTTAACTTTAAAATATTTTACTATTGGGGTCAAAGACATTTTTAATCAAGCCTGAATGAGGAAAATGGAAAAGCACATCGGGCTTGTGACCATTGCCCCAGGTGCTGGTAACACTGGACTCTCATCATAAGAGGCTCCCATTTTTGCCAGTCTGGTGAGCGTGCCCTGATATCCTGCAGTGGTTTGCACTGGTTTCCTTGGGGATGGCGGAGGTTGAGCCCTTCCTCTTATGTTTATTCACCATTTGAGTTTCTTTTCTTCTGAGGCATCACTGTGGTGCCCATTTTTCTATTAGATTTCCCCTGACTGGGCTTTGAACATCCTTCTGGCCACAGGCATACAGCTTTGCACATGAACACCCTTGGCCTGTGGGAAGCAGAGCATTCCAAAGGCACGTGGCAGAGAGGCGGCCACATCTGCCCCCCCGCTGCCCGATTTTGCTCACAGAGAAGGACAGGAGTCGTGCGTGGTGGCTCTGAGTTTGGCAACGTGCCCGCACCACTGAGATCTGATTGTATCGCGGCTTCTGTCTTTTTCTCCCCAGTGGTTCACGCCATTCAGGAAGCCCCTCAGCTCACGGTTCCAAAATTAGTGGGTCTCTGGATACGTCCAAAGTGTACATCGTGTCTCACAGCAGCAGTCAACAGGCCCCGGGGTCCGTGTCCAAGGCCTACCACCGGCAAGGGGCCATGAACAAATATGTCATCGGCTGGAAGAAATCGGAAGATAGCCCACCACCCGAGGAAGCCGAAGTGGCTGAGTGTCAGGGGTAAGGTGTCCGGGGGGCTCTTCTCTAGGCAAACCTTGGGCATCTGGGGCATGGACCAAGCTAATGTATTTTTCCCCCCAGTAGAAACAGATTTTCTAAAAAAGAATAATCGAGAAACATCTTGGTAAAGCTCTTTAAATGTTGGCATTTATATTTCTCTTTGAAAGTCTTCCCTTTCCTTGATGTTCTCATATAAAATTAAAACAAATTTCTTTTTTTTTAATAAATTTCTTTATTTTATTTATTTTTGGCTGCATTGGGTCTTCTTTGCTGCACGTGGGCTTTCTCTAGATGTGGCGAGCAGGGGCTACTCTTTGTTGCAGTGTGCGGGCTTCTCATTGCGGTGGCTTCTCTTGTCATGGAGCATGGGCTCTAGGCACACGGGCTTTAGTAGTTGCGGCTCGTGGGCTCAGTAGTTGTGGCTCGTGGGCTCTAGAGCGCAGGCTCCGTAGTTGTGGCACACGGGCTTAGTTGCTCCGCGGCATATGGGATCTTTTCTGACCAGGGCTCGAACCCGTGTCCCCTGCGTTGGCAGGCAGATTCTTAACCACTGCACCACCAGCGAAGTCCCTAAAACAAATTTCTGTTCCTTGCTTTTATATTCACGTACCATGTCCTCCTCACCTCTGTACGTCCTCGTGACACACGTAGTAGACCCTCGGAGCATACTTATTGACGTATCATTTGTCAATTTTAATAAAGTCACTAAGTTAGCAGGAAAAAAGGCTAGCAATTTTTACTTAAACACATAGGGAACTGGAATAGTGCATTTTATTAGTGATTTTCGGTGTTACCTTATTATCCCAGCAGTTACTGATGAGACCTGGGTTTGTTTTTTTCTTCCCTACGTCTTTCCCAAAGCAGATAGGGCCTGGAGCTCTTGAGCACGTCCACCCCCGAATCTCAGGGCCCACAGCTGGGCACGTGTGACGGCCTCGTCACAAACCCTCCATGGTGTGTCTTCCCACGGGGGTTCCGTGCACAGCCCCCATCCCCCGGGTCTTGGGTTCTTTTTTAGCTCCCAAGCCAACCACATCTTCAGTCACATTTAAAAGTTTTGAAAGCTTCTTCCCCAGTCACTGCTTTCATGTCGTTACCGCTGCTGCTGCTTACAGAGCCGAAAAGTTCGGGAAACCTGACCTACCTCAGGAACAAAGCAAGAGACGTAGCGAGTTCCGATAAATCGTTCTTAATTTTGAGCATGTTCATGTGAGTTTCATATCCTGATAATTCCCCAGTGAGCCGTCACCCTGCAACACAGTAGCCTGGCTTTAGAGATGGGGTCATCTCGGTGATGCAGGACAGTCACACACAGGTCATCCTCGGCAAGCTGCCGCCCTGGGCCGTGGTTCCTGGAGCATCACGTTTCAGGTTGTGCGGCCCGTCCGCCTCGGCTGACAGTACAGCCCCTGGTTCCTCACCCACCGTGTCTTCAGGAACGTTCCGTGGCTCAGATTACATTTGCAGACCAAACCTTTTAAAAACGACTCCCCAGTTTTCTCCCTGGAAAAGAGCTGAAAACAGTAATTCGGCTAGGCAGTCTTCTGTTGTCCATAAATACATTTCTATATACTGATAATCAAGGGGGATAGCTGCTTCATTTATTCAAACGGCTTTGCGAAATGGCTGATAATAAAAATGCTTGGCATGCACCCGGATGGATTACTGTTCAACATCAGGTTCCCCGGGGTCTGGCTCTCCGTGTTGCAGGGTGGACGGTGCGTGGGGTTGCCCAGCCACAAGAGAAGGGCTTTCTCAAATTCCGGACAGGCACCAGGCTTCCTTCGAAGAACACGAGATAATCTCCGATGAATTATTGAAACTGTGTTTTCTGACACAGGTTAGGAAAGGGAAGACACAGCCTTATTTGAAAATTTGGCTCTATGTTTTTCTCATTCAGGGCTTTGGGGATCTGATTTGTTCTGCATTATTCAGAAACCTAAGTTTGCACTCGTTTCACAAACGTAGGATGGCACGGGGATCTGGGAGAAATGCAGCAGAAGTGAGTCAGCGAGTTTCTGTGTGTATGAACGTGGTGGGTGAAGCTGGTGACTGGATTTTAATTCATAAGGCTACCGGCGTTTTACAGATAGGCTGATGACTCACCTTCATTTTCCTTCTGCCTTGTTTCACCAGGCTGTATGGTGAGATGGGTCTGCTGTCCGCCTCAGCTCAGCAGCAGGCAGTGGTGGGAGATGATGTCTCAGAAACTCAGCACGTGCTCTCCAAAGAAGACTTTCTGAAATTGATGCTTCCCGACAGCCCCTCAGTGGAGGAGGGGAGGAGAAAGGTTAGTGACTTTTGTGTAGCTTTGAAGTGACCGGAAACACTAAGGAAAAGCGTAAAGAGGCGCCGGGGCTTCCAGAGTTCTCCCACATGTGGCCTCTCTCGTGATCCTACCTACAGCTCTGTGCCCGGTTGGCCATTTTCACTGTTATTCCCCCAGGAAGCAGAGTGAGCCTGGGAGAGGTCAGGAAGGGCAGCTTTCTAGACGGACAGAGGAAGCTAGAGGCAGGCGGGCCTGGCCTCAGTTCTCGGCTGCAGTGACCATCGGCCGTGTGATTTTGTTCATGTGACTTAATCTCTTGGCCCAGCGTCGTCCTCTGAAAAAAGGAAGCAATGATAAATGTATACAGAGTTACAGCAAAGATAAGAACCAACTTCACAGAGGACCCGGATATAACAGGTCATCAGAAATAGTAGCTGTTAAAATTCACACCGCCTGGCTTTTGCTCCGGAACTTGTACCAAGGATAGAGTTCTCCAAGCCATCCTGCTTGGGTGTAATCCTGTTCCAGAAATGGGCTGGACTTAGGTACTCTACTGCCTGGCATCGTAAATCAGATGGCACCTGCCCCGTGCTTGTAAACTGTGCCCACCCACAAGGAAAGGCCACGCGTCAGTCTCACAAACCAACCTCACGTTCAAGGGCATGGCTTCATGACCAGGGCGCAGACCCTCGCTACCGTTAGATGACTTCACTGTCCTTATTAGTTTTCGTTTTATTATGTGTCATTACGGTCTCTTAAACCACTTTGTTAAGTAATGGAAAGTATGAAAAAGGACCCCCAGGTAATCCTGCCCAATCTCCTCTTCTGGCAAGTAACTGAGGCCCCAACTGATGAAGTGTGACGTTCGCATAAATACTTGGTGGCAGAGTCAGCCGTGGAATGCAGGCCTTTCTCCCTTCTAATTCAGCGCTCTCTTGTCCAAATGAAAAGAAAAAAGTCAAGCATGGCCATCTTGACTGTGATCAAGATAAACGGCAAGGCTTTGTGCTACCGTCTTCCCTGTAATAAAACGATGCTGCAATTAACCTAATTGTGTTCTTAGAATAACACTCTCATGAGATGCTACCTCAAAGCCGCTTTAATCTAATGGGCCTGTAATCATGTTCTGAACAGCCTGCTGGTTGTGTGTGAAGAGGGAATCTCGGAAGAGCTCAACAGAATGAGTCTTTTTTTTTTTTCTTTAACTCGTATCAAATCATGTATATGGTACTGTACAAGCTTGGGTGCGGGCTATTGTACCGAAAGTGCAAATAGCTTTTCTTTTAATAGGAACAAACTTCTCCTTGACATGTGTTTTTTTTTTTTCTTCTAAGACAAATCGCCTTCTTTTCGTAGTGCAAACGTAACTTTGCAGTTCGCACACACTCTGGTTCCCATTCATCAGCTGGACAGACTTGACAGGATGAAAGGGACACATAAAATAGAAACACTTTACATTCACAAACGTAAATAACCGTTTCTGTATTTGCTTGATGCAAACGTTCTGGCTTTTACTATTATTGATGTAAAAGGAACGTGGTTCAGGATATAGAAGAAGTTGGAAATTCAGATTTGATTTAATTTTTCTTGAGTTTTTGACTACTTGCTTCTTTAGTATGAACTTTCCCTACCCTATCTGTGATTTAACACAATAATTTTAATGGTTTCTTTAAACCTGGTTACGATTGATTACTATAACTCAATTCTCAACAACTGTACTAGACTTCTGTGAGTGAAACTTTAAAGTGTGTAGACAGTAAGACTTTCCTGGACCAATACTGTCTTTCTTGAACCTGTGTGTGGCTTAGAAAGCTGCAGTGCTCAAAAATTAGTATTATTATTGTGACCTAGATTAGGTTGAACCTCGCATGTAGTTGATTGGTACAGAAATCACCTAATATTAACATGTAGTCATTTCCGATGAAAATCAAGCCAGCACTAGGTGTGGTTTTGAATAACTGTTGCCTGAAATGGCAGCGTTCTGTATTTCCAGAAGCTGCCACAGCTAAAAGGTTATGGAACCTCCATTTAACATTTCAGAACAGAGCTGTGCCTGTCTAACTCGTGGTGATATTTCACAGAACGTCCAAGGAGGAAAAGAGCCAGACCCAGGAACTGCAGGAAGCCCTTGTGCTTTGCCTCGGTGACCTGCGTGCCTGGTTGTAGCATCCCTAGGCTGCGGCTTTGCGCGCACCTGCTGCTCGGAGATGCTCCCACGGTGGTCCGGGACCCACCCCCCCCCCAAGGTAGTCAGATGAGTTTCACGCTGCCAGCTTTCTGACATCTGTTTTCCCTTCCCTCCTCCTGTCTCAACCCCTAGTTTTCGTTCTATGGGAACCTGTCCCCGCGCCGCTCGCTGCCCCGCACGCTCTCGGACGAGAGCGTTTGCGGCCACCGCAGGGGGTCTTCCTTCGGAAGCTCCCGAAGTTCCATCCTTGACCAGGCCCTGCCCAGCGACATCCTGTTCAGCACCACCCCGCCCTACCACAGCACCCTGCCACCCCGGACCCAGCCGGCGCCCAGCATGGGAAGCCTGCGGAGTAAGTGCCCGGGGTGGCCCGAGCTGTCCTCGTGGGCGCTCTGGGGTGGGTCTCCTACCGGGGTTGGAGGGACTTGTTTATTCTTTAAACTATATATCATTTGGTGGTGTGTTTTCTCTCTTAGTGATTTTTGAAGGTGGTAAAAGCCCCAAAGGGGACATTTTTTAAAAGTTGAACACTACTGCCAATTTTTCAGAAAATCGAAAAACCCGTATTAAACGTTTTTAGCAGGTGAAATAGTGACCTTTATACTCAGCTCAGCTGTTACATCCGTAAAGAAAGCAGTGTCTAAACCTGATAAAGAGAAAAGGGCGCCACGGTGGTAGATTTTCCGGTGGGCAGCACGCGGGGAGGAAGGTTGGTTTTCTTGCCTCCTGTGTCTGTTTCTTCTTGATCTTCCAGATCTGGTGAAGGCGAAGGTGGCAGGTGGGCATCGGGACACCTGCGTCCCAGCCCTGGCTCTTCCCACGTGGTACCATGTCCCATCACTTAGATCCTGTGTCCAGTTCACTCCGATTTATTGGCCACAGGTTGACTAGATAATTTCCAGATGATTTTCCTTCAAATCCTAAAATCTTTCCTTTTTACATAGTGTTAGTTTCCTATTAACATGTCGGTGTTGAAGCGTGATTTTTTTTTAACATTAGTTAGCTTTATTTCCTTTTTTCATAGTTAATTTCTATTGTACAGGAAGAATGAGGATTAAATCAGAAATATGTTCCTTGTCAGGGTTTTCTTAAATTTCATGGTAGAAAGCATTATCTTTAGAACCAATTTGAACTTCATAATACACATATAAGTACCAGGCTAAATGAAATAAAAGTTCTAATAATCTTTCTAATGTTTAACATTATTGGAAATGAACCTTGTCTCATAAAATTCTTAATCCATTTCTTTTTTTTTTTTTTTTTTTTTTTTTTTTTTTTGCGGTACGCGGGCCTCTCACTGTTGTGGCCTCTCCCGTTGCGGAGCACAGGCTCCGGACGCGCAGGCCCAGAGGTCATGGCTCACGGGCCCAGCCGCTCTGCAGCATGTGGGATCTTCCCGAACCGGGGCACGAACCCATGTCTTCTGCATCGGCAGGCGGACTCCCAACCACTGCGCCACCAGGGAAGCCCATCTATTTCTTTAAGTAACATAATATCCTGCCTGTTATGAAAAGTCCATTTGCCTAAATTGGAGAAATACTCCCTCTTGATAAAGGTATGAAGGTCAGACAGACATATTCTAATATCCTAATATTTCTCCAAATGTTTGTCCTTTTTTGTAAATAGGTAACTTTAATGGCCTCTTAAAGCTTTCCTAAAGCCAGTAAAACTCTATTTTCTTGCAGATGTCATATCTTCCACTTAAAAATGCTTGAGGTATGATTGTGAAATCTACAGTATAGATGTTACTGTAGTTCTTACATTCTACCTTTCATTTGCTTCCATGTGGAAGACGCACAATTGACCCTTGAACAGCAGGGATTTGAACTGTGCAGATCGACTTACACACAGAATTTTTTCCACGTAAATATCACAGTACTACATGCTCCACGGTTGGTTGGATCAGGGGATGTGGCACCTCGGATACGGGGGCCAACTGTAAAGTACATGCAGATTTTCCACTGTGTGGGTGGTCCACGCCCCTAACAGCCACGTTGCTTAAGGGTAAACTCTCTATCCTTTTCTTAGCTTCACTTTTTTTTTCTTAATAAACATCATTTACTTAGAGCAGTCTTAGGTTCCCAGCAAAAGTGAGCAGGAGGTATGCAGACTTCCCGGGTACACACCCACTGCCCCTGCAGGTGCTCAGTCTGCCCCCGACCACAGGGAACATTTGTTAGAGGATACTAACACATCTTCATCACCCAAAGTGCGTAGTTTGCGTTGGGGTTCACCCCCCCGGCGTCGTACATTCTATGTGTTTGGGCAAATGCATGGTGACGTACCTACCATTGTAGTATTTTACAGAGTATTTTCATCTCCCTAAAGAGCCTCTGTGCCCCACCTGTTCATCCCTCTCTGCCCCTCACCCCTGGTAAATCAGTGGTTCTTTTTTTACTGTCTCCATAGTTTTGTCCTTTCCAGGTGTCATATAGTTGGAGTCATACAGGGTGTAGCCTTTCCAGAAATACATTTAATTTTCCTCCACGGCTTGATAGCTCACTTCTTTTTAGTGTTGACTTCTGTTCTATTGTCTGGGTATGCCGAGTTACCCTTTTTTAAATATTTATTTATCTTTGGCTGCGTCGGGTCTTCGTTGCTGCGCACGGGCTTTCTCTAGTTGCGGTGAGCAGGGGCTACTCTTCATTGCAGTGCGCGGGCTTCTCATTGCAGTGGCTTCTCTCGTTGTGGAGCACGGGCTCTAGGCACTCAGGCTTCAGTAGCTGTGGAACGCAGGCTCAGTAGTTGTGGCTTGCGGGCTCTAGAGTGCAGTCTCAGTAGTTTTGGCACCCGGGCTTAGTTGCTCCGCGGCATGTGGGATCTTCCCGGACCAGGGCTCGAACCCGTGTCCCCTGCATTGGCAGGCGGATTCTTAACCACTGCGCCACCAGGGACGTCCCTGTGTCCTTGCTTAGTATGTTCAGAGGTACAATGGAAACAGGCAGGATACACTCTCCACTATCCGGGTTAAAAACTGCCTGACTTGCCTTCATTGTCTCTTCTCCTGGGAAAAGCAGTAAGAGTGGTCCTTGCTGTTTGCGCTTCTCAGATGAAACCTTCTTATTTGGCCACGTGACTCCTCCAATTTCTAAACTTCACAACCTACTCAGAAAAAAAAATTCTCTAGGTTTGGTGGATCAAATGACAAAATATAAATAAGGGAGCTGGGAGTAATTTGAATTAATGCGTCTCCCCCAAGACACTTCTGATTCCCTCCTCCCTCCCCACCAAGAGGCTCAACTGTAAGGATCTGGTTGTCCCTGGGAGGATGCTCGCCCCTGGGACCCCTGACGCCCACGCTCACCTGTGTGGTTATTATTCCTGTATCTGCTCAAGGCAGATTTCAGTCATCTTTTGCTTTCTGTGGTTTCTGGTCACTCAGCAGAGCCCCTGTGAGCAGATCTCGCTCGGAGAGTAGCTGCAACAGTCTGACCCTGGAACAAGCCAGAGAGTTGACAGGTGGGAGCTTGTGGCCAGCAGATGCCCGCGAGCGAGAAATGAGGACTATTTGGGGTCGCCCAGGGGTTTCTCTTAGTTTCTCAGAGACTTAGCTTCACGAGAACTTGCAGTGGCAGTTAGGTTAGTTCTGCCAGAGCGTGTAACCCTGGATGGTTCGTTAGCTACAGAGGTTGAGCAAGGATATGCTGAGGCACACGTATCCTCCTAAAGTTTCCCAGGAAGCATCTGACCTTCCGCTCATAGACACTCATTTGGATCTTGTTCCTAATCTGCAGCAAGGACAGCACAGGGGAGGGTTGGCAAGTCCATCTCTTCACAGTGAGCCTCTGGAGACCTCATCGCCGCACCTTTTCTCCATGTAATTACCAGTCACAGGCTGCTCGTTCAGACAGTTTTAGCTTTTCCAAGTCTCAAACTTGGGCCCATCTCAGAATCTCTCTTCTCCTGAGACCAGGATCTTAATCCAGCCTTGGAAGACAGATGACACTTAACAAACACATTTTAGATGTGACTCACGTCGTGATTCATATATATTTCCTGGGGGCGGTTTGGGGATCCCTGAATGTGCTGTATCATTATGTCTTCAACTTGGAGGTATAAAAATAAGACCAGCTCGAACAATTGAAACAATTCTGAGATCTTTCTGCCTTGCATTTAGGGCCTTTGTTTCCATCATTGGTGGATTTCAGAGTAAAATTTCTTTTGAGGCCCAGGTAGAAAAAAAGAATAGGGAGTGGCCATTTTGACACACAGTTCACAGGCCCGAAAACCAGTGATATTGAAAAGCTCTCATAGTATCCTTGTCTGCTTGGGCATGGGGTTACCTGGCTTTGTTCAGTGCAGTCACAAGCATTCGCAGGTTTAAAGCATGTTTAAAGAGAATTACTGATTTTTTACGAAATGGAGTTTTATGAAACACTCCAAGGAATGGTAGAAATCTTCCTATGTGGGTAGACTTTTAGAACAAGAGTTCTTAAATTTTGAAAAATAAAACAGGGTATTAGGACTACCCTGGTGGTGGCAGTGGTTAAGAATCCGCCTGCCAGTGCAGAGGACACGGGTTCGAGCCCTGATCCAGGAAGATCCCGCATGCCGTGGAATAACTAAGCCCGCGAGCCACAACTACTGAGCCCACGTGCCACAACTTCTGAAGCCCACGCGCCTAGAGAGAAAGCCCGCGCACAGCGATGAAGACCCAACGCAACCAAAAATAAATAATAAAAGAAAATTAATTAATTAAAAATGCCCAACAAGGTGTTAGGTTCTATATGTTCCCAAATCCTATAGTTGTGACCTAGGCCCCCCGCAAAGGATGCTCCTTGAAGTTTAAAAGCGAGTTTTAGCAGAAATAAAAGAAATTAGTGTTTTCCTTATAATTTAGTACCCACCCAAGATGCCACAGACCCCAGGTGCAGACGTAGTGGTGTGCGGCCTGCAGTAGAGCTGCCCTTGCTTCCGCCGGCCTCGCAGACAGCATCCGTGGCCGTCGGAGGAAGAGCATATTCTCCGACTCTATGTGGCACTTCTTTCTCTTTTTTTCAAATGTTCTCAGTCTCCTCTGTAATAAACATCCCTTGGTTCCTGGAGAGTAATTGTGAAACCACAGCTATCTGACCACCAGGAAATGCTAACAGGAAGGCTCGTCCGCATTTAGAACAACAGCGAGAAAGTCAGACTCAATAAAGCTGGTCCCCGCGATTTCAGGGTCGGGATAAACAAACAGGAAGCCCCAAGATCGATGTCCAGGCCAGAGAGCAGAGACCCCGGCAGCGGTGCCTGGACACCGGCTGCCCTTCAGAAGCCGCGAGTCGCTTTCTTTCCTGGGTTGGCCGGAGGAGCAGCGTGGGCTCTGGAACAGCAGTGGCTCGAGAGGACTGGCCTTGAAATAACAGGCTCTGGTACCTAAGTCGCGCCTTTTCCTCCCCATCTGGAAGGCTCAGGGAACAGCCCAGTTACAGCTGCTGTGGTCACGCCAAGCGCAGGGGCTGGTTCCTGTACGCACTTTCCCAGACCCCAGAGCGGCACCAGCAGGACTCACCTGCTCCTGTCGGCCCCTCAAGGGCAGAACCTGCGCCTGTGGTCGTCCCATCCCCAGGTACCGATACGGTACCTGGTGGGACCCAGAATACAGCAGGTGCAGGGTGAACGTCAGCTGGGTGAGACCTGATGTCAGTTATAAGTATTATAAAGAATTTTTGGTGGTTTGGAGTCTTGGACCCCAAAATTTAAAAAAACGTAATTTTTTTTCCCGATTATACGATTTTCCAAGCATTGCAAAAATTTTAGGTGCTTTTTAAAAAAAAAAATTATTTTTTAATTTTTTTTTTTTACAGTAGGTCCTTGTTGATTATTTATTTTAAATATAGCAGTGTGTACGGTGCTTTTCATTTTGATAATTCAGAGAGAAACTTAGGGGAATTCCCTGATGGTCCAGGGGTTAGGACTCTGCTCTCTCACTGCCGAGGGCCCAGGTTCCATCCCTGGTCAGGGAACTAAGGTCCCGCAAACTGCATGGTGCAGCCAAAAGAAACAATACAGGGAGGAACTTAGGCGGCTCCTACTTCATTTCAGGTGACACTCCCTGGGGCTTCCCTGGTGGCGCAGTGGTTCAGAGTCTGCCTGCCGATGCAGGGGACGCGGGTTCGTGCCCCGGTCTGGGAGGATCCCACATGCCGCGGAGCGGCTGGGCCCGTGAGCCATGGCCGCAGAGCCTGCGCGTCCGGAGCCTGTGCTCCGCAACGGGAGAGGCCACAGCAGTGAGAGGCCCGCGTACCGCAAAAAAACAAAAAACAAAAAACAAAAAAAAAAACCATATATATATATATGGTGACACTCCTTGACACTGGTGTCATCCTGCTTACTGAGCGGCAATGCATTTGGACCTCAATCCGTGCTTTCTCGGAGCTCTCCTCCCGGAACTTCTCTTCCCCAGGCAGCTGCTGCTGGGCTATGTCTTGGTGACTGTCACCTCCTCGGACAGGCCTCCCTCCGACATGCCGCGGCTTGTTTCTTCCCTCTCCCCGTGTCACTTGCCGTGTAAGCTCTGTGGGAGGGTGGCCTTGCCTGTCTTCCCCACTGCTCCACCCCATCCTTAGGCATACAGTAGGCATTTAACAAACACACCGTAGATGGTGGAGTGGAGGGAATCTTCTCCAATTTACTGAGCAGCTTTGCCAGTTCTGTAGTGTCAAATAAACACGCAAGTCCCATTGACAACTCGGGGAGAGGAGTGACTGTTTACAGTAAAGAAGAAATATCCCTCCTTTTCCTTCCTGGTTCTCCATAGAAGTTGGAGGAGGTTAGAAGGATGCCCTGGGTTTGCCTCTGACTGTGACACACCCCTGCTCTGTGGGTCGCTAGGCCCACTCACTCCACACACACTCACTCTGGGCAGGAGCTTCCCGGCCACCAAACTTCAGGTTGGTCCCACACAGAGTGAGAGCTCCGATTTTTTTTTTTTTTTTTTTTTTTTTTTTTTTGCGGTACACAGGCCTCTCACTGCTGTGGCCTCTCCCATTGCGGAGCACAGGCTCCAGATGCGCAGGCTCAGCGGCCATGGCTCACGGGCCCAGCCGCTCTGTGGCACGTGGGATCCTCCCGGACCAGGGCACAAACCCGTGTTCCCTGCATCAGCAGGCGGACTCTCAACCCCTGCGCCACCAGGGAAGCCCGAGAGCTCCGATCTTTAACCCAAAATGGTCAGGGCTCCTTTGTCAGTCCCCCATTGGGTGTTTGGGGAAGATGCTCTTTGAGCTCACGAACGCAGGAGGGACAGGAAGAGGGGACAAGGGGCTGTAGCCCAGCCCTCCTCTCTCGCTGCCTCCTCCCCTCTTGCCCTCTATTATTTTGCTGTCTGCCTTGACTCCTGTTAGAGCCAGTCAGGGCGTCGTCTGCTGGTGCTGGGGAGAAAGCAGACAGCGCACGGAATGCGTACCGGGTTTGACTTTAGGCGATACCAGAAGCTCAGGTGAAGGGTTATTTCTTTATAAACGCAAAGAAAATCCTCAGGTTCACATTTCTTAGTGATACGTGACCAAGAGACTGTACTTTCGGTAAAAATGTTCATTCAGCTGAACAATTTTTCACTCCATGATGTTTTCCTCTCCAGTGAGGGAAGGAGAGGCAGGGGGTGAGGGACATGCCCCGTGCACACCGGCTTCCAGCTGGCCCGGGGCACCCTTCCCAGAGCTGCAACACGCACACCCCTATTCCTGACCAACTCAGCCGCAGGGAAATCAGTGGCAAAAGTAATTCCCACCTAGTCAAATAGTTTCTTTTCACTTGGTGCAGAAAACCTGCTTTAAGCAAAGCAGCTGATGTGTTTGAGAGACGGGAAGTGATTGAGGGTCCCTGGGCTTCCTGACCTTTCTCTCTGGGGCGGGGCGGGGGTGGTTGAACCTTAAATTCTGGGTGAAGATGGGACCCGGGCGGGGTCAGCCCAGCCTCTGCCCTTCGGTGCCTCCCTGGGTTCAGAGGGGTCCATCAGGAGAGAAGCAGACAAGGACAGAGGACATCACACATAGAACATGCTGGAGCACTTGGAGAGGGAGGGTGGTGGGAACGGCATTGATAAAATACCCGTTACTGGTTTCCCTTCAAGATGGAGGGGGCGACGGTTCCACCTTTAAGCAGGTTAATGTTAAAAACAGAGTGGCTTCATCGTTAGCTCTAGCCGCTGTTAGAGGTAGACTAAGAGCTGCATGTGGAAGGTGCTGGGAAACAGAGCATTAGGGTCCTTCAAGGCCAGATCACAGGCATCCTCTGTCCTGGTCCAGGTGCGAGCATTTCACAGTTTCCCCAAAGGATGTGGGCGCTAAAATTACAGGTGCACTGGGTTAATTACGTCCCCTCCTTAATTGCGGGCTCAGACGGCCAGGTGGTCATTATTTTGATTGGTCTAATTAGTCAGATGTGTCCACGAGCAGCTGCATACCACATTCTGGGCAGGGCCAGGAGAGGCACCTTAGAGAAGGTCCAGCCTTTGGGAAATTTGTCCACAGATGCATAATGAGTTCCTAGCAACCAGTATGGCTAGTGACGAAAACGCTTCAAGTCCTGTGATGAGAGTTTAAAGAGAAGAAATGTAAAAGGTCTGTTTGCACAGAGAAAGGAAGACTAGCAAACATTCGGTGCCAGTCAGGGAGAGGGGTTTGGTTTAGCCAGTGATCGAGCTGCCTCATTAAGTCACAAGAGTCATCCAACCACCATCTTTGTACGTAGCGAAATGTACAGAAGAGATCGCACCCAACCGTGTTTACAGTAGAGGCTTCAACGCTCTTCCCACAGGGGGAAGTCACCCCAAGGGAAACAGGAAGAGATCCTGAGGGTGGTCAGACTGGGGTGGTGTCCTCGGGAGAAGCCCACCCGGGAGAAGCTCACCTCTGCTTTTCTGATTCGTGGGAAGGCTCAGTCCAGATCTTGCATCCGGCCCCTGCCGGCTGGCGACCTCTCAGTGAGCCTGGAGGTCGCGGCTTTTTCACAAAGCCCCTCCTCTCGAGCGCTGTGTCTCTTGGGTGACTGCGGTGGGATGTCTGTTTCTTTACTGGGACAGGAGATCTTTTACAGAAAGCTCCCTGGGCCCCTCTGAGGGCCCGGCCGGTACCCGTGCTGTGTGATCTGACTGACACTCTGGTTTTGTTTCTGTCTAGATGAGTTCTGGTTCTCCGATGGGTCCTTATCAGATAAGTCCAAGTGCGCAGATCCCGGCCTGATGCCCCTCCCGGACACGGCCACGGGGTTAGATTGGTCCCACCTCGTGGATGCTGCCCGGGCGTTTGAAGGTAACGACTCACAGCCTCTGGGGCCGGGGCAGCAACACAGGGATCGTCCGGGTTAACGTCTGGATGCTCTGAGCATCTTCCAAGAGGAAAACCAGGGGATGGCTCGGGCTGAGCCTGAGGGCCTTTCCTTAGGGAGAACCGGGCACGCAGGGAAGTAGCACCGGGCAGAGGGCCCTAAGCCTGCTTCCAGGTCAGGCGCCAGCTGCGACCTGGCAGGTGTCACTTGTCCTCTGACACCTGTGTTTTCTTACCTGGAATGTAGAGGTGGGGATCTAGGACACAGACTCTGTCTTTCCTCCCAGCGTGACGAGGTGAGACAGGAGGAGAAAGCCTTTCAGAGGTCCACCCAGACAAGCACAGGCCTAGGCCTCTGGTGGCTTGGGGTCCCTGCAGACTCTGATGTGGCCTCCTTGACCCAGCGGGTCACCCTGCACGGGCCCCGGCTTCCTCCTCTAACCATGTGGTCAGGATGGCGCTGGGCTGGCTGATCTCTGGGGCCCTCTGGCTGTCACACTGCCCTCCACCATCTCTGGAGAATGTTTCTGTGAATTTAGGAGGGAAAGCTGCACCTTTTCTCCAGGCTGCAGGTAAAGGGGGCCACGGACAAGGGAGGTGCTTGCCTCCCAGGCACCCTCTGCACCTTACGCGTGGGTCCAGGGACCCCGGCGACCCGGATTCAGACTTTCTGCCATTTGTTGCTACATTCTCTCCATGACCACAGCCTCTGCACCTGGGTGACCTGTCTGAGACTCCCCTGTGTGTCTGCGTCTTCACTGCCGCCCCCCAGGGATGGCCACGGCCACCTGAGTGGCCCTTTTCTCTCCCTCTCCTTTGACTCGCCTGCTCTGGTCATCGGTTCCCGTCACCTGTGACGTGCAGGCTTCAGGAAAGGGATTCGGATTCCTTTCCCAGGAGGGGCAGGCGCACTTTGCAGTCAGGCTGCTGCAGGCTGTGGAGGTCAGCTGCCCTGACTGCCTGTCTAACGAGCTGCCCTGCTAGGCCGTTTCTCTCATCAGTTGGGATCAGTGCCTCTGGTCCTAAGCACCATTTGGGGGGGAGTCTGGGGGAGGGGGGAGTCGAAAGCTCCTCTCAAGCTAATTCAGGGACACGTTAATTCAGTACAGGGACGTTTAGCTCTGGTAGATGGGGGGCGGGGAAAGTGTTGGGAAGAAACTCCTGCAACAGGCACGGGCTGTTTCTGCTCCCTTACTAGACAGAGTACAACGGTTTGGGGTTTGCTGCTTTACAGTACTCGTCCCGTGTGGAAACTTGAGAATGCCCCCGTCTGCTTGGTAACGCAGCCTTCATTCCTCTCAACCAGAAGATGGTTAGGGTGCGTTATAACAGCCCTCCGAACACTGGCCCGACGTGACCGAGCCCCAGAGGGCACGAACACAGTCTCCCCTCTGTCCAGAGCGGCCCAGGCAAGACGGAGCAGCATTGTCTCTGGCCTGTTCCATGCACACTGTTGTCTTACTGCCCGAGGAGAGTGTAAGAACTTCCATTCCGTCTTCTCCGTTCCCCCACTGCATAGATATTAGTGTAGTGCTTACCACACTGAATTCTGCATATTCACCTCTCTGTCTCTTCCTATTAGATGATGAGTTTCTCAAGGGAAGCCTGCTTCTTCAATTTATCTTATCTCTGTTGAGCAAGTGCAGATCAAGAAAACCGAATGAGGAGAGCTCGTACAAAGGAGCCAGTAGGTCCAGAATGCACAGGGCCCTGTGCACCCTTGGGCTGTCTCAGCTCACAGCATAATTTGTAACCTCTGAGGTCCTTCTGCGTTTTGTGTCCATTTTTCTGATTTAAAACAACACATATCCCTTTGTCTCCACCCTCATTTGTGTCTTTGCCTGGCTCCCTTCCACCCCTTCCGAATAAAATCACTGCTGTGAAGTGGAGTTTTTCAGGGAGCTGGGCTGCAGGTGGGAGGGCGAGAAAGCAAAATGGTGCAGACAGCAGTGACCGAATTGTCCATCCTGGGGGGCTGTGGTTGTGATCGCAGCCCTACGGCTGGGCTGCTGGCCTTTGGACAAGTCGTTTAGCTACACGCCTTGTGCCGACACTGAGTGTTGGACACCAGTCCTCTAAGGTACATGCTTGTGTTGGGTTTCAGCCTGCTTGTCTATGAAATGAATTCCTTTCCAGAGAACCTGGAAGGCTTCTCCCAGCCCTACCCTCCAGTTCTGCAGTTCCATTCTTCAGGGTATTTCTGAGCTGGAGTTAGAGGCTAGCTGGGAGTTGGCATTGTCAGACAAAGGAGGAAGAAGCACAGACATCCCAGCTAGCCAGTGCCTCGGGGGCAGGGGTACCTAAGTTCAACCGAAAGCATGTGGGATTCTGTTTGCAGGGGGGGAGGACTTTGGTTACCTGACCTTTCTGAACTTTCCAATCAACATTTTATACAAAATATGGAAGGAGTTGAGGTCATGTTTAAAAATTGCAGTTGTTTTCTGTTCTACTCCGTAGGGTAGCATGCCACCTTGAGACATTAGTCAGCTCAGGAAAATTCAAGAATCTGCAACTCCAGACCTTTGACTAATCAGATTCTTTTGTATCGGTGTCAGCTCCGCTGTGACGCAAGTTGGTATGGTGGTGAACAGGCGTGATCCATCCCCTTAGCACTTTTTTAAAAAATTTATTTTATTGAAGTATAGTTGATATAGAATGTTGTGTTAATCTCTGCTGTACAGCAAAGTGATTCAGTTATACATATATACACGTTTTTCTATATTCTTCTCCATTATGGTTTATCACAGAATATTGAATATAGTTCTTTGTGCTGTACATTAGGACCTTGTTGTTTATCCACTCTATATATAATAGTTTGCATCTGCTGATCCCAAACTCCCTGTCCATCCCTCCTACCCCCGCCCCTTGACAACCACAAGTCTGTTCTCTCTGTCTGTCTGTTTCTGTTCCGTAGATATGTTCATTTGTGTCCTATTTTATTTTTGTTTTTGTTTTTTTGCGGTACGCGGGCCTCTCACTGCCGTGGCCTCTCCCGCCGCGGAGCACAGGCTCCGGACGCGCAGGCCCAGTGGCCACGGCCCACGGGCCCAGCCGCCCCGCGGCACGCGGGATCCCCCAGGACCGGGGCACGAACCCACGTCCCCCGCACCGGCAGGCGGACCCCCAACCACTGCACCACCAGGGAAGCCCTGTGTCCTATTTTAGATTCAACATATAAGTTATATGATACACTATTTGTCCTTCTCTGTCTGTCTTACTCCACTGAGTATGATAATCTCTACTTGCATCCGTGTTGCTGCAAATGGCATTATTTCATTCTTTTTATGGCTGAGTAATATTCCATTGTATATATGTACCACATCTTCTTTATCCATTCACCTGTCGGTGGACATTTAGGTTGCTTCCATCTTGGCTATTGTGAATAGTACTGCTCTGTGAGCATAGACATCCCCTTAGCACTTTAAAGAGAAAGGTCTTCACCCAGATGACCCAGTTGCCCTGCCTGTGACATTGATCTTTTTGTACCAATTCTCAAAGCCATTTCTGAGCTAGACTCAACATCATGAAGAAAAGATAGTCCAGAAAATCCCCATGTGCCTGTTAACTCATTGCAAACTAATAAAGGCGGTTCAAGATGCCTTACTGAGCTCAGGGCCCTCTGGAAGAAGGCTGTGCCCATACTTTGACATGAGTAGTTAGCACATGTGAAAACAGGCTTTTAAAAAGTGGAATGTGTCTGCCTGTTTGATTGAGATACCACATATAAGTGATATCACTTAATTAGAATAAGTTATAGTAGATGGAGTCATTAAAACTTGTCATACCGATTTCCCTAAAAGGGTGTATATATATATATATATATAAAATTAGGACCTATTCCTAATAAAAATTAAGATTTGAGAGATACCTTCAAAGCTTAACAAAGAATATCTACTTTATTCCAAATAGTTGCATAATACTTTTTTTTTAATTGAAGTATAATTGATAGTTGATTTACAATGTTGTGTTAGGTTTAGGTATACAGCAAAGTGATTCAGTTACGTGTGTATAGAGATAGATAGGTAGATAGATAGATAGATTCTTTTTCAGATTCCTTTCCCTTATAGATTATTACAAGATATATAGTTACATAATACTATACCAAATAGTTACATAATACTTAATGGAAAAAAATGTTTTTAATGTTTTAAGTAGATCCCTTAAGAACAGAAACTAAACAAGGGTATCCTTTGAGACCGTGTTCTCTGATTTCGTATTGGAATCCTTGACATTTAAACAAGCAATGAAAAGAAAAAGGGAATAAATTTTGGAAGTAAAGAAATATTTATAGATATGATTCTATATCTAGGAAATATTTTAAAAATCAAAAAGAAATTATTAGAGATTATAAAAGAGTAGGTAAGATATTTTAAAATATATTTCATATTTTTATAAGCCTCATTTCAAAGCATTGTTAATTTTTTCAGTTATCTATTTCTGTATAACAAACCACGCAGAAATTTATGGCTGAAGACAGCAATGGTTTGTTATGACTGATGATTCCATGGGTTGGCTAGGCTCAGCTGAGTGATTCCTCTGCTTCCTATGGTTTCAGCTGAGGTCACACATGTGGGTGTATTCAGCTGGAGCTCAACTGGGTCTGGAGCCTTAAGGGACTCCACTCATGTGTCTGTACCTGGAACAGCTGGGGTCTAGCCGGACCCTTGTCTCCAGCGGGTAATTATAGTTCTTCACATGTGGCTTAAGGAATCAGGAGGCCATAAGCAGGAGATACACGGTGTATCAAGACCCAGAACATTATATTCACCCCATGCCATTGGGCAGAGAAAGTCCCAAGGCCAGCCCAAATCCCAGGATGGAAGTAGGCTCTTCCTTCTGGTACGAGGGGTGGCATGTGCGCACAGCCAGCTTTGCAGACAGCCTTCCACTCAGCAGTCATAAAGAACACCTTAGGTACGTCAGCAAGATCAAATTATAAATTCCTTGGGAGTTAGCCGTCATTAGAATTATAATGAGAGAAAAGCCCTGGACACTTTGATACCTGAAAAGTCGTAATATATGAAAGGACAGGAATGGATAGAAAGCACATGGGAAAGAGGAGAGCCCTTCCTGAGTTAATTCACAGACTTCGTACCATTTCAGTTCACATATCTAAAGGATATTTGCTTCCATTTGGAAAACAGATGAACAGTGGTCAACAAAAAAGTTTATTATAAATCAATAGCAATACAGCAGCATGACAACGATTCAGAAGATAGAAATGAGTCCTTTTGAAGGGAAAAAAAAGAGCCTAGGCTGAAATCTGCGTATATTTAAGAGTGAAATGGGAGTGGAATTTATGTACTCCATTTGGATTGAGGAATTAGAAAAGTCAATTCTAGAAAAAGTAAAGACAGAAAGATTAATGTTTTGGAAGCATGCCAGTGCCGTAATTATGGAGTAATGAGAGAACATACAAAACGTCATATGACCAGATAAAAGTATTTAAATATTTAGATCTTTTATGAACCTGGACGAGAACATTAACATAAAAGGGGAAGTAGGGGAACATGGGAAAGATTTGTAATAAATGTGATGGATGAAACCGGAGTATCTCCAGTGAATGAAGGAACATGACCCCCCAGAAATGCCAAACGCCCGATAAGCAAACGGTCAAGTCCTGTGTCGCACAGTCCAAAAGATGGATTATACGGTAGATAAGGACTTGAAAAGTGTTCAACCACACATGTAAATGGAAACAGTAACGAGGTACCAGCTCACATCTCTTGAGTATGAAAAACGATGCAGCAGCTCTGGAGAGCGATGAAGAATGCTCACAGCTGGTATCGTTATAAAGATTATAAAAGGATCCGTCTTTGCGTTCAAGCGATATGACAGTACGTAACTAGAGCCAGAAAATGTACCCCCCCTTTGACCAGCAATCTCATTCCTGAGAATTTGCTTGCTGCCAGTCATTGAAAAGAATAGAAAAGCTTCCAACAGAGAAATGCTATGCAGCATTGTTCAAAATTAATTAGTAAGTGAATAGATAGGTCATGCAGCTCTACTCCAAAAACCAGTGTCTAAACATTGAGAACTCCTTCACACGCTTGGGAGAGAGAAGGTGACTCAAGTGCCAAGTGCGATTCCCACCACAGCCCGCGCCCCTCACTGCCCTCTCCTGTGACAGGTTGGAAAAC
This sequence comes from Lagenorhynchus albirostris, assembly GCF_949774975.1. Lineage (NCBI taxonomy): Eukaryota > Metazoa > Chordata > Mammalia > Artiodactyla > Delphinidae > Lagenorhynchus > Lagenorhynchus albirostris. The sequence goes on along the minus strand of NC_083110.1, from coordinate 4,083,012 downwards.
TGGCCGAGTCCCAGTTCTGGCTTGTCGTCACGTGGGCAGTTGTTATGTTTAGGGGGGAAGGGTGAGATGTGACCTTCGGCCCATCAGAACTCCTACACAACACCTGTCATCAATGTTAGGCACTGAGACCATCATCTGTCACTTCCCTCATGACATAAAATAATGTGAAGTATAGAGGGACCGAATGACAGAGAGCGGTCCCATGCCCCCAGTATGGTCAAGTGAACAAACCCAACTAGCAAAGCTAGCTTTGGGGCGGACAGTGAAGCCGGGGAAGGGAAGAGTGGAGTGTCTTTTAAAGTTCCAGGATTTAAAGTAGTTCTCTTATCAAAATATCAGAGGTTGCCAGTTGGTGTGTTCTCCGGCATTTGTTGAGTGGATGATGTTGTCTTAAGTGGAAACAGGTGTCAAAGGCAACGTTATAAACTGGTGATTGGAGACTCTCTGCGTGTCAGCGTCCCGCATGCGTCCCCACAGGCCTTTCCTCCCCTCGGGATTTCAGCTCTTTCCCACTGGTGGTAACTGTTGCAAGTGGATGTGTGTGCTCCTGACACATGCAGAATTAACTCATTTGTCAGGCACTGCCATGGGAATGAAATATTCCACATAAGTGCGTTTTCTGAAAAAATGGAAGTTTACACTGCCCTTGGTTTCTTAAACAGAGCTCAATAAGCTTACATGTTTATGGTGAGAACTTTTTCGGTTCTGAAGCTTCAGCTTAAATTTGATGAAGTTGTTAGTTACTGTTATTTAATCACTGCATGCATATAAGCATAAACAAAATGGTGCATACGGTAAGACTCCTAAGGTTTAAAAAAACAGGAAAGAAAAGAAAAATGACAGCTACTTAGATGAAAAATGCACCGTTAATTTACTATAGTAAATTGACTTAAATTCTCTCAAAAGTAGGAAAATTGTTGCGGACCAGACAACAGTACTTGTATCTTAAAGAATAAATCCAGAGCTTTTCTTTGTTCATTACTCAGATTCTAGACCATTACCTTGCGTCGTTCATCAGTAGACTGCAAAAGGCTAAACCAAGGTACTTTATGTTTAAAAATGTTTTTTTTTCCTGGCGGTCAGTTAAATAAGCTACAATTGGATAAGCCCAGTTGTCAGAAACAGAACCTGTGATTTTCTACCTGTAGCTAGAGAGCTCCAGCTTTTCTGTAATTTGTAGCTGTAGCAAAGACATAATAGAACAGCTTCATTTGTGGAAATGGGTTTAGTTTAATTTAGCCTCACACCCGCGTGTCTCGTATGGCATACATCTGGCATACATGCTCCTGTCCTACACCCTCGGCAGACATGGCTAGCTGATCAGAGCACCCGTCCCTCCCGATTCAGGCCTGGACTTACGGGTCTCTGACATTGCTCCACGCAGCTTGCCTGGAGTCGAAGGGGTTATTTGCAGGCCACTGTTGTGCCCTGTCAGCTCTGGATTGATACGGAATAGTCTGCTGACTGTTCACCCTCTTGTTTAGCGCTAAATGCACTAAAATAAGAAGCCGACAGTAAACAGCAAGGTCCTGCTGTGTAGCACAGGGAACTATATTCAACGTCCTGTAATCAGCCATAATGGAAAAGAATATGTATATAAAACTGAATCACTCTGGTACACAGCATTGTAAATCAACTATACTAATCAAAAAAATAAATTTTAAAAAAGAAACGGACATTGAAATCAGGTTTTTGGAAGATTCTTTCAAGGGAAGGATTGTTTCACGTGTAAGCCATGCCCTTATGGCCCCTCTTAGCCAGATTTGCTTGCACGGGAAAGAACAGAAAGGGAAAAAGTCAAGCAGTGTGGGTGACTGGAAACTGCTCACCAGTTACATGGAGTTCATACTCCGAGCCTCCCTTTTCTTACAGTTTTGTCTGTGCCTTTCGGTTCCATGTCAGTGATCACTTTGGTTACTGAATATTTATCATTACAGAAGTAAGCTGTGGAGGAAGAAAGCGCCCACTGGAAACTTGTCACTAAGATTAGCTCCTTGACAAAGGAGTCTAGTGTCTGTACTTAATCAAGTAGCTTTCTGGTTGCATTTCAACCTCCCAGGCTTTTCAGATTCCAAGTGAAATCCTCTTTGTGGAATTACATTGTTGGCAAAACTATTTCTGGCTTCTTGCCTCCTGACCGGTGGGACCTTGTTTCTCCCCAAAGAATGTTTGAATTACTGCCAGTAGCAAGTTCTGTTGCTTCAAATATGTGGGTACTTTGTCAATTAAGGTAAAAATAGATGAAGCGAGCTAAGACGTTTTCATTGAGATATTTAGACTTGACCATCAGAACCAAGTATATTAAGAAAGATACAAGCTAACCAGATTATTACTGGGTTGCATAAAATGTGGATGAGTCAGTGAGACTCTTTTAAAAAGTGAGAAGAATAAGTTCTTTTCTTTCACTCCTTTTGGTCCGTAGTTAAATTCACTGTGGAATAAAAAATGCCTCTGCTGTTGATTTTTTTTTTTTTTAACTGGGAAGCATTCCCTGCTTTGGGGCCATCACAGAACAGAGGGTTATCTTGGACACTCCGGTAGACCAGACCCTCTACCCCTCCCCAGGGCCACTCACCCCCGGCCTGTGTGCCCCGTCCTTCCTGCCCACCTCTGCTGGTCACTTGCCATCAGGTGTAAAAGTAGGCAGTGCCCGAGTTAGGCTGTTCATCTTAATTAAATTACAAATTGTTTCATCAGATGCAAAACCCCTACTAGTCTGTACCAAGTTGGGAGCTTGGTTGTGTCTCAGGAATGTATAGTGACAGAAGGTCTCTCATCCTGTAGAAGGTGCGAAGCGTGGAGAAGGGCCCCTTAAAGTTACAGGAATGTCGGTTGAGGACACCTGCGTACCTGTCACGGGTGTTGAGGTGTCACGACAGAGGAAAGGGACACATGGCTGGGGAGCGTGCTGTACGGTCGATCAGGCGGGGTGCTCAGCACGGCTCTGAGAGGGCCCGGACTCTGTGGGTGCCCCCAGCCCCTCCGCCATCCTCTCTGATTAACGGGATGTGCGTGACCCTCCAGAATCCAGACGAGCAGGTAGCCTCATTAGGAGAGGCGTCCAGCAGCCAGCGGGAGACAGAGGGGGATAAATTAAGATCAGAGCGCCCCTGACACGGCCCCCGGTGCGATCTCCCAGCCATTAATCAAATCACGTGAAAAAGACACTGCAGCACTAACGCACCTGCCGTATCCCTCGGATCCCAAGTGTGGCTGTGCTCGGGTACCAGGGGGCGGGGGGTGGGGGGTGGATGACTAGATGTGTCCCTGGTCCTCCCCTGTACCTTTTGCTTGAAAGCAGGATTTCTCTGCATGCCATTCAGCGTTTCTGGGCCAGCGTTCTTGTGTCAGAGCTCAGCGTCCAGAGCTGGGCCAGTCTGGCTCCCGTTCTGAAGAACATCGCATTCCCTTTCCTGCCTAGCTCTTGGGACACGGGATGTGAAGTCACTGGTGCCAGGAACAGAAATGGCCCCGTGCTAAGGAGGGCTCGTCGAGCCGGTCGTGGCTCTTGCTGCTGTAAACCCTGCAGGTCTTCCTCTAAGGGTTTTAGTGAGAATGTGCAGCTAATCTCTCTCACCACCACTATCTTACCTTCAGGGAGCTGGACATTTAAGCAAACCCCAAATGGTCACGCCTTCCTGCGGCTGGATTGGCACGTGTGTGGCACGCCACTTACCGTTGTTGTGTCACGGCAGCCGTGCGTCCGGCCAGGACCAGGACACGTGAAACGTACCACCTCTCCACACTCTTTGGCGATGCGTAGTACTGTGCTGTCTCTTGGGGCAGTTCCTGGCTTGGTACAACACGTGCACACAGGCAGATATGTACACACACTTACACACGCAGATGTGCACACTAGCACACGTGTACACACGTGCCCCTCACACACACACACACACACACACACAGCTGTATTTCCATCACCTGAGCCTGATGTGGGCCCCCAGAGGCTCTCAAGTGACGAGAGATACCACTGTTCAAAAGAAAATTCTAAATCTTATTTCAGGTCTTGACTCAGATGAAGAACCTGGGCTACTCTGTCACCACACGTCCTATCTAGGTGATTGTCTGGGGCTGTTCGTGGGGTCTCCATCCTCCGTAACCTTTTCTTTCTGTTTCATTGTCTGCACGTCTGCATGGTTATGGAAGCACGGAGGGTCGGGGACGCACAGGGTGACGTGTCCGGGCCATTGTGTCTCGAGGAAGCTCTCCGGCTTCGGGGAGAGCTGGAGGAGAGGTCCCTATCCTTGGTTCTGTGAATCAGTCATGTCGTCCCCCGACGCCGTTCTTTCACGCCCAGCCAGCAGCTTGGGCATTTCTTGGGACGTGGACAGAAGAAAGACTGGCTCTAGCCAATCCAGTGTCTGCTCCTTGCTCCCCCGGCTGTGACGTGAGTGTGCCGTGCAGCCCAGAAGGACGGCCGGTCTGAATGCTTTCCGACTGTCAGCAGCTTGCCTGAGTTTGTTCTTCTTTGTTTTGTTTCACACAGGGCAGTAACTGACTGGGGGGAGGGGAAGGTTTTATTTAGCAACTATTCATTTCCACGAAGAAACGGTGCCTGGCGGCTATTACTAATGCTTCTTTCTGTGTGTGTCTCCCATCCCCAGACCAGAGAGTGGCGTCCTTCTGCACCCTGACAGATATGCACCCCGAGCAGGACCTGGAAGGGGCCCAGGAGCTGCCTTTATGTGTCGATCCTGGCAGTGGCAAAGATTTCATGGACGCCGCTGGGTATGTGACTCCTGTGGGCCGCCTCCCTCCCGTGTCCCGGGCCCCAGTTGTTAACAGGGATTCAGCTCAGCCCCGGCCACAGCCAGGAAACCATTTCCACCTGCCTTCCCCAGCCCTTCAGGACCCAGAGAAGGGACCGAGCGGGCGCTGCCGGGTGGATGGAGCTTGGCAGCATAACTGCTGTGCTCCGCGGGAGGGTCCTGCCAAGACGTGTGGTCAGTGCCCTTGGCGGTGAGGCTCTCGGGCCGGGTGGGAGGGTCTGACGCCCGGTCAGCATCTGCTGCCTGATCACTGCAGCGGCATCAGACGGGGGTACCTCGCTGACCGTCCTCCATCTGCCGAGGGCACGGTCCCGCCCACCAACCCCGGTCCCGCCCCCAGCCCCACGGCTCCCACTGAGGGGTGCCGAGAGCGAGCCGTCTCTACCCCTGTGTTCTCGGCGTGCTCGTCACCCACGGAGCGTATGTTCTTTCAGTGTCACCCACGCCTAATTCCACCTTCTCTGTCAGCTCGAGTTATCAACAACTTGCATGTTCATCTCGGTGATGAGCCTCTTGATACTTCCTTGACAGAGAAAGGCAGACTTGGGGAAACTGAGTCTATATTCGGTTCTCAGGACGTCGTTCTGGTCTGCCTAATCTCAGCTGCTAACTGCATGTCGATCACCCATCTTTTGCTTTCTTACCAACGCGTATGCCTGTAGAGATTCTGAATCCCCTTTTAAATCAAAAGCGACCCAGGAGGGATTTTTCCACCAAAGCAGCAGTGCGTTCACTTTCGACATCCGACATAATCTTATTTATTTCCTTGCGGGGCTCTAAGCGCACCATAGAATGTTTTACGTGAAAACCTTACCAACGAAAACTCTCGACTGCGGTGTGGACTTCAGCGCGCTTGAGCCTTTCTAAGTCTTTCCTTCCTTGCTAGAGGGCGGCCTCCATCCACACTGACCGGGAAAGTGAACCAGCTGGAGCTGATTCTTCGGCAGCTGCAGACCGACCTTCGGAAGGTAAAGCAATCGATTGGAAGCCCGTGCTCCGAACTCTTTCTCTCACACAATCAACCATTTTTAACTAATTAGGAATAAAAAAAAAAAAAAAAGACACTCAAGAAAGATAACTGCCCTAGTCAAAACCCAACAGTAAATGGAAACGGAGACTCCTGAGGTCTGATTCCATCTTCCTGCCCACAGCTACTGTATTTCATTGTAGGGGACACAAGGTCCTGTAGATTGGACTGAATGAGGTTGAGCCCTGGATGGCCAGTCTTCAGGATGAGGCAGAAATGCAGCAGGCGAGCGTTTTTCAGTTCAGTGAGTTTCAGTTGCACCAGCATTTATGAGCTGACCTAAGAAGAGTTAGTAGCTGTCAGGAAGCCTGGTCTCCCCAAGCTGCTTCCTCCTACTGAGTCAGCGTCCGCTCTGCCCATCACCCTGTGCGAGCTTGGTCCTCAAAAGATGTGAAGTCATTCATTCCACAGACATTTGCTGAGCTCTTTCTGGATCATCAGCACCGTGTTATCAGTAGCCGCTTTGCTATCCGGGGAAATGGAATGGAGTGCTGTAGCTGGAGGGTGATGGTGAGGCCGGGAGGGGCCGTGGGGAGGGTTTTGTTGGTGGAAGAAGGGAGAGGTGACAGCTGGCATGAACGCCGGTGGAGATGATCCATTTGGGAGGGAAATAATGTCCTGAGCCTAACAAGGAGGGAGCTGGCCTGGATGGGAGTAAGGACTGTCCACACATAGTTACCAGAGCAGAGTGTGTGTGTGTGTCTGTGTGTGTGTGTCCGTGTGCATGCGTGCACACATGCATTCATACACGAGTACAGGCCTACCTCAGAGAGATTGCAGGTTTGGTTCCAGACCCCTGCAATAAAGTGAATATCACAATAAATTGGATCACATGAATATTTTGGGCATATAAAAATTATGTCTGTGGTATACTGTAGTCTGTTATGTGTGCAATAACATTATGTCTATAAGAACAATGCACATACCTTAATTAAAAAATTCTTTTTATGCTAAACAATGCCAAAACAATTACAGCACGTTGAAGATCACAGATCGCCATAACAAATGTAATAATAATGAAAAAGTCTGGGATATTGGGAGAATTACCAAGCGTGACACAGAAACATGAAGTGAGCAAATGCAGTTGGCAAAATGGCGCCGACGGACTTGCTCGGTGCAGGGTTGCCACAAACCTTCAATTTGTAAAACACTGGTATCTGCAAAGCAAGGTATGGCTGCAGTCCAAACAGAGACAGGTTGGCAAAGTTCCCCTCTGGTTGTTTCTTTATTCCAGAGCTGAGGGTGAGCGATGGGAAGGAGGGTGAGAGATTTAGGGATGGAGGGTAAGGTGTAGAGTGGAGGATAATTGGACCAGATGTATTTGGTAAGACTGCAGCATAAGTTAGGTATTTTCCTCCAGTGTGGGTGACCAGCTGTCCCAGCTTGCTTGGCGTGGAGCGTTTCCCAGGACACAGAACTTTCAAAGCTGGCACTAAGCACGTCCCAGACCAGCTAGGCCAGCTGGTCACCCTGTCTCCAGATGCAGGTGTAGAAAAGTTAGAGGGTTGAACTTAACCAATATTCGATTTCAGACAAGAATTCAGTGTGTATAGGATGTGATTAAACTGAGGGACTCAGAGTCTAAGGTGGGTGAGAAGGAATAATGTCATCACAGGGGGTGTCAGTGGACGCTGACAATAAGGTGAGATTGGTAGATTAGATCATTTTTGGAGGGGTGGATACTGGAGAAATTATTTTAGAAAGACAAGAGGTGGTGGTCAGGCAGTGGGAGCTTGAAGCATTTAGGAAGATGTGCGGTTATCAGTAACAGCTTCAAGATACAGGAAATGGCCCCAGGAGGGGGAGTGAGGAGGGCAGTCTTCGAGGTCACAAAGAGACTGAATCAGGTGGAACATCTACGGTGTCTTAAGATCATCAATAAGCGTGAGGGATGGAGGAGGAAAGAAGAAAGGTGAACCACATTCTAGAATCTTCCATGATGGGAGGGAGTGGAGATATAGTCAACCATGGCAAAGAGCAGGGGTGGCAGGTCTTACAGCCCATGTCAGGCTTCTCACGGGAGCTGGGATTTTAGGGGAGAGCAGTTACCTGCACCGGGCAGCTGGGGCGAGGTGTTGACCTGGCAGCCTCCAGGCCCTGTGCTCTTCAGAACAAGCCCTTGTCCCCAGGAGAGAGTCAAGACTCATGTCTAGCTGAAGATAAAGGGAATATCCAGGGAAAAGCTTGAGAGTTTAGCAGGTTTCGGTGACACAGGATGCATTCCATGGGTGGAGTTAAAGGGTCAAGGGGTCAGGAGAGGTGGGCAGCTGAGCCGCAGCAGGGCCCTGGGGATGTCTGAGCCATGTTGGGAATGAGAGCCCTGGGGCCTGGGGCGGCCAGGAGCTTGAAACTCTTGTGACTGAGGGAAGTGGGCTGAGTCAGCAATGAGTTCTAACACCAGCCTCCACTTGGAACCGGTGTCTTTGGTCGAGAAGTGAGAAGGGACAGGAAATAGCAGCAAAGCTCGAGGGCAGGGCCAGACATGCCGAGGGGGCCAGTCTCCTGAAGAGTCTTAGCCCCCGGCTCACCCGCACGGCCGTGGGCACAGGGCTGCAGGTGCATCTGTGGAGTTAGCCATCAAGTCATCTCCCACCGCCACTGTGGCAGTGACCCCCCTCTCTCTGTCTGGGGCAAGACATCCCTTTCAGCGTCTGGGAGCTCAAACTTGTGTTGTACGTTTTCTGTTACTGTCTATTGGAAACTCCAGGTCTGATTCTTATGAAAAATCTTTTTTTTTTCTTAATACTATTTATTTTCGGCTGTGTTGGGTCTTCATTGCTGAGTGCGGGCTTTTTCTAGTTGCGGCGAGCGGGGGCTACTCTTCGTTGTAGAGCACGGGCTCTAGGCACGTGGGCTTCAGTAGTTGTGGCACGTGGGCTCAGTAGTTGTGGCTCGCGGGCTCTAGAGCGCAGGCTCAGTAGTTGTGGCGCACGGGCTTAGTTGCTCCGAGGCATGAGGGATCTTCCCGGACCAGGGCTCGAACCCGTGTACCCTGCGTTGGCAGGTGGATTCTTAATCACTGCGCCACCAGGGAAGCCCCTGAAACATCTTGATAATTTGTACATGGTTTTTAGTGGCACCCTTTGAAGGTCATTAGGGAACTACACTGTCCCAGGAACGCTTTAAGGTGAGATGAGCTCATGATAAACAAGCCCAGGATCAGCGGCTATGCTGATTCCGACTTGTCCAGTAAGGAGGTGCACCCGGGAAGCTCTGCCCTCCTGTCCAAGGCTATACCTTTTCCCAGGCCCCCTTTTTCAGAGAGAGGATAGTATAGACTGTGGTTAATCACCTTCCCGTATAACAGCTGTCTCGCTTCCTGCTGGGAGCAAAGTGGGATGAAAGGAAAGAATATTCTGAGTTACTCGTCCCCACCCCCCTGTTTTTGGCAGAAACTAGAGCGGGCAATCAGATTCCCTCTCGCCTCAAGAAATAAATAAGTAAATCAGTAAAAAAAAAAAAAAAAAAAAAAAAAAGGGTAGAAGCGTTCAGACCGCAGCTGGGAGGAGAGAGCGTGTCCGGCAGATGCATGACCATCTGTTTCCACCCCCTTCCCCCAGGAAAAGCAGGACAAGGCCGTGCTGCAGGCCGAGGTGCAGCATCTGAGGCAGGACAACCTGCGGCTTCAGGAGGAGTCGCAGACGGCCACGGCCCAGCTGCGCAAGTTCACGGAGTGGTTCTTCAACACCATTGACAAGAAGCCGTAACCTGAGCGCCGCCCAACCAGGGGCCCCGGGGAAGCCCGGGGTCCCTTCACAGTCGCCAACATGTGGTTTCTCGCTGTGCTTCCAGCCCACCGTAGCTGTGCTTGCTGTCCCACTCTGTCTAGCACCACGCCCCCAGCAGCACAGGGAGCCGCCGTGTGACCGCGGAGAGCAACGCTCGTGAAGATGAATGTAACGCTGGTGTCGAGATGAATGTAAACTCTGGTGTCAGTGTGGCCCTCTGAGGCTCTGCTGAAACGGAGCTCTGCGTGGGCTTCCCTCCTGAGGGACGAGGGTTGGGTTTTATGTCCTATATATCAGGTGACTTGGTAGAGATATTAAAACAATTGACCATAGCTTGGGCTTTAGAATTGTAAAATAAACATGAGAACAAATAATCAGACATATACTTTAATGTTAAAGGTGCTCTATTTTTTTGGATGTACAGTAGTTTTTATTTCTACAGCCACATTATCATAGCAATAAGAAAGAGGCAGGGGAAATAGTTGGAAAAGCCGTGTCGGGAGGGGGACAGAAAAAGCACTGATGTGTCTAACACGAGTTCAAATGCAGTTCCTTTAGAGACTTATTTATTTGCAGGAGCAAACGGTGCCTGAATATTAACAGTGTTCTGAGTAAAAAAAAAGAAAAGAAAAGAAAAGATACATATGCCTTGTAAATGGCTCACTGAGTAGTTACTCCAACTCTTAGTTCACTTTTGTATAGTTAATGCTCTGTTGAAAAAGAAGAGTCAACCTGCTTACTTACGAGAGCTCCCCTGTGTGCCATGAGCCAGCAGAATCGCTTGTACGATGCCAAATTTGTTTTATCTTTGTACAGAAGCTTTGATGAAGTGTCTTGTATTTAACACCCTTATTTAAGCTTATTTAACCTTAAATTGTTAATTTTATAAACGTTGGTTTCACCTGCACTACTCTGGAGGGCGGTGTAGGTAGCAGCGGGCTCAGCAAAGGCTGAGCTTGCCCAAGCAGAGTGAGGAGTGGGGCAGGACCTTCCTTCTAACAACTGGATGCTGCTAGTAACAAGTTGTTTGTATTGCTTTACCATTTTTAACTGTTCTATTTGAGATGAACGTACATTTTGCTTTTTTAATAAATGTTTAAAAGAGTCCACACAAGGAACAGTGTTGTCAGGTGAATGTAGACTTCGGGGTTCTCATATGTCCACCATCTGAGTGTATGAGTATTTATTCCTGGTAATTTAGGACCTTAATCTGTACTGAGTACTACTGAGCCTTCTTAAAGAATCTCAACCTGATTTAAAGTAAAAAGTTACTAGTACTGATTAACGGCTGCCACATGCCAGACACTGTCCTCTGCTCTTCTCATAGATCTCATTGAATCCTAACAGTGTCCTTACTAGGTGGGTGCCGGGATTCCCATTTTACAGCTCAGTAAACGGAGGCTAAAGTCAAGTGATTTACCCAAGATTGCCTTTCATTTTGATTGTTTTTTAAATTTTTAATTCAGCAAAGCATTTGGTCTTGCTTACAAGAAAATAAATGCAATAAAGTAATAGGGATTTGAAAAATAATCAGGAAGGAGTAAACTGCAAACTTGAATCAAAGGTGAGACAGAAAGAAGACAGAACGTGAGCCAGAGTGGGAAGGGAACCACAGTAATCACGGTACAAAGTTCTCCACCTTCCGAGAACAGAAACCGTATCAAGGATTTGGAGGCAGCAGAGCGATTCCTAGAATTTAGCTTTCAGAGGGATTTCTCACGTGGGCGTGAGAAATGAGCGGCGTATTGAAAACTAAACGGTCCTGCAGCGGATAGAGCGGGAGGCTTCCTAAGGCTGTTTCCTGAAGCCACCCCTGCAGAAGATACAGGCGCACCTCCAGGACACGTCCAGGGACTGCGGGTTCTCAGGAAGCCAGGGCTTCGTGGGCCAGGTAGGCATCTTCCTCCCTCCTCGCTCTCCCTCTCACCGTGAACCAGGCATTTGCCAGGAGTGGAAGAGCCATCAGTGATCAAGACCAGCTGGGCCCTGTCTTTGCAGGGCATACAGTCTAATAAGGGGAGACAGGCGTCCGATTATTTGAAACTCAAAGAAATAAACAGTGCCTGGGATGGGCTCCCTTAATTATTATTAAAATTATACTGTAGTAACTATAGTAATAACTGACATTGTTTGACTCGTTACCGTGTGCCAGGCCCTGTTCTGTGTCCCTTGTGTCTATATGGCAACCCTGAAGGACAGCTACCTAGATCATCCCCTCTCTACAGGTGAGGAACAGAGGTGTAGACAGTGTGCTTGGGAAGACCTCCGTGGGTAGGAAACTTCTGAAGGTGGGGAAGGAGCAGGCCAGAGGGAGCTGGGGGGAGTTTTCCAGGCAGAGGGAACACAAGTTCAAAGGCCCCGAGTCTGTAGAAAGGATATAGGGAAAATAGGTAGTGATGGGGAAAGAAGGAGACGTTAGAAAAGACAGGTAAAAGCCAGATCATTAACTCTAGGCCATAGTAGAGTCTGGATTTTATTCTAAGTCAAAAGGAAGCTGTTGAAGCAGGAAAGCACCGTAATGTGTCCTGTGTTTTATTTTTGTTTGTTTTGTTTATTTTATTATACGTCCTGTGTTTTAAAGGCTTACTCTGACTCCGAAAGCAGAAGGAGTTACATGGAACAGGGGCCTGCAGACTTTCTGTATGAGGCATACAGTCGATATTTTAGACTTTGAGAGTCACATACTGTCTGTTGCCTGTTTAGTTCTCATTTACTGCCCTTTAAAGGTGGAAGAGCCATTTTAGCTTGCAGGCCACTCACTAGCATCGTTGACCAACGCCTGGGATAAGGGAAAGAGTAGAGAAGGAAGACCCATGTAGGTGAGAGATGATGCGAGCAGATGAGATGGGGGCAAGAAGTTGGGTCACACTTGAAAATGTCTTCGCAGGTAGAACCCACAGAGCTGCTGCTGAGTGGGAGACTGGAGGGAAAGGTTTGGTTCAGGGATAAGCCCTAAACTTCAGAGGAATCTGGACTGCATGTTCACCAGACAGTTTGCCATAAACATCTCTTGCCTTCAGTAAAAGCTGAACGACGGACAGTTGTGTGTCCTGGCCAGGGCCTGCGGGCAGCTCTGCGTCCCTGGGCAGGGATGGAAGCATTTGCTTCAGAGGACAACCAAGCGGATACCAAGGTTGACGTCGCTTCGAGAAAACAAAGGAACCTGGCCCAAACCTAGCTGAATGGAGAGTCATCCCACCTCCCTAGGGCACACCTACAGACCGGAAGGGTTTTTTTTTGAAGAAATACTTCTCAGTCTGTACCAGCAGAGAATGAATCATCTCTCAAGTCTGCCAGGTGGCCATGCCAGAGAGCATGGCCGCATGACTTTTGGCCTGCTCGACTTTTTTCAAACGTATGTTTCCAGTGAACAGCCAACCTGTAGAAAATCCCTGTGTCGTGTTCCCCTTAGTGCGTGTGGTTTTGAGCAACTTGGCGTCCTCGTAGACACTGTTAATCACAAAAGGTACCCCCCTTAGCAGCTAAACATGTTGACTTTCTGCAAGGACTTCCTGGGTACAAGCTAATTAAATATTAGAATGTATCTACTAGAAATCATTTTTATTTTATAATAAGTGATATCAAGCAGGTTTTTTCTAACCATCGGCAGTGATCTATTATGTATTCAGGCCATTCTCATATGTGACAAAGTTAATTCGTATTTCAGAGGCTTTATCCTGCTCTTCTCAGTCTCCAGGAGCAGGTTTATCGTTAAAAATATAACTTACATCGGGCAGGGGTGGAGAGCGTAAAAATACAGTCCTGCCTTTACTGATAGCACAATTATCTCTGAAATGTCAGGAGTCGGCTGTCCTGCTAGCCCATTGAAATGCAGAAACTGATGACATGTCATTAACCGAAGTCTCCGTCAAACTCATGAAGCCATAAACCATAGCTGCTTCTCTGCAGAGCCCAAGACCAAAGAGATATCTATTCAAAACGCTTGTTTTTGTTTTTTTTTTTCTTTGCGGTACGCGGGCCTCTCACTGCTGCGGCCTCTCCCCTTGCGGAGCACAGGCTCCGGACCCGCAGGCTCAGCGGCCATGGCTCACGGGCCCAGCCGCTCCGCGGCATGTGGGATCTTCCCGGACCGGGGCACGAACCCGTGTCCCCCGCATCGACAGGCGGACTCTCAACCACTGCGCCACCAGGGAAGCCCAAGAATCATGCTCTTGATAGATTTCTTCAGGAACTGTGACTGTGGTTAGGTGTCGAGCACGTGGATGTTAACGTGTCTTGCTCCACATTATGTAAACTGTTGGCCCGGGAAGCCTGGACGGCAATTTAAGGAGAGAACAGACATGAAATTTAGATGGACCGACAATCTCCAGTTGTGGAGAAGCTGTGAATATGACTTCTTGAAGAATTGACCCTACTCTCTTTCCAACAAGGATGGTGGGTCACTAGAACGAGCGGCCATCTATGGCAAACCCACCCCTCTGCCGCAGTCACTGTGAACTGCACTCACGCATGCCTTCCTAAGCTGCAAAGGCCCACCACTTGTAGTCCCAACCTCTGGAGGTTAGTAAGTCATCTCAGATCCTCTGAAATCAAGCCAGTGTTTTTTCCTGAGAATTTCCAAGATTGGGGGTGTGCGGGAGGAGGTGATGAAAATTTTTACAGACGCTTTGCTCTTTGGGGTGACTGGTTAGTAAGAAAGAGTTCCAGTTCACCTGAGCGTGTGTGGATTTGGCGCTTACAAGTTGAAAAGCATTTCCCTAGTTCTAGCCGACACAGTTTGGGCATGCTAGTCACTAGCAGAAAGGAGAGTAGACACAGTCGACTGGATTTAATTCAACACCTGATTAGAGGCAGGTGGGAGAGAAATGTGTTTGTTTATGCTCCTTAGCGAGGGAACATGGTAAGAAACCCACAAAATCCAAGGAATGCGTTGGGTTTCTGACCTATGACCTCCAAGTTAACCCAAAGACCAAGCTTCCTGACGTTCAGTAGCAGGAATTAGGCAGAAGCTTAAGCCCAAAGAAAATCTCCTCGTGAATTTTACAAAAGGTTTAAATGAGCGTCACTTCCGAAGGTGACATTCTTGCATTTTTTATAAGATTCGGGGCCTTTAAGTTACTTAAAAAAAAATCTTTTAAGCGCCCTCCGGTTCATCTTAATATAAGACAATTCACTGCCCCATTCCATCCTTACAATCGAAATTCTGACTCAACCATTAGCGTCTGCAGACTCTGAAATATACCACCCTCCGTTTTCCAGCCCTCATATCAGAGACCTACCTAAAATTTGCAGAGCAGCTTGGTTTTTCACAGGAGCAAATAAAAAATAACCTGCCCCTTTGACATGCAAGTATCTTTGCCCGCTTATTAAAGAACACGATGAAGGGTTAGACTCCCAATGCCCTGGTCATCAGCACCCATTAATCAGGCCGTTAGGCGCTGGAGTAGAAGTTCTGTTGTTTGAGTATCAGCTGCTCCCCCAGCCTTTCCCTGTGCAGTGAAGTCGGGAGGAAGGACGTGTGCAGGAGGAGGTTCAGAGCCCTAGCGTTTCAGTAAATCATCTGCCTCGACTAAATCGGTGCGGGCTCGGAGAAAACGGCTATAAATACACATCTGCAGCTGGAGATGTCAGACCCTGGCAGAGCTCCTCCATCTCTGTGTAGCGCATCACTGGGTCCCGGGTGTCTGTCTGGGTCCTCGGCCCCTCTTCCCCGCGACCGTAATCATTGCGCGCAAACCAAGTGGGATCCAGCTGAATGTTCCATTAAATCGGAATAATTAAACACGGCAGTCGTGGGCTCTTCGAGGATCTGATTAAACACCTTGCAGGAGTCATTACTGAACCCCATCTGGGCTGAGGGCTTGCCAAACAGCAGGCTGAAATCCACAATGCCCATTTCTATGCATAGAGAATTCCAAGACTGGGCCTTCTACATCCCTGTAAATTAAGCGCTCGAGACCTCGAGATAGCGTTGTTCAGGGAAGTAGGAGACACGGCCTATAGCAGGGCACAGGGGTCAGCGGGTTTAACCCCTTGACTCCTACTTGGTTCTCTTCCGTCGCTACTCTTTTTTTTTTTTTTTTTTTGGAGTATAGTTGCCTTACTTAAACGATCCAAAGGCCATTCATTGTTCAGCCAGCATCATTCTAAAAGCGTTTCATCTCTGAGCTGCTGAGTAAGTAGAGGGAAGCATGGCAGTGACCTAGTTCAAGAGACAAGCCTAGGAGGGACACACCGCTTGTACTAATTTCATTGTCGAGCTGAACTCTGAAATCCAGTGTTTCTTCTTAATTTAACAGGTTCTTGTTCTGTTCTTTCAAAGCAGGAACCTCTTAAATGATTTGCCCTGAAATGTACAGTTGAACTAAATAAACTTGGCCACCCTAATTGTCTACTGTCTCATTGTTTGTATGAGGGTTACTCCTGCCGGTGACACTGATTTCCAAGTGTGAAATTATATTGTTTAGATATTGTCCAAGAACGCAGCCATGTGCAGAAAGATGCCTCCAAGATTCCCACCTTCACTTGTTCAAAGAACTACTTGGGGGAATGAGCTTGGTTCTGCCGTCTAAATACATTACATTAATAGATGTGAACATCTAACTTATAGATGTGTATTTTAGTTATAAACATAGTTGCCCACGTATAGGACCATTTGCAATACCTTGCTTAGAAAATATGACACAGCCAGCCCTCCTGCAATAACTGTTGCCTCTTCCAGAAACCCGTTATCTTCATTCTTCTCTGAGACTTCATTGCCCTCTCCTGAATTACACCTTGCGATGAATTGTATCGTAAATGAAAAGGATATAGGGATGGGACAAGTGTTGGCCAGGGCGGGGAGGAATGGAAACTCTTACAGGTAGTTGACGGAAATGTAAAACGGTGCAGCCACTATGGAAAACTGTATGGTGGTTCCTCAAAACATTAAACAGAATTACCATGTGGTCCAGCAATTCCGCTTCTGGTCATTACCTCCAAAACCTGAAAGCAGGAACTCAGATATTTACATACCCGTGTTCACGGCAGCAGGATTCTCCGGAACCAAAAGGGGGAAGCAACCCAAGTGCCCACTGATGGGTGAAGGGATGACATGGTACATACCTGTTACGGAATTTTATTAGCCTAAAAAGGAAAGACATCCTGGCACAGGGAGCAACATGCATGAGCCTGAGGACATCACACTAAGTGAAATAAACCAGCAAAAGGAAGACAACTACTGTGTGATTGCACTTACAGGAGGTACCCAGAGAAGTCAGATTCATAGACACGGGAAAGCAGAATGACGGCGGGTGCCAGGGGCTGGGGGAGGGGGATGGAGAGCTGTTGTTCGTGGACATGGACTTGCAGTTTGGGAAGATGGAAACAGTTCTGTGGATGGAGGATAACGGCGATCACACAAAATATGAATGCGCTTAATGCCACGGCACTGAACACTTACAAATGGTGCAAATGGTCAAGTTGATGTGTATTTCGCCACAATTAAAAAGAAATACATTTGTTTAAAAGGTTAGGGATGGGAACATGAATGAGTGAGTTTGCAGGGACTTGAGATGGATAAGCACAGAGAACCCAGAAAACTCAGGCTCACCAAAAATAAAGACTTGTTGGAACAAATGCGGGGAAATATAAAACACTACCAGGGTGCTCTTTGGATGTCAGAAAGCAGCCAGAGTTTGATCGATTGCCATATATTCAGACAGACGTCATTCCAAGAAGCTGTGCTCCGGAGGCCCGCGGGAGAAGCAACGGAGGAAAGAAGCCCTCTCTCCAAAGAGTGATTAATTTGGTAATTAATGCAGAGCGGAGGAAGAATGATTCTGAAAGGTTTGCTCCAGGCCCTAAACGTTCACAGTTAGCTCTGCCGTTGGAGCATCTGGTAGGATAAGGAGGTTGGATGAGCGAAAGGGTGAGATCAGATGCCAGGGCAGCAGGGGAAGGGATTAAAGATGAATACCTTCGGGGGCGCTTGAGGGTTCCGAAGCCTGGAAACCATGCCTCAAAGGAAGAAACAACAAGGGCCATTATGAGAAGGCCCTGGTACTAACTGGAAGGAAGGAGAGCCACAGAGCTGGAAGGAACCACCTGCTTCACCTTATAGAAAAGAGGACTCGTGCTGGATGGAGGGACTGAGGGCTGGGAACCCAGGCAAGGCCAGGTTTATAACACGGTCTGCAGTAAGGTTATTCTTCAGCTGTATCAAAGGAAGTGCTGTGTTTGTGAATTTGGGGCACTGTTTGCATTTTGGGTAAGGATATCTGTACCCAAGATTTGATTAATCTCGGTCAAGTTAGGTCAAGACAAGGAAGTAATAATAAGAAGCGTCACTGGATACCTTTGAGACGAGGAATCTTCGGGGAAATCCTAATTTTTCAACACTGCCTGAAATCATAAACTCTATCCTACTGAACCCGCTAACAGCCTGGCTCCCGTGGTGATTTCCAACCTGGCCGTTGAACCCTTGAGCAAAATCAAGGCACAGATGTAGAACAGGTCAGATTCGAGGCTCTCCAGGTTCCCACATCACCCTTGCAGAGGTGTAGGAGCATTGCCCAGTTTCCTGTTCTTCCAAAAGGAGAAATACCCAGCTCGGCCCTGCACCCAAGCCGACAGAGCCCAGCCAGAAAGGAAGATGGAATCTGTGGTCATGGAGGACATGGGGCCAGCCCCCCCCACCCCGCCCGCCACTTCTGTTCTGAGCCTCTGGGACTTCGTGTTGACTCGCTTACTGACACTTATACCTGGAGAGGTCATGGTTAACAGTGCCGTGGGCAGTTAGCAAGGGGCTAATCAGGTAGTCTTTGTTTTCACAGAGCTTCTGTGGCCAGTGCTGGGCCTTGGCTGGCTGTGAGAGAGCCGCGGAACAGCTGTCGGTGCCCTTGACTGCTGCACAAGCAGAGGGCAGAGTTTTAATATGCACTCCCCCCAGATTCTGCTTCCTTTCCGCTCACCCGCCTTGGCGGGGAGAGAAAGTAGGAGGAGTGTCCGCATGCCCCTGGCCGAGCCCACTGCTTAGGGCGTGACTCAGTTCTGAAGTTAAGAGGTCAATGCTCTTAAATAGTTGCCTGGACAGGCTACGTCACCCCACGGATGGCGTACCCCGCTGTCCTTCACCAGGAGTGTTCGTACACTGAGGTTAGGAGAAGGGGCAGAGCCTGGCCTGAGGAAGCTGAGACTCCCAGTGAGTTCTTGTTCAAGATGCCCTCTGTCCATTTTCCACCTGGAGGAGCCTGTGCTTTTTTTTTAATTTTTTTTTTGCAGTACGCGGGCCTCTCACTGTTGCGGCCTCTCCTGCTGCGGAGCACAGGCTCCGGACACGCAGGCTCAGCGGCCATGGCTCACGGGCCCAGCCGCTCCGCGGCACGTGGGATCCTCCCGGACAGGGGCACGAACCCGCGTCCCCTGCATCGGCAGGTGGACTCTCAACCGCTGCGCCACCAGGGAAGCCCAAGCCTGTGCTTTTTAAGGGTGATAGCTGAGCCTAGGAGTTGTCAAATATCAGAAAACCCTGGAAGGAACAATCTCAGCAGAATCTAGGATCTAGGTAACGTACGGATAAAATTCTCAAGTACAGTGCTAGTACTTGTGGGAGCTTTGTTCCATGAGTGACGTGAATGGCTCATCCCACTGAAATAGAACTCCTAACCACCTCCCGTGACCATGCCCCCTCTTCCCCCTTCTTCTTCCTCCCCCGCCACAGACTATTTCCAGACAGCCTTGGCGTCTAGGGGGTGGTGCCTCAGGAGAGACGTCTTTCTCAGTAGAGGACTCACGACTCACCGTGACGTCTCTCACAACACAAGGACCGACCGAGCGCTGTCTGCCGAGAGGAGGCTGAGGGCAAAGACGGGTGCCAGGAACGCCAGCTGGTCAGTCCTCATTCCCACGACTCGTCTGGTCCTCATTTCATCTCCCACCTGCTGCTGTGAGAAGTACAACGGTAGGCTTTCTTTCCAGGCATGATAGGAGAACGTCTTACACTGTGGGCACCAGAGATCAAACAAACAAAATATGGGGGTGAACTTCATAAAAAGTCCTTTCGTCCCTGTTTTGACGATTTATTTGTCAAACAGAATAACCAAGGGTATTGAAAGTGATAGAATTAGCATCTTTTTGAGGTCATCAAATTAAGAATTCTAGAAATGATCCTATGACATAATCCAACTCTTCTAGGTCATTTCTGTCCTCTGGACCGAGGTGGTTGGCAATGTATAGAGGAATTTACCAGAATATCATTGACGATCTTTAAAGAATAATTGAGAGCATGAGTGATACTTAAGTAAGGTAAAAATCAATCCTGCAGCAATAATGTTTAGAAAAGAAAGAAAATGCATCTTATATACCAGTGCTGTCCCATAGGAATACACGTGTGTGTGTGTGTGTGTGTGTGTGTGTGTGTGTGTGTGTGTGTGTGTTCATTGAAGTAGAGTTGCTGTAAAGTCATTTTCGTTTTCTGGCAGACTGCACCAAGATGATGGACTAATTTCTCAATTCAAACCCACAAACACCTATATTGGCGACGGCTGCTTTCAGGCTGGGCGGCCCTGTGGAAACCACACTCTGGGACAGATGGTTGTAAATCGGCCCAGCTGTGTGTCTCCTGGGACTTGTTGGGAAGCAGCAGCAGCAGCAGCAGAAAGCCAGTGGGACTGTGGAAGGCAAGCAGGACACACCACTGAGCTGGGAACCCCAAGGCAGCCCAAGTGCCCAGTGTCAGGGAGCCGCATCACCACTCCTGGGCAGGTGAGACTCACCTGGGCCGCCCCCTGAGTACCAGCTCTGAGTGCCCGCAGCCCCTGCCCAGCCTGGGTCGGCTCAGGGCCGGGTTAAAACAGGGAGGCTGGGCCTGGGAAGAGGCACAGGGGAAACTGAAGATGGCTGGTCGTCCCTCTCCCCATAAAGAACCCAGGACGTGGGTGGAGACCCGGCTCCCAGCCCCAGCTCCAGGCTCCCTGCAAACCGCCCCAGGGCAGGGCCGGCTGGGGCACGCTGAGCCGGGAGTGGGGCTGCAAAGAGACGCAACAATGCATGTCCCCAGCCAGGCGCCAACTCATTTTAAGGGATGCCAGCCCGTGTCCCATGCCAAAGTAAACACCTGCAGTGAAAGCATTTCCCGCTCCCACCCCTCCCCCAAGTTTTAAATTTTTAAATCTGGCAAAACAAAAGCAATCTGGGCCTGTGCCTGGCTCCAGCAGGTGTCCAGCACTGGTTTCCCTAGGCTCCCGTGTTCCTCCAGGGACCCCGGAATGACAGGCAGGCTGTTTCCTGTTTGCGCCGCTCCACGCAAGGCCACTGGATCACCTCCACGCTGCTCGGCCTTGCGCCAACCAGGCCGGCCGCATACCCCGCACTGTAGTTCAGCCAGCTCTTCTGCAGGGACATTTCCAGGCTTCCTCCGTGGGATCGCCTCTGCTAGCTGGAGCCGAATGGGTGGAGCTGCTACAGGGACCAGCTCCTGACGCGTCCACGCTCAGGTGAGAAGCAGAAGGGGTACTGGATATCGGGGAAACTGAGACAGAGTTCTCTTCCTGGGGCTGGGCTCCTGGTTTGCCCCCTCCAGGTGGGATCTAACACATCAGCTGGGCTGTGTGCTCAGCGCACTTGGCTTTGAGGTTGACTCTCCGGACTTCGCGAGGAGAGCAGGAAGCAGTGGTCTAGAGCAGGTCGAGCCGTGACCAGGGCTTCCTGCTTGTACGGCCAGCGGCGACTCTTCCAGGGACCCTGCTGCCGTGCAGCCAGGTGAAAAGCCCCTCGAACCACAGGAGCTCCGTTCGGTGGGGATGGCGGCCGGCAGGCCTGGACCACCGCCCTCTCCTCCTCGTACCTCGGTCTGTCCACTGCGGACTGGCCACCTGGGCTGCGGAGCCTCTGCAGTGAACTGTCCCTCCGAGGGGCTAACACTCCACCCCAAGTACTTGGAGGTGACGTGTGACATCCTCAGGGGCTCCCCTTCCTACCCACCCCTTTTCAATGTGTTTTGCCTCCCTGCGTGAGGGCGGGAGGTGGGTGAGAGGTGAGACCGGGCAGGTGCACGCCGGGAGGATGGGAGAATGGCGCGTGTGTGGGGGTGTATTTGGTGCTGCGGCAGGCGCGTGGAGGATGGTCTCTGCCTCTGCCTCCTGCGAGGTTCATCTCCTCCCAACGGCAGCTACCCACGGCCAAGGCCACGCCTGGATGTACCTGCTTCCCCCTGGAAGCCGTGAGCTCTGACAGCCCCCTCTGGCCACGCCCTCCGGCCTTGGCCTCCCCGTCTCCCTGCCATCCTGAGCCCCCTTCACTCCTACCCGCCTTCCTCCTTCTCCCACCTGGCAAGGTGAGCGGTCCCTTGGCCCCACCAAGGCCAGCACCCTTCCCAGGCGCCCCATCCCAGCTTCCACCACCTCTCTCAAGGGCACCCTCCACCCCCACCTTCTCCCTCTTTTTCGCTACAATCTCCTTCCACTCAGCTTGTACACGTCGCTTGCCTTCTCTCATCTTGAAAAACTCCTTTGCTAATAGCTGCCTTTCTTCTCTCCTTGTCTGATCTGTTTGACGATGAGGCAGTCTCCCTGGCTGTCTACAGGTCCACCCGAGGTGCCCTGGAATCAACCTCCATTTCCACCGCTACCCTCGACCCTGACGGCTCTCATGAGGGCCACCAGGGGCCTACCAGCTACCAAAACAAATAGACATTTCATTTTTCTAAGTAGAGTCACCTTGCGTTATAGACCTTCTACGTGCCAGCCCCTGGCGCAGGGCGGTTTATAAGCCTTACAGGATTTCCAGACCTTTCCCACTGCTCCCCTACTGCCTTCCCTGCAGCCTCCGGTGGTGTGGAAGCCACTTCTACAAACCACCCTCTGCTTCCGAGAGCTCACTGGCTCCTCTCGCCGAGAGCGGAGGCTTTGCTTCTTGGTTCTCCATCTCTACGTCAATTCCCTCTCCGAGCTCCAGATTCCCCAACCGGAAGTCTGCTCTTCTGTGTCAATTAGGATGCTTTCAATTATAATTAACAGAAACCCAATTCAAACAGACTTGAACCCTAAGGGAATTTTTGGCTCACAGAACAGGGAATCAAGGTCGGACAGGTTTCTGAAGGGCTTTCGTCTGGTGCCACAGCCACGCTCCCAAGGCCCTGACTCCTGTACGTGTCTCTGTCTAGCTCAGGAGGTCTGCCTCCTTGTGAGGCTGACTCTTCTCCTGCCCCCAGGGTGGCTGCCCCAGAAAGAGGGCGAGAGAGGGAAAGAGAGAGAGAGAGAGAGAAAGAGAGACAAGACACATGTCTTCCCCAAGGATCAAGCAAGACTCAGAAGGTTCACTTCAGTTGCACAACTTGGGCCACATCTTCGTCTCAGGGCTCATCACAGCAGACAGGGCTGAGTTATGACCTGCAGGGCCCCCTGGAACTTGGCCCTGGGTCAGCTTCCCCCAAAACACATAGAGAAAGAGAAGGGGTGGCTGCAGTCTTGCAGGAGAGGAGAGAATCATCACTAGACAGGAGCCCCAGCACTGCCCTCCACCACCTCCCCAAGTAGCTTCCGCCCTGCATTCCCATCCTCATCTCAGTGGGTGACAGCGTCCGCCTGGTACCCGGGTCAGAAGTCCGGGGGTCAGCCTAGGTCACAGCACCTCCTCGCTGGCTACATCTAGTCCATCATCAAGAGACGCTGCGGTGGTAGTGGTCGTTCTAACGTCCCACCCCAGAAAATGTGTCCTCACGTTTCCATCTTCTCTCGCAAACATCACTGCCGCCACTGCCTTCCTGGAATCCGGCCCCCAGCTCCTGAATGGTCTCCCAGGCTCTGCCCCCACCCGCACGTGGCCCCCAGCACCACGCTGCAGGCGGGAGGGAATTGTGAAACGTCCGTCTTGCCTCGCCCAGCACCTAACCAGAAGGCTTCGGCATAAAGCCCTGCCTCCCTCCCCTCACGTGCCCACCAGCTTCCTAAACCCACCACGACGTCATTCGTACGTCCCCTCCCATCTTCTCTGCCCAACGACCTCACGCTCCTCCTTCAAAGCCGTGCCCAGGAACGACTTTGCACGTGAGTGCCCCTGACACATCCCTCTGTCGACTTCGCCAGTCACAAGCCCTTCTGTGCAATTCTGCTGCCTTTTATCCATCAGACGGACCACAGTGATATCACTCACCTGGCTGGCCTACCTGAAGAAGAGACGTCTCTCGTTTATTCAGTTACTACCTCAATCGTTCATTCTTTCAACAGACGCTTATTAAGTGCCCACTGTCCATTTCGCAGCGCATTTTCTATCCCTTACAACTGGCATGTCCCTTGACACAGACCAGGTGCCTCATTGACGGCTGTCACGCCAAAAACTGAGATTATGGGATGCCATTGGCGTGTCACACATGCTAACATGTGTCCCGGGTGCCCCTTTACTTTGGCACTGCTGCCAGGAAGACACTTGAATTCTAGAAAATAGTATATCTTCCCATCTGGGCTCCTTCACCGTAGGTCCCTTCCGACGGGCCACCCCACAGGGCTTCTGACACCAGGCTTCCTGGGTTCAAATACAGGACCCGTGTGACCTTGGAACAGCTGCTTGGCCTCATTGGGCCTCAGTTTCCCCACATACGAAAGAAGGATGATAATAGGAAGAGTACAGACGAGTGAAGCACTTAGAAAAGCACCCGGCACACAAGGAGCCGCTCAACAAAAGCGAGCTGTTAACAGCATTGCACACCCCTTCTAGACGGGGGGCCCCTGCCCCACCCTCTGTCTCAGTGCCGAAAAGCCTGCCCAGCATAGGCCAGGGGCTTAGCAAATGCACGTTGACGGTGCACTGCCTCGGCCATCACCGTTATCAGATCGTATTTTCATGCGTGAACCTTTGCAACCAGCATGTGAGCTTCTTCTTCAAATTCTTGCCTCTTTCTTAGCATCCTGTCACCAAGTATTAGGTGCTGGGTGGAGGTCTGTGGAGAGGAGCGAGGAGCTAAGGCAGTCAGTGGACACCTCAGAAAGGCCATGGAAAGTGCACGGCATTCCAGCCAGGACCCTCTGAGGCCCCTGGAGTTCAGGTTCAATCATGCAACAATTCTTTGCTGGGACTCCTTTGTGGGGCTAAAGGGAACCTGACTGAAGGCAGAGTCCAGAGCCGCTGCAGACAAGCAGAGCCCAATGTCCTCAAAAGTCAGGAGGGTGAGGAATGGGGAGTGGCAATCCAGCCTGTGCCAGGGACGGGGCAGCCCTCCAGGGCTCACAGCGAGTGGGTGTCCACGGATATCTGTGTGTGGAGAGCGGACAGGCAGGCCAGGCATCCCTGGGCCTCACGTCAAGTGCTTAGCACATCAGAGGATGACAGAATATAAGCCCAAAGGGACAAAGACCTGGTTACAAGCGAAGCTTCGAATAAAAGGGAATCCTGGGCTTCCCTGGTGGCTCAGTGGTTGAGATCCCGCCTGCCGATGCAGGGGACGCGGGTTCGTGCCCCGGCCCGGGAAGATCCCACATGCCGCGGAGCGGCTGGGCCCGTGAGCCATGGCCGCTGAGCCTGCGCGTCCGGAGCCTGTGCTCCGCAACGGGAGAGGCCACAACAGTGAGAGGCCCGCGTACCGGAAAAAAAAAAAAAAAAAAAGGTAATCCTATCTGGGAATTCTTAGCTTGCATAGGGATGCTGTAGGAGCGTCTAATTGCCACATCCTAGACTGTTAATAGCTCCTCACTTGGCATTCAGTCTGATTCATTATTTGAGTCCCAGCCCCTCTCCCTGTGGGCTCCTTGGAGCTCTGCCCACTTTTTCTATCCTTGTGTAAAGTTGTAGAATTGTAGAAGGCCAATCTGGAGTTCTCCAGATTCATGAACCTATTTAAATATAATGGGTGAAGCTAGAAAGCTAGAAAATAGATTTAAAACTATAGAAAACTATAAAGCCAGAAGGAAATGTAGGTGACTCTCTTTATAACCTTGACTGGGAAAAGCTCTATTAAACAAAATACAAAAAGGAAAGCCAGAAGAGAAAAATTTGATTGATTTCACTAATTTGAAAGTCAAGGGGGGAGGGATAAATTAGGAATTTGGGAGTAACATATACATACTACTATATATAAAATAGATAAACAACAAGGACCTACTGTATAGCACAGGGAACTATACTCAGTATTTTGTAATAACCTATAAGGGAAAAGAATCTGAAAAAGAGAGACCTCCCTGGTGGTCCAGTGGTTAAGACGCCATGCTTCCATCACAGGGGGCACAGGTTCGATCCCTGGTCAGGGAAGTAAGATCCCACATGCCACATGGCGTGGCCAATAAAAAGAATCTGAAAAAGAATATATATCATTTTGCTGTACACCTGAAACTAACACACATTGTAAACCAACTACACATCAATAATATATATATATATATTTAAAAAGAAAGAAAGTCAAGATTTCTGTTCTGTAACCGGCATCTGAGACAAAAAAAAAAAAAGACGGGTGAAAATATTATCTGGGATAAGTTCTAGGCATTTTCTATAACAGATAAATGTTGGTATTTTAAATATGTAGAGAACTCTGGCAAATTAACCAGAGAAAAAGATGAATAGAAAAGGAGGCAACGTATCTGAGTAGGCGTGTCACAGCGGGGGAACCCTAGTCTAGTGAGTCTATGAAGAGGTTTTCAGCCTCACCAGCAATCAAAGCAAGCAGGTGGCATAACCTAGGTCTGCAGAGCCAATAATTGGGCCTCAAAAGGACAATAGTAATGCAGAATGAAGAAAAACGAAGAGCATAACATCACAATACCATTCGGATATAATTTGAAACAAACACTACAAAACAACAAAGGAGTTTTAATATGCTTGTTCATAGATATAAATAAGCGTCGGTTAATGGGTGGAGCATGGATTGGATGGACCTCTGAGAACTTCATGACATGGATGTGAAGTGCAGGTGGGGGACGGAGGTACATGAAGATAAAAAGGCAAAAGAGGGGCCTTACATGCTGGAACTCGGCCTTGAACGTAGGAGTGTGGCCACTCGATCCCACGCACCTGCCGGCCTAATGAATTCTTCTCTTTCCTTGCTGGTCAGGGCCCAGCGGTGCTCACCAGGGCTGGCTTCATAACTGGCAGGCCCGGTGCACAGTGGCAATGCAGGTCTCCTTGTTCAAACAGTAGGGAAAATGTGCTGATGAAGACACTACAATTGAGAACTTTTCCTTTCTTCCCCCTCCTCTCCCTCTCTCACTACCTGCCATGTTGTTTTGTATTTGCTATTGAGTGTCACCCCCTTGAACAGGGGATATCCCCTGGGTGAGTGCAGACCCTCACAGGCTCCTGGGGTCCCCATCCTGGGGCTCAGCAGGGTCCCCCCTTCTGCCAGACACCGCAGTGAGGGACCATGGCCCAGCCCACGGCAGCCCCCAAGGGACTGCAACCTCTGGGCCAAGACACGCTCGGTGCCGGGATCAAGGTGGCTCGCCTGCACAGGGTCCCCTGCTGTCACCGTCTCAGGCCACGCCTCCCCCCGTGCTGTGCTCAGGTCCCCGCTGGGTGGGAAGATGGCAGCGGCTGCTGAGAGGGCACCTGGGGGAGGCCAGCTGGCATCTGGGGTGCCAGGGGCTGGGGGAGCTTGTGTCTGAAGCTCCATCCCAGGGAGGCAGCAAGAGACGGACCAACTGGAGTCAAGAGGACACATGGGTTTTGAGGTTTTTAAAATTTTTTTTGGTGTATAGTTGCTTTACAATGTTGTGTTAGTTTCTGCTGTACAGCAAAGTGATTCACTTATACGTATACATATATCCACTCTTTCTTTAGAATCTTTTCCCCATGTGGGCCATTACAGACTATTGAGTAGAGTTCCCTGTGCTCTACAACAGGTCCTCGTTGGTTATCTATTTTATATATAGTAGTGCATATATGTCAATCCCAATCTCCCAATGTATCCCTCCCCACCCTTATCCCCTGGTAACCACGTGAGCACATGCTTTATTGCCCCACTAGACTTCACTTACAAAACACAAATTCAAAACTTAAGTCATTAAGAATTTTAAGATCATGACCACAGGGTATTAACGCCCCACGCCGTTCACGGTCGCACACCCGTGGAGCTGACCCTGACACTCACCGTGACCAACGGGCTTCCGCCTCAGGACTGAGCTCACCGCGGTGCCCCGGGCTCCGCCTTGCCTCCTACAAGCCCGCTGAGACTTTCTGGGAATTTGGCAAGATGGCTGTTATGTCATCGAGAGCTTGAGATGGGCCAGGGTGGGGGCATCTACATCATGCATTGATAAATGGGGGCTTTTTTTTCCCAGGAAACCTGGCTTTCCAGAACATTCTGAGTGTTCCCCATAATTTTCTTCCCTCCATGCAACCATCCGAAGCTACCACTGACGGTGGGAGGGTCCTGAAGCCCTGGGAGGGCTGCTCGAATTCTAGAGCTAATTCATCCTGCCCAAGGTGTCCCCTTGGCCTGAGCCCTTCGTTTTACAAACAGGGAACGTGGTGCAGATGGATGAGTGATCTGTCCTGGTGACACCCGCAGAGCATCAGAACTCAGCTCTCCTCTCAGTGGGCTCGTCAGAGTCACAACTTTGTGACGTGGAAAGACATGCAATAGATCGTTAATCAGTTTTATTTTGATTACATGGTGAACTGATCATACTGTAGATATATTTGATTAACAAAATATATTATTAAAATGAATTGTATCTGGGTTCTTTGTTTTACTTTTTTAACATGTGAGCCAGAAAATTTAAAATTGCGTAGCTGGCTGGCATCCTATTTCTGTTGGAGATGCTGGTCTATAGCTTACCAGCCCCTGGAACCAGGGGGACCCGTGTGTGCTCGTGTCGGTGTGTGTGTCAGGGCGTCTGTGCGCACCTGCTCGAGTGCACAGGTGTGAAGGGCAGGGTAGTTCCCAGGCCCCCTCCTGAAGGAGGCATCCCTCCTGCGTCCTCAAGGTCCAGGAAAAGCTGACTGTCAGCTGCACACTTACTGAGTCCCCCTCTTCCCCCAGGAAGCTGATGCCCTCGGATTCCAGGCCCCCAGGGTCTGCCATGCGTCTTCCCACTTCACCTCTGCATGCCTCCCTCTACGCCCACTTTCTCTTTCAACCCCTCCCCAGATGACGCTGTCATTTTGTCCTGTACCTTCCCTCGTTCAAAGACATTTAACCAGGGGCAAAGTTTCACAGCCTGGACCCCTGTCTGCTGGTCAATGGAGAGTTTGCCCCAGCTTGACCCAAGGCCCCACCCAAGCATTTCCCCTGCCGTCCAAAGCAGTTCCCTTTCCAGGTCTTGTCTGTTTGCTAGAAGACAGAAAAGCGCACGACCAGCCCCTGGGACAGATGCATGCGGCCATGTCTGAGCAAGGGAACAGCCTTGCAGAAGCTGGGCAGCCAGCAGTCCACACCCCCGCCCTGCAGGAGCGCAGCTGTGCCCAAGCCTCAGACCTGCCCACAGCCTCCTGGACGCGCACACTCTGCCGCCATCGCCTCCTGGAGCTCATCCCCAGGCTGGCGGGCTAGCTGCTCACGGCCAAGGTCTCTGCAGAGCTCCAGGGGCCGTGAGAACGAGGCGTGGAGCAGAGGGCGAGCTCCCAGTGCAGCCACATAGCAACTAGAGTCTCAGCTCCATGAAACTGCTTGACAACTGGCCTGGGGCTGCTTCCAGTGTAACCTTGCGGATTAGAGTCCTGGCTCCGATTTCTTTCTCTGTTGCCTGCCCCCGCTGAACAAAGCAGCCCAGTTGCTATTTGTTCTGTAAAGAGAGTCCCTGGGTAAAGTTTGGAACGATGCGAAATGTCTACAGAAGAAGTTCCACCGACACTGTCACCGGGACCAGCCCTGGTGGGGTGCAACGGGTGGGATGGAGAGGAGGATAGACCTGGAACATCCGTCGTCTTCCCTCCGTCACCCAGCCCCAGGCAGCTCCAAAGCAACTGTGCACACAGCCCCGCAGGCCCGCCCGCTTCTGACCGAGCTCCTGTCTGCAGGACCCAGCCTGCGAGCATTGGCAGTGCCTTTGGACAGGCAGGGACCGCACTCCTGACACTGGCGTGGCGGGGGAAGTCTGCCGTTTGTAATCATGGGCTGTGAACCGTTAGCGAACGGAGAACTTCCAGAGGCCATCGCACTTGATCGTGCGTTTGCTGACACTCATAAAATTATATCATTTCCACTCAGATGATCTTTCTCTGCTAGAATCCATAAGCAAAATTATTTTAAGGGCAGAGATCGTATCTTATTTATCATTGGACCCACAGTGCCTAGCATTATGCTAGATGTTCAAGGAAAGGTTTATTGTGAACTGAAATAACGATGCTATGTGGGAAAAAAAGAGAAATATTGGGATTTCAATTCTGCTGTGTGTCTCTAGACAAATCACTTACCCTCCCTGAGCTCTTGGTCCCTCATCGGCATAGTGAGTATAGGAACACAAAACGCATGGTCCTGTGGTGGAGATTAAATGATACGATGTCTTCACGACGTCTGGCCAGTAGTAGGAGCTCGTTGGCTATGTGATTAAAGTCTCTTAGGATCATCATGTTATCGTTGTGGGAGGGGGTTGGAGGGAGTCGATTCAGTTCTTTTCATCTGGCCGGGAAGATCAGTGAAGCCCCAGAGAAGCCAAAGGTCACAGAGAAAGGACAGTGGGAAATCTCAGTACTCATCTTCCAAGGCCTGGGCTGGATACGCTGCAGGGTACAGAGGCAGGCAGGTCATGAGGATGTTGGGAAGGTAGGGCTCATGCACAAGTAACTGGAGGCTGTAGCACGAGAGGGCAGGTGAAGGGCTGGGAGTCCAGCAGAGGGAGCGTCTGAGCCCCTCAGGAGGCCCGCTCAGGAGGTGGCATTTAGGGAGGGACTCACGCCCGGCACAGGTCCCGTGAGGCCCCTTCTCACTCAGAGTTTCTGCCTCGTATCCCCAGGAGACATCTCTGTGCGTGCTGGGGTGGGAACCAGGTGCCGAGGTGAGGCCTCGGGGAACGCAGTGTCCTCTGGTGGACACACCTGCTTCCAAGGATGCCGCTGGCCTCCAAGGCATCTTTGTAGGAATTAGGAAACGTGTCCCGCTAGGAAAGGCCCCTTGCTCGGGTCAGAGCCCCAGCTAGGCCAGCAGCACCGGGACTGGATTCCAGGGCCCACTCGGCCTGGTCCCAGACTGCAGCACCACATGCGATGGGGAGGGGCTTGTCTGCCCCCCAGACGCCAGTGTATTGATCAGCTCTGTCCCAAGGCAGGTGGCCGGAGGGCCCAGTGTCAGCCTTCCCACGTGGCCCCAGCATTCGTTCTCATGCCCTGGTGACCGTTCCTGACTCAGCCTTAGCCTCTAGCTTTGGACTCTGACCTTGGCTGTTGGCTCTGACTTGGCTGTGTTTGCTCCACTGTGACCCCTGGCCTGTCCCCTGTCCCCTCTCCTGACCCTGACTCCCCATCTTGGATTCTCTGGGTGGTAGAAAGACTCAGCTCTCCTGTGTTTTAACTTGAGTGGCCTTGAGTAATCGGTGGCATCCCTCTGCCTCGAGGTGGGTATGGTCATAGCCCCACCGCACAGGGGTGATGTGGGGTTAGACCGGCTACAACACTATCTACGTAAGGGCTCTACCACCGTGGAAGGGGTGTTCGCTTCCCTGCCCTCCGCGGCAGCTCACCTCCTGCCTACTGTGTTCAGCTCTGACCTCTGACGTCTGCTGGCAAAGCAGCACCTTCCTAATCTGGCAGGTGCTTCCGCTGGACGCCTTTTCTATGCCTGGCATTAGAATGACATGATTGAAACCAACAATGTCGACACTAAAAGAAAGCGGGATGGACAGGGGGCACCTTGTGAGCTAATGAGAGCAAAATTGCAGCAAGGGGACTTGAAGAAAGTCAGATGCTCCATCCAGCCGTGTCTTGGCACAAGGGCAAGCCCCCATCCCTGGGGTTAACACGGACACGTGTGAATGCAGCCATGGGAAGTCCACACATCTGTGGCCATGGGCCGGGGCAGCCCCAAATCCTGCACGGACTGGCTCCACTACATATTTAGACCTTTGCTGGTCCCAGGGCAAAAAAGTTAAATCTGCAGTATTCAAATCCCAGCTCTGCCATCTACTGGTGTGTTCTCCGGGCCTCGGTTTCCACATCACTAAACTGGGATAATAACCGTCTAATTCACAGCAACACTGTGAGAATTAAGAGAGAGTGTGCTTAAACACTTAGCCTGGAGCTCTGCACTGTAACAGGGAAGAACAAATCTGACTCCAAACTGGATCTGTTTCTTTAACTTTTGTATTCTGTTCTTTTGCTACAAGTTAAGAATGTTGCCTGTAGCCTGAAATATACAGGGTAGCCCATTCTCAAGGCTCTGACCTTTAAAGGTGTAACACTTTCCACTACATAGAGGTAAAGAGTTGCACAACAGAGAATAACACTTGCCTTGTTGGAGGTTTACAGGAACATCCTGACCTGACCCACTTTGACAGCTGCAAAAACAAAGGATTCCAATGCCAAGAAGTCTGCAACAACCTACCACACCCCATCCCCTTCCGGTATAAAAGAAGCCTGAATACTAACTCAGTAAGATGGTTCTTTGGGACACTGGTCCAGCACCTTCTCAGTCTGCTGGATTCCAATAAAGTGGCTCGTCTCTCAATTTATTGGCCTTCTGTGCAGTGAGCAGTCTGCGCCTGGACTTGGTAACACCAGGAGTCATTATCACCACGTTTGTAGCCAGTGACGTTCACATAAGGGCTCACAGTCACATGTCTGCTGTGGCAGAGGTTGCTCAGTGCTCACATCAACCCTTCTCCCCTTCCTCCGTAGGATCAGAACCCTGGGCACACGTGGGTGGCAATGTGCCCAGCTTCAAGCCTACCTCTCCATTTCTCTTGGAGTTAGTTATGGCCACGTGACCGTACTCTGGCCAGTGAGATGCAAGTGGCCAGAGAGGACAGTGTGGGAGAAGATGCCCTTCCCCCCGCACCCGGGGCACGTGCTCGGGATGGATAAGCAAAGAGCTGAAGGGATCTGGGTGCTGGGGGACTTGGTGGGACCCCCGCTGTCTGCGCTGCAACTGCCAGCATTTCTCTTCCACGAGAGAGCTGATTAAGCTTAGTTAGGCGTTTCTGCCACGTAGACCCCAAACTCATCCCGACTGATTCTGTAACTGATATTCAAGCAGGCAGTATGAGCCCGGGAAGGAAGAACCTGGGCGCTGACATTGGAGGTGGAACGATGACGGCAAGACTTGCCTACTGTGCGAGGGCTGACGCCACAGGAGACACCCCGCCTTTGCATCCTTATTTTGCGCATAGGGCCAGTTTCGACCTCTCATTGCATCGGGAGGAACCCTCCCTGCCAGGGTCCTGGAGCCTCTGTGCCACTTGCCTGGCCGCTGTGCTCTGCCCTGGTGCTTTCATCTTTCTGATAATTGCATAATCCCTGCATGAGCTGCTCATCACCGGAGCTGGATCTTCCAGGGAAAGGGAAGTAGGTTTGGGGGAACAGTTATGTAGCGTGACTTTTATAACATTGTTCCTAGAGAATGGTGTTTTGAGTTGCAAAATACTGACCTCAAAACCATGTTGTACAACTGGACCTAATTGTGAGGTGGAAATTGCTAAAATATTGTGTGTTTTAGCATGCTTCATGCTGACCTTCTCTCCTAATCTCTTTTTGGGACTGTGTACACCACAAACATGGCTGCCAGAGGTCCTTGAAGACACATGGCCTCCCTGGCAGGTCTGGAGTCTACGGGCTTTAGATCAATCTTTTTTTCCTCTCCCCTCTGGGACCCACACTTGGAGCGTGTGATGAGGGATGTTTCCTAGGACAGCGGAAATTGTTATGATTCTGGGACATCTTGGCCAAAGAAATCACATATTGCAATCAGTCCCCAGAGTTTTCTTTCTTGGAATGTGTGAAATCAGCCTGAAGATGGCTCTTGGAGAAATGCTCTTCCAATCACGAAATCAGCCCAGAACTGAACTATGTAAAGTCTCTCACAAGAACCTGAAAGGAAACCAGGCCAGAGAGGTCTATGACCTAATTAGATGTATCAATGTACCTAAACAAGGACCATGTCCTTCCGAACATGGTCAGGACAGGCGTAGAAAGTCCAAAAAAGGAAAGTCATAGAGACAAATGTTGGCAGTGCCCATCTGAGCACCACCGCAACCTGTGGGCCGGCGTCTACCTTCACTCCTCCCTTTGCTGGCGGGTAGCCCTGGGAGCCACCTTCTGAGTCCCATGGGCCCTCCCTTGTGAAGCTGGGCCGTGGCACAGACCCCCAGGGCCAGGGCTCCAGGTCTGTTTGCGCACAAATACAGACACAGCCACCGAGAAGCTGCTCATCCCACAGTGGGGCTGCCTGAGGCTGGATGGAGATGAGTGGAGGTTTCTCTGGGCCAGGGACCTTCTGAACAAATAATTACGGGGTGAGTAGGGGCCAGGGGTGCAGTGGGACAGGAGAGGATGTGACAACTCATCTAAGCCTTGGTGGCCAGTCCCGGCTAGCATGGTGAGGGAAGAAAATAGAGACATGCCCAAGGCAAGCCTGCAAGTCTGAGTCCCCTGCCTGGGGATCCCCGTTAGTCACTGTAAATGCAAAATCCTGGGCGCACCCAGGTGGGATCTGCATCCGCTCCTGGTGGCTCTAGGACCTTCGAGACAGGCTGCGGCCAGCCTGCCTTCCCTTGTGGGCTCAGATGAGAGGAGAGCAGGGGCAGTGTGGTGTGAGGTGAAGAGTCCGGAACCCAGGGGCCTGACCCTGCCGCGGAGGGCTTCAGGCTTACCCCGCGGGAACGAGGCTTTGAGGACCAGCCCTCGTCCTAGGCTGCAGCTCTGAGCGGAGGGGCTGTGATCAGCTGATTTTGAAGGTGTTCCTATTAATCATCAGAGCAAGGCTCGCATACACCCTCACTCCTAGCCTGGGTTCTAATTAGAAATCGGTCCTGCTGGAGCGGTCACAGAACCACCCCCGACTCCCCCAGGAGGCCCCAGAGCCCAGAAACTCACTCGCATGGACAGATTACGGAAAGCCAAGGCTGGTGAGAAAGGAGGAACGTGTCATACAATGGTAGCGTGATGGTGACATGATGGCCGAGCTGTGAAACTGTCTCAATTCCCCAAAAGGCCAAGGAGAAACATATCTGCTCAAGATGCTTTATTCACTAAACAACTGTTTGCATTTTGATTGTCGTGGTTCCACGTTTACAGAAGAGTGAAGAATGACACTATCTACGAGAACCTGAATGAGATAGTTTGCTCCAAGCAATCCCGTAAAGGCTGCCCGCAGAATTCTAGTTAGAACTACCCCAGGCTTCAGCTTAGGCATCTTCTCCCTTTAGAGTCCTGACACCTGTATTTGGAGGTTTCCCGAGTAGCTCTCACATACTGGGTCCCACAGGGAATTTATGACACATCTACACTGTTATTGTTCTCTGCGTCAATAAATACGACGTACCTCCCTCCCTCCCCTTCCAAAGAATCACAGAGTCCTCTGCCTTCAAAATAACTTGAGGGGGACCTTCCCGGTGGTCCCGTGGTTGAGACTCCGCCTTCCAATGCAGGGGACACGGGTTCGATCCCGGGTTGGGGAACTAAGATCCCACCTGCTGTGCGGTATGGCTAAAAAAAAAAACCACTTAAAATCTACTGACTTTGACATTTTTCCACCTCTGAGGTCTCTCCTGTTCCCAACCCTCCTGGTCCAAACAGCCACTGTCTCCCTTTTGGAGATGCACGATACCCCCTACCTGCGCTTCTCCCACCCACCCTGCCTTCCTACTGATTTTCTCTGCACAGCAGAGTGAGCGTTTTTTTTTGTTTTTTTTTTTTTCTTTTTTTTTTTGCGGTACGCGGGCCTCTCACTGTTGTGGTCTCTCCCGCTGCGGAACACAGGCTCCGGACGCGCAGGCCCAGCGGCCATGGCTCACGGGCCCAGCCGCTCCGCGGCATGTGGGATCTTCCCGGACCGGGGCACGAACCCTTGTCCCCTGCACCGGCAGGCGGACTCGCAACCACTGCGCCACCAGGGAAGCCCAAGAGTGAGCTTTTAAAAATAAAAATACGACCTTTCCACTCTCCCGCTTGGAGTCTGGCAGCGGCCTCCCCGTTTCTCTGCCCCGTGCCCTGCAGGCTTTCCTGGAGGCCTCCTCCCTCGGCCCGTCCTGTCACTCACTAACCTCCAGCCAGCCCGGCCTCTTCCTCCTGCCTCAAGCTGGTCAAACTCCCTCTGCCTCTGGGCCCTGCACAGGCCCCTCCCGAGCCTGTCCCGAAAGGCCTCCCTTTCCGCCGTGACTTATCCCTCCTGCTGCTGTGCGCAGCCTCAGCACCACTTCCTAAGAAAAGATGCTCTGATCACTCAGACAGGGCTGGTCCCCCTCTTCTACCATTCCCAGCCCCTGGGTTTTCCTTCACAACCCTTTCATCCCATGAATGATGGTGCAGCTCTTTCTCTTTTTTCTTCTATTGATGTATAGTTGATTTACAATGTTTCTGGTGTACAGCAAAGTGATTCACTTATACATTATATATATATATATATATATATATGCGTTTTTTCAGATTCTTTTCCATTGTAGGTTATTAAAATGTCTTGAATATAGTTCCCTGTGCTATACAATAGATCCTTGTTGTTTATCTATTTTATATACAGTAGTGCATATCTGTTAATCCCAAACTCCTAATTTATCCCTCCCCGCCTTTCCCCTTCAGTAACTGTGTTTGTTTTCTATGTCTGTGAGTCTATTTCTATTTTGTAAATGATTTGTATCATTTTTCTTAGATTCCACATATAAGTGATATCACATGATATTTGTCTTTCTCTGACTTACTTCACTTAGTATGATAATCTCTAGGTCCATCCATGTTGCTGCAAATGGCATTATGTCATTCTTTTATATGGCTGAGTAGTATTCCATTGTATATATACGAACCACATCTTCTTTATCCATTCCTCTGTCAATGGACACTGTGCAGTTCTTTTTCTAACCCCTTTCTCCTTATAAACCACAAGCTCCCTGAGGGCAGAGACATGTCCTCTGGTCACACTGCGTGCCTGCCTGTAGCACTTGCCACCTAGTAGACACGTGGTCAATCTTTGTTGAATGAATGAATGACTGTGTTAGTTAATGAATTCCAGTTCAGCAGCTAAACCAACAGTCCACCAAGTGACCCAAAGAGTCAGAATAGAGAGGTGGAAGAACTGCGTAGACAGAAGGGGTGTTTTTCTTCACTGATTTCACACTGATTTGCAGAAATACAGCTTTTAGGCATATGCCCCTACAGAGTCTTCCAAGAGTTGATGGTCATAACTCTCAAGAGTTGGTGTAACTCCAGTAGGGAGTGTACAGTGAAGGGCTGCTGGGCAGACAGAGGCGGGGCTCAGAATCCGCACCAGGACCCTGGTCTGGTCAGACTTGCTCTAAACCGGGATGACCTACAGCAGGGAGGCCCTGTCTCTGGAACGCTCCGGCAGAGGCCGAACAGCAGACATGAAGAGGGTCACGTAGGGGACCCTGGGGAGGAGGCTGTGTTGTTCCAAGTGCCCTTTCAACCCCTGAGACTCTATTGTGCTGCCTGATGCAGCCCTTTTCCAACGATGGCCTTCCTCCCAGAGAATCTGAGTCCAGCCTGCCCGCGGTTCTTGCTGCCCTGCCTTTCTTCTGGCTTTCTTACTGCTAAGACAAGGCGCAATTACTAAGACCAGGTCGGGGCCGACTCCTAGGTTGCTCTGAGACAACCAGGCCTTTCACTTCTGATTTAGAATTGGGATATCGAAAGCCGAGATCATGGTGCATACCTGAAATGAATGGTTACTTTGGACTTTTGAAAGCAGAAGCCAACTGAGTGAGAGAGAGAAAGAGAGAGTCAGACAGACAGACGGATGGACAGACAGAAGGCAGGAAGAGGAAGGATGAAGGAGAAAGAATAGTTGGGCCCT
This sequence comes from Lagenorhynchus albirostris, assembly GCF_949774975.1. Taxonomy (NCBI): domain Eukaryota; kingdom Metazoa; phylum Chordata; class Mammalia; order Artiodactyla; family Delphinidae; genus Lagenorhynchus; species Lagenorhynchus albirostris. The sequence continues at coordinate 4,045,671 of NC_083110.1, read as the reverse complement.
CAGAAGCTATAAGAGGGGTGTGTGTGTGTGTGTGTGTGTGTGTGTGTGTGTGTCTGTGAGATAGTGAGGAGAGAGTAAGGGGTGGGGAGGGCAAAGTAAGTCCCAACACCTAACCTTCATGTTTCAGTTTTCTTCTCTGTGTGGCCCAGATGTAACTTTACATTTTATGCATTGAAGTGCGAAATGATAGCTTGAGAAGTTTTCTGTTCTTTGCAACCGGTTTCCTAACCAAGATGGTCTGTGTACCTCGTGGGTCCAGGGTCTCTGCATCTCGCCTAGATTTCTGGCGACACCGCCCAAGAGTCTTCCATGGACACAGTTGATGCTCTCAGATAGGATGGCCCTCCGCTTTCTCTTGCTAAAATCCATCTGTCCTCTGAAGCAGCAAAAGGCTAACGGACAGGTGGGGAGAGCCACCAGCACCCCGCATCCCCCGGCCCATGGCTTCCTCTTTGGCAGGTCCACGTGCGTGTCCAGTTTTGCACAGGTGATCCAGCTAGAGAAAACCAAAGCCAGCACTCTCTTCAGCCTACAGGCACCACGTAGTGGACCATCTCCTGGTTTATACCATCCAACACGCAGCTTGATTCTGATGCCAAGGTAAGATGACTGTCTCACAGTCTGACCTACAACCGGATACGTTTACTCTGGAAGGCACTGGTTAAAGCGAGATTGCTAACCACCTGTGTATTCTACCAGATCGGAGGTGACCTCAAGTCAGAAAGTCTAGTGCTGGCAGGGCTCTCTTGCCTCTGCAGAGATAAACACAGATTGAGGCAGCAGCCATGGACGCTTATATGGAGTCACAGATGGGGAGAGCTGGAAAGAAACTGAGAATTAATCTAACCAGCGTCCCTCATTGAGTATCAATTAAAATGAATTAAATGATACATAAATATGTATTCATTGAAAACAAACAAGTACTGAGTACGAGGACTGTTTCCCTTATATCACATGCCCCACAGTAATTGTGTTAGCATTACTAATCATTTTGTATATTTACATAGACATTTTATATAAATGGAATCTTTCCATGCTTATTGTTTTCAGACTTGCTTCTCATTCCTTAAGAATGTGTCTTGGAGGTCTTTCCATTCAGTATACATTACTTTAACAATTGCATGATAGTCCGTGGTAGGGATGTACCCTAGTTTATGCAATAATCCACCAGCAATAGTCCCTTTAGTTTGTTTCCAATTTTTTATTAGTACAAACAGTGTTGCAATTATCTTTGCTTATCATTTTGTGCACCTGTGCAGGTATTTTTTTTAGACTAGATTCTTAAAGTGGAACACAATGATGGCATAAATACAAAAGTATATAGACATGGCCAAATTTTGATCCCTCAAAGATAAACAATTTATCTCCTAGGAACATTGTATGAGAGTGAATATCTTTTTCCATCAACATTAGGTATTTTCAGTCTTTTTAATTTTTGCCAGTCACATAGGTAAAAAAAGAAATTTGTGTTTTATATTGAACTTCCGTGCATACATTTTCACGTGTTTATTGGTCATATGAATTTCTTTATGTTAGTTAATTACCGGCTCCTATCTTTTCTAAAATTTTTTATTTTTCTTCTATTTATTGACTTGTAAAAACTCCTTCTATATCTTGTTCATTAAACATTTGTCCATAGCAATATTCTTAATAGTCTTGCTTATTTTTAAACTTTTCATCATTTTTGTCATAAATTGTGATTTTCAGGTAATCAGAATTGCCCCCCTTTTTCTTTGGAACACTTAAGTTCTATTTCTTGTTTAGAAAGGCCTTCTATGTGATGAGATTTCTTGCCTATTTTTAAATACTTGCTGTCCATTTACCTCTGTCCATTTGGAATTTGTTTTTATATATACGGTGAGCATAGTATCTAACTTGTCATAATTTATTCAACTAATTGATGAAATAATTTCATTATTTCACTACTGATTTGGAGTACAAATTTTATCACATATTGAGTTAGTGGTATGTTTCTTGCCTCTTTTTTTAATCCATTGATTTCTCGTTCTAATCATCTAGTCTAGGCTATTAATATTCTGGGGTTTTTTCTAGGTTACTTCTTTTTCATATATAATAGTTTTTTTTTGTGTGTGTGTGGTACGCGGGCCTCTCACTGCTGTGGCCTCTCCCGTTGTGGAGCACAGGCTCCGGACGCGCAGGCTTAGCGGCCATGGCTCAACGGGCCCAGCCGCTCCGCGGCATGTGGGATCCTCCCGGACCGGGGCACGAACCTGTGTCCCCTGCATCGGCAGGCGGACTCTCAACCACTGCGCCACCAGGGAAGCCCCATATATAATAGTTTTATTGAGATATAATTCACATACCATATAGTTCACCCATTTGAAGTGTACAGTTGAATGATTTTTAATGTATTCATAGACTTGTGCAATTGTCAGCACAATTAACTTTAGGACATTTTCATTACCCCCCTAAATCCCACACCCAGTAGCAATCACTTTCCATTTCCCCTGAGCTCCCCAGACCTAGGCAGTAACTGTTCTGCTTTCTGTCTCCATAGAGACAGAAATTTGCTTATTCTGGGCATTTCATATAAACGGAATCATACAATATGTGGTCTTTTATGTCTGGCTTCTTTCACTTAGAATAACGTTTTCAAGCTTCACCCATACCACACGTAGCATGTATCCGAACTTCATTTCGTTTTCTCTTTTTTAACTTCATCTCTTTTTATCGCCAAATAACATTGCATTATATGAATATACCACATTTTATTTATCCATTCATCAGTTGATGGACTGCTGGGGTTATTTCCAGGTTTGGCTATGATGAGTACTGCTGCTATAAACATTTGTGTAAAAGCGGACATGTGTTTTCATTTTTCTTGAGTATATTACTAACAGTGAAATTGCTAAGTCTTATGGTAACGCTGTGTTTAACCTTTCTGAGGCATTTCCAGACTGTTTTTTCACAGCACTGCACCATTTTACAATTCTACCAGTAGGGTGTGAGGGTCCCAATTCCTCCACACCTGGCCAACATTTGCTGTTGCCTTTTTTATTACAGCCATTCTCGTGGTTGTGAAGTGGTATTTCACTGTGGTTTTGACTTGAGCAAGGCTGTTGATGCTGGGCACCTTTCCATGTGCTGATTGAGAGGATGGGAGAGTAGGCATTAGATGGAAGAGGACAAACACATCAGATTGGAGACGCACAGCTGAGGAGCGTGATGACTTTCATATCTGCCTAACAACAACGGCACTTAACGTGTACTTGAAAAAAAAATAGTGGCATCTATTTCCAAGGCGAGGCCTGTTTTTAATCTTCAAGGTCACAAGATATTTGTGTGCCCTTTGTAAATACTCTGTGACCTAAATACTTGAAAACACTGACTTAAATCATTTAATTCATTTTTACTTCCCATTGCCTCCCTCTCAATTTACAGATAAGAACTAGAATCTTGGTTTTGCTAGAGTAACTTGCTTAAGATACTGGATTATCCAGGAAGAAAGACATCACGGGTGTCAGATTTTTTTTTTTTTTTGCATTTTAATGTCTTATGGTCCCACATACTCTCATGAGATCAAAACATTTGTCCAGTCCAGCACACCTCAGATGAGTAGTTTCATTGGCTTGGAGCTATCTTTTTAGGATCAACATTGCAAATAACTTGATAAAGGAGGTGGCATTCTCTAACATTAAGTTTGGCGTATACTTATAAACCATGCACTTATGTCATGAACTGGTCTTCATCCGAGGGCTTTTGTTTCTCTTCTTTTCTGTTAAAATACAATTTGCAGCCGTCTGAGGATAGCTGCTGAGGGTTACCGCCCCTTCATCTTTTGCAAGTCCTCTTAAACAAACACTCTGTACACAGGGCAAGGAGCTTGTACCTCATTCTGAGGGTGCTGAGTGCCGTAGCTTGCTGAGAATGTAGGCAGGTCTCTCCCCAGGACTTTAATGAAGGGTTTTTCTTTTCCTGTCGGTGAAGCGTCCCCATCCTAGTTGGTACAGAGGCACCTCGTGACCACAATGATGGATTTCGACTGCCTCAGATTGCTGAGTTTGGCAAATCTCTTCAACACGGTAACAGTTGCTAAGCATCTTGCCCAGCTGTGGCCTTTTTTGCTCCTGGAGCAATACAGTGGACATTATTCATCCCTTAGAAAAAGGCTATTAAAACATCCCACAAGACACTCAATTACATGAAGCAGGTGCCTGCAAGAGGAGACTAAACATTCCACAGCCAGATATGATGATCTGGTAGTAACTCCTGTTTCCTGAAAGCCTAATTTATTACTTGTCTCTCAATTAAAGTGAGGCTTTAGGCAGAAAATGATATTGTATTGGCTGGGCTGAACGTTCCGACGCAGAGGATATTAGTCTCACTTTCTCTGCTGAGTTTGGTTGGGACAATTTTAGTAATTAACCATCCAATTCTTCTCAAAGTCTCAACCATTGTATAGCTTTTTGTATTTTACCTCCAAGACTTAGCACCACAGACTCTAATAGATGCTAGGAGGAATTCTAAGCTCATGTAGCAAAATGGTTTGCTAAACAGAGTAAACTGGAGCCAGGCATCTCTGCCTGGTCGAGCCTGAAATGTTCCCTGTTACCTGTTTATCATAGTTTTCTCCCAGACAGGATGATACTCACTGGGAGGCCTGTCTGCCCTTGGCGCCCCTGGCAGACATTGCTAATCTATCACAGATTTCTCTCTTGTCGTAGAATCCTTCTCTCCGTTAGGACCAGAGAGCCACTGTGAATTGGTCAAAGTTGTCATGCTCCATGAAAACAAAATGCTTTGAGGGGCATAAGTGTTTTTTGATGAAAGTGTTCTGGGTGTAAAACCACTGATCTACTAAAATTCTCTCATTTTAGAGATAAAATGAAGGCTCGGTCCAAGGACACACCACAGTTTTACGGCAAAAACCAAAACGAGTTATTGTCTCTTATCTCCCGGAAGAATAGGACAGGGCATCTTTCCTCTTGTCGGTAGCCTCGCTAATCTTTACAGCTGTCTGCAAACAACTGTCTCTTTGGAATGATCCGGCCGGTACCTCGAATGCTTTCACCTCCGTGTACAGGTGGCCCTCCACATCCACGGGCTCTGCGTCAGTGGACCCAGTCAACCAGGGATCTAACATATTTTAAAAAGAAAACATTCCAGAAAGTTTCAGAAAGCAAAATTTAAATTTGAAGCATGCCGGAAACTATTTACATAGCGTTCACATTGTGTTTACAACTTTTTACGTAGAACTTATGTTGTGGTAGGTATTATAAGTAATCCAGAGATGATTTAAACAATATGGGAGGATGTCTGTAGGTTACATGCAAATACCGTGCCATTTTATATACAGGACCTGAGCATCTGCAGAGTTTGGGATCTGTGGAACCAATCCCCTGCAGATACCAGGGGTCCATTGTAAATGGTTCATCCTTCGTACTGAGAGCAGTAACTGTTGAAGCTAATGATTGTGTTCCTTTGGCAGTCCTACCAGTTCAGGATACACGTTTGTTAGCACAGACCTTGCACCCAGCTGACAAGAGGAAGACGGGGTGGGCGAATGGAGAGGAAGAGGGAAGAGCCTCGCTGAACATTGCATGCCGAGTACTCTACACATGCTGTCACATCAAACTCTGGCATAACTCTGACACAAACTCTGAATAACCCCACAAGGGAGACCAGTATCCCATTATAATAGAGAAGGGAACAGGCTGGAGATATAAAGAAACATGCCTAAGATCTGATAACTAGTAAGACCTTTGTCTAATTTGAACCCCAAACGGTATTATCACAAAGCTCGTGCTTTTGCAAATTTAAAGAATGTACAGATTTACTCTGAGAAAAACAATTTTCCATAACTTTGGATACGAACCCACAAATCTCCTGGTTTCTGTGGAGCCCAGTTTGAGAAACACCACATCAGAAGTGACGTGCTACCAGCGGGAAGGCCAAAATCACAAAGCAGTTAAGAGCTACTGGCTCTGGGTCTTCCCTGGTGGCGCAGTGGTTGAGAGTCTGCCTGCTGGTGCAGGGGACACGGGTTCGAGCCCTTGTCTGGGAGGATCCCACATGCCGTGGAGCAACTAGTGCCGTGAGCCACGACTGCTGAGCCTGCGCGTCTGGAGCCTGTGCTCCGCAACAAGAGAGGCCGCGATAGTGAGAGGCCCGCGCACCGCGATGAAGAGTGGCCCCCCGCATGCCACAACTAGAGAAAGCCCTCGCACAGAAACGAAGACCCAACACAGCAAAAATAAATTAATTAATTAATAAACTCCTACCCCCAACATCTTCAAAAAAAACTTAAAAAAAAAAAAAAGAGCTACTGGCTCTCAGGCCTGACTGCCAGCTGGGTCCAGCTCCAGCCCTTCCCAGCTGTGTAACATGGGGCAGGTCACTTAACACCTCTGTGCCTGTTTCTCATCTGTAAAATGCAGATGATAATAGCCATCCCGCAGGGTTGCTGTGAGGAGAAAATGAGCGCCTACCTTAGAAAATATGAAGAATGGTACCTGGTGTACAGTTAGGGAAACAAATGCATGCAGTGCTAGTGTCTAAGTATGAACCACACGAAACATAGAAACCAAGCTGGAGTTATGAGCTGACGATCTCAGAAAGTACATGCTGAGTTTTTTAAATAGTAATAGAAAACGGTAGGACAAAATTTTAAAAAACCAAGTCATTCTCAAACATTCTGATCTCTGAGAATATATCCTCCCAGCCTAATTTGAGAAATACTGCAAAGAACTGTTATTTGTTAAAATATCGAGCCAACCTTGGCTCCCACCCATTAAAGGGGAGGCCTGCACAATTCACCTCCTCTTGTTTATGACTGTGAAAGGATTCTAAAGAGACATAGTTCAGCCCCGGAAACAAGGCTAGTCCGCAGCAAACAAAAGCGTGCAACTAATTAGATGAGTGAATTGATTGTGAGGTGTGGCCTATTTGCAGACAAGCTCAAACCCAGCATTGACACCTCTGAATCATCAGAGCCCGAGGGAAGGGTCTGGATCCTGGGACACTTACGCCAGTCATGGAGTGGGACGCAGACCCCAAGTTCCTTGCCCCTCTCGCAGTCCTGGATTCTGGGGTTTTCCCTGTGCAAGTTTTCCAGTTCTTTGTCACCCAAGAGATATGGGAACTTTTAAGTTATACCAGCTCTACTGCTCTGATCGGAAGCAAAAAGCATTTCACCCCCTTGAAACAATAGATGCTTATACAGCAAAGAAAAAGATGCAAGAGGCAGGGAAGTAGGCACTAAATTACCCAGTAACCAGCATCATTTGCTTCTTCCCCAGCGCTCAGCCCTCCCGGTTCACACGTCTTGTATCAAAGTGCACTTGTATCTAGAAAACAGCGCGAGAGCATCGGGAATTTTCTCAGGAACAAGCAGCTTATTGATGAAAGAGGGCAGAGTTGGAGAAAACGCTAGGCAGACAATAGAGTGCTGAAATCAATGAGGTAGAAATGAATGCTTCCCCATCATTTCAGTCAGATCAATCCAATCACTGAGCTAGCTGGTCATGATATAGAAAGGTCCCCAGGAAACCTAACAGTACAATCAGTGTTCGAGAAGATGTGATCCAGACAGCTAATCTCTCCCCCCAAGGCTAAGGCCAAATGACTTGCTTTTAACAACCAGGAAGGAAGAGCACTGCTCTTTACATCTTCCTTTACAAGCTGGTCGTCATTTGCCTCCTTTCTCTGCCCTATAAGCACTCTGGTTAAAAATTCAGGAGTGATGCCAGCTACCAAGGTAGACGGGTGTGGAGTATATGACAGATAAAGTAATCTAGCACTATTATTAACCACAGGCATGTTGTTTCTAGGCTATTTCATGGCTCATTTTCAAAGCACCATCCTTATCAAAGAAAGGGAAATGTATTTCTTACGTCTAGGGCAGTTACAGTGGTCTGCAGTGAATGGGGTTGCTGTGACAACGTGACCAACTTTTCCATGGTTGGCAGGTGAGTAAACTGGGTTTTACTAGGAGTTATTAAATATGGTTTTTGGCTGATTTACTACCTGCTGGGTTTCCATAGAAGTTGAGCATATAAATACACTAGGCCCGCAGCATTAATCTTTGGTTTTAATTCATTGTTGTTTCCAACATGCAGACAGACGCGAGTGGCTGTGCTGAGGAGATGCGGAAGCAGAATGCTAGGGCTGCTCCTATAACAGGGACCAGAGCATATGTGGGTGGCAGGCATTGCCCACCTCTTGCAGTCTTAGCAGAACTGGTCCAGTCTTCCTCCTGTCGAGATGTACAGTGGTCAGGGACTTCCCTAGACAGGGGCATCCTGGGATCTTCTAGCTGCCCTTGCACACATGGTCCCCACTCTGGGTCTTGGCACTCAGTGGCCCCCCGGCAAGTCTGTGCTGACCCTGGAGCCCCAGTTGTCCTGATAAGATGGCCCTATCCCTGCATCAGGAAGTTTACTCTCCTGCTCTTAGTCAGGCCACCTTGCCCCCATCCTTTCTGCAGCTCTCCCATCTCCAACTTTCCTTCCTCATCTCTGCAGAAAGACCAGTGCTAAGAAGGAGAATAAAGTTAGAACTGATTTTCCATCCATGCTTCATCTCAACCGGCCTTCAGCTCCCTTGGCCACAGTTGCTGTAAGAACCTGAGCTTCACTGTCTCACTGTGGCTGGGTCATCCCCCCATCTGACTCAGGCTTTCAGGCTTCTGACACGCAAACCCTGCACTCCGGGAATCATGGCCATTCATCAGCATCCCCACTCCAGCCTCGGCTTCCTAATGAACATTCCCTTAGCTTCCAGTTAATGCGGACCTGGCCCTCTCCCGAGGACCAAAAATGTGAGCATGTCTCCGTCTTTCCCCCACGAGCACTCCTGTCATCAGCCCTAGAGACGCCAACGTCGCACACACACTTCATCCGACGTTCTTCTCCCTGACAATGACATTGTCCACCTTCCAGCCCGCCCTAGTCACCCACTCCACTGCCCTTGACCACAGATTCTCCAGCATCCAGTTCCAAGCATTCAGATTTCTGACCCCACCTCCCTGTTTCAAGCTCACTCCCTCTCATATCCGGAAGCCAACCACTCTCTGTCCCCTGAGGACTGTCATTCTATAGCTTCTACCATCTTGAAAGCTCTTCATATTCGCACTTTCTTTCTTCTCAGCTTAAAGTCCATCACTTTGATCACTCCTGTTCACACATCCTCAGCGAGTCTCTGCTGTAGAATCCGTAACGAAAGCTCTGGACCCCTGCTCCAGGCCTCTGTGTAGCCTGTGGACTCGTCTGGGCCTTCTGCCTGGGTCACTGGTTTGAGTGTTTACCTTCCACCTGCATCCTCAGTCCCCTCTCACAACCATTCTGGGAACAGAACACCTGCATCTGCGAGCCAGCTGGTCAGCCTCACGGTCTGACTTCCTCGCCCAGATCCAGTGGCCTCCTTTGGAGACAGGCTGGGACCTGGAACCTGGGACCCTTTGCTGCAGTGCTTGCACCTGGACAAAGGTCTCCTTGAGCAACAAAATACAAAGAAACTATAAGGGACTAAAAATAGCTACGGGCATGCACAGGTGGGGCAAATTATGGACAACAAGATACAAAAAGACTAAAAAACCCAACTGCCACTTCTGAAGAGCTGGGAGCAAAAGCAGGGCACTGCGCACGCCCCCTGCACACGACACCACCTAAGGGGTGGGCAAAACACCTAAGCCACGTCTCCGGCCCGACCCCTGGACGCACCCCTACCCTCACCCCCCTATAAGTAACAAGCTCACCCCCTGCCTCAGGGAGCAAGCAAGCCAGGGAACCTGTAACTTGTTCTCCCTCCCCCCTGCTGCAGCAGCAGACCCAATGAAGCTTTGCCTGAATTTCTTGTCTGGCCTCTTAACAATTTCTATTGATTAAGGAGGCCAAGAACCCTGGCTGGCAACAGTTTTCTGGCAGCCCCAAATGCTCCCCTCCTGAAAGACCCATCTTTGACCACAGACCTCATCCTGAATTGGGCTTCAGTTGTTATTATTGCTGTTATAACAGCACTTTGTCATTAATATTATCGCAGCTAATTTTGTTAAGCACTTGGTATATAGTGGTTCAACTAATCTTCACAATTACCCTGTGAGACAGGCTCTATTATCATTCCCATATTATTGAGGAGAAATATGGGTGTTTGGAGGGGTGAAATAAATTACCCCAGGTCACCCACGTGGCCTGTAGCAGTGGTAGGATTCAAATCCAGACATCCTAGCTGCAAAAGCCACTACCCTGCTTCTCGAATACCCTTTATTAGGTGCTAGACCAAGGGCTCCCTACTAAGAAAGGATCACTCGCCCACACCACCCTAAGCGAATCTTCAGAAGCCTTGCCCAACACCTACCCAAACTTAGGCTGTGCTTGTGTCGATCTGTTTGGGGCGGGGGGCCTCCAACCTGCCATGGATCCAGGGCAGATCCATGACCATCTGTCCCCCCAACAACTGGGTGGCCTCCTTGGCCTGGGGCCAGTTGATGGCCATAGTACTTGATACATGGTAGGTGCTGAAGAAATTCTGTTGCATGAGTCGTCATGGGCTCATTAAGAGCACACCATTGGAGGGAAAGTTATTTATTACGAAACAAACTTTGGAAAGATAAAAATAAGACTAAGTACCAGGAGTGAGAAAAATTCTTGAAGAGAAGTGAGAAAAAGTTGGAAGAATATTGAAAGAAGAGAAAAAGCATAAAGAAACCCCATAACTCACAGCAGCATTATTTTTACCTACATGGTCCTTCTTTATTTTCCGTCCCTGGCACCAAATAATTCATCATTCCTGTTTCATGCTAAGTGCTCCGAAAATAGCACCTAGCCCCAAATTTGAATGGGAGATAGTTTAGAAAGAATAGCAAAATGTTGAACCATCTGAATTCCTGAGTTTTCTGTAGTGTCCCCCGTCCCACCTCCCCACACACCTGGCGTCATTGCCCTGCGCTCACGCAAACACTGCAAGAACAACAGAAGTGGGGCAGGGGCACACCTGATATCTAGTGGGAGAGCTGAGTGTGCGTTAGTGTCTGCCGCACATTCCTCTATGTCTGTCCTGCACGTGGCACCGTAGCCAGAAAGCCCAGGATCAGCATCAGCTTCCCATTGTAGTGTGTGTGTGTGCGTGTGAGTGTGTGTGTGCATGTGTGTGTGTCTGTGTGCTGCGGAGACACTGAGTAGGTGGCGCGTACGTGGTGGGGGTTGGCAGCCTGGAGCTGAGCTATAACACATCCGTGCCTGGGCTGGGGGAGGGGGCAAGGGGGGTTGGCCACACAGACAAGGCGCTGAAAAGCACAATACCTTGAGAAGACAGCTTTTGTGAGCAATGCACGTAGTACCATAGCCCGACGCAGCAGCCGAGACGTTTCAGAAGCTCCTCGAACGATTATAGACTCTTAGCTTTCCATTTGGAAATGAGTACTTGGAAACAGTTCTTCAAATTAGATACTTTAAAATCGCCCCCCGAACCCTCTTGATACTATGAATTCGCACTAAGTTAAAGAGAGGATTGGTTTTTCCCTGGAAAGGAAACTTCCCCATCAAGAAGTAATTACGGCCGGCACATCCCGCGTGGATGAGACTTGCGGAGCCTAGCAGTCACTCCCCACTCTGCTTGTGGCTGTCCGGCCAGGGCTCAGCCTATGGACGCCTGCCCTGGCCCCGACCTCTCCGCCCCCATCACCAACATGGTCGTACTCTTCATCAGTTGTCCAGTATTTCACTTGTCCAGAGGTTGGGCTAAGAGATTTACATTCAGAATCCCACGGAAAGCTCACAGCACCCCTATGTTAATCATTATTTTTCCCAGCTTTATGGATGTGGAAATCGACACTAAGTAGCCGGGTGCGAATTCAAACTCAGGTTGGTTGGATGTTCATCACAGCAGCAGCATGAACCTCAGCAGAAGTGCACACCGTCGGGATGGAAGACAACCGGGGCGCCAAGCAAAGCGAGGAACCGTCCACAGAACCGGCTGGTCTGGAGCTTCCCAGCCTCTGCTCCTGGTGGCTGGGGGGCTGATGGAAGTCCTGGGACAGTCCTTCAACCCCTCTCCCAGTGGCCAGCACGGCGGCTGCCAATGTGAACAGAACCAGAGTGACAGCCCTGGTCCCCTCTGTTCGGGGAAAGCCGGGCTCCGTCTTTAAGAGGAAGGGCTGCCACTCTCTTCCAGGGCTCCTGTGCGAATGCATTTCCTATAACTCAGGAGGTATAGCTCGAGTTTGCAGGGGCACTGTTCCCACGACCCTCACACTCTACACAACTGGGGAGAAAAGGACGCTTTGGACAGGATGCGGCTCTTATCTCTTCTCTCCCTAAGCGTTCTGCTCAATAAAGAGTCTGTGATCGCTCTTGAAGATGGTTGCCACGGCTCTTGCTCCAAAAGCCCGAGTGCCGCTGATGCAAGGCGCCTTGCCTCCAACCCCACCCTCATTTCTTCTATCTCACCCAGGGAAACTGACTGCCCGTCTGGGCTTTTGATCAGGCGGTGGGTAGGACCTCTGTGAAGGCCAGAGGAGGGGCTCAGGGGGCAAGCGGAGCCGTCCCCAGGCAGGCAGGACAGGCTAGGGGCGAGCAGCCCATGTTTGAATCCTCAGGCTTGCATCCCTCTATTTTCCCACAAAGCTCCGCCCATGCCTTCAAGTTCTCGGCCTCCACTCCTGCCGCCTCCTGGCTGCTACCCTGAACCCGCCCTCCTGGGCCCTGTGCTGCCCCCGGTCTTTTATTTGTAAGGGATTTCACTTCCTTCTCTCAGTTCCTCAGGATGTGCTGAGCTTGGTTCCCGGGGCATCAGTACAGTAGACACTTCTGGAGAATGGCTGCCTTCCTTGCTCTGTATTTTTTGAAAACTCTCCATCACCTTTTCCCTTGCTGCCATGTTATTAACAAAAGCACCAATACCTCCCTTCAGTGCCTCCAGTGGTGCTGCCCATTGCACAAAAGGACGCGGGTGATCACTTAACGCACTCTAAAGGGCCTGGAGTAGACCCTTCTCCACCTGTGCCCTTTGCACAGGGAAAGGGTCTTCTGGACCAAGAGAACTGCCTACCTGGACCCCACGATCACTCACCACACTCCAGGTACCCAAATACCAGAATCCCCTGCTCCAATGTCACTGAAACTTATTTTAGGGCCTTTCTGGACTCACGTCCAGGGCCATCCTCCCGGGCAGGTTCTGCAGCCAGTGCTCTCACTAGGTCAGAGGCTGTGGCTGCTTTGGGGGGTGTGGACAGAACCAGGACGTGGGCAGGGGTGTTCACCTGGGTGCACGTGAGGATGCTGGTGAGAGAGGAAGAGCCACGTACGGGAAGAGAAGCGAAGATGTGAGGACGAGGGGAGGGGAATGGAGATGCGGATTCTGAACTAGAACCCAACTTTCCAGGACATTTTAAAAATTGAGACTTAATTCACATTCTGTAAAATGCACCCTTTCAAACTGTACAATTCAAAAGTTTTTACTATATTTACAAGGTCTTACAACCATAATCACTGTCTAATTCCAGAACATTTTGTCAGCCCCAAAAGAAACCCGATACCCTTTAGTAGTCACCCTCCTGGTCTCCACCAATCTTTCTGTCTCTACAGATTTGCCTGTTCTGGACATTTCATACAAATGGAATTGTACAACATGTGGCTTTTTTGTGACTGGCGTCTCTATTTTAGCATAATGTTTTCAAGGTTCATCCATGTAGGAACATGTATCAGTACTTCAACAGTGGCTCAATAACATTTCATTATACCACATTTTGTTCAGCCACTCATCAATTGATGGGCATTTGGGCTTCTTCCACCTCTTGGCTAGTGTGAATAATGCTACCAGGAGCATTCATTACTTTTGGGGCAGACTTGTGATTTCACTTCTCTTGGGCACATACCTACGAGTGGAATTGCTGAGTCGTATGATAATTCTAAGTTTGACTTTTGAAGAATTTCAAGACTGTTTTTCCAAAGTGGCTGAACCATCTTCCATTCCCATCACTAATATATGAGGGGTGCAATTTTTCTGCATCCTCACCGACATCTGTTATTATCTGTTATTTTTATCAGAACCAACCTAGTGGGTGTGAAATAGTACCTCACTGTGGCTTTGTTTGTATTTCCTTAAGGGCTAATGATGTTGAGCCGCTTTTAACGTACTTTTGGCCCATTTGTATTTGTTCTTTGCACAAATATATATTCCGATGCTTTGTCCATTTAAAAACTGGGTTATTTGTCTTCTTACTTTTGAATTATAAGAGTTTTAGAAAATAAATTCTGTACACTAGATCCTTGTCAAATATGTGACTTGAAAATATATTCTCCCATGCTGTGAGTTGTCTTTTCACTTCTTTGATGGTGTCCTTCAAAGCACGAAAGCCTTTAATTTTGATGATGCCCAATTTATCTTTTTCTTTTGTTGCTTGTGCTTTTGTGCCACATCTAAGACACCATTGCTTGATCTAACGTCATATCTATGTTTTCTTCTAATTCCAAGTCATTCTGAAAGAATAGTGGTCAAGTTAGAAGGGGAGAACTTTTTTTATTCATCAAGTTTTTAGTTTAATTTAAAACTTGTAAATATGTTGATGTGGCATACGACCCCCCATTTGTTCCAAGCCCTAGAGTACTGACGGTGGAGCTTGACGTGGAGAAGCAGAATTAACTATGAAGTTCTGAAGTGATGGATGCATTAACTTTGCTTTCTGGCTGCCTAGTTCTCATTCTGCCCTTGATTTTCCCGTCTAGAAAATTCCTCACTCAACCCAGGCCTGCTTCTGGTCCTAACCATCAATATGTCTTCTAAATTTCACAATATATATTTGAATTTTAAAAATAAAATGTACTTAAACTCCACTTATAATTTATATTTTAACACAGATGCCTCTGATTTTGAGATTAACTCAATGGTTCTTCCTTGGATACATATGCATTCTTTTAGGCATTGTAATGGTCTGAATGTTTGTGTCCTTGCAAAATTCATATGTTGAAATCCTGATGCCCAATGTGAAGATATTAGAGGTGGAGACTTTGGAGGTGATGAGGTCATGAAGGTGGGGCCCTCATGAATGGGATTAGTGCCCTTATAAAAGAGGCCCCAGAGAGCTCCCTCACCTCTTCTACCCTGTGCGGACACAGTGAGAAGTCAGCCATCTATGAACCAGGAAGCAAGGTCTCACCAGACACGGAATTTGCCAGAGCCTTGATCTAGACTTCCCAGCCTCCAGAACTGTGAGAAACAAATTTCTGTCATTTATAAGATACCTAGTTTATAATATTCTGTTACAGCAGCCCAAACAGACCAAGACAGGCATCACTGAGGGAAACATGCAGATAAGTCCCAGTGAGAGTGTTGTTGGGATGCCTGCCATCTGGAGAACTCCGGAACCTCAGACCATGGTCCAGAGTCATCAGCAGAGCAAGCTGCAGAGGTCCACTGAGTCACGGAGCAGAAAAGTGGCCCTTTAGGAAGGATGTGGGTAGCAAGCAAGTTAGTTCTGTGGGAAGTCAGAGTCAGCACCACCAGCCCAGTCCACAGACTGTCAAGCCTAGGGCCATGGGGCCTTTTCCCTCCTGTGCTCTGGTGGCTCCACATCTTGTTTTTAGACCTTGGTGCCTCTCTCTGTGCCCCAAGCTGTCTCTTATTTTACTCCTTCTCCTTTACTCCCATGCCCGTGTCACTCATATTTTCCAGTGATCACATAAAGTCCAAAAGAGTCCAAACAGTCTCCTAGGGACAGATTTTTGCCTCGGTGGGTCGGTGGGATGGGCACAGGTACCTAGAGTTCTCAATTCCTGCTTCAGTCCACTTACTACTGAACAGGTGTCAGTGTCACAGCACCTCGCCCCTCCTTGGCATGAATCCCATGTCCTGTTGTCTGTTGAGGCTGCAGGGCAGGAGTTAGATGGGCAGAATGCCAGACTTGCTCCTTCTAAAGCAATGACTGAGGTTTTATGAAGCCAAGGCCTATCAAATTCCTCCACAGACGGAATCCTCAGACTTGAGGTGTTGAAACCCAGTTGCTTATCCTCAGCCAGGCCTTCAAAACGCATTGTCTGCGTCTGGTGTTTTCCTGCCTAGAAAGAGATACCAGATCGGCACAAACAGAGATTTTAATTCAGCTGCGTTTGGTCTACGGAAACAATTACTCAGTTTTAGTGGCCCAGACTCTCCAGCGCTGATGAAGACAGGATTAGCATTTTAAGGATTGCCTCCTATTATTTAATTACGAAGGATTTATTGCTAGGGGATGCCGAGCACACACCAGAGGAAACAAAGGTCAAGGTTGATGGGGCTGGCTCGCTGCCAACCTAGAAGCCAACTTACACTCTGAAAGCTCAGAGAAACTCCAACCCTGCCAGGTGAGACGTTAGAAGCGGGGAGAAATGCAGAACACTTTGTGCACTGTGGAAGGGGAGCCCCAGCTCCCTGAGCCTTAATTACAGTTAGAAGGTGTTCTTCCCCCCATCCCATCCCTGCCGAGAACGGCCCCATCATCTGTTTCTCCGCTTGCAGAGCAGACCGTTTATTTCATGAGTAGACGAAGCTCTTGGAAGGGGAGCAGCAAAGCCAGATAATAAACCACGGCAGTGAAGTGTCCAGAGCTAAATAACTCAGACTCACGGCTCTCGTAATCTGCCCTGGCCGCAGAGTGTAGTCTATTAAGAAGCTCATTTTCTTCCCATCTAAGCACAAACCTCTAGTCTTTTCTGACTGATGTTCAAGTTCAATGTGTCGGTCCAAATGCTAATTGACCTTCAGACTATAGATTTCTTCCTAGTTCTTTCCCAGGGGTATTCGCATTCAACGGGTGCCAAACTCTAGCTCAGAAAGTTTTAAGCTACTGCTTCAAGGCAGGAGTCCACAAGTGCAGGGAGTAGATATCTTTCTTAGGGCCCATAAATTGAGACGGATGCTTGTCTGCCTCTGGGCACACAAGACTCTAAAGGGCTTCTCAGCATCGAGGGTATTTGTCCAGTAGCCGTTGCCAAGACTTCACATGGGAACTGCCCTTTATAATTTACAAAGCCCTGGGTGGACATCTATTGCCTGTCCATCCACCACCCTCTGGCCCCACTTCTCCAGCTTCTGGGATGTTTTCCGCCCCCATCTCCACCATGCGGTTCCTGCAGGAGGGCCCATATTTCACAGACCCTGTCCTCCTGGCCACAGTTGATTGGGTGAAGGCTGGTCACCTGACCTAAGATGGGCCAACCAGAGGCCTTCCTTGTAATTTTGGGGAGCAGAGTCAGTTCTCTCTGTTGGTGAAACAGTGGATGTGAAAGCTGGGTTGTCATTGGCTTTGGGTTCTGACATGTGCAGAAAATTAGTCTCCAGAGAAAGAGATGAAGCCTCCCAGCAGAGAGGTAAGAAATGAAGAGAAAGTTCTGGCAGCGTTTCAGCCTCTGGTTCTAGGAGCTCTTGGGCGTGGCTGTTCTCCCTTCAGTTAGTGTGCATGAGATCCTCCAGCACCCTTTTACAAAATTCCCCATTTTGCTTAAAAGTGGGAGTCCCGTTTTTTGAAGGCAAAATAGCTCTGATGATTTCACACACTTTATCTCATTTTAATCTCCCAATAGTCTTGTCTGGAAGGTATTATTACCCCCACTTTGGAAATAGTAAACACGAGGCCCAGAGAGGTCAAGTAGGTGTGGAAAGTCATGTAGCTCTTACAAGGCAAAAGCAGGACCCGACCTGGTCTGGACGTTTCAGGCCCAGGGTTGAGTCCTAAGACGCCTGGCCGCAGCTTGCAGTGCACTGCCCATGGCTCTCTAACCTTCGGCACCTTGCAGGCATGGACAGGCACGCCTCTGAGAGTGCTGCTGTTATAAAAGGCGGGTCTATTCCCTCAGCGTGCTCCCCTTTCGGCTTCATTTGCAGCGTTCTCTCCAGCTCCTGCCACTGTCACTTAGATTTTAATTCATCAGCTCGGCTGCAGCTGCTGTCATCTGCCGGGAGTTTGCTGGTTATTAACTATCTCCAGTATTCTCACCCGGGAGCATGCTCCAGCTGACTTAGACGTTGGATGAATTACACACATCGACACAGCACTGCCTCCCCGGACAAGATCTTTCCCAAGACCCCCAAGACGCAGGCCTGTTCCGCTGTCCACATACCCTGACCCGGGGTTTCTAACTCAGCCGGAAGTTCTCCGTGTTGTCTATTCCAAAGACACCGAAGGGTTTGTCAAACAAAGGAGAGCTGATGCCTCAGCTACCAGGGCTCCACCTGCCAGGGCACAGCCCCTCTTGCCCCGCCGCCCCTCACACCTGTCCTGGCCTCTCCTACTGCCCTGGGCCCCTCCCATCTACCCTGGCCCCTCCCACTCTCCAAGGAGGGCAGCCAGGGAACAACACAGCTTTGCCCTCATCACAGCCCACCGGTAACTGAAGAGAAACACCTTGGGACAGGTGGCTTTGAGGAATCAGGTCTGAACCTGCAGGCAACAAACCCGTTAGCAAGAGCCTGTCCTGCCCTTGGCTCCTCACTCTCTTCCCTTTTTCTTTCTTGTTGGGAATCTGGCTGAGACCCAGGCAAGGGCTGGCCCCTCATAGCCAACAGTTAGGACTAGAGTGGCTCAGCCCAGGAGAATGAAAATCGGGATTGTTTTACAGATACTTTTTCCCTTTTACAAAACTCTATGTTGGGGGAAAACAAGGATTAACTATAAACTTCCAAGCGAAGAAGATGATTTTGTAAAAGAAAAATCCTGTATAGCCACAACTTCTCAGTTCTCCTTTCTCCATAGAGCTCCTGGTCCTTCTTTTTTTTTTTTTTTTGCAGTACACGGGCCTCTCACTGCTGTGGCCTCTCCCGTTGCAGAGCACAGGCTCCGGATGTGCAGGCTCAGCGGCCATGGCTCACGGGCCCAGCCGCTCCGCAGCATGTGGGATCTTCCCGGACCGGGGCACGAACCCCTGTCCCCTGCATTGGCAGGCGGACTCTCAACCACTGCGCTACCAGGGAAGCCCTCCTGGTCTTTCTTGGCCCTCTGCACATCCGCACTGGGGAAGCAGTCTGACCTCAGTTTTCCAGGTGCGTCCTCCAGGGCTTAGGTCCAGAGCAAGTTAGCAGTGAAGGCAGTAGGAGAAGCCAGGCCTCTCGTCAAGGACTCTTGTCCATTCGAAGCCATGCCTGGCAGCCTTCGAATATAAAACACTCTGATGGATGACTCAGACCTGAGACCCCCAGAGCGGGGTTGATTAGTTCCAGGCCATACATCCAGTCCAACAACAAGATAACTGTCCTTGCTTTGAACACAATCTCAAATGTTTCCTCATAGGCAGGTAGTTAGACAAATTATAATTGTCCATCAGGGAGCTGAGCCTTACACTCTGACTCTACCCAAAAGGAACGGAACAACCAGCTGGTACCAAAGTACAGCTTAAAATGACAAAGCCACGCTGCCTCAAGACAGGATGTCCAGAAGACGGGACACCATATTTCGTGGTGACATTTGGAGAAAGGAGATCATTCACAGCCCTGTGATCTACAGGAAGTCCAGGAACCAAAGCCCATGTTCTTAAACCCAGCAAACAAAGAACAGTTGCTGTTCTGAGCAGCCTCAAAGGTCCCACTGGGCTCTCCTTTCACAGCTCTTAGAGCATCAGAGATATGACACCTCCCCCAGACTTCCATCTTAAACATCCCTGGAAGAACGATCCGACCCCAAAGTTCTAATATATGCATGTCCTTCACTTAGATGACGTGCAGTCAAACCTGTCTCGTGGAAATACGACATAGGGGGATTAGGTGAGTGGCTTGTTACAAGAAGGCTGCCAGGAGTCAGAAGCTGCAACCGTAATACTAGTTAAACTTACTGAGTCCTCATCTTGCGCCACGCTGTCTATGGTGCTAAGAGGTTCACGTGCAGAATTTACACAATCCACTCTGTAACCGTATACGGTAAGTACTATTATCATTTACATATTGCAGACGAGGAATTAGAAGAGGGGTTTGAAATGGAATTTGTTCCCTAGAAAAGGAAATGCTCAAAGCTGAGTTTCAAGTAAGTATGGGACTCGGTGGGCATTAAAAGCAGCACAGTCAAGTGAATTTTGAGTCAAGACTGACTAGATACCCTGGGAGTTTCAAAGAAGGAGCAGACAGGAGCTCTACCCTCAGAACGTACAACTCTGAGGATTAACTATGCATGCAAACAGTTCTTCCGGAAATGTCCTGTAGACGGTTTTCATTAGCTTCAAAAGAATTTGCAGAGATATTATCCAGGCCCGGCTCAGTGCCGCTTCTCAGTTATAGGAGTGAAACAGGAGAAAGGCAGCTGATCAATATCGACTAGTCCATCAGGCAGGCCCTGCCTCTTGCCCTTGTTTCTTTGGAGCATTTCCTTCAGTGCTGTGACAAGATGAGACCAATCCCAGCTGCCTCCACCTCTGCAAGAAAGAGCTGACCCCTTAAGGAGATGGGCTGGAAGTCTCTTGGTTCTTAGAAAGAGACTTGGTTGAAAGGTACAGTTGAAAGAGAGAGGAAGAGCGTCTAGAATAGCAACCCAACCCAAACAAGCACCACACACATAATTTCAAACGTCAAAATACTCTTAGAGAGAAATGACAAGCTTCCTAGTCATATTGATTTTTGACGATGCCTTCTCCTGCCCACACCAGCTGCCTCGCAGATGGTTTGGCATCCAGTATATCCATCCTGCTTCGTTTCTACTGTGGACTGGCTGGCATCATGCAGGATTTGGTCTGGAACTCAGGAAGGAGGGAGAGTGGTCCGAACCACACCGGTCATTTCTCTGACGCTTCCCTGCTGTGCTCACCACCACCACGTGCTGATGGGAGCCACTGAGTGCTCTGGGCACCTCTCGTTCAAGAGCTGCATCTCTCATGGTGAGTCACACCCCAGGAGAGGTGGGGCTGCAGGAGACCTGGGTGTGTCCTGGATAGTCAGGTGGTTGGGCAAGGGACAGGAGGTGGAAGCGGGCAGAAAGCCAAGCGGGATGGCTGTGAACATTTCACTGGAGAAAGAAAGGTGCCCCTGGGCTTCGGGGAGGTCAGGGGGAGAGGGAGTCAAAGCACACGGACAGCATCTGCAAACCACCAAAGTGGTACCCTGCCCACTCCCCTCAAATCCCGGAACTCGTGGGGCACAGTTATCGGGGGAACAGTGGGTGGGTTTGGAGACAGCTTCTTCTTATAATCCCCACAAAGAGACTCGGAAGATTGGAGAGACAGAAACTGGGTATACAGGAAACAAATCACTTTTGGTTTTATGGACACTTCCATTTCCTGGGACTATTATCAATAAATACATATATTTGTTTCTGGGGAAATTTGCAGAACTTCACAGACGTTTCATAGGATGATTCACAGCCTGTGTCAGAGAAATCTGGACCAAACTGGTGTTTTTGAGTCAGATTTTATATTAGAGATGCTGGGGTTTAAAAAAATTCAAGAGGAAATTTGTGACCAAACAAGGAGACAAGCATATACTTTCTGTACCTCTGTATAAAGCGATGGTCTAGATGAGTGTTTTCATATTACATGTTTTAAATTCCATGAACATTCTCTTTCATATAAAAGCATGTGCCCATCTACATGCATACACCCAGACCCTTGCGTACATATACACTTCTCGGGTTTTCCTGCGAGTAGCACTTTTTGTTAGAGGCACATCGTTTCCTGTTTATGTAGCATTTCACGATGGAGAAGGTGGGGAAGAAAGAATAGCGTGTCGAAAGTCCTCGTTTCAAGTATAACTACCTTCTTAAAGGTCATGTACATGCTGCAATCTCATCCCATTTTCAACTGACTCGTAGATTTATCTACTTAAAGATGGTTTGCCTGAAATACGTATCACCTTTTAATCACCAATCGGATAAGCTCTTACTTCTGTGTGATGGAATCATCAGAGTGACGTCATGCCGTCCACGGAGCCCGGAAGAGTCTCATGGCGCTCCTTGCCCCTCCCCCAACTCCTCCCAGCTTCTCAGGCTCCTCCTACTGGGGACATTCCCGCACCCCTGGGGAAGGGAATAAACAAGCTTGGTGTCTCTTCCTGCTGGTTCTCAGATGAACATCTGTTGAGTGGCTGTAGATTTGAGGCAGAGGGGCTAGTTTTACCAATCTTCCCTCCCCCCACGCCACCCCGGGACAAACAAGGCGAAGGGAAGCGGGGAGGCGCTGATCTCAGCGGGCAACGGCTGGCCTCACACCCTCGTGGGCGGCGGCATGAACCCCTGGGATGGGATCCACACAAGGACACCCGCACGGCTGCTGTACACCCAGCCTTCTCTCTGTGTGACACTGGCTGTAAAGGGTTGCTCCCTTAAAAGCAAAGGAGCCTGGAGGTAAGTTTCTCCTCTAATTCCCAGCTCAACAACATGGGCAGTCATCAGAGGATATAACATGACAAGGCTTCTCCGTAACTCTTCCTGGCTTATTTTTTTAATTGAAACGTATTTCTATCTTGCCGCTTTCCAAACAGGCCTTGAGATGAGCATTCCTAGGCTTAGCATCTTAAAGTGCATCATGATAAAATATAAATCTTACTTCGGCAGCCTGACACATTACCCAGGTGACATGCCTTCTCTTCCGGAGCGTCTCAGATGCAGAGATGCTTTCAGTGGCTGGCTCTAGAGGTTGGATGCATGGGGTACAATGCTCTTGTCTGCAAACCCCTCCTTGGGTGGTTAAAACCGACCTGCTGACTCACCCATCCTAGGGGCGCCCCTTGGTCAATGGGTCAACAGAAGGCACTTTTCTGAGAAGACCCAGAAGGAAGGACAGAGAAGTAGTGGGTTAAGGATGAGCAGGGCCTCCCCCTGCTTTCCAGCACGCCATGTGCTCCCCTCAGCGACACCCTGGCAAGAGCAGTGTATAGCCTCACCCAACACCCACCCGCCAAAGAGGAACGGCTCCGCAGAGGCGAGCGTCTCGGCCACGGTCATGGCCAAGGCCGCGATCCCAGAACTGGAGCGGGCCGGGCATCTTCACTGACCCCCACTGGTCCTCCGGCACAAGGAGCCCTCCTCCACGCGAGGCCGCTGCCTCAGGCCATTCCTATCTCCACCCAGAGATGCGTTCAGCTGACAAGACATCCAGTAATGTCATCAGCGGAAGCCGCCGGGCGAGAGCAGGCCTGTCTCTCTTTTCCGAATTCATGAGCAGGTGGGCAGAGCTGGGTTTCAGCGGCCCTTTTGTCGGGCAAGTCAGGCACGTTCAAGGACAAGTGCTTCTCCCCAGTTAAGCCTGGCTCAGACTCAAGGGGAAACACTCACCCTTCCTTACAGCACATCCTCAAAGGCCCAAGGCCCAGAACACACTGCTTATCCTTCCCAGGATGGGTGGATTTCAGAGACGCTGGTACCGAGCCCAGGGGGCAAACGTGTGTGTGACTATAGCAGGCAAGATCAGGCTGGGAGTGCGGGCTGAAGGCCAGAGGGATGGATCGATGGATGGATGGATGGACAGACATGGGGCCAGGGGGAGGAGGGGGAGGGAACAGGGAGAAGAAGAGGGAGGGGAGGGGGAGGGGAGGGGGAGCGGGGGATGAGAAGAGGATCCAGAACAGGCTGCTGAGGAAAGGCCAGGAAGGAGGGGGCCGGGGCCTGGTAGAAGCCCTGGACATTCAGGGCTGGGGGGATGACGCTTCCGGGAGAGCAAATCTGGAACTGCCGGGCCTCTGTCCCTACATCTTCCCTTCCTGTCCGCGTTGTCACTTTTAATTCTGCTCAGAGGAAACTCTGTTAGGAGGAGAGTAGATCACACAGACTCTCCAAGGGGAAGAGGAAGACGAGCCAGTCAAAGCTCAGCTTAGCTTCCGGGTGGAAAACAGACCATCTGCTCCCGTTTCTGCTTTGCCGCGCTGAGTCCGGGTCTGTGCTAAGAGTGCCTGGCAATCAGCGATTAGGTTGTTAAAAGCTTGTGAAAGGTCTATTTAGGTCTTCTGCCCATTTTTGGACTGGGTTGTTTGTTTTTTTGATATTGAGCTGCATGAGCTGCTTGTAAATTTGGGAGATGAATCCTTTGTCAGTTGCTTCAGATACAGTATGCTAACACATATATATGGAGTCTAAAAAAACAAAGTTCTGAAGAACCTAGGGGCAGGGCAGGAATAAAGACGCAGATGTAGAGAATGGGCTTGAGGACACGGGGAGGGGGAAGGGTAGGCTGGGATGAAGTGAGAGAGTGGCATGGACATATATACACTACCAAATGTAGAGTAGATAGCTAGTGGGAAGCAGCCGCATAGCACAGGGAGATCAGCTGGTGCTTTGTGACCACCTAGAGGGGTGGGATAGGGAGGGTGGGAGGGAGGGAGACGCAAGAGGGAGGGGATGGGGGATATATGTGTATGTACAGCTGATTCACTTTATTATATAGTAGAAACTAACAGAACACTGAAAAGCAATTATACTCCAATAAAGATGTTAAAAAAAAAAAAGGTTGTGAAGTTTTTTCTTTCACCCTGACCAGCCAAGAGTGGGTCGGAATAACCTGCCTGTAACTCCTCCCTCCTTTTCTCTGCCCTCCCCCTTCCCATCTCGACAAGCCCGAGGAGGACTGTGGTTCTTTCCTGGAACTGCTTCCCGCCAAAAGCCAGCACATTGAAATGTGCTCCGTTTCCTCTGTCATTTGCATCTTAATGTTCCAAACCTACAATCATGAAGGCTTGTGTGAAAAAATAAAGACGGAGTTAGAGAAATTTGGGCTAATTCTAAACCTTGGGGAATTATACCTAACTATAGAAGCTTAGTGACGAGGCTTTAAGAAAGATTCTGAGATCAATTTACCACCAAGAAAGGCGCCAGATGGGAACTGAATCAAACAGTACTGCCGGTTTCCTCAGCCACAGTTTGGAAATTACAGGGAAAAAAAAATAAACCCTGCCTAATGCACGAACCTGCGTTTCCGCTCCGGTTTGGCTTGGATTTTCACACCTGTTGTGTGAGCCTGAGGAAACCTCACATACATTCACCGACCCTCTGAGCACCCACTGTGTGTGAGGCCCAGACCCTCCCCAGTGTTGGGCTCCCGTGCATCGCACCCAGTCCTGCCAGGTGTCACCTCTGCTCTCAAGGGCACCCGTGGGTCACCCCCGG
Source organism: Lagenorhynchus albirostris (assembly GCF_949774975.1). Classification (NCBI taxonomy): domain Eukaryota; kingdom Metazoa; phylum Chordata; class Mammalia; order Artiodactyla; family Delphinidae; genus Lagenorhynchus; species Lagenorhynchus albirostris. The sequence goes on along the minus strand of NC_083110.1, from coordinate 4,020,671 downwards.
ATCTTCCCAGCTGCTGACACCGTGTCCTGCTAGCACCGCCGTGTGTGATGGCCATCCCCACCCACCCTGGGGGCCACAGCTCCTCGGCTGGGAGCGGAAAGCTTTACAGGCTCTCCCCTCTGTTGGACCCCATGGTTCCTGCCAGCCCCAGCTGATGACCCCCAGCCTGCAGCCGTGACAGCCCTGGAGTCCTCAGGATGCCATGCCTGCGGGGGGCAGGGGGGCAGTCAATGCTGGTGGCATTCGGGAAGACACCTGCCCGCTCTGAGTTGCTCTCTATAAGGAGGGTCCTGAGGGTGTACTTGGGCCCCGCTGTGGCTTTTTTGTCGGGTCTGAGGATAGGTGGATGGCACTATCTGTGTTTGTTCCCACCTTTTACTGTCATTAACTTCCCAGCTCTCAGAGTTGGGCATGACCACCAGCCGCAGACGTCTGCTGGCCTCGCAAGTGCCCCTCTGCTCCCCTGGGTTCCCTGGAAGGGTCCCCTGCTGGGCCCAGCTCCTCTTGTCTCCCCTTAGAGTGACCTTTTCCCCTACAAATAGACACTGGCAGGCCTGTCCCCCTGTTCACCAGTTCAGCAATTTCAAGGTTTGCCCGAGGACGAGGACGTCTTTGAGAGACCCTCTCCCCCAGCTGTAGCGGTGGTCTGCTGGCTTTAGAGGCGGGGGCGGGGGGTGCTCCTCAGCCCGAATCACGCGTGCTCAGTCCGTAGCTGGAATCGCTGTGGACGCATTTTGGCTGCCGTCCCTCCCAAAATGGGTCTCTCTGGCCTCACACCTTGTGTTTAACGGCTGATTTGTTTTGACCGGCTTTGAAAACAAATCCTGGACACATCTACGTCTGCGGCCCCCTGCACGCCTGTTTCTTTGCTCAGACGAGTGGATTGGGAGCACAGCCTTGTTAAATGATGCAGCAAACCGCGGGTAGACACGTGGGGCTGGTACACGTCCCAGGCACTAACTGTACGCTGTTCTCCAAGCAGAGTTGCCAGATTTCGCAAAAAGAAAACCAGTACGGGACGCCCAATTCAATGTGACTCGTAGGTAAAAGAAGAACTTTAGTATAAGTACGTCCCAAATTTTGTCTGGCATATACTTATACGAACACTAAAAGCATTATTTGTTGTTCCCCTGAAATTCGACTTTGACTGGCCATCCCGAATTCCATGTGGAGACTCTCCTGCCAGGAGCAAGTCTTATTCTGTCCTCTCTTGATAACATCCCTGACTTCCATTGAGTTTTCCTTCTGCATGTTATGAAACCAGTAAAACCGAGGGAAATAATGTTGACCCTTAAAATTGGAGAAAGAAAAGCCGTATGGTTTTTACACTGATGTGCTACATTCTCCCTTGGACCTTTTTGACCCCCGAAAGGATGTTCTGGCCTGCTCCCCCCTCCCCCTCCCCCACCTCTCCTGGGTTTAGCAAGAGAACCCGTTTCCAGGGGGGGAACCAGTGGGGAATTTGATTCTTCTCCACCTGGAGGTATTCAAAGAGATGAAACGTTCACTTTAGCAAGAGCCCATCCTCACTGTTAGAGAGAAGTGAGGTCAATGTACGGGGCTCTAAGCCCACAGGTTCGACATCTCAGGTCGGTTTCCTCCAGCACATGAAGCTCTGACTTGCGAACACACTGGATTGTTATTTTCTGGTCCAGCTTCCCTAGAGCCAGACTTGCTAATGAGAGGCTGCCATTGACTGGACCAAGTCTCCAGGCAGTAGAGATGTGACTGAATTAGGAACCCTCCCGCCACCAGCTGGTACAGGCTGTACTGACACACACCCTAGCGTGAGGAGGCGTCCACACAAGAGCAGGCCAAGCCCAGGCCCGTCCCCGCAGCATGTCTGGCCCTGGCCCGATGGAAGCTGGCTGTTGATCTGGAAACAGGGCCTTCATGGCAAGACGCAGCCCGAATACCTTCTGACTGCGCTCCCCAGCCGGGGTGTCAGCTTTCGAGAGCCACACACGGAAGACGCAAGAAGTCACCTCTGCAGCTTTTTGAAGGAGAGACGTCAGCAGGGCCACCAGATGCTCTGGCCACCAGCGTCAGTCGACCTACCCTTCTCACCTGGGGTTCCCTGAGAAGGAAGCCCTGGGTCCTAAGTTGTCCATTGTGCTAACTTCTCCCCCGGGTGTCTGCAGTGGTCCTAGCTCTGCGACATTCCTGGGGAAACTGAGAAAGTCCTCCCTTAATTTGTTTTCTGTTGGAACTTCTTTCCCTGCCGGAAGCCCTGCGGAGGGAGGACAGCTGAGTGGCTGCTGGCCCTCCGCCCTGATACAGGGGTCCTGCCTGTTCACACGCAGCCCTGAGCCCCCCGGAAGACGGTAGATGGGTGGCATCTGACAGATTCCCCGACACCAGGCAGAGGCAGACAGTGCAACAGGGACACGTCACTCAGGCTTCTTCCATGAGATCGTTTCCTCTTTTAGTATCTATTAAGCATTTATTATCCTCTCTTAGTGCTGTTTGGAATGGCCTAGACCTTTGCCACAAATGGCCATAGACAGACCCTTTTAGAAACGCCGTGCAGGGATTTGTGGTCCAGCTGATGCTTCAGAAGTCTCGGGGCCAAGGTGTCGCTTAGTGCATCCATCCCAGGCCAGATAGTCGCGGACCTAATAAGGTCAATAGCCTTATGTCTATCTGTGACCACAGGGAGGAAGAGAAGGTCGCGTCCCCCGGGACCAGGGAGGAGCGCATTCCCAGGCCTGAGGATGGAGTCAGTCTGTGAAAAGCCTGCTCATTCCAGCCCAGCCTAGTTCTCTGGTCTGGAGATATTTTTGGCACTTGATGACTCGGCTGACGTTTACAAGCCCAAAGTGAGCCGTTCGACCTTATCTCATTTGGAATCTTGTGACTGAAAAACGCCACCTGTAAGCTCTGGGGCTGTATTTGCAGAAGTGAGTATAATGAAGAAAGAAAGGGGGCGAACACCCTCACACGAGCCCGATTTATTGAGCTGCAGGTGCAGGCGATGGCCTCATGTTACCTACAGGAGGGCTTCTCCGGGGTGACGTTTAGGCTGCCTGAACCGTCTCCCTCAAGTGGCCCAAGAGACACAGCTTACTGCTGAGATGCACACGCCTCTCAGGAGATATGGGACTTGCCTGGAGAACCTGTTAGACCCTGGCCCTGGCTTGTTAAAGGTGTGGGCAGAGCAGGCAGCTTACTGCCCAGGAGAGCATCTCTCTGATGTGGCTGTACCATGTACCTGCAATGCGCTTCTAGGCTGCGGGTTAGTCAGCTCTGGGGCGGGGAGGGGACCCGGTTAGAGGCTCCCCGCCCTGGAACACGCTTCTTTAGGTCACTGTAGGTCATTGAGCCAAAGATGGACCCCATGTGTCCACGGGGGCTGAGCTGGACTGTTTCTGAAGGATTCAGGGCCACACCCTTAGCAATATGCAGAAATCCACACGGCAGGTGTGATTGGAGCAGCCAATCGCAAGCATTTGTATTTTTGTTTTTCTCAATGCGTATTACTGAGGCTCCAGGGAACTTGACCCAGAAAGCAGAGTCTGGGCACCTTGAATGAGGCTGGCCACGGCCAGCATCAGAGCTGCGTGCTGAGCAGCTGTTTGGAGAACCGTGGGGAGGGAGGAGGTGATAGGGAAAGCACACATTATCTGGGTCTTATTTTCTTTCTCGATGATAAATTTGTACCTTTTAAATTGTCAAAAAAGCCAAGACCCAATAGATTTATTGTTTGCAATTTACACAGTTGAGTTCACGTACCTTGAGGAGTTCTGTCCTCTTTCTGACAGTTGAAGGTGTTCTCTCCTTGGAAAATTGGGAAGGCAAATGCCCGTCCCCCCCGGGTGATGTTTGCCTGACACTAATTGGAAGCGCAGAATATAATTGGGTGCTAAAAGCATCTCTCCCCAGAAGCGAAAGCCTGCTTTGAATGATGGTTGGAGTGGGGGCCTTTTGTGGCCTGGCAGACTACATTTCCAGAGAGCTGGGAAGATGGCCCCTCAAATGTTTCCTGTAGTATTTATTTAACGGAACCCCAAATTCCATCATTCCTATGTGCTTTCCATCATCCCCTGTGTGTGTGGAAGTGTCCTCTTTTTTTTTTTTTTTTTTTGTGGTACGCGGGCCTCTCACTGTTGTGGCCGAGAGGAGCACAGGCTCCGGACGCGCAGGCTCAACGGCCATGGCTCACGGGCCCAGCCGCTCCGCGGCATGTGGGATCTTCCCGGACTGGGGCACGAACCCACGTCCCCTGCATCGACAGGCGGACTCCCAACCACTGCGCCACCAGGGAAGCCCGGAAGTGTCCTCTTTTAACATACAAATACATCTGGGAGGCACAATACATTTATGCATTTGGAGTGAACAGTTCTGTCTGCATTACCATCTTCAGATTCTTCTTTCTTAGAGGCTATTTGCAGAATAACACTAGAAAGATGTGGATCGCCACTGGTGTTCTTTAAGCTCACCATCAAGTGTGAGTTTGGCAGGTCATTCTGCCTTGTTGCCCTGGTGACCTGTCCCTGCTTTCTCTGGACGTGCAGGTACCTGTGCACACACTCACGCAGAAACACACGCACCAAACAAGCGATTAACATGATTTCTTGTTTTGTGAGTAGATGTATTAGGTTAAAGACAAAAAGGTAGTGGCACCAGCTCAGACTCATTCATATCCTTTTTTTTTTTTTTCCTTCTGTTTTTATTTTGGGGGATGGGTAGTTCTTTGTCTTTAGAGTATATTCCAATAAATATGTACAATAAAATATATTCTAACATCACCTGGATACTTCTCTGTATGTTTATGCCACTAACTGGATGTATATTTAGGTTCATTTATCTCATTTTTCTTTTACTTTTTAGTATTTTTTTTAAACATTTAACTTTTTTTTTTTTACATCTTTATTGGGGTACAATTGCTTTACAATGGTGTGTTAGTTTCTGCTTTATAACAAAGTGAATCAGTCATACATAAACATATGTTCCCATATGTCTTCCCTGTTGCATCTCCCTCCCTCCCACCCTCCCCATCCCACCCCTCCAGGCTGTCACAAAGCACCGAGCCAATATCCCTGTGCCATGCAGCTGCTTCCCACTAGCTATCTACCTTACTGCATTTGTTAGTGTGTATATGCCCATGACTCTCTCTCGGCCTGTCACAGCTCACCCTTCCCCCTCCCCATAACCTCAAGTCCGTTCTCTAAGAGGTCTGCGTCTTTATTCCTGCTTTACCCCTAGGTTTTTCATGACATTTTTTTTTCTTAAATTCCATATATATGTGTTAGCATACGGTATTTGTCTCTCTCTTTCTGACTTACTTCACTCTGTATGACAGACTCTAGGTCTATCCACCTCATTACAAATAGCTCAATTTCGTTTCTTTTTATGGCTGAGTAATATTCCATTGTATATATGTGCCACATCTTCTTTATCCATTCATCCGATGACGGGCATTTAGGTTGTTTCCATCTCCGGGCTATTGTAAATAGAGCTGCAATGAACATTTTGGTACATGTCTCTTTTATAGTGAGTTCCAGGGTAACTTCCACTATGGGTTGAACTGTGTCACTCCGAAAAGGTATGCTGAAGCCCTAACCCCCAACACCTAGCATAAGAAGGTCACCTTACTTGGAAATAGGATTGTTGCAGATGTAATTAGTTAAGGTGAGTCATACAGGAGTAGGGTGGGCCCCTAATCTAATCTGACTGGTGTCCTTATAAAAAGGAGAAATTTTGGACAGGGAGACAGACACACGGTGAAAGCGCCCTGTGAATGTGAAGGTGGCCATGGACGAGGCAAGGAGAGAGGTCCTGACAGATCCTTCCCTCACAGCCCTCAGAAGGAACCAGCCCCGTGGACACAGCCCCAGAAAACACACGTGACTTCTAAGCCTTAGTTGCTCTGTGGGTTCACAGGACATGGTTCTTGTATGGAAACGGAGCGCTGTTGAAATCCAGTTGATGATTTTCAGGAGGAATATGAACAAAAAGGTGAATAAAACAAAGAAGCAAGGACAGACAGGAGCACAGAAATAAGTGATTGTTACAGAGCAGAGGCTCATGGGAGCCGAGGGATGCCTGGCCTCAGACTAGGGTCCACAGGCTCGAGTCTTGATTCTGCCACGAGCTACTGAGGTGACTTTGTGAAGCCATCCGGAGTCTGAAATTTTGATTTCTCTCTCTCTCTATTTTTTAATTTAAGTATAGTTGATTTACAATGTTGTGATATTTTCAGGTGTACAGCAAAGTGATTCAGTTATACATGTACACACACACACACACACACACACACACATCTGTTCTTTTTCAGATTCTTTTCCCTTATAGGTTATTACAGAATATTGAGTAGCGTTCCCTGTGCTATACAGTAGGCCCTTGTTGTGTATCTATTTTATATATAGTAGCGTGTATATGTTAACCTCAAACTCCTAGTTTATCCCTCCCCCCTTCCCCTTTGGTAACCATAAGTTTGTTTTCTATGTCTGTGAGTCTGTTTCTGTTTTGTAAATAAGTTCGTGTCATATTTTAGATTCCACATACAAGTGATGTCATATGGTATTTATCTTTCTCTGCCTGACTTCACTTAGTGTGATAATCTAATCTCTAGGTCCATCCATGTTGCTGCAAATGGCATTATTTCATTCTTTTTTATTGCTGAGTAGTATTCCATTGTATATCTGTACCACATCTTTTTATCCATTCATCTGTCGATGGACATTTAGGTCAATTTTTAAAATTTTGCAAAATAAACTTAAAATATTCCAAACTTACATGATTTATAAACTGTCAAGTACTAATACCGTACAAAGTGTCCTCCTCATGCTCTTACCACACCTGGAGGGTAGGGTTTGGTCTGACTGCCCAGGACCTCTGTGGTTCTTCCCCGAGAATTGTCGGAGTGCACGTCTGAGTGAGTTCCTCAGGCCCCTGACCTCAGGG